>NC_138968.1:55523928-56771071 GCF_055761805.1 Camellia sinensis
ACAAGGTCTTGAGCTTTACAAAGCCTACCAAATTGAGTCCACACACCTTGGGAAATATCAGGTCTTTCTGAAGCTATGATGGTAAACTACCTAGCAAAAAGAAAGAAAGAAAAACATAATCGAAATAGGATAGCACTTCGGCCCCAATTCACAATAGTCATAACACATAGCTGAACTGTAATCCCCACTGAACTCCGTTCTCAAACTCATACTGATATGAACCATCCTGTACAGTCTCACTGTGAAAGCACATACCAAGTAAAAAGAACCAAAACACCCATATGAGGGAGGTTGGGTTACCCTGTCCAAGATTTTTGACATGATCTAGGCTGTACTGGTTCAAACAACGAGTTTCACAACATCCTACAAATAGGTGGCATCCTATCCTAAGTTGGAATAGTCACTATGGCCCCGTTTGTTTTGGAGTGTAATGGATGGGAAGGGATTATGATGGAGGTGACGTTATTTAGTGTTGTGTTTGTTTGTAGAGTTGGGGAAGGGATTACGATGGAGAAGGGGACATAGATGGAGGCTGGAAGGGGGATTGGGATGGAGGCGGTGGAGGTGGTATTAGAAAAATAATGAGGGGATTCAAAATATGGGGATTTTTTTTAAAATATTAATGTTTAATTTTTTATATTTTTTTATTTGTTTTATTATTTTATATAAAAATAATTTAACAATTCCTACACTAACAACTATCACCAAAACAAACACAATTTTACTTAATCCCCTCACTATTAATCCCTTCACTATCAATCCCTTCCATTCTACCTCTGAAAACAAACGGGCCCTATAGCTTCACTATATACAACTAGGTCAAATGGTCGAAAGGGTACCTCAGCAAGATTACCTAATATACATCTCACACCTAACATTGAGAAGTGAAAAGTGGATCAAGCGGTACAGTGGTCATTCAGATCCAAGGGTTGTGTTTCCAAAATGGCAGAGCTCATGACCGGTCAGCCTTTTGGCAAGCCTTTTGGGCAAGCCTCCGGAAAACTATCCAAGAATAGTAGATGGAAAATACAGTGACTTAAAGTAACCGTGCAAATGCAATGCAAAGAACAAATAAGTGTAGATAAAAATTCACATTATGAGTTTCAAGTCAAATTCTCTAATTCCCCAGCAGAGTCACCAGAAACTGTAGTTTGACTTTCCGTGCTCCTTTCGGAAGACAAATTGCCCTACAATTCGAACTCACATGGTTCTGAATCTAATTTCACAAGTGCAATGTAAAACAGTGAAAACACAAAAAGAGTCCAAATCCGACAATTCCTTTGGGAAATCAATGTTTGAATCAAATGCCAAAAAATGGACTGCTTTGCCAAATTTCAGAGTCGCTACCTAAATATTTTTGGGAAATTTAGGAAACCCAAGACTCATGCCAAAGGCCATTAGTCCATCATCACCAAAGTGTCTCGGCTTGGGAACTTAGGTACAAGAGGGGAAGGTCATGAATTGAGCACCCTACTCGCCCGATCAAACATCGGCCTCCACTAATCATGAAGGGATTTTATTTACATTATATGCTTTCGTTTCGATTATTTAGGCTAACTTTACTATGTGTTGCACAAAAGTATAGACTAATTTGCAAAAATTGAAACACTTGATTTCATGTTTGTTTTAAAAATTATTTCGAATATGTACCACTTGAAAAAGTAATCGCATATGAACATTACTCAAATTATTCTAATTCAAGCAATTAGCTTTCATCCACAAGCATTCAAACAGTTCATCATTTAAGCACTTAGCCTCATGGCAAGCATGCTAGGCATGGTAACATAAACATTCAATGCAAGATGTTAAAACACAAAATTACTCACCTAACACTCCGAGCCAAAACAAAGCAAAATAATTAGAAAAATATGCATGCTCCTAATGATGTTCTATTCTAACTGTCATAAACAAGTAAATAAAAAGGAAAAAGACGTGGGGTTAGAAGACATACAACTTATTACACATTTACCCTTGTGCAAGAGGGTGCAAATCAAAGTCTGAAAGTTCAAATTAAACTAATTATTACAAAACTGAATGAATAAATAAGCAAAGAATTAACTAGCTAACTACTCTATTTCAACAAGGATAATCATGAGAAATAAACTACTAGCTAAGTTAATTAGATATAACAATTACAAATAAACAATAATGATAATTACAACACTAATAATTAACAAGACTAATTATAACAACAATAATAATTACGACGCTAATAACCGGAGCATTAATCTACAACTTTGAAGTAAGCAAGGATGCACAAGGGTTGCATGCACAGTGTCCAAGAACAACGTTGTCTGCCTAGGCCTGTTCTGTTTCACCTTTAGCCACTACCTTCTATTTTCTGCAAAACATACTGCTGACCAAACATTGATGGCCGGTCGTGCCTCAATGAGGCCCGGCCGGGCCCCAAAAGGGCCGGTTTTGTGCTTTGAAGTGCAAACGGTACTGAAAGAGTTATTCTAGACTCTGTTTGTCCCTCTCACACTCCTCTGTCATGGGAAAGCCTCAAGAGAAGGTTGGAATCGTTTCCAAACCATCAATGAGCAAGTTGATTGCTTGATGATTTTGGATACAATTTGGACAAAATTCAATAAATGCGATGAATAACAACCACCCCTCCCTCCTATCATAGAGTGAACTCAAAGAGGGAGATAGAGACGCTTCAAGGTTCATCAAAACATCATGAATTGATATAAGACAACCCTTGACATAATAGATTCGACATAACGTCCGACCAAACCCAAGCAATATAACTCATTTTCTTTATGTGGGTTGGTTCATTTTAAGCCAAATTCATTAGTCTTTTCCATCCTTTAATCCATTTAGTCCAAGGTGATTATTATATCCACTAATAGATTACATCCATTAAGTGAGAAACATGTCAAACTGGAGGTGATTCTCAACATGAACAAGAGACTATGCCGTTGCCGTAGAGATTAAGCCATTAAGCATAGATCTCTAGTTCATGTTTTGAACAACCGTCAATCGATTGAAATAACTCTCAAATGAAAGAAATGAATGGCAAGTTGATTATTAAAATGAGGTTCTTAAACATGGAAGTTAGTTAAAGAAAAGCTTATAACAGTACACAACAAGCTATGTATGCAAACTTATGAGACAACAATCAAACTAATCAAAGCATGAACTAACTAAACAACATAGGATAGCCCTAAAACAGCCCTCAAGAGATGAAAAACAGTGGCTCAAAGTGCATGAAAAGATCCTACAAAGCTAAACAACAAAGAGAGAAAACAAAGTTAGTAAGTAAGAACAATGAGGGGTGGCTAACCCCTCCACTTTTGAAACCTCAAAGCATGGTTTTTAGCCTTTTTTAAGCTCTAAAAAATAATTTAGGAAGCAAAGAAAAGGGTGTAAAAGCAAGGGTTTGAGCTATAGGTAAAGGTGTAAGAAAAAGTGTTAACTTTCTCTACCCTTTTGGTAACTCTCGAAACCCAAACTTAAACACTTGGAAGAGAATCAAAACAACACAAAACTACAAGAACTAGATAGCAATAGGTAGAACAAGAAGTAAAAAAGAGGATGACAAGCTTATATCTCTCAAAGAAGTAAGCTTTTGTGTATGAATCAAACTAAGTCCCAACACACTCTCAAGCTTGAATTATGGTGTTGAAGGCTCAACCAAGGTTCCTAGGCTCAGGTGTAAAGGTGTATATGATGTATGAATATAGGTTCGAGGTGATAGGCTTGCTTAAAGGGTTGCTTGCACAAGAAGAAGGAGAAGAAGGAGCTCTCAAGAAAATGTAGAGGCTTTTTAGAAATTCTTCAACCCTTAAAATAGAGATACAACTTCATTTTTATAGAATTTGAGCAAGAGGGGTCATAAACATCTTCAAAAATGAACAGCTGGCAAGCTCCCGCCCATAACATTGTTTCTCGCTACTAAAGCACGGCCAGCCATTAATAGCCTCAGTCGGTCCTCAGTGAGGCACGGCTGGGCCTCAATGTATTTCCCTGTTTCTTTGCTTGAAACTCAGCACAAGGTGGTACAATGTGTAAAAATAGATTTCTGAGGTACAATCAATGGGAATACAGAAGGTTTGGGATTGTTTCGGTGTTTAAACATGGCCCATTCGTTGAGACCTCGAACCACATACAACATCGCTTTCATCATCAGGTGTACCGAGCAAAGCGCTCGAGCCTTGCAGGCAATAAAAAATGGGGTGTCTACACTATCCTTATAGTCTCTATGTCTTTTTTTACTTTAACTTTCCATGATATTTTGAATTTATAAATTTTAATGTTTTTTTGGAACAACATTTCACCTAGTTAAAAGAAAAATTATGAGATTTAAGTGGTAAGAAAAAAAAAATTAAGTTTGATGAAATAGTAAATGCAGTCTTGAGTTTAGTTAACATGATTGATTAATCAAGTCTACTAAAATAGTAAGTAGAGTCCCACTGAGTAGTAAGTATTGTTTAAGTGATGAGTCAAGTTTGATAAAGTAGTAAGTAGAGTCTAATTAGTAGTAAGTATTGTTTAAGTGACAAGTCAAGTTTGATAAAGTAGTAAGTAGAGTCTCATTGAGTAGTAAGTATTATTTAAATGAGTGGTAAGTCAAGTCTGATAAAGGAATAAGTAGAGTCTCATTGAGTATTAAGTGTTGTTTAAATGAGTGGTAAGTAAGTCTGATAAAATAGTAAATATGGTTTAAATGAGTAGTGTCTAACTTACTATAACAACTAAACACACTTACTACTTGATATGGTTGTACTTACTATTCCATATAACTACACTTACCATTCAAACATTAATAAAATGCACCTAACCTCTAAAATAAATATAAAATTTATAAAATAGAATGTAAACCAAAAAAAAAAAAGTACAAAATAAATATGAAATTTATAAATTTTATTATAATTTTTTTCATTTTATGGAATATGATTTTTTTTATTTATCTACTTAATGGCAATGGATGGCAATAAATGAAACCTAGTATCCTTTTCATCTACCACAATAAATGCAAATAATGAGAAATATGATTAACAAAATATAGGAAAATTTCAAATTCATTTGAGGATTTCATAAACAAAATTTGACATTCATTTCTAAAACTTTTGAAGATTTTAAGATAGAATTGTTGTTGATTTTGAACTTCTTAGGTAAGTCTCTCTCTTTTACTTTCACTTCCATTATATTTTGAATTTATAAATTTTTATGTTTTGTTGGAACAACATTTCACCTAGTTAAAAGAAAAATTATGAGATTCAAGTGGTAAGAAAAAAAAATCAAGTTTGATGAAATAGTAAATGTAGTCATAAGTTTACTTTAAATAATTGATAAGTTAAGTCTAATAAAGTAGTAAGTAGAGTCTTATTAAGTAGTAAGTATTGTTTAAGTAAGTGATAAGTCAAGTTTGATAAAGTAGTAAGTACAATCTCATTGAGTAATAAGTGTGGCTTAAATGAATGGTAAGTCAAGTCTGATACAGTAGTAAGGAGAGTCTCATTGAGTAGTAAGTGTGATTCAAATGAGTGGTAAGTCAAGTATGATGAAATAGCAAGTACAACCTCATTGACTAGTAAGTGTGGTTTAAATGACAGATAAGTCAAGTTTGATAAAGTAATAAGTAGAGTCTCATTGAGTAGTAAGTGTGATTCTGATAAAGTAGTCAGTGCAGTCTCATTGAGCAGTAAGTGTGGTTTAAATGAGTGTTAAGTCAAGTCTGATAAAATAGTAAGTAAAGTCTTATTGAGTAGTAAGTGTTGTTTAAATAACTGATAAGTCAAGTTTGATAAAGTAGTAAGTAGAGTCTTATTGAGTAGTAAGTCTGATTCAAATGAGTGGTAAGTCAAGTCTGATAAAGTAGTAAGTGCAATCTTATTGAGTAACAAGTGTGGTTTAAATGAATTTAATTACCATTCAAAAACACAACACTTACCATTCCTTCTCATTCTACTTGCAACTCTTTGTGACTCAACTTACCACTTACCATCCATTTTACCACCTAGTATTAAGTGAAACTAAAATTGAGTAGTAAGAGTGAAGTTGTCACACCCCTTATTTTATTACTCGGATAATATTACCAATATTCATTAGTTAAGTCCATTTACAAATAACATTTCATCCTTGGATGAAATGATGAATAATTAAATATACATATTCTCTCTCGTTATATAACAATGACATTTACATACAAATAAAAGAAATGCCCTGAGACTTACAATAAAAGAGAAGACACTACTCTTTACAAAAAAAAAGTACTCAGCCAAACAACAAATGAAGTAGTACAATCCCTCACTACATTACACTTATGAAATGGTAAAACTCATTGTTTAATCTTCAAATCTGAAAAACATTCCCTGTACACATGTACAGGCAGGGGATGAGCAACCACTAGCTCACCAAACAATCTCATATTAAAACATTAGAAGATATATGGGTACTGTAGACACCCCATTTTTGACCGCCCTTAAGACTTTGGCACCACTGATGGTTTACTTGGTAGAGAAAGGTGTGCAGGGTAAAGACTCAGTTTCTTCGGCAAAGAGAGAGAAAAATCTCAACTTCACACCCCATTTTGGACCAAAGCTATTTTGGATGGTTTTTAGACCTTAAAACCCTCTCTTTCAAAACATTTTTGAAATAAAATTTCTACAATGTTCCGAGGCTCACATTTTATCAAATGATGCGCTTTTCGATAAACCGAGCAAAGACAAAGTGGAAATGAATGAAAGAGAGATGAAATCTTTGAAAAATCTTTCAAAACACCTTGTTTAGGGGTTTAGAGTTGAAGAAAAGAGGAGAAGAGAGAAGAAACCTAGCTGAGGAAGAAGTTAGGTATGAATCGCTAAGGGAGAGTCAAGCGGTCCTTGCCAAATCAGGTTTATCTGTCTGTGCACTTGGATTTAAACTATGAGGCCACCATCGTTGGAAATAAGACTTCTGGGGCTTCATTTTTCACTCAAGAATCTCCTCAGGCCGAGTCCGGATGGGGGAGATATGATTGGTTGAAGTTGGGCATCATCTCGGTTGGACTGAAACTGAGCAACCTTCACCAAAACAAGCATAACTTTTTTTACAGTTGGAATTTTGATGCAAGGCTGGTGCCATTGGAAATCTTACTTCTGGGGCTTCAATTTGGACACAAGAATGATCTGAAAAGGAGTTCATATGAAGGAGTTATGCCCGTTTGAAGTTGGACCTACAGAGCAGATTTTTCTTGCCGGCCGACCAAACAATGTGCTGACCGACCAGAACAATGTGCCGGCCGACCAAATAAGTAGCAGGCCAACCATTTATAGTAGCCGACCGACCATTTTTGCTGGTCGACGACCTTCCGGTGTATTCTATAGATTGAATGGATACCAGCTGTGCCAGTTGGAGGGCACAGACTGGATCCTCCATACACGTGTATGGAGGATCTTTGCTCTTGGTTTGAAGCTTCTAAGAGAAGCTTTAGTCCCTTGGCTCTATAAAGGAAGGCTCCCCTCTCCTTTTCCATGGTTCTGAAATTCCAGAGGCATACACACACTCTCTCCCTTTGTATCTCTCCCTTCTAGCTTCAAAGTGTAAGGTTCTTGGCTCCATTACCCTACACCTCATAACCTAACCTCTCCATCATCCATCCAAGCATCTTGGAGCTTGTTTTCAGAGGCTAAGGGACTGGTTTTTGGGACAAAAGGCTGCTGGAG
This sequence comes from Camellia sinensis, assembly GCF_055761805.1. NCBI lineage: Eukaryota > Viridiplantae > Streptophyta > Magnoliopsida > Ericales > Theaceae > Camellia > Camellia sinensis. The sequence continues at coordinate 55,531,581 of NC_138968.1, forward strand.
TTCTTGGCTACAAGGGTAACACACTCATCTCCCTTTTTAAGGCTTATCTTGCTTCATAGCGTAGCCATACTTGCAAGCATTTTTGAGCTTTGTCATAAACTGAAAAAGGTCTTATTTTGAGCTCCTCTTAAAGTTTGTTTAAGGACATTTTTCTGTTAGAGGTCATCTACCCCCTTGTATGCTTCATCTCCCTTTTAAGGCTTTATTTTGATCCATATCTTAGCCATACTTGCAAGCTGATTTAAGCTTTGTGTATAACTGAAAAAAGTCTTGTATTTGCATGCTTAAGATGTTTCATTAAGGGTATTTTGGTGTTGGGGGTTGACCTCCCCCTCTTAGGCCTTGTTTGGCCCTTTTTATGCCTTCTTTGTTGAGCTTTGGAATCTTTTGTGCATTGGCCTTCTCGAAGAAGAGGTTTTGAGGTCTTGCATAGGGGAGGGACACCCCTCTCCCTTTGTCTCTCTTTTGCTTGTGTTTTTGGCTTAATATGGTAGCATGCATGCCTAGCCTTGTTTGACTTTATTTCAGAGGTTATTTGGTGTTCATTTGGCATGTATTACCTCTGTCCCATGTTGGTTTGTTGACCCCTTACATGCATAATATACTTGCCTTGTATTCCTCCATTTTGCCTAGAAATGCATCTTGCTATTAGACCATCATGCTTGCATATTTTGGCTTAGCTTTGTGAAGCTTTTGGTCATGTTTTAACATGCTTAAGGTCTGTCTTGAGTCTTTGGAGCCATGCTTGCCATGCTTTATATAGTGTCTTTGTATTCTAGCTTGTTGGCTTTGGGTGTGTGAGTCGTTAGCATGCCTCATTTGGTCTATTTTAGTGATTTGGAATCATTCGTCATACCATTTCAGTTCATGTTTTATGCCTACATGTTTGCATTTGTTACCCTTTTAATGCCTTGAAGAGTTGTGGTCTTATGCTCCATGTTTGGGCTTTGGTGTATGTCTCTTTGTTTAAGTCATTTGGGATGCCATTTATGTGGGTTTTGGGGCTTATTCTAACATACCATAGCTTTGATTTTGGTTGGTCTAATGCCCATGTTTGTCTCTTTTATGGATGCTTAGAGTTGCCTCCTTCATGCCTTAGGTGATGGGCTTTGGGACATGCATGCTTGCATATGTGATTTGTGCTCTTGTTGCATCATTTTGGCCACTGTTTTGGGGCATGGCTGAGGCTTCCCATTTCAGTTTAAGACCACCCTTGTGCATAATTGCATACTTGGCATGATGTATGTTGCATTACATTAGTTGCAAGCTTGCATTATATCTTGTTTGCATTTTGCATATTGTTTAGCTAATGGCATCACACGACCTTGTTGCATACTTGGCATACTAATGTGACATTAGATTAGCTTGTGCGTCTTGGTAGTATTGCACGGTATTAGGCTAGCATGCTCATATTGCATTGCATTAAGTTGCATCATTTTGCATTATATATGACATACATGCATTGCATTAGGTTTGGTTTGGGGTGTCAAACTAAATCTGAGGAATGGGATGCGTTCATACTTGAAGTGATATAGCGCGCCTCACTCCTCGGTCGCCGATCCCCTTGATCTCAACAGGATAGGTTGTTGGCATTCATGTGTTTTGTCGCATGCATTTACATTGAATGGCAAACTTGGCCTCTTAGGCCATCATGCATCAAAGCGCATAATTGATGGCCCGAGGGTCAAGAGCCACGCTCCCTTGAGTCCATTACATGATAGGGAGTATGGCCATGCTCAAATTTGCTTGAAAATTCCATGCCATACACTGCTTGCATTCTGCTGCTGTCAACTGCAAGATTCTGCAGAAAGAAATAGCCGGCCGGCCATCTCCAGTGCCGACCGGCCATCAGTGTCCAGCCGATGACACAAGCTTTGGCCGATAATCCCATTCCCATGGCCGGTGGCCTTTTGTCCTGGCCGGTGGCACTCCACAGCACCCAGAAGAAAGCTCAAAGCAGTTCTGGAAACTTTCATAATTTTCAGAGGAGCAAGGCAGTGTAAACAGAGGCAACAGTGGCATGGTACCGGGTTTCCGAGCAAGGCGAGTCAAGCATGCATCATCCACGCATTCCGAGGCAGAGCTGTGGCGGTCTCTTTAGTTTCATATTTAGACTATTTTTGTAATTAATTTGTTGATTAATTAGAAGTTTTGTAATTAATTAATTAGTTAGTCGGCTAGTTAATTAGTTAAATCTGTATTATTTATTCGGACCCTCCGAGCGAGGGCAATTGTGTAATAAGTGTGCATGAGTGTGTGCATGTCTTCCAACCCCACGTCTTTCTCCCTTTTATTTACTAGCTTATAATGGTTAGATTAGGGCATGTTTAAATTAGCATACTTATGTTCGCATGTTTGCATTCATTCATCTGCTTTGCATGCACCGGGCTCGGCGCATCATACTAACTACATTTGTATTTCAATTCTAAATTGAATACATGTTAGCTGTAACATATCATTCTTAGAATAGCCGAGCCTATTTCTAGTTGCATTTTGCATGTGTTGCATTAGCCATTCTAACATGAACTAGGATCATGCATGATTACTAACTAGTTTATTGTTTTGGCTCGGAGTACTCGGTAAGCTTTTATGCTTTAGCATCCTTGCATGCGTGTGAGTGTTGCCATGATAGCATGCTTTACCATGAGGCTATGTGCTTATATGATATATCTACCTGAATGCCTGTGGGTGAAGGTTGGATTATCTGAATTGGAATAATGCATTGACTATGAGTTTTAAGCCCACTAGATAGTGGCAAAACCATCTTTTCTAAGCCCACCTGAAGGTGGCAAAACCTGCATTTTTTAGCCTACTTACGAGTAGCAAACCGCTTTCAAAAACAAACATGAAATGTTTTTATTCCAATTCAGGCGATTCAGTCTATACTTGTATGCTGCGCGCATCACATAGTAAATCTAGGCTAATAACCGGAATAAGAACGCATAATGTTTTCAAAACAAGATATCATGGTTAGTAGAGGCCGATCTTCGGATCGGGCGAGCGGGGGTGCTCATAACTGACTTTCCTCAATCGTACCCAAGTTCCCGAGCCGAGGCAACTTTGGTGATGACGGACACGTGGCCTTAGGCAAACGAGTCAGGGTTTCCTAAATTCCCCCATAAAAAATATTTAGGTGGCGACTCTGTATCTAGCAAAGCAGTCCATGTTTGGCACTTCTTTCTAAAAATCTGTTTTCTCAAAACGATTTGCTGAATTTAGACTCTTTGGTTCAGATTTAGAACCGTGACAATTTGAGAGTCCGAACTGTAGTGGGCCCAAATGAACAGAACGGGATTTTCCCTCTCGGGACGTTCGGGGATGTCTACAGGTACCAAAATACTCATACATATACGTGAAACCATATCATGTCAAAACCATACGATTTTATTACATAATCTCTTAAATCCAATTTATTTAATTAACCACAACAAGTTAACTTAAATAAATAAATATATTTCAATAGCAACAAGACATCATTTTCAATTCATTCAATTATCTCATCATCAATTGAATTAAATAATTAAACAATTCATCAAATCCATTTTATACAGTCTTATGAAAAGAATGCACATGCCATGTCATGCTCAAAATATTTTTCTCATCTTTTGAAAATATTACGCACAATGCCAATTTGAAAACACATTAATCCAACAATTTTAATAAAATTCCAAGATGGTAAATACGACTCAGGTAATCCCTAGGCTGGTGTCAGCAAGTAGACTATACAAGTACTACCAAATTGTCATTTTTACTGGTATTAACCGGAAGACTCAACACCTATCCGCGCAGGTTTCTGGTCTTTCACCATGGACACTCAGGCCAACTTAACCAATACCAACTACACCCCCTATCCAGGCTTTCCCACGTATTTACCAAAAACAAAACAATAGATCTTGTTTCACAAAACAATTTCTCTTTTAAAACCATAACCTTCCAATGCAAGATTAAAAATCAATTTCAATAGTGGTTCGATAAAATGATAATGCAAAATGTACAATCATTCATATGATTCCATTTCCAATTTCATTCACACAATTCTCCATTGTGATCAATTTCCATATCCTTATCAATGTAATATCATGATACAATCCCAAGAGATAATATAACAATGTCAATGTTCATGTATTTACCATATGTAAATCAACAACTTCCAACTTAGTCTTTTCAAGACAATTCAGCAATATTCCTTATATAAAACAAACTTCCAAAGTCAAACATTTTCTTACCTTTCCAAAAATCTCCTCATTTAAATACCAACATTGCAATCCCCTACCAGTTATCAAAACTAAAACTTCTAAGTGATAGGTTCATCAATAGCAATAACATATGACACCAAAGTGGGTTCAAGTTTTCATCGACTTCTAACTCACATACTTTATCAATGAAATGTAATTACAATTTTTTCAAAACTCATCCCCATTCCAAACATTAAATAGAATCAAATTCTCATTTTTCTCATGCAAGTGAAATCTCGAGATCTTCAAGTTCAATCATAATTCTCAATAAGCATAAGTGAATATTCTAATATTTAATCAATTATATCAAAATCTTCTTTTGACTATAAATATAAAATATAACGTGAGTGTTCACTTTCCGATTATCAACATCAATCGCATCAAATTAAACCAAGGAAAAATAAATAAATAAATAAAAGTTTTGATAACTTATTCTTGTTTTAATTCAAATTATGCATTTGCTCCAAACGAGCAAAAATCATACTCTTTTATTTTATTGTCAAAATCCGCCAAAACAATTCGAATATCTTATATATAAATTTTAAGTATCATTATGATAACATAACTCAACTAGTAAAACTATGGACCAAATACCATATCACATCAACTTAATCTCTCTTATTTCCCCAAATCTCATTCTTGGTCAACATCATTACTTTTAATCTCATAATATTAAAATTTAGGAATTTAAACCCAATAACACCCCTTTAATTATGAAAGATTTTAACTATTAACTAAACTAATTTAATTCATCAAATTAGTAAATCCATTAAGTTCACCATCTTCCAAATTAATAATACCAAACATAAATTCACATGCCTCATCTCTCAAATACACCCACATTTCATGCCTATTCAATTTTTTCCTAAATCTCTACAATCATCAATTTCACAACCTTTCTAAAATTAATAAATCAACATGATATTTACATAAGAATTATTAAATATGTCCAATAGTAACATTTTCAAGGTTGTAAGTTCAAAAGTCTACGTCTCACATTTTTATCTTCACAAAAATGAACACAACTAAATTATTAAGATATCCCTTCCATAAAACATCATGAATATAACACTTTTAGAGTTTTTAATTTCAAAACAACTCTATAATCCCAACCTAGGCATTTATTCAATATTCATCAACATTAATTTATTTTTCTCAAAAATAAATTCCAAATCAAAGATGAAAAAAGAATTATTTCAACTTTATATTTCTCAAAATAAATCATTTAATCATAATATGATGTAGATACAATCCATACAACTATTAATATTAATTTTTTGAATTTTTAGCAATAAAATTTCAATACAATGTGATCTTCCCAAATCAACATCAAAATGCCAATTTTCTTAACATTTCAACATAATTTTTCTTTCAAAAATTACCACACAAAATCTGAAAATGAACAAATAAATATATATGCAATACCTCTTAAATGACACATTTTCTCAAAATAACCATAACATAGCTTTAATGTAAAAATATGAAGAAAGTCCCTACCTCAAATATGAAGAAAAACAATCCGAAAATGCAAACATCACCCGATCAAGAATCCGAGAACACCATTACGAAGATCACGACGAGCTCTCCAACTTTCATTTACAACATTTTTACAAAATCTCACTATAAAGACTCCCATTTCAAGCTCAAAGATTGAACTTCTATGGAATACAAGAGAGACAAAGAGAGGAGCAGAGCCTTTGCTCAACGAAAATAAAAAAAAAAATGAAGAAAGATGGAAGTAAAGGTGATGAGGAAAAGAGGGAAAAGAAAGAGACTGTCACAACGCACGTCCCAATACGCACATTTCCTAAAATTTTATTTATTTTTATATTATTCAACCCATTAACTATTGCAATATATATTGTAATAATATTTCAAAATTTTGTAACATAAATTATAAAATGATATAATTTTTTTCTCACTACAAAGTATAATATTTTGTACACCACAAAGTATAATATTTTACTCATCATGAAATATACACCAATTTTATTCACTATAAAAGCACATAATTTTCACTATATAGTACACACCATAAAATCAACTATCAAATATTTATTATAATCTTATATAATAAATAATAATAACTCTCAATGTGGTTACTACCAATCACCTAATTAAAAAAGACCAAACGGTTAAACACGAGTCATAAACAAGTTCAAATTAAATTAAATCTAAGTCATGGGTCTTACCCATAAGTTAAACATAGTTCAATTATATACCAAAATAAACCCAACAAATTTATCTTAAATCCTGGTCCGAACACCCAAAACTAAATTTCAAATTCTGTTATAAATTAAACTGAACACCAATCAGTCCGTGAATTTTCATAAAATAAATACTCCTCATTTAATTCTAAAATTTTTATCCAACGTGCTAGACTCATATATGAACAACATATAAAAATTTCATAATTTTTTGAGATCGAAAACTATTTTTAAAAAATACAAAACCGAACTGTTTTCGCACAGAATTTACACAACAATCAAATTCGAAAATTTGCTCAATTAAATTATGCACTGGCTATTTAAAAAAAAAAAAACTGGGTCATTATAGAAGTGTAATGAAGTAATAAGTGAAAACTCATTGATTAGTAAATGGCATCTAGTGAAATAGTAAGTGGAAACCATTTTAATTAAGTAATTAAAACTCATTAAGTTGTGTCTTATTAAATAGTAAGTTATTTTGATTAATTAGTAAGTGAAGTTTGATTGAATAGTAAGTTGAGTCTCTCATTGAACAGTAAATAAAGTTTAATTGAGTAGTAAGACTAGTCTAATAAAATAGTAACTGAAGTCTACCTGAATAGTAAGTATAATTTAATTGAGTAATAAGTGGAGTTTTAATTAAGTATTAAGTCAAGTCTAATTTAATAATCAGTCAAGTCTAATCCTAGACTCTTAGTTAAATAGAGATAAACTCCTCATGAGCTCTATCCTCATCCTAACTGAGATCCTCCCCTATTCCAAGACTCTTGTCCCCTATCTGCTTATCTCGGATTTCGGTATCTTCGCAGATGATCTCGGCTTATCCGAGATCATCTCGGCAAACATGACTAGGCTACGTGGCACCTCGGCGGCTGACACTTTGGTGTCATCTTAGCCACACACTGTCATTCAAAAAATACTTCCCCATAGTGTTTTTAAACGTTAGATGACCACCTTAGATCCCGAATATTTTATTTTGTAATGTAAATGCGGGGATTGAGGTACCATAATTATCTGTTGTAACGATAAAAGGATCGTGAAGATGATTGGTAATGTTTGTTTGATAGTAATTGTTTTGATTTTTTTTATTACAATAATATCTCTCTTTGTAGAGGTTTTCTTTTTTCTTTTTCTTTTTTTCTAGAGGTTTTCTTCTCCCTACATAGAAGTTTGTTTTTCTCCCTATATGAAGACTTGTACGTAGAGGTTTTCTTTCGAGACTGGCTTCTCTCTAGTCCTCCATCGGACTGGAGAGGCATTGTCTAGCCCAATAGGCTAGTTTTTAGGCCTCGTTTCGATGATTCGAACCATGCACACTTTAGGGTTTGTCGAGTATATCATGTCATTAAACAATCATGTACATCAGATAACAACAACCATGTGTTCGAATTAATTTTGTATAAAAAAATGGACGGTTAGAAAATAAACGATTCATACAAAATTGACCCAAATACCTGGTTTCTGTTATCCGATTGACTTGATTTTTTGTAAGAATGATGTACTCGACGAACCTTACAATGTGAACATTTCGAATTATTGAAATGGGGGTAAAAAAATCGGCCCATTGGACTAGATTGTATGGTCTAGTTCGATGGAGGACTGGAGACAGTCCAATCCATTATCTTTATCCCTTTTGGAATCTATCTTGCACTCTAATTACTTTATTAGACAACTTATTGTTGAATGTGTTGTATATTAAGTTTTGTTCTTTCCAATAATTTTTTTATAAAAAAAAAAAAATTTGTTAATGAGTTATATATTGAATTATATTATTAGAAAAATAATTTCCTATATATGACATTACTTATCACTCTTTACGAATTTACTTACCATTTATTATGACACGACTTACCACATGAAACAACTTATTACTCATTTTGAAAATAACATATAACTACCACTTGTTCTAAACTTACTTATTATTTGTTTTGAATCTATTTATGACTAGTTATGAAGTTGCTTACTACTTAACTATATTTAAGAAGTATATTTTGTTGAGAGTAATTTTGGAACTTTATATATTTGTTATATATATATATTTTAAATAGTATTAACAATATATTAAAATTATTTTTTCGTTTATTATAGAAAAAATTCAAATTAAAAGATTTGTGGAAGGTGGATTATATTGATAAGTGTGATTTTTTTTTGGCGCATAATTTAAGAAAAATGTTTGAGATTTTTAATAAAATCTCCACAATTTCACCTATGATGATGTGAAATGGTAATTCATATACTTAATTATGTAAGATTATACTTTTTTATTATATCATTAAAGATGTATTTAGAAGCCTCAAATGTGAATCACTAACATTAATTTTAATTTTAATTAAGTTTTTCAATAAAATATCCTGAATGATATTTCTAAATTCGCTAATTATCTATTTATTATACTCACATAAAACATCATCATATTTAAGATTGACCCATCTCAACTCAACAGTTGGGATTGAAATTCAAAAACCATACAAGGATGATGATGATGGGAACAAAAAGCCAGGCCCACCGCCCTACCATGTTGGTCATGTGGGAGTGCACTTGAAGATGGCCTCCTATTGCGGTGCCGAAATTCATGGAATTCCATCTATCGAACTTTAAAAAAATAAAAAACAAAGGAGAGAGAAAAGAATAATAGAAGAGCAAGAGTTTTCCATCCACCATGAAATACACGGAGGGAAGAGAAGATACCGGAAGAGAGAAGAAAAGAGGAAGGCTATGGGTTTTGTTGTTACCGATTATAACCGGTTAACAGAACTTTTGGTGGACAGCCCAGATCAAAAATAAAGATCTAAGGGCTAATATTAATTTATGTATGGTACATGAATACCACCATTTGTGTGCTATAGTTGGACTCGAGGACTCTGGCTTAGTTTGTGATGCAATTGCAAGGCCACCTAGTATGACACACAGAAACCAGGGTTCCGTGTAGGGTCCTTTGCAATGACTTTTTTTAGTTTTTAGTTTTGGAATGATAAACTTTTTATTAGTTTTTTTTGACTTTTTTGATTTTTTTTTTAATCTTTTTGTGATTATTTATCCCAAATAATTTGGCAAACCAGGGCGTAGTGTAGTGTAGCATAGTTTTAGAATGATAGATTTGACTGTGATTTGTGTTTTGAAATATAAATTTTTGGATTAATTATACAAAAAAACATCTTGCATTTTGCCTTTTTTTTATTTTAAATTTTAGATTTTTAATTTGGACAAATTAAACTCTGTCTTCCATTCGTGTTTTAATTTGATCTTTCGTTCATTTCCGTCATATTGAACTAACGGAAATTTTGACAAAATTTCAAATTCAAACTCATATGTTCAAATACTTATATCTCTCTTGTCATAATTTCATTTCAACTCATTTTCACGTTGTTAGATTCACCTCATGGCCTATTTTTTTATTTCACCTCTCATATGCCTTGTTCCACCTTTTTTTGCATGCTATAGGAGTTTCAAAAGTTGACCAAAAATAAGATTTTTCTCTCTTTAAACAAAATTTTCAAATTCAAACCCACATGTTCAAGCACCTGTATCTCCCTCGTCGTAACTCTATTACGCCACATTTTCACGTCATTGGATTCATTTTATGGCCTTGTTTTCATTCCACCCCTCACACGCGTTGTTTTACCTCTTTTTGCGTGTTGTCGGAGCTTCAAAATTTGGCTAAAAATAAGAATTTTCTCTTTTTGGGCAAAATTTTCATATTCAAACCCACATGTTCAAACACTTGTATCTCCCTCGTCATAACTCCGTTATACCTCATTGTTGCGTCATTGGATTCATCTCATGGCCTAGTTTTCATTCCACCCCACATAAGTCTCGTTTCACCTTTTTTTGCGTGCCGTCAGAACGTTAAAAATTAGCCAAAATAAGATTTTTCTCTCTCTTTTTTTTTTTTTTTCCTTTCTTCTATCTTTTATCTCCATGCTTCTTCATTCCTCTGTCCTCCTTCTTTTCTACAATTATTCTCTCTTTTCTTCTTCCTTCATGGCCCTTCTACCGAGCTTATGGTAGCCATTGAACCTCTAACGGTAGCGGTGTTGTCAAGTATGGAGGTATATGACTCCAAAAAAGTGGAAGAAACATAAGGGTGGGGGAGGGGCCATGAAAGAAAGAGAAAAGAGAGCATAATTGTAGAAATGAATGAGGAAGGAAGAAGCATGGAGATAGAAGATAAAGAGAAAAAAAAAGTGTGTGTGTGAGAGAGAGAGAGAGATAGAGAGAGAGAAATCTTATTTTTTGGTTGAACATGTGCGCTTAAATCTGAAAATTTTGCCCAAAGAGAGAAAAATCTTATTTTCGGCCAACTTTGGAGCTCTGACGGTATGCAAAAAGAGGTGAAATAAAGTATATGATGGGTGGAATGAAAATCAAGCAATGGAGTGAATCCAATGGTGCTAAAATAAGGCAAAATGAAGTTACGATGAGGGAGATATAAAGGCTTGAACATATGAGTTTGAATCTGAAATTTTACCCAAATTTTCATTAGTTCAATATGACGGAGATGGACAGGTGGCCAGATTGAAACACAGGGGGAGGATGGGGTTTAATTTGTTGAAATTGAAAATCTTGGGTTCAAAATGAAAAAAGGCGCGAAACCCTGGGATTTTTTGTGTAATTAACCCAAACGTTTTTAAATGAGTTTTGAAAAGAGAAAATTTGTTTAGTTATAAGTTTTAAAAAGAGTTTTGAATTGTATTTTAAAATTGTTTTGGTTTATTTTTTTAAATATTTAAAAATTTTCTTAATTTTATTTTTTTAGGGTAAATATTTTTTATTGTAAATATGTTTTTTTAATGTGTTGCATTTATTACATTTGTGTGTTGTATTTTTTTAAATATTTAAAAAAAATTATTTTAAATATATAATTTTTATTTTAATTTTTATATTTTAAATATTTTATTTTATTTTTTAAACATTTTAAATATTTTTTAATTATTTATTAGTTTTAGAAAAAAAATTAAATTTTAAAAAATTATGAATCTCCCATATATATTTAAATCATAACAAATTATTTGGCCAATACTTAAAAAAATAACAAAATATTTTTTCAAAAAAATAAGAAAAAAAATATTTTTCTGCAAAAATAAAAAAGAAATTTCTCAAAATAATAAAAAATAATTGTAAAGAACAAAATAAAATAATATTTTTCGTGAATTTTTTTTTAAAAAAAATAGAGTTTTGAAAAGAGTTTTGAGTTTTGCAAAAAATTTTGAATTGAGTGATTGATTATGAGTTTTAAAAAGAGTTTTGGGTAGCGTTTGATTTACTTTTCAACACATGATTTTGTTTTTAAATTATGATTTGGATGAAACATGTTAACCAAACATATTTTTGAAATACAACTTAAAATTATTTTCAAAACTTCTCTCTTCTCTTTTATTATTATTATTATTATTATTATTATTGTTATTATTAATCAATCAATCAATCACTTTTTTACTCTCATCTCTCTTCTCTTCTCTCACATTGTATACATCAATCAATCAAAAAAAATTTCAATTCATCCCAAAATTATTTTCAAAACTTATAACCAAACAAATTTTTTTTTTTCAAATCATGATTCAAAAACTCAAAACTCAAAACACAATTCCATGCTCAAATTATTATTCTAAAACTAAACCAAACGGACTCGAATTTTTTAATTGGGATCATGATTTCAAAATTAAACCAAATATTTTCTTTGACAAAAGCTATACATAGCATTTGGTTTACTTTTCAAATCATGATTTGGATTAAATATGTTAACCAAACATTTTTTAAAATACAACTTAAAATTATTTTCAAAACTTCTCTCTTCTCTTATTATTATTATTATTAATTAATCAACCAATCACTTTTTCTCTCTCATCGCTCCTCTCCCCTCGCTCCTTTCTCCTATCACATTCTATACATCAATCAATCAGAAAAAAATAAAAAAAAATAAAATCATCCCAAAACTATTTTCAAAACTTATAACTAAACAAATTTTATCCTTTCAAATCATAATTCAAAAACTCAAAATACAACTCCACACTCAAATCATTATTTTAAAACTAAATCAAACGGACCCTATTGTGATAAAATTTATGATTTTTATACAAAGTGCATACTATATGCACTCAAAAATTGGTGCCTATGGTAGCTTTTTCCCTCATTTTGGTTTGAATTGACACTGTTAATTTTTTCCATCCAAACTCACAAACACTATTTTTTTAGAATAGGTTTGGTTTTTGAAAAAATAAAGTGAAACTAACAACAACAAAAAAAGACACAATTTTATCTCCATGTTCTCTGAACTTAAAATTATATTAAAATGTTATTAAAATTAAATTAAATTAAAATATAATTAAAGATTAATAAAAATAAATAAATTAAGATACTAGGAATTACAATATGTAATTGAAAATTTAGAATTGATTGTAATCTAGAGTAGTTGGAGTGTGCCTACACCATTAACAAGACATGTTTATTTCTCATTCAAAAAAAAAATGTTTATTTCATTAAAAAGTAAACAAACATTTCCTATTAACAGTGTCAATGCCATTTACAATTCTTATATTTGAAGCGAGTTAAGCATTAAGTTTTAAACATTATGAAGACAATTTGCAAGAGTCATAATTAAAGGAGAGATTTACTAAAATTTCCCCTCCCCTCTTAGCTATTTATTTAATTCTAATTGAGAATTACATTGAGAGCTTTATTCATGCTATTATTGAAACACAATTCATAGCAAAGAGTATTTATTCATTGTAAAACTTGAAACACACATTTAAAGTAAAATTGAAAATCCTTGATCAGGAGGTTGAGCAGAATGTCCGACGCCAGGGCTATTACCTAGTGGAGTGGGTCAAAACATTTTTGTACCAGCAAACTTGTTAGCTCCCTGATTGGGGGGTGGAGTAGAATGACCGACGCCAGGACTATTACCTGGTGTAGTGGGTCGAAAAGCTTTCTCACTAGCAAGCTTGCTAACTCCCTTACTGGGGGGTGGATTAGAATGACCGACGCCTGGGCTATTACCTGGTGTAGTGGGTCGAAAAGCTTTCTCATCAGAAAGCCTGCCAACTCTCTTATTGGAGGGTGGAGCAGAATGACTGATGCCAGAGCTATTACCTCGTGTAATGGGTCGAAAAGCTTTCTCACCAGCAAGCCTACCAGCTCCCTTATTAGGGGGTAGAGCAAAATGACCGACGCCAGGGCTATTACCTGGTGTAGTGGGTCGAAAAGCTTTGGTATTAGCAAACTCGCCAGCATCTTGATAAGGAGGTGGAGCAAAATGACCGACACCAGGGCTATTACTTGGTGTAGTGGGTCGAAAAGCTTTCTCACTAGCAAGCCTGTCAGCTCCTTTATTGGGGGGTGAAGCAGAATGACCAACGCCAGGGCTATTACCTGGTGTAGTGGGTCGAAAAGCTTTGGTATCAGCAAACTCGCCAGCATCTTGATAAGGAGGTGGAACAGAAAGACCAGCATTAGGGCTATTTCCTGTCGGAGTGGGTCGAAAAGCTTTTGCACTAACAAGCCCACCAACACAAAGACTCTGATATGGTGTTTTGGTTTGCATTTCTACATTCAACTGTGTTCCTTCAGTTGACCTAACTCCATAAGAGAAGGTTATCTCAAGAAGAAAAAGACAAGTGAACAAGACCTTGCTTTTGTCCATGACTAACGAGAAGCGAGCTTCAAATGGAGGATAGGTTTGAAGATTATATAGGCATTTTCTAGAGAATTAATAGCATCTTCAAAATAAATGTAAAAGATATATTTATTTTTTTAAAAATATTATATATAATCATATTTCTTACTCTCTTTTTTTCCCATCTCTTTTTACCCTAAAACTTAAGTGAGTGGATTCTACATGTATTTATGAATGTGAGCCACATTTATTTGAATAAGTCTATGGGATGTTTTGGGAAGATGGTTAAAAGCTAGCTTTTAGCTTCTAGCTTTTAACTAAGCTTTTTGACTTTTTTAGAACAGAAATGATACTGACCTCTTTTTTTTTTTTTTATTACCCTCACAACCCTCACAGACACATGTCAGCCAAAGATAGAAGGGGGAAAGAAAAGTTGACAAATCACAATGCATTGAGGGTGGTGGGGGTTCCCCAATTAGAGAGTACTATCCGGTAGGGGTGGGCATTGGCCCATTGACTTGCCCAGCCTGCCCAATTCAGTCTTATTTTTTTAGAACTTGGGAAGATTGTTTTAACTTATAAAGTTGGACTGGGCTAACATTTTCTTCCCGATATATTAATAGGGGGCTGGGCTTGGTATTTATACTTTCAGCCCTACCCGACTCGCTATTAAATTAATTAATTAATTATAACACATTAATATATATATTTTTTGTTACGATGTAGACTTTATCTTTGTTAATTTTATTAAAACTCACATACGTGGTGAAGTGTGATTGAATTTATTTAAGAAATCCCTCAATTTATATACAAAATCTTTCAATTTATAATGATGTCAATATATTTATTCAAGAAACATAATGTGTGATTGAATTTAGTTATGAAATGTTTAATTTATATATATATATATATATAGTTCGATGAGTGGACTTGAAATTTATAATTATTGTTTGGGCTAGGCTTGGGCAGATCTAGAGGCTCGATGTTAGAGCTGGGTCGGGTTTGGGTAGACACAAAGTCCCTTATTATATAGTGTCGATCCAGCCCGAACCCAGCCCAACCCGTTGTATGCCCACCCCTACTATCTGGGCTTGTGAGATTCACTATGGATCCTAAGATGATCAAAATCATTCATTTTATAGAAGTTTTCGTGTACATCATTCATAAGAAAAATTAGGTCGATCCGATAATTATAGTCTATTCAATTTATTGCATTTGTATCTAAACAAATTAACCACAAATGCATTTTCTAAAATAGATCATCCATTTTTTTTTATAACAAACTCAATAAATTGAATAGATTACGATTATTGAATTGATTTTAAATTTTTTGTACAAATGATATACACAAAAGATGTTACAAAATGAACCACTTATATCATCGAAACGAGCCACATAATGAACCTCACGGACCCAAACAACACCCTCCAATCCGGATTATAGATGGAAGGAAAGTTTAGTCCATTCAAAAAATTTAGGTAGCATTTGGTTTAATTTTGGAATCATGATTCCAGTAAAAAAAAATCAAAACTCATAACCAAACACTCAATTCAAAACTCTTTTCAAAAACTTTTTTCAAAACTCAAAAATTATATATTTAAAATAAAAAATAATTTTTTAAATTTTTTAAATATTGAAAATATTTTTAAAAAAATACAAAGCACAAATGTAGCAAATACAACACACATTAAAAAAAGAAACAAATATTTACAATAAAAAATATTTACTCTAAAAAAAATAAAATTAAGAACATTTTTAAATATTTTAAAAAATAAACCCAAAACAATTTCAAAATACAATTCAAAACTTATAATCAAAAAAGTTTTCTTTTTTCAAAAACTTATCTTTCAAAACACAATTCCACACTCAATTTATAATTTTAAAACTAAACCAAACAGAAAAATTTTAACATTTTGTTTCTCATAAAATGTATAATTTTTATAACAAAAAGTATAACTTTAGTTGTACGTAATTTTTAAGTGTACAACATAATTTCACCACTCATAATTTTGGTTACAAAAATCGTAACTTTCATCACAAAAAATTCATAATTTTTATCACGAAAATCGTAACTTTCTTACAATGTACAAATACACTGTAGCATTTTCAGATGTAAGAGATTATATGATGGGATTTATGAATATCCGTGAAGATAACTGTGGATATGTAAAATATCTAAAAAGATTACTAGAGATAGAAATTCATTAGAGCTTTGCTACAAACACATAAATGGTGCACAAGATGACAAAACACAAAAGGTGAGTCCTACACAAGTAGAACCCACCATTTGTGTCTTGTTTGTGACCTATTTTGCATCCCCTTTCTGTGCACTTAATTTTTCTCAATTCATTAATACTCTAATATCGAGAGATAACAATAGTTATGAAAAAGATCTAAAAGAATTGTTTGAAATATAGCATATATGAAAGAGAAAAATAAAAAATAAAGACATTAGAGACCCAACTAGTCTCTTGGAGAAGATAAGGATAAAATGTCTAAATGCAAAATATAAATTGGCACATGATGCTCACCAAATGGAAAAATTATGACATTTTGTTTCTCACAAAATGCATATTTTTATCACAAAAAGTATAACTTTAGTTATATGTAACTTTGAAGTGCACTTCATAATTTCACCACTCATAATTTTCGTCACAAAAATCGTAACTTTCATCACATAAAATTCATAATTTTTATCACAAAAATCGTAACTTTTCTTACAATGTACAAATACATTGTAGCATTTTTGGATGTAGGAGATTATAAGATTGGATTTATGAAAATCTGTGAAGATAACTGTGGATATGGAAAATATCTAAAAGGATGATTAAAGATAGAAATTCATTAGAGCTTTACAAACACATAAATGGTGCACATATGAGTCATAGACAAAACACAAAGGGTGAGTCCCACACAGGTGGAACCCTCCATTTGTGGCTTGTTTGTGACTTATTTTGTATCCCCTTTCTGTGCACTTAATTTTTCTCAATTCATTAATACTCTAGTATCTAAAGATAACAATATTTATGAAAAAAATCTAAAAGGATTGTTCAAAATATAGCATAGATAAAAGAGGGGAAAAAAAATAAAGAGATTAGAGACCCAACTAGTCTTGTGGAGAAGATAAGGATAAAATGTCTAAATGCAAAATATAAATTGGCACATAGTGCTCACTAAATGGAAAAATTATAACATTTTGTTTCTCACAAAATGTATAATTTTTATCACAAAAAGTATAACTTTAGTTGTACGTAACTTTTAAGTGCACATCATAATTTCACCACTCATAATTTTCGTCACAAAAATTGTAACTTTAATCACAAAAAATTCATAATTTTTATCAAAAAAATCGTAACTTTTCTTACAATGTACAAATACATTGTAGCATTTTCGGATGTAGGAGATTATAGGGCGGGATTTATGAATATGTGGATACGGAAAATATCTAAAAGGATTATTAGAGATAGAAATTCATTAGAGCTTTGCTACAAACACATAAATGGTGCACATGATAGGTCAACACAAAGGGTGAGTCCCATATATGAGTCCCACAGAGATGAAACCCACTATTTGTGTCTTGTTTGTGACCTATTTTGTATACCCTTTATGTGCACTTAATTTTTCTCAATTCATTAATACTCTAGTATCTAGCGATAACAGTAGTTATGAAAAAGATCTAAAAGGATTGTTCGAAATATAGCACATATGAAAGAGAAAATAAATAAATAAATAGATTAGAGACCCAATTAGTCTCTTGGAGAAGATAAGGATAACATGTCTAAATGCAAAATATAAATTGTGTAATGCCCTGAAATAATTATAATAAACCAAACATAATGATAATTAAATAACAACATAAATCAGAGTACGATATCCTGCAATTTCATGAAACTTAGTTGTACAAAAAAGATGACACATGTGAATATACATTCATAAGTCCTAACCCTGAATCTATAACATGTGGCAATAACAAAAATGAGAAGTAGAAGTTAAACAGATAATGGAAATGCCCTTAAGGCTACAACTTTTCAAGACAATACTTGGTTACATCAAAAGTGAGTCTTAAGCTCAATACATATAAAGGCCTCGTTTGGTGTAGCTGTTAAAATAGCTTATAGATTATAGCTTAACAGATTATAGATTATGACTTTAATCAGAAGTTGTTAATCTGTTTGGTGTAACTGTTGGATTATAGATTTAAGTTGCTGAGTAGTGTTTGTTAAATAAGCTGTGAAATAGTTTTTTCAATTAATTTTTATTTTTTATTTGTCTACATTTCTCATAAAAAATAATAATAATAATCTATAGTCTATTTGAGTCTTTTTCTATTTTTAAAAAAATAAAAAAATTTAAGAGTATAACCATAAATTAACATGTCCACAGCAGAAGCTGATAATCAGAAGCAAGGGGTGAGCAGCTTCTCAGAATCAGCTTTTTTGAGTTAAAATAAGCTGTTAGAATCAGAAGCTGTTTGAAATAAGTTCAACCAAACAGTCCAAAATAACTTTTTCAAAGCTAAAAGCCATAAGTTGGCTCTGAAAAGCTGAAACAAACACGTCTAAAGCCCTAGGCTTATACAATTATTAAATACAAAATAACAAAACTGAGCCTTCAGTTCTACAGTCCTCCCAAGCTAAGTCCTTGGTAGAGGCATCTCACCAACACCTGAAAATGGTTTTTCCATATAGGGTGAGCCAAAACCCAGTAGAAATAATCCAACACAATATATGAATCTTAACAAAGATATAATGGTGAAATGCATATGCAATGCCAATGTCAAAATGGTTTACATTTCTTTCTTAAAATCATGTCATGCTCAATTTATATCACAATTCTCAAATCATATCCTTTACCATTAGAAACAAGGGGGAATTCTCAAACTGGTACAACGTTTCACGGAAATTTCATCCGCGGGAAACCATCAAACGGCACCCATGTAAACGTAGTCTATACAAGCATTACTATTGCCATTTTACGGATATTTCGTCTACGGGAATTGACACCCATGTATACGCGTTTTTTTGGAGACTTTCACTTTAGACACACAAGCCAACTTAATTTGGTGATACACACCTCTTTCCAACATTCACCCATTTTTCTCAAAATCATATACATTTACAATGTGTTAAATGAGCAACAATGTTCAATGTCCCAAGATGATAAATTAGTTTCAATTCACCTAATCCTCATGCAATTTTTATAACAATCATAACTATTCTTCACTGATAGCCCAAAACAGATATAAAATCTCCAATATAGATAAACTTTCCAAATTTCAAGGTGAATGATAATACATATCAAACTCCACCATCTATATTAATATCCATCCAATTTCACACTTTTATCATCAATTCCATTTATTTATACAAAATAAAGATTTGAAACATTTGGGGCAAAACCCTTTTTCTTCCAAAATTCAATCCAAGGGTCAAAATCAATTATTTGTTCACAACTCAACCTCATTTCCACTCCCACAAACATTTTTCATACAATCATTTGAAAACCGCTCTTTTATTTTAAACCAAAACCCTATGTTTGTTCAAAATCCTCCAAAATCACAATATTGTTTATGAAAAACAAATAGCTAAGTTAAAAATCATAAAATAGTGTAGAGAATCCTAACCTCAAAGCTAGAGGATGAGAAAAGCACGGATGAAACTCGAATGAAGCCGAAACCCAACTCTATTCGGATGAAAATAAAGCTCTAGGTGAGCTCTACCTTTTTAATAAAGAGAGTAGGGTGGAGAAATGGGTAGATCTTGGTGTATCTGTAGAGAGAAAGTAAGTCATGGAGAGGGATGGTCTCAACTTTAGGGTTTTGAAATGTTTAGAGAGATGAAGAGATGAAAAAGTGATGTAAAAAATGACTTTTACGAACTAATAGATGCCCAGTCCGCTCAACCACAAGGAGTGACACTCAAGTGTCTAGACACAAAAATGATTAACTCTTGAGCGCAAGAAATGACGTTCAAGTGCCAAGACACAATGAAAAAGGGGTTCATCGCTCGAGCACAGGAAGTGATGTTCGAGCATAGAATATACACTCCCAGTAGTTTTACAGGCAGAAGACCATCGCTTGACCGATCGAGTGCACAACCGTTGAGCGGAGGAGTAAAATTCTAGGTAACAAAAGTTTGAAAACCAAGCTACCAACTTATTCTAAATGCAACCAATACAACCCAATAGCCAAACTCAAATAAGGTATAAAGGAAATAAGACATGAACAATGTAACGCCCTCAAAATAACAACAATAAACCCATCAGATAAGACATGCATTTACATATAAACTAACCGCATTCTTTTATTCATTAGAATTCCATTACATAAGTATTACATGTTAACATCAAAAACAAAATGCCCTACGGGCTTACAGCTTTCCAAGTTAACACTTGGTTACAACAAAAGAGTACTAACTCGTTTACACATTAAGCCCTAGGCTTGAAGTTACATGTAATACATCAAAAGTTAAGCGACAAAAGTATGTCCGCCACTAGCCTCCCAGCTATGTCCTTGGAGGTGGCATGCTTCCTGCACCTGAAAATGATATTCCCATATAGGGTGAGCCACAGCCCAGTAGAAATACACTAAACCAACCATGAGCAATGACTAAAATATTAGCAATTGATAGATGGCCAACACTGATACAACCACATAAATCACATATTTATGTCTTACAACTTATGAGTCTAAGTTACCTTTCATTTTCCCCTTTTTAACAGATAAGCATGTTAGCTCTATCATCATTTCCACAGATATGTATAAAAACTATATCTCACATTCAGATAAGCATAAAAACTATATCCACATTCTCAACAGATATGTATAACAACAATATCCCACATTCACAGATAAGCATATAAGCTGTATCCACACTTCACAAAGATAAGCATATGAGCTCTATCTTCACTTCTCTAGACAAGCATATGAGCTGTGTCTACGGAGTTCATCCCATATCTTCTCCCAATACTTATCCGGTTTAGAGGTACATCCCCTATCTTCCCCTAAACCGCGGAGTACATCCCCTATCTCCTCCTCTACACATAACGTATATAAACACATTGGTTCTATATACAATCACCCAATACATACAATTAATGTATTCTATCAACCGTCAAGTTCCATGACACATTTCTTTGATTAGTTTCAGTTTGCCTAATCATCATGCATTGTCTACAACAATCACGACTATCCTCCACCGATAGCCCAAAGCAGTTATTTCTAAACAGAAAATAAATGCACAATGGATATTTAATCAACATTTCATTTCTTCATTCTTCTCAATTAATTATCCCAATTAATTAAACAATGTAATTAGGCCATTATCCATAATTACCATTTCAACCCTTAGGTCCCATTTTCATCAATGATTCAACAATCATTCCATTTTTTTCATGCCAAACATGCATCTAGGTTTATTATGAATAAAACCCCAACTTTTGTAAAATTACACAAAAGCCTTACACTTTCACAAAATTACCAAACCAAGCCCAACATCTCAAAATACCAAAATTTAAAGACAAAACCCATAGAGAGGAGTAGGATATCCCTACATCTAAGTTTTAGCCCAAAAGGAGATGAAGACTCCAAGATCAACTTGCTCCAAATCCAAACTTTTTCAGATTAAATCGAAGCTCTCAACGCCCTCTATCTTTTTAACAAAGGCCCTAGGCTAGATTCACACCCTAGGGAGATCAAATCTTAGAGAGAGTGCAAGTGTAGGGAGAGAGGGTGTCGGATTTAGGGTTTAATCAAAGAAAGGGACTGAAAAAGTGATGTTTAAGACGCTGTTGTCCGCTGATATATGTAGACACCCCATTTTTGACCGACCTTAAGACTCAGACGTCACCGATTGAGCGCTTGGTGATGTTGCATGTGTGCTTGTTCAGAAGTCTCAGAGTCGTGGCCGCGAGCCCTGCCTCCGGACTTCCGAACCCTCTTCTGTGCCTTGCCTCGGTTTGCGAACCAGACTCTTTTTTTCTCTGTTTCTTTTCCTGAGGGGAGGGAGAGGTCCCGTAGACCATCTCTCAGTGGCCGTGCGCTACTTTTTGTGGCCGTAGGCCATTTTGCCCATTTCGGAGCCCGGTTCCCGGTTTTTCGGGACCGTTGGCCGTGTGCCTCGGTTCGGGACTGCCTAACCGTCTCCGTTTACTCTGTTTTTTGGCATACTTCTTATTTGCTCCCTTTTGAGGGACACTGGGGTCTCGGAAACCCACTTCGTGGCCGAACGCCACTTTCGGTGCTTAACAGCCCATTTTCGAGATCCCGAACTGCGTGTTTTGGCCCCCGAGCATTCGTTTTGCATCGGTTTTTGCTCATTTTGGCAGGTACCTCTGTTTCATCATTAGGAAGGTCACTGAAGGGTGGGAGGCTAGTAATTGTTGCAGCAACCAGTTATCTCTCCTCCGGAGCCTCCCGGCGCCCGTTTTTCTGACTTCCGGGCCAATGTTGAACACCCTGGGGTTAGTGTTGCCAACTTTCAACCACATATCTGTGATCTACACACCTGGGAGGCCCCTAAAAACCCATGGCCGGCCAGTAATTGTAAAATTACTTTTTTGCCCCTCCTCTTCCGGGCCAATGTTGAATACCTTGGGCCCACTTTCTTGAACTTTGAACCACATATTTGTGATGTACATACATGAGAGGACACCAAAAGTTGGTGGGAGGCCAGTAATTTTGCCGAAAAGCCAACTTCTTTTTGGTCAAAAGTGGTTCAGCATGAATCCGGGAAGGAGAAAAAGCTGCGCGGCTTCACCGAAACGAGCGTAACTCTTTGCACAAGAGGAATTAAGATATGAGGCCACCTCCATTGGAAAGCTTACTTCCGGGGCTTCATTTTGCACTCAAGAATCTCCCAAGTCCAAGTCCGGGGGGGAGAGATGTGGTTGGTTGAAGTCCGCTTGGACTGAATCTGCGCGGCTTCACGGAAAGGGGCATAACTTTTTCTACAGGAGGAATTTTAATGCAAGGTTTGCGCCATTGGAAAGCTAACTTCTGGGGCTTCATCCTAGGAGGTGGCCGGCCATTTTTTCTGGCCGGCCGGCCGTTTTTTTCTTTGACCTAGCCGGCCGGCTATGTTAAGTGGCCGGCCGGCCACCTGGAGCAAAAGTGATAGGCCGGCCTGCTTCTTCAGGTTGAGTGCATTCCAGCTGTGCCTTGGTTTTCTCCCAAAAATATCTACATCCGGGGGGACCCTTTTGGGGGAATTTTGCTCTCCTTTATGCCCCACCTTTACACCCTCCTTTTGGTCCATATAACCAGCTGCCAACATGCATTAGAGAGGTTAGAAAAATTCTCCTTCAAGCCTCCATACACAACTCCATCTCCATCCTTCTCAATTCCTTGAAAAACCCTAAGTCCCTAACCATCATTCCTTCTACACCACCAAGCTCTACCACCACCACCTCATTTCCAGCAACAAGGAAGGTTTTTCAAAGGTCAAAGAAGCTGCAAATTCATCCAAGAAGCAACAAAAGTTTGAGTCTTCAAGGGTAAGTAATGCTTTTACCCTTTTGACCCTTTTTCTTGATCTATTTGTAAGCCTCACTTGATTTTTGTTTCAAGCTCCGGCCCTAACTGAAAAGGGCCCTCTTTTGAGCTCATCTTCACTTTTCATTAAGGGCTCAACCCTGTTTGAGCCCTCCATGACACACTTGCTTCATTGATCCTCTTATATGTAACAATCTTGCATGCTATTTTTGGCCCATGAGAAATTTATTTTCGAGCATGTTGTAAACTGATATTAGGCTTATTTTGAGCCCCTCTTCAACATTGAAGAAGGGCTCAACACCATTTGGGGTTTCCATGTTGTACCTACCTTTATACTCCTCTTTTCTTCCCCATTCTTGCATGTTTAGTTAGCCTACCATGCTTTTGTTTTTGACCATTTTACAGTTCTGAAAAAGTTCTTATTTTGGTCCATACTTCATGTTTCATTTAGGTCCTTTCATGGTTTGGGGCTTCCATAGGTCACTTCATGTTATATCCCTCTTTTATTCCCCATTCTTGCATGTTTAGTTAGCCTACCATGCTTTTGTTTTTGGCCATTTTACAGTTCTAGAAAAGTGCTTATTTTGGTCCATTCTACATGTTTTATTAAGGGTCTTTGGCTGTTTGGTGATTATTTTGTATACCTCATGTTATAGCCACTTTTGAGCCTTATTTTGCATCACATTTCTATCATGTTTGTATACTGATTTTAAGGCTGCCATAAACTGTAAATATTCATATTTTTGGTCTCTCTTCAATGTTGTAGAAGGAAATTTTTCATTTTGGGTTTTGCTTATATCACTTGCTTCATTACCCCTCTTTTGGCCCCTATTCTTGCATGCCATTTTTGTCATACCTATGCTTGCTGTTCGGCCATGTTTATAACTGTGAAAGTACCTTTTTTGGGACTGTCTAGCTTCTGTCTTTGCATTGCATGTCCATATTGTGCACGTTTGGCATAGCTATAGGTCATTTCGGGTGCCTAAATTCGCATTTCGGGACAATTCCTTGCATTTGGTATCATTTCGCCTCATTTCGGGACTGTTTTCCCCCATATTTTACTGCTGAAATTCCATTAGAATGATTGCATGTCATTTCTATGTCATTGCATCGCATTCTGCCATTGCCTCGGTTTGCGTGCCCGTGTGCACGCATTTCGAGGCACTTCATTTTTCATTCACCGGCATCCTATGTGAGTGTGGCTGAGGCTCACTCATGTTGGTATAAGCCCATTTGTCATTTTCATGTCATTTCATTGCATTCTGCCATCGCCTCGGTTTGCGTGCCCATGTGCACGCATTTCGAGGCACTTCATTTTTATCCGCCGGCATCCTATGTGAGTGTGGCTGAGGCTCACTCATGTTGGTATAAGCCCATTTGTCATTTCCATGTCATTTCATTGCATTTTGTCATCTCCTCGGTTTGCGTGCCCTTGTGCACGCATTTCGAGGCACTCCATTTTTACCCGCCGGCATCCTATGTGAGTGTGGCTGAGGCTCACTCATGTTGGTATAAGCCCATTTATCATTTCCATGTCATTTCATCATATTCTGCCACCGCCTCGGTTTGCGTGCCCGTGTGCGCACATTTCGAGGCACTCTATTTTTACCCGCCGGCATCTTATGTGAGTGTGGCTGAGGCTCACTCATGTTGGTATAAGCCCATTTATCATTTCCATGTCATTTCATCATATTCTGCCACCGCCTCGGTTTGCGTGCCCGTGTGCACGCATTTCGAGGCACTCCATTTTTACTCGCCGGCATCCTATGTGAGTGTGGCTGAGGCTCACTCATGTTGGTATAAGTCCATTTGTCATTTCCATGTCATTTCATCACATTCCGCCATCGCCTCGGTTTGCGTGCCCGTGTGCACGCACTTCGAGGCATCTCATTTTCATGTCATTCGCATTATTTCTACCATTTTCTCGGTTTGCGTGCCCGCGTGCACGCATTTCGAGGCATCTCATTTTCATGTCATTCGCATTATTTCTGCCATTTTCTCAGTTTGCGTGCCCGCGTGCACGCATTTCGAGGCATCTCATTTTCATGTCATTCGCATTGTTTCTATCATCGCCTCGGTTTGCGTGCCTGTGTGCACGCATTTCGAGACACATATCATCGCCTCGATTTGCATGCCCGTGTGCACGCATTTCGAGACACATATCATCGCCTCGGTTTGCGTGCCCGTGTGCACGTATTTCGAGACACATATCATCGCCTTAGTTTGCGTGCTCGCGTGCACGTATTTCGAGACACATATCATCGCCTCGATTTGCGTGCCTGTGTGCACGTATTTCGAGACACATATCATCGCCTCGGTTTGCGTGCCCGCGTGCATGTATTTCGAGACACATATCATCGCCTCGGTTTGGTGCCCGCGTGCACGTATTTCGAGACACATATTTTCTCAGTTTGCGTGCCCGTGTGCACGCATTTCGAGGCATCTCATTTTCATCATATTCTTCATTTTCTCGGTTTGCGTGCCCGTGTGCACGCATTTTGAGGCATCTCGGTTTGCGTGCCCGTGTGCACGCATTTCGAGGCATCTCATTTTCATAGCATAGTGCATACTAGGTTGTATCTTAGATCGCATTCTGTCATTTTCTCGGTTTGCGCGCCCGTGTGCACGTATTTCGAGGCATGTCATTTCCATAGCATTGTGTATGTTAGGATTGTATCTTAGTTGCATTTCATGCATGTCATGCATATCGCATCGTATCCGGGATAGGAGTTAGCCCGGGCACGGGAAACGAGGTACATTCCGTACTCCGAGTGACGGAATGTGTCTCAATTCCCCAGTCACCGACACTCCGGATTGTCCATGATGGAGTTAGGTTTTAGCTGTAGTTTCATGTGCATTCATCCTATATTGAGTTGTGCATTTCGACTCCTCGGCCATCATGCCTCGGTATGCGTGATTGGTGGCACGAGGATCGAGACATGCATATATCTGTGCAAATACATTGCTATGCCCCTTTCCTGCTCTCTGTTGCAGCAAAACGAAGAACCAGCAACTTTTTGGGGCTCGGCACGCATTTCAAGAACAGGTGTAAACAGAGGCTAATCGGGGCATTCCGGTGGATTTCCGCGCAAGACAATCCGGACATGCATCATCCATCAGAAGCAGGGCAGTCCCTGGCTTGCACGCCAGTTTTACTTGTTTTGTTAGTTAATTCATTAATTAATTAGGATTTTGTAATATTTTTGGACTGTAATATTCTTTTATTTGGGACTGTATTATTTATTCGGACCCTCTGTGCGAGGGCATAACTGTAATAAGTGTGCGTGTGTATAATGTATGTCTTCCAACCCCACGTCTTTCTCCCTTTTATTTATCCGCTTTTGATGGTTAGATTAGGGCATATTTCAATTAGCATACAGTATGATAGCATGTTTGCATTCATTCATCTGTTTTGCATGCACCGGGCTCGGCGCATCATACTAACTGTATTGTACTTTCAATTCCAAATTGAATACATGTTAGCTGTAGCATTCCATATGCCATGTTTAGAATAGCCGAGCCTGCTATAGTTGCATTTTGCATGTGTTGCATTAGGCATTTCTGTATACTTAGGGTCATGCATGATTTCTAATACAGTTTTTGTTTTGGCTTGGAGTACTCGGTAAGTTCTATGCTCTAGCATCCTTGCATGCGTGTGAGTGAATGCCATGAATAGCATGCTTACCATGAGGCTATGTGCTTATCTGATATAACTGCCTGAATGCCTGTGGGTGAAGGTTGAGTTATCTGAATTGGAATAAATCATCAAATGTTTCAAGCCTACCTGCGGGTAGCAAACCATTTTCAAAAACAAGCATGAAATGTTTTGTTCCAATTCAGGCGATCCAGTCTATACTTGTATGCTGTGCGCATCACATAGTAACCTAGGCTAATAAACCGGAATAAGAACTCACAATGTTTTCAAAAATCGATATCATGGTTAATAGAGGCCGGTCTATGACCGGGCGAGCGGGGGTGCTCACGAAGTGACCTTCCCCAATCGTACCCAAGTTCCCGAGCCGAGGCAACTTTGGTGATGACGGACACGTGGCCTTTTGGCACCGAGTCAGGGTTTCCTAAATTTCCCAAAATAAAATATTTAGGTGGCGACTCTGTATCTGGCAAAGCAGTCCATGTTTGGCACTACTTTTTCAAAAATCAGTTTCTCAAAACGATTTGCCGGATTTTGACTCTTTGGTTCAGATTAGGAACCGTGACATTTAAGAGTCCGAGCTGTAGTGACCCCAATATGAACGGAACGGGAGCTCACCCTCCCGGGGCGTTCGGGGGACGTCTACAATATAAAACACGCTCGCTCGAGCGAAGACTTGGTCGCTCGAGCGACCAGACACAGAAAACTCTCGCTCGAGCCAAGAAGTTCTCGATCGAGCGAAGAAAAATCCAGACCGCTCGAGCGAAGAAAGCTCGCTCGAGCCAAGAAAGACAGCTCTCAGGTCCAGAACCAGACGCAACACCACTCTCGCTCGAGCGACAAACTCCTCGCTCGAGCGAAGGACCAAAAATCTGGGCAGCAACACTAGGTTCCCAAACACAACCAACCTGTAACAAACCTGCCCAACACATCCCATAACTCAATATACAAAGTACAAAGGATGCAAACACGATAATAAACAACTACCAACATCCACGGACACATGTCCGGATCACTGTACAACAAGGGTAAACCCGGGATCGCTATAACCTCTCCCCCTTAAAGAATTTCGCCCCCGAAATTAAGCACAAGTTTTCAAAAACAGGTTTGCCTTCATTTTAGACAATGTTACAATTTAACATTCAACAATTCGACCCATTACCGGTCATCCCATCCCTTTAACAAGAGACATATCACAATATGTAAACAACATATGTATTTTCAACATGCATCAACATTATGCATTATCTTTCCAATTTCACCAATATATTCAACACATATAGTGTCACATTCAACTTCCATATGAGGCAAGTCCCAAAACATACTCCCAATAACCAAAACATTTTCAATGTTTCACAACTTAAGACATATATAAAAGCTCTTAAGTTCAACAAAATGTAAAATTTAAATACAAGATTACATATCAACCAACAAGTCCGGATATTTCTCTCGGACTTCCAACTCACGTTCCCAAGTGGCTTCCTCCACTCCGTGATGTTTCCACAAGACTTTCACCAAAGGAATGGTCTTGCCACGCAGGACCTGATCTCGCCTATCCAAGACCCGAACCGGTCTCTCCTCATACGAGGCATCCTCATCTACCTCTAAATCAGTCCAATCCAACACATGTGATGGATCTGGCTCATACTTCCGAAGCATACTCACATGAAACACGTCATGCACTCCGGACAACTGCGGCGGTAAGGCTAACCGATAAGCAACCTCACCTATCCTCTCAAGGATCTCAAAAGGACCAATAAACCGAGGGGATAACTTCCCACTCTTCCCAAACCTCATCAGGCCTCGTCTAAGTGATATCTTCAGAAAGACATGATCACCTACCTCAAACGCCAAAGGCCTCCTCCTACGGTCGGCATAACTCTTTTGTCGACTCTAGGCTGTAACAAGCCTCCTACGGATAAGCTCAACTTTCTCCGTCGTCACCCTAACCAACTCCGGACCCAACAAAGGTGCATCACCCACCTCGGCCCAACAAACTGGAGACCTACACGGTCGGCCATACAAGGCCTCAAACGGTGCCATACCGATGCTAGACTGAAAACTGTTGTTGTAGGCAAACTCTACCAATGGCAAGTGCCTCTCTCATGTCCCACTGAAGTCCAGGACACAATCCCGAAGCATATCCTCGAGGATCTGAATAGTACGCTCAGACTGCCCGTCAGTCTGAGGATGATAAGCCGTACTAAAGGTCAACTTAGTGCCCAAGGCACTCTACAAACTCTGCCACAACCTAGCAGTAAAACGAGGATCTCTATCTGAGACGATCGTTACTGGGACCCCGTGCAATCTCACTACGTCCCGAATATACAAGTCGGCAAGATGATCTACCGAATCTCTCACGCGCATAGGAATAAAGTGCGCCGACTTAGTCAACCGGTCTACAACCACCCAAATAGCATCACTACCCCGCTGAGTCCTCGGAAGACCTACAACGAAGTCCATAGTGACATGCTCCCACTTCCACTCGGCAATAGGCAAGGGTTGTAACAAACCCGCTGGCCTCTGATGCTCGGCCTTCACTTGCTGGCAAGTAAGGCACTTCGATACGAAAACAGCCACATCTCTCTTCATACCCCGCCACCAAAACTGGCGACCCAAATCCTGATACATCTTAGTACCTCCCGGATGCACCGCAAGGCGCGAATGATGAAACTCTCGGAGTACTTCCTCACGGCAAGACTCCGGTACAAACAAACGGTCTCGGTATCTCACACTCAGGTCGGGATACACCGTCAAACCCTTCTCAACCTTCCCACTGGAGATCTTCTCTCGGAGGGATTCTACCTCAAGGTCACCTCTCTGTGCCTCTAACACTCTAATCACAAGTGTAGGCTGCGCAACAACAGAAAACAAGGTCGCAGCCTCAACAGATTCGCCCAGTAGCAAATCAAACTCGCCAAGTGCTCCTAACATCTCCCATTCCCAGATGGCTATACTAGCAACATCACTAATGGTCTTCCTACTAAGGGCATCGGCCACAACATTGGCCTTTCCCGGATGATAATGCAACTCAAAATCATAATCCTCGATGAACTCCATCCATCTCCTTTGCCTCAAATTCAAGTCTCTCTGTGTAAATAGATACTTCAAACTCTTATGATCCGAGAATACCTCGAACCTCTCACCATAAAGGTAGTGCCTCCAGATTTTCAAGGCAAAGATCACTGCTGCTAACTCTAGGTCGTGTGTGGGGTAATTCTTCTCGTGTATTTTCAACTGACGTGAGCCATAAGCTACCACTTTTCCCTCTTGCATCAACACACAACCCAAACCCTCTCGTGAGGCATCACAATAAACAGCATAACCCAACCCTCTCTCCGGAATAATTAACACCGGAGCGGTGGTCAATCTAACTTTCAATTCTTGGAACGACTTTTCGCAAGTCTCACTCCACACAAACTTGACTCCCTTCCGAGTCAGTCTAGTCAACGGTGACGCTAACCTGGAGAAATCTTTCACAAACCGACGGTAATACCCAGCTAATCCCAGAAAACTGCGGATCTCAAACACACTCTTAGGCTGTGCCCAATCCTGCACTGCCTCAACCTTGGATGTATCAACAGATACCCCTTCCCCGGATACCACGTGGCCTAAGAATTTGACTTCCTTCAGCCAGAACTCACACTTCCCAAACTTGGCATACAGCCTATGGGCTCTAAGTAACTCAAGCACCACTCTCAAGTGTGCCTCGTGCTCCTCCTCTGAAGGCGAATAGATAAGAATGTCGTCCACAAAGACGACCACAAATCGGTCTAAGAACTCCCGGAAAACCCGGTTCATCAAGTCCATAAAGACTGCCGGTGCATTGGTAAGCCCAAATGGCATCACCAGAAACTCATAATGGCCATACCGCGTACGGAATGCCGTTTTCGGAATATCCTCATCCCTGACCCTCAACTGGTGGTAACCCGATCTCAAGTCTATCTTAGAGAAACAACGGGAACCCTTCAATTGGTCAAACAAATCATCTATACGGGGCATAGGATACTTATTCTTAACCGTAGCCCGATTCAACTTCCGGTAGTCAATACACAATCTCAAGGCACCATCTTTCTTTTTAACAAAGAGTGTCGGTGCTCCCCACGGTGAAACACTAGGGCGAACAAAACCCTTATCTAGCAATTCCTGGAGCTGAACTTTCAACTCAACCAACTCTGCTGGAGCAAAACGGTAAGGTGCCATAGAAATCGGCGCCGTGCCGGGCACTAAATCAATAGAGAACTCTATCTCTCTGTGAGGTGGTAAACTAACAAGGTCTTCGGGAAAAACATCTGAATACTCACAAACCACCCTCGGCAATACATGCTGGGTCTCACCACTCTCACAACTCTCAAAGCTAGCAAGTAGACTACTAAGCTCACTTCGCCCTCGCGAATCATACCCCGGTGGCAAAACACTACCAACCCGGTCTCCCAAGAAATGGAACCACTCCCCGCTCAAGGTACATAACGTGACCCTCTGGCGGTAGCAATCAATAACAGCCCGGTATGACGATAACCAGTCCATACCCAAAATAACATCAAAACCCTTCATGGGCATGACAACAAACGGAAAAGGAAGCCTATAATCGGCGACCTCTATATCACATCCTCTAACACCCTGTTTCAGGATCAACTCACCACCCAAAGGCGATACCACACAAATAGGAGATGCTAACTGTGCTAACTCCAATTCCAAAACCGATGCAAATGCAGCAGATACAAAAGAATGAGATGCACCCGTGTCTATCAACACACTAGCAACCGAGTTGCAAAACAGAAAAGTACCTCTCACTACTGATGGAGCCGGTACTAAATCCTGCGCGGTAATAGTATACACGCGCCCCGTAGGCCCCTGGTCTACCTGCTCACCTCTCGGAGCAAAAGACTGCTGCACAGACTGGGATGACGAAACTCCCGGATTGGCCCTCGAGGCCTGCACAGACTGAGCTGGCTGAAAACCCTGCGTCTGCCTAGAACCAGACGCTCCCGAAGTGACACTCAACTGTGGGCAAAACCTCTTCATGTGCCCAGGTTGTCCACACTGATAACAAGTCAAGGGCTGTCCCCTGCCCAAACTCTGACTCTGCGGTCTAGCTGAAGAAGAAGCAGCTTTCTGACCCCCACCCTTCTGCGGGCAAACTGAAACCTTGTGACCCAGCTGGCCACACTTGTAACACGTGAATTCCCCCTGATTGCCTCTCCCCGAGCCTACACTCGGCACTGGAAAGGTCGATCTAGAGACTGCACCCTGAGACTGCTGAGGGTTATAACTCTTCTGTCTCCTGCCATCACTCTGACTATCCTGGCTCCTCTTGGAACCCCTCTGTTCTTCCTCCTCCTCCTGCATCAAAATCTCCATATGAGCAGCAGCATCAACTAGGTGTCTATACTCTCGAATGTAAGACCCACCAACTCTCAACTTGAGGCCCCGCCTCAACTTCTGCTCAAACTCATAGCAACGGCGTTCCTCAGACGCCACCAGTTCCGGTGCAAACCTGGACAGACTGGTAAAATTAGCCTCAAACTCGGCCACTGACAAGCTCTGCTGTTTAAGCCGGCTAAACTGATCCCTCAGCTTCTCCCTAGCTGCTGCAGACAAAAACCTCTCCTGAAAAGCATTTATAAACGCCTCCCAAGTACCGCCCACACGAGCTTTCTCGTACTTCCACCATTGACCCGCATCTCCCTTCAGCTGGAAGGATGCCAAGGTCACTTTCAGTGCTCCGTCCTCGATGCCAAGCATCTCGAACGTCTTACTCATTTGTTCTAACCACTCATCAGCCTTCAGTGGCTCCTTCGGATCCCCGATAAACTCATCCGGATTAGACCGGAAAAACTCCCTCTTCAAGAAAGAAGGCCCTGTCTCAGCTGCCTGATTCCCAGCTCTAAGAATACCCAAAGCTCCTGCTATCTCTCTGGCCAAGGCACCCATAGCCTGCTGACCTACTGGCTCGACCACATTAGCCTGACCAACCCCCTCCTGCACTGCCGGAATCTCACCCGGTAACGGTACTTCCTGCCTCGCAGGTCTACCACGCCTAGCACCTCTTCCTCGTCCTGACATCCTAATAAAGGCAACACAGAACGTTAGCACATTCATAAATGTGCCGAAACTAAACACTCACGTCCTAATGCATGGACAACTGTAATTCACTCCACATAAGCACATAAACACATAAGCACTTACGAATTTCATTTCTGGATAATGATAGTCCCGAGGCGTTACTAGAGTTCCGGTTAGAAACAGCATTGATCAAGTGCTTTTCCAACAAGACTCCCAGAAACTCAAGAATCCAATCAACATCCTAGAAATTAAATCCCATACCCACATAATCACATAAGCATGTTCTCAATCAATCACATAGCATATGATACTACATCCAAGTCTCTATCAAGCGAGACAAACCCATTGTGATACTAATCACTTCCCACGTACCCAAAGTATTCGAACCCGGTACGCTCTGATACCAAGTTGTAACGCCCTCAAAATAACAACAATAAACCCATCAGATAAGACATGCATTTACATATAAACTAACCGCATTCTTTTATTCATTAGAATTCCATTACATAAGTATTACATGTTAACATCAAAAACAAAATGCCCTACGGGCTTACAGCTTTCCAAGTTAACACTTGGTTACAACAAAAGAGTACTAACTCGTTTACACATTAAGCCCTAGGCTTGAAGTTACATGTAATACATCAAAAGTTAAGCGACAAAAGTATGTCCGCCACTAGCCTCCCAGCTATGTCCTTGGAGGTGGCATGCTTCCTGCACCTGAAAATGATATTCCCATATAGGGTGAGCCACAGCCCAGTAGAAATACACTAAACCAACCATGAGCAATGACTAAAATATTAGCAATTGATAGATGGCCAACACTGATACAACCACATAAATCACATATTTATGTCTTACAACTTATGAGTCTAAGTTACCTTTCATTTTCCCCTTTTTAACAGATAAGCATGTTAGCTCTATCATCATTTCCACAGATATGTATAAAAACTATATCTCACATTCAGATAAGCATAAAAGCTATATCCACATTCTCAACAGATATGTATAACAACAATATCCCACATTCACAGATAAGCATATGAGCTCTATCTTCACTTCTCTAGACAAGCATATGAGCTGTGTCTACGGAGTTCATCCCCTATCTTCTCCCAATACTTATCCGGTTTAGAGGTACATCCCCTATCTTCCCCTAAACCGCGGAGTACATCCCCTATCTCCTCCTCTACACATAACGTATATAAAC
This sequence comes from Camellia sinensis, assembly GCF_055761805.1. Classification (NCBI taxonomy): domain Eukaryota; kingdom Viridiplantae; phylum Streptophyta; class Magnoliopsida; order Ericales; family Theaceae; genus Camellia; species Camellia sinensis. The sequence goes on from NC_138968.1 coordinate 55,566,047, forward strand.
ACATTGGTTCTATATACAATCACCCAATACATACAATTAATGTATTCTATCAACCGTCAAGTTCCATGACACATTTCTTTGATTAGTTTCAGTTTGCCTAATCATCATGCATTGTCTACAACAATCACGACTATCCTCCACCGATAGCCCAAAGCAGTTATTTCTAAACAGAAAATAAATGCACAATGGATATTTAATCAACATTTCATTTCTTCATTCTTCTCAATTAATTATCCCAATTAATTAAACAATGTAATTAGGCCATTATCCATAATTACCATTTCAACCCTTAGGTCCCATTTTCATCAATGATTCAACAATCATTCCATTTTTTTCATGCCAAACATGCATCTAGGTTTATTATGAATAAAACCCCAACTTTTGTAAAATTACACAAAAGCCCTACACTTTCACAAAATTACCAAACCAAGCCCAACATCTCAAAATACCAAAATTTAAAGACAAAACCCATAGAGAGGAGTAGGATATCCCTACATCTAAGTTTTAGCCCAAAAGGAGATGAAGACACCAAGATCAACTTGCTCCAAATCCAAACTTTTTCAGATTAAATCGAAGCTCTCAACGCCCTCTATCTTTTTAACAAAGGCCCTAGGCTAGATTCACACCCTAGGGAGATCAAATCTTAGAGAGAGTGCAAGTGTAGGGAGAGAGGGTGTCGGATTTAGGGTTTAATCAAAGAAAGGGACTGAAAAAGTGATGTTTAAGACGCTGCTGTCCGCTGATATAAAACACGCTCGCTCGAGCGAAGACTTGGTCGCTCGAGCGACCAGACACAGAAAACTCTCGCTCGAGCCAAGAAGTTCTCGATCGAGCGAAGAAAAATCCAGACCGCTCGAGCGAAGAAAGCTCGCTCGAGCCAAGAAAGACAGCTCTCAGGTCCAGAACCAGACGCAACACCACTCTCGCTCGAGCGACAAACTCCTCGCTCGAGCGAAGGACCAAAAATCTGGGCAGCAACACTAGGTTCCCAAACACAACCAACCTGTAACAAACCTGCCCAACACATCCCATAACTCAATATACAAAGTACAAAGGATGCAAACACGATAATAAACAACTACCAACATCCACGGACACATGTCCGGATCACTGTACAACAAGGGTAAACCCGGGATCGCTATAAACAACAATACGAAACCATGAAACCCGAGTCCAGAATAACAAATGGGTTGGGTCCAAACCAAAGTCGCTATAAATTGGCACATGATGCTCACTAGACCTCTTTTTTATTATTATTAATTATTGATTAAAAATGATGAAAAGGTTTTACGTGTTTTGGGTCTAGGGATGGTAATGGAGACCTTTCCTGGTGGTTACTCATGGAAACCCAATCCGAAATACATGGCTTTGTTTGGTTTAGTTTTTGAATCATGATTTGAGTTTTAGTTGTATTTTGGGTTTTGAGTTTTTGAAATGAGTTTTGAAAAGAAAAAAATTGTTTGGTTATGAGTTTGAAAAGAGTTTTAAGTTGGGAAAAAAATTTTGAGTTGTATTTTGAGTTTTGAGTTGTATTTTGAAATTCTATGGGTTTATTTATTTTTTTAATATTTAAAAAATTTCTTAATTTTATTTTTTTAGGGTAAATATTTTTTATTGTAAATATTTATTTTTGTAATGTACATTGTATTTACTACATTTGTGCGCTCTATTTTTTTAAATATTTAAAAAATTTATTTTTTATTTTAAATATATAATTTTTATTTTAAATATTTTTCTAATTTTTTAATTTTAATTTTTTAATATTTTAAATATTGTTTTAATTTTTTTTTACTTTTTTTAAATATTTAATTTTTTTTGAAGTTTTAAAAAAAATTGGATCGCCCATATATATCTGTAGATACCCAATTTTTTATTGCCCTTAAGACTTGGACACCTTAGGGTGAATACTCGATGATGAAATAATACGTTGTACAAACGTTTTATTTCTTCAGTAAGAAGCCTTGATTTTGAGTTTCAGAGCCTAGAACCTAGTACCTCCTTTGGACCAAAACCTACTTTTTTTTCTAGTTTGACCACTCAGAGGCCTGCTGTAGACACCCTATTTTTGACCGACCTTAAGACTCAGACGTCATCGATTGAGCGCTCGATGATAGTGCATGTTGTGTTCGTTTCGAGTTTACGGAGTTTTTGGCTGAGTGCCTTGCCTTCGGGCCTCTGAACTCTTTGTGCTTTGGCTTGGTTTGTGGACCAAGCCTTGTTTCTCTTCCCTGGAGGGAGGGAGAGGTCTTGTAGACCACCTCTTTGTGGTCGTAGACCACTTTTCGTGGTCGTAGACCACTTTTCCTACTTGGAGACTAGTTTCTAGTTTTCAGAGCCTTCGGTCGCGCGTCTTGTCTCGGGACCGCTTAACGTTCTCCGTTTCGCTTGATTTTTGAACCATACCTTGTTGCCTCTACCTAGAGGGACACTGTGGTCCGGGAGACCACTTTTGTGGTCGCAAACCACTTTTGATGCCGGTAGACTAATTTTCGAGGCTCCCGGCTGCGGGCCTTGCCTCCCAGACTCTCGTCTTGCATCCCTTTTGGTTTGTTTTTGGTACAAACCTTGTTTTCCTTGTTTGGAAGGTGGTACAAGGGTGGGAGACCAATTATTCCCCTTTGAGACCACTATCCTCCCCGCCAGCCAGTTTTCTGGTCGGCTAACTAGTGTTCTTGGTCTTTGGGCCACCTTTTCTGGTCGGCCACCACACCACTGCCTTGTTTTCATGCTGCTGACCATCTCCTACCATGGCCGACCACTTTCTCCCCTGGGAGACCACTTCCACTGGTTGGCCGACCAGTAGAAGTAGCTGGCCGACCACGGCAGTTTTTCATCACCTTTTTGGAGATATTTTAGAGCCAGTAGAAGTAGTTACCTTTTTGGAGATATATGTATGGAGGGATGGCTTTAAGCCTAAAGCTTGTCCAACAAGCTTGTTGCTTGTTCTCTATAAGAGAGAACCTCCCCCCTCCTCCTCCAGGTTTAGATTTTTAGGCTGGAGCTATAGATACACACTTGCCTCTATATTTCCTTGTTTGCTCTTATTTTGTGTTAAAAAATGTAGTTTTATTATACTATTGTACACAAGCACACACTCAAACACCATACTCTTGGAGCTGAGGTCCTTTGAGGTTGTTTTTGAAGTTTTTGGATTGGTTTTGGTTCAAAAAGAGTACTGGAGTTACAGCTTTGAAGGTGTTCTTCAAGGGTGAGTCAACTAGCCCTTTAACCCTTGTTTTGGTTTAAGATTTTGAACCTATTTTCATGCTATTTTTGCCTTGAATTTAAACTACAAAAAGTTCTATTTTTCAGTTTTTAACATGTTTGTTTAAGGTCTCTTTTGTGTTGGGGGTGGTCTACCCCCTCTTAGACCTGGTTTGGCCTTGTTCTTGTGCCATCTTTTTAAGCTATTGTGACCACCTTGTTTTGGCCTTCTCACCACTGAAACTCAGAGGAATTATAGTGGTGGAAATGGTGTTTTGAGGTCCCAAATGGGAGAGGGTCATCCCCTCTCCTTGCGTTCTTGAATGCTTGCTTCATTTGCCTCATGTTTGAGCATATTTGTTAAGCTTGTGTTGGCCACATCTCAGCCTATTTTAGGCCTTATTTTAGCATGGCATACCACTGTTTTGACTTGGTTTTGTCATCCCCTGCATGCATAATACACTTGTAGTGTAATCCTCATAAACTAGCTTTGTATGCTTCATGAAGTAGCATGTCATTCTAGCTTGTTTTGAGTCCATCTCAACATGTTCTTGGTGTTGTATTACCATCATATACCTCTGTTAAGGTTTGGTTTGATAGCCCCATGCATGCTCCATGCACTTGTAGTGCAATTCCATGAACTAGCCTAATGTATATCATGCTTTAGACCATCATTCTAGCATGATTTTGGTTTAACTCTAAGAAGATTTTGTCCATGTTTTAGCATGCTCTAGCTCTGATTTTTGTTGTTTTGGTCATGCATGCCGTGCTTTGTATAGCTAAAATGCATTCTAGCTTGTTAGCTTTGTGTATCAAGTCCACTAGCATGCATTACTTGGCCTATTTAAATGATTTGGCATCATTTGTTATGAGATTTTAGTGCATGTTTCATGGTCATACACTTGCATTTGTCACTCTTTCAATGCGTTGGAGGGTTTGCCCTTTATGCCTTAAACATGAATCATTGCATATGCCTTCATGCCTTAGCTTGCAAGCTATCATTTCAATGTGTTTTGGGGGTTATTTTGCCATGATATAACTCTGATTTTTGTTGGCGAAGCCATTGCATGCTTGGTCTTGATAGGTGTAGTGTAATTCACCTTATTTGCCTTGCATACATCATGCCTTATGCCGTTCATGCTAGCTTTTGGCTTCCTTCCATACATGTTATAGACTCATTTTGACATGTTCTAGGACTGTTTTGGGTTGCCTTGACCATATGCTTCATGTTTTGCATAGTTGTAGTACAAATGCCTATGCTAGCTTCAAGCTTTGGGTACCATAGCATGCTTCATTTGTGTTGTGTGCATGATTTGGCATCCTCCAACATGACATTTCAGAGCATATAGACTTGCCATGTTCCTACTTCTTCCACCCTTTAAGTGCTTTTGAGTGTTATGCATTGTTGCCTTGTTTATGACCTAGTGTGTATGCATGCATGCCTAGGCCTTTGAGCCCTCATTTCAGCATATTTTGGTCTTTTTTTAGACCTATTTGAGCTCTGTCCATGATTGGTTCATGCATTTGTGCCATGTATTGCATGCCCCCTTTGTAGTCCTCTTTACTAGCCTTATGCCTTAAGGACTCTAGTATGCTATATTTGTGTTGTTTGAATGGTTTGGCACCATTTCTTACTTTGTTTCAGTGCATTTAGTGTCGTTACACTTCTACATTTGTCACTCTTTGAGCACTCTTGAGAGTTGTGCTCTTATGCCCGGTCAATGGGCCTTTGCATTGTGCATGCATTTACCTTGCATTTCATGCCTTTATTTCATCATTATAGCCACTGATTTGGGCATGACTGAGGTCTGTCCATTTTGGTTTAAGTCCATCGAGCATGTTATGTGAATGTTGTTACATTGTATCATGTTGTTGCATGCTTATGTTGCCTTACTTTTTGTATGCATGCATTAGCATTGTTTGCATGTCATTGGTTTTGTTAAGTTGATCATGTCACATTGCATTGAGTATTGCCATGTTGTTCTTTGCATTGAGTATGCCATGTAGTTGCATTGTGTTTGCCATGTTACATTGCATTGTACATGCTTGTTGTTGGCATTTTGTTTACATGCTTGAGTTGCATTGCATTTGTTTGGATTAGGTGTTAGTCCAAACACAAGAAACGAGAGACATTTCATACTTAAAGTGATGAAACGTGCCTCAATTCTTGGTCGCCGACCCTCTTGATCAAACATGATAGAGGTCAAGGCTTTATGTGTTTATGTGTGCATTCATTTTATATTGAATTGTGCAATTTGGCTTCTTGGCCACCATGCATCGAGATGCGTGATTGGTGGCCCAAGAGTCGAGAACCACACTCCCTTGAGCTTATGAAATGATAGGGAGGGTGGTTGTGCACACGTATCTTGCAAATACATTGCCATCCCCTTTCTTACTCTCTGTTACAGTAATTTGGAGAAGTGCAGCAAAAACTGGTTGGCCAACCAAAAAAACTAGCTGGCCGACCACTTTTTCTGGTCTACATCAATAGAAAATGGTCAGCCAGTGGCTGGAAACACCCCTAGGTGGTCGGCAGCCCTCCTACAGGTCCCCAAGGTGAGTTAGAAGCTTTCTGGAGCTTGGTGCAAGGTTCTGAGAACAATTGGAAACAGAGGTAAGTTGGGGCATCGCAGAGGATTTCCGAACGAGGCGATCGAGCATGCATATTTTTCTCCCTCTGAGGACACTGCTTTACTGTTTTACTTAGCTAATTTGCTTAGCTAGTTTATGCTTTGGTTTGTACTTAATTAGTTAATGCGCTTAACTATTCGATTTGTGTTGTAATAATTAGTTAACTAGGATTAGTTAATTAGCTTCGTTGTGTAATAATTAGTTTAATTAGCTTATATTAGCTAATTAGCTTCTTATTCGGACCCTCCGTCGAGAGGGCCAACTGTTGTAATAAGCGTGCGTGTGTGTGATGCATGTCTTCCAACCCCCATTTCTTTTACCCTTTTACTTAACCGCTTACGATGGTTAGTTTTAGGGTATGTTTCGATTAGCATCCTCATGCTTGCATGAGTGCATCATTCATCTGTTTTGCATGCACCGAGCTCAGCACATCATGCTAACTGCATTGTATTTCAATTTCAAGTTGAATACATGTATCGAATTGTTGCATTCACATGCCATTCTAGATAGCCGAGCCTATCTTAGTCGCACTTTTGCATGTGTTGCATTAGCCATCTTAACATGAACTAGGATCATGCATGATTGTTAACTAGTTTTCTGTTTTGGCTTAGAGTACACTGTGAGTGTTTACGCTTTAGCATGCTGCATATGTGTTAATGTTTCCATGAAAGCATGCTTGCCATGAGGCTAACTACTTATTTGATATAACTGCCTGAATGCCTGTGGGTGAAGGTTAGATTGCTTGAATTTGGACAATTCATCAAATCTTTGATTTAGCCTACTTGCGAGTAGCAAACTTCAAATCATTTTCACAAACGAACATGCAATGTTTTGTTCCAAATTAGGCGATCTAGTCTATACTTGTATGCTATGCGCATCACATAGTAATTCTAGGTTAATAACCAGAATAAGAACACATGTGTTTTCAAAAACAATATATCATGCTTAGTACAAGCCGATCTTTGATCGGGCGAGCGGGGGTACTCATTGCATGACCTTTTCCTCTCATACCCAAGTTCCCGAGCTGAGGCAACTTTGGTGATGACGGACACGTGGCCTTAGGCACGGTCAGGGTTTCCTAAATTTTCCCAAAATAAAACATTTAGGTGGCGACTTTGTATCTGGCAAAGCAGTCTATGTTTGGCACTTCTTTATTAAAAATCAATTTTCCAAAACGATTTGCCGGATTTGGACTCTTTGGTGATTTATCGGTCTTGCATTGCACTTTGCGAGATTAGATTCAGAACCGTGACAGGAGTCCGAACTGTAGTAGCTAAGAACAAAACGATTCGCGCCCTCGCGGCGTGGAGAGCGGGAGTTCTCGGGGGCGGTCTACACTTGCTGGCCAAAAATTAATGGCCGGCCGGCCCCTTAACTGGCCGGCTGGCCAAGTTTCCCAACAAACAGATATTTGTTGCCAGTTATCCCCCCATGTGCATGCATTGCACCAACTGGCTCAATACAGATATTTCTGAGATAAAAACATGTTTTGCTATATATAGAGGACCATCTCTCATGGTTTTAGGTTAGAAAAATCTACCAAAGCTCAAAAACTTGCCAAACACTCTCCCTCTCTATCTTGCAACATACATATACTATACATACACTTCCTAAACCAAAAATTTGAGGCTCCTTGCTGAGGTTCTTGAGCTAAAATCTTAGCCCTTGAAAATGAAGGCCTTGTGGTTTGTGAACAAAAGAGTAACTCCTCTTCAAGAGGTATAACTTTAACCATCGTTACACTACTTCCTTCTCTTTTCTTGTTGTTTTTACACTGTTTTTTGACTGTTTTGGTCGGGTGAAACTTGTGATTTAAAGTTACCAAAGATGGAGGGGTTAACCACCATTCTTTGAACCTTATTCCATAAGCTTTTGTCCTTGTGTTTCCCACTTGTTTCTCAACTTTTGGCCATTGTTTTTTAGAGTTTTAAGAGGCTAAAATATGTGGTTTTGAGGTCCAAAAAATGGAGGGGTTGGCCACCATTCCTTAGGCTTGCTTGTTAGCTTTATTCTCTTCTATTTTGTTTACCATTTTTCACTCTTTTTAACATTAATTTCAACACTATTTTGTGCTATTTTAGGACTGTTTTAGTGTGTTTATTTAGTTTATGATTTGCATAGTGTGCTTGTAGTGTTGTAAGTCCTCATAGGTTTGGTGATTTAGGCCTTAGACACCAACATATTTGAGTTGATAGCTTTTATTTCATAGTTTTCATACATATACTCGCACTTGTAACAATCATTTCTGCAACCTCCCTCTTTTCTTGGTTTTCTTTCCTTTTTCTTAAGAGTTATTTCAAACAATTGTTGTTTAAGGCATGCGAAAGAGACCTTCCATGCTTAATGGTTTAATTTCTTCGGAGGTTCATTACCAAGGCATTACATCTCTATCATGCCAAGAACAACTTCTTGTTTGACACTTCTCTTCATTAGTGGATGTAATTATCACCTGTGGACAAAGTGATTAAAGAATGGAAAGGTAATAAAAGGACTAATAAAATTGGACTAAAAGAGGCACAAGATAATAAAATTAAGTTGGGTTCAATCAGACGTTATATTGAACCTATTGAGTCTTGAGTCATTTCATACTCTTTAGTGATGATAATGATTCAATAATCAATGTCTACCGCTTCTCTTGAGGTAACTCCAAGATAGGGAGGTTTTGTTGGTCTTCTATTTTCATTCATTGAGCCTTTGCTCCATCGGCTCATAGATCATCATGCAAATTGATAGTTTGCGAATTGAATTTATCCCTCCCTTCATCAGTTTCATAATAGGGAGAGGCAGAGAGGATAAACATCCCCTAGAAACACTCTTTTTTGCTCTATTTCTTTTTTGCTACAGCAGGGCAGCACCTAAAAATAGTGGCAGACAGGCCACCCTACCATCCGGCCGACCACTTTCCAAGGCCGGCTAGCCGGCCGCCTCATTTTAGCCAAGTAGTGTCATTTTCATGACAAAACAAAGTAGAAGCTGGGACAAAAATAGAATTATTTTCTGATTGCAAGCATAACAGAATCTGGTAGCAAAATAGAGGAGTTTCCGGGAGGATGTTCTCGGTTGCGCACATGGTTCTTCGACTACCATTCGAATTAATAGCTCTTAGATTAATTAGTGTGTTGTAATTAATTAGTTAAATTCCTTTGAGTTTGTAATAGCTAGTTAACCTAGTTAAATAATTTGGTGTTGTAATTAGTTAATTGGGACATTCATTCGGACCCTTCTGCGCGAGGGCAAATTTGTATGTCTTCCAACCCCCATTATTTTTCCCTTTTATTTACTTGCTTATGATGGTTGCATGTTGCATTCATGTTTTGATTTTATAACATTACCATGACTTGTATCCATCGTTGCATGCATAAGGGTTTGACTCATCATTCTAATCAATGTTAATTTCAAATTCCTAACTTGAATACATGCTTTGTTGCATGTCTTAAATTGACTCACATGCCATACAAGTAGCCGAGCCTATTAAATTGCATTTTGTGTGTGTTACATTAGTCATTTGCATTATTCGGATAATGCATTTTTCTAATTATTTTTCTTCAATTTTAGCTTGTCTCGGTTGAGTACTAGGTGAGCATTTTTTGCTTTAACATATCGCATGAATGTTGGTGTTGCCATATCGAGCATATTTACCATGAGGCTAAGTGCTTATTTGATATATCTCTTGAGTGCCTGTGGATGAAGGCTATATTTGCTTAAATTGGGATAATTTGATTAATGTACATATGAGATCACTTTTTCAAGTGGTGCATATTCAAAACAATTTTCAAACAAAAATGAAATCAAAACATTCCAAAGTGGGCGAAATAGTCTATACTTGTATGCATCACATAGTAAAGATAGCTTAATAATCGGAACAAGAGCATATACTGTACATAAGAATCACATTATGATTAGTAGAGGCCGATCTTTGATCGGGTGAGTGGGGTGCTCAATTCATGACCTTTCCCTCTTATACCTAAGTTCCCGAGCCGAGACACTTTTGTGATGACGGACAAGCGGCCTTTGGCACGAATCACAGGTTTCCTAAATTTTTCAAAAATATTTAGGTGGCGACTCTGAAATCTAGCTAAATAATCCATTTTTGATATTTTTGATTAAAAATCGATTTCCAAAGATTTGTTGGATTTAGACTCTTTTATGTTTATCTATTTCACATTGCACTTGTGAAATCAGATTTAGAATCACTTGAGTCTGAACTGTAGGGCTATTGTATCCGAAGAGACAAAACTCCTTTGAGGAGCACGAAAAATAAGCTACAATATCTAAATCGTAACAAATTATTTGGTTAATACTTAAAAAAATAACAAAATATTTCTTTCAAAAAATAATAAAATTCAAAAAAATATAAAATGAAAAATAATTTTAAAAAACAAAATAAAAAAATATTTTTTTGATTTTTTTTTTAAACAAAGTTTTGAAATTTTTTGATACAAATTTTAATTCCAAAACAAAACCAAACACTACCAAGGTTTCTAGAGACACGAAGAATATCCTCTGTTCCAATTTATTAGTCCATTTTGAAAATTCTAACATGTAATCATTATATTTAAATTTAATGTGATGACCCGATGTGTTACCGGTCTTGTTTCTTTTGTTTAACCTCGAATTTGTCTTGTTAGTGTGTCGGGTTTCACTTAGAGCCTTGTCAATCATTTGGGTTTGTAGTGATTTGGAAACGTTTCCTCAAAGTTCTTATTCTTGTTCATTCTGGTGTTGGGTTTCACTTGTTTTAGAGGTTGCGAAGTTGGTCCGGTGTGTCGGGAGTCGAACTGAAAATTTTCGGGGCTGGATGGTTGAGCCATACATGTAGGGGCCTCTGGCCGCACGTGCGGGAGGCTAGGCCGCACGTGCGGAATGCATGGGAGGACTTGGGTACACACTGAAATAAAGCACGAGGCACAACAGGTGCGGAAAGAAAGAGGCCGCACGTGCGGGATTAGAGGCCGCACGTACGGGAAGCAGGCTCCGCACTTGTGGGACACTGGCAGTCCAAAAACTCTATTTTTTTATTTCATTTTGGTCGAATTTGTATCATTTTCTAACCCTTCTCACTCTAAAAAGACATTTTGCTCTTCTATCTCTCTAAAAACCTCCATAAAACACCCAAAACCCTTGATTCCTTGCAATCCTTTGGGTCTAGATCTATCTTCTCTCACAAGTCTTGAAGATCAAAGCTAGAGCTACATTGTGTACAGTGGAGATTGAGTTTGGGCATCTTTGATTTCTAGGGTTTCATCCTATTTTCTTCATCAAACCTTGAGGTAGGGATTCTCTTGAGTTATATATACATGTTTTGCAACATTGGTGTTGATTCAAAGGTCTTATTGTAGTTATTATGTTGATTTTGATTTTTGTGACCCAAAATGTAGAGATTTTCAAAAGGGGATTTTAAAAAAAATCTCAAACCCTTCTAAGATGGAATCTTGAGAGTTGAAATTATCTTATGCATTGAAAATGGTGTGATCTTGAGGACCCTTTTTAAGTGTTTGATGTGTGTGTTGGGGGGGGATTGGCAAAGAGTTAAAAACCTAGAGATTGGGGGTTTTGGAAAATATGTGGGAATTTGTGGATTTTCCTTGGGTTATATGAAGGGTGAGTGAGAATTTTGTATTATTATTTGCAAATAAGATAAAACTCCTTAATATAAGAAAAATGGGAGGTCATACTTGAAATTATTGATAGATGCGTGTGCAGTTATGAATTGATCCATAACGGAGTTCCATGAAATATGAAAATTGCGACCTTTGGGAAATTGATATTCAAGGATATTTCATGTGGTCTCGAAATGACTAAAATGTGGTTGTCACCGTGTTATTGTTGAGATACTTTAAAATGGAAGGATGTTATGAGGCATTAATTATTGTATTACATACTCATTCAATTTATTATTATTATTACGCATCATGAATTGAGTTTGGAAATGCTTACATTGAGAAAAGGATATTTTGAAATGTTATGGGGTAAATACGTTGGTAAGTCCGGTTAAGAGGCATAGATAAAATTGATAAGTTGGCCTGAGTGTCCGGGGTGAAAGACTGAAAACACGCACGGAGGAGGTATCACTTCATTTCCGGTTAGCAATCGGTAAAGTGGGGTTATTGGTAGTGCTTGTTAAGCCTACTTGCAGACACTAACCTCGGGATTACCTTAGTCGTATTTACTGCCTCTAATGATTAAGATTGAAAATTTGAAATTGATGAGATTGCGAAATGTTATTGAAACATGGTGGTTTTCAAGAAGAGCATGAAATTAGATTATTTTTGAAATGGCATTGCATGGCATTTGCATTTGCATTAAATGTTGAAAAATTTGCATAACTGTATATACTTTGTAAGGATTCTCTACTGGGCTTTATGCTCACCCCTGTGGGATTTTGGTGCAGGAAAAGGCGTGGGGATCCCGCTGAATTAAGGGTGTGGATAAATTTTGTGGAGAGTAGTCGACTCTATTTTGTTGTAATTCATTTTTGCTAGCCAAGGGCTATTCATGTATGGGTCCGAGAGGCCACTTATGTGTAACCGGGCTTAAGCCTTGGAAATTGTAGGCCCAATGAGGGCATTTTGTCATTTTTGGAACATGATGCTCTACATGCTATAGATTCATGTATTTTCATACCGTTGAATGTATAATTCGCATGTGGAACTTTTGTATAAACGTTGTTGATTAATGGTGTAAAGGTTGGAGTTTTTCCATTAATATTTAGTGAAGGTGGGTTGATGTATTATATTTATTTCAGATTATTTTGGGGGGTTACAACTTGGTATCAGAGCTACCAGGTTTGAATACTTGGGGCTCGGGGGAAGTGGTTGTTTACCACGGTGGGTTCATTTCGCATTATTAGGAATTGTTTTGTATTTCATGATTATGTGATAACATGCTTATGTGACTTTGTGGGTATGGGATTGGCCTTTTTGGATGGTATTTGTGCCGATTAAATTCCTCGAGGCCTTATTAGAAGGGTACCTGATCAATACTCGTTCTACTAAGGATTCTTGATTTTTCATGGAACGAATCTCGTCACAAAAGAATAATCCATATGTGTTTACGTGACTACGTGCTTATGTGGAGTGAATTGAATTGTTGTGTGGTAGAATATATATATATATATAATTGTTATAGTTTAATGTGTGGGGCAAGTTGTGAGCACATTTGGAATTATGTGCTAAATTATCTATCTTGTTCCTTAATCAGGATGTCAGGAAAGGTCAAACTCATGGTGGTAGAGGTGGAAGGCGTGGTCGGGGTCGCCGGGGTGTGCATGGGGTATCGGTCCATGAGGTTCCGGTGCAAGAGGAGGGGTTAGGCCAAGCTAATGTGGCTGAACAAGTGGGGCAAGTTGAGATACCGGGGCAAGCGAGTCAAGCTGCAATGGGGGCCTTAGCCCAAGAAATGGCAGGGGCCTTGAGGGAGTCTATGATTATCCTAAGGGCAGAGAACCAAGCTAGGGAGAACGCCGTATAGACAAGGGCGAGTTTCCTTACGAGGGAGTTTTTGCGGGCCAAGCTGGATGAGTTCCATGGTAGCCCCGAGCCTAAAAAGGCAGATGAATGGATCGAACAGACAGTGAAGACATTCGAGATGCTTCACATAGAAGATAGTGAGCTTAGAGTGACTCTTGCGAGTTACTAACTCAAAGGGGACGAGGGTCAATGGTGGAAGTATGCCAAGGGCCGGATAGAACCGAGATAGGAGGCATTTGTAGTGGCTTTCCAAGACAAGTATTTACCTTCCACTGCTAGGGAGAGGTTGAGGCTGGAGTTCCAAGACCTTAAGCAACTCAATATGTCCGTGGCCGAGTTCAAAGCAGCCTTTTCTAGTTTGCCCCGATTTGCACCGAAGTTGGTAGCGACAGAAGAGCGCCGTTGCATTGAGTTTGAGAAGAAGCTTAGAACCAAGATCTTGTTCAAGGTTATCGGGAACATGATCCGGAATTATGACCATCTTGTGGAGGCGGCCGCGCACGTGGAGATTACCATGGAGGTCAAGGAGGAGAGACTTTAGAGTTCAAGGTCTAGGGGCCAAGGGTCACAAGGGGACTATAGGCCTAACAAGAAGAGTAGGAACACCTTTTTATCTCAATCTCAACCGTAACAATCTAGATCCACTTTCCCCTTGTCTAGTGCGGGCTCAGGAAAGAGTGCACCGAGTGGGTTTTCTTGCTTCAAATGTGGCCAACCGGGTCACAAGGCCTCTGCATGTCCACAGAAGGGGGGAGGACAGCAGATGTTGCCACCACCACCACCTAATCGATCGCAGAGTCAGTCTCAGAGTAGGGGGCAGGGGCTTACTTGCTATCAGTGCAGTCAGTTAAGGCATATAAAGAGAGCTTGCCTGCAGTTAGGAGGCGCATCTGGCACATCAGGGTCGAGGCAGCCTCAGAGGCACCAGCAAGCTCTTTCAGTTCAGACTTCGCAAGTTAATCAAGGAGCCGCTTCAGCTCAGTCGGTACAGCAGGCCTATGCTCCGAGAGATAAGCAGGTTGATCAGCGGCTACAGGGGCGTGTGTATGTTGTTACCGCGCCAGAGCAGTTGCCGGGATCCTCAGTTGTGAGAGGTATTTTTGTTGTGTGTAATTCTTTGACTAATGTGTTGATAGATACAGGTGCGTCTTATTCATTCATATCTGCTGCATTCGCATCTGCATTGGGGTTAGAGGTAGCACGGTTAGCGTCTCCACTCAGAGTTGAGTCACCGGTCGGAGGCACAATTGACTTAGAGCGGGGATGTCGTGGTTGTGAGATAGAGGTTGCCGGGCGTCAACTTCAATTTTCTTTTGTGTAGCTAGACATGCCGAGTTTTGATGTCATTCTAGGCATGAATTGGTTGTCCTCGTATTGAGCAGTGATTGATTGTTTTTGTTAGAGGGTCACAGTGTGCACCTTGGGTGGTGATTGTTTTTACTTTTTGGGGGATAGGGTTGATCGAGTCTTATCGCCAGTATTTGACCCTCGTAGTAGAAATGAGCTTAGTGGTCTTCTTGCTACTCTCTTGGATAGTGAGAGTGATGAGACTCGTGTTGAATTGCCAAGGGTAATTTGTGAATACCCGGATGTATTTTCCGAGGATCTTACTAGTTTGCCACCTCACCGGGAGATCAAGTTCACCATTGACTTAGTGCCTAGAACGACACCAATTTCTATGGCGCCGTATAGATTTGCACCCGCGGAGTTGCATGAGTTGAAGATTCAACTCCAAGAGCTTTTAGACAAGGGTTTCATTCGCCCTAGTACGTCGCATTGGGGAGCGACGACTCTCTTTGCGAAGAAGAAGGATGGGTCGTTGCGCTTGTGTATCGATTATTGCAAGTTGAATCGGGTTACCGTCAAGAACAAGTACTTTTTACCCCGACTAGATGATTTGTTTGACCAACTTAGAGGGTCTAGTTGCTTTTTGAAGATAGACTTGAGGCTATGGTATCATCAAATGAGAGTCTGGGAGGAGGACATCCAGAAGACGGCCTTTCGTACTCGTTATGGCCACTATGAGTTTCTTGTAATGCCTTTTGGGTTGACAAATGCACCAGCTTCCTTTATGGATTTGATGAACTGAGTTTTTAGAGAGTATATGGACCACTTAGTGGTCATCTTTGTGGACGACATTCTAATCTATTCGACTTCCGAGGAGGAACACGAGGCTCACTTAAGGGTAGTGCTTGATTTGCTTAGGAAGCATCAATTGTACGCCAAATTTGAGAAATGCGAGTTTTGGCTCACCGAGGTGAAATTTTTGGGCCATGTAGTGTCAAGAGAGGGAGTAACTGTAGATTCTTCCAAGATAGATTCTGTACAAGATTGGAAGCAGCCTAAAAGTGTTTTTGAAATTCGGAGTTTCTTGGAATTGGCAGGGTACTATCGGCGTTTTGTGAGGGACTTCTCTAGACTGGCCGCGCCTTTGACTAGATTGACTAGAAAGGGGGTTAAGTTTGTATGGAGTGAGGCTTGTGAAAATTCATTCCAAGAGCTTAAAACTAGATTGACTACCGCACCAGTGTTGATAATTCCGGAAAGAGGTTTGGGCTATACCATCTATTGTGATGCGTCTCGGGATGGGCTTGGTTGTGTCTTGATGCAAGGGGGAAAGGTTGTAGTTTACGGTTCATGGCAATTGAATACTCATGAGAAGAATTACCCTACCCACGACCTAGAGTTAGCAATGGTAGTGTTTGCCTTAAAAATTTGGAGGCATTATCTGTATGGTGAGAAGTTTGAATTTTTCTCCAATCATAAGAGTCTAAAGTATTTGTTTTCCCAAAAAGACTTGAATTACGTCAATGGGGGTGGATAGAGTTTTTGGAGGATTATGACTTTGAGTTACACTATCATCCGGGGAAGGCCAATGTAGTGGCCGATGCCTTAAGTTGAAAATCCGTGGGTAGTTTGGCAAGTGTGGCCATTCGGGAATGGGTTATGCTGGGGGATATAGGCCAGTTTGAATTGCACTTGAGTGAGTCCGAAAAGGGTGCAACATTGTTTACTTTGAGTGCTCAACCTGTCTTGATTAGCAAAGTTGTAGAGGCACAACAAGGAGACCATGAAGTAGCGTTAATTCGTGATAGAATCTCCAATGGGAAGGAACAGAAGGGTTTGAACATTCACTCGAATCAGAATGTATGTTACCTAGACCATTTGTTTATACCTGAGCCTTGTAGAGAGGAAGTGCATCGGGAGTTCCATCACTCACGCCTTGTGATACATCCGGGAGGCACCAAAATGTATCGTGACCTTAGCCGTCAGTTTTAGTGGAGGGGTATGAAACGGGATATCGCATCCTTTGTGTCGGAGTGCCTTACTTGTCAATAAGAGAAGGCAGAGCATTAAAGACCAGCGGGTTTGTTACAACCCTTACCAATAACCGAACGAAAATGGGAGCATGTAACCATGGATTTCGTAGTTGGACTTCCTAGAACACCGCGGGGCAATGATGCCATTTGGGTGATTGTTGATAGGTTGACTAAGTCTACGCATTTCATTGCTATGCGTACCGGCGACTTAGTTGAGCACTTGGCAGAGTTGTACGTTAGAGAAATAGTTTGACTTCATGGGGTTCCAGTAACAATTGTATCAGACAGGGATCCTCATTTTACCGCCCAGTTGTGGCAAGGCCTTCAAGAGGCATTGGGAACTAAGTTGACTTTTAGCACCGCATATCACCCTCAAACAGATGGGCTATCGGAACGTACCATTCAGATTTTAGAGGACATGTTTAAAGCTTGTCCTAGATTTTAAGGGGTCTTGGGAGAGGCATTTACCGTTAATTGAATTTGCCTACAATAATAGTTATCAAGCTAGTATTGAGATGGCACCATTTGAGGCCTTGTATGGCCGACCTTGTAGATCACCATTTTGTTGGGCCGAGGTAGGGGATGCACCGTTATTGGGTCTGAAAATTGTTAGAGAGACAACCGAGAAAGTTGCTCTCATTCAGAAGAGGTTAGCTACGGCCCAAAGCCGACAGAAAAGTTACGCGATAAGAGGAGACGACCCTTATCTTTTGAAGTAGGTGACCATGTTTTCTTTAAGATCTTACCTAGGCGGGGTTTAATGAGGTTTGGCAAGAGTGGAAAGCTGTCTCCGAGGTTTATTGGGCCTTTCGAGATGTTGGAGAGAATTGGAAAAGTGACATATCGGTTAGCCTTACCGCCATAACTTTCAAGGGTTCACAATGTGTTTCATGTGTCAATGCTTAGGAAGTACGAACCCGACCCTTGTCATGTGCTGGATTGGGTTGATTTGGAAGTAGATGAGGATGCCTCTTACGAAGAGCGACCTGTTCAAATACTAGATACCAGAGAGCAAGTGTTGAGGGGTAAAACTATACCGTTAGTAAAGGTGTTGTGGAGACACCATTGAGCTGAGAAAGCAACATGGGAAAGAGATGTGGAAGTCCACTCCAAGTATCCGTACTTATTTGAAAATGCTTAGTTATTTTGATTTGTAAGATTTCCTAATGTTGAAGGGAAAAAGTGTTTAATTGTTGATCACTTATTGTCGTATGTATTGATTAATCTTAGTGTGAGATTGTAAGGAATGACATTTTGTTAAAGATGCTTCATTTCGTGTGTCTATTATAAACAATTGTTGTTTTGATGAAATGATGATGATGAGCACGATAAACGTTGGTTGAATATCAGTGTTGCGATTTGAGATCTTGTTAGTGTGGTCATAATTGCTAGAACCCTTTAATTCGGTTAGTTTGTTCCAAATTTCGGGGACGAAATTTCCTATGGTGGGGAGGTTGTGATGACCTGGTGTGTGACCCGTCTTGTTTCTTTTGTTTAACCTCGAATTTGTCTTGTTAGTGTGTCGGGTTTCACTTAGAGCCTTGTCAATCATTTGGGTTTGTAGTGATTCGGAAACCTTTCCTCAAAGTTATTATTCTTGTTCGTTCCGGTGTTGGGTTTCACTTGTTTCAGAGGGTGCGAAGTCGGTCCGGTGTGTCGGGAGTCGAACTGAAAATTTTCAGGGCTGGATGGCTGAGCCATACGTGTGAAGGCCTTGGGCTCCACGTACGGGAGAGGGCCACACATGCGGTAGGCTAGGCTGCACGTGCGGAATACAAGGGAGGACTTGGGCACTCATTGAAATAAAAGCACGTGGCACAACAGATGCAGGGAGAGGGAGGCCGCACGTGCGGGAAGGAGGCTCCACACGTGCGGGGGCACGTGTCGCACGTGCGGGACGCTGGCAGTCCAAAAACTTTTTTTTTTCTCATTTTGGCCGAATTTGTATCATTTTCTAACCCTCCATTCTGTAGACACCCCATTTTTGACCGACCTTGAGACTCAGACGTCACTGATTGAGCGCTTGGTGATGTTGCATAATGTGCTCGTTCAGAAGTTTCAGAGTTGCGGCCGTGAGCCCTGCCTCCGGACTTCCAAACCCTCTTCTGTGCCTTGTCTCGGTTTGCGAACCAGGCTCGGTTTTCTTTGTTTCTTTTCCTGAGGGAAGGGAGAGGTCCCGTAGACTATCTCTCAATGTCCGTAGGCTACATTTGGTGGCCGTAGGCCATTGTTCCCATTTCGGAGTCCGGTTTCCGGTTTTCGGGGCCGTCAGGCCGTGTGCCTCGGTTCGGGACCGCTTAACCATCTCCTTTTGCTCCGGTTTTTGGCATACTTCCTATTTGCTCCCTTTTGAGGGACACTGGGGTCCCGGAAACCCACTTCGTGGCTGAACGCCATTTTCGGTGCTTAACAGCCCATTTTCGGGATCCCGAACTGCGTGTTTTGGCCCCCGAACATTCGTTTTGCATCGGTTTTCGTTCATTTTTGGCAGGTACCTCTGTTCTATCACCAGGAAGGTCACTGAAGGGTGGGAGGCTAGATATTGTTGCAGTAACCAGTTATCTCTCCTCCGGAGCCTCCCGGCGCCCGTTTTTCTGACTTCCGGGCCAATGTTGAACACCCTGGGGTTAGTGTTGCCAACTTTCAACCACATATTTGTGATCTACACACCTGGGAGGACCCTAAAAACCCATGGCCGGCCAGTAATTGTAAAATTACTTTTTTTACCCCTCTCTTCCGGGCCAATGTTGAACACCCTGGGGTTAGTGTTGCCAATTTTCAACCACATATTTGTGATCTACACACTTGGGAGGATCCTAAAAGTTTATGGCCGGCCATTAATTTTTCTTTCCATTTTTGCCCCTCCTCTTCAAATGCAATGTTGAACACCCTGGAGTCACTGTTGCCAACCCCAAACCACATATATGTGATCTACACACATGGGAGGACACCAAAAGTTGGTGGGAGGCCAGTAATTTTGCCGAAAAGCCAACTTCTTTTTGGTCAAAAGTGGTTCAGCATGAATCCGGGAAGGAGAAAAAGCTGCGCGGCTTCACCGAAACGGGCGTAACTCTTTGCACAAGAGGAATTAAGATATGAGGCCACTACCATTGGAAAGCTTACTTCCGGGGCTTCATTTTGCACTCAAGAATCTCCCAAGTCCAAGTTCGGGGGGGAGAGATGTGGTTGGTTGAAGTCCGCTTGGACTGAATCTGCGCGGCTTCACGGAAAGGGGCATAACTTTTTCTACATGAGGAATTTTAATGCAAGGTTTGCTCCATTGGAAAGCTAACTTCTGGGGCTTCATCCTAGGAGGTGGCCGGCCACTTTTTCTGGCCGGCCGGCCGTTTTTCTCTTTGATCTAGCCGGCCGGCTATATTAAGTGGCCGGCCGGCCACCTGGAGCAAAAGTGATAGGCCGGCCTGCTTCTTCAGGTTGAGTGCATTCCAGCTGTGCCTTGGTTTTCTCCCAAAAATATCTACATCCGGGGGGACCCTTTTGGGGGAATTTTGCTCTCCTTTATGCCCCACCTTTACACCCTCCTTTTGGTCCATATAACTAGCTGCCAACATGCATTAGAGGGGTTAGAAAAATTCTCCTTCAAGCCTCCATACACAACTCCATCTCCATCCTTCTCAATTCCTTGAAAAACCCTAAGTCCCTAACCATCATTCCTTCTACACCACCAAGCTCTACCACCACCACCTCATTTCCAGCAACAAGGAAGGTTTTTCAAAGGTCAAAGAAGCTGCAAATTCATCCAAGAAGCAACAAAAGTTTGAGTCTTCAAGGGTAAGTAATGCTTTTACCCTTTTGACCCTTTTTCTTGATCTATTTGTAGGCCTCACTTGCTTTTTGTTTCAAGCTCCGGCCCTAACTGAAAAGGGCCCTATTTTGAGCTCATCTTCACTTTTCATTAAGGGCTCAACCCTGTTTGAGCCCTCCATGACACACTTGCTTCATTGATCCTCTTGTATGTCATAATTTTGCATGCTATTTTTGACCCATGAGAAATTTATTTTCGAGCATGTTGTAAACTGATATTAGGCTTATTTTGAGCCCCTCTTCAACATTGAATAAGGGCTCAACACCATTTGGGGTTTCCATGTTGTACCTACCTTTATACTCCTCTTTTCTTCCCCATTCTTGCATGTTTAGTTAGCCTACCATGCTTTTGTTTTTCGCCATTTTACAGTTCTGAAAAAGTTCTTATTTTGGTCCATACTTCATGTTTCATTTAGGTCCTTTCATGGTTTGGGGCTTCCATAGGTCACTTCATGTTATATCCCTCTTTTATTCCCCATTCTTGCATGTTTAGTTAGCCTACCATGCTTTTGTTTTTGGCCATTTTACAGTTCTAGAAAAGTGCTTATTTTGGTCCATTATACATGTTTTGTTAAGGGTCTTTGGCTGTTTGGTGATTATTTTGCATACCTCATGTTATAGCCACTTTTGAGCCTTATTTTGCATCACATTTCTATCATGTTTTTATACTGATTTTGAGGCTGCCATATACTGTAAATATTCATATTTTTGGTCCCTCTTCAATGTTGTAGAAGGAAATTTTTCAGTTTGGGTTTTGCTTATATCACTTGCTTCATTACCCCTCTTTTGGCCCCTATTCTTGCATGTTATTTTTACCGTACCTATGCTTGCTGTTTGGCCATGCTTATAACTGTGAAAGTGCATTTTTTGGGACTGTCTAGCTTCTGTCTTTGCATTTCATGCCCATATTGTACATGTTTGGCATAACTATAGGTCATTTCGGGTGCCTAAATTCACATTTCGGGACAATTCCTTGGATTTCATGTCATTTCGCCTCATTTCGGGACTGTTTTCCCCCATATTTTAATGCTGAAATTCCATTAGAATGATTGCATGTTGTTTCTATGTCATTTCATCGCATTCTGGCATCGCCTCGATTTGCGTGCCCGTGTGCACGCATTTCGAGGCACTCTATTTTTACCTGCCGGCATCCTATGTGAGTGTGGCTGAGGCTCACTCATGTTGGTATAAGCCCATTTGTCATTTCCATGTCATTTCATCGCATTCTGGCATCGCCTCGGTTTGCGTGCCCGTGTGCACGCATTTCGAGGCACTCCATTTTTACCTGCCGGCATCCTATGTGAGTGTGGCTGAGGCTCACTCATGTTGGTATAAGCCCATTTGTCATTTCCATGTCATTTCATCATATTTTGTCATCACCTCGATTTGCGTGCCCGTGTGCACGCATTTCGAGGCACTCCATTTTTACCTGCCAGCATCCTATGTGAGTGTGGCTGAGGCTCACTCATGTTGGTATAAGCCCATTTGTCATTTCCTTGTCATTTCATCATATTTTATCATTGCCTCGGTTTGCGTGCCCGCGTGCACGCATTTCGAGACACATATCATCGCCTCGGTTTGCGTGCCCGCGTGCACGCATTTCGAGACACATATCATTGCCTCGGTTTGCGTGCCCGCGTGCACGTATTTCGAGACACATATCATCGCCTCGGTTTGCGTACCCGCGTGTACGTATTTCGAGACATGTCATTTTCTCGGTTTGCGTGCCCGTGTGCACGCATTTCGAGACATCTCATTTTCATCATATTCTGCATTTTCTCGGTTTGCGTGCCTGGGTGCACGCATTTTGAGGCATCTCAGTTTGCGTGCCCGTGTGCACGTATTTCGAGGCATCCCATTTTCATAGCATAGTGCATACTAGGTTGTATCTTAGATCGCATTCTGTCATTTTCTCAGTTTGCGCGCCCGTGTGCACGTATTTCGAGGCATGTCATTTCCATAGCATTGTGTATGTTAGGATTGTATCTTAGTTGCATTTCATGCATGTCATGCATATCGCATCGTATCCGGGATAGGAGTTAGCCCGGGCACGGGAAGCGAGGTACATTTCGTACTCCGAGTGACGAAATGTGTCTCAATTCCCCAGTCACCGACACTCCGGATTATCCATGATGGAGTTAGGTTTTAGCTGTAGTTTCATGTGCATTCATCCTATATTGAGTTGTGCATTTCGACTCCTCGGCCATCATGTCTCGGTATGCGTGATTGGTGGCACGAGGATCGAGACATGCATATATCTGTGCAAATACATTGCTATGCCCCTTTCCTGCTTTCTGTTACAGCAAAACGAAGAATCAACAACTTTTTGGGGCTCGGCACGCATTTCAAGAACAGGTGTAAACAGAGGCTAATTGGGGCATTCCGGTGGATTTCCGCGCAAGACAATCCGGACATGCATCATCCATCAGAAGCAAGGTAGTCCCTGGCTTGCACGCCAGTTTTATTTGCTTTCTTAGTTAATTCATTAATTAATTAGGATTTTGTAATATTTCGGACTGTAATATTCTTTTATTCGGGACTGTAATATTGGGACTGTATATTTATTCGGACCCTCTGAGCGAGGGCAATGCTGTAATAAGTGTGCGTGTGTGT
Source organism: Camellia sinensis (assembly GCF_055761805.1). Lineage (NCBI taxonomy): Eukaryota > Viridiplantae > Streptophyta > Magnoliopsida > Ericales > Theaceae > Camellia > Camellia sinensis. The sequence goes on from NC_138968.1 coordinate 55,589,109, forward strand.
GTTGTATGTCTTCCAACCCCACGTCTTTCTTCCCTTTTATTTATCCGCTTATGATGGTTAGATTAGGGCATATTTAAATTAGCATACAGTATGACAGCATGTTTGCATCATTCATCTGTATTACATGCACCGGGCTCGGCGCATCATACTAACTGCATTGTACCTTCAATTTCAAAGTTGAATACATGATAGTTGTAACATTTCATATGCCATCTTAGAATAGCCGAGCCTATTATAATCGCATTTTGCATGTGTTGCATTAGGCATTTCTGTATAGTTAGGATCATGCATGATTTCTAATGAAGTTTCTATTTTGGCTTGGAGTACTCGGTAAGCTTTATGCTTTAGCATCCTTGCACGCGTGTGAGTGACTGCCATGAATAGCATGCTTACCATGAGGCTATGTGCTTATGTGATATAACTGCCTGAATGCCTGTGGGTGAAGGTCGGGTTGTTTAAATTGGAACAAATCATTGACTGTGAGTTTTAAGCCACTAGATAGTGGCAAAATCACATTTTTCTAAGCCCACCTGAGGGTGGCAAATCCACACTTTAGCCTACCTGCGGGTAGCAAACCATTTTCAAAAACCAGCATGAAATGTTTTGTTCCAATTTGGGCGACCCGGTCTATACTTGTTTGCTGTGAGCATCACATAGTAAACTAGGCTAATAACCGGAATAAGAACATACAATGTTTTCAAAAATTGATATCATGGTTAGTAGAGGCCGGTCTATGACCGGGCGAGCGGGGGTGCTCACGAAGTGACCTTCCCCAATCGTACCCAAGTTCCCGAGCCGAGGAAACTTTGGTGATGACGGACACGTGGCCTTTTGGCACCGAGTCAAGGTTTCCTAAATTTCCCAAAATAAAATATTTAGGTAGCGACTCTGTATCTGGCAAAGCAGTCCATGTTTGGTACTTCTTTCAAAAATCAGTTTTCTCAAAACGATTTACCGGATTTGGACTCTTTGGTTCAGACTTAGAACCGTGACTAACGAAAGTCGAGTCCGAGCTGTAGCGAGGTCCCCCCGCGGGCTTGTTACACATTCTCACTCTAAAAAGACATTTTGCTCTTCCATCTCTCTAAAAACCTCCATCAAACACCTAAAACCCTTGATTCCTTGCAATTCTTTGGGTCTAGATCTATCTTCTCTCACAAGTCTTGAAGACCAAATCTAGAGCTACATTGTGTACGGTGGAGATTGAGTTTGGGCATCTTTGATTTCTAGAGTTTCATCCTCTTTTCTTCATCAAACCTTGAGGTAGGGATTATCTTGAGTTATATATACATGTTTTGCAACATTGGTGTTGATTCAAAGGTCTTATTGTAGTTATTATGTTGATTTTGATTTTTGTGACACAAAATGTGGAGATTTTCAAAAGGGGATTTTAAAAAAAAATCTCAAGCCCTTATAAGATGGAATCTTGAGAGTTGAAATTATCTTATGCATTGAAAATGGTGTGATCTTGAGGACCCTTTTTAGGTGTTTCATGTGTGTGTGGGGGGGGGGGAGAGGGGGTTTGGCAAAGAGGTAAAAGCCTAGAGATTGGGGGTTTTGGAAAATATGTGGGAATTTGTGGATTTTCCTTGGGTTATATGAAGGGTGAGTGAGAATTTTGTATTATTATTTGCAAATATGATAAAACTCCTTAATGTAAGAAAAATGGGAGGTCATACTTGAAATTATTGATAGATGCGTGTGTAGTTATGAATTGATCCATAATGGAGTTCCATGAAATATGAAAATTGCGACCTTTGGGAAATTGATATTCAAGGATATTGCACGTGGTCTCGAAATGACTAAAAGTGGTTGTCATCGTGTTATTGTTGAGATACTTTAAAATGGAAGGATGTTATGAGGCATTAATTATTGCATTACATACTCATTCAATTTCTTATTATTTTTACGCATCATGAATTGAGTTTGGAAATGCTTGCATTGAGAAAAGGATATTTTGAATAAGAATTATCAAAATGTTATGGGGTAAATACATTGGTAAGTCCGGTTAGGAGGTGTAGATAAAATTGATAAGTTGGCCTGAGTGTCCTTGGTAAAAGACCGAAAACACGCGCGAAGGAGGTATCACTTCCTTTCTGGTTAGCAACAGGTAAAGTGGGGTTATTGGTAGTGCTTGTTAAGCCTACTTGCAGACATCAACCTCGGGATTACCTGAGTCGTATTTACCGCCCCTAATGATTAAGGTTGGAAATTTGAAATTGATGAGATTGCGAAATGTTATTGAAACATGGTGGTTTTCAAGAAGAACATGGAATTAGATTATTTTTGAAATGGCATTGCATGGCATTTGCATTTGCATTTGCATTAAATGTTGAAAAATTTGCATAACTGTATATACTTTGTAAGGATTCTCTACTGGGCTTTATTCTCACCCCTGTGGGATTTTGGTGCAGGAAAAGACGTGGTGATTCCGCTGAATTGAGGGTGTGGATAAATTTTGTGAAGAGTAGTCGACTCTATTTTGTTGTAATTCATTTTTGCTAGCCAAGGGCTATTCATGTATGGGTCTGAGAGGCCACTTATGCGTAACCGGGCTTAAGCCTTGGAAATTGTAGGCCTAATGAGGGCATTTTGTCATATTTGGAACATGATGCTTTACATGCTATAGATTCATGTATTTTCATACTGTTGAATGTATAATTCACATGTGGAACTTTTGTATAAACGTTGTTGATTAATGATGTAAAGGTTGGAGTTTTTCCATTAATATTTAGTGAAGGTGGGTTGATGTATTATATTTATGTTGGATTATTTTGGGGCGTTACATTTAAAATTTAAGATATTTTTTTAATAATATTTTTATTTTTAAATTTTGTTAATATATTTATAATCATGGAATAATTTTCAAAAATCAAATATTTTGTACTTTGAATTTTTAAATGGACTAACATTTTGGGACATTCTAAAATAGAATAATGGACTAACAAATGGAACATAAAGAGTATGAAAATCGTATGTTTGGTTATAAGAATAAAATAATATGGAATTTAGCTTGTGTGTGTTTGGTCATAAACATAGAAATGAGAATTTGATTTTGTTAAGGGATAAAAAAATAAAAAAGAAAAAGAAAAAAAGTAATTGGACATTTATTATTAACCTCTGTTATCTGACAATTATGACAAGAGAGTGCAATGCAATTTCATAAACAATAACAAAAGTTCTTTTAATTGTCAGAAATCTCGAGAAAGATTTATTTAATTAACCTTATAATAAAAGATTATGTGTCATCCAAGCTTGAGCCTAAATAATTTTAAAATTCAAAACTCGCCCATTTATTTAACCCAAAATATATGGACTTTTATTTTTTTTTAGGTCGTAAAAGTTTGTTAAATTGTTAGACTTTTTTTATGGGTTGAGTTGGATTGGGTGGACCATTGAGCCCATGTCTGCAACTATTGCTCACCCTATTTACCCATATGCTTCGCTTACATACTTGTCTAACATTTAATAACAGTTTTACCTGTCACAACACTTTCCATAAACTTATATTGGTTGTCAATCATATGTCCGTCATTAATTGAAATAAAATGATCTCTAATCAACTCTGCCTGCATGTAAAATCCAATTTGCATCAAATTGTAACTAGCTTTTCATTGTTGATTGAATTAGATTGCTCTCGATCAACTCTAATCACTTGTTGTCAAACTTGATTGCCCTTGATCAATATCGATCTTGTAACACCTCAAAATAATTATAATAAGATCATTCCATGACAAATATTAAATAATAACATATCCCTGGATACAATGTTCTTCCAATATAAGATTTCATCTCTTTACAAAAGTGTAACACATGCAATAATACATTCATAAGTCATAATCCTGAATTTATAGCATGTGTCATTGCAAAAGATTTTAAATAGAGTTAAACAAATATAATAATGCCCTATTGGCTATAACTTTCAAAGACGGTGCTTGGTTACAATAAAAATGAGTTTAAACTCAATAAAAATAAAGCCCTAGGCTTGTTCAAAATAAACACAACAAAAAACAAAAAACAAAAAAAATAGAAGCTCTTGGCTCCTAGTCCTCCCAAGCTATTGTCTTGGCAGAAGCATATTATCAGCACCTAAAAATGGTTTTCTACATAGGGGGAGCCAAAGCCCAGTAAATATACTCTAACACAGTGTATGAATCTTAACAGAGTTATTGTTGGATCAATCTTCTGTGTAAATAAAATAAACTGAAAATAATTCAAACAAAATAAAATAAACTAACAGAAATTATTTTGTTGAACCGAATCAATAATTAAAGACCAAGTTGAGTGTGTGACACTCTGTCCTTAAGACAGATTCGCCCCGCTACGGTGCTTACGGTTGAGTGACGTCTATCTCCCAGGATACAATGATCTTCACAAACTTGTAGTAGCACTCCACACAAATTTGTACGGCGAACTAAAACCTTGTGTTCTTATACTCTCTTTATTTTAATTCTAAAACTAGAATGTAGAGAAATGCAAACAAAAATAGTTTGGACAGCAAATAGAAAGAAATTTCAGACTGAATATTTTTTCTCAGATCTGAACACTGCTGGAATAGTAGGTATATATAGGCAAGAAATCTGACCCGAAAAGGTACTTTGAGGAAGTGAACAGGTGTGAATTGAATTTGAACAGATGCAATCTGTTTCAAACACATTATGTCGTTGCACATGGAATAGTTTTCTTTCCAAACAATTTGAAAAGTAGCCGTTGCACATGGAACAGTTTGAACTTTATTATTTAAACTATTAGGAATATATATATATATATATTAAACTATTCGAAAAGTTTAATAAATAAAGGAAGAGGTACAAATTTTAGGAAATCACTTGGGAACCCAAAATTTGAATTTAGAATTAAATTAAATTCCCACAATTACAAACTTTAGGAAACCACTTAGGAACCCAAAATTTGAATTTAGAATTAAATTAAATTTCCACAATAATTTTTATTGAAAAAATTCAAATGAATTTTATCTAAAAAATTAATGTTAGACCCGAAAACGACGTTAACTTCCCATTCACTCATAAATGGTTTTGACGTACCGTCTTCACCGTGTGACTTGCCACGTGGTAAGGAACACTTCACCTCTTTGGACCCGCCCCAAAAGATGTTCGGGGCCCACTCAATGTTGGGCTAAAAAATATGCCTATATTAAACCATTTTTCCAACAATCCCCCACATGAATGGAATTTGATGGAGAGAAAATGCAACAATATGATCTAAATACAGAGAGTACAGAAATTGGAAATATTCTGCAAAGGATAGGTAGCTTTTGACTTTGAACCTTCCCTTGTGAGACACTATCAGATTTACTAGCTAACCAGTGAACGTTCTTGAACTGTTCAGCCGTTTGTGTAAACCAAGACAATAGAACTCACACAGTATATTCCCAGACATAGTTTAGTTCTCACTATTGTGTTCATTTTGGCCCTGAACAACCTGGCCTTCATAAGTGCTCTAGAGAATTGTAGCCCTTTACAAATCTCACAGAACCGGCCCAGTTCACACTCACATAAGTGATGCTTATGAAGAGTATCCTGCCATACTCCACTAGGTTTACCTAGATATAAGAATCATTAAAATTTTACCTAACCTCAAACGCTGTAGTCATCACTATTTCATCATAGAAATGGGTAGGAGTTTGACTCCCCAGTGATCCTTTTGAGTCAATCACAACTCGGTTGTCCTTTTGAACCTAGATCTTGGGATCTCCAATCAACTAGGTTGGGTTGCCATTGTGCTAACTCTTATTTAATAGGCTTAAGTCCCATTTCCCTCGATGAATTCTCAACTAACTCTCTTGCTAACCCTTTGGTTAGTGGATCCGCTATGTTGTCTTTAGACTTAACATATTCTATGGAAATAATTCCATTAGAGAGTAGTTGTCTTACGGTGTTATGTCGACGACGAATGTGTCGTGACTTACCGTTATACATATGACTCTGTGCTCTACCAATTGCTGATTGACTATCACAATGTATGTATATAGCAGGCATCAGTTTTGGCCAAATTGGAATATCTTCAAGGAAATGGCGAAGCCATTCTGCCTCTTCCCCTGCTTTGTCTAAAGCTATGAATTCTGATTCCATAGTAGACCTAGCAATGCAAGTTTGTTTGGAAGATTTCCAAGATACAGCCGCCCCACCAAGAGTAAAGACATACCCATTGGTGGACTTCAAGTCTCTAGTATTCGATATCCAATTTGCATCACAGTATCCTTCAAGTACTGCTGGATATCTAGTATAATTCAGCCCAATATTATGAGTAAATCGGAGATATCTTAGAACCCTTATAATTACTTTCCAGTGTTCTACTCTCGGATTACTCGTATACCTACTTAATTTACTTACTGCATAAGCTATATCCGGGCGAGTGCAGTTCATCAAGTACATTAAGCTTCCAATAATTTGAGCGTACTCTAATTGAGAAATACTTTCCTGTACATTCTTAGAAAGATACAAATTAACATCTACAGGTGTTCTAGCAAGATAATCATCATCTTTGCTAAATTTGTCAAGTATTTTCTCAATGTAATGAGATTGTGACAAAGCATATCCTTCTGATGTTTTGGTAATTTTCATACCAAGAATTACATCAGCAATGCCCATGTCGTTCATGTCAAAATGTTTATTCAACATTTTCTTAGTAGTTTTAATCATGTCATTATTACTACCTATGATGAGCATATCATCTACATAAAGACATACAATGACATAACATTTGTCAGTGTTTTTAATATAAACACATTTGTCACACTCATTAATTTTAAATCCATTTGAGATCATTGCCTTGTCAAATTTCTTATGCCATTGCTTTGGCGCTTGTTTTAAACCATATAATGATTTAACCAATTTACACACTTTCTTTTCTTTTCCTGGAATAGAAAAATCTTCTGGTTGTTCCATGTAAATTTCTTCATTCAACTCACCATTTAAGAAAGCGGTTTTCACATCCATTTGATGAATTTCTAGATTGCATAGAGATGCAATGGCAATTAGCATTCTAATGGATGTTATTCTAGTAACCGGTGAATATGTGTCAAAGTAATCAAGACCTTCTTTTTGTCTAAATCCTTTGACCACAAGTCTTGCTTTGTATTTGTCAATTGATCCATCCGCTTTCAATTTTCTTTTGAAAATCCACTTGTACCCAAGAGGTTTACAACCTGGTGGCAAATCCACCAATTCCCAAATGTGATTTTGCAAGATAGATTCAACTTCACTGTTGACAGCTTCTTTCCATAAAGGAGTTTCAGGATTGGACATAGCCTCTTTAAAAGTTAAAAACTCACTTTCTAACAACAATGTTAGGAAATCTGGACCAAAAGATTTTGAGGTTCTAACACGTTTACTACGCTTAGGTTCCTCTTCCTCATTTTGATCTAACTCTTGTTCTTGATCATTTTCTTGATCCTGACTAGTAATAGCATCATAAGATCTTTTATTGTTACTAATTTCCTGTCCAGTCTTATTTGGAAATACATGTTCAAAGAATGATGCATTCCTTGACTCAATAATAGTATTTACATGCATTTCAGTATGTTCTGATTTATGAATCAAAAACCGATATGCACTACTATTCTTAGCATAACCAATGAAAATGCAATCAATGGTCTTAGGACCTATCTTAGTCTTTTTAGGACTAGGAATAACCACTTTAGCCAAACACCCCCACACTTTTAAGTATTCGTAGGATGGTATTCTTCCATGCCACAATTCATAAGGTGTTTGATTTATTTTCTTTCGGGGTACTTTATTTTAAATTATATTTAGCAGAAAGTATTGCTTCCCCCCACAAGTTCTGAGGTAATCCAGAACTGATTAACATGGCATTCATCATTTCTTTTAAAGTCCTATTTTTCCTTTCAGCAATTCCATTTTGCTAAGGTGAGTAAGGAGCGGTGGTTTGATGAATTATTCCATGTTCTTTACAAAATTCACCAAAAGGTGATTCATATTCACCACTATCACTTCTAAGTTTCTTGATTTTCTTACCAAGTTGATTTTCAACTTCATTCTTATATTGAATGAAAGTTTCCAAAGCTTCATCATTGGTTCAAATTAAATAAACATAACTATATCTAGTATAGTCATCTATAAAAGTGATTACATACTTTTTCCTACCTCTGGTTTGAATTGATTTAAAATCACAAATGTCACTATGAATTAATTCAAGTGGTTCCGTACTTCTTTCAATTGAATGAAAAGGAGTTTTAGATAATTTTTCCTCAACATAAATTTCACATTTATGATTTGAATCAATGTCAAATTTAGGTAAACATTCCATATTAATTAATCTACGCAGAGATCCATAATTAACATGTCCTAGTCTACCATGCCATAAATTTGAAGACTCAAGCAAGTAAGAAGAAGATGTAGTATTATTAATAACTAAGGGTACAACGGTCATTACATTTAACTTGAAAAGGTTATCAGACATGTAACATTTTCCTACATACATCCCATTTTTAGTAAGTACAAATTTATCACTCTCAAATACTAGCCTAAACCCATTCTTACTCAACAAAGATCCGGAAACAAGATTCTTGCGAATGTCCGGTACATGCAACACATTGTTGAGAGTGAGTTCCTTTCCTGATGTCATCTTGAGTACAATCTTTCCTTATCCTTCAACTTTGGAAGTTGAGGAGTTGCCCATAAAAAGTTGTTCACCATTGTCCACTGTAGAATAAGATGTGAACATCTTTTTGTCGGCACGAATATGGCGAGTAGCACCAATGTTCACCCACCATTCTTTAGAATTTCCGACAAGATTTGCCTCGGAAACAACTGCAGAAAGATTGATGTCTTCGACACCATTGGAAATATTGTCCACTTCGGTCATATGGGCTTGAGCAGGCTTCTTGCTTGTTCTTCTTTTGCTTTTGCCTTTGCTACGACAATCTTTGGCCTGATGTCTCTCTTTGTCACAGATGTAACATTTGCCATTAAACTTGTACTTTTTATTATCTCTCCCTTTAGAGCCTTGTGATGAACTTCTCCAGAAGACTTTCGTTTCTTGGTTTTTGAAGCATGTTCCACCACATTTGCCTTAGACTCCATAGGATGCTTACCAGCCCGCTTTTCAGAATTGCGGTTGTCCTCCTCAATCCTCAAACGCATAATTAATTCATCCATAGAAATTTCTTTGCGTTTGTGTTTGAGGTAGTTCTTGAATTCCTTCCAGTCTTTTGGTAATTTTTCAACTAAGGCCGCAACTTGGAAGGATTCACTGAGAGACATGCCTTTTGCGTGAATGTCATGCAGAATGAGTTGGAAATCTTGAGCTTGGCTAATCACAGTTTTTGAATCAACCATTACAAAATCCAAGAATCTGCCAACCATAAATTTCTTTGAGCCGGCATCTTCCGTTTTGTACTTTTTCTCTAAAGACTCCCAAAGTTCCTTTGCTGTCTTGATAGGACTGTAGACGTTGTATAATGTGTTATCAAGTCCATTCAAGACGCAATTCCGGCAAAAGAAATCGGCATGTTTCCAAGCATCAACCGCAGCAACCACTTGCCGATCGGTTTCATCCTCTTTCAGGATAGGAACATCTTCACGGAGGAAACGAGCCAGGTTCAGAGTTGTAAGATAGAACAACATTTTCTGTTGTCATCTTTTAAAATCAGTTCCTGAGAACTTCTCTGGCTTTTCATTGTGATTTACCGGTATTGTTACAACAGGAGAGGGGGTTGGCATCATTGCAGCCACCACAGTAGTACTTGTTTGGGCATTAGTTTCAGTAGCCATCAATTCTAATTTATAAAACAAAATTATAATTAGAATTTACACTACACAGAAAATTAAACCAAATTCACAGAATTAAATTCTGTAAAAATAAAAGAAACAAGAATGTAACTTTTATTTTCTAATTAATTTGGAAATAAAATAAAATTTTATTCAACCAAATTAATTCCACACAGGAAATTAAATTCTGTAAAATAAAAGAAATAAGAAAATAAATTTTATTTTTCAATTAATTTGGAAATAAAATAAAATTTTATTCAACCAAATTAATTCCACACAGGAAATTAAATGCTGTAAAAATAAAAGAAATAAGAAAATAACTTTTATTTTTCAATTAATTTGGAAATAAAATAAAATTATATTTAACCAAATTAATTTCACACAGAAAATTAATTTCTGTAACATTTCAATAATTAAAATACTAAAACAGAATTTTAAGTAATGAAAACTTAGAAAATAATTTCTAAAACCCAAAATTAATTTCTAAAAAAATTCCACAAAAATATATTCTGAATTGTTAATGACACCAGTATCGTACTACTAGTTGTCAAAGAAAATAGATAGTATATTACTACTATCTGTCAAATAGCATATAATCACTATTTGTTTTTTCAACCAGAATATTATTTTGTTAATCTACAGAAAATAATTTTCTTAAAAGAAGAAAGAGAAAAGGAAACAAACGAAAAAATTCTGTAAACAGAATAAATTCAGGTCTGTCTTAAGATTGTTGGATCAATCTTCTGTATAAATAAAATAAATTGAAAATAATTCAAACAAAATAAAATAAACTTACAAAAATTATTTTGTTAAACCGAATCAATAATTAAAGGCCAAGTCGAGTGTGTGACACTCTGTCCTTAAAACAGATTCGCCCCGCTACGGTGCTTACGGTTGAGTGGCATCTATCTCCCAGGATACAATGATCTTCACAAACTTGTAGTAGCACTCCACACAAATTTGTACGGCGAACTAAAACCTTGTGTTCTTATACTCTCTTTATTTTAATTCTAAAACTAGAATGTAGAGAAATGCAAACAAAAATAGTTTGGACAGCAAATAAAAAGAAATTTCAGACTGAATATTTTTTCTCGGATCTGAACACTGCTGGACTAGTAGGTATATATAGGCAAGAAATCTGACCCGAAAAGGTACTTTGAGGAAGTGAACATGTGTGAATTGAATTTGAACAGATGCAATCTGTTTCAAACACATTCTGCCATTGCACATGGAACAGTTTGAACTTTATTATTTAAACTATTAGGAATATATATATATGTTAAACTATTTGAATATATACATATTAAACTATTAGAATAGTTTAATAAATAAAGGAAAATGTACAAATTTTAGGAAATCACTTAGGAACTCAAAATTTGAATTTAAAATTAAATTAAATTCCCACAATTACAAACTTTAGGAAACCACTTAGAAACCCAAAATTTGAATTTAGAATTAAATTAAATTCCCACAATAATTTTTATTGAAAAAATTCAAATGAATTTTATCTAAAAAATTAATGTTAGACCCGAAAATGACGTTAACTTCTCATTCACTCATAAATGGTTTTGACGTACCGTCTTCACCGTGTGACTTGCCACGTGGCAAGGAACACTTCACTTCTTCGGACCTGCGCCAAAAGATGTTCGGGGCCCACTCAATTTTGGGCTAAAAAATATGCCTATATTAAACCATTTTTCCAACAGTTATAAGATGAATGCATATGCAATGCTCGCGCCAAAACATTTTATATTTCTTTCCAAAATCATGTAATGCTAAGTTTACATCTCAAATTTTTGAATTCATTTCATTTATAATAGAAAACAGGGCAGTGGATACAACACTGGGAATCTCTAGGACGTGTCTACAAGTAGGCTACAAGCACTACCAATTTGTTATTATTACCGATATTAACCGGAAGGCTCGACATCTAACCATGCGGGTTTCTGGACTTTCACTAAGGACACACAGGCCAACATAATATCACAACTACACTTCTACCCAGATTCACCAAGGTATTTACTAATTTTTCTCAAAACAACAACAGTTTCAATGTGTTAAATTTATTACAATGCTTAATGCAAATGGATGAGAAAATAGTTTCAATTCACCTAATTCTCATACAATTTCTACAACAATCATAGTTATCCTTCACCGATAGCCCAAAACAGATATCTCTAAATAGATAATTAATTTTCAACACAAATATACTTTCCAATATTTCCAAGTAAGAGTGATAATTCATATCCAACTCCACCATCATCCTCATCATTGTTTCAATTTCATAAAATCAACATCAATTCCATTTCCTCTTTACAAAATCCATTTTTCTTTACAATTCAATTCCCATGGATACAATCCACAATTTATCAAAACACAATCATTTTTACCAAGCCACAATCATATACAAGAACCCATTTTAAAAACCCCTCTTTTAAATCTCAAAACCAAAACCCTAGGTTTTTACTAAAAACCCCCAAATCACAATATCCTTTTTAAAAGACAAATAACTAAATTAAAAATCATAAAAAGAGTCAAAGTAATCCCTACCTCAAAGATAAGAACCAAGAAAAACAAGAGCTTTCTCATATCAAAACAAAGCTCTAGATGAGCTTTATCTTTTTATCAAAGGGGCTATGGTGTGGAAACCAGGGGATCAAGATGTATTTGAGTTTTAGATAGGGTTTCGAGAGAGAGAGAGTAAGTGGATCTAGGTTTTGGAGAGTTTTAGAGAGAGAGAGAGATATTAGAAATGACTCGAAAGTGACCCTCTTCGAACTGATATACACGTAGATCGCTCGAGCGCAAGAGTGTTCACTTGAGCGACCAGACACAACGAAGACACCGCTCGAGCACAATAGTGGATGCTCGAGCGCACAATGCATCCCTTCTAGTAGTTCAGGCCTGCAAAAGTTTGCTCGAGCACAAAAAGCGTTGCTCGAGCATAAATATCAAACTCTCAATAGTTTGTAGACTATAAAAGACGCTCGAGTACAAGAAACGTCGCTCGAGTGAACAAGCAAAATTCTAAGCAATCAACTCTTTCGAAACGGACTTCCAACCTATTTCAAACACAACCAAGGCACTCCAATAACCAAACTCAACAAGGAGTGAAGATGGAAGAAGACATGAATAACTATCAAGGCAAGAAAACCCGGATACAAGACAATAAGCAGGTCAGGTTTAAACCAGAGTTGCTATAGATCTTTATCGAATATGTCCAATTGTGTCAAGCAGTTTAAAATTTGAAAATTATAAACCCACCAATAATTATCCCATGCGTGAAAATTTTGAAAACCACACTCGCCTTGAGAAAGATAAGCATAAGACCATGTTAGGCCTAATTTAGGCAACTGTAAAAATGTTGTGCCACTCAAGTCCCATTAAAATATTCCCATGGAAAAACACCAAAAAACGATCCCATATAAAATGTTGCATTCCAAAAGTATCCCTAATATTGCTCTTTGGTTATGCCATCCTAGCACGTCCCACCTAAACTAGTGAAGTAAGCATGACAAATACATTGTAAAGTCTACGTCTCTCAATATAATATGTAGGATCTCAAGTCGTAAATTTAATTTTTAAATTTATTTGGCAATCACTCTAGATGCTAAATTCTTAAAACTATAAGGATATGCATTTTTTCTTAGATAAATTTACCATTATATTTATTTTGTGCTAATTTTTTTTATTATAAATTCCATAACTTAAATTTTACAAATTGATTTTTAACAAAATTGATATCTATGAATTCGTTTTTTCGAGATCTTTCAAACAAATTGATATTGAATATGAAATTTCAAATAATAATAATAATAATGGTAAATTACACTTACCTCCCGTAAGATTTAGCATAATTGTAGAGACTTCCCTTGTAATTTTAATAATAACAATAACCTTTCTTATTTTTAAAATTATTATACATCTTGACCCATTGTTAGCCCTCTGCCAGCACTGTCAAAATATGCTGATGGCACATGTTTTAAAACTTTAAATAATATCCTTGGTTGTCTTCTACATCCAAAGACCCAACAAGCTTACAACAAAACACTACTTCTAGCCAAACACTACCATCATTACAGTAGAGAAACATCAGTCAAATGTTGCTCCATTATATATATATATATATATAAATAAAATGAATCTCTTAAGTTTCATTTTCAAAATATGTTTTTTGAATTTTTTTTTGAAAATCAGTTATTAATTTAACAAAAATAAACACTAAAAGAATATTTTTAAATATTTAAAAATTAATCATGCACCCAAAAAAAATATGTGAAAATGATGAATATTTTTTTACACCAAATTAATTTTTAGTTTTTTCATAAATTTTTTAAAAAATTGATTATGAAAACTAAACAAAGAGTGCTATAATTCACACCATCCCTATATAGTGTGTGTATATATATGTATATGTTTTGAATTGCCTTGTACTAGGAATGTTGGTTATTTAAAAATTAATTCTATGCCCAATAAAGAAAAAAATCATGTGAAAATGATGAGCATTTTTTTTATTTTAATTTTTTACACCAAATTAATTTTTAATTATTTGTATATTATTTTTAGAAAATTAATTATGAAAACTAAACCAAACAAAAAGTGTTATGCTTCACTTTCCCTATATAGTGCGTAGATATATTTCTATGTTTTGAATTGCTTTGAACTTGAAAGGTGTTAGGAAACAAAAAGAGAAATAAAAATAAAAAATTTATAAGATTTAAAAGTTTAGTTATGGTGACCAAATCTCCAAATCCTGTGAGATTTTTTTTTTTTTTTTCTTTCTTTTTTTCAATAGCCTTGCACAGGGATATAAAAGTTTAGTTATACTAACCTTTAAATTTAGGGGAAATTTCATTTTCGGAGTGGTTTTGAAAAATAATTATAAACATATGGTAAATTTTATAAATATTAATAATTAAAAACATAATTTTTATTTATTTATAAATGTGTAATAATTCCTTAAATCTAACTGTAAGCTCACTTGGAGATGGAAGCTGACAATACCCTTGGATAGTGGTCACCAATTCTCTTTCTCTAGGATTTGGTAGGTTAGATTAGACAATGTTGGAGTAGTTGGGTTAATAGAGAGAGAAAGATAGAGTGAAGGTATTTTAGTCATTTAATGTTATTTTTTACATTGTTTGGAACAAAGTTAATAGTAGGGGGAATCTTTATAATAATTTCAAAATTAAGGGAAATTAGTGTTACACTACAACAATTTGCACATTCGGTGACCAAATTTGGTGACTAAAACTTTTTTAGTATCCAAAAGTCAGATCTTTACCGACTAATTTTTCTATTGGTCGGCAATATTTTGCATTTTAGCTACTAAAATTTTTTAGTAGCCATATAGTAGTTATTGGCGACTAAAAAAAATTTTGGTCAAAAAAATAATGTAAATGGGTGACTAGAAAAGTTTTTGTCAGCGTTTGTCTATGTTTTAGGATACTAATTCTGGTTTTAGTCGGCGTACACAGTCGTTTTCCGACCAAAAAATTTTAGTCGCCAAAAGATAGGCTTTTTTTATTGGCTTACTCTCTGTCACCAAAACTTTAGTCGGGAAATATAAACCATCAATTACATTTGCCGACAAAACAGAATTTAGTTGCCAAAAGATAGGCTTATTTTGTTGCCTTACTCTCTGCCGACCAAAACTTTAGTTGAAAAATATAAACCATCAGTTACATTTGCTGACAAAACAGAATTTAGTCGCTAAAGGTAGGAAATTTTTTTTAAAGGGAAACGTATGAATATTGGCGCTCTTGCTAATTTGAATATTGTCGCCAATACATTTACTTTTGTCGACTAAAAAATTAGTCGCCATTTATAGGACTTTTGGCGACTAAAGATTTTTTAGTCACCAATACCTTCCCCGACAATCTTCCCGCGACAAATCCGGTGACCAAAATATTTAGTAGGGAAAGTTTTTCGACAACTAAAATCTTACTTTTGGCGACTAAAAATTTAGTCACCAAAAGTGCAATTTCTTATAGTGTTATTATTAAAATTACAGGGGAGGTCCTTGTAATTATGCTAAACCTCAGGAATGGTTAGTGTAATTTACCCTAATAATAATAAAGAAAATATAATGATTTTTCCATAATCAAACAAGAAAACAACATATTTTACAAAATTAAGTACTCAAAACCCTTTCGAAATTTTCAAAAGGATAATTTTTGAACAAATACATGGAATGAAAAAAAATTCATCTGAAACGGACTACAGAACCCAAAGTTATGGCATATTAAAGTTTTAACAACATAAACAAATTTTTTTCTTTTCCTCTTTCAAATACAAGTACATATATATATATATATATATATATATATCCAAATTTAGGTATCTGTCTGTTCAAATTATGGGGAAAATAAGTTAAAATAATTTGAAAAATATCTTACAAATATTGGAATAGATAAATTAAAATAATTTGTACATATATATTCAAATACGGGGACAGATATGTTAAAAATATTAGAATAGATAGGTTAAAATAATTTGGACAGATATATTCAAATATGGGGATAGATACATTAAAAATATTGGGATAGATAGGTTAAAATAATTTGGACGAATAGAAGCAAATATTGACATAATTATATTATGCAAAGCCCTAGGTCGATAAAATTTATATTTTGAAAATGCCCTTTTGCCTTTTTTTAATTGCCAGATGTCTTGATACATTCATCTAATTGCAATTGCTAAAATCAACTACATATATTGATTTGTAAGCATTATAAACTGTTTTAATTCTCTTCAATTACTTTAAATAATTAGTTGTAGCATGCTTTTCGTGCTCCTTTCGGATACGATAGCCCTACAGTTCGAACTCCTGTGGTTCTGAATTTGATTTCATAAGTGCAATGTGAAATAGATAAACATAAATGAATCCAAATAAGGCAAATCTTTTGAAAAATCGATTTTGAATCAAAAATGCCAAAAATGGACTGTTTTGCCAGATTTCAGAGTCGCCACCTAAATATTTTTGAGAAATTTAGGAAACCCGTGACTCGTACCAAAGGCCACTTATCCGTCATCACCAAAGTGTCTCAGCTTAAAAACTTAAGTATGAGAGGGAAAGGTCATGGATTGAGCACCTCACTCACTCAATCAAAGATCAGCTTCCATTAATCATGACATGATTTTTATTTACATTATATGCTCTTGTTCCGATTATTAGGCTATTCTTTACTAGGTGACACAAACAAGTATAGACCAATTCAAAAAATTTGGAATGCTTTGATTTCATGCTTGTTTTGAAAAGTGTTTTCAATATGTGTTACTTGAAAAAGTGGGCTCATATTTACATTAATCAAATTATCCCAACTTACGTGAAAAGGCTTTTATCCATCGTCATTCAAACAGGTATATCAATTAAGCACCTAGCCTTATAGATATGCTGGATATGGCAACAATTACATGCATGCGATATGCTAAAATAAAACTGCTCACCTAGTACTCCAAGGCAAGCCAAAGAAGATAAAATAATTAGAAGAGATGCATGCTCCTAAAAATGCAAATGACTAATATAACAATCCCGGTTGTCCCTTTACTGTTCTGTTGTATTCCGGACTCGGTTCCGTGATGATGATAGTTATATCTATCTTGTTGTCGTCCTTTAATTCCGCTTGATTGAGTTTTAGGATGTTTTGGGCAGGGTTGTTACAGGTTGGTTAGGCCTTGGTTTCAATTCCTTGTTACCCAGTTTTTAGGAGGTCCGCTCGAGCGAGTCTTCTTGCGCTCGAGCGGGGATTGCACACTCCCAGTATTTCGTGTCCCTGCAAAACTTCTGCAGATGTGATTTTTACGCTCGAGCGGGTTTCTTTGCGCTCGAACGGTGGCGCTCGAGCGGGTAGGTACCTTTGGGTGTAAGTTCTGGGAGGGGTAAATCTACGCTCGAGCGGGTTTTCTCGCGCTCGAGCGGGTTTACTTTATTCTTGTGTCTTGGCGCTCGAGCGGATCCTTTTGCGCTCGAGCGGACCTAGTTTTTGTTCTTGACGCTCGAGTGTTGTGTTTTCCGCTCGAGCGGGAATGTCGTATATCAGTTGGCTGTGAGGCAGTTTTAAATCATTTTTTCTCATCCTTTCTCTCTCTTACTTTTCCGAAAAAGCCATTTGAGAGCCTCTCTCTCTAAAACCCTGCCTTCTCTCTAGATTTTGATCTAGCTAGGGTGTTTTCCTTACCTTTGGTCTTTACAAAAAGGTTGTTGATCGTCGAGGGTTATCTTTTGATCCAAGGAACTCGTGGTTTTGAGCAACTTCGTTTTCACCATCTTCTTCTTTGGGTCTCATCTTTTGAGGTAGGGATTCCTACTCACTCTTATGGTCTTTGACATAGATTCTTGGTAGTTTTGATAAAGTGTTGTAGTTGGGTGATTTTGGGACTTAGGGTTTCAAAATGTGTTAAAGAGGATTTTGTGATTTTGGGCTCATAATATGTATTTGGGTTTCAAAATGGTGTTATTGTTGTTGGTTGTTGAAATATAGACCATTGGGTCAATATTGAGAAATGGGGTAGAAAACCCTAATTGGTTGTATAAATTAATTGGTATGATTAATTTAAGGAAATTGTGGTTATATGGAATTGAGTTGGAAATAATGGAATTGCGTCATTATATGGTTGAATAGTGGAGTTAGATTTGTTAATCGCTCACTTTTGAAAACATTGATATTTTATCTGTTGGAGCTTTTATTATCTGTTTAGAAATAATTGCTTGGGCTACCGGTGGAGGGTAGTTTTGATTGTTGTAGACAATGCATGATGATTAGGCAAACTAAAACTAATCAATTGGATATGTCATAGAGTATGACGGTTGACAGAATACATTAACGTTATGTATTGATTGATTGTGTATATGACCTTTGTGTATATATGCATTGTGTGTGTGGGAGGAGATAGGGGATGTACTCCATGGTTTAGGGGAAGATAGGGGATGGACCTCTAAACCGGATGTTGTTTAGGAGGAGATAGGGGATGGACTCCACTGATACAGCTCATATGCTTGTCAGATAATGTGTTGATACAGCTCATATGCTTGTCATTGAAAGTGTTGATATAACTCATATGCTTGTCATTGGAAGTGTTGATATAGCTAATATGCATATCTGTTGAAATGTGGATACAGCTTGTATGCTTATCTGTTGAAATGTTGATACAACTAATATGTTCATCTATTGAAAAATGGGAAATGTTTAATATGAGTCATTGTCTCATATAAAGGATTGACCAGGTTCTAAGCCGTTGATGTGAATTGTGAAACTGAAATGAAATGAAATGAGACTGAGTTATGAATTGGTTTATGGAAACTGAACATTTATCAATTGCTAATGTCTTAGTCATTGTTCATACTGTGTTTAGCATATCTCTACTGGGCGTTGGCTCACCCTTTATGGGACATTATTTTCAGGTACAGGTAGTATGCCACCTCCAAGGACATAGCTTGGATGATGATGAGAGTTAAAGACTCTTTCTTTTGTTTATTTTGATGTATTACATGTAAATTCAAGCCAAGGACTTAATATGTATTGAGTTAGTACTCTTTTTTTTTGTAACCAAGTGTTAACTTGGAAAGCTGTAAGCCCTTAGGGCATTTGCTTTTGTTGTTAACATGTAGTACAATTGTAAGAATTACTCTGATGAATAGAAATGGTGGATTTCTTTTGTATCAATGCATGTCTGTAATGTTGGTTTAATGCTATTATTTTGAGGGCATTACAACTAATGCAACACATGCAAAAATGCAACTACTAGGCTCGACTACTAGCATGGCATGTGGATTAATTTGATAGCATGCAGTTAAGCATGTATTCAAATGAAGAATATAAAATAACCAAAAAGTTAGAATGATGCACCGAACCCAATGCATGCAAGACAAATGGATGCAAATCATGAAAATGCTAAGGAAAATATAATACTACATGCAATCCATCATAAGCTAGTAAATAAAAAGAAGAAAAAAAATGAGGTTGGATGACATACACACATTATTACAATTTTTTACCTCATGCAAAAGGATCCGAATAAATGTCCTAATACTAATTATTACAATACCAAATAAATGAATTAACTACACTAGCTAATTATTGCAAATTATAATTTAAACCAACTAATTAGTTACAATACGGAATTAATTACATAAGCAATTAATTATTACAAGTTCACTACTTTAGGTACAACATACTACTATTAATCATAATTTTAACGGGGCCCCGAGAAGCGAGTGATGGCTCATGCATGAATGCGGGTTTCCACTCAAAAATGCCTCTGTTTTGCTGCCAGAATGGTTCTGTTGTGCAGTCAGAAAATTGAACTTTTTTTTTTTACCCCAACCTCTGCTTTGTTTTGCAAGGAAAAAACTACTGTTTGCTGAAAAGAGGTGGTCGACCAGGGAAAGTGATCGGCCGTACAAGGTGGCCACCCGGCCACTATTTTTGGGTCCTCCCCTGCTGCAATAGAAAAGAAACAGAGCACAAACAAAGTATTTTGAGGATATGTTTGTCCACCATGCCTCTCTTTATCATCAAACAGATTAAAGGGGGGGTAGGCTTGATTCGCAAACCATCAATCGACGCAAACTCGTTGCGTGATGGTTTATGAATCAAAGGACAAAATCTCAATAAATGATAATGAAAGACCCACAAACCTCCTTCCTATCATGGAATTGATCAAGGGAAGTGGTAGACCTTGAATCTTGAGCCATTATCATCACTAAAGAGTATGAAATGGTTCAAGACTCACTCAACAAGTTCAACTAACGTCTGATTGAACCCCAAACTTGATTTTATTATCTTGATCCATTTTAGCCCAATTTTATTGCCTCTTTTACTTACCTTTCCATTCATTAGTTATTTTAGTCCAAAAATGAGAATTAAGTTCACTAACGAAGGGAAGTGTCAAACAAGAAGTTGTTTTGGGCATGAGAGAGATGTCATGCCTTAGTAATGAACCTCCAAAGAGATCAAACCATTAAGCATGGAAGGGTCTATTTCTCAAGCTTAAACAACACTCAGTTGAAATAACTCTCAAACAAATAAAACCAGGAAATGAGGGAGAGTGCATAGATAGTTATTGCAAGTGTGAACACAAGTATGAAAAACATAAAATAAATGCTATCAACTCAAATAGGTTGGTGTCTAATGCCTAAACCACCAAGCCTATGAGGACCACTACATTACAAACCTACTATACAAAGTATAAATGAAATGAACACCCTAAAATAGCTAAAAATGGTGCTGAAATTCTCATGGAAAAGCTTGAAAAGTTAACTACAATAATAAAGAAATGAAGCTAGTACACAAGCATAAGGAGGGGTGGCTAACCCCTTCATTTTTGGGACCTTAAAACAACATTTTTAGCCTCTGAAAACCTCTGAAAATCAGTGGTAAAAAGTTGAGAAAAAGATGGGAAACACAAGGGCAAAAGCTTAGGAAATAAGGTTCAAAGAAGGGTGGGTTACCCCTCTACATTTGATAGCTTTAAGCCACAAGTTTCAGCCCATAAAAAGCAGTTGAAAAACAGTCCAAAAATAGCAAGTAATGATAAGGAAAAAGTAGTGTAAAGAAGGCTAAAAGTTATACCTCTTGAAGAAGAGTAACACTTTGAGTTTCAAACCAACAAATTTCCATCCTCAAGAGCTGAAATTCAAGCTCAATAACCTCAGCAAAGAGCCCTAAAAATTTGATTTAGAGAGTCTAGGTAAGGTGTATATAGGTTGCAAGATATATATATATATAGAGAGAGAGAGAGAGAGAGAGAGAGAGAAACATTTTTCAAGAATTTTGCTTCACAAAATTTTTCTAACCTAATTTCAAGAGGGGTGGTAAAGTATTTATAGAAAAATATGTTACTACCTCGGACATCTTAGTATAGAGATAGTTGGTGCAGTGCATGCACCTGTGGGGACAGCTGGCAGCAAAATATCTATTCTACTGGAATAACTGGTTGGTCGGACACTAATTTCTAGCTAGTCGGCCACTAGTTGGCCTGCAGGGCTCTGGATGGTCAGGCTTAGAAAAATACTATTTTGGTCCAAAAGTGGTACAAGGTTTGTAAGCTTCTGAGACTCAAAACCATTCCTGCTGAGGAAATCGAGTGTTTGTCCAACGTATAAATTCATCATTGGGTAAGTAATCTGAGGCGTCCAAGTTTTAAGAGCGATTAAAAATGGGGTGTCTACATTAGCATAATTATCAAATCAAATTATAAATTACACACACGTAGTGTGCCTACCTCTAATATATATATATATATATTGCCACACGAAAAGATGTTAGTAAGTTTAGTAGAGTTAGATTATGACAGTAGGCTGACGTTACACCATTGTCATAAATCAAATATTTTATCTCACTTGTAGCTAAGTGTTCCTTCATGGCCACTAGGACAACAATTTTCGGGTCACACGACTATTATTTCTTTGTTATTCATCCCAAAATTCTTTTTTTATATTTTATATTTTTGAACTTTAATTTGTTTATTGTATAAATATTTTGACAGTAACATGATTTAAATATCTAGGAAACAATTGGTGTATTAACCGATAAATTTTTTAAAAAAATCCATGTAATTATGGTTTATATTAGACTTTTGAGGTTAATAACCAAAATCGCTACTACTTTTATACTTAAAATATATAAATGACTATTTTAGCCCAAAAAAAAACAAAAATGCTAAATTAAATAACATCTATCTTGCTATATTTGGTGGTATATCCTTTTCTTTTCTTTCATTTTTATTTTTATAAAATTGATTTGTTTTTGTTAGTGTAATAATATTTGGCTTAGCTTGCGTGAATGAGCCCAATCCAATTTGGTAAGGAATTACATTAAGTTGAGTTGAACAAAGTTTAGTTGGCACTAATAGCGGGGTTAGGAGTCTTACATTACTTACATGCGCTGCATAAAATGACAAGGTAAACCGTTAGAATTAAGTGGTTATAGGAAAGCCACGTAACGACATGGCAAGAGAGAGAAAGGAAGGACCACCTGAGCATAATTCTTAGCTTATAAATATCAAGGGATTCAAAAGTTACTGGCTATGTCACGCCCCAAATAAATACAATGAATCCCAATCCATAAGCAAAAGAATAATAAAAGCAATATACTTTCATTCATAATAGTTTAATATACATGAGAGACAGATACAATCAGTAATGAAAGTTCCACAGACAGTCATTTGCCCTAGTGGCTTACATCTTTCCAAGTCGCGGCCTAGTTACAACAAAAATCAGCCTAGCTCAATCATAAATTAAAGCCCTTGGCTATACAAAATAAATACAACAAAAATATAAGTTCTTTCTCCAAATCCCTCCAAACTACTGCCTTGGCGGAGGCATATCACCAACACCTGGAAATAGTTTTTCCCAAATAGGGTGAGCCAAAGCCCAGTAGAAACAATCTAACACAATATATAAGTTTTAACAAAGATATAAGTAAAGTGTGCATATATAATGTCTGTAGTAAAATCACCAATGTCTTACAAAATTATAATATGCCAAATTTTATATTTCAATCCTTGTTATCTCAATCTTATCCATGTCAATTCATTTTATCTTAACTCATGAGTCAATTTCATTATTTTCTAAACAACCCAACTGAGACTACAACTCAGTGATTCTCAAAGCAACACGTTAATTGCACAAACACTTCAATTTGCCATTTTACGAAAATTTCATCTACAGGAATTGGCACCCATGTATACGCGTGGTTTTGGGACTTTCACCCTAGACACTCCGGCCAACTTAATTCAATAGAGTCCATCCAATTTCTCCTCCCACACATGGAGTACATCACCTTTCTCCTCCTAAACATCATACATGTACAATGTATTTAAAATGTAGTCATATTTAATGACACCCAACAAGGGATTAGTTTCAATTCACCTAATCCTCATGCAATTTCTACAATAATCATAGCTATCTTCCACTAATAGGCCAATACAGATATTTCTAAACAAATATTCAATCTCAAGACAGATAATTTATTCAAAATTTCATAGGTGAGTGATAATATATATTCTTCTCTACCATTCATGTCGACATTCATTCAATTTCACATTTTTAATCCCAATTCCATTTATTTACACAAAATAAATATTTGAAACATTTTAGGGCAAACTCCCTCTTTTTCACATATCAACCCAAATGGCAAAATCAACTATTTTGTCACAATATAACCTCATATTCAACCCCATAACCATTTATAACTCATCCACTTAGAAACCCCTCTTTTGATTTAATATCCAAGCCCTAGGTTTATTCATAGTACACCCAAATTCCACCATTTATACACAACAACTCATAACTAAGTTAAAAGTCATACGAAAGTGTAGAAAACCCCTACCTCAAAGTTAGGAGATGAACAAAGCAAGGTGGAACCTTCAACAACGTCGAAACCAAGTTTTAATCAGATCAATACAAAGCTTTTGGGATGCTCTAACTTTTTCTCAAAGACATTAGGGTAGAAAACCCAATGGATCTAGGTTAAAATATAGAGAGAGAGTGAGTTTTAGAGAGAGAGGGAGATCTAGGGTTTTGAGAGAGAAACAAATGAAAAAGTGAACAAAAAGGAGGCTGCTGCGAACTGATATATGCATAGTTCGCTCGAGTGCAAGAGTTGACACTTGAGCGTCAGACACAATAAGTTGTTCCGCTCAAGCGTGGGAAATGTCCGCTCGAGCGCAGAATACACACGTCCAGTAGTTTTGTAGATAGAAGAACATCACTTGAGCGCACACTTGCTTGAGTATAAGAAATACCGCTCGAGCGAAAGAGCAAAATTCTGGGCAACAAAAGTTGAGAAAATGAATAACCAACCTATTCCAAACACAACCACAACAACCCAAAAGACAAACTCAAGGGATAACAAGGGGAAAAAGAGATGAACAACAACATTAAACCATGAAACCCATGTCCGGAATACGACAAAAGGTCAGGTCAAAATTGGAATCGTTACAATCTCCCCCCCTTAAGGAATTTCGTCCCCAAAATTTCAAATCAAGTTCAAAACCATTTTAAACTATTCTCAACCATGATAATCTATCAAGTTCAACATCATAACTTGTCCTTCGGTCATTCATTCTCATTAACCCAATACACAAGTTCCGACGCTGAAGTACAATTCATATATTCCCAAGACATTTACAATGTTTATGATAAACCCCAATTCCCAAAATTTGCACGACATATACAATGTTTCCAAAAGTGATACAACACATACAATATTCCATATTCCCAAAACATATACAATGCTTATATTGAATCCATGATTCCAAAATATCCACAATATATACAATGTTCTCGTATTTTTATAACATGTACAATGCTTTTACATTTTATTAACATAATTAAAATCTCAATATATGTTCAGACATTAACAAATAAGTCTAGATATTTCTCTCAGACTTCTAATTCACGCTTCCAAGTTGCTTCCATAACCCTGTGATGTTTCTATAATACCTCAACCAAGGGAATCGTCTTGCCTCACAAGACTTTGTCCCGGGTGAGAGGGTAATTTTTGGTAAAAATTGGGCCGAGCTACAGAGATGGACTTTATGACCCAAAGTAAAAAGGGCTGAAAAGTTACTCAGGCCCAAGGAAGATAAAGTTACTCCGGCCAAAAGAGATGAAGTTACTTCGGCTCGTGAATTGTTAAGCTACTTCGGTCTGGGAGCAACTTAAAGTTAGACTGGTCTTGAAGGAACATCGTTCTTGAATTTATACCGGCTTTAGAGGTATACCGGTTTTGGAGTTATACCGGTCGAAGAGTCGTTGGTTCGGTCCAAGCACACCATGAGTTGAACAGGTGAGAGCCGAGATAAGGAAATATAAGCGGAAGGGCCGAACTAAGGATAGTTCGGCTTACTTTGTGGCTCAGCATAGCCAGGTTTATCTCGGTCGAATGGTAGTTCGGCCAAAGTAAAAACCATCCCACTTGGTTTAAGCAGTGGGGGGGTGTAAAAGGATAAGCATTATCCCTTAGGAATATGAATCCTAGGAGGACTCTGCATGGAGAAATAAAAGTCCTACTAGGATTGTGCCACTCGAAACCTATAAAAGCTCACAAGCATCACCTTGGAGGAGGTAACATAACACAACATACAATTTTGCTTTCTGAACACATTGAGCTTTGTCTATTTGTCAAGTTTTCTGACTTAGGCATCGGAGAGGTTTCCGGCATACACCCGCCGGCTAGCTCACGTTTGTGTTCTCAAGTGACAAAGCGACGTCGTACGGAGGAGCGTGGACTTAATCAACAGGATTATACGAGGAAAATTATTTCTTCCCCGTACAATTGGCGCCGTCTGTGGGAAATCCAAACAGAACAAAACCTCTTGATTAAAGCTTCTCCCCTTTACAATCAATGGCACACATTGAAGACTTGCCGCAGTCCGCCGTCGACGGACTAACTCCAGAAGGGGGCGCAAGGCGTGAAGGATTACCTTCTGTCCCTCCCATGGCGGACTTGGAGCCCCAAAGACATACCTCCAGGAGGGATGCTAGGGGGAGACCGACTCACAGCCCCCGTCAATCCCATTCTCAAAGTCCCGACAGGCAAAGACGGAGGATTGACCCTCAAGCTCTGGAAGATCGCGTGAAAGAGCAAGATGAATTGATAAAGAAGATGGCGGCGGACATGGAAGCCTTGAAGCGCCAGGTGAAGAAAAAAGAAGTGGCGACAGGAGAGGGGCGCAAAAACAAGATGCCCCCTCGCCACTCAGAAAATCGGAGTAGGAATACTACACCCTCGCAAGGAGAGAGCAGAAGCCTCAGAACAGGCGACACTCAATCGTGGTCTTCCAGAACTCGTCACTCCAGGTCTGAGAGGACGAGATCTGAAAGGTCATACACTGAAGGAAGCACATATTGGCCTTCACATTCGCACCAAACTAGATCTAGACAGACAGAATTACCTAGATCGTCCGACTTACGAACCGTGCTCGAAGAGAAAGCACGATGCAAGGAGGATGCCAGGGCAAGGGATCCACATAGAGTTTCAGCCTTGCAGCGGTTGGCTCCTCGGACGCATGGAAGCGTCGAGGTTGGAATGCCAATACCGCGCCCTGCCTATGAACCGACGGACAAGGCATTAGCAAGACTGCAAACTTCACCGTTTGTTCCAGCAATTGAAAACGCGCCCCTACCATCAGGCTTCCTTCAGCCGAAATTCACCACATATGAAGGGAAGACGGACCCGTACTCACACTTGAGCCACTTTCGCCAAGTCATGGCTGTATACAGGTGAAACGAGGCCTTGATGTGCATACTCTTCCCATCAAGTCTTGGCGACCTCGGCTTGACTTGGTTCGAGAAACTTCCTGAGGGCAGCATAGCCTCTTGGGCGCAATTGGCAGAAGCATTCGTAACAAGGTTCCGAACGAACACTAAAACCTCAGTGGAGATCGACCAGCTTCTCTCCATCGACATGGGTGAAAAAGAGACCCTCAGATCTTACAACAGTCGCTACTGGGAGACATTCAATCAGATTGGGGACTGCCCCACCAATCTCGCCATTGCACAGTATAAAAGAGGCCTTCCAGTTGGGAACAGACTGAGGGACTCGATCACCATGACGCCACCCCTCACTATGGAAGCCCTGATGGAAAGAGTGCCCAGCACATCAGGGTAGAAGAGGATGGCGCACGAGCCAAAGCAAAATCTAGTACAACCGCAGTACCAGAAAAGAAGACCTCAGCAAAGGTCAATACAGTAGATCGTCAGAGCAAAAATGGACGTGGCAGACGAGATAACAGAGAAAACCCTGATAAAAGATGGTTGAGAATCCGTACTGCCATAACCACGGTGTTCAAGAAACCGATATATCGAATTCTTAGCGAAATAAGAGATGAGCCTTTCGTCAAGTGGCCAACCAAGCTAGGAGAAGCCCAGAAGGATTATGACGAAAGATCACGGTGCACCTTCCACAAAGAAAAAGGGCACCGCACTGAGAATTGCACGCCATTGAGACAACACTTGGAAGAATTGGTGGCAGCAGGCCACTTGGATAAATATATCGAAGGAGGGACGCAACCAGCCCCCCAAGATCACAATAACCCCAACGGAATGCCAATCGACGCCCCACCTCAAGGCATTATCAATGTAATACATCGAGTCTTTGAACCTGAGCATGTATGCGAGCTCAGGGGATCAATCAAGAAGGCTGAGCACTTTAGAGAAGTGTTAGGTGCACAACCTGCCATCAAGAAGGGGAAGACAGAGGCAACAAATGTTATGACTTTTTCGGATAAAGATCTGGATCGAATATACTGTCCTTACAATGATGCCCTAGTCATCACTCTCCGAGTCAAAGATTTTGACGTCAAGTGGATTCTGATTGACCAGGGTAGTTCATGTGAAATCATGTACTACGACACATTTAAACAACTGAAGCTACAAGACAAAGACTTGGCACCTGTAGTTTCTCCCCTAATTGGATTCAACTCCATGCCAGAATGACCCGTCGGCAAAATAATTCTTCCGGTCAGAGCAGGAAGTGTAACAAAACAAGTGGAGTTCTGGGTATTGAAGGTCCCCTCCACTTACAACATCATCTTGGGCAGAACATGGCTGCATGCCATGCGTTCGGTGGCGTCATCATACCATCAGGTAATGCGGTTCCCCAACGACACCGGTATAATTGAAGAAGTCTATGGAGATCAGATCATGTCAAAACAATGTTTCGCTACGGTAAATGGCAGCCGCGCTGCCAAAGGATATGTTCATTCGGTGGAAGAACCAGAAAGTAATGAACTATTTGCGGACGTCGGTAAAGAGGCTGATCAGAAAGCGGTGGAGGACTTGGTGGAGGTAAAAATAGATGAGAAGAACCCGGATAAGTTCTTCTTGCTTGGCTCATCGTTGTCCAGCACTGAGAGATTAGAGGTCTTGGAATTCTTGACCTCTAACATCGAAGTGTTTGCCTGGACGCCCTACAACATGCCAGGCATTGATCCAAACTTCATCAGTCACCAACTCAATGTCCACCCATCCGCCAGACCAGTCATTCAACGCACACGCAGATCGGCACTCCACCACGCCGAAATAGTGGCAGAAGAAGTAGGCAACCTGCTGGAGGCAGGAGCAATTAGAGAAGTGCACTACCCAAGATGGATCTCCAACACAGTTGTAGTGCCAAAGAAAAATGGCAAATGGCGAGTCTGCGTTGACTACAAAACAGTCAACAAGACCTGCCCAAAAGATAGCTTTCCTCTACCAAGGATAGATCAACTAGTGGACCTGACGGCAGGGCACAACCGACTTAGCTTTCTGGATGCATACAGAGGCTATCACCAAATCGCCATGCATGAGCCAGACCAGGAGGTCACATCTTTTGCAACTCCAAGAGGACTATACTGTTACAAGGTCATGCCCTTTGGCCTGAAGAACACAGGGGCGACATTCCAACGGATGGTCACCAAGATGTTTGAACCATTGTTAGGCAGAACAATGGAGGCTTACATCGACGACATGGTGGTCAAAAGCAAAGATGAGAATGACCATCTCAAGGACTTAGGAGAAATGTTTGAAGTCTTGAAGAAACACAAGTTGCGCCTCAATGCGTCCAAGTGCGCATTCGGAGTAGGATCTGGTAAATTCTTGGGCTTCCTTGTGACCAACCGGGGTATAGACGCAGACCCCTCCCAGATCAAAGCAATCCAGGAGTTGAAGAGACCAAACTCAGTCAAAGAGGTGCAGCATCTCACCGGCATGGCGGCTGCGCTCAATCGGTTTATAAGCAGATCATCAGACAGACTACGACCATTCTTTCAAGCTCTAAAGGCCAAGTTTGAATGGGATAAAGAATGCGACCAAGCTCTGGAAAGCTTGAAGGAATATATGTCTTCCCCACCACTACTTGTTACCCCAATACCTGGTGAAGAACTCTTCTTGTACCTGGCAGTCTCTCAGCACGCAGTTAGCGCGGTGTTGGTTCGTGCGGAAGGAATCCAACACCTGCCCATTTATTATGTCAGCAAGACATTGCTGGGAGCCGAAACAAGGTATTTGCCACTGGAAAAACTGGCATTAGCCTTGATGATGGCCTCAAGGAAATTGGCACACTACTTTCATGCCTACACCATAGTTATCCTCACAGCTTTTCCACTAAAAGCTTTGTTTGAGAGGGCGAATTTTTCTGGCCGAATCTTGAAGTGGGCAGTAGAATTGGGACAATTCGACATCAAGTTCCAACCCAGAACCGCAGTAAAAGCCCAATCCTTGGCAGACTTCGTCGCAGAATTTACTCCTGGAAGTCATCATATATGCCCAGTCGACCTGACTGACACAACCAAACTAGGGATGGAAGTTGACGCCAGAATAGCGGAACCCCTAGCAGAAAGCACTCAGTCAGACTCCAAGGCAGACCAAACTAAAGACAGCAAGGAAGAAACAGTCCAAAACTCACCAAAAGTACAATCAGAAGGCGAGGGGCAGACAGCAAGCATGGACCTTGAAGAAAACACCATTCTTGACACCACGACATCTTCTGACCCCTCCACTTGCTGGAAGTTGTTCGTTGGAGAGATGTGGAAGCTCTTTGTGGATGGAGCATCCAACTGGCATGGTGCGGGACTTGGCATAGTCCTCATCTCTCCAGACGGCCTGGTTGTGGAGCAAGCAATCAACCTTGGCTTCCCAGCATCCAACAATGAAGCAGAGTATGAAGCGCTTCTTGCAGGACTCAAATCAGCATACTACATGAAGGCCACCGAGCTAATGGTATACAACGACTCTTTGCTAGTTGTAAACCAAATTTCTGGCGACTACGAAGCAAAGGATGATAGGATGGCCAAGTACCAAGAATTGGTCAGAACAGAGATCAAAAAGTTTGATGTAGTAAGGATAGAACAAATTGGCAGGGAGGAAAACAGCAGAGCAGACGAACTAGCAGGCTTTGCCTCAATGGCAGATGCATCCATCCCTCATCCATTACTCATCGACTACTTACCAAGACCAAGCATAGAAGATCCCGAAGCAGAAGAGGTATGTTGCACAGAATTAGGCCCATCTTGGATGGATCCCATCATCCTGTTCCTAAAAGACGGCATCTTACCAGAAGAGAAAAAAGAAGCCAACAGAATAAGAGCGAAGTCACAGCGATTTTGGCTATCTCCATCTTTGGCATTATACAAAAAGTCATTCTCAGGGCCTTACCTAAAGTGCGTTCACCCCAGCAAAGTGGAAGCATTCTTGTTCGAAATACACGAAGGGGTGTGCGGAAGCCATCAAGGAGGAAGGTCACTAGCTTACAGGGCCATTTCGCAAGGCTATTGGTGGCCATATATGCAGGCAGACTCAGAGAAATATGTGAAGAAGTGTTAGAAATGCCAAAAATTCGCGCACCAAATACATCAACCGACAAGAGAACTCCTACCATTAACTAGCCCATGGCCTTTCGCAATGTGGGGTTTGGACATAGTAGGACCACTTCCAACAGCACCCGGCAACAGGAAGTTCTTTCTCGCAGCAACAGACTACTTCACAAAGTGGGTGGAAGCAGAAGCATTGGCATCAATCAAAGAAAAAGATGTGAAGAAGTTCGTTTGGCAGAATATCATCACTCGGTTTGGCATACCAAAAGCACTAATCTCAGACAATGGTACTCAGTTCGACGGCAGAATCTTCAGAAGCTTTTGTGAAGAATACAAGATAGAATTCTACAATTCTACACCGGCATATCCTCAAGCAAATGGGCAAGCAGAAGCATCAAATAAAGTCGTCTTGGGTGGACTAAAGAAAAGGCTAGAGAAGGCAAAAGGCAAGTGGGCGGATGAACTCCCTCATGTTTTATGGGCTTACCGCACCACACCTCGGCGATCAACAGGAGAAACACCATTCTCCTTAGCCTACAGAATGGAAG
The DNA here is from genome assembly GCF_055761805.1 of Camellia sinensis. Lineage (NCBI taxonomy): Eukaryota > Viridiplantae > Streptophyta > Magnoliopsida > Ericales > Theaceae > Camellia > Camellia sinensis. Next base: position 55,620,709 of record NC_138968.1, read on the forward strand.
CAGTAATCCCACTAGAAGTTGGCCTCCCCACAATTCGAAGCGAAAATTTTGATCCAGACTTGAATGGAGAAGCCATAACATTGGAACTCGACCTTGCAGAAGAAAGAAGAGAAAGAGCACTGGTTCACATTGCCTCATACCAACGAGAGTTAATCAGAAAATACAACAAAACAGTGCATCCAAGACAATTCAAGATTGGGGATTGGGTACTGCGCAAAATAATGGGAAACACCTTGACACCAGGAGACGACAAGTTAGGGCCAAACTGGGAAGGTCCTTACAAGGTGGTTGGGTTAGCAGGCAAAGGGGCATACCACCTAGAAGACAAGGATGGCAAAGCAATCCCTAGGCCATGGAACACGGCCAATCTCAAGTTATTCTACTTTTAGCTTTTCTTTCCTCAAAACATGTGTAATTTTTTCTTTCTTCAATAAAACAAGCAATTCTTTTCAGCATAAATTGTTCTTTGTAAAAGTTAGCTATAGTGAAGATTAAGTACATTGCAAGCATTTTATTCTAAGTTAGCTGGAAAAACTAACTTAGAGGTTGGCTGGAATAAACCAACACCCTTCCTAAGCCCAGGATAAGGATCCAGGCTGCAGGACGTTTGGTCGAAATAACCAAACATTGTTCTAAGTTAGCTGGAAAAAACTAACTTAGAGGTTGGCTCGAATAAACCAACTCTTAGTACTCTTCAGCCGAAGTAAGGGTATGGCTGAAGAGTGGTTGGCTGGAATAAACCAACTCTTAGTACTCTTCAGCCGAAGTATGAGCGCGGCTGAAGAGTGGTTGGCTGGAATAAACCAACTCTTGATACTCTTCAGCCGAAGTAAGGGTATGGCTGAAGAGTGGTTGGCTGGAATAAACCAACTCTTAGTACTCTTCAGCCGAAGTATGAGTACGGCTGAAGAGTGGTTGGCTGGAATAAACCAACTCTTGGTATTCTTCAGCCGAAGTAAGGGTATGGCTGAAGAGTGGTTGGCCGAAAAAAACCAACTCTTAGTACTCTTCAGCCGAAGTAAGGGTACGGCTGAAGAGTGGTTGGCTGGAATAAACCAACTCTTAGTACTCTTCAGCCGAAGTATGAGTACGGCTGAAGAGTGGTTGGCTGGAATAAACCAACTCTTGTTACTCTTCAGCCGAAGCAAGGGTATGGCTGAAGAGTGGTTGGCTGGATTAAACAAACTCTGTATACTCCTCAGCCGAAGTAAATATATCGGCTAAGGAGTGGTTGGCTGGTAAGCATAGTTTAACCAGCTAAAACCGGAATAAGAGTTCAAACAAAAATTTCATTCAAGACATTACAAATGCAAGCATACGAAGCAAAACCGGAATAAGAGTTCAAGCAAAAATTTTCATGCATTGAAAAGCCATTACAAAGAAGGGGCATAGCCCGGTTACAAGAACAAAAAATAACGAAAGGAAAAAGGACATAATCAAGAAAAAAGTTCTTTAATTTCGGCATCAAAAGCTGCATAACCATCAACTTGAAGACCGGTTTCAAGAGAAAGTTCGCTCTCGGTTGCCAGGATGGTTTCGGTTGGAACCACGGTTTCACTTGGCTGTTCAATAGTTAGGTCTTCTACCATGGGCTCCAACCGAAGTGATGGGTCCGCACTAACAACCGGAGTATCTTCAGAAGTAGAGGAGTCATCGGAATCTGAGTCATCTAGAAACTCCTGTTGCAGGGCATTAGCATAGTCCGCAAGGGAGCTCGGTATAAAATAGGCTGGAGAGTTGAAGACCTCGGTTTGTGGATCGTGACCGAGCTTCTCAACAGTCGCCCTCCAGCCACACTTGAAGAACAACTCCTTGGCAGCATCGCATTACTTGACATATGCATCCTCTGCCTTCTTGTAACCCTGCTTTTCGGCTCCCTTTGCGCTCTTTTTCAGTTGAGTTATTTCGGTATCTTTTCTCTTTTTGAGCTTTACCAACTCGCGCAGATACTTGTCTTTAATAGCGATGGCGGCTTTCTGCTTCTCTGCTTCAGCCGAACTAACCAGACTGGCAAGTCGGCCGTTCTCAGCTTCCAGCTCGGCCATTTTCTTTTCGGCTGCTTCTAGCTCGGCCACCTTTGCTTCGGCTTCCGCCATTGCTTGCCTTGTGATTTTTCTAAGCTCTTGGACTTTCTTGTAAGTAATGTTATTTTTCTGTAAGGCCTGACAAAACGAAGACTTCCCTTGAGCCGAAGTAAAAGTTGGAAAAATTAGACAGAAAGAACGGACAGCACTACTTACCAAAATCATGGACTTCGATGAAGACCGGATGGACTTCAATTCGGTGTTTAATTGCTTTAGGTGGTGCTCCATATCTTTGGGGAGGCACACACTCTTGGTCAGGTTGAAGGCCAATTGATGATCTTTTTCAGCAACAACCGAATCAGAATCTTTGATATCTCGGTCGTTAAAGGTTAGCTTCGGAGCCCATTTGGAAGATTCTGCTCGGTCAGTTTGCTCCGGTTGAAAGGTAGGTTGAGGACTTTGGGGGATGGATTCAACCTTATCGACAAGTTGCTGTTCGGTCGATGTAGATCAGGCGCGTTTAGAAGGGCGAGATGAAGAAGGCTGTTGAGAAGGGAGGGCCACAACGGCAGGCTGCGTTTGGATTGATGGTGGGACTTCGGCCCTGCTTGTTGCGGTCAGAAGGGCCCTAACTCTGTTTTTCTTTGCCATCTCTTCTTCAGCAGTTAGTGGGACAAGTCGTATTTCGGGCAAGGTTGGGTCCGGTTCAGGTGCGTCTTCGAGAAGGAAATCGGTCACTCTGGCCTTTCGGCGACCGCTATATCTGTAGGTCGGCTCAAAGTTTAGAAGCTTAGTCAAACTCTTTTCTTTGAACCGTAATGCGGCTCGGAGTGTGTTCAGATTTGGGTAACTGTACAGGGATGCAAGATGAGTTGAGTCTGCAAAAAATATACAACTGTTAGATCGGTCAAGACGCCTGAAACCGAAGTAAAAGAAAAACATGCAAAAAACCGAAGTAACTCTACCGGGTTCTCCTTTCTTCCAGTTTATACTTCGGCCTGGGATTTGGGCTTGCTGATCTTCAAAGTTGCCCGATACCCAGAAAAAGTCATCATCATTTACGTCCTTATCCGGTGTATCTTTTATTATCTTTTCTCTACGGCGGCGTATCCTAAGGTAATAAACCCAACCATCATCTTTGGAACCTATGGAGTACTGGTGGAAGATTTCGGCTAAACCGAGGTTCAGGCCTGCTTGGCGGTTTAGCTCGGCTATACCCATTATTATCCGGTATGTATTGGTGGATAGCTAGGTTGGGCATAGTCTGATTTGCCTAAGAAATTCACAAATTAAAGGCTGGACTGGGAACCTTAGTCTGGTCTCTATTATTTAAAGTAGGGTAAAAGGTACAAAGCCTGCCTCACCCCAGGGTATGATATCCTTCTTGGCTAGGGTAAGGTGTATATCGTCTAGAATGCCATAATCCCTTCGGAATTCGGCCATGCCACCAGGGGTCTCTACCAAATACCTATACTTACCCATCTGATGTATAATTTACGAATAAATTATATCGGTGCAAAAATCGTGCTCAGTAGCTCGGTTGAGCGCACGCAGGAGTGCCTGGATAACCTAAGTCTGCAAAGTAGAAAATAAAGGGGTTAAGCACTGATCATTGGACCGTGCTACAAATTAAAAGTAAGGTAAAATGAGCCCTACTTCGGCTTTGTGGGCAGGTTCTGTCTCGGTTCGGCAAAATACTTGGTAGTTCGGTTTGAACTGAGGGTATGCAAGATCGGTTTTAGTATAAGGTTTGTTATCTCGGTTTGAACAGTGGGTTTTTTACTTCGGTTAAGCTACTAGGGGCAGCTTTCTGAGTTTGGTTTAGAAACTAAGAAAGCTGGCTTAGCCCCAAAGGCTTAGCTCGGTTGAAGATCGTGGTTCCTAGTCTAATGTGTTCAAACTTCGATCGGTGACTTTATTTCGGCTACAGTGAATCGAGGGTTGGTGATTTGTTAAAACTTTTACGATCCTAGTTCGGTTATTGACTAAAGAGATCTACCTATATAAGACAAACAGTATCCTAGTTCGGTTGCTATATGATTTTGGATCCAAGACTTGTTTTCTATAGAATAATTCATACACGCACGAGTTCTACTGATTTTCTCATAAAAGTACAGAAGCAAACCAGAAAATGGGCAAAAATGTTTCGCATAAACATTAAAAGCAAAATACGAAAGCAAAACAAAGGAGGAAAAATGGATTGGCTTACCAGATTGAAGAAGAGGGAACTGGAGATGGGAAGTGGAAGCAATATCAGTCTTCAGGTGCAACGGAAGAACAACAAGAACACAGGGTAGAGAGAGGAGAGGTAATGATAGAATGGTTAATCCAAAGGTCAAAATGTTTGTTTTGTGGAAAGAGAAAGAGAAAGGGCGGGAACTGTTCAAAAAATTTCGTAGTACGAGGGCGGCGTAACAGCTGCCCCCAGCCTATCAGAATCTGCCACATGTCATTGGAAAGGGAAGCATTACAGTCATGATTGAAGAGATGTTTTGACCGGACAAAACAGTGCCCGGAGTAAGAATTAGCTCGGCTTAAAAAGCTTGGAGTTTTTAGCTCGGCTGGAGAAGCTAAAGGGTTTTTAGCTCGGCTGGAAAAGCTTAAAAAACTCTAGTTCGGCTAGTAGACTGGTAATCCCAATCATGCTGTGCAGATGGAATTAAGGGGCAATTGAGAGGGTAATTTTTGGTAAAAATTGGGCCGAGCTACAGAGATGGACTTTATGACCCAAAGTAAAAAGGGCCGAAAAGTTACTCAAGCCCAAGGAAGATAAAGTTACTCCGGCCAAAAGAGATGAAGTTACTTCGGCTCGTGAATTGTTAAGCTACTTCGGTCTGGGAGCAACTTAAAGTTAGACTGGTCTTGAAGGAACATCGTTCTTGAATTTATACCGGCTTTAGAGGTATACCGGTTTTGGAGTTATACCGGTCGAAGAGTCGTTGGTTCGGTCCAAGCACACCATGAGTTGAACAGGTGAGAGCCGAGATAAGGAAATATAAGCGGAAGGGCCGAACTAAGGATAGTTCGGCTTACTTTGTGGCTCAGCATAGCCAGGTTTATCTCGGTCGAATGGTAGTTCGGCCAAAGTAAAAACCATCCCACTTGGTTTAAGCAGTAGGGGGGTGTAAAAGGATAAGCATTATCCTTTAGGAATATGAATCCTAGGAGGACTCTGCATGGAGAAATAAAAGTCCTACTAGGATTGTGCCATTCGAAACCTATAAAAGCTCACAAGCATCACCTTGGAGGAGGTAACATAACACAACATACAATTTTGCTTTCTGAACACATTGAGCTTTGTCTATTTGTCAAGTTTTCTGACTTAGGCATCGGAGAGGTTTCCGGCATACACCCGCCGGCTAGCTCACGTTTGTGTTCTCAGGTGACAAAGCGACGTCGTACGGAGGAGCGTGGACTTAGTCAACAGGATTATACGAGGAAAATTATTTCTTCCCCGTACACCGAGTATCCAAGACTTTCACCTATCTGTCCTCATATGAGGCATGCTCATCTACCTCTAAGTCGGTCCAATCCAACACATGCGATGGATCTGGCTCATATTTCTGAAGCATGCTAGTATGAAACACATCATGAACCTTGGAAAGCTATGGCAGCAAGGCCAAACGATAAGCACCCCCCAATCCGCTCTAGGATCTCAAAAGGTCCAATGAATCGAGGGGATAATTTCCCACTCTTTCCAAACCTCATCAAATCCCTCTTAGGTGATATCTTCAAGAACACATGATCTCCTACCTCAAAAAACAAAGGTCTCCTCCTACAGTCGGCATAACTTTTCTGGCAACTCTAAGCCGTAACCAACCTCTTACGAATAAGAGCAACTTTCTTCGTCATTTCCAGGACCAACTCTGGACCCAACATAGGTGCATCACCCACCTTGGCCGAACACATAAGGGATCTACACGGTCGGCCATACAAGGCCTCAAACGGTGCCATACCAATACTCGATTGGAAGCTATTGTTATAGGCAAATTTCACTAAGGGCAAGTGCCTTTTCCACGAACCCTTGAAGTCAAAGACACAACCTCTAAGCATATCCTCAAGGATCTGAATAGTACGCTTAGGCTGCCCATCAGTTTGAGGATAATACGCGGTGTTAAAAGTCAACTTAGTACCCAAGACACTCTGTAAGCTCTGCCACAACTGAGTAGTGAAATGCGAATGTCTATCCGAAACAATTGTTAATGGGACCCGTACAACCTCACTATGTCCCTAATGTAAAGATCAGCAAGATGATCTGCCGAATCACTTATACGTATAGGAATGAAGTGCGCCGACTTCGTTAACCAGTTAACTACCACCCAAATCGCATCACTACCCTGTTGAGTCCTCTTAAGACCCACAACAAAATCCATGATGACATGCTCCCACTTCTACTTAGCTATAGGCAAGGGTTGTAACAAACCCGCTGGCCTCTGATGCTCGGCCTTTACTTGTTGACAAGTAAGGCATCTCGACACAAACACGGCCACATCCTTTTTTCATACATCTCCACCAAAATTGGCAACTAAGGTCATGATATATCTTTGTGCCTCCTGGGTGCACCGTAAGGTGTGAATGGTGAAACTCTCAGAGTATTTTCTTTTGGCAAGACTTCGGCATGAGTAAACGGTCACGGTATCTCACACTCATGTCGGAATGCACATTCAAGCCTCTTTCTACCTTCCCACAAGAGATCTTCTCCCGAAAGGATTCTATCTCAAGGTCAACCTTTTGTGCTTGCAACACTCGGTTCACAAGTGTAGGTTGTGCAACTACCGAAAACAAAGCAGCAGACTTAACAGACCTGCCAAGATACAAGTCAAACTCCCCGATAGCGCCCAACATCTCATATTCCTAGATGACAACACAAGCTACACTGCTAATTGATTTCCTACTCAAGGTATCGATCACAACATTTGCCTTTCCCGGGTGATAATGTAACTCAAAGTCATAATCCTCTATGAACTTCATCCACCTCTTCTGCCTCAAATTCAAGTCTTTCTGTGTAAACAGATACTTCAGACTCTTGTGATTAGAAAATATTTCAAATTTCTCACCATACAGATAATGCCTCCAAATTTTTAAGGCAAAAATCATCGCCGCTAACTCTAGGTCATGAGTAAGGTAGCTTCTCTCATGTGTTTTCAACTACCTCGAACCATAGCCTACTACCTTTCCCTCTTACATCAAAACACAATCCAAACCTTCCCGTGAGGCATCACAATACACGGAATAACCCAAACCCCTCTCTGGAATAATCAATACTAGAGCAGTGGTAATTCTAACTTTAAGCTCTTGAAAAGACTTCGCACAAGTCTCATTTCACACAAATTTAACTCCCTTTCTCGTCAATCTAGTCAATAGTGAGGCTAGTGTACAGAAATCCTTCACGAACCGACAGTAATAGCCGGCCAACCGCAAGAAACTACGGATCTTAAAAACATTCTTAGCTTGTTCCCAATCTTGCATTGCCACTATCTTGGATGAATCTACAATCACCCCTTCCTCGGATACCACATGGCCTAAGAGCTTAACCTCTCTCAACCAGAATTCACATTTCTCAAACTTAGCATACAGTTTGTGAGCTCTAAGTAGCTCAAGTACTACCCGCAAGTGTTCCTCGTGCTCCTCCTCAGAGGGTGAGTAAATCAAGATATCATCCACAAAGATGACCACAAAACAGTTTAAGAACTCACAGAAGATCCGGTTCATCAAGTCCATAAGCACAGCCAGTGCATTGGTTAGCCCAAAGGGCATCACTAAAAACTTGTAATGGTCATACCGCATACGGAATGCCGTCTTCGGGATATCCTCCTCCTTTACTCTCAACTGGTGATAGCTCGATCTCAAGTCTATCTTAAAGAAACAGCAAGACCTTTTAATTGATCAAATAAATTATCTATACAAGGCATTGGGTACTTGTTCTTGACAGTTACCCAGTTCAACTTCTGGTAATCTTTACAAAGTCACAAAGCACCATCTTTCTTTTTGGTAAAAAGAGTTGGTGCTCCCCATGGTGAGGTACTAGGGCAGATGAAACCCTTATCTAACAATTTCTAGAGTTGAATCTTCAACTCACTCAACTCAGCAGGTGCAAATCCATATGGTGCTATAGAAATTGGTGTCGTACCAAGCACTAAGTCAATAGAGAACTCGATCTCTCGGTGAGGTGGTAAACCGGCAAGATCTTCCAGAAAAGCATATGGGTATTCACAAACTACCCTTGGCAATTTAGCTTGGACTTCATCACACTCAGTACCCAAGAAGTTGGCAAGAAGGAAACTAAGTTTGCTCCGCCCACGCGGATCATACACCGGTGATAAGACCCTATTCGCTTGATCCCCTAAGAAATAAAAGCAATCAACGCTCAAGGTACATACAATAACCTTTTAGCGGTAACAGTCTATAATAGCCTAATAGGATGACAACCATCCCATACCCAATATAACATCAAAGCTAGACATATCAATCAATATAAATGCAAAAGGAAGTCGGCGACCGGCAACCTCTATGTCACAACCTCGATACCCCTGCTTCAAAATAATCTCACAACCAATAGGTGACTCTACATAAAGAGGAGATGCTAACTGAGCCAACTCGAGCCCCAAAATCGATGTAAATGCAAATGAAAATAAATAAATGGAATGCACCCGTATCAATCAACACATTAGCAACTGAATTGCAGAACAAAAAGGTATCTTTCACCACTGAAGGTGCTGGTACTAGATCTGGTGCGGTAACGGCATACACACACCCTGTTGGTCTCTGATCTACCTGCTCTCCCTTGGAGATAGGCCTGCTGTACTGACTGAGTCGAAGAGGCTCCCTGATTGGCCCTCGAGGCCTGAGCTGACTGTACCGACTAGTATTTATCTGTCTGTCTCAAACTAGATGCATCGGGTGTGCTACCCAACTAAGGGAAAAATCTCTTCATGTGCTCTGCCTACCCACACTGATGACAAGTGAGCGACTGCCCTCTCCCTTGACTCTGGTTCTATGAATGAGCCGAAGACGGTGTAGACTGTTGCCTTCTTCCTTTCTACGGGAAAGCTGGAGACCTGTGGCCCAACTGACCACATTTGAAAAAGTAATGTCTCTCTGACCATCTCTCCCAGAACCCAAACTTGGCACTAGAAAGGTAGACCTCGACTGAGCTCCTTGGGACGGCTGTGAGTTAGGACCCCTCTGCCTCTTACTATCCCCTTACACATCCTGACTCCTCCTAGAGCCCCTTATCCTCTCTTCCTCTATCTGCATTACGGTCTCAAGATGAGTCGCTGCCTCTACAAGGCATCTGTAATCTCTAATCATCGAACTAGCCACTTTAAACATTAGCCCGATCATTAACCTCTTCTTAAACTCCAAGCAAAGGCGCTCATCAGTGCACAAACTCCGGTATAAACCTAGACAAGCTAGTAAAGGTGGCTTCAAACTTGACCACTGGTGTGCTCAACTGCACCAACTTAGAGAACTGGTCTCTCAACTTCTCCCTTACAATGGGAGGCAAAAACTTGTCCTGGAAGGTGTTGACGAATGCCTCCCAAGTCACCCTAATGCGCCCATGTACATACTTCTACCACTGACCCGCAACTCTCTTCAGTTGGAAGGATGCCAAGGTCACTCTCAACTGGTTATTCTCGATGCCAACCATCTCGAACATCTTTACTATTTGCTCTAGCCACTCGACTGCCTTTAGTGGCTCTTTGGGATCACCCAAAAACTCATCCAGATTTAACCAAAAAAACTCCCGCTTCAAGAAGGACGATCCTGCTTGAGTTACTTGGGCCTGGACTTGATTCTCAACCCGGAGAATGTCCATGGATTCCCTCAATGCTCCGACCATTTCGCTAGCTAAGGCGCCCATGGCCTGTTGACCAACCGGTTCAGCCACGTTGGCCTGACCAACACCCTCTTCTTATGCCAGAATATCATCTTGTATCGGCATCTCCTGCCGTCTAGGCCTACCATGCCTACCACCACGTCCATGTCCTGACATCCTAATGAAGGCAACAAAAGAGATTAGCACATTTACAAATGTGTCGAAGGTAACTCACTCGTGTCTTAATACGGTGGACAATAGTAATTCACTCCACATTAGCAAATAGTCACCTAAACACGTACGAATTTCATACCCCAGATGTTGACCATCCCACGGCATTGCCAAAGTTCTAATTAGAAATAGTAGTGATCAAGTGCTCTTCTAATGGGATTTCTAGAAACCCGTAGACTCAATCAACATCCTAGAAATTCAATCTCATACCCATATAATCATATAATCATTTTATCATATAAGCGCGTATCGTTCGTACTTAAGTCTCTAGCAAGCGAGACAAACCCATTGTGGTACTAACCACTTCCCAACGTATCCAAAGTATTCAAACCTGGTACACTCTGATACCAAGCTGTTACGTCCCAAATAAATACAATGAATCCCAATCCATAAGCGAAAGAATAATATAAACAATATATTTTCATTCATCAGAGTTTAATATACATGAGAGACAGATACAATTAGTAATGAAAATTTCACAGACATTCATTTGCCCTAGTAGCTTACATCTTTCCAAGTCGCAGCTTGGTTACAACAAAAATGAGCTTAGCTCAATCATAGATTAAAGCCCTTGACAATACAAAATAGATACAACAAAAATAGAAACTCTTTCTCCAAATCCCTCTAAGTTACTGCCTTGGTGGAGGCATATACTTTTCTTTCATATACTTTGAGTATTATGTAATAGAAACTTTGACTAGCATCAAACCGGTGTTACTAAGTTTCTATGTTCTTAGCAGGTCTAGGAGCTTCTTTCAACCAAAAGATGAGTTCTATTTAATTCGGCCCACTCTGTGGGAACAAGGGAAAAAGTTTTGTTCTCTTTGTATGGTTAGAATGAGATCTATGGCATAGGATGCAGTGGTGAATGAGGATTTGAAGGGTATTGGAACTAGAGCCATGAATCCCCTAATTGGACCGGGAAACATGAATTCATCGCCTCAAGTGAATCCTCAAGTAAATCTTTAGCCACAAGGTAATCCACCTCTTTAAGGAAATCTATTGCAACAACATCATGATCAAACTCAACCTCAGAATATGCAAAACTTGAATCATCAAATACATCAATTGGTTCAACAAAATCAACAGTTGGTGAGTATGATTCTTTAACAAGTATAGCAAAATTCGACGGTGCATCCTCTTGTGCGTATTTAGAATGCAAGAGACATGAGTGAGACCAATCGATCAACAAGTCTCCCAAATCTAGGAAAAGAGGCTATAGGGGATATTGGAGAGGTACCCATGCAGCAAAGAAATCTATTATTAGGAGAGAAATTAGATCAAGGGTAGGAGGAAGAGATAGCTGATGAGGGCGATAGTAAAGTGAATCAAGGAGAAGATCTCTCTTGAAAGGAATGATTGAAACAAAGAGTCAAGGAACTATGAATCCTATATTCATAATGCAAATTCGTGAGATAAAAGCATAATTGAATGAATTAATAGAGGCCATGAAGGGCAAGAGTGATGGAACAGTGGAACACTTGGTTCAAAAGAGGGATTTGCTGTTTGTACTAAGGATTATAACGACACCTTTACATCTAAATTTTAAAATGCCTCAAATCAAGACATTTGATGGCACTACTGATCTATCATTTTTGCTAGATTATTTATTTTAGTTTAGATACATGTATGTTCATCTTTTTATTTTCTTCTCCCTCTATCCCTTTTATTTGGAACTTTCCATATTTTTGTCATCATATTTTCTCTATTCATCATTTTTCACACCTTGCATCCATTTTTCATACATAGGACTTGGCTCATTATATTTAGTATTTTCTTTATTTCTTATGTGATTTTGTAACAATCTGTTCTGGGTAACCGCTCAAGTGGTTAATCAGTCCCTCAAGTGGAGGTGTGAGATTTCTAGTATCATGCATGTTTGCAGGCAAGAACGCTCAAGCAATATAGTGGTCGCTCGAGCGTAGAAACGAGACTCCCAATATTTTTCACTTAGCTCTGCAAAACTTCTGAAACCTTGCATTTACTGCTCAAGCAATGAAAAGTTCACTAGAGCGGCTTGTTTGGGACAATAGTTTTAAAAGTCAATCTAAACATTCTTGGGTTTGGTTATGGTGTGCAACTTACACCTTACACCTTATACCTTACACTTACACCTTACACTTACACCTTTTGTAAAAAATTAAACCTTACACTTACACCTTTTTTGAGGTTGCACACCATGTGCAACCCACTTACACTTTACACCTTACACTTACACCTTACACTTACACCTTATACTTATACTTACACCTTACACTTACACTTTTTGTGTAAGTGGCACATGGTGTGCACTTGCACACTTAAGAAAACTCCAACATTCTTTTATCTCACTTTTCACACCCTTTCTCTTTCTAACACCCATTTTTGAAACCCTAACCCTAAAACACTTGATTTCTCTAGTTTTTGCCTTAAATCCACCCTAGATCTTTCAAGGAGGTTGAAAGGAAAGCTTAAATCAAGAGTTTTACCGATTGTTTCGCATTATTTGGGAACTTAGAGTTGGGTCTTCACTCTTTGTCTTCGATCTTGAGGTAAGGATACTTTTAACTTGTTATATCTTTAATTTGAGACTCATATGTAGTATTTTCATTAGATATAAAGTTATGTGATAGCTATTGTGTCATAAAATGATTTGATAAACAAAAGGGGCTTATACCTAATATTTTTTGAAAAGATTCTTAATGTTTCTTGTTGAATATCGTTATGGACTTTTAAGTGTAAAGAAGGAAAAACTCCAACTTTCTTAAAAACCCTAGTTTTAAATTTGATTTAATAATGGTGCTTGGTTCAATTGACTCTTGAATCATGGTATTAGATGAATGATTATGACAAAGGTGTTGAGACATGAGGTTTTTGAACTATATTGGACATCTGTATGTATTAATTGGTAAATGTGAGATTGCAAAAATGATGGAATTGAATAGTATTGTTGCTTATATTATATTTTGTTGTTGTGAATTGAACAAACATTAGGAAAATTGAATTTGAAAAATCATGCATCATATGCATAATAATTTCTCTTGAGATCCTACAATTTTGTAGAGATTTGGAAAGCATTAGAAAGGGGGTAAATAGAGTATGAATCCAGGTAGCGCGTCAGGCTTTGGAATTGAGTTGTGTATTGTATATTGGTACCCGCACGGGGAGTCAAAGTGCCCAATTGCCCTGTTTTGAGTATATCGCCAAACGAATGTGGGAAAGGTTTTTGGGTGTCCATGAGCTTGCAATTTTTAAAGTCGGTGAATGTGGAAAACATGATTTTGGGTGTCCCTAAGCCCGCCGTTTTTAGAGTCGGCAAAAGTGGAAGGGAAATGTCTTGGGTGCCCATCGCCTAGCCGTTTTGAGAGTTGGCAAATGTAGGTACTGCTTTCTGTATATCAATTTATATTTATTTACATATGTATGGTGTGCTGCTATCGAATTGGGACGTCATAGCGTATTTAGACCCCATGGTTTGGTTTGGTAAAGATATGTTGTTAGCATTGTACATCTCACATCATGGATAAAATAAAGGAAAAGACTTGGGTTTTTCTCATTAATTTGCATGGATGATCATATGTCTTTTGATTAATTTTATAACTTGATAATGGTATTTTCTACTGGGCAATTGCTCACCCCAAAACTAACAACCTTTCAGGAGATGATACTATTGTGCTGCCAAAGTGAATTAGCTAGGGATGGATTTTTTGATGGGAGCATAGAGGCTCTATAAATGTTACCTGTTGAAGCCTTGAGTTATTTTTTGTGTTGGAGTTAGAACTCCAATTTTTATTTTTATTTTTATTTTTTTATTATTATTATTCAAGGACACTCCTTGAAAAGATGTTTGCCGTAGGGCATTTATATTTGTATTGTCTCTTACTCCTTAAACTATTATTATTATTATTTGGTGAATGTAATTGAATAAGGATATAATCTTTTAAATAGTTCAATGAAGAAGAGATTCTTTTGAAACGTTAACATATCATCTATTGGATTGTTGTATTTTAAATAAATCAAAGTATTGATGGGCTAACGTTGTAGTATGAGGTTATGATTTCAGGGCGTTACAGATTTTATGCACAATCTCATGTTTTGAGATGGTTCACAAGTCATATGCTAGTAGCCATATGAGACCCCTGACTTTTTTATTTCCATTTAAGGCCCTTACCTTTGGACTATTTCAATTAAAATCCTCGATTCATCACTTACTTGCAATTTGAACCCTAGAATAAAAAATGTGTCCCAATTGGAATTGTGCGAACCCTAACCAGTCCCGATAACTTAGTAATCATTTATAATATCCTAATAATAATAATTAATTAACTCCCTAATTATAGAATAATCGTTCAAATTCCTAGAATTCCAATCCTCATTAAATTCGTTCGGTTGATCATCTTTTAATTAGAAAATGAGAAACTTAAACAGAATTGCTTTCCTTAACCCTAAATTATTAAATTCTACACTTAAATAAATGTTCTAATTAAGTCCTAGCCCTTACTTTTATTAGATTCACACATTGACCCCAAACTAGCACCATTATATACATATATACACATACTTGTACTTTTCTTAAACAAACAATTTTATACACAAAATATCTTCAATATATACACAAAAATAAAGAGGAAAATCTTCTCTAAATCATCATCATGGCCATCCACCCTTGGAAAAATAGTTTGATGTACTTTTGGAGACAATATCCATGAAATCATGGAAAAAACATTCTAGTACCCCCAAAGTTAGGAACTTTGTTTGTACCTCTAGTTTGCTTAGGCTCTAATCCTAACTAGATCATGTTTAAGGATGTAATTAAGGACCCTAAGCATCCTATATTTCGTTAAATTCAAACTAAATCCAAACTATTCAATTCATTTCCAACCAATGGCCATTTTAGACTTTTTCACACCATTTTTCTTATAAATGCCCCACCACACCTTTGCATTTTCTTCACAAATCAAACACCACACACACACACACACTCACACAGTTAGAGAGGGAGATGAGAGAAAAAGGAAGGAAATTCTTGAGTAACACTTCACTAGGCATTCAAATAAGCCACAACACAACCCTCTCTTTTCTTTTCTCATTCAAATACATGATTTTAAAGGTTTTAAATATCATTTTCAGATATGTATTCGTGGTGTTCTTGTATTTGAATAAAATAATTAGAGTCTTGTTCCGTTTTTTACTTGTACTTTCACTTAATAGAAGCAAAACCACATTTTTTGACCCATTTCTCACATTATTTCCAAAGGCGTGTCTCATTTCTAAAATCTAAGTTATTTTTATACTATTTAACATATTTTTACCATAAGAGAAGAGGAAAATTACTCATGGTTGCTCCTTTTTTCTATTTCTCTTCTTATTTCAAGTTTTGTGCATGAAAGATCGGTATTTTCAGCCCACTTTCAAAAATTTCAAAAAAATACAAAAAATCTGCTTCACCTCATTTTTGTGTCAAAACTTTCCTTAATGTGTTAATTTGAAGTAAAAATAGTTTTATCAAAAAAGAGTGAGTGCTTTAAGAGAAAATCTGATTTTCATAACAGTCGACGAATCTGGACAGTGCTGGAGTGTTTCTTTAATAACTAAAAATCTAGTAAAGCTATTCTAATTCATGATCTAAAAACTAGATAAAATTCTCTACAAACTATGGAAAGACCGAGTTCGAAAAAGGGTAAATTACAAATACACCCCCTGAGGTTTGTTTAAAGTATAGATTGCCCCTTGTGATTTTGAAAATTGCAAATACCCCATTGTTAGAATTTTTTATTTAACAAAATTAACTAAAAAAATGAAATTCATAATTGCTCTCCTATACATTAATAAAATTACCAAAATTATTAATTGAAACATATTTCTAACATCATTAAAAACTATTAATCGACTTGATGATTTATTAATAAAATAGGCAATTTGTTATGAAATTAGAAATCTTAGGGGGTGGAATGTAATTTCCAAAATCATAGGGGACGATTCGTATTTTAATCAAACCTCAGGGGGTGTATTTGTAATTCACACTAGTTGATAATTTCATACTTTTAGTTTCATGAGTGTGCTTATTATCACATGTTTGAGCCTTAGTATGATATTTATATTATTGTGTCTATATTTCTTTACTATGATGCTTTGATGGTACTCATGCTTGTATGGAAATTATTGTTTCGATAACTTGTTCTAACCTTGGCTTAAAACACTTAACACAACAGAAAAATTAATTGGGGTGGACTAAAGTAAATTTATAAAATAATAACTCATGACTTTAAGTATTGATTAGATGATTTTTATTGATGAATTGGTAATGAAAGGAATTGGTATCAAATTGATGGTGGGACATTTTCCCTAAGCGAGCTAAGTCTTGCGCAAGTGTGTCACGGTACCCTAAGATGAAACGAGAGGTATTCTAACTGTCTACAGATTTGGGTGTGGAATAAAGATGGCAGTAAGGATCTCACACAGGGCTTGCATCCCTGGAAAACCATTGCTCCTTAGTAAGCCATTGATGTTATAACTCGAGTATATAATTCAGGGCATAGACATCCTTGGGGCTTATCTTGGTATAGGGCCAAGAGGAGGTCCGAATAGCTTCGTGTCCAATGCTTAGTGGTTGGGTAGGAACGATGATTCCGTGGGGAATCGCTTAGAACTAACTTAATGAATAGTTAACCTCTACTGTAAGTTATGTTCCCGCAAATATTATGATTGTGTATTGGATTGGAAAATGAGGTGCGGTGTGTGTGCATTTACTAGGCACTCTAAACTCATGGCATTTCATGCTAGGTATTCGTAGATGATGGAAAACCATAGACCTTTGAAGACTTTTGGTTGTCTTAAGAAGAACTGGAAGATATTTTGTTTAAAATCCATTTGTAATATTTTGTCTTTTGAATGTAATATTGATGGAACTTTGGGTTGTAACTAAATTCCAACTTTTGTAATTATTATTACTTATATCTATATACATGTCTTTTGAGAATCTATCCTTACCCTTCCGTCAACTTATGTAGACCTTGTGTTAATACCTAGTTAAAATCTGCAAAAAGGTAGCTTTGCTATCTAAGATGGTTAGATTATATTGACTCTTTCAACCTTCCTAGTTTCTTAGTTGATTATTGACCAAATGACTCATTAGTGAAATTTCCTAGACTTGTTACCTTAGGAAAACCCTATAATTATTCATTAATATATTCCTTGATGTTCCCAATTTCTGGGGCATCACAAGCCAAGTCCTTAGTTGTATTTTCATGTGTATATTGCATTAGTTTATTTGTATCTAGGATCATGCATATTTTCTAATCCTTTGTGCTTGGCTTTGGCACTGATGAGTATTATGTGAGCTTCTTTCATTTTTGTATCCCGTTTGTATGTATTTTCCTTACTATGTCTAGCATACTACCATGAGGCTACTTGCTTACTTGAGATATCTTTATATGTGCTCATCAGTTGGAGGTTATTTCGCTTAAGTTGGTATGATTTTGATTTCTATGCATGTGGACTCTTCTTTTTCTATGATGATTTTGATTTCTATGCATGTGGACTCTTCAAAACGCATGAAATCAAAAGTAAGTGATTTAGTTTATACTTGTTTGTTTCACGTAGTAAAGTTAGCATTAATAATCTGAACATATGCATATCTTGATAATAAATCTCATATTGTGAATTAGTAGAGACCAATATTTGATTGGCTAAGCATGATGCTCAATTCATGACCTTCTCCCTCATACCTAAGTTTCTGAATCTAAACACTTTTGTTGTGACAGACAGTGACCTTTGGCCTGAGTCATGGGTTTCCTAACTTTCCCAAAAGATAAGATAACGACTCAAAGTCTGGTGATGTAGTCCATGTTTGGCATTTCTTGTGATGAGTAAATTTTTTCTATGGATTTGTTAGATTTAGACTCTCATTTGTTTTACATTGCATACTCGTGAAACCAGATGGGGGTGAACTGTCGGGTGCTTCGAAAAACCTTTCCAGAGGAGATCCCACACTTGCCTCTCAATCAACTTAGAGTTATAGTGGCCCGGGTCAAAACTTGACCCATTTTGACTTTCTGTTTGGAGTGTGTATTTGTTTTGGTTGACTTTACCTTGTTGAGATTGGACTTTGGAACATTAGCTTCAGAACAACAACCCAGCATTTCTGCTTGAGCTTGTTTGCACCTGTGACCAAAACCATGTCTCAATACTTTTGCCTGAAGAAAACTTTGTCACCCGTGATGGGTAGGTTGCACCTGTTGTCATGACCCAACCCCAGGGGCTTAGGGTTGGAATCGCAACTTACTAACTTATTCTTATTTGTAGCAAATTAAGCTGCGCAAGCGGAAATAAAAATAAGTAAACAGAAATTTTACGTCATGTTACTGTTTAAAAAAGAAGAAATACATTTCTAGGGCTTTCATTATTTTATTTTTCAGTGACCAGCCTCGAATAGAAACAAAAGGGAGCAAAAATATAAAAAAAAAGAAAGATAAAATAGTGATTCAACATCAGTCCATGTGCAGGTTCCATTTTGTGGGGTTATGGGTTTCCCTTACATCTCGTCACCTGAAAGGGTAACAGCTATAAGCACACAGCAGAGTGAGAAATATTATGCCAAGAGTGTAGGGAATACAAAATAACCATGGATAACTGGTTAGGCTAAAATATTTGCATAATTTAATTTAAATGACAATTTATTTAACGCAGCAGAATACAGAAATCATGTAAATAAATAATTACAACCACGGTATAAAACAGAACAGAGCAGAGGTCACAGAAGTGACAGTCAGAACCGAGGTCAATGAATCCATGACAAACAAAGGACCACAAAGTGGTCAAACAGAGGCCAGTGGTTATTTAAGTCCTCCAAGGCATGGGACTCCCGTGGTGATACTTACAAAACATAATTGTTTATAAGGTTATAGTCAAATATATTTAAAATTTAAACAAACATATCCATGGATTTCTTTTTAAGTAAATAGAGTTTAGAAAGTAACCCACGTGACTAAAATATTTATAAAACATAACTTTTATTTGTATAACTTAAATATAGCTTGTATAAAATAAGTTATGATAACTCAAAACATTCGTAAAACATGTAATGGTAAATCAAGGTATAACATAACTCATCTTAATTATAACCCTTAGCCTTACTTTACTATCAGAACTTCCCTACTATAAGTTTCTTCCTCTCGATTTTTCACTCTTCCTTTCCTTTATTTTTTGTCGTTTGTTTTTTTTTATTCCTTCTCTTATTTACAACACATTTGCCCCTATTTATACAATAACCCGAGCCTTGATGTGAGTGCCACATATCCTCTCTATATGGGGCCATCATTAAGCTAGTAGATTTGAGCCTTAATTGTAGATCAAATTCACAGATTTGGATAAGTTTAAATCTCCTCAATATATATCTATATATACTTGGGCCTTTGTTTTGCTTGGGCCAATATTTGCAAGGGTTTTGCTGGGCCAACACTAGCTTAGACTTTTATTATTTATTTTTGTTTTTCTTTTCTTTTGGGCCGAAGTTCACAATCTTGCTGGGCAACTAGTTTATAACATTTTTTTTTCATTTTCTTTTCTCTTTTTTTTTTCATTTATTTATTTGTTTTGGTGTTAAGTTATTATTTATTTACTATCTTTAGTTTGACCCAATTAATATTACAATTCTACAAGTGTGTTAATTGCTCCCAAATACTAATTCCCAAATAATTTTTTTTACTTAATTCTATATTTGATAACCTAATGTCAAATTAGATTTATATTTTTATTTATTTAATAGTCTATTATCACATGCAACCATAATTATATATAACTCTAAATATTTATGTGGTACCTAATTAAACGTTCGGGGTGTCACACCAGTGACCATTACATGCGCGCTAGGGCTGAGCAAAGGAACCGTAAAATTTGCAAACCGAACCGGTCCAGCCTAATCCGGCAGGTTTGGTTTAGTTTTTTGAATCCATGGTTTGGTTCTGGTTTGGACAATTGAAGAAATGTTCTTTGCGGATCGGTTATGGATTGAAGTTCATGGTTCCGAATTAGAACTGATTCGGACTGTATGTAACTTAAACCATATGCATACCATACACCCTGTGAAACAATGTTGTTATTTATGCTATTCTTTTTTATTTTTTTTATTTTTAATTTTAGTTTTGTAATTGTTGTTGACACAGACAAAATATTTGTTTAATGGGGGGTTTTATGCTTACTATATGTTGAACAATATGTTTGTTTACTAGATATTATGCTTATTTAAGTTAATGGTGGAACAATTTGTATGTTCATGTTTCAAAAAATCATGGGCATATTAATATTGAAATGAAAATGTTATATGACTTTTCTTTGTGAACAGGTTATATAAAGCCGTGGTTCCAAATCGAGTCGAACCATGTTTAAATAGATTAGTTCGGATTGGTTCCATGATTTAAATGGATTGGTTTAGTTCCAATTTTTATGGAACCGTAGACAACAGATTGGTCCTAGTTTTACCCCAAATCGAACCAATCCGAACCATGCTCATTCCTAATGCACACCCGTGATGGTAAGTCTATTTAAGTGCTAAGTGAGCATGAAAAGTCACTTTTTTAGCTTTTCTTCTATTTCTTCTCTCTCTTTCTTCCATGGATGAGCTTCCAAGCTCTTCGACTTGATTTCATCTATTTCTAGTCAAAATCTCACCCTAGTTCCTCATATCAAAACATAGAGCAAGTTGGGGGCTTTCTTTTGATCTAGTTGGATCGTATTTTCATCGCTGGTGGGTTTTCAAGTTTCTCATCTTTGTTTCAAGAGGTAGGGATCTCTTTACTCATTTTTAATACTTTTTCAATACTTTGTTATAGATAGATATGTGGTAGTTTTTATTGCATGAAAAAATTGGTTGAGAAGAAATTTTTTGAAGAACATATAGAAGTCAGGGTTTCGAAGTTTAAGAGTTTATTTTTAGGTTTTGTTTTTGATTATTAAAATTTCAAGGTATTGGAGCATGTATATGATCATTGAGGCAAAAAGCCCTTATTTTATTTACTTGTTTAATAATTTTGAGAATGAGATAAAATTTATGAATTTGATATTTGTTGAACCTTATGGATTATTGTGTACCGAAATTGCAAAATGGAATGGGAAAAAAATGAAAGAGTTTATCTGAATTCAATTGGTCTGGAAATGGAACAATTGCTGAAATGGTTTCAGAATTTGAGTTAATGGAATTTAAATTATAGAAGTTTTGTAATGTACAACTGTTGATAAAAACTTAAACAAGATTAAGAGTATTGAATTGTGGAATATAATGAGAGCTATACTGTTCTTAATTATGAGAAGTGAGTTGTTTCTTTATGAGAGTTGCGTCTTTATGATTTAGAGTTTTTGCCCTTAGCCATTGGTGGATGATGGTATTGATTGTTGTTGAATAGATTACTTGTGTTATGTGTTGATGAATTATTTACGTAATCCAGAATGATGTGTTATGTGATGTGTTGGATGATGAAAGTGCTATATAGAGGTTACACTTTCCTTCCGGTTAGCACCTGGTAAAGCGTGGCGCATTGACATAGGTTCCATTTCCTTCCAGCTCGCTCTTGGTAAAGCATGGGTTGAGGTTTCGTTTCCTTCCGACTTAGGTGCAATAAAGTGTGGCGCTTTGAGATAGGTTTCGTTTCCTTTCGGCTTGCGCCCATAAAGCGTAGGTTGAGGTTCCATTTCCTTTCGACTTAGGTCCAGTAAAGTGTGGTGCCTTGAGATAGGTTCCAGTTTTCCTTTCGGTTCGCGCCCAGTAAATTGTGTTCTGGGGCTTGGCGAGACCATGAGATGTTTACGTGTTGCAACTTAATAGTTGGTATAAGTTTATGTGTTGAGGCATATGTTGTTGATGGAAATGTATGTGATGTCCAATTGACCCTTCGTGTTCGGTAACCAGTAACATGTGGGATTATGTTTAGTTATAGGATGATATAGACATTTGGTATGGTAATAATGTGGATTTTCTATGAAAGTAAGTGAAGTTGATGAACTCTTTTGAATCAAAATTGAGGAATCGTAAAGATAAGAATTATTTCTTGAAATTGTTAAAAAAACGAACTTTTTTGAGGAAAAGTATACTTATACATCTATATTTTGGATATAAAAGTCGGTATTACTTATATACCTATGATTTGGAGCATTCATGAGCTATTGATAATTTTTCAAGTACATAGAAAATTTATTTTAGACTTGAAATCATCTTTATCTGTAGGCCTCGAGGCCCATTATTTGTTAAGCTGAATGCCAATGCTATGCATACAAGGTTAATTCCTTTGTTTATTTTTCTATGATGTAAGCCTAAGACCATTGTAACTGATATTATCATTATATCATCATTATTATCGAGAGAGAATGTTTATTATTTATTCTTTTATTTTTGCTTCAACATTTATATTATGAAACAAATAGATTTTAATAAAGGTTTTGGTAATGGATTCGGGTAATAAAAAACCGAGTTATAGGAGTTGAAGAAAAAAAAAATCATATTCAACATATTTGCAGCCCCAAAAAACAAGAAGCACACAAACAACCAAGAACACAAGAATAACAAAAACAACAAAGTAATATTGAAAAAAAGCACATCAGCAACAACCACTATAACAATTTAGAAAGGAAATAAACTCACAAACTACAATAGAGAAGATAAGTACAAATCAGATTTTTACTTCCCTCGCAACAAATTTGTTTTGATAGTCAATCAACACTATTAAAATAAAAACTGCTACTAATGGCTTGTTAGGGGAGTCATAATGGACCTGGATCGAATTAGAGGGAGGAGAGGAAGATAGAAGGAACTAGTGGCGGAGTCAGAAAATTAAATCAGAAGGAACACTTATTAATTATAATTTTTTTTCTTCTCCATAACCAACAATAAGAAGATAATAATAATCTTTGAATTAATATTAAGTATAAAAACTTAAATAAATTATTACAAAAGTATTTCACATAAAATTTTACAATTAATTTCGAGTAAAATCGAAAAGAAAGTATTTCGTGTAATTAGTGTATCATTGACAATATAAAAAAAATCATATATTTAAGTCTTAAAATAAATTATATAATGGTAAGATAAATAAAATTTTTACAAAATTTGAGTGAAAATTTCATATAATAGTGATATCACGTCATTATTGATATATGATATCACCAACCAATAGTAAAACAATATATGAAGGGTGAACTCTACATGCAAATGTAACTAATATTTTAGTAATTTTTGCATATATATATAGTGAGATTAATTATATTTGTATATCAATAATGATGAATATTACCTTTATATTGAGATTTTTTCACAAAATTTTCATACATTAAAATATAATTTATTGTAATTGCTTCATTTTCAATAAAACAATTACTACTGTTTTCATAACTTTAAAAATACCCTTAACATTTTATTCTAAATATTATTTTTATTTAAAATTTTATTATGTACATATGTAAAAATAATAAAAAAATAAAAATTCAGAGACACACATGACTCCGCAGGTCACATGGTGGCTCCGCCACTAGAAGAAACTGCTCAGCAGGTTTGAGAAAGAGAAAAGCAAGGGAGAGAGGAAAAAGGGAACAAGAAGGTTGGATCAATGCCCGCAGATTGTGGTAACCAACTTCCACAACTCCCCCTCCCCCTCCCCCTTGGAGACGATAATCGAAGAGAGACGAGGAAAGGAACAAATTTTAAGCGTCGAAAATCGCTAACCCTAGATATTAGACACAAGTTGTGCACATAACGTTATTGTAAACTTTTACCTTATACTTGAAATAAACTGAAACAATAAAGTGATTTGTTTACCCTAATGAGGAAAATGAACCCATTAAAATTGCTCTTATGTCTAATCCAAACTTGTAGAATCCATTTTTTATTTGAATAATGTTTGGGACCCCCTTTTGGGGGTCACCCCTCACCCCCCTTTGCTACGTGGTGGGTGGTGATTGGAGGAGTAGGAAAAAAAAAAAAAAGAAAAAAAAAATGTAACCAATGAGAGAGAGAGGGGGTCAAAGGGGTGGGAGGAAAAGGGGGATGAATCATTGTTGTTTTTATTTTTTGTCCAGAAGTCAAAACGGAGCCAATGCATTTCCAGCGAAGATATTTATGCATGGACATGGACTGTCTTTAGTTTGAATCCAGATTGAACGGCTCAGTTTGACCTAATGGATTGGTTTTGAAGTTCGTTTCGATAATTCAAACCGTTTATATTTTAAAATTATTAAATATATTATTTTTATGAAAAATTAAGTTGATCGAATAACGAAAACCACTTGTTTAGATTGATTTTGTATAAATCATTCATTTTTTTATTGTTTATTTTTTGTATACAAAATTAATCCAAACACTTATTTGTTGTTATCTAATCAACTTATTTTTATAAAAATGATATATTTAACAAATCTTAAAATATAAATAATTTAAATTAGTAAAACCAAACATAAAAATGAACCGAAGAGGCCAATAGACCTCCAGCCCGAAATTATTGAATTGAAGAGTAAGAGTGTGTGGGTTTTAAAATTTGAAAGTATAAAGGGAAATTTGGCTATAAACCCTCTTTACCTTCCTTTCATTGTTAGAAGGACCAAGAAAAAAATTATACTTTCTAAACCCCATCATAATTATAAAATCTTGCATAAAAAACAAAATTTATTATTTAAATATTTTATTAGACTATTATACCCTCACATATACACAATCCAGATACAAAATTTATCTTCTCTCTCGTCTCTCACTTCTAACCCTAGCTTCCTCCATGGCCAGAGCTGCGTCATTCCTAAGCTCCGACGATCTCTCTCTGCATCTTCTCAACTCTCCTCCTTCAACTCTCCTTCAACTGTTCATCTTCTATCTCGTCTCTCTCTTCTAATCCTAGCTTCCTCCATGGCCGGAGCTGTGGAGAACTTGCAAATCGCGCTGATACATATATATATATATATATATGTGTGTGTGTGTTTGTGTGTTTTGAGATTTGAATTCGAATATATATGTGTTTTGAGATTTGAATTTGAATATATATATATATATCTACATATTCCGATCTGTAATATATATATATATATATCTATATATATGTGTGTGTTTGTGTGTTTTAAGATTTGAATTCGAATATATAGATTTTTGAAAGCTCAAAGTTTTAAAAATCTGTAAAATCTGAAAAATCTGAAGAATCGGGATATGAAAAATTGAGATTTCTCTAAAATTTTCAGATTATAGGCCTGATTCAAGGATTATAGGCATGATTCAATGTTTTTCAAAGTAAACATCGATTGATTCAAGGATTATAGGTCTGATTCAAAGCTCAAAACTCAAAGTTTCATCCATTTTTCAGAGTAAACATCAAATTTCATTTGATAGAACCAGAGTAAAATTTTACTCTGGTTCTATTGCTCTGTCTTTTTCATTTGACAGAATCAGAGTAAAATTTTACTTTTATACAGAGTAAAATTTTACTTTTAGTTTCAGAGTCTTACAGTTTACTTATTTTTTAAAGTAAAATTTTACTTTTATACAGAATAAAATTTTACTTTTAGTTTCAGAGTGTAAAATTTTACTCTCATTTATAGTAAAATTTTATTTTTATACAGAGTAAAATTTTACTCTAAAATACATAATAAAAATATCTTAATAAAAGAGCCGATAGATATGAGAATAATATAATAAAAAAAATAAATTTTAAAATATCAAAAAATTTTAAAAGTACTTATACAATTCTTATTCCTTTTGAAAGAGAAATTAGATAGTAACCGGCTATGACCAAATCCCCCAATTATAAATTAAATGGCTATTTATACGGACTGTCTCATTCTCTGTCTCTCTCTATCCCTGTCATCTTCCATTTCGCTCGTTCTTTTATTTTTTGCTTCGCTCGTTCGCTGCATCCGTTTCCTGCAGTGTAGAAAAGCCCCAATCTCTCTCTCTCTCTCTCTCTATATATATATATATATATACACACACAGCTTCGGCTGTAAAAGGTCTCCATTTTCGCATCGGCAATTGTCTTTGGTTCGAATTCTTGACTTTGATCGAGAGTTGTATCTCCAAGAAGCTCCCAGATCGACGGTTTCTGACTATCTTAAGGTATGTGTCTTTGACTAGTCGAAATTGAGTAAATCATTGTCTTCCGTACCAGATCTCTACCAATTTATGCTTCTATTGTCGAAGTTACTGGATCAATACATGTTGCAATCTGATCAGGATAAAAAATAGCTCATTGATTCTACTGATTCTGTATCAGATCTTGTTTTAAACCTGAATGGTTAGACACTTAACTTTGATTTTCCTATCTCTTTGTGTGCTTCAATCTGTAATGGCAGGCAAGCAGGTACGTTTGTTCGTTATTATGTCTTTCACCGGCACACAGCAGAAGTGCAAGGCCTGTGAGAAGACTGTTTATCAAGTTGAGCTGTTGTCTGCGGATGGAGTTTCTTATCACAAGGCATGCTTTAAGTGTAGTCACTGCAAAGGAACGCTCAAGGTACCTAGAAAATCTGCTTCTTTCTTCACAATTATTATTTTACTACGCTTTTCAATATACTTATTTTTTTGAATACCTCTTTGTTGGAAATTAAAAGTAATTATTGTGTCCACATTAGTCTGCTTTCGACTTTTTGTCAATATATATTGTCCATCAAAAATAGAAAAATACAGGTAGATTTGTGGAGCAGTCTTTTTCAGGCCATTAACCTAGATTTTGTTGATTGTGGATGTCAATAATTCCAATTGTTTTACCTGGTGAATTTGTTTGCAGCTGAGCAATTACTCCTCAATGGAAGGTGTTCTATACTGTAAGCCTCACTTTGATCAGCTCTTCAAGGAGTCGGGGAATTTCAACAAGAACTTCCAATCACGTAGGTCTTTCAATTTCACCAAAGGAAGTGTATGGTTTTGAAAAAGTTTTGCCTTTTATCTTTGTAATCCCCAATGTATTTCATTTTCTACAGCTGCAAAGTCAGCTGAGAAGTTAACTCCAGAGTTGGTAAATTTCCCTACAACCACTGCATGTTTTACTCAGAAGTGGATGAGTTTTTCTTTAAGCTATTAATATGTCATCTCTGATTCTTAGTAACTTGTGTGATTTGTAGACAAGGTCGCCTAGCAAAGCTGCCAGCATGTTCTCTGGTACGCAAGAAAAATGCGCAACATGTGGTAAAACGGCTTATCCACTAGAGAAGGTATGATTCAACCCTTTGTGGTACTTACTCAGAAAAAGATGCTGTAAAACATCTCCAGTTGTATTCCCTGATGGTCTTTTCGTTTATTTATAATTTTTATACTACTACTGCCTAACCTGTGGTGTATTTGTGGGTTATTGCACATTTTCTAGTGTTTCATTTGGAAATATTTTAGATCCTACTCGATTTGAATGTTAGTTCATTAATCTGATCCACCGCGGTTGGACATACAATTAAGGTTTGCGGGAAAGAAAACGAAGGAGAAAAAACTTGCAGGTTACCCATGGAAACTTCTATTTCTTCTTCTTTTGATTTTGCTAAGAATGGACACTTCTATGATGGTGTTGTCTTCATGTTTGACGCTGACGACTGACAAGTAGTCCTAAATGCATGTCTAATACTTGTGGATGTGTCCGTAATTCAAAAATATTTTTCATTATTTTGAGCACTTTGGCTGTACATCTCAAGAGTCAAATGCTCCCTAACATAGGCCAGTGTGTCCAACATTTCTTTCTTTTTAAGAAAATTTGACATGTTGCTCATCGCAACCACAAGTCAAATATGTGACGGGCAATATAGGACAAGAACACAATTGTAAATTTTTAAAAATTTAATAAGAGAACAATAGTAACATACATAATACATTAATCAAAAAGAACTTATTGAAATTCATCCTTTTATTTTTGATGGGCAAAAGTCAGTTGTTAGTTGCTAGATTAATACCTATGAGAGTTAGCCTTCCTACCCTTTGCAAAACACCAAGTGCTTACCCCCTTAATTCAACTCCCCTTAGGGAGAGTTGAACCCATGACCTATCCCTAGGGACTAAGCCTTTAGGAAAGTCATGGTGGCCAACTAGATATTGAAATTCATCTTTTACATAATGAAATTCTTAATATAGAAATTTGGAGTATTACTTAAAGTTATCTGCTAAAATAGCCATATTTGTGTCTATATTTGTGACCATGTGTTCTAGAACACAATAGAGAAAGAGCAAGGGAAGAAAGAGAGGAGAGGAAGAAGATGGCCACAACCCTAACACAATGGCCACAACAAAAAACTATTAATTCTCATTAACCAAAGCTGACTATTACAATGCAAAACCTTAACAAATATAGGCTAGAAACCCCAAATTAGAAATAGGAAACTAGATCATATAATTATTTCGAAACTTAATCTAATAAGGAACTAAATACACTAAGATCCTAATTACTACCAATAAATATTATGTACTAATTAAACTACCAATAAAGTTAAATAAACACAAATAGAAAATTATAAATAAAATCTTGGGAAAAAAAATCGCAAGGTTTTATCTTAGTAACAAATTAAAACCTAATCTTTTAATTTTGTCAATTCAAACTATATACTTTTAAATAGGTTTCAATTTAACCCATCCATCCAAATTTGTTTATCACACTAACGACGAAAAGATTCTACATAATACCTGGCAATTTTTTATTCCTTCTTTAAATCTGATTGGCAATTCAATTTTCACTTCACTTACACCAAATTATAAGTACCATGTGATCTAATCCTAACCACACATTTAAACAATACTATGCACTTCACCAGATTGAATCAACCCACCTTTCATTCATTTTCAGCCACTTCCCCTTCCCCTTCCTTTTCCCCTTCCCATTCGCATTCGCTTCCGCTTTTGCCTTTGCCACAACCACCGCTACTGTCACTGCACCACTAGTGTCTTCACCCCCACTCAATGTCACCGTTTCCCTTCTTTCTTTACTTTCATCAGCCACTCTCTCCCCATTTACTCATCATCGCAACACCCCCCCACCCCCCCAAATCCAGTGTTGTCTTGCTTTCCACCATTGCCTATCCTCTTCCTTTTCCTCGCTGCCTAGTGCCTTTCTTCCACACACCCCCCCCCCCCAAAAAAAAAAATTCCAGTGTTGCCTTGCTTTCCACCATTGCCTATCCTCTTCCTTTTCCCCACTGCCTAGTGCCTTTCTTCGCCCCCCCCCCCCCCCCCCCCCCCCCAATCCAGTGTTGTCTTGCTTTCCACCATTGCCTATCCTCTTCCTTTTCCTCACTGCCTCGTGCCTTTCTTTTCCTCCTTCGCAATTGTGTGCCACCCTCTTTGCATTTGTAATCGCCATTACCAAGTTATTGGGTCGCGCAAAAGTGGTCCAATTTGAGAGTTTTTCTTTTATTTTATTTGGAGATCTGAGGGTTTATCACCGAATAAATCTAACTTGTAGTTTGTAAATACGTACCTGTCACTACAGCTAGTAATGCATCAACTAAAAATGAAGCTCCAACGGATTGTTGCCTAGCATGTAATCAACTTGAATACAACAGCGTACTAAGCCTTGAATGAACTTTAATTGCAATACTATTCATGTTCTCTTTTTGATTTATAACTTGTGTGTATATATATATACACATAACTATATATTGCAGGGAAGGTAGGGAGGAGGTGGGGAGGTTGTGGAGAAAAGGTTGGGGGAGATAGGGAAGTTTGGGATGGGGGAGGCTGCAATATATAGATGGGAGTAGGGGTAGGGGAAGTGGCAGCATAGTGGGGGAAGTGATGGTAGTGGATAGTAGCGGAGGAGGTGGGGAGGTGGGGGTAGGAGGCTGTAGACAAAAATCGGTGTGCGCATTTAGTAACAAAATTATATAGGTAAATTTACAAAATTATTCATGGAATTATGGGTAAAAGGACTAATTTATCCTTTCTTCGTTAATGTGATAAACGAACTTCTACGGACGGGTTAAATTGAAACCCTTTTAAAATTATGGGCTTTAAATTGGTAATGCTTCTTAGGGGCATTATAGGTAATTGTCATTTTATTGCCATTTTTGAGATTGCCCTACATGTGTGTAGGGGTGGGGTTGAGCGCATAGTCTTCTGCTTCTTTTCAATATTGAAATGCCTATAAAAGTGAGTTGACTTTGAAGTATTTAATTTTTAATTGAGTTTATGTTCTATATTTATTTTATAAGCATAGACAACACAAAACGAAGGAACTAAGGGCATTAAGTTTGGTTGGATACTCTTATCTTAGTCTTAAATAATGATTGAATACTTCAGGACTTGCTTTTGCACGCAGTCTCATTGTTTAAATTTCTCCCCTGGTTTTAGGTGCATGCCCTTTGTATGTAGGTGTGTGCATGCATGTGAGGTGCAAGTACAAATCCATGAGTTGAATGAAATAAGCTCACTTAAATGGTTGTTGCTTTATATGAGGTATAGATGGTAGGGGGAGACGTTATTTTGTCAAATAGTTACTTATTTCCATTTAAGTTCTTATATTTATATAATATTAAAATCTTAGGTTTCCTATTAAGAAGCAATTTAAGTTGCACACACCCCATCGATTTGAATTTTCTTTGATGGATCCTGTGCCATTACCTCAATACATCATGATGAGATGGTTGCCTTAGGGGATGGTGATGATTTTGGTAATACAGCCAGGTTAATTTCTAAGCAATGGAGGTCTCAGCTATATTTACAATGACTTTGCAGCTTCTTGATTTTGTTGGCAAGACAAGACAGGCTTAGTACCAATTTGTTCTGGAATTTAGTAGTTAGAGTCTTGGTATTAAAGTGAAAATGAAAAATGTTATACCAAAAACAAAGATTTCAAATACTATAGCTCTTGGAGGATGGCATTTAATCACGCTTCTTCCTCTGTTATTATTTTATGTATAGGTAAAAGTCGAAGTTGGTTTTGTAATTTTTTTGGTGGATGGTTGGTTGTACTTTGTAACCATTGCTTTGGTAATATTTCCCTTTAACATCTGCTGAATCTAGTTGGTCGAGATGATTTTTCAAGATTTGGAATAAATGTTAAGATACGTTTCTTATTCTCAAGGGGAGATGCCCCTCAAGAGAAGGGTAGTAGGTTTCTAAGAAAGGAGGGTATGGAGCTTGCAGAGTTGGTCCAAGGCCATATTGCCGTTGTGCTGACGACGTAAGGAGAGAAGGGATTGAGATGAGATAACCTGTGAGGATTGTTGTCAACAATGAGCTTCGCAATGGTGTTCCCAACAACATCGTTGGGGTCTTTGGGGGTAGAGGTAAATCTTTTTGTCGCCATGGACGCACAAGCTTTGAAGTTTCAAAATGTTTGGAGAGAGATAGAATATGAGTTTGAAGAAGAAGAAAGTGGGAGAAAGTTTCTCAGTCCTTGAGTATTTATAAAGTATGGATGGACTCAAGGATTTGATAAGGATCATTTTTTAATTTTACACTTGGTCAAAGTGACGCTTTTAATATAGGAGCCATTGGGCACTTCTAATTATAGCCATTGGATGGAGTGGATAGTGGCTGCCTCACCTTCTGGATCAAGGCCACGTGTCTGGATCAATGCCACGTGTCCCACAAGCTGAAGCATTAAACCTAAGAATATATATAATTAATAATATATATATATATTTGCCCACGCGATCATGCTCCGTAGTTTCTAGGGATTGAGCTAATCAAGCTCATGATTGCACCACATCCATCAAATCCCAAAATCTGCCACCACTTGCATATGCTAAAGTGACAAGCCTTGAGTCACCAACTGGCCACGTGGCATCCCCTTATTATATTGTCATTTTTGGCACAAACATTGCCCCCCTCAAGCCTTACTCTTGACGAAAGGGTGAAGCTTGATTGGATTTGGATTTATCTCTTCTGCCAGCAAGATCTCCTGATAGCTGTCCTAATTAATTAGGATTCCTTAGTTTTCTGGCGGCCGGACTCATGAATTTAAAATTAAAAAATGATCCTTATCAAATCCTTGAGCCCATCTACCCTTATAAATACTCAAGGACTTAGAAACTTTCTCCCACTTTCTTCTTCTTCAAACTCATCTTCTCTCTCCTGCCAAAATTTTTGAAACTTCAAAGTTTGTGCATCCATGGCGACAAAAAGATTTACCTCTACCCCCAACGACCCCAACAGTGTTGGGAACACCATTGCGAAGCTCATCGTTGACAATAATCCTCCTTCGTTCTCAAGGAATTGTCCTCTCGTAAGGCTTGTAAAAACTTTGTATAGGAGGAACATTAAAGCCAAATTTTAGAAATGCCTTGAAGAAAGCAGCATTGGCCTTATTTTGTTGTTCATCTTCAATCTCCTTAAGGCGAACTTTCGTTGCACGTGCCATACCTTCCAGGTCATGAGGGTTCTATTTACACTTGAATTTTTCAAAACAAAGTATGGAAGCATAGATTTCAAAGGAGGGAGGTTTACCTTTCTTACCTTTTGAAGAAGTAGAGGGTGCAACAGTTTTCTCCTTTTTCTTGTGGGCACTGTTAGGAGAGATTTTGGACAGAATATCATTGATAGGGGTAGAAAAGTTCTTGGACACATGAAGACTCCGCCACACGTGGAATACCTTTTGAAGAAGATGAGGCGTTAGTGGCCTCATCAAAGAGAAGGAGGTTGAAGTTTTGTTTCAGCTGGAAGAAGGTCTGAACAACTCACTCAATCTCTTGCATATCTAGAACAGGCCTTCCAATGAAGGAGTCATTTTAGGAGAGATTTTGGACTGAATATCATTGATAGGGGTAGAAAAGTTCTTCGACACATGAAGACTCCACCACACGTGGAATTCATTAGCGGTGTCAGTGGCCTCATCAAAGGGAAGGAGGTTGAAGTTTTGTTTCAGCTGGAAGAAGGTCTGAACAACTCTCTCATTCTCTTGCATATCTAGAACAGGCCTTCCAATGAAGGAGTCATTTTTTGATTGGAAAGGAGGAAACAAAAGCAACTGAGTCAAGCCAAACTGCCTGGTGAGTTGAGCAGCGTTGTAATATTCAATCCCACATTTTTTGTTGGGGGAGTATGACATTCCGCAGGGCAAATCTCTTGAAACAAGGAAGCTGGCCCAAACTTCCTTTTGTTTAGAACTTGAAGGAGCATTTTGGCCAGGAAATGTTTGCTTCCAGTTAGGAGCTTCAGATTGGTTGAAAGGGAGCCATTGCTTGCTCTTTATGGTAACCAACTATTGGTTGAAGAAGGTGAAACACTTGTTAAAAGAAAAGTTCCAGCATTCAACATTCATGTAGGAGGCTCCAAAACAGCTTGAAGCAGCCTCTACAGAAGGTTTCTCTAGACGGAATTAAGGGAAATAAGCCTATGGCCAAAATTGTAGAAGCTAGAGTGGCCCAACACATCCAGTGAATTCGGAGTCCACAAGCTCCTTCATGCTTTGGTACAAGTGAGCTAAGATGATAGGAGCTTAGGCCAACTTTCTGCCAACAGACCAGGACTTGGCTAAGTCTGTGTAGTCCTTAGTCGCTTTGTGGGACGACAAATAGAAGATGAATTTGTTTAGCCAATAGGTTAAGAAGGAGACATGCGTTTCCTCAGTAACTTCTCCCTTAACTTTTTTCCGATCTTTGAGAAAGAAGCCATAGGAGAGTGAGTTGCGATCTGGGTAGGAAAAAGAAATACTCTTGCAGGAGATTAGTGCATTGGCCTCTTCGCCATGAGGGCGAATTCCAGCCAAGAACCCCAAATCCTGGATGGTGGGTGGCATCACCCCAAACAGAAGTGGAAGGAGTTTGTAGAAACTGACTAGAATTGGCTTGCGGCAAGGAGGCAGCCTTTGTCTAACTTCCTGGTGGAACGACTTAGCGTGATCAAATCATAGATGCCGATCTCCTTCCAAAGCTCTCCCTTGGTAGCAACAACGTCGTTGAGCTACTCAATGTATGGTGGAGTAACTGAAGGCCAAAGTCGAATGGGAGTGTTGGTACAGTACTTCTCTCACTTTGGTAGGATTTTAGAAGCAAAGGGAACATGTCCCTCCAAAGAAAGGTAGTAAGCTTCCAGAAATGGTAATATGGACTTTGGAGAGATGGCCTAAGGCCATATGGGCCCTAAGTTGACGAAGCAAGCAGAGAGGGGACCGAGATGAGGTAGCCTGTAAACGAAGGACGTTTGTGGTCAGTGATGAGCTTTGCAATGGTGTTCCCAACACATTTGAGGTCTTTGGGTGTACAAGTAAACCTTTTTGTTGCGATGGATGCAAAACTTTGAAGATTCAGAAATTTTGGAGGAAGTGTAAGTTTAGAGAAGAGAAAGTGATAGGGAATGAGTTAGACCTTATCCCTTTTATATTGATAATAATGAGTAATTACAGGAATGCTATAAGGTATAAATTATGGGCCAGCCCATTACATCAATCAAGGGAAAATAAAATCAAATAAGAATAAAATATCATTTCCTATTCTAACACTCTCCCTCAAGCTAGTGCGAAGATATCTCTCATGCCCAGCTTGTTGAATGGTTTGCTCTCTATTCCCTTGGTGAGAACATTTGCTAGTTGGTCCTCGTTCTTCACAAATGAAATACATATGGTGCGACTAGTAAGTTTTTTCTTGATGAAGTGCCTATCAATCTCCAATGCTTGGTTCTGTCATGTTGAACTGGATTATGAGCTATGTTGATGGCGGCTTTGTTGTCACAGTACAATCTCATGGAATCGGTCTGATGGATCCCTAAGTCTTGCAACAATAGTCTAATCTATAGCAACTCACGTACACCCTGAGTCGTAGCCCTGAACTCTGCCTCAGCACTAGATCTAGCAACCACATTTTGTTTCTTACTTCGCCACGTGACTAGGTTGCCTACAACAAATGTGCAATATCCAAAAATTGATCGTCTTTCAGTGATTGATCCAGCCCAATCTGCATCAGTGAATGCCTCCACACTAAGATGTCTATGTTTTGAGAAATAGAGACCCTTTCCAGGAGAAACCTTCAGATATCTCAGGATTCTCATAATTGCCTCTAAGTGAAAATTTCTAAAAGCATGCATAAACTGGCTAACCATGCTCATTGCAATGGCAATGTTTGGACGTGAGTGTGATAAGTATATGAGCTTACCCACTAGCCTTTGGTATCTTTGGGTCCACTGAATTGATCCTCACTTAGATTCTGGCTCGGTTCTAGAAGTGTATCACATGGTCTACCTCCAAGCATTCTAGTTTCCTTTAGCAAGTCAAGTATATACTTCCTCTGGCATATGAAGATGCCATCCTTGGACTGAGCTATTTCAATGCCCAAAAAATACTTCAAATTGCCTAAGTCTTTGATTTCAAGCCCCTTGGCTAAGTATTCCTTCAACCGAGGAATCTCCTCAACATCATCTCCTGTCATAACAATATCATCAACATAGACAATAAGAGTTGTGGTCTTACCAAGGGAGGAGTGTTTCACAAATAAGGTGTGATCAGCTTGATTTTGCTTGAACCCATATCTCAACATAGCTTGAGCAAACTTTTCAAACCAAGCCCTAGGGGATTGCTTTAGCCCATAAAGTGACTTCCGGAGCTTGCACACTTTGCCTTTGGACCTAGCATCCTCAAAACCAGGACGGATATCCATATAGACCTCTTCTTCTAGGTCTTTATGAAGGAATGCATTCTTCACATCAAACTGATGAAGTGGCCAATCTAAATTTGCTGCAAGAGAGAGTAGTATTCTCATATTGTTCATCTTAGCAACCGGTGCAAATGTCTCCTGGTAATCTACCCCATAAGTCTGAGTAAAACTCTTAGCAACCAGTCTTGCTTTGTACCGTTCTATGGAACCGTGTAGTTTGTGTTTCACAGTGTACATCCACTTACACCTAATTGGATTTTTGTCTCTAGGTAACTCCACTAACTCCTTAGTGTTATTTTTGCTGAGAGCTCTCATCTCCTCCATCAGGGCATGTTTCCATTCAGGAATAGGGAGAGCATCCTAAAAATTGTTAGGTAGGCTCAGAAGAAATTTTAGACAGGAAAGTTTTATATGAGGGAGGCAGATTAGAATAAGAGACACGATTAGTAATAGGATGATGAGTACATGACCTAACTCCCTTCTTATTAGCAATGGGAACATCAAGATCTGAAAACTCAGGCATAGGAGCATTAGGATTAGAATTACTTGGACTCTTAGGAGAGGGGGGTGACTTTGGACACTCATCTGGAGAAGAGGTTGGCAGTAGAAGAGGGAAAGTAGTCTCTTGCATCTAGGTGATTTTCTGTCTATCTTTGTCCCTGACATAAACTTTGTTGTTTTCTTCTGCTAGTTCAACATCCTCTATCTGTTCTACCACTGGTGGCACAGGAATCTCTTCACACCAAGGCTCCCTCTGAAGGGATGACTGTGACAATGAGGAGGTTGGAAAGACAGACTGAGACTCAAAGAAAGTGATATCCATGGAGACAAACCATTTACGTGATGGAGGATGATAACACTTATAGCCCTTTTTGGTGACAGAGTAACCCAGGAAAACACACTTAAGAGATCTAGGATCCAATTTACCACAAGTGGGGAATGATTATGGACAAAACGAACACATTCAAAGGTCTTAGGGGAAGAACCGAAAAGACGTGGGCTTGAACAAAACCTGAAGAGGGGTTCATTTTTTAAGGACTTGGGTGGGAAGACAATTAATCAAATAAGTTGCAGTGAGAACCGCTTCTTCCCAATATGATCGAGGGACACGCATTTCAAAGGGTAGACAACGGGCCACATCAAGGAGATGGCGATTTTTTCTTTCTGCAACACCATTTTGTTAAGGAGTATTAGTGCAAGAAGTTTGGTGAATAATGCAGGAGTAGCAAAATAACTGGCAAGACCAAAGTCAATATATTCTCCCTCATTATCAGAACGCAAAATGTTTACAACGGCCCCAAACTGAGTGCAAACCATTCTTGGAAAGTTTTAAAACACAGAAGACACTTCACTCTTATCTTTCAGCAGATATACATAAGAGGCCCTAGAACAGTCATCAATGAAAGCGACCACCCCAGGCGACTCGAGAGGGACTGGCGACCTTGACCAGACTAGCAAAAAGGCTGGTTGGCACCCTGGGAACCCTCGACAGTGGCTGGAGAGGCTTGCCGAGGGAAAGGGAAGCTTGGGTGATGACTGTCGAAGGGAGAGAAGAGATTGGGAGACCTGGTGGAGGCTGTCGAGGGTAGAGGAAGGAGAGACGAGGCTGTCGGGTGGCTGTTTGGGAGTTGTCGTATGGTATATAGGAGAGGAGATCACGTGTAGTGATGGGTAATAGAGAAGAAGAGGTGGCTAGGGCATGGCTTTGATACCATGTAAGTTTAGAGAAGAGAAAGTGATAGGGAATGAGTTAAACCGCATCCCCTTTTATATTGATAATAATGAGTAATTACACGAATGCCATAAGGTATAAATTATGGGTCAGCCCATTACATCAATTAAAGGAAAATAAAATCAAATAAGAATAAAATATTATTTCCTATTCTAACAGGAAGAAGACGAGTGTGAAGAAAAAGAAAGTGGGAAAAAATGGCTGAGTCCTTAGGTGTTTATAACGGTCTGATAAGTTCAACGATTGGGGGAGAATCAATGCGAATTTTAAATTTATGAAAGATGTGCCACCAGAAAGCTAAGGAATCCCAATTGAGGAGGAGATCTTGGCGGCAGAAGTGATTACTTCAAATCCAATCAAGCCTCACCCTTTGTTCAAGAGTAAGGCTTGAGGGGGCAGTGTTTGTACAAAAAATGACAAACCATTAAGGGTTTACCACGTGGCCAATTGGTGACTCAAGGCTTGTCACTTTAGCATATGCAAGTTGTGACAAATTTAGGAATTTGATGGATAGGTGCAATGATGCAATCATGAGCTTCATTAGCTTAATTCCTAGAAACTAGGGAACATGATCACGTAGGCATATATATATATATATTTATATTAATTATATAGATATTCTTGAGTTTAAATGCATCAGCTAGTGGAACACGTGACATTGATCCAGAAGGTGAGGTAGCCACTATTTACTCTATCCAATGGCTATAATTTGAAGTGCCCAACGGCTCCTATATTAAAGGCGTCACTTTGACCAAGCATGGGACATTTGTTAATCATCCAACATCCCTACCCTCCACCCAACGGCCCAGATTGTTAGGTGGATCTAGTCAGACCTATTCTTGGGGAATACTCTAACAAATTGCATGAAAGGAGGTTGGCGTGACAGGTGGTAGACCTGGAGGCATTCCAACACCCCATTATCTAGAGATAGTGGAGATACTTGATGAGGTAGTTGCTGATTTCTAGAAGGCTGCTCACGATTTTCAGGAGGACTTGGCATCTATAAATGGCCCTTTTGAAGATGAAGCAAGCCCCACTCAATCAATCAAACTCGACAACTTACACTTAGCATCAATGTTATTAGCCCTAGTTTAGCATATTTTAGCATCTTAAAAGGCATCTTTGCCATAATTTAGCCCTAGTTAAGTGTTAAGTTAGTTTGTGTTGGCCACTAGTGGGATTTTTATCTTAGTAGCAAGAATCGTGTAACATGAAGACGCACTTGAGGAAGAATCGCGATTCTGTGCTTCTGAAGAAGAATCGCATAAGAATTGCGCTTCTCATGTGAGAGAAACGCAAATCTGTCCAACAATGAAGCTATCGCGATCGTGATCTCTTCTTCCCTCTCTCGATCTCTCTGTCTGTGTCGTCTTCTTTCTCAATCTCACTGTCTCTCGTTCTTTTGCTCTCTCTCTCTCTCTCTCTCAACTTCTTCTCTATAGTTCCATCTTCTTCTTTTCTCTCTTGGTGGTTTCTTCTCTCTCTCTCTCTCTCTCTCTCTCTCGGTATTCTAGGATTTATTTAATGGGTAATGAATTTATTATATTATATTATATTATATTTAAAGGTAATGAATTTATGTATTTTAAATAATATTAATCCATTTCTTTTACTCCACTACTTTTATTGGTCTATGTGTTTTTATAGATTCAAGAATATAACTCTATTATTTTTATTGGTCTCTATGTTTTCAAGATTTAATAATATGGCTTCATTATTTTTTTGGTCTTTGTAATTTAAAGTTTAAATTAATATTTGAATTTATTAATTTATTTTGTTTTTATATTTAGAATGAATTTTTACCTACTATTCAATTTTAAAAAATACTTTTTTATGTTGTATTTAATTAATTAAATATTATATAAAAATAAAAAATTTAAAACTCCTTTATAACATATATATATGTCAATTAAAAATTAAAAAAAATTATACAGATAAATTAAAAATATTTTTAATAAAAATATTATATAAGCGCTCCCAAACTACTATTCTTCTAAATGGCCAGGCTCCTTCGCTTCCGCTCCTGTTCAATCATGTGTAACTCAGTTTTTATTGTATTTACACTTGTTCTTGCACTTTAGTATGTTTAATCCACTTGAATATATAAAGTTAGTGTTTTTTGTGTTTATTTCCTTTTGTCTATATCTCTTCCTGATTTTTCAAACTCTTAGGAAATTTTAAGTCCTCTTCATTGAGGCAAAACAAGAATCAGGAGGTTTTATCCCATTGGATGTCACACAATCCCCTATTTTGCAAAGTCAGATTTTCCAAACATTTTCATACACGTAGGCATACTTTGCGTTGGCATGCCCCGCACTCAAATCCTTTTGTGTTAGCCAAAATCACATTTTTGTGCAAACATTTTTGGTATGCCCTGCGGGACCCTAAGGAGTTACTAGGGGAAAATGTCATGAAGAGGTAGAGGAAAGAATGTTGCAACAAGCCAGCACATTGGTGAGGGATCACCAAACAGTTCTGGTTCAGACACACCCAATCCTTCTATCGCGCAGCAAGCATTTTCTCAGGAGTTGCAGAGCATAGCAGAAGAACTCAGGCACTATCTGGAAAGAGGAAACAAGGAGGTTTCTCAGGAGA
Organism: Camellia sinensis; assembly: GCF_055761805.1. Lineage (NCBI taxonomy): Eukaryota > Viridiplantae > Streptophyta > Magnoliopsida > Ericales > Theaceae > Camellia > Camellia sinensis. The sequence goes on from NC_138968.1 coordinate 55,660,607, forward strand.
TCTCAATCTAGGCTGGTGTGTGCTGAGTCCTGCATCAAAAGCATGCATGTGTGGGAGGATCTGGTTGTTACTTTAGTGCTGTATTTTGGGTTAGGTGTTGGTGCTTCAGTTGGATCAAATTATGTAGTATTTAAAATACAAATTAATTCTTTTCTGCTTCCATTTGCTTTTGACTCCCGGCAATTGCTCTAGTGGTCATGGAGAGGGCACTTTGGTGCCAAGGGGGTGAGGTCTCAAGTTCAACTCTATCGGGAGATGTTGGCCTGTGTGGTGATATAACAAGTAACATGCTAACTGCTATCTTCTGGAAAAAAAACAAAAACCTTCCAATTGCTTTTTGTGTGTTAGTTTTTGCAGAGAAACTTTTTCAAGCAGCACTGTGAATGTGATGTTTTGTTGTTTTTGTTTTTGTTTTTTTATAGTTTTGTTATGCACAAGATTTTGGTTGGAAATATAAGTTTGCCGATATGTTTGCTGCCAAAAATGCAGTACATGATAAATTACATGAATGAACACATCTGTGCCTGGTCAATCAACAGGGCTGTTTCCTTGGTTCATGTGCTTGTTACAACAACAGTGGTTGCAAATTGTAACTTAGCTAGTGGGCATCAGAGTAGAAGTGACTGGTATTAGAATTTTTTTCTTCCTATCTAGGATCTGTGGAAGACTTGGTTAGTTCAATTGATTCTATCTTGATGATGCACCGCCAAAAATACAACTTCAATGGAATTCAATGAAATTTACCAAGGGTGAGCTTAAGAATCTTCTTTTGTTTTGACGCTAGTGTGTCCTTGTCTAGTTATCCATGTTAGTGGATGGTTCATCAAGAGATATGATAAGGTTGAGTGAGTTGTGATCAATATACAAAGCAGATCATTGAGAATGAGTTTTTGAAGCACAAGAGATAGAATGTATAAAAACCAATTTGTTTGTCTCTTGGCAGCGAAAATGCAACATCTTTATTGACTTAGGTCATTGTTGAGATGGAGGTCCTTTGGATGGATGAGTAGGAAAATTGAAGGGGAATCTACAGATGGTGTACTATAGTTGTATTGGTCACCGTTCTACCACAACCTTTGTTCTTTCTTCGGGCTTTGAATGATAAGATGCTAAACCTGACTTCGCTCCAAAAGAAATGAGATTTTCGCCGATATAACACTAAAAATATAACCAAATTTACCCTATCATAAGGATTCAAATAAGTATTCTTAGTGCCAAAACAAGTAGTAGTAATAAAAGGTTGTGTCATCTTTCTTACACTCCTATCAAATTCTTTCCATTAGTATCTATTGCAAATTTCAATTTTAGTAGAAAATTCTTTTTTTTTCTTCCATAAGAATTTCATGCATTTCATAGAGTTTATAGGGAGTTGGGGAAAATTTCATGATATTTTGTAAACAAAATTTAAATTCCATTATGAGAAATTCTATTTACACACCATCTACTCAGTTCACACCACACACAAATTGAATATGTTGAATTTGTCTCAATACACACCACCAATTTTCATATAATATCATATTACTCTCATCTCCTCCAACAAAACCTAACCTTGCCAACCACCGGTTGCCTACCCAGCCCCTCTGGTCACCACCCCTCACCCCCACTGCCTCATTACCATTGTAGATCCTGTCGCCGCTGCCTCTCTACCATTGCAGCCTCCTACTGCCACTGCCCCCCACCGTCGCGACGCACAACCACCTACCTATTGCGGTCCCATTGGTGCCTCCTAGTGCCATAGATTTCTCTATCTCTCTCTACGGACTGTGCATGATCGGTCGACGGCCAGAGGTGAGTTGTGATGGTAGTGATCTTTGGGTGATGAGAGGTGAGATGGTGGTGGGTCGTCAGGGATGGTTGTTGTAATGGTTGTGGTTGCGGGGTGGAGGCAGCGATAGGGCTGAGGAGGGAGGATGTTCACTAGTGGCTAGGGGTGTTCAAAAAACCGAACCATCCGTTGAAACCGACCAAACCGAGTGTTTGTGGTCGGTTTCAAAGCGTCTTCACGGCCGGCTTGGTTGAAATATGTAAGATTTGGGAATGTTTCGGTTGGTGCACAGGCTTCTTATGAAAACCGGTCAACTCGAACTGACCGAAAAAAGTTATCTGATAGAAGATAAAGTACATTCACATGATATCATTAAAAGTATCAGTAATTATATACATATAGAGAGGAGTGAGTAGCACAAGGCTCAAAAGGTGTTAAAACTTTTCATATTCTCAGATTTCATATGCAAAAAAGAAAATTAATAAATGCCTATATATAAGAGAGTAGTATAGTGACTAACCTTTCTGTACATAACACAGTGACCTAGGTGATTGGTGATATTTTCCATACATGCATTATATATATACATGATCATGATCACATCACATCCATACATAATGCTGTGATAGCTTTGAGTTTATATATATATATATATATCCATATATAGAGGTAGTGTTACTAATATTTTCTCTCTTTTTTCTCACACATCTGAGATTATGCTCTCTCATCCTTTCATCGTTTGCTTGAAACACCATACTTCCCCTCTTTCATCCCCTCTCTGATCATAATGGTTTGCAGCGACAACTAGTTCATTTGGGTCATCAACAATCAACATCTAGATTACTCTATTTTGATGCTTCTGAGTTGGATCGAATTAGCTGTGAATCTCAACATTAGAGTACAATGTTCTTCTTGCTTTCTTCGTCCCTCTCAGATATGCATGTATGTTTGTGTGGGAAAGGGGATAAGCTCAGTTGTTGATGGAAGACTCATGCGAGAGCTCAACCGAATCCGACTGGCAAACTATCTAACCAATGTATGCTGTTTCGAACAGACACTCAGTCGAAATCGAATGTCCATTTCGCTCACCCATAATGGTCGGTTTGGGTGGCGAGTTGATAGTGAAACCGATCCAAACCAACCCGTGAACACCCCTACCGGTGGCTGGTGTTTATGGTGGTGGTGGTGGCTGGTGTGTGTTGAGGGGATTTAGGATTTTGTCCTAAAAGGTAATTTCATTGAGGAGCATAATGGTAATAAAAAAAATATAAGATAGTGGTGTAAACTCTGGGTAATAGTGATATGCAAATAGAATTTCCCTTCCACTATTACGAAGCGCAATGATATAGGTTATTCCTTGGATTGAAAGACAATTCCAAAACTGCTTTGTCTATGATATGGAGTTGATTGATATTTGGTTTTTAGTGAATATTTTTTTGAAATGTGCAAATCCTATAATTGGGTTACCATCTGAACTAAGACAATCAGGCTCTCTAGTTATATATTAAGTTTGTTGTGCTTTTGCAGTCTTGTCAATATAGCCAACTTATATTATTAGGGTTTGTTTCAATAACTATTTTCAGGTAACTGTGGAGAGCCAGTCCTACCATAAGTCATGTTTTAAGTGCTCTCACGGTGGCTGTGCTATATCTCCATCAAATTATGCAGCCCTTGAAGGGATTTTGTATTGCAAACACCATTTCTCCCAGCTTTTTAAGGAGAAAGGGAGCTACAACCATCTTATCAAGTCTGCATCAGTGAAGCGCCCAACGGCCTCTGTTCCAGAAGCTTGAAACGCCTCTCTATATCATTGTTTATGATCTACTTTTGCGTGGACCTGTTTTGTTTGATTGTTTGTTTGTGTGTATCTTTGTGATTTCTAAGAACTGACTATTTGGGTCATCCGTGTCTTATTTTCTGCGGTTCGGTTGGCATTTGGTTGTTTGATTGATACATGGGATATATCCACATTTCCTTATATTTCTGAAATAACATTTTGGCTGGAGTCACCTTCTAATGTGGCTGTTCTTGGCCTTTTCTTCCTCCTTTTTCTGGTTTGGTTGTTAAAATAATGGGAGGTACAAAATGAATTGTTTATCATGTTTCCAAATGTTCCTATGTTTCAGACTCTTCCCCCCTTTTGAGTTGTATATTTGTATTCTGATGTACAAAACTAAAAAAATAAAAAAATTCCATGACCAAAAATGCAAAATCTCAGATTACTGCGAGTAGGATTGCTGTTGTCAGTTACGGTAACTGATTAGTAGTGCTGCAGTAAATATTTAAGCAGCTGCATAGCAAAACTTCTGAGAATGTGACACTTATCAAATTGATGCCATGCTGTAATTATCATGTAGCTTTGGATTATCAACTTAATATTATATTAAAATGGTGCCTCTCAAATTAATAAGAGCCATAATCATAGGATTTGTGAAGTTAATTTGACTCAACTTGGTTGGTCTCCTTTTGCCTGATCTGATCGGTCAAATAATTCAGTGTCATTGCATGGTGTCTCTTTGGTAGGGTAAAGTATACTGGCAGCTAGGTTAACATTGTCGAGTTTATAGTAAAGAATGAAATTGTGTCATTAAAATAATTGAGTTTAAAAGTAAAAATTCATGTGTAAAATCAGAAAAATTTGATTCGTTGCAGTTATATCATTAAAATAGTTGAGTTGGAAAGTAAGAATTTGCATGTAAATCTGAAAAATTCAATCCGTTGCGATCCCTATTTGTTGACCTTATATTGAAGATAGATTTGGTGCACAGCAATTTGACGCTGGGATGATGTGTTAGGTTCTAATCGGTGATTTAAAATGCAATTTTTTCCAGCTTTGTTGGGGTATTATAAAATTTGGAATAAATTATAAATATACCCTTTGAGTTTTGTTTAAAATACAATTTTCTCTTGTAATTCTAAAAATTATACTCCGTCTTCTAAAATTTTTAATTTCGTAACAAATGATCCATTTTATTAATAAATCATAAAATCAATCAACATTTTTTAATATTAGAAATTTTTTTCAATTGATAATTCAAGTAATTTTATCATTATATAAGAGAGTAATTAGAAATTTTATTTTTTCTATTAATTTTGTTAAATAAAAATTATAATAAGAGAATATTTATAATTTTTAAAATCATAAAAACAATCCGTATTTCAAACAAAGCTCACTGTAATTTTCCCTAAAATTTATAGGAGCAACAAAGCAATAAGAGCATGGAGATTGTTTAACTATGGGACTGAAGTTGAGCTCTTCATCAAGAAAAACTAAATTGAAGGTAATATTTTTTAAAAGGGAAATGTCAGAGAGCTCTAAATCTAGAGCTCTAATTTGAGCTCTAGTGATGTGTCAAAGCCAAAAAAAAAAAAAAAAACAAACAAAACAAGGCACAAACATCACATCAGGGTGGATCCCACCTTTCCATTAGAGCTCTTATATTAGAACTCTTATATTAGAGCTCTAAAGCATTTTTGTTTTTAAAAATAAAATAGAATAATAGTATTTACAGTACAAGTGTCTAATCAATCTAATCTAGGGAGGTGAGACGAGACTCCAAACCAACACCCCCCCCCCCCCCAAAAAAAAAAAAAAGAAAGTCAGAAGACCACAATAAGTTAAAACAAGATCTACTGTCTTCAAAATTTTCTGTTCTAATGCACTTTCAATAATAGAATAATACCTTTTTTATTTAAAAAAGAAAATTATCTAACGATTAAGGATATATTAAGACAAGAATGGAGACCCCTTACTGTAAAATGGTAAAATTGCAGTGTCATTCATTAAATAATCAATATGAGCAATGTTTTTTTTTTTTTTTTGAGGACCAATATGAGCAATGTTAATAGCATTCTCTGTAGGTCTGAATTCTACAATCCTTTCCTGAAAGAATAAAAGACTGCATCCATATCCCCAAAAGCTGGGAGGAAGAGCAAGATGAACCAGTAATTTATTACTTGAACCTTCTACTCTAGCATTAATGTGGTGGTTGGTTGTTGCTGATACAGATGGAATGGAAATCTGCTCCCCCAAGTTTCCTGGCAAAAAAATTAGAATATAGAGGGCAAATCCCCACGACGCCAATCATCTAAAAACTTACCCCCCATGAAGGTTATCCCCTGACTATGCATAAAGAAAACAAAATAGATGGAATTTGCAGCCAATGCTTTTTCCAGACTGATGATCTGTCACTTGCTACGCTTTTTAGCTTGGCTGTATAGAATTACTCCAAAGACTGTAAGTGAGTAGCCGAGCATCCCAGTAACTGAGACAGGATTTCTAAATATTAATATTGAGACCACCACAGCTACAGCTCCTTTTGCATTTCCGAGTACCTGGAAGGACCACCCAACATTTGTTGTCAAGCAGAAACCAAGCATCCAAAAGAAGTTCCATAAAAGAGTAAACAAAACTAAAAACAATGCCCAATTAGTATACATTAATGTGTGTTTGAGAGGGAAAAGATTGAGTACACACTTAACCTTTGACATAATGCACAAAGTGGTGGTCCCAAGACTTAAACCCATAACCTCAATGTTATTAGCCCAAGTCTTAACTAAAAAAAAAAAAAAAAAGGTGGTGGTCAATTGGAATATTTAAGTATGGACTAGAGGACCCTAATAAGTAAACACATTTGATGTTACTAGGTTATACCAACACTGATATGATGACTCAGTCTGCAAGCGAAAAAATTACTGCTAAAAGGTCAAAAATAAATGCCATCTCAACATAAACTATAACTGAACGGAGACTTGACTTTCCTGAGCATGCTATGATGACGAATTGTGTCAATTTTGAAGAACCATGAATGCAAGCACATATTTCTCAAGTCAATCCCACTAATAAATTTGAAGGGAGATGCTATGGGTTGACTGGAGAAATATTGGAATTGACTGGAGAAATGTGGGATTGACTTAAGGTCAACTAATTGAATAATCTTTTTCAGTGGCAATTTACAGTCTTGTTCCTATCCTTGTAGCACCTTCAAGTTCAATCAATTTGACTCTTTATACTAGAGCGCACTACAACCATTCTTCCTCTCATCATGTTTTAAACAGTGGCATTTGTGCAACGTCTCAACCTTAAAACCCATTCAACTATATCATTCCAAGGTTCATTGCTATCCCACTCAGCTATCTTGACCTCCGAACTATTGATTTGCTTTTTCTAGCCAAGCTCATGCCTAAATGAGAAGAAAATTATTATCCCCATATATTCCCATAAACTATTTACTAAAAAGGAAGGTGTTCATACTGTTAGGAGCGTCAACCACCATGCATGTCAATCATCTATTCTCTTATGATCCATGACGTAAAATTCACATACATGGACAGGCGGACACAAATTTTTAAAAATGTAGGACATGATATGTCAAGGACAAGTGCAAAGCATATAATTTTATATAATTTTTCTACGTGAAATATTTATTCTCATCCAATTCATCAACTTTTGCATGCTATTCTGGTAAAAAAAATTAAAAAAATGAGTCCCAATGTGTCCAAGCATGCCTGACTCCTTCCATTGTGTCCGTATCCGACACGTGTCGGACATCGGTAAGTGACCTTCAGAGAGGTGTCCGTGCTTCATAGCCCATGACAATGATGTAGTAGAACAAATAGGTTAAGTGTGTTAAAATAGCCTATTAGTTGTAGCTTAGTGGTAGTCTATATAAATAGGTGATGTAATACAGTTGTACTTAGTTTTGAATTAAAAGAATAGAGATTGTGATTGGAGTAGAGCTTGGTTTCTCTCTCTAGCCCTTGGGGGTTTCACTCCTTAATTGGGGCATTTGTCTTCTCTCTCTCAATTTGATCTTTGATTTGCATTTGGATTTGCATTATTTGGTATCAGAGCATCAGATTATCTCAAATTTTGATTGATTCATCACCTAGGAAGCATGGATACAATACAATACGATACGATACGATACGATATGGCAATATGAGAAAACCTAAAAAAATAGGATACAGGTGCGACTAACATACGTTTGTAACAAATATATTTTATTAAATTATTAGTAATGAGTTACATATAAGTTAAAGAACGTTAATAAACCACAATGTAATTTTATAATGGAAAATACTAACTTTTAATAATTAGGTATTAATTCAAGTTAGTAACTTGTTTACTTTTCAAATTTTCAATAGGTCTTGCAAACATTTCATTTTAATATCTTGTCTAACATGTTTATATTAAAATAATAGAACTGTTCATAACTTGTCCATGTGCTTTTCCCTTTGGAACTAGTAAAAAATGTTGTATTCAAATTGACTTGCTTATTTATTTATTGATATTTAATTTTACTATTATTATACTCTCTTGTTAATCCTTACTTATGTAATTATAGGGATCATGCATGAAACAATAAGGACACATCAATTTTGACTAATTCTATTATTTAACTCACTATTTTCTTCATATTAAAGAACTAAACAAATTATAAAAAAAAATATTTTTGTATTTATCCTTGCAATTATATTAAATTATAATGATATGCGAGAAATACTACAATTATCATTTCGTAAAACAAGTAATACTTATCCCATACTTAAAAATTAAGTATCCAATACTTCAAAATTAATTAACAAGTATCCGATATGTATCTGTGAGTATCTAAGGAACTTAGAAAATATGAGGAAGAAGAACTCCGAAAATATGAGGAAGAAGGAATATATTTCTGTTATATTCAAAACTTCTTATCTTACAAGACCAAATGACACTCCTTATATAGGAGATATTACAAACATCATTATAACCCATTATATGCCACTTACATATTATATATTACCACTATCTACCACTATCATATTATATACATGCCACTATCTACCACCAACACCACTATCATATTCTATACATGCCACTATCCTTCACCAACACCACTATCATATTATATACATGCCACTATCTACCACCAACATCACTATCATATTCTATACATGCCACTATCCTTCACCAACACCACTATCATATTATATACATGCCACTATCTTATTATATACATTAACACAAATTTTCAGCACTCCCCCTCAAGCTGGTTTGAAGATATCTTCCATAACCAGCTTGCTAGTCAGCTTATCAAATTGCTTCTTGTGTAGTCCCTTCGTTAGCACATCAGCTAATTGTTCACCTGTTGGAAGGTAGGTCATACAGATTATGCCAGCATTGATTTTCTCCTTGATGAAATGTTTATCCACTTCTATATGTTTTGTGCGATCATGTAGAACTGGATTATGAGCTATAGATATAGCTGCTTTGTTGTCACAATAGACCTTCATAGGTGTCGGGTGAGAAAGCTTTAATTCTTTAAGAATTCTTTTAATCCACATTACTTCACAGATTCCATGGGCAATAGCTCTGAACTCTGCTTCTGCACTACTTCTAGCTACCACATTCTGTTTTTTACTCCGCCATGTAACTAGGTTCCCACCTACAAAGGAGCAGTATCCGGATGTTGATCTCCTGTCTGTAACACTTCCTGCCCAGTCTGCATCTGTGTATACTTCAACTTGAAGATGTCCATGTTTCTTGAACAGTAAGCCTCTCCCTGGAGTTCCTTTCAAATATCTTAAGATCTTATAAACGGCCTCAAAGTGCTCTGCCCCTGGTGAGTGCATGAACTGACTTACCATGCTGACTGCAAAGGCAATATCAGGCCGCGTATGAGACAAGTAAATCAATTTCCCTACAAGTCGCTGATATTGTTCCCTCTCTTTGACTTCTTCAGCCTTAGCAGCTTGTAACTTCAAGTTAGGCTCGATCGGAGTCTCCACTATCTTACAACCAAGCATACCTGTTTCTCCAAGGAGATCAAGAACATATTTTCTCTGATTAACGAATATACCTTCCTTGGATCTTGCAAATTCCATTCCGAGGAAATACTTGAGGGCTCCCAGATCCTTAATGTGAAATTCTTTTGCGAGTTTCTCTTTGAGGGCTGCTAACTCTGCTTCATCATTACCAGTTAAAATGATGTCATCAACATAAACAATCAAAATTGCAATTTTACTGTTTTTTGAATGTTTATAAAATATTGTGTGATCTGCTTGACTCTGCGAGAAGCCACAACTGATAACTGCCTTCCCAAAGCGTTCAAACCACGCTCTTGGTGATTGTTTGAGTCCGTATAATGACTTGTTCAATCTGCATACTCTGTCGCTTCCAAGTCTCTGCTCAAATCCCGGCGGTAGGCTCATGAACACCTCCTCTTCAAGATTACCATTGAGAAATGCATTTTTAATGTCAAGTTGATGTAGAGGCCAATCTGAATTTACTGCAAGAGATAACAGTACTCTGATGGAATTTATTTTAACAACAGGAGCAAACGTCTCCTGATAGTCAATCCCATAAGTTTGAGTGAAGCCTTTAGCCACCAGTCTCGCCTTGTATCTCTCAACGCTTCCATCTGCGTTACATTTTATCGTAAACACCCATTTACACCCAACTGTTTTCTTGTCTTTGGGTAGATCAACTATCTCCCAAGTACCACTTCTCCTTAAAGCATTCATCTCCTCCATGACTGCTAATTCCCAATTCGGATCATCCAATGCTTCCTGTATATTCCTTGGAACAAACAAGTGTGAAATCCTAGATGTGAAAGCTCTATGGTTTTTAGACAGTCTTTGATAGGAGAGGTAATTTGCAATAGGATGTTTAATGCAATTTCGGACACCTTTCCTAATTGCTATAGGAACATCAAGGTCGGAAATAGAAGGAATAGGATTACTTAAAATTTCGATGCCAGAACTCGGGTGGACATTCGGGTCATTAGGATGGACATTCGGGTCATTATTCCTCAGATGAAATCGCTTCCTAGTATAAACCTGAAGCTCAGGATTTAGATCATTTTGTAGTACTTCTCCCCTTAAACAAGAATCTTCTTGACTAGGCACCATAGAACTTGGTTCTCCTAAGTGATCATTATCAGACAGATGTGATTTTTGTGTAGGATAAATGACATTGGGGAGCGGAATAGAAATATCCCAAAAACGGTCTTCTACTCCACTTGTCTCCCCCTGAAGAGAAGTGTTGGGGAAATAGGATTTTGTTTCCACAAATGACACATCCATACTCACATGAAATTTCTTGGTTTGAGGATCGAAACACTTATACCCCTTTTTGTTTGAGGAATAACCCAAAAAAACACATTTTATAGCACGGGGGTCAAGTTTTGAACGAAATTGACTGGGAACATGAACATAGGCAGTACATCCAAAAACTTTGGCGGGTAAATCAAAAAACAACCTCGTGTCAGGAAAAAAAGTTTTGAGACAATCAAAAGGTGTTTTGTATGTTAACACCTTTGTAGGCATCCTGTTTATCAAATAAGAGGCTGTTAAAATTGCTTCACCCCATAAATATTTAGGAACATGCATGTAAAACATTATAGCACGTGCTACTTCAAGTAGATGTTTATTTTTTCGTTCTGCAATGCCATTTTGTTGAGGGGTATCCCGACATGTAGATTGATGAAAAATCCCTTTTTTTTCCAAAAACTCACCCAACTGCTCATTGAAATATTCTGTTCCATTATCAGAATGTAAAATACCAATTTTGGTTTGAAATTGGTTTTCAATCATATTGTAAAAATTTGTGAATAAATTTTTCACGTCAGATTTTTTATTCATCAAATAAATCCAACATAAGCGGGTATGGTCATCAATAAATGTAACAAACCATTTTTTACCAGAAAGAGTAGTGATTTTAGAAGGGCCCCAAACATCACTATGAATCAAATAAAAAGGTTTGGAAGCCTGGTAAGGTTTTGGCAAATAAGTAGAGCGATGAAATTTTGCAAAAATGCAACTTTCACAATAAAAAGAAGAACAATCAATCCCTTTAAATAATTCTGGAAATAAATGTTTCAGATAAAGAAAACTAGGATGTCCTAGCCTATAGTGCCATAGCATTATTTTTTCTTGAACAGAGATTGAACTAGTACTATTAAAGCTCTGAGCTTTTTTATTACTAACAGGTACTTCATCAAAGTAGTAAAGACCTTCAAGCATCCCAGCACGCCCAATCATCATCCCCGAGTTCTGGTCCTGAAATTCACAATGGGATTCAAAAAATGTAACACGACAATTAGAATCCTTAGATAGTTTACTGACAGACAAAAGGTTACAGGCTAAGTTGGGGACGTGAAGAACAGCATTGAGATTAATTTTCTCAGTTAGTTTAATAAATCCTTTTTCCTGCAATAGGTGAAAAACTACCATCGGCTATTCTGATTTTGTCATGACCAGAACAAGGGAAATAGGTACTAAATAAATGGGAAAAACTAGTCATGTGATCGGAGGCACCGGAATCTATGATCCACGGAGAGAAGTTTAGGCAAGAGAAGGCTTTAGGATTTCTACCTGTTTGTGCCAACAAAACACTAGGAGTACCGGATGAGGAGTTGGATTTTATCAGCTTTAAGAGTTGATCAATCTGCTCTTTGTTGAAGGGACCTAAATCGACTTCATTAGCGGTAGGAAAGCCACGATTTTTCTCTCCTTGTTTGCTGCTTTTCCAGTTGACAAGTTTGCCATGGATCTTCCAACACATTTCGCGTGTATGGCAAGGCTTGTTGCAAAAATCACACCAAACCCGTGGCTTATCATCAAACCTGCGCTGGTAATTTGCAGCCTTGTTGGCCGCAGCATCGCTAATTAAAGCAGAAATTTCAATTGATTCACCAGTACCTTTTTTCTTAAGCATGACGCTCCTTCGGCTCTCTTCCCTTCTGACTTCGGCAAATACTTCGCCAATGGATGGGAGAGGAGGTCTGCCAATAATTCTTCCTCGCACTTCATCGAACTCAATGTTGAGGCCGGCAAGAAACTTGTAAATACGGCTGTCTTCCACAGTTTTCTTGTGGTGGTTGCAGTCGTCAACCGATTTCCATTCGTATGTGTTGAAGATGTCAAGATCCTGCCACAACCTTTTCAACGAATTGAAATATTTGGTGACGGAATCATCTCCTTGACGAATCTCTCCCAATTTCAAAGTTAATTCGAAAACTTGAGATTGATTTCCTAGGTCAGAATACATCTGACTAACATTATCCCACAATTCTTGTGCAGTAGTATAGCACATGTAATTAGAGCTTATATCCTCCTCCATGGAATTGACCAACCATGTCATAACCATGGAGTTTTCAGCATCCCAACTGTCGAACAGCGGATCATTAACAGCAGGAGCCTTCTTGTCACCAGTGATGTAACCGATCTTTCCTTGCCCACGGATATACATCCGGACAGATTGTGACCAGCGGAGAAAATTATCACCATTTAGGCGGATGGTGGTGATTTGGACAGAGTGAGAGTTGGACGTTTTCACTGGAATGGCAGCGGCAGGGGTTGAAGTGGTTTCGGACGTGACTTCCGACATGGCTATGACAGTTTTAGGGCTGCTGTGTTTTTTGTTGCTCTGATACCAACTTAGAAAATATGAGGAAGAAGAACTCCGAAAATATGAGGAAAAAGGAATATATTTCTGTTATATTCAAAACTTCTTATCTTACAAGACCAAATGACACTCCTTATATAGGAGATATTACAAACATCATTATAACCCATTATATGCCACTTACATATTGTATATTACCACTATCTACCACTATCATATTATATACATGCCACTATCTACCACCAACACCACTATCATATTCTATACATGCCACTATCCTTCACCAACACCACTATCATATTATATACATGCCACTATCTTATTATATATATTAACACAAATTTTCAGCAGTATCGATATTTGATACGAATACGTCATCCTATTTGAAGTATCAATGCTTCATAGTTCATCACCAAATTCAACACAATGAGACTCGCATTCGAGTTCGACATACACAGTCAATGTCACAACTTGACCTAGAATCCACTTCGTGATTTTGGTTTCACGATTGGCTTCAAATCATCTTTGCTCCCCTTCTGGTTCGCAGCTAACCTTGGTTCAACTTTCTTTTTGATTTTGTTTTAACTTTCATTTGACGAAGAACACAATCGCGATTTGAGGGCTCTTCGCGAACTGAAGTTGGGAGGTCGCGAGTTGATACCCCTTTGCGAATTGAAATTTGTTCACAATTGGAATCTTGCAACTTAGGTTGATTTCATGATTTGATGTTGAAGTGGAAGTTGTTCGAGTTCACGACATCTGGGCTCGCAAGTCAATTCGAAGACAAATCTTGCAAGTTGGTTCACAGCCTTCACTTAAGTTCAGATTCCAATTCAGTTCGCAGCCTTTCACTTGTTTGAATCTGTTAGGAAACCAGGGGATGGCCATCGTGATTTGATCTCTCTATGAAGTCTAAGTTGAAATGGCAAAGTTGAACCCAGGTCGATTCATCGACTCCATTAGATAGAGAGGGATTATGTTCATGGTTTTGGTTCATATCTTCTTGTTCGCATCTGTTCGTAGCACCTAGGTTATATTCGAAGTTCTTGCTCGTGAAGACTCGTGAACCCTAAGTTGTGAGACTCGATTCTGATTTCATTCATCGCATCGCGATTACATCACGATTTTGAAGATGTAGGTTGCTATGATTTTTGGTCGCGACGGTTCGTGAAGACTCGTGAACCCTAAGTTGTGAGACTCAATTCTAATTTCGATCTGAAGCCATAATCAAAGATCTGACTTCAATTCGCAGCCCTTATCACAGTTCGAACTTGAATCCGACACCCATAAGGAGATCCGAAGTTGATCCAAAAGTATTGGGTAAGATCAAGGTTCTGAAAAGCGGTTGCGGTCGCCGTAACGGTGGCACAGTTGCAGTTGCGGGGTGTAAAGGCCGTAGCGTAACGGTTGCGGTAACCAAAACCGTGAATTTTTTTATTTTTCGCACAATTTGAAAAAAACTTGCCGATACGCATATTTTTTTTCCATGATCATATTTATTGGGTTTAAAATAAATATTAATCAATTTTTGCAAATTTTTAAGTATAATCCAATATATTTCATATTTTTAAATCACTATAAACTGAGTTTTTTACATTTTATTTTAATAATTAATGACTTTATATTTTACAAAAACTCAATCACTAACTATTATATAAGATAAACAATGACAAAAGTAAGAATAAATAAGAGCCTAAATATATATATATATACATATTTTAACCAAGCCAAATAGATAATGACCACACTTATTATTATTATTATTATTATTATTATCAAACAATATATAGATAGACACACAAACAAAATGGATGAGTGACAGCAGTTGAATAGAATAGCATAGGTTTTACAGTTTCAACAAATCAATAACATGTTCTTCATTTTCCCTCTTCTCTCTATCTCTTGCTCCTCCCTTTTCTCTCTTTATCTTCCCTCTTCTCTCTATCCCTCTTCCCCCATTTTCAGCTTTTTTTTTTTTTTTTTTTTTTTGTCTTTTCGAAAGAAGCAATTCGAAACCGTTACGTAACGGTGCATAATAGGCCGTTACGGCTGTTACGGCACCGTTAGCTTACGACCGCTACGGCCGACACACCTGTGAATCTCAATCACACTGCAAAAACGGCCATAACGGGTTGCGGTAACCACCACAACCATTACGTAACAGCGTTACGTAACAGTTGCGGCCACTTTTTAAAACCTTGGGTAAGATCCAAAACCAACCCAAAAGTTTTGGGTGATACCTAAAAACTTGATTCCAGTCAATTTGAATCAATTCCGAAGCTTCGACGCACAGTTGCAACTCTCGCTCTTCAGATTTCATCAACTTTTGACTTGTGATTTGGAGTTCTTCATGATTCTAAAGTCACGAACTGAACTGGTTCTATTCTACATATCAATTTCATGAATCGATCACGGGTCTTTGCTGGCAAGGGTGTCCTCACGAATGATCATAGGTCTTTCTCATTGATCTGGACTTTCACACCTGATTGCTCTGGACTTTTGACTCTGTGTTCCAGACCAAGTCTCTTTCTTCTTTGATTTGGCTTGGTGCTCAGTTCTGGTGCCTCTCAAGATTGTTTGCAACCTTCGCTTTGCAAATTTCACGACCTGTTCTTGAGGATCAAAGTTCGACCAGCTGAGATTTGAATTCTTTGTTTGACTAGGTGTGAGGTCGATGGGAAGGTAGTGATGGGCCTTATGCTCCAAATTTGGGTGACGAAATCGAGAGGATGCCAATCCAAATCAAACTTGAATGAGTTCACTCTGCGATGCCCTATTGTGCCTACAGGGACAGAAGGACATACCGCGATGCAGAACTCACTCCTAACTAGCTTCTCTTACTTGGTTCTTACCTAGTGGATGCATAGTGGATCCTTTCATCTTTTGTCACATTCCTCAACCTTGCTTTGGAAACTATCTGTTTGCTAGTCTATTGATCTCATTCCGATTGAATGAGTTCATCTTTGCACCAGTGCGCTGATCAGAAATGCAAGGCTCAGGAAAATGGAGGTTGTCCAAGCTTTAGCAAGAGGGTATGGTACGGGCATGATGGGAATTGTCAATTTGCACCTATGGTTATTTAGCTAATGATGCAATTCCATGTATTCAAGGAAGGATGAGTTGCGAGCGCTATGTTTGTGTCAAGCATGGAGATGAGATGCAACACCTATTCCTCCCCTACATTGAGCTCACTTAGTCGCTACTTAAACTTGAGGACAAGTATCTTAAAGAGGGAGAATCTGATGTAGTAGAATAAATAGCTATGAAGCACGGACACCTTCCCAAGGCCTACGTATCAGTGTTGGACACACGGTGGACACGGGTGTCTGACATTCTCCCTGAGGTGTCCCCTTTTTTTTCTTTTTTTTTTATGAATTTTTTGTAGCTGGACACGTTTTGGACACACTCGGATACGTTTCGGATACCGCAGGGCACAAAATGTAATTTCTAAAACTTCTAAATGGGGCCAAACTATAAAAAACCAAAACTGAAAAAGAAGAGAGGAGAAAATTGAATCGAAGGAGAAGAGAAGAACAAAGAAGAGAGAGGAGAAAAACAGAGAACCTGAACCGGTTGAAGCGTAGATCGAGGTGTGTCCTTCTTTGCTTCGTTTTCCTTCTTTCTTCAGTTTGCACGTCGTCTCTCTATTTGTGTGTCTTACGGCCCTCTCTCTCTCTCTCTCTCTCTTGCACTTTGTTTCCTCTCTTTCTCTCGCTTTTTTGCAGGTCTTCTCTCTCTGTTTCATCTCTCCCCCTCTATTTTCTGTGTATGCTTTGTATTTACATATATATATATATATATATATATTATTCTCTCTTATGAGAGTTTAAAAATTCTTTTTTTTAATTTCTTAAAAATCTTATTTTTTTTTTATTTATATCGGAGCCCCTCTTTTTTTTTCCTCTTTTTCTATTTTTTTAACAGTCCCGATTTAGAGCACTAAATTGGAAGCTCTAAAAGTACTACTAGTGAGGTGGCAAGTGCAAGAAAAAAATAAATAAAAGCCAAACTATCACATCAATAGTGGGGTCCACATGCTGCATTGTCATTAGTGGTGTTGAATAGTGGTCTGAAGCATTTTTCTTTTTTTGGGTAAATTATGCAAATAGTTCCTGTACTTTACATGATGTGTCAATTTGGTTTCTGTAGTTTTAATTTGCCCGATTTTGCCGTTTAATTTAACGAATTGTGTCATTTTAGTCCAATAAATAACGGTTGTTAAATTATTTTAACAGAAGGTCAAATAATGTGTCAATTTAGTCTCTGTACTTTACATGATGTGTCAATTTAGTCCATGTAGTTTCAATTTTCTCAATTTGGACAAGGACTAAATTGACAAATTGTGGAAAATACAAGGACCAAATTGACGCATTGTTAGACTTTCTGTTAAATTAACTTAACAATTGTTATTTATTGGACTAAAATAACACAATCCGTTAAATTAAGAGGCAAAATCGAGCAAATTGAAACTACAGGGACCAAATTGACACATTGTGTAAAGTACATGGACTATTTGCATAATTTTCCCTTCGTTTTTTAATTACCTTTCAATGAACCTTTTTTTTTTTTTTTTTTTCAATTTTAGACATAATAAAAAAAAATAAAATTATATATATTGAACGTGTCTCTAGTGTGTCATGTCCCCCCTTTTTTGAAAATTTGCATGTCCGCATGTCCGCACGTCTGTGTCTGCGTCCGCGTCTCTCTCTCTCTCTCTCTCAATTTGACTTTTGATTTGCATTTAGATTGCATTAGACAACCTAAGGCCTCTTACACCAACCCAGTCACCAGGCAGAGCACAGGGACACTAGACCTTTTTGGTGCAACTTACTAGAAATGCTTATATCTTCTTTCTTTTTTTCTTGTTTTCCCCTTTTTTTTAAAATTTTGAGAAACTATGCATAGTGTTTGGTACAACTTCTACTTACCGTTTATGCACCTACATTAGGACCACCTTCAAAGAGCCATATTTGGAAACAAAATTTCAACTTAAAAGACCAAAGCAACTCTTTGCACAGTTGGGTGGCTTTGCAAAAATAAAAATAAAAATAAGAATGGAAAAACAAAGAACATGCTTCCCCAAAAGGATCTACCCAAGGTGCTTGTTAAGGAACCCCACAATGGATTCCAATTTTTGTAGCTTCTTTTTGGTTCTTTTTCTTAATTTGCTTAAATATATTGCATAAGGGCACCTGATAGGATGGTCATAGAAAGTCTTAATTTTCCATTTCAGCATCCACTTTACCAGCTAGTATATACTTATTTACAATATCACAGATTCACAGGTAATTAGAATATCCAAGACAGCCTATGAAGCGTAGATATAGACAAAGACAAAGACAGAGACAAAGACACGACACAAATATGTCGACATGGAAAATTCAAAAAAAGTTCAACACAGATTCAGTTCGCACACACCACAAATAATTATATCTTAATATTATATTATCTAGGAATACATTATATGGTTATTCATGTGCACAATATATACAAGGAGTAAATTCATTTTACCCCATTGTAGTTTGGCGCTAGGCCACTTTACCAGCCTATCATTCAAATATAACTAGAAAGCCCCTATGTAGTTTTGGACTAAAGTGCTACTGTTAATTTTTCCATCCAAACTAACAAAAGGTGTAGTACATACACCATTTTTTAGAGTGGGTTTTGCTTTTTGAAAAATTAGAATGAAATTTAATACAATAAAAGGACAAATTTACCCCCATTTTCTCCAAACCTAAAATTAGATAAATATGTTAATTAAAATAAAATAAAATAAAATATAATTAAGAATTGATCTAAAATATAAAATATAAGATAAACAATAATTAAGAATTGATCTAACATGTAATTAAATTAAAATTAGATTAACATGTTAGAAATTATAATAAATAATTAAGAATTTAGCATTAATTGTGATCCAAAATATAATTAAATTGAAAAGTTAGTAATTACAATAAATAGTTAAATATTTAGGACTAATTGTGATTTAAAATATAATTAAATTAAAATTATAATAAAAACTTAAGAATTTATTAATTGTGATTTAATTAAATTAATACTAGACATTATAAATTATGTGTATGAGAGATGAGAGAGAAAGAAACTACCAAAAAATATAAAGTTTGAGGGTATTATAGTAATTTCACATCTATAATTAATGGTGTTAACGGTTGCATTTTAGTCCAAAATTACATGGAGGGCATATTACAACTTTTAAAAGACATGGGATAAAGTGCTATCAAGATATACCATAGGGAGGTAAAATGGATTTTGCCCTATATACAAAATTAAATAATTTATATAGGTTGTTTTGGGAACCACCTAAAATAGCCAAAAAACGTAAGTTACTACTAAAAAGTCAAGCTCTTCTTTCTACTTTTCTACACGTCTATTCGTAAAAAAACTAAAAAGCCAACTAAAATTGCTACTTCCCAAAACAACCCTAAGTAAATCTTGTATCTAACTCTTTATATGAATTTTTGGACTACTGAACCATAGTAGTTCAAAATCAAACAAACTATAGCAAACATATATAATTACGATTTGTCTCATCCTCTTTAGCCATCTACTAATATATTTACATATCTTTTTCATTTGTCATTTAATTTTATGTGAAACTTCCATAAGATTATTCTTAATAACTATAAATTTTTTAAGGGTACAAGATATTTATATCAAATTTTCAAATTTTGACAATCAGATGTTAGCAAATGTCCAAGAACTGTTAGTCTCAAGCTTATATTTTAATGATAGACATGGACAAGAAGTGACAGGAACGTCAGATTGCAAAATGAGTGTCAGACGTGTATCTGAAATTAAGATTTTTATTTTTAATTATGGACATGAAAAAATGACTACGGGACACATGTCCAAGAAGTGCCAATGTCCAACATGTGTCAGTATTATAGCGACCCTGGTTTGAATTCGACCCGTTGAGGTTTTGGATCCGGGCGTCTTTGTTTTTTTTGATGGTTCATGTCTTGCTTCTACTCATTGTTTATTGGGTTTGGTTATTAGGGTGTCTTGGTTGTGTTGGGAACATGTTGGTAACTTGTTTCTCAAATTGTTGTCATCCAAAATTTTGCTTCTGCGCTCGAGCGGTCATTGTGAACTTCCAGCACTTTTGCAGGTCTGCAGAGAGAGATACTGGGAGTTGTCATTCTTCGCTCGAGCGGTCATTCTTGTGCTTGAGCGGTGTTCGCTCGAGCGATTTCTTGTGCTCGAGCGGTGGTCATTTGCCTGCCAAACTTATGAGAGTTTGTATTCTACGCTCGAGTGACACTTCTTGCGCTCGAGCGGCCACACTTTTTGTGTCTGGACACTTGAGGGTCACTTTTTGCACTTGAGCAGTCCGCGCGTCTATATAAGGCCATAGTAGTGCGTAGTGCGTTTAAAAAGTCACTTTTTGCTTTTCTCTCTCTCCTTTTTCGCGAGGGCTTCCTTTTGACCTGAGCAGATCGTGTTTTCGTCGCCAGTGGATTTTTGACTTCTCTCCCCTTCGCTCCAAGAGGTCCCTATTCTTGAGCTTCTTTTCAATACCTCACTATAGATAGACTTGTGGTAATTTTTATGACATTTAAAAACATAGTTTATTGTTGGTTTTTGTTAAAAAGAATATGGGTGGACTTGGACATATATTGGTGAGTTCGTGGGTTGTGTGTATAATTGGTTGTGGGTAATAAATCATGTTTAGAATATAAATTGGAAATGTTAGGTATTTTGTTTATTGATTTGGGATATTAAAGAGAAGTGTAATGTTAGATGGAAATTGGGTTATGATGTGGTTGTTTAGGAATAATTGGGGTTTTGGATTAATGTTGGTAGACGTGGCCATTGTGGTGTTTGTTGGGATTTAGAGTAGTAAGGTTTTATTTTCAAAACAAAATGGAACTAATTACCCCTTTTTATAAAACTTGAGAGTTTATGATGAACGAAAATGTAGAATTACCTAAGGGTGTGTATTATTTCGGATTATGTAATTGGCATCTAGAGTTTGTCTTTGGCCATCGGTGGAAGATGGTATTGATTGTTGTTAGATGTATGTCATGAGTGCTATTGTAGATGGGCTATGTGATGTAACACGATGTGTTGTCGATGATAAATGAACATTGTGAATAGACAATTCCATTGTTGAGTTATGAATTATGTTGTTAAAGAGGTAATTGGAACGCTTGTAAGCGTTGTTTCCGTTGAGAGACTATTGTTGAATATTTATGGTCTTGATGTTTAGTACCCCATGATGTGTTTGTGAATGTTTGAAATAAAGGAAAACCCGTGTGGAACAGTGGTTCGCGGAGTATATTTTAAAAGAAATGAGTTAACGTAATTAACTGATAGTGATTGTTATGGTGGTGATCGGACTAGGTGAATGTATTACACTGTGTATTATTGATGTTGGTTAGCGTGATTATATTTTATTGTGATGATGTTTGGGGGTCTATTACCCGCCATGTTGAGCCAATAAAGTGTGGTGCCTTGACAGAGGTTTTCTCGTACCTTCCACTTTGCGCCTAGTAAAGTATGAAAAAGGGGTCCATTTCCCGCTGTATCTTAGCCGGCAAAGCATGGCGAATTGTGATAGGTTCTGCGTTCCCTTCCGGTTTACGGTCGGTAAAGTATGACCTAAGGAGCACCTCCTTCCGGATGACGCCGGTAAAGCTAAGAAGCACGGACACGGACACGCGACACGACACGCGACACGACACGGACACGCAAAAACGCAAATTTTCAAAAAATAGGGGACACGACACGCCGGGGACACGTTCAATATATATAATTAATTTTATTTATTATATGTCATAAAATTATTTAAAAAAATCAAATAAAGGTAATAAAATATACAAAATAACACTATTAAAATTATAAAAAATAAACATTTAATTGATTTAACATCATATATATCGTTCACAATTAATATAAAATAGCATTCCATCAATACATAACATGTCATTCGAAGCTACCAACCAAAAATGCATGAAAATCAAACCACAAAATATAAAATTATCCAATGTACCAACAACTATTACAAAATCCATAAATATCAACCTAAGTAGAGGAAACTATTACAACATCTTCACCACCGCCTCCATCTTCTCCTTCATCTGTAAATAGGACCGCCTCCATAGCCGGTTCATCAAGTGAGAGGTTAGCTATCCCAAGCATTCCAATATCATCAAGTGAGTCAAAGTTATCTCCGGCAATATCCCACATTTTTGTCTCTCCTTGCAAGTATTGGGAGCTCCTCCTTGATAAAAGACGAAGATTGCTATGAATGAACACCAAATCCTCCGCGCGTTGAGGGACCATCTTGTTCCTTCTCACTGAGTGAATAAAGGAGTAAGTACTCCAATTTCTCTCACAACAAGATGAAGAGGCAGGTTGCACAAGCAATCTCAAAGCTAGTTTTTGAAGAGATGGTGCATATGCACCATATGCACACCACCAAGTATAAGGATCCATGTGCCACCTATTATGAATGGAATCATACTCTGAGAATGCTTCAACATAACCCGAAAATTTTCCAAACTCAGTTATCACCTTGGTTCGCTCCGTGATATCTTCAAAATACCTCTTAAAACACTTGTTCCTCTCACGTGTCACCTCTTCATCCCTATGTGGAGGAACTCTATTTTGATCCTCATGGAGCCACTCATCACTATAATACCTACAATCCAAAATAGGAAAAATAATTATTTCAAGAAAGACTAGATAAGTCCATTAAAATGAAATATGTAAAACAAATTTAAATGTGGTACTTACTTTGGATTCAATGAATGTGCCATACAATGGAGAGGAGTATTGTTTTTATTCCAACGATCCACGAGAATTTGATGCACCACATTGTAAAATGTAGATTCCTCATCTATTCTTTTCCCTTCATGCCTATAAATTGACATCTTCACTTTCTCTATCATTGAGTCTCACATATCATATACTAAGTGAAGGCAAGGTTTGTCCGTATCACAAGCCCTAAGCATGTCATATATAGGACTCGTGAAGGAAAGAATATAATCAATGTAATCCCACCACACATCATCCAAAATCTTTTCTTTCACAAATTTTGCCTTCCCAACATCATCCTCTCTATAGCAATTCCACTTGTCACTAATTACCATTGCTTGAAGACCACGTTTTATAAGCTTTAACCTCTTGAGCATAACAATTGTGGAGGCAAATCGTGTTTCGGCAACCGAAAGCAACTTCAATGACACAAATTCATTGTACATAGCCAATCGCATTGAGTGATTAGAGATAAAATTCTTAATCATCAAACCATCTCCGGCAATATCAGTAATCCAACTACATTCTTCATATGTGACTTCATTCCTCTCAATATTCTTTGCGGCACAAATATTTTTCAAAGCTAGATTTAATGTGTGCACCACACAAGGAGTCCATAGAATATGAGGGAATTGAGCTTCAATGAGTTGTCCGGCTGCCTTACAATTAGGAGCATTATCCGTGATGACTTGAACCACATTACTTGGCCCAACCTCATTAATCACTTCTTTCATCAAATTTGCAATGAAATATTTGTCTTTAGTTTCTCCAGAACAATCAACTGCTTTAATGAACATAGGCCCACTTTCACTCACTGCCATAAAATTAATCAAAGGCCTCCTTTGAGAATCACTCCAACCATCACTAACAATGCTCACCCCTTTTTCCTTCCATGTGCCCCTAATTGGTTGCAACAATTTATCAATGTTTGCCCTCTCTTTTTGAAGTAATGTGGTTCGTAACAAATTATAACCGGGAGGCAAATATCCAGGAATATTATGATTTGCAGCAAATGTGTAAGAGCTAACATAGTAAGGATTTCTTGCAAGATTAAAAGGTACCCCCCCCGAGTAGAACATCCTAGCAATTTCAAAATGCAATTGCTCTCTATCCTTCAAGTTGAATGCTTTCTCAATAGCACTTCCACTCCCACTCCCAGGCGCACTCCCACTCCCACTCCCACTCCCACTCTCACATGTTCTACTCTTCTTTGATTCATAAGCATAACTACTACCCACTGATACAGTGGAAGGAGGCAATGGTACATTTTTGGGAAGAGCATTTTTAATTCTCAGCTCAGCAGCATCATTCTCATTTTGTAGTTGTGAAAGTTTTTGACTTGTCACTTTCTTACAAGCACCAATTCCCTTTCCTGGGAGTTTTAACAAGTGTGCCCTTACTCTTGTATATGAACCTTTGAAAGTATTATTACAAAATTTACATTGTAATTGGTAATTTCCTCCTCCTTCCCCAGGTTTTGCTAATTTAGTTATATACTTCCACAATGGTTTATTCTCATCAAAATCATCATCAGGTATATCATTAGAACTACCACCCGTAGCCATTGTTTCAGAATTAATAATTGGTCCCTATAATAAAATTAATAAACATACATTATTAAAATTATATCCTCAAATAATAGAAAAGAAAAAATAAAATCAGAATATAAAAAAAATAAAAGAAAAAAAAATAAAATAAAACAAAATCAGAATTAAAGAAAAAGAAAAGAAAAAATTAAATTAATAAAAGAAAAAAAATAAAAGAAAAAAAAATAAAAATCAGAATCAAAATCAAAATAAAAGGAAAAGGAAAAAAAAATGAAATAAAAGAAAGAAAGAAATAAAAGGAAAAGGAAAAAAAAATGAAATAAAAGAAATTCAGAGACAGAGAGGGAGAGAGAGCTATCGAAGAGAGATATGAGACAGAGAGAGAGAGGGCTATCGAAGAGAGAGGGTGCGATCGAAGAAGATCGAAGAGTCGTACCTGCAAATCGACTGAAGATCGAAGATCGCCGACTGAC
Source organism: Camellia sinensis (assembly GCF_055761805.1). NCBI lineage: Eukaryota > Viridiplantae > Streptophyta > Magnoliopsida > Ericales > Theaceae > Camellia > Camellia sinensis. The sequence continues at coordinate 55,685,567 of NC_138968.1, forward strand.
GACAGACGGCCGACGACAGACGAGAGACGACAAACGACCAACGTGGAGCGACGACCGACGTGGAGCAACGATCGACGAGAGACGACGTACGACGAAGTCAGGTCTTCTTTCTTTCTCTCTTTCTCAGCTGTTTACCTTCTATTCCATAGTCAATTCGAAGAGATTAGGGCTAAACAGATTAGGGCAAATTTGATCTGCTTTTGTTTATTTTCAGATTGACCCCAAATTTTTTTATTAAACTGTGAAATTGCCCCGCGCGTGTCCCAAACGTGTCTATAACGTGTCCAAAACGTGTCCAGATGTAAAAAAAAAAAAAAAAAAAATGGGACACTCTCACATGCGTGTCGGACACGTGTCCACTGCGTGTCCGACGCGTGTCCGTGTCCGACACATGTCTGACACTGGTACGGAGCCCTCGGAGAGGTGTCCGTGCTTCATAGCGGTAAAGTGTTATGCGTTATTGGTATTGTTGAATTTGCCATCCGTGCTGTAGGTCGGTGGAGATGGAATTGATAGTATGTATTACTTCACTTATCTCGTTTTGGATATATATATATATATGTGTTGTCGGTTTGCATATTGTGGAGATGAGATTGGTAGTATATATTACTTCGGTTATCTCGTTTGAATGTATATATGTGTTAACGGTTTCATACCAGTCTTTTTTTAAATCCTTGAGCCTATGGTCAGGGAAGATTGTAGATATATGTTGGGATGTGAAGGCTTGTGGTGTATTGAGAGGTCGGATGGGGATTATGATTTGCATGTGGGGTCATATTTTCAGAACGGTTGTTTAAGTGATTTTTTTGTTAAACATGGAAAGTTTTATCAAAGAAAGAATGAGGTTTATAACATTTTCTTTTGGAAGTAATGATGAGAATATGAACGAGAAGAAATGATTTTATACTGAATTGTGTCAAGAGAAATGTTTTGAGAAAAACACAGTTATATATGCATATTTTGGATATTAAATGTCACACTACTTAAATGGTATGTCTTGATGAATTCATGATCATTTTTATCTATATGTTGTGATTGGTTAGGATCTTTGGAATCTCTACTGGGTTTAGTGCTCATCCCACATGTTGATAAACTTTTTCAGGTACAAGGCTGGGGGAATCGTGTATGATTTGAAGTCTTTTAATTGTTGGCCACAGGGCCCTTTACTTGTTGGCCGTGTACCATGTATTGTATAAGGGTAAATCTCTTTTGCTTTATTTATTATTATTCAATGTAAGCCTAAGGGCATTGTAAGATGTCTTATTTATATGATCATGGTTGTCGTAAGAGAATGTTATTATTTATTCCTGTTCTTGTTCTCAACTAAATAGAATGATTATAATTGGATTTGGTAATGTACTCGAATAATAAAAGTCGGGGAGTGACATGTATTGTCTGACATGGACACGTCCGTTATTCTTATAAGACAACTGTAAAGTTAGGATGCCTAGGTTCAAATCCATTTAACCTAAACACAGAACATGGCTTATTAGCTAGATTGGGTGTATATGAAATATACCTAATAGCATAGACATTTCTAAGAAGGTGGTGTGTCGTGTTGGGCACCATGCCTGACACTAACACGACATGACCCTTGTTGGACAATTCTCAACACTATCAAACAAAATGTCAAAACATGTCTTAAATTTTTAAAAAAGTTTCTAAACTCGAATACATTTCAGACATTTGAAAAACATGTATCTATCATTTAGACACATATGAAGCACATTACACTCCACAAATTTGAATAAAATAACTGCGAATTCAATGATAAAAGAAAAACAATGTAAATTTACACTAATTCTCTTCTCCTCATTTAGACATTAGAAATTAGTGTTACATTGTATTTTGTTATTATCTTTGAATTACAAATTTATTTACATGACAAATACATTTTGATCAGAGAAAGTCAATTGTTAGTATACATGACATAATAATTGTTTATTCTTATATATAATATATAATAAATATATAAACTATATATTTCGTAAATATCCCTTACATATCGTGACCTGCATTTTTTAAGTAAAAAATCATGTCAACATGTACGTGTTGTGTCACGTATCCATGCTTCTTAGTAACAAATAATTCCTACATGCAAGATTTACTCATTGATTATTCATCACATAATAATTTCTTCCAAAAGAAAAGCGTGTCAATAGCAAGCAATTAAAGGGTTCCTCTCCTTTCAGCCTAACTTGCCCTTTTAGATATGCGGTCAACAATTCATACTCACATTGATGTCTTGCAGCCATGGTTAGTTGACATGGCCATTAGGTCTTCAAGAGCAAGACATGGGAACGTGGAAAATTAACTATGTTAATGAATATTAAAAAATACATTTATCTCTGTTGGGTTTCACTTGCCTGTGCACACATTCTAATCTAATTATACAAACTAAGGTGGATATATGTTCTATACAGCCTTTGATATTTCCTTTCCAGTATTAATATTACAGAACAATCTACTCAATAATCATTAAAAAAATATTAAAATAGCAAAAAGAATTACATATGAAGGAAATAAAAAATATGGCAACATCAACAAATCGAAACAAGCATCAATTGGGTAAAATGTGTAGCCAGTTGATCATGATTCCACGGCCTTCCCCTCTTCACATGTGTGGGACCACCATATAAGAGGAAGGGCTGTAGAAGTGCATTCCTAGATATATATTACTAATACTATGATCTCACAATTCATACAATCGAATACCAACTTTCTCTGATTAGTGTGCAAAGACTAATTATTTTGATTCAAGAAACTAATCTTAAACAAGTAATAACTACTGATAGCAATCATGAAACCTCATTGAATCACAAGAACTGAGAAGGGGAGGCAGACCTGCAGAGTGAGAGCACTGGTGTGCTTGGTGACCAAAAAATTGGTGAGATTCACAAAATATGCCAAGGCAGAATTGAATAACAGATACCAGATGATCCAAATATCATCTCTAGCAAGGGCTAGGGTGATACCAACTACATTTTCCTCCATAAAGAGTGTTGCAGGAAGTAGAAGCACAACAGCTATTGGGGCCATGTACAAGAGGAGGTTCATAGAATTCAGCTTTTCCCTGAACACAGGTATAATCCTTTCAGAATTAATTCAACCGCGAAATAAATAATCTCAAATTAAATTGCATTGCAAAAGTAAAAACAGAAGAGCAAATGATTTACCCTTCAGAAGAAAGCAAAATCCCTTGAAGCACCGATTTAAGTGCCCTTGCAGCCGTAGCACCAACACACATTAGAAATCCAAAAAGATGGAAGCTTGGCTCACCCTAATAAATAAATAAATAAATAAGGGATAAAAAGGAAGGAGAAATGAAAAAATTGATAAAAAAAAAGAAAAAGAAAAAAAGAAAAAGAATTGATACCCCGCTGGCGATGATGACACCAGTAACAACAGGAATGAGAGTGAGATAAGTAAGCCAAGCCTCCCTCTTGAAGGTAATGAGATAGGCGAAGACGGCAGTGAAGAAAGGGGTGGTGGCACCAATGGCCTGATTGAAAGAGACGGGGAGAAAGCGAAGAGAGATGTTACCGCTAACAACAGAGGCACAAAAGACGAGGCTGAGTGCGGAGATCTTGAGGAATTGGACTCGAGATCGGATGGTCTGCATGGGGACCATCTTCAACCAGGCAATGGCGATGTAACTGAGGAGAGAACAAGCAGTCATGTGGCACATCGTTAGGAAGATCGGGTACTTGAACCCGTAGTTGCTCAGCAAGTACTTGTTCAGCAACAAAACCCCTATGTTCGATGAGTACCACGACGTCACTAGCCCCATCGTGAACACCCTGCTCCTTCCCTTCATTGATGACATTGTATTATTATTATTATTATGATTGTTAATCAATCCAATCCAATCCAATTCAATTCTCCTCTAGGGTAGGGCAGGGCAGGGCTTCTTCCAAATTCAAATCCACACACTAGATGAGACAATCATTAGATTAGATCTGCCTACTAGGGTTGGAGAGAGAAACGAATGAAGGAGGAAGACGAAGACAGATCTCAAGACCATTAGTGAATGCAGAGAGAAAAATTGATCACAGACGAGGAGGATTGGAAGACAAACTGTGTGAGGTATATACAACACAACAACAACAATAGAGAGAGCGAGCGAGCGAGAGAGAGAGAGGTATGTGTTTTTATGTGAGAAATTAAAAGGGGTGTCGAGTTTTGAGGGCGACCGACGACGATTTTGTCCTCTGCAAGCAAAATAGAGAGAGCCAGAGATTTTTTTTTTTTTTTTTTTTTTTGAGGTAAACGCGTGCCTCGATCCTCTCTATGCTTACATTTTTATATGGAAAAGACTATGGGATGTGTACATGTGCCCTTTATAATTATAGAAGGAATTAAGGCAAATTTGAATCAAAATAGGGAGAAAAACAAAATATATAAATACGAGAATTCTGTCCTGCACACTATTATTTTAGTGGTTGTTTGGTATTAGCACATTGACTCCGTTTAGTAGATTTATAGAAAAGTGATTATAAATTATAATTTAATTAATAGATTATAAATTATAACTTTAAATATAAGCTATTAAGAGCATCTCCAACGGTGATTTAAATTTTTCACTAAATCTGAGATAAAAATGACCTATTTCACCAAATTTGATACCACTCACTCCAACGGTTCACCTTTCACCAAATCTATTCCGGGACAACCGGGTGGTCGACCGGCCGGTTGACCGGTTAGGCAAAAATTTTTTTTTTTTTTTTTTTTTTTGCGAATTGTCTGAACTTTTTTTTGAACTTTCTGAACTTTTTTCGGGACGACCGGGTGGTCGACCGGCCAGTTGAGCGGTTAAGCAAATTTTTTTTTTTTTTTTTTTTTAACGGTTTGAACTTTTTTTCCTGAACTGTTTGAATCTTTTACTGGTTGACCGGTTGGTCAACCAACCAGTCAACCGACTGGTCGACCCGGTCCCCCTTGCAACGGTCACCAACAGTGTTTTGGTGAAATCAATATTTCGTCGTCAGTTTGATAAATTTTTTGATGAAATCTCAATTTGATATTCATTTGGTACCACCGTTGGAGCTGTGGACAGTGGTTTTTTCATAAAATTTGAATTTGATATCAGTTTTGGTGAACCATTGGAGATGGTCTAACTTGTTTGGTGCAGTTGTGGGATTATGAATTTAAACAGCAGAGTAATGTTTGGTTGATAAGCTGTAAAATAATTTTTTACTGTGTAATTGTCCTTTTTGCCCTTATATGATATAAAAATGATTATTTTGGCATTTTTTTTTAGTTTTAATTTTAAAAAAGTTATTTCATTAATAAAAGTTAATGTAATTAATATTACAAAAATTATTATTTTCATTAATAGTATCAATTAGTATAAAATTATTTCATTTTTTCATTACAAATTAATTAATGTCAATTAATGACTTAATTAGCATCAATCACTATGTTTGGTTCTATTTTTCTAAAAACAGTTTTCAGAAAATTCTACTTTCTTATTTTTTATGTTTTTTTGTTTTTACTGAATTTTTTTAATATTTTATGCAAATTTTTTACTTTTTAGACACACCTAACATAAATACACCTAAAAAGTAAAAAAATTGTAAAAAAAAATCTTTTAAAAATTCACTAAATATCAAAAATATAAAAAAAATACAATAATTCAGTATATTTTTTATATTTTTATGTATTTCTTAATTTTTTAAAATATTTTTTCACATTTTTTTTACTTTTTAAATACATCTAAGTAAGGTACATCTAAAAAAGTAAAAAAAAATGTTTAAAATTTTAAAAATATTCACTAAAAACAAAAAAATACGAAAATCAAAAAACTCAGTTTTCAAAAAACTTAATCCAGAAAACTCACACCAAACACACTGAATACTATCCTTGTGTTATTTAGGGGCTATTTTAAGTGTTTATTTAATTTATGCTTTAAATATTATCCTTATGTTGTTGTAAGTCATCATGAATTGGTGTATAGGCCATAGCTTAAAATTTATTTGAGTTGATAGTCTTTTCTTCCAATTTTTTTACAGCTTTCATCAATGTTTACACTATTGTAATCACCCACTTTCCATTAGCACTCTGCAATCTCCCTCAATTTTTTGTTTCTTTGGATTAAAAAGTTAGATCAAACGAAAGATTATCGCTCAAGGCATAAGAAAGAGACCATTCATGCTAAATGGTTTAATCTCTTCGGATGTTCATTACCAGGGCATTACATCTCTCTTATGCTAAATGCGACCTCTTGTTTGATATTTTTCTTTATCACTGGTGCATTGCTTCTAAATGACTAACTTCCTAGTTAGACCTTTGGAAATCACAAAGAAAATGTTCATTATAGCTTATTATCGAGTTTGGATTTAGAGTCATTATTGCTCATTTTGGGTTTGACTAGGCATTATCGCTCTTTTCGAGTTTGAATATCCATTATCGCTCATTTGGGTTTGACTCGGAATTCATTATGGCTTGTAAATAAGTTTGATTCTTCCTTTGTAATTTCCCCCATAGAAAAGGGCTTGAAGAACTTATTTCTCTGGTTAAGTCGTGCTTGCTATTCTTTATTACTTTTGGACTTAGTGGATGTAATTATCACTTTTGAAAAAAAAGGAAGAAAAGAAAAAAAAATGGAAAGGTAATGTAAAAAAAGCTAATAAAAATAGGTAAAAAGGTAATAAAATTAGGTTAGGTTCAATCAGATGTTATATTGAGCCTATTGCATCTTGAATCATTGCATACTTTTTAGTGATGTTTAAATGATCCGCGAAGCAATGTCTACCTCTTCTCTTGAGGTAACTCCATGATAGGGAGGAGGTATTGTCTATCTTTTGTTTAATTTATTAAGCTCTTATTATATCGTTTCTAAGATCATCACGCAACAAATTTGCTACAATTGATGATTTGTGAATCGAATTTACTCCTCCCTTGATCATCTTCACGATAAGAAAGGGCAAAGAGGATAAACATCTCTTGGAAATACTCTATTTTTGCTTTGTGGCAGCAGAATATTTCCCAGAAGCAATGGCCGCTCGACCATCATTCGGTACAACCGACCACTTTTCAAGGCCAACCGGCCACCTATTTTGTACAGACAGTGGCATTTTTACAGTAGAACAGCGCAGAATTTGAGGCCAAAACAGAATAATTTTTTGACTACAAACAGAGCAGATTCTGGCAGCAAACAGAGAGGTTTCTGGGAGGATTTTCTCAGTTATGCGCATGTGGCTCCTCGCCTCCCGTTCAAGTCCATTAAATTAGCACTTTATTATTAGCATGTTGTAATTAATTAGTGGTAACATTAATTAGTGAAGTTTATTCATTTGGGATTTGTAATAATTAGCTTAATTAGGATATACATTCGGACCCTCTTGTACGAGGGTAAACTTGTAATATTTTGTATGTCTTCTAACCCTCATTTTTTTCTCCATTTTATTTATGTGCTTATCGTGGTAGCATCATATTTTTTCATTTCATATCATTGCCATGCTTAATTCATCACTCTAACATTGTTGTCATTTCTTACCTACTTGAATATGTGCGTTGTCACATGTTTTGAGTTGATCCATATGACATGTTAAAATAAACCAAACCTAGCAGTTGCATTTTGTTGTGTTGCATTAGTCACTTGCATATTAGAGCATGTATTTTTCTAATTATTTGCTTCTCTTTGGCTTGTCTCGGTTGAGTACTAAGTGAGCATTTTTTGCTTTAGCATGTTGCATAAGTGTTTGTGTTGCCATATCAAGCATACTACCATGAGGCTAAGTGCTTATTTGAAATAACTGTTCGGATGATCTTGATTAATGTATATATGAGCTTGCTTTTTCAAGTAGCACATATTCAAAACTTTTTTTATTTATTTTTTTATTTTTTTAAAACAAACATGAAATCAAAGCATTCCAAAATGGGTGATGTAGTCTATACTTGAGTGCCTTATATAGTAAGTTAGCATAATAATCAGAACATGAGCATATATTGTCCATAAAAATCACATCATGATTAGTAGAGGCCGATCTTTGATCGGGTGAGTGGGGTGCTCAATTCATGACCTTTCCCTCTCATATCTAAGTTCCCGAGCCGAGACACTTTGGCTATGATGGACAGGGGGCCTTTGACATGAGACACGAGTTTCCTAAATTTCTTAAAAATATTTAGGTGGCGACTCTGAAATCAAGCAATGTAGTCCATTTCTGGCATCTCTGATGATAATTGAATTTTCTAAAGAATTGCCAAATTTGAACTCTCATTTGTGTTTTTTTGTTTCACATTGCACTTATGAAACCAGATTTAGAGCCACAGGAGTCTAAACTATAGGGTTATCATATTCGATGAGACTAAACCCCTCCGAGGAGCACGAAAAACCAGCTACAGTTTTTGCTACTTTGGTGAGGAAATTAGAGAACTCTACTTGAACTTCATAATATGACATTTTATTTACAGATATATGTTCATTGCATTGTATTTGCATGGTGCTCTTCAGTCACTGTGTTTTTCATCTGCTATTCTTAGATGGCATGTTGGAGGCTTGCCTAAAAAGCTTGTGAAAAAGCTGGCTAGTCGCGAGCTCTACCATGTTGGAAACGCAACCCTTGGATCTGGATTATCGCCGTAACGCTTGATCCTCCTTGCACTTCTCGGTGTTAGATGTGAGAGGTATATTAAGTAATCTTGCTGAAGTATTTATTTGACCATTCAGCCTAGTGCATATAGTAAAGCCATAGTAATTGTTCCAAACATAGGACATGATGCTCACCCGTATGCAGGTTTTTGTGAAACCACTTGATTAAAGTAGTGAAACCCTAGATCATGCCAAAAACTAGGACAGGGTAATCCTACCTCCTCATAGGAGTGTTTTGGCTCTCTTTACCTGGTATGTGCTTTATAGTAAAACTGTACAGGAATGCATCATATCAGTGGTACAGTTGATGTCAGTTTATGGGGCAGAATTCAGTGGGAAGTATAGTTCTACAACTATGATCATGTCTGTTTTGATACAATTATGGCTGAGGTGCTGTCTGATTTCTGATTTCTGATTTTATTTGTTTTTTCTTTATTTCTTTTGCTAGGTAGTCTAAAACCATAGCTTTAGAAAGTTCTGATATCCCTTAAATACTCTAGACCTGTATTGAAAGACTTTGTAAGGTCGGAGATTTTGTTCAGGGACAACCAGTGTTTGCCTCACTATCACCAGTTGTAAGACGAAGAAGGGTCAGACAAAGTTCACTAGTTTAGTTATTTCAGCAATCACCCTTCAGCTCACCTATACTCAGTACACCTCAAGCACAATCACCTACTCCTAGAATGGCTTAGTATCCGTCATTAGATTTGGAGGACTTACTAATGTGTCTTCAGCAGTCAGTCGACTCACTCCAAAACGACATGGCCCATCAAGTCGAGGTCACGAATAGGTTGCAACAACAACAGCAGCAGCCAACTGCGGCTTCTACTTCCCATACGCCTAATATGGCTATCCCTATACTCGACACCACTGCCAATGTTGCTACAGCTCAGGATCCATAAGTCGAGGTTGTTCCATCTTTTCCCGTCTAGGCAGACCCAATTCCAGTGTAGATGTCTAGAGCTCCAGTTTACCAGACTGAGGCACCTTTTGAATTTTAGGTTGACTCTACCATGCTCAAGGTCAACAAACTAGAAAAATTGTTCAAGAATGCACAAGGAGTTAACTCCAGTCCAGATATAGAGGATGGATATACTGAATCTGCAATTACTTTGCCGGAGCGGTTCAAAATGCCGCATATTGACCGTTTCGATGGCGCTGGAGACCTAATGGTACATCTATGTCTGTTTTTTGATATCCCGCGACCAATGGGTTTAGCCAAACTTCAAAAGTTGTCACTCTTCAGCCGAACCATGTCAGGTATAGCTGCCATCTGGTACGCTAAATTGGAGGACTTTGTGAAACAGAGTTGGGAGGAGTTGGCCGAGTCTTTCATTACTCAATACTCTTACAACACGCAAATCGAGGTCACAACGCGTGATCTTGAAGCAACGCGTCAGAAACCGAAGGAGGGCTTCTCTAAGTTTGTAACTAGGTGGAAGGCCAAGGCATCAATGATGACTACTAGACTGTCACACCCCAAACCTGGGTATGATCGGTCGTGGCCCACAGGGACTTAGTTCAAGGCACACGTAAGCCTAAACATGAACCCAAAATAAATGTGACAATAGCCCAGAAATAAATAAAACAAAACCCAAACCAGTGACAAGTCACAATGATAAAATGGTAAAACCAGCCATAACCAACTTCCAAAAATATATACTAAATGGAACACCAACCGCCCATAAAATAAAATAATTCTAAACAAAATCCAACCACAATGTATACACAAAACTAACATAACAAGCTAAAACAAAATAATGAATGTCTTAGAGGTCCATGCAATTGAGTCCCTTCTACGCCATAAGTCCACTCTAAGTCCTTCAAACACCTGGAAGTGATAAACAACTAAGTCAGCTAATAGCTCAGTGAGTAGCAACATGGATAGTAAAAACAGTTTTGAAAACAGGGTTCAATTCCAAAATAAGATATATATCACAGAAACTAGATTGTCATACAATTTTGATAAAGATAATCTGTTTCAAAAAGAAGGTTCCATAGTTCAACAGTTAAAATACCCATGTTTCTCAAGAACATGATAAATGACATTTTTCACTTAAAACAGATTACACCATGAACACCGATAATTTTCTGGGTACTAAGAATAACAAGTAACATGCCACACAGTTCTCAAGGCAGTAAGCCCATTGGATCCAATATCGAACCAAGAGTCATCCTCGGGGTGGCAACCTAGGCCTTTTCTCTAAGACGATCCAATTGAAGGTCACCTAGCCCAACCCAGGTCTTTTCCTTACAATCGTTGAGCACTAGAGTCATCACGGCCCAGCTCAGATCTTTTCCCTAGTGGCCAGAGTTACCACACACAATGGAATAATTTCCTTGGACTAAATATACAGATGGTCCCGATAATCAATACAATTCAATTTTCGCAGAACATGGTAGTTCACCATTATAAATATGAGACCAAAACAAATAGTTTACAGTATACCAGGTTTACACATGTTTCAGAAATAATTTAATTGTATTGATACTATAATAATTTATCAAAACAGTTTAGTTCTGAAACAACAATTTAATTTTCCAACAATTCAAGGTAGGGGAACATTTATAAAAATATGTAGCATGCAACTACTCACCTGAACACGGTACAATATAATCCTCGAATAAAGTATGAAAGTTCAACTAGTGTCCTAAACAAAGTATTAAAACTACACGTTGTTACTAATTCAAACATACCAAAAGAATAATAAACTAAGTAACCCTAAACTAAACTGCACTAACACAGCTCAACCCAACTCATCGTTACTCTTAAATATTACCTAAGCTCATGTTCTTCAAGGTCTAAAATCACCCAAGACGTGGGTTCAAATCGAAACTTAATTAAAAGCAACTTTAAGATAAAACAGAATTTTAAACAAACTTTTCCAATCTATTCGCTAACTTTGAAAATTACAAAACCCACTCCACACTATTCGAAAAATTCCAAAACCCTTTAGATATCAACTAATATAGCCTAAGTTTCAAACCCAATTAGTTTCACTTGATTTGCTTATCAAAATAATTATTTACAATTAATTATATCCAAACAGGTTGTTTTCTACAACACTTTAAAGAAATTAATGGTTCTCTTAGTATACAAGAGAAATCAACACAAGGTCAAAAATTTAAGAAACTAGACTCGTAACCGGTTCTAATGACGCTGATTTTATAATTTTTGGATTTATACCCAAAGAGAACAACACTTCCAAAATTATTGTTTAACACCAGTTTTCTGGACAGAATTGAATGCAACAGTTAATATAGATTTTGACTCCCAAAAATTTTAGAAAATTCTGATATGCAATTCAATATGTAATTAATCTACTGTAAAAATTTCAGTTCAAAATTCATCCGTTTGATAAGATTTCTTGATTTTTAAAGTTTGTGATTCTATGCAAAATTTTTGAACTAAGAATTACACCCATTCTTTATACATGAATTTAACACCTCAAATTTCTTAACAGTATATATATGTACAAAATATATACACCTACAACCTCTCCATCAATGAATTAAATCATAAAATAGAATAAGGATAAAGAACAAAAATAAAAGAAAGAAGAAAGTTACCACACACCCAAAAGTTCTTCTTTGATTGCAACTTTTTCCCCCCCTTCTCTCTCTCTCTCTCTCTCTCTCTCTCTCTCTCTCTCTCTCTCTCTCTCTCTCTCTCTCTCTCTCGTGGCTGCTATATGTTGAAAGTGTTGTGAAAAACAATTATAATAAGAGTTAGGGCTTTTGTTAGGAAAACTAGGGTTGTTTTTTTATATATTTAAATAAAAGGTTTTAAATTATTATCTCTTTATATTATTTTATTTTCTCTCACCATTAATTTAAATAAAATACCAATATTATTAGATTAAAATATTCTTACTAATTTGCCCTCTTTTTTTTTTTTTTTAAATAATAAATCTTGCCTCTAAATTAAAGACTTTCACCATAAATTTATTTTAGGTTTTAAAATTAATTAAAAGATCCTCCAATAATATTTAATTTGCACTTAAAGATTCACAAGCAAAATATTTGAGATTGTAAAATAATTATTACTTAATTATTTATTTGATTTGTATATTCGGGTTCTCACAAGACCCTCAGAAAAGGACCAAATTCAGATGGTTGTCCATATCTTCATGGCAAGCTGCTGCAGAAGATGATCGTTCTCCCCTTATTCACATTCAAGGAACTTCATGAAATGGGAGTTTAGATTGAAGACAAAATGAAACATGGCATCATTACAGAGGACAAAGAGCCGGCCAAGAGACCTTTTATTCGTAGTTCCAATGCTGCCGAAAGTAGCACAGCTGCGAGGCCTTCAGAGGTGAGTGTTGTCACTACCACTAAAACTGCCGACCTCTTTGCCAATATGAGCCCACAAACTTCCAACCCTACTCGACCTTTGGGTAGAACTTTCAACTAGCTTTACATGACTCTATCTCGAGTCACGCATGTGTTAATCAAAAAAGGGCATCTGAAACCCCTGGACCCTGGACCACTTCCAGACCCTCCAAACACGATCCCACCAAATATTGTGTTTTCCATCAACAGCACGGCCAGACCGGTGCTTCCACCTATGTCATCAGATTCAAGATCTCATCGACAACAAAGTCATAGCTTTACCCCAAAAGCCAAATGTGACCACCAACCCACTCCCTGTCCATAACCAAGTCCCTCCCACCCAGAAATATCAACCTCATCCATATACTACCGCCCACCTTCTACCCAAGCGTCTACATTATCTCCTCCTATTTACCAAAGCCGATGTTGTTCATCTATGAGGGCACATACTTGTGCATGTTGAACACATCCAACCCATAATTCGAGCCTCACAAATCTATGGTGACAACGCCTGAAGAAAATGAGGTTTTGACCTCGGAGGGAGGTGCCGGTCTGTCGTTGGAAATTCCCGGGGAATTATCTAAGGGGGAGTATGACCCAAGCCACTACATTGCTCCCATTACTCAAACCAGGCCTGAGGTAGTACTGCCGACCTCAGTTGATATTAATGTGGTTAGGGAAGACGACCCAAGCCAAGGGTTGGATGATCTTGCGGATCTTGAAGAAGATTTGGACAGCCTTCAATTCTTCGAAGAACAGGACTAGGGCAATGTGCAGATTGGTTGGTTAAATCATAAATTCCCATCTTGATTTTACTTTTAAAGGGTGCAGTCACTTCCAAATTCAGATTCAATGATTGTGGAGTGAACAAAGCTAAGTCCAGTATTGTTTTATGAAAAAAAAGGAGATGGGATGAGAACTTATTAGAGTGTGGCCAAGCCAAGACTCGAGTAGCCAAGTGGATGCAAAGACTAGAAAGCTCGGAAACAAGCTTTCCAATTGTTTTAGCCTCACATCCAGTTTCAAAGTGTGGATAAAAAGATAAAAGAGTGAAGACTACCCATGGGATAATTATCCGAATCAATATTTTTGGTTCAATCCTATTTTATCATTATGATACTACCCCAATCAATACTCTAAAATCAACCAAAGAGGCTCTAATTACAATAATAAAAGAGTCAAGGGCAATCCCACTAGTCCAAGGAGTATGAAGTGTTACATAGGTGTCCAATTACCCTTCTAGTAAATAGCTAGTAAATGTGAATTTTGGTAGTTCTGAATAGACTACTTACAGACACATCGCCTAGGAATTTCCAGGGTGTTATTTACGATTTAATAATTGGTTTATGGAATGAATGGAACTCGAATTATTTTGGAAAGCTTCGCATCATTGCATTCATGATAATGTAAAACGTTTTGACATGAAATGGAATCACTTGAATTCATGATCATACACATGTTAATCTCATATGTATTGGTAATATTATTTTTACTAGGTATTAGTGCTCATCCCTTCGTGGAAAAACATATTTAGGTACAAGTGAGATGACATCGCCTCGTTGAAGGCTTGAGAATGATGTTTTAGAGCAAGAAGGCTATTTGTTTTGTTGTTGGATTTGTATAGATTTTGAGCTTACTTGTACAAGTAGAAACCCTTGTTTTTGTAACAAGGTCCTATTCCTTGAAAAATGTAAGCCCTTAGGGCATTTTGATTGAGATATAGATTTGTTTTGTAATTATATTACATATGTAATGCATTTGATATATTTTGTTCATCTCACTTGATGAAATGATGAATATGAAAGGAGATTTATGAGTATCAGAGAATAATGAGCACTATGTTGGCTTCCGCATATATAATTTGAATGGATATTTAAATAAAGAAATGATGATGGATTTAGTAAACATTATGCATACTTATAGAAATTGGGGCATTACATGCTATATATGGTCGATAGTTCTAACTATGGTAATGGACTTTCTAGTAATTCAACATCCAAAATAAGAGATACCACAAATAAATTTGATAAAATATACACAATAAGGGAAGCCGCGACCTACTAATACCTTTTGGAAAACTATATTATGAAAGATTGGAAATTAGAAAACAATGAATTCTATGTTCTACAACATCAGGAAAACATTTTTACAAAATTGTTTATCCAAAATGTTAAAATTTGTATAATTAAATTTTGTATATTTGTCATAAGATTATTGGAAAAATAGTAATAAATAATCTAGAACAATTATTGTAAAAACTAGTGTACATGAAAAGATAAACAAGCAACAAAATTCCACTGAAACACAATTTTAGATAAAAGCCACCAATAATGTTTATGGATTCTATTACCAGTAAATAGAATCAGTAAACAATATTGAAGTTTTACATTAGGCAAGAAACAAATTTTGTACGAACATTAATTCGTAAAAAAAAAAAAAATTTAACCAAAAAAAAATTAAATTAGAATCACGAAGTTTGTATAAACAAAGATTGTAAAATAGATATGAATTTTTGTCTCAAAATTGTTGAAAAATATTTTCGAAAAAATCAATTTAATGCAAATAAATAATAAAATAAAACAAAAGAATTCCTTACAAAAATTCTGCAAAAGTTATAATAGATTGTGACTAGGGCCAGTGTTTGAATATTATGTCTTTAAGACATAAATTTACCCACACCTCTGGTAGTTGTGATGATGGGCGTCTTGCCTCCAAGATACATGATCACCACACACAAAAAGTGTACAACTTTTTGTGTGCACATCAAACCAATTTGTATTATGTACTCTCACTCTCTAGACTTTTAAAAATATGTAGAGTAATTTAGAAGGAGGAAGAAGATGGTATAAACGAATTGGAATTCGATACCTAAAATGAAGGGGATGGAATTTATAGATTATGCTGTGATTCTTTAAAATAGTTGCAACTATTCTTTAAAAGTTATGACCCTACAAAAGGACACACCCTTTTAACTTAAGAGATACAACATTGGAATTAATTTCTATTCAGATTTTCCCACATGATTCTTTTCTTCTTCTTCTTCTTCTTCTTCTTATTATTATTATTATTATTATTATTATTATTATTATAAAATGGTGACTAGAATTCGAGGGTTATTCAATATGCCTTCTATTTATGCAATAATGATTTTCATGAGTTCAAAGGAAGTCTCTTCGTTCATAGTTGAGTTGCGGCCTTCTTAGGTATGCATGATAACGTTTAATTCAAGCCAATTATATTTGTGGATATTTTTATCTTGCAAATAGTACTTAAAGTCCCATTCAGGGTCTATTGAGTCATCATTATAGCTTTAGGCTAAGCGAGATCTTCCCTAACTTGCTTCATGTCTTTGAAATCAAATGGGTTATCCTTATCATCTCCTAATGAATAGATTTGATTCAAGTTAGATGCGACATAAGAAATAGCTTTAGGTAGGTGGGGTTGTAAGATAATGGGGTTGTAAGACATGGAGTTTAGGTGTTGATTTTTGGGGTGTTGGTTGCGTCAGAAGAAAGGTTGAAGATAGTTTCTTCGAAATCCTCAGAGTAAGAAAGGTATGTTCATGGCATGAAAGACACTTCTAATTTTGTAGCTCGTCGAGGATGACGTAGTTGAATAAAGCATCATCATTGATCGTGACACCCAATTTTAACTGACCCTAAGACTTTGGGTGCTTGTAGGCCTCTCAATAATGAAATGGTAATACCTTCATCCTTAAAATATTGAAAATTGCTTAAAGTTTCTGTTACTTCTTATTTCAGCCAAAAACTAACTTTTTTGCAAAAATGGCCAAAATACCCCTAAACTTTCAACCACAAGCCAAATTTTAAACCCTAAGAAGTAAGAGAGGCCCGATTGCACTTGGATTGATTGTATTTTCCAAAATTACTGACTGATTTTATCAAAAACATCGATCTAAGAACAATTTAGGCTCAATTCGGCCATAAGTAGGCAAAAGCCATGCAAAACTGCACCTAACCTGCAAAGTTGACACCTGGACCCCTAGCCGTATATGTGCTCGCACATCCATGGTGCGACCGTAGCTAGATTGTGCGGCCGTACTTCCTCTGTGTGGTCGCACCTTCCCCCGACAGACAGAAATGTAAACTTTGCAAGGATGGCAATGCAGAATTTAAGAGAGGAGCTAGGGAGAAACCAATGCTCAACCCTAGCAGCTTCCTCTAGCTTCCTCCCTAAGCTAAGAGTGCTTCTAAAAGCACCATTTTCCCTCATTTAAAAGGTTAGCAATTCTTGAACTTTGAAGGACATTTTGAGAGCTTGTGAGGGAGAGACCCTCTCTTACACCCTTAACTCCGAAAATTCCTTCACCCTAACAGTAACCTAAAGTAATCAAAACTTTCTAAGGCTTGGAGACTTGAACAAAGCTCGGAACCTAAACTTGAGGGAGGCCTACAAGCAAGGAAATCCTTATTTTCTTGATTGCTCTTCTCGTGCTCTTCAATTGTTGAAAACAAGCAGGTAAAGCTCTCATCTCTTCCTATTTTTAGAGCCTTTATACCCTATTTTTCAGTAGTTAGTCATAGCTTAAGCATTCATCCATTATCTCATCACGCAGTTTGCCTATTTTTCTTGTTTTTTTTGTTTTATTTGGCATGTTCTCTTTCTTTTCATTAGAACAACATATTTAGGACCATGTAATCATATAGAAACCATGTTTTAGGCTCGGTTTGAATAATCATGTAGATAGCTTATATCATTATCTTTCTTTTCATTTCTTGCATAAGCATCATGCTAGTGGCCACAAAACGGGCCTAGGTTCATTATTGTATGATTAATTGTATGTTTAGGCCATATTTATTTTCTATTTTGCATGAAAGACGCCTAGGTGGGAATCTGGGTAAGTCCATTAAATCCTCATGACATATGCATGTCCTTGTTGCATCGTCCTTTTCAATAATCCAAGTTAAATCCTTCTTATATGCAAAATTAGTTGTTTTGAATGTTTTTTGTGAATGTTGTTCATTTTGAGTTAGGTTTATGGCCATGGATTGATAAAATCCGCTTTTTCATTGAAAAACCCTTTTTTTGAAAATATGGCTTTATTCCTTAAATTTAAAATAGACGACATTCCTTTTTATTCAAATCACAAAGCTTTAGGGTTAGTAAAGGTTTTAGGCTTGAACTAGATTGTATGAAATAATTAACTACTAAAATCATAAAATAGAAGTGAGTAGAGGCCAATCTTCGAATTAGGCAAAATGGGGTGCTTTCATGTAAATGATCTTCTCCTTTTGTATCTAAGCACCCGACTCTTGAAATTTTCTGGTTATGACAGACTGGTCTTTAACTTAGTTTTTGTCATTAAATGTTTCTTAATTCCTCTTTAAAAATTAAGTGGCGACTCTTTGTTGTTAAAGCAAGTTAGTCCAACGTTTGTATGGGAAATGGGCCTTAGACTTGAAAAAGATACGATGCCCACAGCTAGTATTTCACCACTTAGGATTTGAAATAATATTTCAAACCCTTTTTGTTGGTCCAACCAAGGTTATAAGAATTAGAGATGTGCATGGTGCGATTCAGTGTGGTTTGAGAATAAAATTAAAACCAAACCATTGTTAGTAGATTGGCAAACTTGCTATCTATAACCAAACTGCGGTTTGAACTGTTTCAACCTATTAGTTGATTGAAGAATAATCTTAAACAATTGTCAAGTATTTACAAAATAAATAATACTAATTTGTATAATTATATATAGATATATATAACACTAACTAATTTTGCATAATAATTTTCATATATATAACTGTAATTTGTACCAAATTTCACATCTCAAATCTCTCTCATATTGATTTTTACTTTGATATTTCATTGGAAGTAATATATATATATATATATATAGGTGTTAACTATAGCAGGACGTAGTAGTTTCAAAGACGAATTATAAATTTTAAACTGTGGATCAAATTAATCTATGGTTAGCAGGTAGATCGGTGCGGATTGGGCAATTTTAGTAGATTGGGTGATATTTTGCATATCCATAGTAGCAATAGTAGATCTTAGGAAGACCAAGATCACGCCAAGAAGATTGCTTAGGGCAATACCACCCATAACAATATGAAAAAAAATTAGAAACAAACTAGAAATTGGGAAGGCTATAGAAGGACGTGACCTCCCTCAAAAGGGGTGAAGGGGAAAATACATACTACCCTCGACAATAATGATTAAAGGCCAAGGCATCTGGTCCTTAATGCCCTTAAGGATGTTGTTATCATTCTTGAATAACGACATCGTCTAAGATATTGAACCAAGTCCTAAAATGCTCAATTTCATCACAAAAACTTAGCATCTTCATGAGATGACTCATGATTCAAAGCGAAAAATGAATAATCTCAAATGTTAAAATTAAAAGAGAGAAGTAGCAACTTACAAAAGAAAAAAGTGAAGCAACATCGATGAATGCTACTAAGTCTAAGGAATCAACAAATATGAAGGCTTGTTGAAGATGCATACAAGAGTACACCTGGAATATGATAAAACAAATTTAAAATGAGAGTAGAGAGGCACCAAACAAACGTACAGTCCTGAAATGGTTCTTTAAGGAAAGTTAAAGAGGGATGAGAGATGCCATTATGACCCAAGAGTGACCTTTTGGGTTTGCTCAACACATGGCCTAAAGAGAGTAGAATAATGACCACAAAGTGATCATTAAGCATCAGTCCAATATCAGGTTTATAAATACGAAATTCCATGTTGGACAACTGTTTTGACGTTAGTCCCAGACCTATCAAAAATGAGCAAGTCGTGGCTGGACGGAAATTGAAAGTGAGAGTAAGAATCCCAAGATTGGGCTAATCAAAAGAAACAGGTCAAAAACTAGGTCCAATTCCAAAGGCTGAATCCTTTTAGGCCTAATAAGAGAAAGTTGCGCATGAGAGATATACTGGAAAATAAAGACCAATTAAGTCGACCATGTTTTGTTAGCTAAAGAGACACATCTATGCCAATCAAATTGAATGAAATGACAAGAGCCAAAGGAGCGCCATATATCTTAAGTGGAAATAGCCTTAACAGCAGTAGGGTTGTCATTTAGTTTGCACACCCCAAAGCTTGACTGTGCTGATTTGCATCCTGAATAATCTCCTTCTCTTGTTTGAAGCATACCTTGGGCCTAGCCCTTCTTTCATTTAATCTTTCACTCTCTAACACTGTATCCAAACATAGGCTATGAATCACGATATCATCTTTGTCAAAAATCACCATATTGTGGGCACTTGAAAGTGCTAAACCATTTCTCAAGTTCCTATTGGAGCCAAATAAAATTTTGATTAATAAGTTGGGTGATTCTAATGATACTTCAAATTTGAATTGAACAATGTAGGGAAGGTGGTTTGGAAATATTCTTTTGATCCAATGAGACGCTCGAGATTCTCAGCTAGTAACCTGAAAAGGAATGAGCACTCCGGTTGGGGGTGCCGGAATTAGCACTCCGACAGATAAATCAGTGTATACTCTCTTGGCTACTTGTATCTTAAGTTAAGCGTATTAGTTCTCACATACCTCTTTTTGGTTGCTCTTCCTTTATTTATATATGCCTCTGGTCCTCAGGATATAGCCTGCTCTTAATCCGTCGTGTGATTGTTCATTCGGCCTTCTATTTGTTGTATTCTTACTTTTATTCGGCCCTCCGCTCAACCAGCTTTATGGCTGATTAGGATACTCGACACCTAGAACGCAAGAGACGGGCGAATATAATATATACCTAGATTTTGTAAATGTGTACTCGGCCTATCTGAGTCCTCTCTTATTCGGCTCCCACAAACAAAATAAACAATTTTAGTTAGTACGTGTGTGAAGTTGTGAAGTCTCACATCAAAAGTACAATAAAATGAAATTTTTTTAATATATATTGACTTAATTGGCGGTTCTTAGATTTCAAATTAGAGATTTGAATATGTACAATCAACCTAAAATCCAATTCAAAGCTTACATATATTTAAGTTAGGAATTTTTTTAAAGCAAAGATAAGGTTGAAATGCATTGCTAATTTTTTACAATTTTGTACATACACTCAAAGTTGAATCATATAAAACCAAGGATAGAATAGTTATAGTCAACTCTCATTCTTGGGGCCACATAGTAGTATTTTGAATGGAAATATTTTTCTGACAATGTCATACATTAAAAAAAAAAATACAATTAAATGTAACATAAATAATAGAAATTGCTCTTTAGCATTTGTTTACCTTTTTTTATTTTACGATGACAAACTCCTCTGTGGCAAGTCACATTGGATTCATTCCTACAAAGTAAATTTCGAACACACAAAATCATTCACAAATCATATATACTAATGAAGTCCCTAGAAAACACAAGAGTATTCAAACTCAAAATATATCAATCTACTATTCATTTTGGGAGTGCCTGGGCATGATCTTTACAAGTTAATCAATGATGCTTGGAATATCCTATCGCTAGGGCTAATGATCCTTTATTCCCAAATCTTTCTGTCCATCTGTCTTAAAACACTAACATCTATTAGATCATTGAAAATCTAGAAGTGTGATAATCTCAAGACATGATCCAATGAATGTAGATTTGAGGACAAAAAAATGATCCTATGACTAGTTATCATAAATTGACCCTAGCCTCCACTTGTGTCAATGGCCTTCCTTCCCTAAAGATTCTCTTTCTTTGGCTTGCCAACAAAAGAAAAAAAAAAAAAAAAAAACTAATGGAGAGAGAGAGAGAGAGAGAGAGAGAGAGAGAGAGAGAGAGAGAGAGAGATGCATGGCCTCATATCTCGGAGCCAAATTCAGAAAAAGGTGCAACAATAGTTCAATTGGAAGTTAGTAATAACCGAGAGAAATAGAATATGGAAACAAAACAATCACCAATTCTTCACAACAAGCTTCTTCAACTCCCTCATCCCATGTCTCTCGTTTCATCTCTTTCCTCTTGACTCTTTTTCTCTCTCTCTTTTTACATTTTTCTATATGTCACCGACGAAGGGTGGAAGCAACAAGCCTTCCACCACCGGTGGTGGCGGTAGTAGGACGAGAAGAAGAACAGTGGATTGCGTTGAATTTGTAGAAGAAGATGGTACGGGAAGTGGGTATGTTGTTGGGCAGAGCCATCCCCATCGCTCTCCAGTGGTGGTGGGTTGTTGCACCGTGTTGCGAAAGAGGGTACATTCCATGTTAAAATTTTTGAGGCCAGGACGAAACCTGAACCGGTGGGTTCTTCGAGCTCTAATGTTGTTGGTGGCATCTACCACATTTGTGAAATTTGCACTCATGAATGGCATGCATGAATTGGATGAAATGACGAGCGCGAATGATTTTCTGATACATCCAGGGACCATTGATGGTTCTGCAATGCCTCAAAATGTTGTGGTGGAGGATGGTGGCCACCCTGCCAATCTCATGAATAATCAGTCTACGGTCAAACACTCTTTTTACAATATGATTTTGAATTTTTATGTGTAGATATAGGCAAATTATTTGGTGTTAGAAGATTACCACATTCTCTCTATCGTTCTTTCTCTATAATAATGTTGCCATGGTTTTTATTATAACTTGACACACGTCAACAAAATACATAATCTAACAGTTCAAGTTTAACCTTAAATCAAAATAATGTTAAATTACTGCCCTTACATTTTAAACGATATATTCCAAAACGATGCCATTTTGTTTCAACTTTAAACATGAACTGTAAGATTATCACAATAAGATCATTGTAGAGAAAAGTAAAATAGATAATCCTAATCCACAATGATAAAAGGATGTAATTAGTTCAATTCCATCGAGGTTGAAGAAAAATTTAGCACTCAACCAATAACTTTAATTTTGTTAGTTGAAGTTTTGTTGATTTTTTGATTTATTGCAAATGAGATACTCAAAGAAGTCATTAAACATTTTTATTAAAATACGGCATATGGAATCCCACATTGAGAATAAATGAAGAGAGAGGACATGGCTACTTTATAAATGGTGCCTCATTAACCTTTATTTATTTATTTATTTATTTATTTTTTTTTTTGATCAGCAAAGAAAAATTTCATTAACCTTTATTTTTGAAACATATAACATTGGTCACTTATCTTGTAATGCTCAAAGAATCAAAATATAATTTTTTTTGGATATAATATTTTGATTCGTATTATTGTAAAACTTTTTAGAACCGAAACATGCTATATCTTTTGGGCAATCAATTTGACCAAAACATGAAATTTTGATTGGTTTCTAATGGTTGATTCTATTCGATTTCATTAGTTTTTCTTATAGTTCACTATGTTACTAATGCAATGTAATACATGAGCTAATAAATTAATAATAATAAATAAGTGATTATCATAACATTATTTTTGATTAAAAAACTAATTTTTTTTTTTTGTTTAATTACTTGTTTTTATATTCCATAATTAACATCCAAGTGCACAAAAATAAATTAGTGAACCAATTATAGGCGCTCGCAAACTTATATATAAGTAAATGGAGATGCTACTATGCGCATCCGTGGAAGGGCGCATATGGTATGCACTTTATAACAGCACAACATAATGTTGTAATATAAACCATAAAACGACATAACTTTCCTTACCTAGAAAATGTACAACGTTTTACTCACCACAAAAAGTATTATTTTCACTTTAGGGTGCACAATAAATCAATCATTCGTAACCTTTATCACAAATTGACATAACATACACCACAAGCATTTATAACTTTCATCATAAAAAATCATAACTTTCTTACGATGTACCCCTTTCTAGGGTACATATCATAAATTTTTCCATAAATAAAATATTTATTTGTTTTATATTCGCGTCCCTAATATTTTTGTAATGCAGCATTGTGGCTTTGGTTCGGTTTCTATATAGCCAACTATGTTTTCATTTTGATTTTGGTATGAGTTTAGATTTGTTTTTTCAGGTTTTTCGATGAATTATGAACTAAGATGTGTTGAATATTTGATCTTCTATTTACATGATAAATTATTACTAGATCATACTAACAAAATTTAAGGTTGTCTTGTTGAGATGCTCGATGGATTGGATTGCCAAAGTGAAATTTATATTTTTACTAGTGCTCGTTTCACTATTTAAATTCTAATTGCTATGACGGTGTTGTTTTGTTGATTTATACTTTTGGAAGTTATTTAACTTTATGGTTTAGGTCCTTTTCATATGAAATCTTGTCTTTTTAATTAATTTATTTTTATTTTTATCACAGGGGCATTCAGGACTTCGCTCGACTAGTCCCCAGGTACGTGTAGTGTAATTTCCTATCGTACACCTCTCGAGCAATTATCAAAGATAAATACAAAATTGACCTTAATGGTGAATAAAAATGAAATCTAAAACCTTTTGCTTATATGACCATTGGTCTACCCCTTGGGCTAGGCTTGAAATAGTGTTAATTTGTTTCATTAGTGGTTACAATTGAGGTCAATTTTTATTTATTTATTTACTTATTAGTTCATAGTTTAGGGAGAAAGGTCTTCTATGTGACAAGAAATAAACTGTTATCTCTTAATGAAATGCATGATTCGGATTAATTGAATTAGTAACCAATTGATTAATTGGGATCTTATTTCTGATTACTTAATTATGATCCCTCTATTACTTTCGTTTCTACTTGTTAGACTCTTGAAATTTGGAGGAAGCCGATGAGTGACAACCATTTCAAATGCATAGATCGGTCACCTAAGGAAACAAGTATGTCCACACAAGTTTCAACACCACAACTTGTTACGTAGATTTCAATTGTTTAATTACAATTCCACATTTTATTTACTTCCTGGCATCCTAACTTGTGAGTTGTTGTTTGTTGTAGGGAATGGAACTGCTACAGATGGATATATTCTAATTCATGCAAATGGTGGATTAAATCAAATGAGAACTGGGGTGAGTAGCTTTCTTCCATGTTATTTGCGAAGTCAACTTCCATGCTTCCAATGTTCGCATTCTTGCACAAGTTTTTACTACTTTTGAAAGATTAAATTTTTATATTAAAAGTTACATATCAAATAACTTGTTATCATTGTATGAGTGCAATGGACCTTACTTTCGACCAGAGATTCTCAGTCCCAAAATCCATCTATCCTTATCCAAATTCACTCACATTCATTTAATCATGTGAGAATCTAGAAACATAAAAATCTCAATACATGATTAGAAGTTTGTGAGTCAGTCAATTAGGATAGAGGGACAAAAAAAAGTTTATGCATTATATTGTATTGTACTAATGCATTGATGACACATGATTTTGTATTATTCTAACTTTTTGCAAGTATAAAAAATTAATCATTATAATATGTGTTGTATGACTCTTATTGAAATCTCATCATCTATTTTGCTCGAAAGTATTTTTCCTTATTATTATTTGTTATTGTGTAAAATACAGATAAGTGATATGGTTGCTGTTGCCAAAATCATGAATGCTACTCTTGTTCTTCCTACGTTGGATCATGAGTCATTTTGGACAGACCCTAGGTGATTTCACAATCACATATTCTAATAATACTAGCATTCTGGTAGACATTATATAGGCAACTAGCTATCTAGTGACAATAAAAGGAAGAAAGGAAATTAGTTAATTATATCATTGTTTCTATCTACAATATTAAAACATGTTTGCAGTGAGTTTAAAGATATCTTTGATTGGAAGCACTTCATAAGGGCACTAAAAGATGATATTGATGTGGTAGACTCTCTTCCCCCACAACTTGCCAATGTGAAGCCCCTTCTCAAAGCCCCTGTTTCTTGGTCAAAGGCACGCATTATACATTTTAAAAACTTCATTTATCCTCCTGATTTGTTTAGATTCATATTCGAATTCAGATTCTAATTAAAAAAATGAAAATGTGTTTTTACATTTCTATTTTCATAGTGCAGGCAGGTTACTATAGAGGACAGTTACTCACATTGCTAAAACGGAACAAGGTGATGAAATTTACTCATACTGACTCACGCCTAGCTAACAATGGCCTCTCTAGTCCAATCCAAAGGCTCAGGTGTCGTGCAATGTATGAGGCCCTTCGATACACAGAAGAAATTGAGCACCTTGGAAAGGTTTTGGTTAATAGACTTAAAACAAACAATGAACCATACATTGCTCTCCATTTAAGGTAGGCACCATATATCTAACTAGTACTTCTACAAAACTAACCTAGCTTAGCTTTTCAAATTATATATAGGCATCTCTATCTCTTAGTTTCTAATGTTGTTCAATTATCATCAACCATGCCATGCCATGCCATGACAAATTGCCAATGCAATTGTAGATATGAAAAGGACATGCTTGCTTTTACCGGTTGCAGTCATAGCCTCAACTCATCGGAGTCTGAGGAGCTCCGCAAACTAAGGTACGAGGTAAGGCACTGGAAGCAGAAACGGATTAAAGGGGAAGAACGACGAGTCCAAGGAAAATGCCCAATGACCCCAAGAGAGGCAGCGGTGTTTCTCAAGGCTATTGGGTACCCTTCTGCCACCAAAATATACATAGTTGCAGGGGAGATTTACGGACAAGAAGGGCTTGCAGCGCTCCATGCCAAGTACCCAAACATATACTCTCACTCAAATCTGGCAACAGAGGAAGAGTTGAAACCTTTCAAGGATTTTCATAATCAGCTTGCTGCCTTAGACTATATTGTAGCACTTGAAAGTGATGTGTTTATCTATACCTATGACGGAAACATGGCCAAGGCCGTTCGTGGGCATAGGATATTCGAAGGGTTCAGAAAAACCATCAATCCTGACAAGTATGTATGGTTGATAATTCGCTAATACTTAGGCTTCATCTAGTAGTTGGGTTGTTTGGTTTTTGTGCTTTTTTGTCTTTAGTGAAACTTTTTCAATTTAGATTTTTTTTTTAAATTTATTTTTATTGTAGATTCATCTAGACTAAATGACCATAACTTAGAAAGTTGTTAAATTGGGTTCATCTTGTTGTTGCAGGCAAAAATTTGTGAAGCTGATTGATGAAATGGACAAGGGTAAGTTGACTTGGGAAGAGTTTTCATCTGAGGTTAGGAGGCTACATGAAAATAGGATTGGAGCACCACAATATAGAGCGGTCAGACATTTGCCAAGGCATGAGGAATACTTCTATGCAAATCCTTTCCCTGGTTGTGTTTGTGACTAAGTCCTGAGAGTGTTCAAAGAACAATAAGAGTATAGCGACCTAGCATGAAGCTAAAACACCAATTTGGGAATCATAGAGCTGAGTTGTAGTTGATATGAGTGTGTAGATAATTTTTTCTTTTCTTGAATGGCAAATTGAAGCAAGAAAAGAGTCGCCCAGAGGTAACACTACAATGTTCATGCCATCATATGCATGTGCA
The DNA here is from genome assembly GCF_055761805.1 of Camellia sinensis. NCBI lineage: Eukaryota > Viridiplantae > Streptophyta > Magnoliopsida > Ericales > Theaceae > Camellia > Camellia sinensis. Next base: position 55,712,802 of record NC_138968.1, read on the forward strand.
TGTACGCACATGTACAAACATTTTTCTTTTTCTTTTTTTATGTATTTGCATAGCTAAAGAAGCTCTATGAGGAGGGAGCATAGATAGTGACATACAATTTTATTGACAAAAATTAGTTAATCCTATGGGAAATACTCTAATCTTATGAATTGTTTGACCTATAATAGCTTAATCTCTTATATTTTTATGAAATTAAACCTTAAATCTCTTCATTTGAAATCCATCTATCGAAATAGAATCTAATATCATGTTTCTATCTCTGTTTCCCAATTTAGATATAGTGACAGTTGATCCTTTTGACAGCGCTAACTAGTTTAATAATTAATCAAGTGACAGATGATCTCCCAAAATCTTAGAACACTAGTTTTCTAAATATTTGTTGTTTTACTCGGCTTTCTAAAACTAGTTTTTGAAAACAATAAACCAAACAAAATTACCCAGTTATATTTTGTTTTCTGTGGCTCTAAAACAAATAAATTGTTTCTAAAAAAACTCTACAAACATAAGTTTAAATTTTTTGAACTTGTTCCCATGCGGACATAGAAGAGGGGAGGAAAAGCCATTAAAATTTGTAGTAGTAAGGCTAAATTAAACAAAATAGAATTTAATAGCACCTTACAATTTTAGGAAAGTAGAATAATCATATATTCCACTCAAGTAATAAAAACTTATCTTTCCTGCATTTAGTTATAACAATTGAGAGAGAGGATTGAGAAAATAAGAACAAATAGAAAAAGTAAAAGGAAAGTTCTGTTACTGCTATTTTGTTGGATGGCTTGGAACAACTCTTTGTTTTTGAGTTCCGTATTCTTTGTAGCTTCGACCCCTGGTAAATTTAAAAAATAAGAAAATTGTACGAACCAAAGCATGAAGAATAACTTTAAAATATAGTTCCACTGCATTCAGTTGTTATCAAGAAGTGAAACGAAAAGAAAGAGAAAGAAAAGGGTCAATCTTTTCATCTATTTATTAGCAATTCTTTAGGTCAATGTACTAATCTAAACATGGTGCATTTGTGTTTAGATTCAAGTGCAAAATATTGTTGCTTGTGTAAATTTATAAACTTAGAAAAGATTTATCCTTAATGAAATGCTTTGTGTATGTGTGTGTGTGTGTAGATTGGGACCTTAATGAAATGCTTGGTGCTTATTAAAAAGACCTTGAAGATAATAAGCATAAATATCGAACTTGTAATAAAAGGGAAGAACGAAAGGGTCTATTATTTACTTTTTGTAATAATCCAAAAGCATTTGGTCAACACATTTTTTTAGCCCACCTACTTTTTTTTTTGATCAGCAAAGAAAAATTTCATTTAATTGCATGAAATTAAAGGTACAGGAAGATGACATGCATCGAGAGAGATTCGGAAGTATAAAAATACCCCTACTGCTACTTGATAATGGAGTGTAGAAGAGTAAACTTCTTGATTTCTCGAAAACAATTTGTTTATGATCACCAACATCTTAGCAAATATATTTTGCTAGATAGGATGTACATTGCAATCGTCAAGAGCTTTTGTGTGTGTGTGTGTGTGTGTTCTAATTTTGAACAATCGCTTCTTTGTGTTGTTATGTGGAATACAGGATTGTGAGTATCCAAATTTTGCTAGAAAAGGTAATTACGAAAAAACAACATCTAGATTGGCATCTTTTTCTTGACTTCAGTTTTTCGGTGATTTGACCAATGATCCATTGTTTGGTGTTGGTATTAAATTTCTAGTTGAATTTTCTTACATTTATTAAAAAACATAAATCAGTAAGCATGATTTTATAATTTTTGAGATAAACTACAGTGGTCTTGCAGAAACAAATTGCTGCCTTTTTTTTTTTTTTTTTTTCCTTTTTTTGTTCAAGAAGATGGAGGCGTTAATGAAGTTTGTCTAGAAGCTAATTAAATAAACCAAAATAGTTGTTGAGCTTATTATAGAACATGTACTGACATGAGATGATTCAAACTAGACATTTCCACCATCTTTGTTTTTGTGTCTTGGACAACATCTAGAAGACTAGTCAACTCCACCTACATGAAGATAGTAAAGAGAAGCTTTAGTTTAAATGGTGTTGGGATTTTATGCCATTAAAGCCACTTATTTAGACATTTTATTATTAATAAAATGAATTTTAGTACTGAATATCATTACATGTTGTGGGTATAATTGTATCGTTTCAATGCATGAGTAGTGTGTTGATGAGTCATCAAGATGAATTGTCTATGATCTTGGTGTATGGTAGAGGACATATATAATGCCCAAAAAATATGGATACTGAACTACTCATTATATTTCTCAATTGACATTCATTTATTGTTAAATATGTGGAAGCTTAATTAGTCCCAATCATTCGATATTAAAAACATTTCTAAAACTGTATTTCATTCGTAGGAGTCCTTCAAGTTTTTATAAAATCATATCACATTCATTAATACATTCAATAATTCTAGAACATGAATCTATAGCATGTGATTGATGAGAAGCAACGTTCAAACTATTACAAGTTCATGTCTTAAAGACCACAAGTTCTCAAGACTTTGCCTAGTTACAACAAAAGTGGGTTATACGCCCAATACATCAAAGCTCTAGGCTATTCAAAACAAAACAACAAAACGAGCCTTAAGCTCCAAGATCCTCCCAAGCTCTCACATTGGCGAAGGCACGCCGCGAACACCTGAAAATGGTTTTCCACAAAGGGTGAGCTAAAAGCTCAGTAAAGATAATTGTAATGACGTACATGATGTTTAAGGATGTCATACGGTGAATGCATATGAAATGCCATGACAAAACATGAGTTCTTCTCTTTGAAATAATGCCATGCAAGAGTTCCAAAAAAACCACACTCCAAACACTTCCTTTTAAACATAAAGAAGGGTAGTAAATACAACATTGGTAATCTCTAGGCTGGTGTTTACAAGTAGGCTCTCAAAGCACTACTCAAAACCGCTTTATCGACTCCTAACCAGAAGGAATTTGGTACCTACACGGCGTGTATTTTCAGACTTTCACCATGGATCGAAAGCCAAATTAGTTATCCACAACTACACTCCCTAACCGGATTCACCACGATATTCACTCATTTTTCTCAAACAATTCTTTTCAAGAATTTCTCAAAATGTGAAACTATGAAATCAATTATTTAATGGTATGTTCAATGGAATGCATGAGTTACAAATATTTCAATTTGTCTAATTCTCATACAATTTCTATAACACGATAATTCTATCATCCACTGATAGCCAAATCAATTATTTATAATATGATAAGAATAATAACAATAATATATAATCCAAAGCTTTCTCCAACTTTACAAAATCAACATGATTTTCCAACAACTTCAACATTTCAAAAAGTATTCGATACTCATCATTTCAAATTTCTAAATTCTAGGGTTTGGAGAAAAATTTGGGGATTTCTAGTTTTAAATGGAGTTCTCTCAAATTAACAAACCAAGAATTGTTTTGAGTGAACCAATTCGAAGAGTTTAAAGACAAATTAGAAATTCCCTAATCTTTATGCATTCACAATAATATAATAAAGCCCTAGTTCCTCCAAATACACCAAACTACCAAAATACACATAACAATGCTAAATAACATGGATATCGTTAAGAATATCCCTTCATCAAGCAAAGAGGGAGAACAAAACAACACCCAAAATCCCATGACGACGGAATGCAAACTCTTCAGATTAAAGTGATGCTCTAGACGTGCTCAAGCTTTAAACCTCAAGAACTAGGGGTGAGAAATGAGTGAAAATAGATGAAATCAAGGGTTTTGTAGCTTAGATCTTTGAAAATGGTAGAAAAGGAGTGAGAGAAAAGATAGAGATGAAAACGTAGCTTTTTGACGCACAGAGGTTCTATTTATAGTATGGACCATTGTTGGCACAGACAAATACATTGGTGGGTGCGAATGACACAATTGCAGTCGCGGCCACGCTCATTGTGGGCGTGACCAAAAGGGTTGCAGGCCACCCTCGTAGGTGCGATCATTTTCTGCAAAAAGTACTAGAAGGTGATTTTGATCACGGGCACGAACCCTTTTCGTAAAAACTACTGGATGAGGTAATTGGTCGTAGCTTGGTCGCGGCCCATTGCGGGCGTAACCTTATAGTTCACAGGTGCGATTAAATCATCCCGGCTACAATTAATCCAACATAGCACACAGTTGCTTGGTTACTAGATTCAAAACTAAGGTTCCCTGTGACAAAAGAAGCTCAATACAATGTAACACAACCCGAATCAGGATATAAGCTCAACAAATAAAAGAAAAAAGGTTCAGGTCTTGACCCAGGCTACTATAACTTACATCAAAGTTCTTGATCATTATGTTCCTTATGACTTGAAATCTAGTTCACAATTAAAAATGGATTTGGGTTATCTATATAGATGACTGTAACGTATAACTACTACTTAGCAAGATGAATTAACTTAGTCATTAGAGTGGTTGAGCACACACTAATAAGTTAGTGATGAGTTGAACTTAACTTAGTCGTGCATTGAACTAAATTGCTAGCTAGATTATTTCACTCATGACTATCTTATTTGTGTATGCATTTCTAGTTCATTAAATTGTAAATGACTCTTAATTTTGAGAAATAATGCCACACTTCAAATTTGTAAAACCTGAGTCCATGAACTAAGACCACCATTGATACCAATTTGTTACGCACTGGATTTGTAAAACCCGAGTCCATGAGCTAAGACCAGTATAAATAGAAGGGTAAAAAAATAAGCTATATATAAATTGAAATTATGAACAACTGCCTCGAGAACTGAAATAAAATAAGAAGGGCATAATGAAGAATCCAAGCCCGCTCTCCATAATAGATTGCAAGACATGAGAAATCTAATATATTATTTTATTCCATCTTTTAAATTTTACATATCCCATTTACATATCTTTTTTACATGAAGTCTACATGACATATTTTTTGGGGATGTAAATATGTATACATCAAGATACAATATTCAATTAAAGACAAGTAATTATCTTTCGACACATACCAAATCAAGATGGCATTCCTTTCTACATATAGGGTCTCAACAAACAAGGTAGGAATTCATGCCCAACACAAACATATAACAAAGAGCATCGATACTCATTATCCAAAATCAACAATAATTAGGAGGCCCGCACCTGAAAAACATGAAACGGGTTGTGCTTTCATTGATTTGTAATGAAGAAAGTAATCCACAATTTTGTTTAGCTATTTTGTAATTATGATTATGATCAGGCTTGACCATTTTTTGTTGGAGTCAAGTTTCATTCAAACGGATATGTAAGAATGCTACTACTGGGTTTTGGTCTTGACGATGGGATCATTTGAAACATGTAGACCATCATCCCACGATACAATATAACATTTCCTTGTGAAAAGCACATAAGGAATATCATGTGCTAGCAATGGAAATCTGAGTGTATGGAAGATATACTATTAATGCAACTCCACTGATAATTACTATAACAAGTAGTGTTAGAAAATGTATTCTTAACATTCTTCTTCTACTTATTCTTCTTCATTTTTCGTTTGTGATACGTACATCCTCATACTATATCTTACATATTGAGCTTTACTTATGAAGAAGGGTAAACTAGTAAAAAAATGCCTTAATTTGAATGCAGCGAAAGTTTCTTGAAAGTGATTAGTTGCTTATGATGTAGAGAATGCGTATTTGGATGCTACTAGAAGGTTGGTTGCTTGTTGCTAATGCATTGGAAATTTTAAATAAGGAGCTCTTCCTTGTGCCTGAAGGATGGAGCTTCCAAGAATTTTCAAGTGTTCAGAGAAATTCTTTGAAGGGGCAATTATTAGGTCTTATTTATGTAGTCCAAGACATGAGAATTCCTCCTATAGTTGCCAATACCATTGTCATTGTTATGAAGCTGGTGTCTGGGTGATGTTGCTCGATACGTCATTTCCCGACAAATAACAATGTTATTCTTGGTTGTGATGTGTGTGTGAGTTTAACTTGGATATGACTGTCTATCATTTTAGTTTCATAAAGTCAAAAATTTTAATTAATGAAGAAGTTTATTTGGAAAGTAACTAGGAAATCTATGAAAATTGGACGAGAAATTATGTATTGACTATGAAATATAATAAGTTTTTGGTGTGATTTCAGATTTTGAAAACTCCGGCTTCTCAATACCATTAGAATTTCTTTACTGTATCAACTTTATTTGCATAGGGTATTGGACTAAACATTTATGTGTTTGACTGACTGGGAGGTTTCATTTTCTATATATCTAAGTTTATATTGAACTAAGGTTGTGTATTTTGGTCAATTCTAAATTTCACGCTTGTATATAAAAGTGGATGTTCGGATTGAAGGTCCCCCTAAAATGTGTATCTCCCATGTGACGATTCAAAATGAGATGACTAAAGTCTCAGGGGGTGGGGTGCAAAATGATGAGATTAAAGGAAGTCAAGACTAGGTGGTTAAAAAGATCACAATATTCTTGAACTGTGATTTTCTACACCATGTAGTCTATGTATAGTGATTCCAAATAAACATGGGTTATGACAGGATTTTAGGATGAGAGATATAACTCTTACACTATGATAGAAAGGAATTGAATTGAATGAGTAACAAAGAAATACAAGGTCCTTTATATAGTAAAGAACAAAACTAAGTATAGAAATACAATCAACTTATCTACAGTCACACAATCAAATCAAATCATATCATATCATTTATCTATGGAAATACATATAATATATTCTAAAATGTATGAAGTTATGTAATGTGATAATAATGGCTTGTGCTCTAGGTGTGAATTGTGAAACTAAAAGTGTGAAAATCCACTGTTTCAAATAGTATTCAAAAGTGTGAAGTTTCATTTTCTAGTGTCGAATGAAGAAGTTTTATCAACTATCCATCTTGATTAAAGAAGAAACGTATTACATCAGTATATATATATATACAAATAACCAGCTGCACTAACTAACCACTAACCACACACTAACTAACCACTAACAAACACATACTAACCATACACTAACAAACTAACCACTCCTTTTAACAAACTCTGTAACAGACTCTGTTATCTGTTTATACAACTATACAGTGTAACTAACATACAACAACTATACAGCAGCTGATGCTGATGATATATCTTTATCAGGCCCCCTCAAACTCAAGGGAGCAGAAGCAACACTGAGTTTGGAAGTGAGAAAAGAAAACCGAGTAGTCGACAATGGTTTAGTAAAAATATCAGCAAGCTGTGAGGCAGTAGGAACATGACGCAGAAGCAATTTATGAGCTTGAACCTTGTCACGAACAAAGTGGCAATCTACTTCGATATGCTTAGACCTAGTATGAAACATAGGGCTAGCAGCCAAAGCAAGGGCAGATTGACTATCACACCAGACAACTGGAATAGAAGATTGAGAAATGGAAAAATCTTGAAGCAACATTTGAAGCCAAGTGAGTTCGGCAGTGGTATTAGCCAGCGAACGATATTCTGCTTCAGTCGATGATCTGGAAACCGTGGGCTGTTTCTTAGAAGACCAAGATATGAGATTATCACCCAAAAAGATACAATAGCCGGAGGTGGAGCGTCTGTCAATATGATCGCCAGCCCAATTGGAATCAGTGTAGGCATGAAGCTGAAAAGAGCTAGGAGTGAAGAGAAGGCCATGAGATAAAGATCCTTTAATATAGCGCAGAATTCTTTTGACAGCAGAAAAATTTCCAACTGTGGGAGAATGCATGAACTGACAAGCTTGATTGACTGCATAGGACAACTCAGGTCTAGTAATAGTAAGATACTGAAGGCCGCCTACAATACTGCGATACAAAAAGGGGTTAGGACAAGGCAAAGAATCAGAAGCAGTGAAGGAAGGCTTAGAAGAAACAGGTGTAGAGCACGATTTACACCCAATCATGCCAGCCTTAAGAAGCAAATCAGAAGCATATTTGTGTTGATGAAGAAAGAAACCATTATGATGTGACTGGACAGAGATGCCAAGAAAATAAGAGAGGTCACCTAAGTCCTTCATGGAAAAGGCAAGATGCATATGAGATAAAAGAGTTTGGATGTAGGTAGCATTGGTACCAGTTAGAAGGATATCATCAACATATATCAAAAGGAAGGTAAGAGAGGAAAAGGTTTTGTGAACAAACAAAGAGGTATCACACTTACTATTTGTAAAACCTTGAGAAAGAAGAAAGGAGGAAAAAGTGGAATACCAAGCTCGAGGAGCTTGTTTCAAGCCATAGAGGGCTTTATGAAGCTTACAGACCAAAGAAGGAGAAGAAGAATCAACAAAGCCGGGGGGTTGTTCCATATAAACTTCATCTTCAAGCTTGCCATGTAAGAATGCATTGGAGATGTCCAATTGTTTAATGGGCCAATGATGATGCAAGGCCAAACAAAGGAAAATGCGAATTGTAGGTTGCTTAGCAACAGGACTGAAGGTGTCCTGAAAATCAACTCCATATTGTTGAAGAAAACCTTTAGCCACAAGGCGAGCTTTGTGACGAGCCACAGTACCATCTGAATTTTTCTTGATCTTAAAAACCCATTTGCATCCAATAGCTTGTTTAGAAGGAGGAAGAGAGACCAAAGACCAAGTGCCTTGTTGTTGAAGAGCAGAATATTCCTCCATCATAGCCTGAAACCAGATGGGAGAAGCAAGAGTAGATGAAGTAGAAAGAGGCTCAGTGGACCCATCAGTGATCTGAACAGTGAAAGTTGGATGCTTAGTTTTAGATCTGGTTTGCATAGAATGAGTATTGAGGGTAAGAGGAAGAAGAGGAAGAGGTATAGAAATAGAAGTAATTGGCGTAGAAGTCACCAGTGGTATAGGCTGGACTGCAACAGCAGCAGGAGGTTGAACTAGAGCAGCAGTACTAGCAGCACCAACAGGAGAAACAGAACCAGATTGAGCTGAATCAGAGGGAGGTAGAATAGGAGAAGACAGAGCTGGAGCTGGATGGGCTAGAATAGGTTGAGTTGAAGGAGCTGAAGCAGAATGACCTGAAGTAGACTGAGCTGAAGCAGAAGAACTGGGCTGTAGGGAAGATTGAGGGAGAGAAGTAGCAGACCAAAAGAAATTCTGCAGGACAGGTAAAGAAGAAGAGACAGACACAGATGTAGAAGAGGCAAAGGGAAAAAATATGTTCTTCAAATCTAACATGCCTAGAAAGAATGATATGACCAGTGAGAGGATTCAAACACCTATAACCTTTAAATGCAGGATGATATCCAAGAAAAACATGAGGAGTAAATTTAGGAGACAATTTATGAGCTGAATAAGGCCAAAGCCATGGAAAACACAAACAACCAAAAACTTTAAGCAAGGAATAATCAGGTGGCTTTTGAAACAATTTCTCAAAAGGAGAACAATTAGAAAGAGTCACACTAGGTAGCCTATTAATCAGAAAAGTAGCAGCAGCTACAGCATCAAACCAGTAAGTTAGTGGTAAGGCAGATTGATGTAATAAAGCAATGGCAGTTTCAGTAATATGGAGATGCTTACGTTCTGCTACACCATTTTGTGCTGGTGTATGAGGACAAGAAGACTGATGAAGAATACCACGTGTAGTCATGAAGTTATGCATAGAATGATTTTGAAATTCACCACCTCCATCAGATCTCAAAACTTTAAGAGGATAGCCAAATTGTCTTTCAACAAACATTTTAAACTCAGTAAATTTGGCATACACCTCACTCTTGTAAGCTAAGGGATAAAGCCAAGTAAAGCGACTAAAATCATCAACAAACACAACATAATATTTGTAATTAGAGGTAGCACAAGAAAAGGGTCCCCAAACATCAGTGTGAATTAAAGCAAGAGGTTGATTCACAGTAGAATTGGACAGTTTAAATGGTAGTCTATGAGATTTAGACATAGCACAATCAATACAAGAGATGGAAGTTTTATTTTTATTATTTAAGAACAAGTGCTTCTGCAGTAAGTGAAATTTAAAAGCAGAAGGATGTCCCAATCTCTTGTGCCAAGTATCAGCAGATGCAGTAGCATTAACAGTAGAACTATGAAAAGCATGAGGAGAAGTAGATAGTGAGACATGAGTTGACAGGACAGGAAAATGATACAGGCCATTAGCATGATAGCTTTTATGCAGAATGGCCTGGGAATGATTGTCTTGAATGGAAAAAGAAGACTGACCAAATATAACAGAACAATTGTTATCTTTAGCTAGTTGATGAACAGAAAGAAGATTAGAAGAAATATTAGGCACTCGCAAGACCTTATTCAACCGGAAAGAATGATGAGGAGTAGGTAAAATACCTTGGCCAGTATGAGTAATGGGAAGAGAAGAACCATTACCAATGGTGACTTGTTTCTGGACCAGAATATGGCTAATAAGAATGCAAATGATAAAGATCCTGAGTGATGTGATCAGATGCAGCTGAATCAAGAAACCAAGGACTTGAACATTTAGAGGCTTCATTAGTAGCATATGCAACAAAAGCTCTAGATATATGAGGAGTAGAAGAACCATTATGTGGCTGTGGCTGAGAGGTAGATGATGGAGATAATGGTTGAAATTAAGCATCTAACCGATGCCAACATTCCAAAGCCGAATGATTGGATTTTCCACAAATCTGACAGATTAAGCCAGAATTAGACCTACTACGACCAGGAAAATATGCAGATCTGCCACGATAAGAAGAAGTAGAGTTTGATCTCCCAAACTGAGATCGATTACCTCTGAAAAAACCTCGAGAATCATTTCGTGAACCACCTCTTCTATGATAGGTTTGAAAACCTCTTGAGGAATTAGGTTCTTTGACTATAGCATATGCAATAGTTAGATCAGATGACTGTTTAGTCTTTGCTTCAATATGTAAGGCTTCAAAACAGAGTAGAGGAGACAAATCTGCCATTGAAATACTCTCTGATCGAGTGCGAATAGCTGTCTTCATAGCATCATACTCACTCGGAAGTCCATTTAATGTGATGAGCACCACATCATCATCATCAACAGTAGAAGATGCAATACTTAATTGATCGACAAGATTTTTAATCTGATGGAGATAGGTCTCCATAGATTCATTCTTCTTTGAAATTGAATTCAGTCTATTTTTGAGTTCATGAATATGTGAACGAGACAATGATGTAAATATTTTGTCAAGAAATTGCCAAACCTGAGCACTGGTTTGAAGATGATTCACAGATGTGAATATTGCAGTAGATAGTGTGGCTGTAACACAACTAGCAGGTGCGCATCTAACAGCCTCCATTGAACTGCTTCAGGATTCGGAACTTCAGCACCAGATGAATTCTGGATTTTCTCAGCAGGACATGGAAAAGATCCATCAACAATTTTTAAGAGATCTGTTGCTCTAAGGATATTTTGCAGTTGTCCTTTCCAAACAATGAAGTTCGTACCATCTAACTTCACCGTAACAAGTGAACTGAGATTCGAGAGCAAGTCACTCAGATTTGAAGGAATCAGAGGTATCGTAGATGATGATGCCATTGTTTCTTGTTGGAGCTTACCTTGCTCTGATACCATGAAGAAGTTTTATCAACTATCCATCTTGATTAAAGAAGAAACGTATTACATCAGTATATATATACAAATAACCAGCTGCACTAACTAACCACTAACCACACACTAACTAACCACTAACAAACACATACTAACCATATACTAACAAACTAACCACTCCTCTTAACAAACTCTGTAACAGACTCTGTTATCTGTTTATACAACTATACAGTGTAACTAACATACAGCAACTATACAGCAGCTGATGCTGATGATATATCTTTATCATCAAAAGTGTGAATTTTTACAATTTTTTTTGAGTTCAAAAGTGTGAAGTTTTATTGTTTTAATACCAAAAATTATTAAAATTCTCGCATTTAGAATGTGAAATTTCACAGTTTTAGAAATTCAAAGTGTGAAATCTCACAATTTGTTTTAGAAAATATAAAATGTTGCATTTTATTTTTTAAAGTGTGAACTTTCACATTATTTTTCTAATAGTAATCTTGTTTAATAATAGCAAGGATCTTGATAACAGATACTTCAAAGTTAAGGCCCTCATCTTTTAAATTTTAGAAGACAAGTTATATGTTCCAATTTTTTAAATTCTTTTTTGATTAATTTTCTCCTATAATTAAAAAAGATTTCACATGAAGTTTTAGCTTCCGTTGAGATCCTAGAAGATAAAACCCTCAAAATGCATGGTTTCAACAGTGAAAAGCGGGTGTGACAATATATTGTGAGCAATCGGATGAGCTAGATAATTTCTAAAAAATGAGAAGTATTTGTGCCACAACAATACTTTACATTCACAAGATTTACATTAATGATTAATTGTGAAGATCAATTGGTAAATTTACAAGCTGAAGCGCATGCAATGCAAGAAAAAACAACCTGACATACATTCTTGTAGTGCCAATTGACCTTACTAGATTTGAAAAATCAATGAAAAAAATTGTACTATCTCAAGTCTTAAACCCCACTTGAACTCTCTTATATGGGTGAACTCGTATTGTTTTTGGACCCGTCATTTTTGGACTCGTTAGTGTTGTGTTAATCTCCATTCCTTGTTTAAATTTTCTACTGATTGAATTTTAGGTATTAAAATATGATTTTTGGACTTTTTTGGTAGGTAGATTTTTGGGCATAGTAGAATTATTTTTGGAAATAGAACCCCAAGTCAAGGGCGTTCACATGTGTGGATTGGTGCAAATTGGACAAAGCTACTAGGTTGAGGCCTCATACGTACGGTACATAGTTCCATATGTGCGATCGTGACCTTCGTATGTGCAATTGGAAAGGGGACTATTTTGGATTTGGACTGCTTAAATCCGTACATTTAGTGAGGTAAATAGAACAACAACATGACATCACCACAACCAAGCAATTCTCTCTCTCTCTCTCTCTGTCTCTCTCTCTCTCTCTCACTGAATACCCTCCCTTAATTCATTTAATCTCTCTCTCTCTCTCTCTCCCTCTCTCTCTCCATTTCTAATCTCTTTTCCAGCAACACTCCAGTAAACCTCAAGATATGAGGTAGTTAGAATGAGAGTTGATCTTTCCTTCAAGAACTAAAGTCGTAGAGTACGATGAGGGATATACATTTTGTAACACCCGAAATTTCTTGAAAAATCTATCACAACCATGCACAACATAATACAATAAAGTCCTTTTTCTCATTGAACTAAGGTTCAATATTTACAATTCCAAACTTACACATTAATCTCAGTCCAAGCCCTTGGGTAAGTTCAATAAGCTAGAAGACCATACAAAAGAAATTTGCCATTACGGCATACAAAAGAAGTTTTTTTCCAATACAACAAAACAAATTTCCTATGCTTGACACACAACTTTACACTTCTACAATTAAATCTCTTGGGCCCAACTTTCTAGCAGAATATAAGTACAAGCTTCAAGTCACTGCGGAGGTGTCTCACCAATTCCTGAAAAATCAATTAGGGTTAAGTTGTGTGCCCAGTAGGGATACATTTAACCAAGTATTTAATCATTTGAACAAGCACATGGCACCGTTATAACTAAAACAACATAAGATAATTAATATTGATAAAGAAACCAATTAGGTAAATAAGTTGATAAATAAAATAAAAACATTTTACTGCACTGCTATCCCATACAAAATCGTTCTCAATCGTTCTCAACATTAGAAAGAGGAATGCACCAGGAGTCCCTTACAAGAGTCCAAATCATTTACATGAGTCACTTTCATTTAACACCATCCCCACATTTACAGACTATTATACGGCACGATGTGGGCACCAAAAAATATCCGTTTTTTCACTTTTGCAAACTACAATATGGCAGGACCAGTGGACACCCAAAAACATTTTCCTACATTTGTCCGGCCATAAGCGTAGATCGGGCAATTGGGCATCTTAACTCCCCACACGGGTACCGACACAACACCACATTCTCAAAATAGACTCTTAACCCGAACTCCTATTCACATTACTGTAACATGCCCGGGGGTACCCATGCGCATTAAATAGTTCGGACCTTTGATTTCTTTGCCCTAGTCTCATGAGTGCAATGTGAAACATAGATGAGAGTTTAGTTTTGACAACTTTTATAGAAAAACCATTTTATAGCAAAAGTTTTGCCAAAAATGGGCTACATCACCAGATCTTAGAGTTGTCACCTAATGTTTTAGGAAAATTAGGAAACCCATGACTCGTGCCAAGGCCACTGTTCGTCGTCACCAAAGAATGTTGGCTTGGAATCTTAGGTATGAGAGGGGAAGGTCATTATTGAGCACCCTCACTCACTCGATCAAAAGATCAGCCTTTACTAAATCATGATATGAATTTTATTTTCTTTATATGTTCATGTTCTTATTATTTAATAAATCCTAAAATTTACTATGTGAAGCATACAAGTATAGATTATGCCATTCATATTGGAACAATTTGATTTCATATATTTTGAAAGAGTTTTGAAGATGTACAATCCAAATAAATTGAGTTTACAAACATGAAAAATCAATATCATTCCAAATTAAGCGACATAACCTCTATCCACTGGCATTCATACAGTTATATCAAGTAAGCAAATAGCCACATGGTAGGATATTTAAACATAATAAGAAAAACACAAAAGCGGGATGCTAAAGCATAAAAACTTACATATTTACTGACGTCCTACGAACAACTACAAAACAAAGTTAGTAAAACATGCATGATCTTATATACAAAATCCTAATGCAATTCACTCATGAGATGCAACTAAAGATTCAGCTTCTAAGATATGACATGTGAATTATCTCAAGAATATGAGGTAGTGCAGATAATCACATAGGAATTGATTAAATCCACAAATGCAAACTTAGCCGAATCAAGATGCATGAAACATGGATACAAAAGATGGATGTAATGAAAAATAAAATATGATGCATATTCACAAATAAAGAAAGAAAGCAAAAGAACAGGATAGAAAAAGGCGAGGCGGAGAATTATTACAACACTTGAAGGAATAATTACAAACCAAAGTAGAGAAGGATGAGGAGAATATTACAACAAAATAAAAAATCTCACAGAACACTCAAAATAAAATAAACAAAAGAAAAATCTTCATATGCCTTGGAAGCCACCGAATGTTGGTTAACATCGGAAGACAATACCATCTTGTCCAAAAGAAGCTAATTGGCCAGCCTCCAATTAGGCCTTGTAAAACCTATCTTGTTACAAAACCAAGAAAAAGGAACAAACAAAAAATATATAGGTGGCTCAACTAAGATTAAAACAAGAAAACAAATATAAAATAGAAAGTGCAAAATTACAACAAAACTAACTTGAACCTCAAAAAAGAAAACAAATATAAGATAGAATATATAAGATTACAACAAAACTAATATGAAACTAATACAAGAAGATAAATATAAGCTAGGAAATGCAAGATGACAACACAACTACTATGAATCTAAAACAAGAAAACAAATATAAAATAGAACATGTAAGATTACAACAAAACTAACATGAACCAAAAACAAGAAAACAAATATAAGATAGAACATGCAAGATTATAACAAAACTAATATGAAACTAAAATAAGAAAACAAATATAAGACAGAACATGCGAGATTACAACAAAATTAATATGAAACTAAAATAAGATAACAAATATAAGATAGAATATGCAAGAGTACAACAAAACTAATAAGAAACTAAAATAAGAAAACAAATATAAGATAAAACATGCAAGAGTACAACAAAACTAATATGAAACTAATACAAGAAAACAAACATAAGATAGAACATGCAAGAAAAATGAAAGAATTGAAAATTCATCTTCCAAAGAAAGATTAAACTTCTTGATTTTCAAACTTCCTCTTGATCACCCTCAAGGTTGTGAATTATGGTCTTAATTCTCAATTCAATAGCTTGGAATTTGAGCTTAGAATGACGGTTTTGAGCAAGTGTCTGATCACTTTTTTTTTGGCAAGACCACTCTCTCTTTGATTAAAGCTTTGAGTGGTTTTGACAAGGGAAGATAATATGTAAGAGGCTATGTAACTTCACTAGTTTGGCAAGACAACTCTCTTGTTTTTAAGACTTTCTTTTCTCTCAAATTCTAACACAATTTTATTATTCTCTCTCTACACTTCTCTTTTTAAAATTCATCCCAAATTCAAGACTAGAGCTCTCATTATATATCCAATGCAAATAGGCAATGGTGGAAGACAAAGTGGAGGACAAATTGGAAGACAAAGTGGAGGACAAAATGGAAGACAAAGTGTGGCATTTAGGGAAGATAATGGAGCTAATGGGGGACAATGTATAATGGAGGTGAATGATGAATGGTGATGGTGGTGTGTGATTTAGGAAAATGGATGATGAGTTGAGATGGTGGTGTGTGATTATGAAAGAAGATGGTGAGTGGGGATGGTGGGGTGTCATTATGAAAGTGGATGGTGAGTGGGGATGGTGGGTTATAATTATGAAAGTGGATGGTGAATGGAGATGGTGGGATGTGATTATGAAAGTAGATGGTGAGTGGGGATGGTAGGGTGTAATTGTGATAGTGGATGGTGAGTGGAGATTAATGTGTAGGAAATTTGGTAGTGGAGATTTGGTGAGTTTTGGATGAAAAATAATTTGGCCAAAAATGTGTGAAGGTTGGGATTAAAGCTCAAATTCCATCTCTCTTACTGAAGATTCTATGAGAAACACATTTTGATTGTCATAATCGGGGAATCAAAAGAAAGCGCCTAAGTCTTAAGGTCGGTCAAAATGAGGTGTTTACAATTATCACCTTACTCAACTTTGTTCCAAGTATACAAGCATTTAACATTATATGAGATAACAGAAAAATATAACATTCAAAAAGCATCAATTCCCAAGTCGCAATTTTAACACCATAACACTATCCATATGTCCCATACCGTGATTATTCACAAAATTCCAAGAATTTAAGGAAATTTCTATATGAGTATCATTCTCTACTCAAATTCAAAATTAAGGTTTTAATAAATTTGGGGCTTTCTCTCAATTTTCATATATATCTCTATTCTCAACATTAATACTCATGTTACATGGAAAATTAGAGGAAACTTTAATAAAAGTTGAGTAAAATTTCCCTTCTTGTGAAATACCAAGTTTAATCTAACTCAATCTTTAAATTAAGGCATAAAGTCACAACAATACCATATAATCTCTTCAAAACAAAGAGATACTAAGTTAAAAATAACCCTACCTCAATCAAAGAGTAAGAAAGCTAGACTTCTAGGAGAATCCTTTGAAAAGACGAAATCTAATCGGTAGAAAGAAAGATCTTCACTTATACTTCTCTTCTTACAAGCAATTTAGACTTAGAACTTAGTGAAATGAAAAGTATTAAAGTGAGGAGCATAGGGTTTTTTGGAGTAAGAGGGTGGGGAAAGAAGATAAAAAAGAAAAGATGGAGAAATGATCTAAAAAGCAACTTTTAAAGTTGCTGAATTCGGCAAACTGCTTGAGCGGTCTTTTCATCGCTTGAGAGGTGAACAACACCTCTCAGTACTTTTGTCTACAAAATGAGATACTGGGAGTCCTAAATCTTCGCTCGAGCGACCCTTAGTTCGCTCAAGCAGTCCACCCTAACCTACAAACTACTAGATGTTTGCAATCTTCACTCGAGTAGTACTTTCACCGCTCGAGTGGTCACCTGGAACAAAATGTCACAATCTTTTTGCCTTAGGAAATTTCATCCCCGAAATAACGTCAACTCTCAATACGATGACAAATATAGCAACAATAGTGTACTCATTGATTTTTAGCAACTCCAAATAGACAATTAATTAATTCTAAAGTATGGAAAGAGAAGAAGTAGAAAATATAAGTTACATCCAATTTGTCAAATATGTGGAGAAAATGATGAAATGAACACATCATAGATTTGGAAATAAGTCTGGGTATTTCTCGTGGACTTCGACTTCATGCTCCCAAGTTGTTTCTTCCACTCTGTGATGGCGCCATATTACTTTGACGAGTGGAATGGTCTTACCCCTTAACACTTGCTCCCGTGTATCAAGGATTTGGATCGGACTTTCCTTATAAGAGACATCTTCATCAACTTCAAGTTTTGTCCAATCTAACAAGTGAGAGGGATCGGGTTTATATTTGCGAAGCATTGATACATGGAACACATTATCCACCCCAGAGAGTTGAGGTGGTAAAGCAAGATGATAAGCAACTTCTTCTATCTTCTCAATAATGTCAAAAGGGCCGATAAATTTGGGAGATAACTTTCCACTCTTGCCAAATCTCATCAATCCCTTCCTCAGAGAGATCTTCAAAAATACATGATCTCCTACTTCAAAAGATAATGATTGTCACCTTTGATTAGCGTAGCATTTCTAACGGCTTTGGGCCGTGATCAATCTTTTCTAAATAAGAGCTACTTTTTCCGTAGTCTTACGAACTAATTCGAGCCCAAGCATTGATGAATCCCCTATTTCCGCCCAACATAACGGTGATCTACAAGGATGTTCATAAAGAGCCTTGAAAGGTGCCATTTCAATACTAGTTTGATAGCTATTGTTATAAGCAAATTCAATTAAGGGTAGATGTTTTTCCTAAGACTCTTTAAAATCTAGCACACATGCTCTCAACATATCTTCTAAAATTTGAATGGGGCGCTCCGATTGCCTATCGGTTTGTGGATGATAAGCAGTGCTGAAATTCAATTGGGTACCTAAAGCATTCTGAAGACTTTGCTATAGCCTGGCTGTAAAGCGAGGGTCTCTATCGGACACTATACTCACTGGAACCCCATAGAGGCGAATAATCTCACAGATGTAAATTTCAGCTAAAAACTCTATAAAATCTCCCATGCTCATGGCAAGAATGTAGGCTGATTTAGTAAGTCTGTCTACAATCACCCATATCGCATCATTACTTTTTTGTATTCTAGGAAGGTCTACAACAAAGTCCATATTAACACGCTCTCATTTCTATTCAGCAACTAAGAGAGGTTGTAGTAAACCTGCCAATCTTTGGTGTTTAGCTTTAACTTGTTGATAGGTGTAGACATCCCATTTTTGACCGTCCTCAAGACTTGGACGTCATCGTTTGAACACTCGATGGTTTTGTATGCTTGTGTTCGTTTTGAGTGCCTGAAGTTCTCGACCGAGCGCCTTGCCTTTGAGCCTCTAAACTTGTCTGTTTTGTGCTTGGTTGTCGACCAAGAGCTTGTGGTTTCAAGTCTAGAGGAGAGGGTGGCCTGTCGGCCATCTCCACAGTCCATCAGCCATCAGTGGTGGCCGGTCGGCCACATTGATGGCCGATCGGCCACTAATGGTGGCCGACGGTCATTTTTCACCTTTTTCAAATATTTGTTTGCCAGCTGTGCCAGTTGTTGTTCACTGAAGGGCATCTCCATACACGTGTATGGAGGGATGAATTCAAGCTTTAATCTTGATTTTCTATATATAGGGGGTGTCCTCCCCCATTTTGGAGGGTTAGAAAATTTGGATCAAACTTCTCCCTCTCTGTCTCTCTTTCTCTTCTTGCTTTGTGCTTGGTAGTTAGTTTTCTCTACACTTTTACACACTAACCCTTAACCAAACACCCTTATCTTAGAGCTGAGGTTCTTTGGGGTCTAGTTTGAGTTCTTGAAGGAGGTTTGAGCTGGGATTTGAGGCTGTTTTGTGCTTGAGCTTCAAGAGGTAGTTCATTTGCTTAGTATACTTGTTTTGGCTACTCATTTTGCCATCCTTTTATACTGTTTTTGAGCTGGTTTTCAACTACAAAAAAAAAATCTGATTTTTGAGCCTTAACAGGATGGTTTGAGGTCATTTTGTGTTAAGGGGTAGTCCATCATTCTTGTTGCTTAATCGTGTAAGCTTTTGCACCATCTTTTGGCATATTAAAATCAAACTTTTTAGGCTTTCAAACCACTGAAATTCAGAGTTATTTCAGTGGTAAAAACTTGGTTTTGAAGTCCAAAATTGGAGGGGTTAGCCTCCCCTGCTTGTGTCTTACTTGCATGCCTAGATAGCTTAACATGTGAGCATGTTTTTCTAGCATTTTGTATCTTAATCTCAGCGTGTTTTTGCTACTGTTTTGACTGGTTTCAGCTCTGTTTTGAGCTAGTTTGGTCCTTTGAGGCTTGCATTGTGTAGTTGCAGTGCAAATGGCTTCACTAGCTTAATGTTTTAGGCCTTTTTAACATGAATTGTATGAGTTGCTTGCATGTTTTAGTATCTTTTTGCACTCCATTTCAGCACTGAAATCTCTACAATCTCCCATTATTCTTCACTCTTTCATTTGTTTTGAAAGTGGCTTTGAACTCCTTGTTGGCTTAAGTGTGGAATTGAGACCCTCATGCCTAATGGTTTAATTCCTTCAAGAGTTCATTACCAACAGCATGAGGCCTTTTTCATGCTCAAGGGGCTTGTGGTTTAAGCCCTCTTTCCATTAGACGACACTCACCTTTTGGACTAATTAATTAAAGAATGGATTGGTAATCTAAAATGAGTAAATAAAACATGACAAGTAAAAGAGGCAAGATAAGCATCTTTCATATTGCATTGCATGTGTTCGGATCGGACATTATTTCAAACACGAGAAAAATGGGACGTTTCATACTCAAAGTGATGAAACGTGCCACTTTTCCTAGTCACCATCACCCTTGATCATACATGATAGGGTTGTGGTTTTGTTGAGTCTTGTTTTGCACTTATTAAGCTTGTACAAACTTGGTTCTTTGGCCATCATGCATGAAACTGTTTGGTTGATGGCTTGAGAGCCAAGAGCTACACTCCTTTAAGCTTGTGTGATGATAAAGAGGGTAGCAGTACATACACTCCTTGAGAATACATTACTTTGTCTCTGTTTGCTCTCTGTTGCAGAAAAAAAAGGAAAGTTCAGGGAAGGGGTGGCCGACTGGCCACCAGTAGTAGCTAACCGGCCACTAGTAGCAGCCGACCGACCACCAATGGTAGCCGACAACTGCCATTAGTAGCCGACCGGCCAGAAATGAAATTTTACACATGTGTGTTCCTGACTTGGAGCAGATGTGTTTTGGAAGTTGGCAGCACTGTTGGTGTTCAAACAAGTGCAAACAGAGGCTGCAAAGGCAAGGCAGTGGCATTTTCGGGAGGAAATCAACAAAGCATGCATGCGTCCCTCGCCCTCGAGGGCATTTAATTGCTTTAGTTAGTTAGCGTAGCTAATTGTTCAATTCACGTGTTATACTTAATTAGTTAGTATAACTAGTTATTCAATTCCGATTTGTTATAATTAATTAGCTTAGAATAGTTAATTAGTTTTTGGTTTGTAATAGCTTAGCTTAATTAGCGTAGCTAGTTAACTTAACTTTTATTCATTCAGACCCTCCTTCGCGAGGGCATAATGTTGTAATAAGTGTGCTTGCGTGTGTGTATGTCTTTCAACCCCACATCTTTTTCCCTTTTATTTATCCGCTTTTGATGGTTAGATTAGAGACATTTTCAATTAGCATACCTTATGCTTGCATGCTTGCATCCATTCATTTGTCTTGCATGCATCGAGGCTCGACGCATCATTGAAACTGCATTGTCAATTTCAATACTTCTTTGAATACGTGTTTTAAAGCATGCTATCAAAGTGTTGCAAATGCCATATTAGTAGCCAAGCCTATTAATTTCATATTGCATGTGTTGCATTAGGCATCTTAACATAGTTAGGATCCTCCATCTTTCTAACTAGCTTTTGTTTTGGCTTGGAGTACTCGATGAGTTTTATGCTTTAGCATACTTGCATGAGTGTGATTGCCATATTGCCATGTTTAGCATGATTCACCATGAGTCTATGTGCTTACTTGATAAACTGCATGAATGCCTGTGGATGAAGGCTTTGTTGTTTGAATTGGAATAATTCAACAAAATGTGAGTTTTAAGCCTACTTTGTGAAGTGGCAAAATCATGTTTTAAGCCCACTTGAGATGGAAAATCCGCATTTTCTAAGCCCACTTGAGGGTGGCAAATTCAAACCATTTTTGAAAACAAACATGAGTTGAATTCGGTCCAAGTCTTGAGACTAGTCTATACTTGCTTGTGCGCGTCACATAGTACAGTTAGTCTAATAACCGGAATAAGAACACATAATATTTATAAAACAACATATCCTGATTAGTAAAGGCTGATCTTTTGATCGAATGAACGGGGGTGCTCATTTCATGACCTTCCCCCTTCGTACCTAAGTTCCCGAGCCGAGACAACTTTGGTGATGACGGACATGTGGCCTTTGGCACGAGTCAAGATTTCCTAAATTTTTTTAAAAATAAAATATTTAGGTGGCGACTCTGTAATCTGGCAAAGCAGTCCAATTTTGGTATTATTTGATTTAAAATCTGATTTTCCAAAACGATTTGCTGGATTTGGATTCTTTGGCGTTCATCAGTTTCACATTGCACTTGTGAGACTAGATTCAGAACCACAGGTAGAGTCTGAATTGTGAGGCCTTCTTTTCAAATCCTTTTCCGAAAGGCGGGGGCGCGAGAAAAAGGCGAGCCCATAACAGGTTAAACATTCAGACATAAATAAAGCTACATCCTTTTTCATACTCCTCCACCAGAATTGTTGGCTGAGGTCATGATACATTTTGGTGCCTTTCGGATGCACTGCAAGACGCGAGTAATGAAAGTCCTGCAAAACTTCGTCCCTCAAGGACTTCGGCACAAACAATTAGTCAAAGTAATGAACACTAGAGTCAGTATAGATGTTCAGGTCCCTCTCTTCTTTCCCTTTGGAAATTTTCTCTCTAATTGCATCCATCTTTGGATCACCCAATTGTGCTTCTGTCACTCGTGTAACAAGGGTGAGTTATGCAACAGTGGTGAATAGGATGGCCTGTTCAGAAGACTTATGGAATTGCAAATCAAATTCACTGACATCCCTCATCATCTTCCATTCCCTCACCACTAGGCTAGCTATAGTACTGTAGACACCCCATTTTTTACCGTTCTTAAGACTTGGACGTCATCATTTGAACACTTGATGATTGTGCTCGCTTGTGTTCGTTTTGAGTCCCTGAAGGTCTCGGCCGAGCACCTGAAGGTCTCGGTCTAGCACCTTGCCTTGGAGCCTCTTATCTTGTCTGTTTTGTGCTTGGTTATGGGCCAAGAGCTTGTTTCTTTGCTTCTGGAGGAGAGGATGGCCTGTCGGCCATCCCCTTAGCCTGCTGGCCACCAATGATGGCCGACGACTATTTTTCTCCTTTTTCAGATGTTTATTTGCCAGCTGTTCCAGTTGTTGATCATTGATGCTCATCTCCATACACGTGTATGAAGGGATGAAAGCAAGCCTTTGGCTTATATTTCTATATAAGGGGAGGTGTCTCCCCCATTTTAGGGGTTAGAAATTTTTGTGAGCAAAATTTCACTTTCTCTCTCTAGAATTCTCTCTCTCTCTCTCTCTCTCTCTCTCTCTCTCTCTATATATATATATATATATATTGTGCTTGAAAGTGAGTTTTCTCTACACATTTGCACTAAGACCCTTAGCCAAACACCTTCACCTTGGAGCTAAGGTCCCTTGAAGCTTGGTTTGAGGTCTTAAGCTTGGTTTTGGCTCAGAATTTTTGCTGTTTGTTGCTGTGCTTCAAAGGTAAAGCCTTACCCCCTTTTAAAATTTGCTTTAGTTCATTGTTTGGTCATCATTACATGCTACTTTGAGGCTGGTTTTAACCTCCAAAAAACTCTATTTTTAAGGTTTTAAAATGGTGGTTTGAGCCTTGTTTAGTTAGGTGGTGGTTTCCTCCCTTTGCTCTTTGGCTTATAAAGCCTTTTGAGCCATCTTTCAAAGATTTTGAAACACCCTTTTCTTGGCCTTTTAACCACTGAATTTCAAGGGAATTTCAATGGTAAAAAGTTAGTTTTGAGGTCCAAAATAGGAGGGGGTGGTCTCCCCTCCTTGTGCCTTGTTTTCAAGTGTAGATGGCCTAGCATGTGAGCATGTCTTTCTACCCTTTTGAGACTTGATCTCAGCATGTTTTAGCTACTGATTTAGCACGCTTTAACTCTGTTTTGGGTGGTCTTGGTCATATGAGCTTAGTCTTGCATGGTTGTAGTGCAAAAGCCTTCACTAGCTTTGTGTTTTAAGGCCTCTAACATGCTTTGCTTGAGATGATTGCATACCATAGCCTTATTTTGCATGTGATTTCAGTGCATATATCTCTGTCACACTTTCACATACTTCACTCTTTCATTGCTTTTGAGAGTTGTGCTTCGTGCCTTGCTTGTAAGCCAACATGTGCGCATGTTTTTTTGGATTTTTATGCTTCACACTCAGTATGTTTTAGTCACTGATTTGGCATGGTTTAGCTCTGTCCAGAGCTGGTTTGATCATTTAAGCTTGATATTGCATGCTTCTAGTGTAGTGCTCTTCACTAGCCTTAATGTTTTTGGCTCTTAGCATGTTGTGCATGTGTTGCTTGCATGTTTACCATTATTTTTCATGCCATTTCAATACTAAAAAGTCTGTAACCTCCCTCATTTCCTCATTTTCCTATTTGTTTTGAGGGTTGGTTAACCTTATGATTGTGTCTAAGCTTGAGATAGAGTTTGTGCTCAATGGCTTTAACTCTCTTTTGAGGGTTCCTCCTAGCCAAATGCACGATCTCTCTCATGTCTTAAACCATCCTTTGGTTGACCCCTCTCTCATTAGAGGACTTTCACATTGGACTTAACCAACTAAAGAATGGTTTGGTAATGTAAAATGAGTAAATAAAATGGGATCAAGTAAAATATGACCAAGATAAGCATTTGTGTTGCATTGCATGTGTTTGGATCGGACGTTAATCCAAACACAAGAAATGTGGGACGTTTCATATTCGAAGTGATGAAACGCGTCACGTTTCTTGGTCGCCGTCATTCTTGATCATGCATGATTGGATGATGGCCATTTGAGTCTTATGTGCGCATTCATATAGCTTGTACAAGCTTGGTTCTTTGGCCATCATGCATGAAAATGTTTGATTGGTGGCTTGAGAGCCAAGTGCCATACTCCTTTGAGCTTGAGACATGATAAGGAAGGTGGTAGTACACACATTTCCTTGCAAATACATTGCTTTGCCTTTGTTGCTCTCTGTTGTAGCAAAAATAGAAGTCTGGAAAAAGCAATGGCCGACCGGCCACTTGAGGTAGCCGACCGGCCATCAGTCCATTTTTGGTGCAAAAATGTTCCTGTTTTGGGGCAGAACCAGTCTGGAAGTTGGTTCGATATTCAGAAAATAGAAAAGGTGCAAACAGAGGCAACCGGTGGCAAGGTAATGGATTTTCGGGAGGACGTAACCGAGCATGCATGTCTCCCTCGCTTGCGAGGCCACTTTATTGCTTTATTATCTCGTTATTACATGTGTTGTAATTAATTAGTTTAATTTGGTTTGTAATATTTTATATAGCTTAGCATAGCTAGTTATTCAATTGCGTTGTAATAATTAATTAGCTAGAATAGCTAATTAGTTAGTTTGTAATAATTAGCTTAGCTTAGTTTAGCTTAGCTTATTCATTCGGATCCTCCTTTGTGAGGGCACAATGTTGTAATAAGCGTGCGTGTGTGTGTACATGTCTTCCAACCCCACGTCTTTCTCCTTTTTATTTAACTGCTTTCGATAGTTAGATTAGGGCATATTTTGATTAGCATACCTTATGCTTGCATGTTTGCATCATTCATTTGTCTTGCATGCACCGAGGCTCGGTGCATCATTCAAACGGCATTGTATTTCAACACTTATTTGAATACGTGTTTCAAAGCATGTTATCAAGTTGAGTCATATGCCATCTTAGATAGCTGAGCCTATTTAAATGCATTATTGCATGTGTTGCATTAGGCATCTAACATAGTTAGGATCATGCATGATTTCTAACTAGCTTTTGTTTTGGCTTGGAGTACACTGTAAGTTTTACGCTTTAGCATACTTGCATAAGTGTGAGTGTTGCCATGTTTCGCATGCTTGCCATGAGGCTGTGTGCTTATTTGCTTAACTGCATGAATGCCTGTGGATGAAGGTTTTATTGCTTTAATTGGAACAAATCAACGAACGTATGTTTTAAGCCCACTTTGCGAAGTGGGAAATCATCATGTTTTAAGCCCACTTGAGGGTGGCAAATCTGCACTTTAGCCCACTTAAGGGTGGCACTTTCAAACCATTTTCAAAAACGAACATAAGTTGATTTGTTCCAATTCTTGCGATTGAGTCTATACTTGCTTGTGGGCGTCACATAGTAAAGTTAGCTAATAATCGGAATAAGAGCACATGTGTTTATCAAATAACATATCATGTTAGTAGAGGCCGATCTTTGATCGGGCAAGTGGGGGTGCTCATTTCAGGACTTTCCCCTTTCGTACCCAAGTTCCCGAGCCAAGGCAACTTTGGTGATGACGGACATGTGGCCTTTGGCACGAGTCAGGGTTTCCTAAATTTTTCAAAAACAAAATATTTAGGTGGCAACTTTGTAATCTGGCAAAGCAATCCAGTTTTGGCATTATTTGATCTAAAATCAATTTTCCAAAATGATTTGCCGAATTGGACTCTTTGGTGTTTATCAGTTTCACATTGCACTTTGTGAGATTAGATTCAGAACCGTGACAAGAGTCCGAACTGTAAAACCAATTCGAGCTCTCCGAAAGGGGGCGCACGAAAAAGTCGAGCTACAAGTACTCACCGATTTTCTACTCAAAGCATCTGCTATGACATTAGCCTTACTAGGGTGATAGTGTATTTCAAAGTCATAGTCCTTTAAAAAATCCATCCATCTTTGCTGACGCAAGTTCAAATCTTTATGAGAAAATAGGTATTTAAGGCTCTTGTGATTGTAGAATACTTCAAATTTCTCACCATACAAATAATGTCTGCATAGTTTCAACGAGAAACAATAATGGCAAGCTCTAAATCGTGCATCGGGTAGTTTCTCTCCTGAGGTTTTAGTTGTCGCGAACCGTATGCTACTACCTTGCCTTCTTGCATCAAAACACATCCTAATTCCTTAGAGGCATCACAATATACAGTATATCCTTAGCCACATTCTGGAATAATGAGAATAGGAGCGGTCGTCAATCTGAGATTTAGTTCCTGAAAAGAACTCTCACAAGCTTCACTCCAAACGAATTTCACTCCCTTTCCTGTTAATCTTGTTAAAGGTGATGCTATAGAAGATAAATTCTTCACAAATAGACAATAGAAACCAGCTAAACCCAAAAAACTATGAATTTTAGGAACATTTTTAGGTGGTTCCCAATTCAGTACTACTTTTATGTTTGAGGAATCCACCATAACCCCATCTTCGGAGACTACATGACCCGAGAACCTCACTTCTAGAAGCCAAACCTTACATTTTTCATATTTTGCATATAGATGATGCTCCCTAAGAAGTTGTAAAATAGTACGAAAATGTCCTCCATGTTCCTCTTCAGAAGGTGAATTAACAAGGATGTCATCCATGAAAACAACCACAAATTTATCAAGAAACTCTCGAAAGATTCGGTTAATTAGATCCATAAATGTAGCTGGTTCGTTAGTTAAACCAAATGGCATAACCAAGAATTCATAGTGACCATAACGAGTATGAAAAGCCGTTTTGGGAATGTCTTTTAGCCTAACTTGTATATGATGGTACCCTAACCTTAAATCTATCTTTGAAAAACAATGAGAACCTTTGAGTTGATCAAAAAGATCATCTATTCTAGGCAAAGGGTATTTGTTCTTAATCGTAACTTGATTCAATTTATGGTAATCTATGCACAGTCTTAATGACCCGTCCTTTTTCTTCCTTTTTCTTCGCAAATAAGGTCGAGGCTCCCCAAGATGAGGTGCTAGGATGTATGAAGCCCTTACTTAGTAACTTCTGTATTTGTTCCTTTAGAACAACTAATTC
This sequence comes from Camellia sinensis, assembly GCF_055761805.1. Taxonomy (NCBI): domain Eukaryota; kingdom Viridiplantae; phylum Streptophyta; class Magnoliopsida; order Ericales; family Theaceae; genus Camellia; species Camellia sinensis. The sequence continues at coordinate 55,740,608 of NC_138968.1, forward strand.
AGCTGGGGCGAACCTATAGGGCGGCAAGGAGATAGGTGCAGTACCCGGTATTAAGTCTATAGAGAACTCAACTTCCCGGTGAGGAGGTAATTTAGTGACATCTTTAGGAAAAACATCAAAATACTCATATACTACCCTCAGAAACCCATACCGAACTGTACCATTTCCGTCATCTAAAAAGGCTGCTAAAATGGAACTAAATTCACCTTGGCCGCGTGGGTAGTATGATGAGAATAAAGACCTATCATTCCTATTTCCAAAAAATGTGAAACAATCACCGCCTGACGTGCATATTGTAACTCTCCTCCGATAACAATCTATAATAGTCCGATAAGAAGACAACCAATCCATGCCAAGAATAACATCGAAACCCGGCATTTCCAATAATAGAAAATTAAACAGAAGTTGTCGACCAGCGACCTCAATTACACACCTATGACATCCCTGGGTCAAGCTAACCTTACCCCCCAATAGGTGACTCTACCGTAAGTGCAGATTTTAGTTGCTTACTTTCTAACCCCAGCAACAATGCAAAAGAAGTTACTATAAATGAATGAGATGCGCTAGTGTCAATCAATACACTAGCCCAGGTATTGAAAATGAGATATGTACCTCTCACAACTGATGGTCCTGAAGACTATTTGAAGCGATGACAACATTGTAGACACCCCATTTTTGACCGCCTTTAAGACTCGGACGCGACTGATGGTTTTGGAAGATGTGCAGGGCAAAGGTTCAAGTTCTTCAGCAAGGAGAGAGTCAAAGCTCAACTTCATACCCCTTTTTGGACCAAAACAATCTTGATCAAAAGATTTTAGCCGTAAAACCCTCTTTTTCAAAATGTTTTTGAAATAAAGTTTTTACGATGTTCCGAGGCTCGCATTTTGTCAAATGTTGCGCTTTTCGGTAAACCGAGCAAGGACAAAGTGGAAAAGAATGAAAGAGAGATGAAATCTTTGAAAAAATCTTTCAAAACACCTTGCTTAGGGGTTTGAAGTTGAAGAAAAGAGGAGAAGAGGGAAGAAATCCAGTTGGGGGAGAAAATGGGCGTGAACCGTTAAGAAAGAGTCGAGCAGCCCTCGCCAAATCGGACCTATTCATTTGCACACTTGGAATCAAGCTATGAGGCCACCACCGCTGGAAATAATACTTTTGGGGCTTCATTTTTCACTCAAGAATCTCCTAAATCCAATTCCGGACGGGGGAGATATAGTTGATTGAAATAGGGCATCACTCCGATTGGGACTGAATCTGCGCCGCTTCACGGAAATTGGCATAACGTTTTCCACAGGAGGAATTTTAATGCAAGGTTTGTGCCATTGGAACGCTAACTTCCGGGGCTTCAATTTGGATACTTGAATGGCCACCATTGGACTTCCCAATCACCCACCAGCCACTTTTCTTTCCGGCAGCCCATTTTTTTGTCCTGAAAGTAGCAGGCCGGCCAGAAAATCTAGCAGGCCGGCCACCTAGCTGGTGAAATGACTTTTTTGCCTTTTTTAGCTAGCTGGCCATAACCCCCTCCCTAAGTGTGTCCTAGAAGTGAATTTTGTTTTCCTCTAGGCCTTATGTCCGAGGGTTTGGCCTTTTGAGGGGAAACTTGAATTGTTTTCCCCCTCTTTTCCACCCTTTTTGTCTATATAACCAGCACTCCCAGCTGGTTTTGGGGGGTTACAAATTTTTCTCTAAGCCTCTTGCATTCAATCCCTCTCTCTCTCTACTCCAAGCACCAAAACACCCTTAATCCTACACCCATTTCTACACCACCACCTAGCACCACACCACCACCTCCATTCCAGCCACTTGAAGCTGCTTTCTAGAGCTGAGGAGCACCATTTCTTGTGCCAAGAGGTTGTCAAAGATTGGTCTACAAGGGTGAGTCATTTTTCCCCTCTTTTGAGTTCATTTTTGCATGCTTTCTTAGCCATTCTTGCTTACACTTTTGGGCTTCAAACCTAACTGAAAATAGCATTTTTTGAGCTCTTTTTCATGTTTGTTTTAGGGCCTCTCACTGTTTGAGGCTTCCTTTTTGCACTTGCTTCTTTACCTCTCTTATATGCCTATTTCTTGTGTAGTATTTTTGGCCTACGTGTAAACTTTTTTGAGCTCTGTCATAAACTGTAAAGTGGCTTATTTTGAGCCCTTATTCAATATTGTTGAAGGGCTCATCACTGTTTGAAGCTTCCATTTGCTACTTGCCTTTATATCCCTCTTTTGGCCTTATTTTTGCATGATTTGTTAGACCCTTATGCTTGTATTTTTGGGCTCTATTCCGAACTGTAAATGGCCTTGTTTTGACCATCTCTCCATGTTTCATTAAGGGTCTTTTGCTGTTTGAGGCATCCTTTTTGCTCTTTGTGTTTAAACCTCTTTTTAGGCCTTATTTTGCATAGTATTTTTAGCTTACTTATGCACTGTTTTGGGCTTGGTCACTAACTGTAAAATGCCATGTTTTGGGTCCCTCTTCAACATTGTTGAAGGGCCCTCTTTTTTTTGAGGCCAGCAACCATGGCTTGCTTCTTTATCTCACATTTAGGGCCATTTTTGCATATTGGTTTAGCCCTATTTGTGTTCATTGTTTGGCCTTGCTTAAAACTGTAAATATTCTTGTTTTGGGACTGCCTTGAATCTGTCTTCATGCCTCATGATCAAATAATGCATGCTTTGTATAGCTATAGGTCATTGTGTATGCCTAGTTTTGCATTTTGGGTCTCATTTCATGCATCGGGTGCCATGTTGCCATGATTCGGGGTTGTTTTGTATCATATTTTAGTGCTGAAATTTGCATGTTTGCATACCATGTTCCATGCCTTGCCATGCTTTGGTAGAGTGGCATTTGTGCCTTAGGTTCGGTCCTCGGTTTGCGTGCACGTGTGCACGCATCTCGAGTGTCTCATTTTCATCTAATGGCCTCTTATGTGAGTGTGGCTGAGGTCCAGTCATGTTGGTGTAAGTCCATTATGCATTGTGTATGCCATTTCATTTCATAGCATTGCGTATGCTAGGTTGTATGTTAGCGCATTGTGTATGCCTTGTTACCTCGTGCATTGTGTATGCCATTTCATAGCATTGTATATGCTAGGTTGTATCTTAGTTGCATTTCATGCATATCATGCATATTGCATCATGCTTGGGATAGGTGCTAGCCCGAGCACGGGAAACGAGGTACGTTTCGTACTCCGAGTGACGGAACGTGTCTCAATTCCCAATCGCCGACACTCCAGATTATCCATGATGGAGTCTAGGTTTTGTTGTGTTTTCATGTGCATTCATTCCATATTGAGTTGTGCAATTCGACTCCTCGGCCATCATGCATCGAGATGCGTGATTGGTGGCACGAGGATCGAGGCATGCATACATTTGTGAAAATACATTGCCATGCCCCTTTCCTGCTCTCTGTTGCAGCAAATCAAGAATCAGCAGTCTTCCGGGGCTTGGCGCGCTTTCAAAGAAATTATTGCAAAACAGAGGCTAATTGGGGCATCACAGTGGATTTCCGTGCAAGGCAACCCGGACATGCATCATTTATCATCCGAAGCAGAATCGAGGCAGTCCCTGACTTGTATGCCAGTTTATTGTTTTCTTAGTTAATTGGGTAATTAATTAGGATTTTTGTACATATTCGGGACTGTAATTATTGGGACTGTAATTATTCTATTTGGGACTGTATTATTTATTCGGATCCTCCGAGCGGGGGCACAACTGTAATAAGTGTGCGTGTGTGTGATGTATGTCTTCCAACCCCACGTCTTTCTCCCTTTTATTTACCAGCTTATGATGGTTAGATTAGGGCATGTTTCAATTAGCATACAGTATGATAGCATGTTTGCATCCATTCATCTGTTTTGCATGTACCGGGCTCGGCGCATCATACTAACTGCATTGTATTTTCCATTCCAAATTGAATACATGTTAGCTGTAGCATTTCATATGCCATGTTTAGAATAGCCGAGCCTGCTATAGTTACATTTTTGCATGTGTTGCATTAGGCATTTCTGTATAGTTAGGATCATGCATGGATTTCTAACATAGCTTCTGTTTTGGCTTGGAGTACTCGGTAAGTTTTTATGCTTTAGCATCCTTGCATGCGTGTGAGTGACTGCCATGAATAGCATGCTTACCATGAGGCTATATGCTTATGTGATATAACTGCCTGAATGCCTGTGGGTGAAGGTTGGGTTATTTGAATTGGAACAATTCATCAAATGTGTGTTTTAAGCCTACTAGATAGTGGCAAAATCATGTTTTTCTAAGCTCACCTGACGGTGGCAAATCCACGTCTTAGCCTACTTGCGGGTAGCACCATCAAACCATTTTCAAACAAACAAACATGAAATGTTTTGTTCCAATTCAGGCGATCCAGCCTATACTTGTATGCTGTGCGCATCACATAGTAGATCTAGGCTAATAATCGGAATAAGAACGCATAATGTTTTCAAAAATAGATATCATGGTTAGTAGAGGCCGATCTTTGATCGGGCGTGCTCACGAAGTGACCTTCCCCAATCGTACCCAAGTTCCCGAGCTGAGGCAACTTTGGTGATGACGGACACGTGGCCTTAGGCAACGAGTCAGGGTTTCCTAAATTCTCCAAAAATAAAATATTTAGGTGGCGACTCTGTATCTGGCAAAGCAGTCCATGTTTGACACTTCTTTCTTTCAAAATCTGTTTTCTCAAAACGATTTGCCGGATTTGGACTCTTTGGTTCAGATTTAGAACCGTGACATTTTGAGTCCGAACTGTAGCGAGGTCCCCTGCAGACTTGTTACAAACATACACTCTTCCCTGTGATCTTCTAAATCACCATCGTGGGCTTAGGTCTGCTATGTAGATTGTGCAGATGTGGCCTCCTATATGACCTTGACTGGGTTGGTTGGTACGACTATCTCTATCTTTGGCCCATCTGAAAACCTCCAAACTGGCGAGATCCAGTCACACTTGTGGACCCTGCTCTCTGTGGACAAAACTTCTTCAGATGCCCCAGTTGACCACACTGATAAAAAAATGGTGGCTGACCCCTATTCTATGACAGATTCTGAGAATGAGCAGCTTGCGACTGTGGTCCACCTTTCTGTCTGCACTCCGAAGCTTTGTGACCAACCTGGCCACATTTATAACATGCACAACGAATTTGACTCATGCTCCTTAAGCTTCCACCCATCACAAAGTCATAAAATTTGGCTTGTTGTGAGAGTGGTTGAAATGATGATGATGAACCCCCTAGACTTCTTAGAGGACCCCAACTCGCCTTTGGACTCAGGATATCTCGTCCTCTTCAATTTTTGTCTAGACTCCTTTACTTCCACCATAACTTCTACATGGGCTGCAACTTCCACTAAGCGGTCATAATCATGAATCATGTTGCCCACTATTTTCATTAAGACTTTTGGCCTCAACCTCTTCTCAAATTCTAAGCATTGATGTTCTTCAATGGCTACCAACTTTGGTGCAAAACGAGATAAACTTGTGAATATGACTTCAAACTCGGCCACAAGTGTATCAAGTTGCTTTAACTCCTCGAACTATCTACTCAATCGCTTCCTAGCAGTAGGAGGGAGGAACTTTTCTTGGAAGGCATATGTAAACGCTTTCCAATTTTGTTCTACTCTACTCTTGACATACTTCCACCATTGTCCGGCCTCTCCCTTCAACTAATAAGCCGCTAATGCCACCCGCAATTCGTCATCACAGATGTCCAAGATGTCAAAGGATTTTACAATTTGTTCTAGCCACTCAACCGCTTTTATTGGGTCGGGCCCATCACTGAACTCGGCGGGATTCGAACGAAAGAACTCCTTTTTCAAAAAGGAAGCGTTAGTTTCCCTCTCGACTGTCCTAGCTGCTTGCTTAGCTCTAAGAATCTCTATGGGCTCTCGGAGAGCCCCTGCCATCTCCCTGGCCAAAGTCCCCATTGCATCTTGGGCCGGAGGGATGGCCGCATCATTCTATCCTACTCTTTGTTCTTGGGGAGGAAGATCTTGTTGAGCCAGGATGTCCTAGCCACCCCTACGAGGTCTACCTCAACCTCTTCCTCGTCTAGACATCCTATAAGAGGTAAAAAGAGAGAGAAATCAACTCACAATCTGTGCACCATACACTAACTCACACGTTATACACCAATACATGAATCTCCACCATATACAACAAACTACAAAATCACATAAGCACATAGAGCACAAATGAGTTACTCTTCTAAGATATTGACTAGTCCCTTGGCACTCAAAGACCTCCTAGTGGAAAGAGCATTGACCAGATGCCTTTCCAAAAGGATTTTGATGAATGCAATAGGCGCAAGTTGTATCCTAGAAGCTTAACCCCATACCAACATAACCACATAAACATACATGACATGCATAAGCACCCCATCCTAACCTAGTAAACCTATTGTGACAAATGTCACTTCCTACGAGCCCAAGGTGTTCAAACCTGGCTAGCTCTGATACCAATTTGTAACACCCCGAAATTTCTTGTAGGAATCTACCACAACCATGCACAACATAATACAATAAAGTCCTCTTTCTCATTGAACTAAGGTTCAATATTTACAATTCCAAGCTTACACATTAATCTCAGTCCATGCCTTTGGTTAAGTTCAATAAGCTAGAAGACCATACAAAAGAAATTTGCCATTAAGGCATACAAAAGTTTTTAAGTTTTCATCTGTGGAGAAGTGGTTTTTGGAAATACTCTTCTGATCTTGGGGAACGCTCGTTATCCTCTGATAGTCACCTGAAAGGAAATAAACACTCCGGTCGGGCGTGCCGGAATTAGCACTCTGACGGACAAGTCAATCCCAAGCTCTAAATTACTTATATTCTAAGTTAAATACCACAATTATCACACATACATTTCCAAGATTGCAGGTCTGCTATTTATAGTATTCTCCTTGGGTCAGGGAGCCTGGCCCACTCCTAGCCCCTATAATGCATTCCTACATGGCACTTATTAGTAGGAACGCTGGCTCTTATACTCGGCCCCTCAACTGGATAGGGTAAATGCCGAATAGAAGTTTCGTTCGGGGCCGACCTGTCTTACTTTTGTTGATCCAGAATTTATTTGGCTCCCACAATTGCCCCCCAAACACCCTACTAGCAACAGTTTAGTTGGCGTGTTTGGCTCCTGGTCTGGAGGTTAGAAATCCGGCAGTTATTCATCTTCCCGATGCGTGTCAGAACGTGTTCATGCTCCTTGGTCATTGCAACGCTTTCCCGCCCCTTCGTACGCTGCCTCCATTTAATGCGATTTGAATTTGCCTCTTTGAATGTATGTTTTGCATACTCAAAGATATCTGGCTCACCTTCTAGTGAGACTCCCATACTCCGTGGCTTTTGCAACCCTTTGTTCCTCACCTTTTCCTTCTCCTCCTGTAAGTCTTCTTTCTCCTGCATTTTTTTGATCCCTTTCTTTATCCGCTTTTTGTTAGTTTTTTTTTTTTTATAATCCTTGGGTCGGCCAAAAAATGGCAAAACACCTGAAGGATCTCCTTTCTGCGGATCGAATTTTCAGCTTTAGACGCCATTTCTCCATCCCCAACGACGTCCATCTGTCACTTCTGGTAGACAGCACCACTGATATGGTGAGGGAAGATGAGAACTCGATCGTCTTTCCTCTCCTATCAATTGCTGAGGGCGGCGTCTATTTTCCTCTTCACCCACTTTTGAGGGCCGTCCTTCGGTACTGGGGTCTCATCCCTTCCCAGCCCAATGTGAACTTCTTCCGCATCATAATAGGAATCGTAAAAATAAATCGGCTTCTTAGAATTAATTTAGGTATCCCCGCCATTCGGCACTGCTACGTCCTTGCCAAATCTACTAGTCGACTAGGACGCTACTTCCTTAGAGCCAAGGATACTGACCACCACTTAGTGACCATGCTTGCTAGCTCTGGCAAGCGTGTCGATGACGTGATGGTCGTAGTCTGAGGCAATTGGGAATTTGGCAAAGGGAAAGATCGCCTAGATCCTATGCCAAGGCAAAAAGGCGAACCAGGTGGCCGACCGGATCATTTTTTTTTGGCATTTACGTATGCATTTATTCGGCACCGTATCTCACCTAACTGTTTTATTTATGCAGGTAGCGATTTGAAGAGAGTGTTGGCCTCAGACGACGAAGTTGTGCTCACAGAAATCAAGACCGCGTTACAGTTCTTCGGCCGTCCAGACCTTAAAAAGCAAGGAAGGGCAGCCCATATTCTGTTGCGGTACGACCCCATCTATACGACGTTCTCGGTGGTAGACAACATTCCCATCGCGCGAGGCGATGACCATCTGACGGCCCTAATCTTCCCCAGCTTCAAAAACTTGAGACAAATCGACCTCGAATCATCTAACTCTAAGAACGAACAAGTGGTCGAATCAATCGCTGAGGACCCAGAGGAGTTGGCCGCGGAAGTTGACGAAGCCATAAATTCAGCCTTTGAGGATGCCGGGTTGAACTCTTCTGACCCTCCGTCTACATCAGGCCGATGGGACGCCTACGAAGATATCTTTACAAACTTAGGAGACCTTCCTGGCGATTTCTCTGAGGATATGGCTGGGGAAAGCCTGAAGCAGATGGCACGAAAAAGGAATGCCGAACGTTTGGCCACCCAACAAAAGGCCATAGCCATTCGTTTCGAACTTAATCCGTCTGAATCTGTTGCCCCGGCTGTTGCAGAAGAAATGGCTTACGTCGTCGTAGTCGAGACGAAAAAAGAGGTCGATCGCCCGATTGCGAAAATACAGCCGATTTCGAAAGAACGGGGCGAAAAGCGAAACACAGAGGGTGAGGATGGCTCCGAAGGGGTTCCTACTGAAAAGCGGCCACGCTTAGAGGAGTCGGCCATGGTTGCTCCTTTTGTTATCGAGCCAAAGATAAAAAAATGTGCCGATCTCCTCCAAAGCATCGGCTTTGAAAGATCCAGCCGCGGCCCTAAGCCTGGCTGCCTCGATCTCCTTGCCGGCAGACAGGGCAACCATTCGTTTCGAGCCAGACTTGGTGACAGTAGCTTTAGCCGTCCAGTCGGCTCTTTTGGTACGTGACACTTTGGTTTGGTTTACACTTGATATTTCTCGGCATATGATGATCCTTTATTTTGTAGACGGTTGGAAGGATTGCTGAATTGGGTCACCGCCAGCATGATGCTATGGAAAGGATTGGCCGTTTGTAATCTGAAGTCGAGGGTCAAAGGAGCAAGGTGGAGTTTGAGGCGATGAGAGCCGCTATGGAAAACACATGGGCCGAGGCCGAGGAGGAAAAGGCCAGGACGGCGGATCGACTCAGAGCTGATGCCGAGAAGAGGGAAAATGCGAGCGAGGAATCGCTCAAGTTAGCCAAGGAGGCGCTTGCCAAGCTCGAGGCCGAGTTTGAGGAGTTGAAGCAGGCCAAGGAGAAAACTGACTCTGAGTCTTTGGCGGCGTTCGAGGCGGGGAAAAACTCCGCCCTTCAGGACTATGTAGAAGAGGTTTCCAAATTTGAGAATCGGGGGTTCAAACACGGTTGGCTCAAAGCCCTTGCTGCCACTGGAGTTACATTGGCCATGCCAATTCCTTACGAGCAAGTGAATGTTAAGCCGCTTGAGTCTGACTGAGACTTGATTTGGGAGACATTCTAGTTTTACTAGGCTTTTCTTACTTTCAATGTTTGTTTTTTGTCTAGTAGATTTTCATCTATTTTGGATTTTCATATGTAAAATGTTCGCTGTTAGCGCTCAATTTTATGAATGAAAATTTTATATGCTTTTCCAGACATTTTTCGTATTGTTTGTTGTATGAGTAGACAATTAGGAGCATCAGTAGTTATGACAAAATTTCAAGACTACGTGAGTCGGCAGGCTTAGGAACCAAATAACACTTTGATGATGATTCTTGTGTTGGTGAATCGATTCGTGGAACGGTTGAGGCATTTGAGCCGAATGGATTGATGAATCTACCTTTGCCCCAGCGGGTCCACAATCGCAGCTTGTCGAATAACGTTTTCATGATACTTGTGTTGATGAATCGATTCGTGGAACGGCTGGGTCATTTGAGCCGAATAGATTGATGAATCTGCCCTTGGCCCAGCGGGTCCACAATCGCAACTCGCCGAATAACGTTTTCATGCTTTTTGTGTTGATGAATCGATTCGTGGAGCGACTGGGTTATTTGAGCCGAATAGATTGATGAATCTGCCCTTGGCCCAGCGGGTCCACAATCGCAGCACACCGAATAACACGTTTATATCGATTCATGGAACGACTGGGGTATGCAGGCCGAATAGATTGATGAATCTGCCCTTGCCCCAGCGGGTCCACAATCGCAGCTTATCGAATAACATTTTGATGATGATTCTGGTGTTGAAGAATCGATTGGTGGAATGGCTGGGGCATGCGCTCGGCACACGACCCGGTCGACACCGGGTTGTTTGGCGCTTCGACATTAAGGAGATTGCCTCGGAGGTGCTGCCCCCGCAGGTAATAAATGGGCGTGTACTTCGTGAATGAGGGTCCTATTTACGTGCTCAGTCAGCAGTTCAGTCCAGCTCTTTTGAGGAAGATTAAATAAGCGCAAATGTCAGATAAACTTTTCTTTTACAATAGAGGAGAAGCGAAGATGCTAGCTCAGCTGGGAGGAGCCATGAGTCGAAGCGGTGAGCCTTTACGCACGGGTAATAAGACTTCGAGGGATTAGGAAAGACGCCAATCTCCTCGTCGTCGGAGTAGGTCACTCAGGAAGGACAAACAACCTCACCGTAAGTCTCCTCAACCTCGTCCAGGCAGGCATTCTGACGCGACTCCTCGTCCATTGACTTTCGTGGTCTTCGTGGGTAATAGACCAATGACAGAGGCAGACTCAATCATTCGAGATCCAAACATGGTAGTCGAGTTTGCTCGACAGATTTTCCCGCCCGAAGTTTAGCAGTCGATGGTAGGTCGACAGGATTTTGAAGTGTTTCGCGAAGGCGTTCACGGGGCGGTGAGGGGACTATATACGGCTTACGAGATTGGCATGCGTCTCCGCGCCACTCGCCGCGATATTGAACAGAGAGATGACCGCATTCGGAAATTAGAGGCTCGCGTCAAGAAGGCCGAGCGCAAACTAAGGAAAATCTAGTCTGTGGGGCCCCAATCGACCAGCCACCCCAACTCAATTGTTGAAGAGAGGGTTACTCAAAGGCTGATTAACGACGTGATCGCCGATCAAAATATGGCTAGCATGTTTGCGATCGAGACTGCGAGGACAACGGCCTATGAAAAAGGCTTCCACGACGGCCGAAAGATCGGAATTCAGAAGACCAAGGAGAAGCTCGCCGAAGAAGTCTGCCAATGCGAAAATTGCGAATTTAAGCACGGTTGGATCAAGGTGCTTCAGCAAGCGGAGAGTCTCCGGGCAACAGGGCTAGATTCGACGTTTCCGTTGTATCAACAGAATGATCTTCCCTTCTCTGTATTTGAAATTGAGAAGAGCAATGACGAAGAAGATGACGAACCGAAGAAAACCTTGTAATGCTTTGTAAAAGTGAAGTTATGTATTTACTAGCTGAATTTAATAAAATGCTTGATTTTCAGTTCTTTGTAGTAGCGCACTTGTTATTTATATTAGTACGCCCTTTATTTATATTAGATGCTTGTGTGGTTTGAACATTCTTATTCAGAATTTGAAAATTTTGTTCGACACATGCGTAATTTCTGCAGGTCTTTTTTCGGCCCAAAGATTTGGATTGACTCCGAACTCGGAGACTCCGATTGGCCGATCATGATATCCAGGAAGGGCGCTTCGAATCCGGAGGATTTCTTAGCCCAAAGACGCCTTGCGCCGAGGGCGCTCCAAATCCGAAAACTTTGATTTGGCCAATAGTGATACCCACGAAGAGCGCTCCGAACCCGGAGACTTTCTCGGCCCAAAGACGCCTTGCGCCGAGGGCGCTCCGAATCCGGAGGCTTTGATTTGGCCAATCGTGATATCTACGAAGGGCGCTCCAAATTCGGAGGATTTCTTGGCCCAAAGATGCCTTGCGCCGAGGGCGCTTCGAATCCGGAGATTTTGATTTGGCCAATCGTGATATTCACGAAGGGCGCTCCGAATCCGGAGACTTTCTCGGCCCAAAGACGCCTTGTGCCGAGGGCGCTCCGAATCCAGAGTCTTTGATTTGGCCGATCGTGATATCCACGAAGGACGATTCGAATCCGGAGACTTTCTCAGCCCAAAGACGCCTTGCGTTGAGGGCGCTCCAAATCCGGAGGCTTTGATTTGGTCAATCGTGATATCCACGAAGGGAGCTCCGAATCCGGAGACTTTCTTGGCCCAAAGACGCCTTGCGCCGAGGGCGCTCCGAATCCGGAGACTTTGATTTGGCCAATCGTGGTATCCACGAAGGGCGCTCCGAATCCAGAGACTTTCTCAGCCCAAAGACGCCTTGCGCCGAGGGCACCCCGAATCCGGATGCTTTGATTTGGCCAATCGTGATATCCACGAAGGGCGCTCCGAATCCGGAGACTTTGATTTGGCCAATCGTGATATCTACGACGGGCGCTCCGAATCCAGAGGCTTTCTCGGCCCAAAGACGCCTTGCGCCGAGGGCGCTCCGAATCGGGAGGCTTTCTTGGCCCAAAGACGCCTTGCGCCGAGAGCGCTCCGAAGCCGGAGGCTTTGATTTGGCCAATCGTGATATCCACGAAGGGCACTCCGAATCCAGAGGCTTTCTCGGCCCAAAGACGCCTTGCGCTGAGGGCGCTTCGAATCCGGAGGCTTTCTTAGCCCAAAGACACCTTGTGCCGATGGGGCACCTTTGAACTACGTGTGATAAATGAACGGGAATCTTTGTATTACAGAAGAAAAAAGTTGCACATAGCATTATGTCCCACAAGTCGGGTTAATGATAAAATTTGCATAAATGCGTGGAATTCCAAGGCCGTGGCAGACTCCTTCCTGACATGTCTTTGAGCCGATATGCCCCTACTCCTGCGATCGAATCAATCTCATAGGGGCCGTCCCAGTTAGGACCTAATTTTCCATAAGCCAGTTTCTTGGCAGCTGGCAGTACCTTCTTCAGGACCAACTCTCCTGGTGTGTAGCGGCGCAGCTGAACACGTTGATTGTACGACCTAGCCAGCTGCTGTTAATACCGTGCCATGGATGCGAGGGTACGGTCTCTTCGTTCTTCAATTAGGACCAAGTCCAAGGCCAGCATCATATCATTTCGGCCCATATTGAAAACTGTCGATTTCAGGGTTGGGAGGCCGATCTCTAGGGATATGATGGCCTGTGTTCCGAAGTAGAGAGAAAATGGGGTTTCCCCAATAGACCGCCTTGGCGTAGTTCGATGAGCCCATAACACACTTGGCAATTCCTCGACCCATTTGCCTTTGGCCTTTTCTAGCCTCTTCTTGATGCCGTCCAAGATAGATTTGTTAGAGGCTTTAGCCTGACCATTGCTTTGTGGATAAGCCGGGGTAGAAAAGTAAGGCCGTATACCGTACTTGCTGCACAGCTCTCGGTAGACGCCACAATCAAATTGGGTGCCGTTGTCTGAGATAAGTGCTCTTGGAATGCCGAACCTTGTTATGATGTTTCTCCAAACGAATCGCTTCACGTCGGTGTCTCGGATGTGGGTTAGTGCCTCTGCTTCTACCCATTTTGTAAAATAATCTGTCATGACAATCAAAAATCGCTTGTTACCCGGGGTATGAGGCAGTGGTCCGACGATGTCGAGTCCCCATTGGGCGAACAACCATGGACTGGTTATGGAGCTTAGCTCTTCAGCAGGCAGGTGGGTCAAAGGAGAGAACTTTTGGCACTGTTCGCACTTTTTCACGTAGCATTCGACATCTGCTCTCATTGTCAGCCAGTAATATCCCTGCGTCACGACTCGGTGAGCCAACGACCGCCTGCCAGAATGGGCGCCATAATTGCCCTCATGTATTTCATTCAAAAACTCTTCGACTTTGTCGGGGTGCACACATTCCAAATACAGGCTAGAGAGGGATTTTTTATAAAGCCTTTCTCGAGGGTCCAAGTAGTAGCACAAAGCTTTGTTTCGCAGCTTGTGCGCTTCTTTTTTGTCTTCTGGGAGCTGTTCGAAAGAGAGGAATGCGGCAATGGGATCCATCCAACTTGGTCCAAGTTCTACAACATTGACCTGGAATTCCTCCGAAGAGCCAATGCTTGGCTTTGGGATGAATCCTACCTCGATGGTTAATTTAATCTCCGAGTTGATGGCGGAGGCTAGGCAAGCAAGGGCATCTGCATGTGTGTTCTGATCATGTGTTATCTGGTTCAGCTTATGATGGTCGAATTTTGCCAGCAAGGAATTGGTCGTTTTCATATAAGCCGCTATACGGTCGTTTCTTGCTGCGTACTCCCCCTTTAGCTGATTGATCACCAGTTTTGAGTCACAAAATACAAGCAAACGCCGAGCGCCTAGAAGATGTGCATTCCTCAAACCGGCTAGAAGAGCCTTATATTCGGCTTCGTTGTTTGACGCTTCGAAGCCGAGCTTGACGACCTGCTCAATTATTGCGCCATCCGGAGCCATGATCACAACTCCTGCTCCACTGCCCCGCTGGTTGGATGATCCATCACAGTACAACTGCCAAATGTCCCCGACATAAATCCTCTAGTTCGGCTCCGATCGACTCTCCTCAATGGACTTGAAATCGGCAAGACCCCCAGTGAATTCGGCAACAAAGTCGGCAAGAACCTGTCCCTTGATTGAAGTTCTTGGTAGAAACTGAATGTCGTATTGGCCGAGTTCAAGAGCCCTCTTTGAAACGCGTCCTGACGCTTTCACACTTCGTAGTACTGATCGGAGGGGATAGTCTGTTAGCACCCCAATGCTGTGGCCCTGGAAGTAATGCATCAGTTTTCTTGCCGCCATGACTAGGGCAAGGATGAGTTTTTCCAGCAGAAGGTAGCATGTTTCGGCATCAACCATAGCCTTGCTCACGTAATACACTGGCCGTTGCTCCCCCAACTCTTCCTATATCAGTACAGCGCTGACGGCCTTGTCGGAGACTGCCAAATACAAAATGAGCGGGTCACCAGCAGTAGGTGTTGACAAGAGTGGTATTGAGTGAAGGTAGGTCTTGAGCCCGTTGAAAGCGGCTTCGCATTCGGCGGACCATTCAAAAGCCTTGCCCTGCCGTAGTGTATGGAAGAATTGTCGGCAGCGATTTATGGACCGACTGATGAACCTGTTGAGTGCAGCGGCCATCCCCATCAACTTTTGAACCTCTTTTACCGAATGGGGGGAGCCGAGTTCCAAGATTGCTGTAATTTGCCTCGGGTTGGCCTCAATTCCTCGGTGGTTGACAATGTAGCCCAAGAACTTGCCGGAGCCGATTCCAAACGCACATTTGGAAGCATTCAGCTTCATTTTGTATTTTCGTAAAATGCTGAATGTATTCTCTAGATCGTTTATATGATTTTGTTCTTCCTTGGACTTGACCACCATGTCATCAATGTACACTTCCATAGTGTGGCCGAGTTGCTCCTTGAACATGGCGGTGACTAGTCTTTGGTAGGTTCCCCTGCATTCTTCAGTCCAAAAGGCGTGACCTTGTAACAGTAGGTTCCTCTTGGGGTGAGGAATGTAGTTTTGTCCTGGTCTTCTGGATGCATGGCGATCTGATGGTAGCCTCTGTAAGCATCGAGGAAGCTCATACGTTGATGGCGAGCCGTCGCATCGACAAGTTGGTCGATTCTGGGTAGGGGAAAACAATTTTTAAGGCAGGCTTTGTTTAGGTCGGTAAAATCAACACACACTTGCCAAGTCCCTTTTTTCTTCTTCACTACCACTGTATTAGAGAGCCACGTAGGGTAGGTTACTTCTCTAATTGCCCCGGCGGCAAGTAGACTGTCAACCTCCTCAACAACAGCGACAGTGTGTTCTGCGCTTGACCGTCGACTTTTCTGAATAATCAACTTGCATTTTGGATCGACATTCAACTGGTGTTGAGAAACTGACGGATCGATACCTGGCATCTCATAAGGAGTCCAGGCAAAGACATCCAGGTTATTGAGCAGGAAAGAGACCAACTGCTGTCTGTCAGCCTGATTCAGGGAGGAGCCGATCATGAAGAACTTGTCTGGGCTTTCATCGATTTCAACTCGGTCTAAACCTTCCGTGGCCTTTTCATTTGGGAGCTGCCCAACATCGTTGAGGCTCTCTTGATCCAGGACCTCAATGGAATTCACCTGCAGTTCCTTTGGGGTTTTGGCAGCAAGGAGATAACATGCTTGAGCCGATTTTTGGGAGTCGCAGATTTGCTCAATACCGCGCTTCGTCGGGAAGCATAGCAGCTGATGGTAGGAGCTTGGCACGGCTTGCATTGTATGCAACCAGGATCGTCCCATGTTGAGATTATACGGCGATGACAGCTTGACGACCAAGAATTCTACATCCACTGTTCGGGAGCCTGCTCGAACGGATAGCCTGACTTTCCCCAACAGATACTCTGGATTGGCATTGAAGCCGAATAGTGGTTAAGGGGCCGAAGAGAGATCGGATTCAGAGAAGCCGAGTTTGGTAAAAGTCTTATAGTACATAATCTCCGAAGTGCTCCCCGGATCAATGAGTACACGCTCAACTATGAACCGGTTTACACGTAACTCGATTATCAAGGGATCAATGTGGGGGTAGTGTTACTCCGGCCAAATCTGAATCATCAAAAGTAATGCCCTTGGCTTCGTGGGGCCGTTTAGCCTGGGTGAGTTGGTTATGAGGTTCAGACTCTGACTGGATCGCGTGCACCGCTGATGACATCGGCAGGCTGTATATCATGTGGATTACGCCGGGCGAATGTGAATCCTGTCTCAAGGCTATTGCTTTGTTTGGGACCGCCGGTGCTTTGAATTTCTTGGGTAACACTGCCTTTGCAATCCGTCGTACAAAAGGATTATGTTGATCTTCATCCGAGTTGTTTCTTCTTCGCTTAAGCCTTATACGAACCCTCTCTTCAGAAGAGCTGGAAATTTCAGTCTCTTCAGAAGAGCTGGGAATTTCAGCTCGTCCCTTCTTCTTGAGCTCCGGGGGTAATGAGTCGGAGTTGCTATCAGTGTCTTGTTGTCGGGCTCGAGATCGTCGACCATCTGTCCTCACCGGTTGCTCCGGGCCTTGGTGGGCGGCTTGTTTGGACTTCGCCACCTCCGAGGCCAAATCCTGGCGGAGACGCTCGTTCTCTGCGCTTATATTCTCCAACCTCCATTCGTTTTGGTTTGCCTGTTCCATGATCGCTTGCATTGCTTAACGCTCTGGAGTCGAAGGTGAGGCGAAGTTCAGGGTGCGTCTTACGAGGATGGTTTCTGGTCCAAGCATGGTTGTTGGAGTGAGGTCGTCCCTCTGTGTGGTTTCATGAATGACTATCGGAGGGTCCTCCGTTACGCCTGCCATGGATGTGTTTGAGTATTCCCACAGACGGCGCCAGTTGTGGAGAAGTGGTTTTTGGAAATACTCTTCTGATCTTGGGGAACGCTCGTGATCCTCCGATAGTCACCTGAAAGGAAATAAACACTTCGGTCGGCCGTGCCGGAATTAGCACTCCGACGGACAAGTCAATCCCAAGCTCTAGATTACTTATATTCTAAGTTAAATACCACAATTATCACACATACCTTTCCAAGATTGCAGGTCTCCTATTTATAGTATTCTCCTTGGGTCTGGGAGCCTGGTCCACTCTTAGCCCCTATAATGCATTCCTACACGGCACTTATTAGTAGGAACGCCGGCTCTTATACTTGGCCCCTCAACTGGATAGGGTAAATGCCGAATAGAAGTTTCGTTTGGGGCTGACCTGTCTTACTTTCGTTGATCCAGAATTTATTCAGCTCCCACATCATCCAATTCAACAAAATAGATTTTCTGTGCTTGACACACAACTCTACACTTCTACAATTAAATCTCTTGGGCCCAACTTCCTAATAGAATATAAGTGCAAGCTTCAAGTCATTGTGAAGGTGTCTCACCAATTCTTAAAAAATCAATTAGGTTTGAGCTGTGTGCCTAGTAGGGATACACTTAACCAAGTGTTTAATCATTTGAACAAGCACATGGCACCGTTATAACTAAAATAACACAAGATAATTAATATTGATAAAGAAATCAACTAGGTAATTAAGTTGGTAAATAAAATAAAAACATTTTAGTGCACTGCTGTCAAACACAAAAACGTTCTCAACTGTTCTCAACATTAGAAAGAGGAATGCACCAAGAGTCCTTTACAAGAGTTCAAATCACTTACGTAAGTCACTTCCATTTAACCCCATCCCCACATTTACCGACTATTATACGGCAGGATGTGGGCACCCAAAAACATCCGTTTTTTTTTTTCACTTTTGCCGACTACAATATGGCAGGACCAGTGGACACCCAAAAATATTTTCCCATATTCGTCAAGCGATAAGGGCAAACAAGGCAATTGGGCACCTTGACTCCCCATGCGGGTACCAACACGACACCATATTCTCAAAACAGACTCTTAACCCGGACTCCTATTCACATTACCACCTTACTCAACTTTGTTCCAAGTATACAAGCATTTAACATTATACAAGATAACTAAAAAATATAACATTCAAGAAGCATCAATTCCCAAGTCACAATTTCAACACCACAACACTATCCATATGTCCCACACCATGATTATTCACAAAATTCCAAGAATTTAAGGAAATTTCCATCCAAGTATCATTCTTTACTCAAATTCAAAATTAGGGTTTTAATAAATTTGGGGCTTTCTCTCCATTTATATATATATATATATATATATATTCTCACCATTAATACTCATGTTACATGGAAAATTAGAGGAAACTTTAATAAAAGTTGAGTAAAATTTCCCTTTTTGTGAAATACCAAGTTTAATCTAACTCAATTTTCAAATTAAGGCATAAAGTCACAATCAAAACAAAGAGATACTAAGTTACAGGTAACCCTACCTTAATCAAAGAGCAAGAAAGCTAGACTTCTAGGAGAATCCTTCGCAAAGACAAAATCCAATCGGTAGAAAGAAAGATCTTCACTTATACTTCTCTTCTTACAAGATATTTAGACTTAGATCTTAGTGAAATGAAAAGTATTAGAGTGAGGAGCTTAGGGTTTTTTGGAGTTAGAGGGAGGGGAAAGAAGATAGAAAAGAAAAGATGAAGAAATGATCTAAAAAGCAACTTTTAAAGTTGTTAAATTAGCGCAGACCGCTCGAGCGATCTTTTCATCACTGGAGTGGTAAACAATTGTAGGCACCCCATTTTTGACCGACCTTAAGACTCAGACGTCATTGATTGATCGCTCGGTGATGACGCTTGTTGTGCTCGTTCTGAGGTTACAAAGTCTCGGCTGAGAGCCTTGCCTCCGGACCTCGGGACTCTTTTGTGCTTTGCCTCGGTTTGCGAACTAGGTTCTGTTTTCTCTTTCCGAAGGGAGGGAGAGGTCTCGTAGACCATCTCTCAGTGGTCGTAGGCTACTTTTTGTGGTCGTAGACCACTGTTCCCGTTTGGAGACCAGTTTCTGATTTTCGGAGCCGTCGGCCATGCGCCTCGGTTCGGGACTGTTTAACTTTCTCCGTTTGGCACGATTTTTGGAGAGCTTAAACGTTTTGAACCTTTGTTTTAGCTTCTTGAGGAAGCTTGAACCTTTTGAACCCTTATTTTAGCTTCTTGAGGAAGTTTGAACCTTTTGAACCTTTGCTTTAGCTTCTTGAGAAAGCTTGAACCTATTGAACCCCTTGTTCTAGGTTTCTTGAGAAAGCTTGAACCTTTTGAACTTTTGTTTTAGCTTCTTGAGGAAGCTTGAACCTTTTGAACCCTTTGTAGACGTCCCCGAATGCCCCCGGGAGGGTGAGTCCCGTTCCGTTCGATATTGGGGTCACTACAGCTCGGACTCTCAAATCGTCACGGTTCTAAGTCTAAACCAAATAGTCCAAATCCGGCAAATCGTTTTGAGAAAACAGATTTTTAGAAAAGAAGTGCCAAACATGGACTGCTTTGCCAGATACAGAGTCGCCACCTAAATATTTTATTTTGGGGAAATTTAGGAAACCCTGACTCGTTTGCCTAAGGCCACGTGTCCGTCATCACCAAAGTTGCCTCGGCTCGGGAACTTGGGTACGATTGGGGAAGGTCATTTCGTGAGCACCCCCGCTCGCCCGATCAAAGATCGGCCTCTACTAACCATGATATCAAAATTTGAAAACATTGTGTGTTCTTATTCCGGTTATTAGCCTAGATTTACTATGTGATGCGCACAGCATACGAGTATAGACTGGATCGCCTGAATTGGAACAAAACATTTCATGTTTGTTTTTGAAAGATGGTTTGCTACTCGCAAGTAGGCTTAAAATGCAGATTTTGCCACCCTCAGCTGGGCTTAAGAAAAGATGGTTTTGCCACTATCTAGTGGGCTTAAAACTCACAGTTGATGATTTGTTCCGATCCAAGTAACCCAACCTTCACCCACAAGCATTCAGGCAGATATATCACATAAGCATATAGCCTCATGGTAAGCATGCTATCATGGCAGTCACTCACACGCATGCAAGGATGCTAAAGCATAAAACTTACCGAATACTCCAAGCCAAAACAAAAGCTAATTAGAAATCCATGCATGATCCTAATTATACAGAAATGCCTAATACAACACATGCAAAAATGCAACTATAGCAGGCTCGGCTATTCTAAACATGGCATATGAAATGCTACAGCTAACATGTATTCAACTTGGAATTGAAAATACAATGCAGTTAGTATGATGCGCCGAGCCCGGTGCATGCAAAGCAGATGAATGAATGCAAACATGCTATCATACTGTATGCTAATTGAAATATGCCATAATCTAACCATCATAAGCAGGTAAATAAAAGGGAAGAAAGACGTGGGGTTGGAAGACATGCATCACACACACGCACACTTATTACAATTATGCCCTTGCGTAGAGGGTCCGAAAGAATAATACAGTCCCGAATGAATATATACAAATTCCTAATTAATTTACAAATTAACTAAGAAAGCTGTAAACTGGCATGCAAACCATGGACTGCCTTGACTCTTCTGAATGATGTACGTTTGGGCTGCCTTGCGCGGAAATCCACTGGGATGCCCCAATCAGCCTCTGTTTTGCAATGATTTCTTGGAAAGCGCGCCAAGCCCCGGAAGACTGCTGATTTTTGATTTGCTGCAACAGAGAGCAGGAAAGGGGCATAGCAATGTATTTTCACATATGTATGCATGTCTCGATCCTCGTGCCACCAATTACGCATCTCGATGCATGATGGCCGAGGGGTCGAATTGTGCAACTCAATATGAAATGAATGCACATGAAAACTCAACTAAAACCTAACTCCATCATGGATAATCCGGAGTGTCGGTGACTGGGGAATTGAGACACGTTCCGTCACTCGGAGTACGGAACGTACCTCGTTTCCCGTGCCCGGGCTAACTCCTATCCCGAACACGATGCAATATGCATGATATGCATGAAATGCAACTAAGATACAATCTAACATGCGAAATGCTATGAAATGGCATACACAATGCACGAGGTAACATGGCATACACAATGCACTAACATACACCCTAGTATACACAATGCTATGAAACGAAATGGCATACACAATGCACAATGGGATTACACCAACATGAGTGGACCTCAGCCACACTCACATAGGAGGCCATTAGATGAAAATGAGACAACTCGAGATGCGCGCACGCATGCACGCAAACCGAGGACCGACCCTAAGGCACCGAAATGCCACTCTAACAAGACATGGCAAGGCATGAAATGTGATATGCAAACATGAAAATTTCAGCAGCAAAACATGACCCAAAACAGCCCCGAATCATAGGAATATGGCACCCGATGCATGAAATGAAACCGAAATGCAAAACTAGGCCTATGCATTGGCCTACAGCTATACAAAACATGCATCATTTGGATATGGAATGTAAATACAGATTCAAGGAAGCCCTAAAACAAGCATGTTTTCAGTTCTAAGCGAGGCTAAACAGCAAACAAAAATAGGGCAAAACAAGCATGCAAAAATGGCCCTAAATGTGAGATAAAGAAGCAACTCACAGCTTCTGACCCCAAACAGATTAGGGACCTTCAACAATGTTGAAGAGGGGACCAAAATATGATATTTTACAGTTTATGGCAAACCACAAAAACCAGCACAGGTATGGCTAAACTCTCATGCAAGAAATGGGCCAAAAGATGGCCAAAGAAGCAAGTGAAGGTTGCTGGCCTCAAACACAAGAGGGTACTTCAACAAAGTTGAAGAGGGACCGAAAACATGGAATTTTATAGTTGGTGGCCAGACCCAAAACAGCATGTATACAAGCCAAAAATACTATGCAAAATATGGCAAAAAAAAAGAGATATAACACAAAGTATAAAAAATATACCTCAAACAGTGAAAGACCCTTAATAAAACATGAAGAGGGGGTCAAAATAAGGTCATTTTTAGTTCGGACCACAGCCCAAAAACAGAAGAAAAAGAGGCTAACAAATCATGCAAAAATATGGCCAAAAGAGAGATATAAAGGCAAGTAGCAAATAGAAGCCTCAAACAGCAATGAGCCCTTCAACAATGTTGAATAAGGGCTCAAAATAAGCCACTTTTCAGTTCATGATAGAGCTCAAAACAGTTTATACATAGGCCAAAAATACTACACAAGACAATGGCACACAAGAGGGGTAATGAAGTAAGTGCAACAAGGAGACCTCAAACAGGTAAAGGCCCTTAATCAAACATGAAAAATGGCTCAAAATAAGCCTAGTTCTAGTTAGGGTTGGAGCCCAAAACAGCAAGAAAATATGACTTAGAAAGGATACAAAAACAAGCTAAAAAAGAGAGAAAATGGTGCTTACCCTTGAAGACCAAGCTTTAGGCAACTCTTGGCTTGAGTTTGGTGACTCTTAGGCTCTGAAGAACAACCTCCAGCTGCTGGAATGGAGGATGGAAGGGTGGGGCTATGGGTTGGTGAAGAAAAGGGTGTAGGACTTGAGAGGTTGGAGGGTTGAAGTGTATAGAGGGAGAGAGATACAACAAGAGGCTTGAGGGGGATTTTTTGTAACCCTAAACCAGCAGCTGGAGCTGCTGATATATAGGCCAAAGAGGGGAAAAAAGGGGGGGGGGGAAAATGGAGGGAAAATGAGTCAAGTTTCCCCCCAAAAGTGCCAAACTCTCGGACATGGGTAAAGTGTAAAACGAAATACATGGCTGGAATGCACTCATAGGGGCAAAAATGGCCGGCCAGTTTAAAAGGGGAAAAAAAGTCATCCACCAGGTAAGTGGCCGGCCGGCCAGAAAAAGGTGGCCGGCCGGCCAGGTCAAAGGGAAAAAGTGGCCGGTCATCCTTAGGATGAAGCCCCAGAAGTTAGCTTTCCAATGGCGCAAACCTTGCATTAAAATTCCTCCTGTAGAAAAAGTTATGCCCTTTTTCGTGAAGCCACGCAGATTCGGTCCAACCGGACTTCAACCAACCACATCTCCCCCCCCGGACTTGGACTTAGGAGATTCTTGAGTGCAAAATGAAGCCCCATAAGTAATCTTTCCAATGGTGGTGGCCTCATATCTTAATTCCTCTTGTGCAAAGAGTTACGCCCGTTTCGGTGAAGCCGCGCAAATTTTTCTCCTTCCCGGATTCATGCTGAACCACTTTTGACCAAAAAGAAGTTGGCTTTTCAGCAAAATTGCTGGCCTCCCACCCTTCTACAATCTTTCTAATAGTGAAAATAAGGTCTCCACCAAAAATGAGCCCAAACCGATGCAAAATGAAGGTTCAGGGGCCAAAACGCGCAGCCCGAGGCCCCAAAAACTGACTGTTAGGCACCGGAAGTGGTGTTCAACCACGAAGTTGGTCTCTCGGACCACAGTGTCCCTCAAAAGGGAGGAAATAAGGTATGTTCCAAAAACCGGAGCAAACGGAGGTGGTTAAGCGGTCCCGAACCGAGGCACACGGCCGTCGGCTCTGAAAAATCGGAAACCGGACTCCAAATGGGCAAAATGGCCTACGACCACAAAACGTAGCCTACGGCCACTGAGAAATGATCTACGAGACCTCTCCCTCCCTTTGCAAAGAGAAAACAGAGAAAACCGAGCCTGGTTCGTAAACCGAGGCAAAGCATGAAAGAGTCTGGAAGTCCGGAGGCAAGGCTTGCAGCCGAGACTCTGAAACCTCTGGACGAGCACGATATGCAGTATCACAAAGCGCTCAATTGGTGACGTCTAAGTCTTAAGGTCGGTCAAAAATGGGGTGTCTACACCCTTAGTTTAGTTTCTTGAAGAAGTTTGAACCTTTTGAACCTTTGCTCTAGCTTCTCCAAGAATCTTGAACTTTGCTCTAGCTTCTCCAAGAAGCTTGAACCCTCTTGTTTCTCTATAACAGAGGGCCTCCCTCTCCTTTAGAGAGGTTGAAAAAAAATTATCTAAGGAAAAACACATATATCTCTCTACATCTCTACATTCTAGGCTTAGAAAGGGTGTTTGTTCTTGGCCTTTAACACCACACCTCATAGCCACACACCTCCACCATTGATCTAGGTTCTTGGAGGGTCTTGAGAGGTCTCAAAGAGCTGGTTTTTGGTCCAAGAAGCTGCTGGTTTTGTTGAAGCTACAAGGGTAACACACTATTCCCTCTTTTAAGCTTTATTTTGCTCCATCTTTTAGCCATACTTGTAAGCATATTTGAGCTTTGGTGTAAACTAAAAAAATTCTTTTTTTGAGGTCCTTTTCATGTTTTTTTAAGGTCACTTCGTTGTTGGGGGTCATCTACCCCCTTGCATGCTTCGTTTTGCCTTGTTTTGAGCCATACATGAAGGCCTTTGTATTGATCTTTGTTTGGCCTTTTGACCATTGAAATCCAGCAGATTTTCAGTGGTTAATATGTTTTTTTGAGAGCCAAAATCAGAGAGGGGTGACCCACTTTCTCCTTGTCTTGTTTTCTAGCGTATTTGGCCTTTCAAAGGAGCCTATATTATCACACCTCCAAGCCTTGTTTCAGGCCCTTTTTAGTGACTTTTAGGGCCTGCCTAGACTTTGTCCAAAGTTGGCTTTGTCATCTTGGGTGTGCCTCTTGCATGTGTAGAATAATCCTCTTCATAGCTTATCAAAGGAGCATGTCATTCTTGTATGTGTTGATCACTTTTCAGTGGATTTTTGGGCATCATTTGGCATGTAATACCTCTTTTTTTTTTCTGGTTTAGTGGCCTCTTGAATGCTTCACATACTTGTAGTGTAAACCATGCTGACTAGCTCACATTGCATGTTGTCTTGGCCCTTGATTCTAGCATATTTTGGCCATGTTCTATACTGATTTTATTCATGATTTGGGCTGCCTTAGCTCTGTTTTGAGATCCCATGGTCGGATGATGCTTGCCATGTATGCTTGTAGTGTAATAGCCATGCCTAGCTTTGAGTTTTGAAGCCAATTGCATGCTTATATTGAGGTGTTTGCATGTTTTAGTATCATTGTGTATGATATTTTAGAGCTTATTCATTCGTCATCTTCCCATGTTTATCACTCTTTAAGCACATTTGAGAGTTGTGCTTGTATGCCCCATTTATGAGCCATTGCATGAGCTTCATTTTTGCGCACTTCAAGACATCATCTTAGTCTATTTTGCCACTGTTTTGGGCCTGCATAGGGACTGTTTAGGGCTGGTTTGGTCATTTTTGCATTGCTTTGCATACCTCTAGTGTAATGTGCTGCATTAGTTTCGGTATTTGAGCCATCCAACATGCATTGTGTGAGGTGTTTACATGATTCGGGACCATTTTGCATGTCATTTCAGAGCTGGAAAATATGTGATTGTATGCCATATTTCATGCTTACCATGCTTTGGTGGAGTTGTACTTTGTGCCTTAGGTTTGATCCCTTACATTTGTGCATGTTTACATGTGTGTTGTTGCTTCATTTTCATCATGTTTGGCCACTGATTTGGGTGTGGCCGAGCCCCATCCATCTTGGTTTAAGTCCATCTTGCATCGTGTATGCCAAATAATCCATGTTGTTGCATGTTCGACCATTGCGTTGAGTATGCCTCGTTCATAACATTGCGTATGTTAGTACATTGTGTATGCATGCCATATAATCCATGTGCATTGAGTATGCCATTGATTAGTTCATAGCATTGTGTATGCCATTTGCATGCTTACATGTCATCATTTGCATGTTTACATCACTTAGTCGCATTACATTTAGGATTGCATACTAGAGTTGCATTTTGTACATGCCATGCCATTCTATTTGTTGCATTGTGTTTGGAGGAGGGTTTAGTCCAAACACGGGAAACGAGGAATGTTTGATACTCCTAGTGATCAAACGTGCCTCGATTCCCGGTCACCGACACTCTTGACCATCCATGATGGAGTTGTTGGTTTTAGTTGTTTATATGTGCGTTCATGTCCCATTGAGTCATGCAATCCGACTCCTCGGCCATCATGCATCAAGATACGTGATTGGTGGCACGAGGATCGAGGACTACACTCCTTGGAGCTTGTGCAATGATGGGGAGAGCGGTCATGCACACATATGTTGAAAATACTTTGCCATGCCCCTTTCTCGCTCTCTGTTGCAGCAAACCGGAAACCAGCAGCAAAAACTGGTCAGTAGCCTTCTGGAGCTTTGTACAGTGTTCTGGGACCAGTCGCAAACAGAGGCAAATTGAGGCATCGCGATGGATTTCCCGACAAGGCGACTTGAGCATACATGCATCCCTATCATTCGGAACAGAGCTGAGGCAGTCCATTTTGTTTAATTTGCATGCTAGTTTCCTTACTTACTTAGTTAATTTGTTAATTAATTAATGTTGTGTAATAATTAGTTTAATTAGCTTAGATTAGCTAGTTTATTCTGTGCTATTCATTCGGACCCTCCGAGGAGGGCAATGTTGTAATAAGTGTGCGTGTGTGTGTGATGCATGCCTTCCAACCTCACATCTTTCTCTCTTTTATTTACCAACTTATGATGGTTAGTTTAGGGCACGTTTCAATTAGCATACTTATGCTCACATGTTTACATCCATTTATCTGTCTTGTATGCATCGGGCTCAGCGCATCATACTAACTGCATTGTATTTCAATTCTGAGTTGAATACGTGTATCAGTTGTTGCATTTCATACATCATTTTAGAATAGCCGAGCTTATCTTAGTTGCATTTTTGCATGTGTTGCATTAGGCATTTCAGCATAGTTAGGATTCATGCATGATTTCTAATTAGCTTCTTTCTTTGGTTTGGAGTACTCAGTAAGTATTTATGCTTTAGCATCCTTGCATGCGTGTGAGTGACTGCCATGATAGCATGCTTACCATGAGGCTAACTGCTTATGTGATATAACTGCCTGAATGCCTGTGGGTGAAGGTTGGGTTGCTTGAATTGGAATAATTCGTCGAAACCCGTGTTTTAGCCTACTTGTGAGTAGCAAACTTCAATCCATTATCAAAACAAACGGATATGCGATGCTTTGTTCCAACTCAGACAATCTAGTCCATACTTGTATGCGGTGTGCATCACGTAGCAATTCTAGGCTAATAAACCGGAATAAGAGCACATATGTTTTCAAAAACAAGATATCATGCTTAGTAGTGGCCGATCTTTGATCGGACGAGCGAGGGTGCTCATGAAATGACCTTCCCCAATCGTACCCAAGTTCCCGAGCTGAGGCAACTTTGGTGATGACGGACACATGGCCTTAGGCACGAGTCAGGGTTTCCTAAATTCCCCCAAAATAAAATATTTAGGTGGCGACTCTGTATCTGGCAAAGCAGTCCATGTTTGGCACTTCTTTCTAAAAATCAGTTTTTCAAAACAATTTGCCGAATTTGAACTCTTTGATGATTCATCGGTCTTGCATTGCACTCCGCGAGATTAGATACAAGACCGTGACATTGAGTCCTGAACTGTAGTAAGCCCAAATGAACAAAACGGGATTTCCTCCCGGGACGTTCGGGGACGTCTATAACAACACCTCTCAGTACTTTTGTCTACAAAACGAGATATTGGGAGCCCTGAATCTTCGCTCGAGTGACCCTTGGTTCGCTCGAGCGATCCACCCTGACCTGCAAAACTGCTGGATGCTTGCAATCTTTGCTTGAGCGGTACTTTTACTGCTCGAGCGGTCATGTGGAACAAAATGTCACACATTTGCTGATTCTAATTTTCAGCTTGGGGTAATGATTTCTTTATTCTAAGTAATATGACATTCATGGATTTATATGTGGTATTTTCTTTATAAAACTTTTAGTGTTGTGTAAAGATTTTCATCATGAGTTGTAGATACTTAAAGTTTGACCAAATGTTGGTTATTTCTCAATATTTTCTTATCAAATGCATTTTTCTAAAAAATTATCTTAAAAGTATGCTTTAAATTTGAGAAGGTCCTAAATTTCAAAACCCTAATTTGTGAAATTTGGGCAATTGTGACAATGGTGATGATATCTTGTAATTGAATGAGTTCCTTCTATTTATGACATATGGCTTTTGTTAGAAATCTTGTAATTATTGACAATTGGTGAATAATTGCATTGTTGTACAAATTATCAACCTTAGGTGAATTCAAAAGCATTTGGAGAAATGAAAAATGAAAAATGTTGAATTGTTGAGATTGAAAAAATCCATTGGTAAATTGTTGTTGTTAGAAAATGATTTGAATGTTGAGAATCTTGAATTGAACATTGATTTGAAATTAAAATTTTAAGTTGAGATAATAATGGTGAATCCAAGTAGAGTATAGAAATGATGATAAATTGGGTTGAGACCCCACAGTGAAAGATCAAAAACCCACATGATAAAAATATTAATTTTTTTTTAGTTAGCAATCGACAAAGAGGTGGCGTTCAGGTGGTGCTATAATAGACTATTGGTAGATACATTTAGGGCTGAGCAAGTGATCCGTAAAATCCGTAATCCGATCCAGTCCAGTCCAATCCGATAGGTTTAGATTGATTTTTTGAATCCGCGGTTCGGTTCTGGATTGAAGAATTAATAATCCGTAGTTTACGGATTGGTTCCGGATTGAGTCCCACGGTTCCGGATTGGAACCGATCCGAACCGTATACAAATAGTCT
The DNA here is from genome assembly GCF_055761805.1 of Camellia sinensis. Classification (NCBI taxonomy): domain Eukaryota; kingdom Viridiplantae; phylum Streptophyta; class Magnoliopsida; order Ericales; family Theaceae; genus Camellia; species Camellia sinensis. The sequence goes on from NC_138968.1 coordinate 55,769,623, forward strand.
ATATTTTTATTATATATCCTCCCCCATAGTATCTTCTCTTCATTCTATATAAAGTCTAAACTCAAACCTAAAACCGTATAATATCTTCTTTTATTACTCTTGTTTGTTGATTTTTAGTTTTAAGTTGTAATGGTTTAAATACTTATAGTGAAACTAATTTTCTTTTAGTTGTTTAAATTTTAGAATAGTATGTCGCTATTATAGAAAAATATGTTGCTATTGTGGAACTAATATAACGCTATGTTTATATTTTTATAAAATTAAAGTGTTATAAATATATTTTTGTTATTTAATTATGTGAATCCGTGGTCCTAAACCGATCCAATCCGTATTTAAATGGATTGGTTCGGATTGGTTCCATGATTTAAACGGATTGGATTGGTTCCAATTTTTTAAGAACCGTAGATAACGGATTGGTCCTGATTTTATCCCAATCTGGTCCAATCCGGACCATGCTCATCCCTAGATACATTGACCTAGGCATCCACGTTGTAATTATAATGGATGATTTGTTGGCTTTAACCAAAAGTTGAATGCTTTGGTCGAACTATGAAAAGTCGAGACGATGATTTAAAACAAAAATGGATTTTGAACTCGACTATACATATGACATAACATGATGACCATTGACCATAGACGTGTGAATTGATGTTATTGGAATTAAAGATCTCTCTATTAGACTATATGTTTATCTTATGTTGTTACATTTTTTTTCAACTAATAATGTTGAGTCATGACCAGGGGCGGAGGGACTTGGGGCTCAGGGAATCACATGTCCCCTGACTTTTGAAGTAGTTTTTTTTTTTTTTTTTTTTCTTTTTTTTTAAGTGGGGTCTGCTTTCACACCGTGTAGTACTAGTAGTGCCCCCACCTAATACTAATACATACCCCTCCCAATTATGTCAAACCCACTTACACACATGCAACCAGGTTTGGTTTGTTTGTTTTTTTTTTGTTTTTTGAATCCCAATTCCAATTAAATATTGACACATAATTTTTATTTTTGGGTAAGTACACATAACTCCAATTACAATAAGGTAAAATTTCTAAAATCCTAAAAGTGTATAAAATTCTTTTTTTTTTATTTATTCACAATACTTGTTAAGTATTTTCGTATTTTCTTTGTCTTCTTTGTCTCCCTTTGTTGCTTTGTAATTTGCCAACTCGAGATTCACCAAATTAGGATCACATAACAAAGATTTGGGACCACATTACAACCTTGGTATCTTCTCTTCATTGTTTACAAATAACTTTATTTATTTATTTTTTACTTTTAAATAAAAATTATGAGTATTAATTTATAGTTATTTGTTAAGTCTTGATTTGTAAAATTTTTTGATTTGTTATTATTTATGTTAAAATAAGAGATTTTGATATGCTAAAATCATAAATCTTAATTGGTAGTGATTTATATTAAAATTAGGAATTTTGGTTGTTGTTGTTTGTGCTAAAATTAGGGATTTGATTTGTGCTAAAATTAAAAATATTTATTTGCAGTCATTAATATTTAAATTAGGGATTTTGATTTGTTATAATTTGTGCTAAAATTAAAAATTTTGATTTGTTGTGATTTGTGCTAATTTAAATTTTTTGATTTGTGTTAACATTGGAGATTTTGATTTGTGGGGGTTTGTGATTTTAATTATGAATTTTTATTTTGATATTTAGTTTTTTCAAACAGTCATGGAGAAATATTTCAAAAGAAAATCAAAGTTGGAATCATCTCTTCTTCAAGAAGAAGATAATAATTATCCTTCCGCAAAACAAAGTCGCATAGAAATCAACTTAGTAGACCTTTCTGTAGATCCATGACTATGGCCTCGGATTTTGGACTATAATGCTAATGATCGAGACCGAATTCGTAGGGCATATCTACAAAAAGGTCCTTGTCAATCTCATGATCATAATTTTTCACAAAAATCATTTGGACAAAAACTTCGGCGATTTAATCAGGCATGGTTTAGTGAATTTCCTAATGGTACTTAATGATCAACTTGACACATATATTATCGACATGCTATCCAGTAGTGAGCTCTCAATGTTGAATGGAATTGCCGATCTTGTTAAGAAAATGGTGGAGACTGGAAGAGACAAAGTATATCCATTGGTGTATTTGCTCTTGATTTTAGCATTAATCTTACCTGTTGCAACTGCAATAGTTGAGAGGGTATTTTTAGCTATGAATATTGTGAAAAATCGGTTGTGGGACCGAATGGGTGATGAATGAATGAATGATAGCTTTGTTATCTACATTGAGAGAGATATTTTTTATGGCATTGACAATGATACTATTATGGAAAGATTTCGAAAGATGAAAACTCGTCGGGGTCAATTGTAAAAATTTAAAATTAAAAACTATTTGTAATGAATATTAATTTTTAATGTTTAACATTAGTTTGAAAAATTATTATTATGTTATTGTTATTGATTGAGGAAGAAAAATTTTGAGATTGTAATTAATAGGTGTCTCCCCTATATTAAATTCATGGCTCCGCCACTGGTCATGACCCTAAAGTCGATGTGAGAATGTGAATGTGAGCTAGAAGAGCTCCTTGATATGTTAGCTTAGGGCCTTTGTTTTTGTAGGTCGAGTGTTATTGTTGGTTGAACCCTATCTTTTGTGTAAGCCATTGGTCACTTCTTTAAACATGTTGATTTGTTTTGATTTACATATTGCATGTTCATGTCACACAGATGATGAATATATGATGTATGTAACGAATACAAAATATGATTTGAATGATATTCATATATTTATATAGTCTAAAATATTCTTAAAGGTTCAGATTTTGTAAATCCGAAGCGTGACAAAAATAAAGTTATTCATATATTCAAGTAGAATTGACTCCGTTGATTTATAAAAATTAAACGCACTACAAAGAGTCTAATACACTTTTAGGAAGTTTCAATCTAGTTGCTTGGGTAGATAGGATTTATCTATTGCTTTTATCAGTAAAGACTACAATAGTAGAAAGAACTTTTTAAAGATGAAAATAAAAAAAACCAACGGTAAATTACAGCGATGGTCCCTATGTTTTGTCTCTTGTATCATTTTGATTCCTCCATTTTCAATTGACTCAATTCTTTTGTGTCAATTTAGTCCAATTAATAATGTCGTTAGTGTTTTAGATGGAAAATAATTACTGAATTGGTTGAGGTCAAATCACTGAATTTAATAAATTTATAATTTTACTTTAAAAAAATATGACACAAACCACTTATATGTATATTTTTTATAAAAAATACTAAGAGTTGTAATCGATTAGACTAAATTGAAATAAAATCACAAATTTAGAATTAAAATCAAACTAATTGAAATTATGGGTACCAAAATGATACAAAGATCAAAATATAAGGACTAGTGATATAATTTATCCAAATACTAATTGCGTAATCACATGAAAGATTAGTAGAGAAATGATTATCTAATCACAAATATTGAAAATGATATATATATATATATATATATAATAGTACTGAAAATGAGACCATCATGCAATGATTCCAAAATAAGTTGCGACACACAAATGGAAAAATTATACAAAATAGTGTGGCACTGCCACCTTATTGTGGAAGCTAATTCTGAATAATAATTCTTGTAGATAAGCATTTTCCTTCCAGAACATGATATAAATTTAGAAAGCAATGTGAAAAAATATATTTGCCATTGGCGCTCCCTTCGTGCCATGTCGATTAGGACGAATAAGGGAGGTGGCGGGTCAAACAAGAGTAGAAAAAAATGAGTTTATTTTTCTAATTTTAGAAATGAAAAAATACTAATAAAAATGAAAGGTAATACAGTAATGATAGAGAGTAGTAGAGTTGGAACTTTTAATGTCAACTCTAGTAATGTGGTAATGTATTAAAAAAAATACAAAATCATAAGTCAAAACATTAAATTATAAAGTGAGGTCCACCTCTACAAGCCCCTCTAGAATTTCTCATTTAGAGGTCTGAAACATTTTTAAAGATAATATAATATATTATTGACATTAATTTATAAATGAATAAAGTTAAAAACTGAAAGATGTGAAATATTTTTTTTTTTTTTTTTTTACAAAAAGCACATGGCTCTAAAATAGATTTTTATTTTTTTATTTTATTTCTTTTGCGAGTAAGAAAAAGCACATGGCTGTACTAGGCTTGAATATAGACAGTTGAAAATGACTGGGTCCAAACCTGTCGAGTACAAGCAAAACTGGTCCGGGCCCACGAAATAAAGGGTGGACACCACCAATTTTATACCTCAGTAATGGTAGAGGGCTCGAATTTCTCATACTCGAATTACTCGAATTGATCAAAACGATGTAAAACGACGTCGTTTTGGTCAATTCAAGCTATTTGAGCCGCGAATATTGTGGCTACCAAACATTTTTCTTTATACATTGTTTAAAATTATTCGGTTGGTTTGGTTTCATTGTTTCGAATTTAATTTTTTAAAAATTGTGTTTTTTATTTTTTATATTTTTTTATTTTTAGTGAATATTTTTTAAAACTAATTTTATTTTTATTTTTTTAGATGTACCTTATTTAGATATATCTAAATAGTAAAATATTTGTTAAAAAATATTTTAAAAAATTAATAAATATACAAAAATATGAAAAATGTATTAAATTTTTATATTCTTTTTAAGATATTTTTGATATTTAGTGAATTTTTTAAACATTTTTTTCACAAATATTATATTTTTTAAGTATATTTATGTTAAATGTCTAAAAATTAAAAAAATTATTTAAAACATTAAAAAAAATTATTAAAAACAAAAAAAATACGAAAAATAACAAAGTAAATTTTTTTAAAAAACCAAAATCAACAATTGTGATAAAGACTTCTATACATACATGATCCCCAAAACTCTACTCTTATTCCAACCACTCATAATGTGAGACACATGTATACATGAGTGGACTCCACACAAATATCAAGGACTAAAATTAAATTAGGTCTCGTTTGGGAACATGCTAATTTAGTAACTTTTTGACTATTTGGCTAAAATATGAGTTAAAAAAATTAGTATGTTTGGGATGACTTTTTGACTTTTTACGAAAAGATGTGCAAAAAGTAGAGAGAAAAGAGAATATTTGACTTTTTGGTATGAGTTGTTGGCTTTTTGACTAATTTAGTAATATTTTGACTTTTTAACTAAAAAATCTGGTTGCCAAACGAAGCCTTAGTCCCATAAAACTACCCAAAAAAAAGAAAAGTCCCAAACATTTTCGAATCAAACAAATTATTTGTAACTAAAACACTAGTAGTAGTAGGGGTGTTCGCGGATCGGTTTTGTGCGGTTTGCGGTTCGGTTTTGACCCGCCCGCATCTATGCGGTTTGGGAAAAAGTCAACCCGCAACCGCCCGCAGTGCGGTTTGCGGTTTGTGCGGATAGGGTTTGCAAATGTGCGGGCGGTTGCGGGCGGTTTGCGGTTTACACTTTTTTCTTTAAAAATTAATTTTCGAGTTTTTTTTTCCCAGCGAATTTAGGCATCAGATTCATTTTATATATTTGTGATAACAATTTTTTGATGAGTTTACAAATAAAAATTGAATATCAATGCATTAAATGAAAGTACCCAAAACAAAGAGACCCTACACTAGCATTTTTGCCATGAAAAAAATGTATATTAATGCATTAAAGGTTGTACTCAATTAGAATTGCCAGTTCAGTAATCAATAATCAAACTATAAGTTCTATCGACCATTAGAAGGAAAATTTTATTAGGAAAAAGTGGATGAATCACTAATGAAAATCATATAAGAAACCAAGTTTAGGACTTGATAATTCTACGACATTAAGAAAGTTGAGAAATACTTAAAAATAAGGATCCTAGTGTCATAGAGAATATAATGGTGCCCCTGTAAAAGTTACAAAGTTGGTATATAAAAAAAAAATAATAATAATAATTAAAGTGCGGGCGGTTTTTGCGGGTTGCGGGTTTAAACCGCGACCCGCCCGCAACCCGCAAATTTGTCATATTTCAAACCGCATCCGCCCGCATTATGTTTGCGAAACCGCCCATTAATTTGCGGGTTGGGCGGATTGGGCGGTTTGAGCGGTTCGGATAAACCGTTGCCCACCCCTAAGTAGTAGTAGGTGTAGATGTATTAGTATGTGGAAGGAAGGAAGGAAGGAAGGATGTAGAAGCTTAGGTCAAGTTTGGCAACTCAAAAATAATTCATCTTTTTATCTATTTTTTATTACATTACCTAACTACTTTTCTGTACATCTTTTCGTAAAAAGACAAAAAATGCACTTATTTAGGTCATCCCAAACAACCCCTTAGAGTTTGTTCGGTGTGTCTTGTCTCCATTCTTAGAAAAATAGATAGAGATTTCCATTGCGATTACGTTGTGGCAGATAGATAGATTAAACGACGGTTTGTATCTCTCTATATATAGAGGTGTACATAATACATGCTCTGCCGAATCAGGATCTCCTCCTTACATTTTCTCCTTGCATTTCCTACTTGCAGGGCCATTGAGCTCACTTTTAGGCCCAATTTTAACAATTATATTTTAAGATTTGTTCAGTGTATCATACCTGTAAAAAATCAAATTAATTGGATATTAGAAAGCATGTGTTCAGAAAACTCGAACTAAAAACTATTTTTTTAAAAAAATTTAATAAATAGTTTTTCGAACACATACTTTTTGATATCTGATCAATTTGATTTTTTACAGATATGATATACTAAACAAATCTTAAAATATGAACGATTTATATTATCAAAATTGGACCTAAAAATGAGCACAATGACCTTGCAAGTAAAAAATACAAGGAGGCGATCTTGATTCTACTCTGCCTACCCATCAAATTCGCAAGCATATCCTCCATTGTAATTGTAATTGTATTTGTATTCTTCGACATCTCTATCTGAATAATCGAGCATGGCGCTCATTCCAAGCATCTTCGGCGGGCGAGGAAGCAACATCTTCGACCCATTCTCCTTCGACATCTGGGATCCCATCTCCGAGGGGTCTGGGGTAGCCGCACGGGAGACCTCGGCAGCATCGGCCATAGCGAACGCTAAGATAGACTGGAAGGAGACACCGGAAACTCACATAATAAAGGCTGATCTGCCGGGGCTGAACAAGGCGGAGGTGAAAGTGGAGGTGGGAGAAGACGGAAGAGTGCTGCAGATAAGCGGGGAGAGGAGCCAAGAGGAGGAGGAGAAGACTGACAAGTGGCACCGCGTGGAGCGTGTCAGGGGGAAGCTCATGAGGAGGTTCAGGCTGCCGGAGAATGTGAAGATGGACGAGATCAAGGCTAGCATGGAGAACGGTGTGCTCACTGTGGTTATTCCCAAAGAACAAGAGAAGAAGCCTGAGGTCAAGGTCATTGACATCTCTGGCTGACTCTTAAAAGAGTTTTTGAGGGTGGTTTGAATTTGAAGCTGCAAGTTGCTGTTCACAAATGTTTGCAATAATATCTGTTAAAAAAAAAAAATGTTTGCAATAATAATGAACAAGTGGTTGTTACGCTTACTTTTTACTTTTTCAGTGTTTATGTTTGTTTAGTGTTCTTTTCTTGTGTAATGGATGTAACGACTATCAACAATGATTCATCCCATTAAAAACATACCACTAATAGCACTAATGTATTAAAAAAGTAAAAAAAAAAAAAAATACAACTCTAAAACCAAAACATCACATCATTAATGACGGAATCCACTGCCACATAATTAGTGGGAGCACTAATTAGTGCTCCCAAGCATTTTTCTAACGAGTATATGAGTTTGGACTTAAAATCACTGTTATGTTTTGTTTAATATACAGTTTTGTTATGAATCATAAAAAAATATCAAGAAGATGATCATAAAAAATTCTTTATTTTTGAATTACACCTAGAATAAAACAACACATATTAATCAAGAGATGAAAAATTTTTATGATATATTTCATGATTTTTTTTTTTATGATATATATACAGAGAAGGCTGTGGCTTTTGTTCAGAAATTATATATATACACATATGTTTCCGGTCCCATTAACGCCACTTTTGTAACATTTTATTTTTTATTTATTTTTGAAAATTGAAAACTAAAATTTGTTATGTATTGCTTTTTTATTAAAAAAACTAATTTTTTTTAAATGATAATAAATATTCTTAAAACTATGTTTTTACTCTTTCACTGCCTCTTCCGTCCATTATCTTGCGCTCACTATCCTTTCATTATCTTGCCCTCACTATCCGTGTTTCAATTAATCATGATATTTCAATTATCCTTCAAAATTGATGTCCATACAAAATTTTAATGATATTTTTGTAGTTTGAATTAAAATGAATACATTATTTTATATAAGTATGTAAAACAAAACATTACCTAACAATGTTAATTTTATTAATCGAAGTGTCATAATATGTTTTTTTTTAAATTTATTTTTTTATAAATAAAAGTTCATGAACCACATCATTTAATTACTCTTACCAATTATATCAATGGAAAGCACTCTCAACTAGATGGGTAAATATCAACAAGGTCAATTTGTTTTATATTTTTGCCAAGAGTTTCAATTTGCTGTTTAATTATACGCTCCATTTTAATTTTTTTTTTTATAAAGATTTCGTAATTTTTTTTTTTTTTTTCCATAATTTCGGGGCCGAATTTGTAAGACCCAGTTACGTTTTGTAGACCCAATTCTCTATATGACTTATGTGGCCCATTTCCGTAGATGACTTACGTGGCGAGCCACGTATATAATTTATTTATTTATTATTTACTTACAAAACACAAAGTAGAGTTTTGAATGTCTAGGGCTCTTTTTTCTGTGGGGGTCCATCATCCATCCTAGGGATTTTGAGCTCCATCCCAGCTCACCTGAAACATTTCGGAGACGGTAGATTCCTGGTAGAATCCTAGCCCATTACAATATTTAGAAAAAGTCATTTACAACATTCAGAAAAAATCTATTTTCCCATCTTCGCCTGAAAACATTTCAAAAACGGTGGAATCCTAGCCCATTACATCTAGAAAAAGCCGTTTATAACATCCAAAAAAAATCGACTCTCCATTTGGTTCTTCGAAAGAAGAGAGAGAAAAAGACATACACAAAGCCCAAGAAGAAGGTTAAGCTTGTCGTGCTTCAATTTTATAAGGTTGATGATTCTGGAAAAGTTTAGAGGTTGAGGAAAGAGCATCTGAATGATGAGTGTGAAGTGTGGTTCAGAGTTATGAACCTATTTGACCTATATGATCTAATAATAGTATGGCCATCTCCCACTCTTAATTAAAATTTGATTGAAATTTGAGTAAAAGTTTTATTTGATATAAATCACTGTAATTGATAAACTTAGATTTTAGTACAAAATTATGTACAAACTTCACTACCGGCTAAGTGGTAAATTTCAGAGCCAAAAAATAATATTAAAAATTGTGAATAAACATTTGTGTCTTCTTTGATTTGGCTAAAAATTTGAGTAAAATGTATGAGCTTTCATATAGGTTTGAATCAAATCAAGGATTGGGGAATGCCATCTATTTAACCGAAACTATTACCTTGTGTATTTCTAGTGAAATAGTAGTTGTACAGGGACCTAAGACGGTTTTCGATTTCATTACCTTATGCTTGTGGTTTTGAAACCATTTGGAGTTCTTCCCTTTCTCTTTCTTTCTTATATTATAGGAATGTCGTTCATTGAAGTGATTCAATTGAGAGTATTATGACAAAGACTACACTGTAATTCTAGTTAGCACTGTGAACTAGAATCTGTTACTCCTTAGATTAGTGTTTTTATGCTGATGGATTGTCCTCAAGAAGAAGCCTCATATTGCAGATTCGGGCGAGGAAAATTATGTGGACGTAGTGGCGTTGTTATTGTTTCATGGTCAAGTTAATATGAAAGGATATTTTATGCACTTTTCTACTGTCTATTTGAGATTGTTATGATCACTTGGAAAAGACGATTATATCAATGTACCACTTTATGAATCACATGCTTCAACAATATATAACTTCATGACTTTACTACAAATGTATTTGGGTTTCAATGGTAATATGATAGCTAATTTATTCATTGATTTTGTACTGAGTCATGTAATTTTATATTGTTATGCTTCAAAACTTGCAAAATCTAGTTTGCGAAAGCATATAGTTGAGGAACTGCTCCATTTAAAACATCAAAAACACAAGAATAAAACATCAAAAAAAACTGCTCCATTTACCAAAGGTTTTCATTGACCATTTCCATGCCATGTTCTTTAAAATAAAAAATAAAATAATAATAATAATAATAACGCTACAAATAATGTTCAATGGTTCATTTGTGACCAAGTTATATGATTCCCTTATCTCTTGTATTCACTTGTAATAATGGCCTTCAGTGCATCACATTTTGGATAAACTTCAAAATAAATTTCAAACCAAAATTCACATCATGCAAATTGAAGCAAGCAATGCACGAATTAAAAAACTGCAATCAAGATAAAACAATCCAAAATTCCAATTCAAAATTTGTTATAAACCACTTTCATTCAAGTGTAACAAAGACATTGTTTATAGACCATTATCAAATAGGCATAAGTTTAAAATTTTTGTCAAAAACACTACTTATAGACTACTGCCACTAATACATTAAGGTTTAACTAAATTATGTCCAGCAAAAGCAGCCCAAACTAGCATATGACCAAAACAAAAGTAGACCAAATTGATGTTGATAGAAGCCACTCTAACCAACCTGCAAAAGCATAAAAATCAAATCAGTTTATAAAAATAAAAATAAAAAATCACACATTTATAAGCATATTATTTATAAATTTAAATGGTAATCTACCAAGATACCTCTATAGTTATATATTAGGTTCAATATCACTAAACTCTGATTGGTAGAACAACCATCTCCTGCATTATTACACCCAGGGCGTCCATAGTCCTGTAAAACATAGCCAAAATGAAACACAATCAAACTTGAGCATTGTAGAAAAACACATCATCCATATTTTTTCTTTTTACATTTATGAACATGATATGAACAAGAACTTGCAAAAGATTGTTGAAGCTAATATTTTGCCAAAGAATATTGCTCATTGGCATGTTATGATTTGGGTAAACCTGAATTTTGGTGGAAAATAAGAAAAAAAACACACAATAAGAACCGTAATTGCATTATTAAGAAGTGAAGGGAATTGTTTCTTTCTCACCTCTGATTGACGGTCCATTCCATTCCAACTATGAGTTAGATTTATCTAGTTGACAAATCATGTTTTCAATTATTAAACCTCTGAACACTTCACAATAGTGCACTTCCAATCAAATTAATACCTGTCATTCTTTGGTAGAGGTTATGTCACTTATTAGGGAAGTAGTCAAAGGATATGGTGTTTCTACATTTTCTTTGACAATAGTTGCAATCTCATTATCAGCTATCTAGAAGTGCATGTCAATCATAGAATTTAGTCACTATATAGAAATACATATTTAAAAAGATGTACGGACAATGTACCATTTTTAGTTTTGATGAACGTGAGTTGCGTTGGTTGGGTTGTTCCTTCCTGTTTCCTTGACACACCTATATGAAAAAGATTAAGAAAATAAATTAATCAAATAGATATGATTTGATGTAAAAAGGCCTTATAAATAATAAATGTACATATAAAAATATTTTTTTCTTTGCCTTTTTTGCTATGTTCTCTAGTGTGGATTCTCTCTTCTTTGATGGGGGACGATTTTTAGTTCGTACTTTTAATGGACTAAGCAATCTTTTACGCAAACTCGGTATCTCTTGCAATTCACTATCATCTTCAGCTGTAATTATTGTCAAGACTTGATCAAGTCTTGACAATGGCTACAGCTAAAGAACATAGTGAATTGCAAGTTGTTGGACTTCAAACAATAATGGGGTTAGCTTCTTATTGCGCTGTCTTTGTTCATCATTACCATCATCATAAACACTTTTCAGAGCAGTGTAATAATTATCCACAATATTAAGCAATATTAAGCAATATTAAGCAGTATTGAGCAGTATAAACCATCCACAATATTAATTACATAACAACACAAAATGAAATAATTATCTTTCATTTATCCCAATTACTTGTATAAGAGGGTGACATATGCAAATATAAATTCACAAGTCTAACCTTGAATCTATAGCACATGTCAGAACAAGAGGTAAGATACGGAGGTAAAATAGATAAATGAATGCTCTAAAGGCTTACAATTTTCCAAGATAGTGCTTGGTTACAACAAAAGTGGACTTAACTCCAATATAGTTAAAGCCCTTGGCTTATATAAAAATAAATACATTAAATAGACAAAAGAAGCTCTCGCTCCAAGTCCTCTCAAACTATTGCCTTAATAAAGGCATATCATCAGCACCTAAAATATTTTTTCCACATAGGGTGAGCCAAAGCCCAGCAGAAATAATTCGCACAATATATGAATCTCAATCAAGTTATAGAATGAATACATATGCCATACTCGTGCCAAAACGTTTTACATCTCTTTCAAAACCATGTAATGTCAAGTTATAAAACCATTCATAACATCCTTTCTCTTTTCATTATAAAAAATACTGTGAATATAACACTATGAATCTCTAGGTGCGTGTCTACTAACAGGCTATACAAGCACTACTCTTTGTCATTTTTACCGATATTAACCGGAAGGCTTGACACCTATTCGCGCGGTTTTTTGATCTTTCACCAAGAACACACATGCCAACTTAACATTTGTAACCACACACCCTAACTAGATTCACCAAGTACTCACCATTTTATCAAAACAGTATACATGTTCAATGTGATAATATGCAATAATACCCAATGCAAATGAATGAAAAAACAATTTCAATTCTCTTAGTTCTCATGCAATGCCTACAACAATTATAGCTATCCTTCACCGATAGCCCAAACAGACATCTCTAAGTAGATAAATAAATTCCATAAGATAGACTTTCCAATTTCAAAATGTGAGTGATAATACATATCCAACTCTACCATCCCTATTAATATCCACATTCTTTCCTAAAATTTTACAAAAAACCAACATCATATTTCAACGTTTTCCAACCCAAGTCAAAACTCATAGTTTTGGAACAAAATCTCATTTTCTTTCAAAATCACTTCCGAGTGAAGAAGTCCACTATGTTCCACACATAACAATCATCATCACATCCCTATAATCTTTCCCATGATTCTATTTAACCAAACCCCTGTTTTGATTTCAAAACCAAAACCCTAGAATTTTGTTCAAAATCCCCAAATCACAATATTATTTTAGAAATAACATATAACTAAGTTGAAACTTATAAGAAGGTGCAAAGAATTCCTACCTTAAGCTTAGAAGAGAAAGAATGAAGAAAAACCCAAAAGTCAATGGAAACGAAACAACGATTTACTCCGATCAAAACGAAGCCCTTAACAATCTCTACACTTCATCTCAAAGAAGTAAGGTAAAGAGATGCTTCTACATGAGTAGATCTGAAGATCTTTGTGAAAAAAATGAGTTTTAGAGAGAGAGAGAGAGAGGAGAGAGATTCACGGTTTTAGAGGAGAAGAAAGAAGATAAAGTGAAGAAAATGGTAAGTGATGACCCTATTTATAGTACTAGGCTAAAGTGAAATAAAGTCCCAAATTCAATCCAAAAGAATAATTCAAAACCCCCAAAAAGAAGGACCGAAAATCGGACTGAAATCTGGGAAAAAAAACACAGGGGTCGATCCTCGGACCAAAGGTGTCAACGTTTAGTAAGAAACAGCAAAACACCAATGTTCGCAGCAGACAAGGTGTCGACCCTAAGACCAGAGGTGTCGACACCAAATTTCAATAGCCACTACCAGTTTTAGCAGCAGACAAGGGTAGACACTTCCCAGAATGATGTCGACCCTAGAGGCCAACAAAAAAAGGCAAGTGTCGACACCACCAAAGGCTGGCGTCGACCCTAAATTTTAGTAACTATCCAGGAACAAAGCAGCACGAAGGTTTCGACCCTTCCAAGGTTGGTGTTGACGCTTGGAGCTGAACAAGACCAAGAAGAGAACGTAGTGTCGACACCAACAAGGAAGGTCTCGACCCATGAAGCCAAAACCAAAAATAAAGAGGCAGCCCAACCGTCTCAGATATGGTTTCCCGGATTCAAAAGCAATAAATAGGTCTGGTCCAAATCAAAAACCCTATAATCTTCATCCCTTAAGGAATTTCGTCCCCAAAATTTTAAATTAACAACAATACCATATTTAAGCCAATTACAACATTGATATCAATTCAAATTTCATCACCATGACCCATTCACCGATCATTCATTCTCATTACCAAGATAACCACGTGCCCATTACTGAATATACAATTCACATTTCCAAAACATATAGGTTCAAACGTCAACAAATTGGTCTGGATACTTCTCACGGACTTTCGCCTCACGTTCCCAAGTTGCTTCCTTAACCCCGTGATGTCTCTATAACACCTTTACCAAAGGAATTGTCTTGCCACGCAAGAGTTGGTCTCGAGTATCTAAGACTCTAACTAGTCGCTCTTCATACGAGGCATCATCATTTACCTCTAGCTCGGTCCAATCCAACGCATGCGATGGATCTGGCTCATACTTTCGGAGTATACAGATATGAAACACGTCATGAACCCCAGCAAGGCCAAACGATAAGTTACCTCCCCAATACGTTCTAAGGTCTCAAAAGGCCCAATAAACCTTAGGGACAACTTTTCTCTCTTTTCAAATCTCATCAAACCCCGTCTAGATATCTTCAAAAAGACGTGATCTCCTACCTCAAAGAATAACAGTCTTTTCCTACGTCGGCATAGCTCTTCTGACGACTCTAAGCCGTAACCAACCTCTTACAAATAAGCGCAACCTTCTCCGTCGTTTCTCGGACTAATTCAAGACCTATCATAGGTGCATCACCCACCTCGGCCCAACATATAGGAGATCTACACGGTCGGTTGTATAAGGCCTCAAACAGTGTCATGCCAATACTCGACTGGAAGCTATTGTTAAAGGCAAACTCCACTAAGGGCAGATGTCTCTCCCACGACCCCTTAAAGTCAAGAACACAACCCCGAAGCATATCCTTAAGGATCTGGATGGTATGCTCTGATTGTCCATCAGTCTGAAGATAATAAGAGGTACTAAAAATCAACTTAGTGCCCAAGGAATTCTGGAGGCTCTGCCACAACCAAGCCATGAAATGCAAATCTCTATCTGAAAGAATCATCATACGGACCCCGTGAAGTCGAACTATGTCCCTAATATAAAGGTCAGCAAGATAATCTATCGAGTCACTCGTGCGCATATGTACAAAGTGCACTGACTTAGTTAACTGATCAACTACCACCCAAATGGCATCATTACCCCGTTGAGTCCTCGGAAGACCCATAACAAGATCCATCGTGACACGCTTCCACTTCCACTTCCGCTCAGCTATAGGCAAAGGTTTCAACAAACTCGTTGGTCTCTGATGCTTAGCCTTCACCTGTTGACAAGTAAGGCACCTCGATACAAACACGGCTACATCCCTGTTCATTCCCTTCCACCAAAATTGGTGACTAAGATCGTGATACATCTTTGTGCATCCCGAATGTACTGCAAGGCGTGAGTGGTGAAACTCTGGGAATACCTCCTCTCGACAAGACTCTGGCACGAAAAGATGGTCAAGGTATCTAACAATCAAGTCAAAATACACGTTCAAGCCCTTCTCTACCTTTCCACTAGTTATCTTCTCGCGGAGGGTCTCTATCACAGTATCACCCCTCTGTGCTTCTATAACTCGACTCAAAAGTGTAGGTTGTGTAACTACTGAGAACAAATCTGTCGACTCAACGGACTCGCCAAGATGCAAGTCAAACTCCCCAATGGCACCCAACATCTCCCATTCCCAAATGGCAATGCCAGCTATATTGCTAAAGAATTTTCTACTCAAGGCATCAGCCACTATGTTGGCTTTCCCTAGATGATAATGTAACTCAAAATCATAGTCCTCCATAAACTCTACCCACTTCCTCTGCCTCAAGTTTAGATCTTTTTTTGTGAAAATAGGTATTTCAAACTCTTATGATCGGAGAATACCTCAAACTTCTCACCATACAAGTAATGTCTCCAAATCTTCAAAGTAAAGATCACCACTGCTAGCTCTAGGTGTCACGCCCCAATTTTTAATTACTCGAAAACATTACCAAAGCCTTTAAATTTAGGTCCATTTTTTTTTTTTTTTTTTTACAAACATCCATTACCCTTGAGTAATAGAAAAACAATGATACATGTTCTCTCTCTCTCTCTCTCTCTCTCTCTCTCAACGAATACAATAATAACAATGATATAGGCCAATCTTCTACTGAGAAGCTACAAATAAATAAATACAAATATCAATGTACAACAATTACTTTCTTCGCATCCATAACGAGATTACACAAGTAGACTTATAGACTTCGTAACTCTTCAACTATGAATCCAAATTTTCTTCCTGTAAAAAAATAAAACAACAAGGGGTGAGCACTAATGCCTAGTAGGAATCTCATAGTTCTCAATTAATAACTAACACACAGATAGAAATGATCATGCATGCAAGGTGATACCATATAGTAGGGTGACGTTTTATAATTTCAAAATATCATAAGTAAAGTACCTTTTTCTCAACAACTATTTAAACACTTTTAAGAAAAACCTTTAGCCATTAAAAATCATCCCTTAACTTTAGAAAACCATAGTTCCTTGTGAAACAAATCGATTTAAGAAACAACATAATTTAAAAGTCATTAACCAATTCCCAAAATATTTCTCATTTAATTTTCATTTTTAATGTTCCTCTTTTTCTTTTATTCTTCCTTTCTACTCATTATATTTATTTAGAACTCCATAGCTTCAAGTTCAAGTTCCCTAATTTATTTACAGAACAACACTCATAATTTGCCTTTATGGTCACAACTAATTCATTAAGTTCACCATCACCAATCCATAATCCCCTTACCCATTTTTGGTTTCCATTCTTTACAAATAAAGTCTATGTACATTCCTCTTTAAACCAAATTACACATCAATTTGCAATTTCACAGATTCATCACAAGTCACAAATAACATCATCAACTTAACACACTTCGCAACACATATCTTAACATAATCCACCTTTTGCCGACTTACTACAGCGGGACAGCGGGCACCCAATTCATAACACTTTCCACCTTTCGCCGGCTACTATACGGCGAGAAGTAAACTCCCAAAAACCATTTTCTCAAAAGCCATTTTCTTCCAAAAACCATTTTTCAACTTTTTAAAACCATCCCCCACATTTGCCGGCTACTATACGGTGGAATGTGGGCACCCAAAACATTTTCGAAAACCATCCGTTTTTTCACTTTTGCCAGCTACAATACAGCAGGACTGTGTGGACACCCAAAAATCATTTTTCCACTTTCGCCGGCTACTATACGGCAGGAGTGTGTGGACACCCAAAAATCATTTTTCCACTTTCGCCGGCTACTATAAGGCAGGACTGTGTGGACACCGAAAAATATTTTTCCACATTCGTCCAGCGATAAGCCTAGACAGGGCAATTGGGCACCTTTAATTCAAACCACCCCTACATTTGTCGGCTACTATACGGCGGGACGTGGGCCCCCAAAAACCTTTTTCTTCAATTTTTAAAACCATCCCCCACATTTACCGGCTATTATACAGATGGTCGTAGGCATCGAAAAAAACCATTTTTCAACTCCCGCGCGGGTACCAACACAACACCACCCAAACTCAACTCAACCCAACACAACTCAACTCAACACAATTCAACATGATTCAAACACAATTTATCATAGTTCAATACAATTCAATTCAACATTATTTAACACAACTCAACATAATCAACACAATTCAACATAATCAACACTATTCAACAGATTCAATTCAACACCACTAAATGTAATTCAACATAATTCAAGGTGAACTCTTAAATCTCCATTTCATGATTTCATCACAAGGCTTATGTCATCCATATCAGTAACCAATCTTCTTCTCCAAATTTCATTTCATATTATAGCATGATTTACAATATCCATAATAAAGGTTCATTCGCTAATTTTTAACATAATTTTCAAACACTTCCAAAATCCAATTAAACTTGTATATATATAATTCAACCTCTCAATTTCATGATTCTACTTTCAATTTGGGCAAAATCATTAATTATCAACATGAATAAGCTTACGGTTTTCAAGAAAAATCAAGACTTTTAAGAAAAATTCAAACTTCTCAAACCACTGCTTTTTATTCCAATTTTCCCATTGATTATACACCTAAGGCTCATAATCCATAATCTTAACCCAACAATTGAACCCCAACACTTCAAACCCTAAACCCCCAATTTCCATGGTATAACACTATATGCTCAAAAATATAGATTTTGCATTTATATAATTAAAATACCACAAATCTGTCTATTAATGTAAGTATTGAAGAAGAATTAGGACCACTACCTCAAGAATCAAGCAAAAGAGCAAGCTTTGATGAGATTCCTTCACAAATTCAAATTGCAATCGGTAGAAAATGTTAAGTTTCAAGCCTTCTTCACTTTCTTGTAAGGGATCTTGCCCGAATCTTAGAAGAATGGAGAGTATTTGGGGTAAAAAACCTAGGGTTTTCGGACCTAGGGTAAGAGGAAGGAGGAAGGAAAAGGAAAATGCAAAGAATGATCTAGAAATTCACATTTTAAGCTGCTGAATTCGCGCAGTCCACTCGAGCATCACTTTTCCCGCTCGAGCGTACCTACTTCCAGCACAGATTTTAAAACTTCAAACAGGTATAACTCTCTCATCCGGACTCCGTTCTAGGTCATTCTTCTGTCCAAATTGAAGCCCCAGAAACAAGATTTCCAATGGTTCTAACCTCACACCCAAATTCAAAGTGTAGAAAAAGAAAAGGGCAAAAGAGTGACGGATGTTAGTAGGAAAAGTTATCTAAATTAAATTTTTGGTTCACTCTTACTTTACCATTATGTTGCCACTTCAATCAATACCCCAAAATAAAATAAGGAGGTTCCAAATACATTAATAAAAATGTCAAGGGCAATCTCACTTTCCACGCTCGAGCATCGCTTTCCATGCTCGAGCGTGCAGACCAACAAAGCCATCTGCTCAAGCAGGAATTCATAACTCAGAATTTCGAACCATCTGCAAAAATGCTGGGAACCTCTCAAGTACGCTCGAGCGTCAACTCCCCCACTCGAGCAGAGGGAAAAATTTCAGATCATTACACTAGGTCATGTGTAGGATAGTTTCTCTTGTGTGTTTTCAACTAACGTAAGCCATAAGCTACCACTTTTCCCTCTTACATCAAAACACAGCCTAAACCTTCCCGTGAGACATCACAATACACAGAATAACCCAAATCCCTCTCCGGAATAATAAACACTAGAGCGGTGGTAAGTCTAACCATAAGCTCTTTGAACGACTTTTTACAAGTCTCACTCCACACAAATTTGATACCTTTCCTCGTCAGTCTAGTCAAAGGTGAGGCTAATCTAGAGAAATCTTTCACAAAATGGTGGTAATACCTGGGCAATCCCAAGAAACTACATATTTCAAAGGCATTCTTAGGTTGTTCTCAGTCTTGCACTGCCTTGATCTTAGAGGAATCTACAGTCACCCCTTCTCCGGATACCACATGACCTAAGAACTTAACTTCTTTCAACCAGAACTCACACTTCCTAAACTTAGCATACAACTTGTGGGCTCTAAGCAACTCAAGCACAACTCGCAAGTGTTCCTGCTCCGAGGGCGAGTAAATCAAAATGTCATCAACGAAGTCGATCACAAAGCGGTATAAGAACTCACAGAAGATTCTATTCATTAAATCCATAAACAAGGCCGGTGCGTTGGTTAACCCAAAAGGCATCACTAGGAACTTATAATGATCATACCGCGTACGAAATGTCATTTTTTGGATGTCCTCCTCCCTTACCCTCAACTGGTGATAACCCAATCTCAAGTCTATCTTGGAGAAGCAACTAGACCCCTTCAACTGGTCAAACAAATCATTTATATAACGTAATGGGTACTTGTTCTTAACAATTACCCGATTCAACTTCTGGTAATCAATACAAAGTCGCAGTGTGCCCTCCTTCTACTTGGCAAAGAGAGCCAATGCTCTCCAAGGCGATGTACTACGGCGGATAAAACCCTTATCTAACAATTCTTGGAGTTGAATCTTCAACTCACTCAACTTGGTGGGTGCAAACCTATACGGTGCCATAGAAATCGGTGTCGTGCCAAGCACTAAGTCAATAGAAAACTCAATCTCACGGTGAGGTGATAAACTAATGAGATCCTGAGGAAAGACGTTTGAGTATTCACAAACTACCCTCGACAACTCAATTAGGACTGTATCACTCTCAACACCTATGAATGTAGTAAGTAAGAGACTAAGCTCACCCTGACCACGTAGATCACATACTAGCAACAAGGCTCTATCAACCCGATCTTTCAAGAACTAAAAACAGTCACCACTCGAGGTACATACAGTAACCCTCTGACAGTAATAGTCTATAACAGCTCGATAACATGACAATCAGTCCATACCCAATATAACATCAAAACTTGACGTATCAATCAATACAAATACAGAAGAAAGTCGACGACCGGCAACCTCTATCTCATAACCCCGACATCCCTGTTCCAACATAATCTCACCCCTAATAGGTGACTCTACACTGAGTGGAGATGCCAACCAAGCCAATTCTAGTCCCAATGTCGATGCAAATGCAGATGAAATAAAAGAATGGGATGCACCCATATGAATCAACACATTGGCAATAGAATTACACAACAAGAAATTATCTCTCACTACCGAAGGCACTGGCACTAAATCTGGTATGGTAACAGCATACATACGCCTTGTAGGTCTTTGTTCTACTTGCTCACCCCTCAGAGCATAAGTCTGATGTATGGACTGAGCCAAAGAGGCTTCCTAATTGGCCTTGGAGGCCTAAGCTGACTATGCAGGTTGATGGCTTTGTGCCTGCCTCTGGCCAGAAGCACCAGATGTGCCACCCAATTGAGGACAAAACCTCCGCACATGCCCCGACTTCCCACACTGATAACAGGTAGGTAATTGTCATCTCTTCTGGCTTTGGGTCTAAGTACAAACCACCGATGGTGCAGACTGTTGTTTTCCTCCCTTCTTTGGGCAAACTATAGACTTGTGACCCAGCTGGCCATACTTAAATTAGGTAATCCCTCCCTGTCCACCTTTCCTTGACCTAGAGCTCGGTACAGAAAAAGTGGTGTAGATGCGCCCGCGTGAGGCCTTCGTGGTACAGTTCGGACTCAATTTGTGTCACGGTTCTTAATCTGAACCAAAGAGTCCAAATCCGGCAAATCATTTTGAGAAACAGATTTTTTTGAAAAAGAAGTGCCAAACATGGACTGCTTTGCCAGATACAGAGTCGCCACCTAAATATTTTATTTTGGGAAATTTAGGAAACCCTGACTCGGTGCCAAAGGCCACGTGTCAGTTATCACCAAAGTTGCCTCAGTTCGGGAGCTTGGGTACGATTGGGGAAGGTCAGCTATGAGCACCCCCTCTCGCCCGATCCGAAGATCGGCCTCTACTAACCATGATATCCAGTTTTGAAAACGTTATGTGTTCTTATTCCAATTATTAGCCTAGAATTACTATGTTATGCGCACAGCAAATAAGTATAGACCAAATCGCCTAAATTGGAACAAAACATTGCATGTTCATTTTGAAGATGGTTTGCTACTCGCAAGTAGGCTAAAATGTAGGTTTTGCCACCCTCGAGTGGGCTTTTAGAAAAGATGGTTTTGCCACTATCTAGTGGGCTTAAAACTCACAGTTTTAATGCATTATTCCAATTTAGGTAATTCAACCTCCATCCACAGGCATTCAAGCAGTTATATCACATAAGCAGCTAGCCTCATGGTAATCATGCTGTTATGTCAATACTCACACGCATGCGGTATGCTAAAGCATGAATGCTTACCGAGTACTCCGAGCCAAAACAAAGAACTAGTTAATAATCATATGCATGATCCTAGTTCATGTTAAGATGGCTAATGCAACACATGAAAAATGCGACTAAGATAGGCTCGGCTA
The DNA here is from genome assembly GCF_055761805.1 of Camellia sinensis. Lineage (NCBI taxonomy): Eukaryota > Viridiplantae > Streptophyta > Magnoliopsida > Ericales > Theaceae > Camellia > Camellia sinensis. Next base: position 55,791,665 of record NC_138968.1, read on the forward strand.
ATCTATAATGACATGTGAAATGCTATAACTAATCACGTATTCAATTTGGAATTGAAATACAAATGCAGTTAGAATGATGCGCCGAGCCCGATGCATGCAAGACAAATGTATGAATGCACGCATGCATAGCATAAGGTATGCTAATTTAAATATGCCCTAGTCTACCATCATAAGAGAGTAAATAAAAGGGAAGAAAGACGTGGGGTTGGAAGACATACACACACTCACGCACACTTATTACACAATTGCCCTCGCTCGAAGGGTCCGAATAAATATTACAGTCCGAATAGATAATACTAAATTAATTATTACAAAAAACTTCTAATTAATTATCAAAATAAATGCAGAAAGAAGGTGGCCGCAGCCCTGCCTTGGGATGCGTAGATGATGCATGTTTGACTCGTCTCGCCCGGAAATTTGCTGCCATAGCACTGTTGCCTCTGTTGACACTGCCCTGCTCCTCTTAGGACTGTCAAAGTCCAAGGATATGCTCTTTGGAGATTGGGGAATGCCGCCGACCAAGTAGGAACATCACCGGCCGAAGGGTGTGGTCACCGGCTACCTTTTTGTCTATCGGCCACAAATAAATAGCTGGCCGGCACTGTATTTAGCCGACCGACTAAAACTTCCATCAGAACCTGCAGTTGACAGCAGCAGAGGCCAGGTAGTGTATGGCATGGAATTTCAAGCAAATGTAAGCATGGTCACACTCCCTATCATGCCATGGACTCAAGGGGGCATGACCCTCGATCCTCGGGCCATCAATTAAGCATGATGGCCTAAGAAGTCAAGCTTGCCATTCAATGAAAATGCATGCAGCACACAAATGAATACCAAGACCCCATCATGTTAGAGTCAAGGGCCTCGGCGACCGAGGGTTGAGAGATGTTGCATCACTTGAAGTATGAACACTCCTCACCCCTCAAGTTTGGCTTGACACCCCAAGCTAAACAATGCAATGCAAGTATACAAACATGGCTCAAGCATGCAAATGAAGCTAAGGCACAAATCATGCCAAATGTGCAACAAGTATATGAGATAGCTCAACATTAAGCAAACATGCAAGTAGGATACAATGCAAGCACGCTTCTAATGTAATGTAACATGCTCATGCAAAGGCGGATTTAGACCACAAAGAGGGGGACCTCAGCCCACCCCAAAAACAGTGGCCAAGAACTTCACAAAGTAAAACCAAAATATGGGAGCATGGTGGTCAAATGTCATGATGCATTTCTAGGTAAAAATAAGGGAATACAAAGCAAGTATATTAAGCATGTAAGAGATCACTAATTCAACCAAAAACAGAGGCATATTATGACCTAACAACATACAAAAACCTCTGAAATGGAACCAAAAACACCTAATCATGCATGCTACCCTTATGAGCCAAGAATATGCAAAAATGAGAGACCAAGGGAGAGGGGTGTCCCTCCCCTATGCAAGACCTTAGAACCCCTTTCTCACCACTGAAAATCCATTGGATTTCAGTGGTGAGAAGGCCAACACACCAAGGTAAACAAAGCTTGTCGAAAGAGCACAAAAAGAGGCCAAAAGAGGCCTAAGAGGGGGAGGTCGACCCCAAATACCAAAACAACCTTAATGAAGAATTTTAAGCATGAAAATACAAGAGTTATATACAAAGCTTAAATCAACATGCAAGACAGGTCAAAAGCCAATGCAAGATTAGGGAAACTAAAGTAAAGTAGTTACCCTTGAAGAACCCTTGATGAACAGCAAATGCAGCCCTCTTCTTTTAATCAAAATCAGCCCAAAAGCTCAAGAACAAACCCTCCAAGCCCCTCAAGGTCGGAGTAAGGTGTGATGGTGTGTGTGTTAGTGCAAAAATAAGGTAAAAATACACTTTTAGGTCACAAAACACACACAAGGGAGGAGAGAGAGGGAAATATATATATAGAGAGAGAGGATATATATATCAGAATATAGGTATAAGCTCTGTGTCTTTTTTTTTTTTTTTCTAACCCCCAACAATGGAAGAGGAGAGGTCCTTATATAGGCAAAGGAAATGGTTCTAAGCTTCTCAAAGAAGCTAAGTAAAAAGGGGCAAAGGGGGCAAGGAGGTCAAGGCTTCTTGAGGAAGCTAGGACAGCTGGCCAAGCTTCCTCAAGAAGCTTGACCAAAGGGTTCAACCTTCTAGAAGGAAAAGGGGTGCAAAGGCTCAAAACAGCCACTTCATACACGGGGAGGAGTGTTGATGCATTCCAGCTAGCACAGCTGGCATGCACCAAGTCTGAAGGGTGCAAAAGGGTCACACCGGCCAGCAAAAGAGGTCACCGGCCAAATAAAGTGCCGGCCGGCCATATAGAGTGCCGACCGGCCATTGGTATTAAGAAACCATGGCCGGTGGCAGCAATTAATGGCCAATGATGCAAAGGGAAGGCCGATGGGGTGTGGGGATGGCCAACAAGCCATTCCCAGCCCCTCAAAGCAAAAGCACAAGTATTTGGTGTAAAACCAAACGCAAGGCGAACAAGTTGAGAGATCCTGAGGCAAGGCGCGCAACCAAGGCCTCCGGGAACTCAAAACGAACACGAACATGGATGATCACCGAGTGTTCCACCGGTGACATCCAAGTCTTGAGGATGGTCAAAAATGGGGTGTCTACAGTTGCCCCTCTTTGACAGAACTCGAAAGTCATAACAATGACGGAAGTGATTGTCAAAGCCCAGAGACGACCCATTTTTGACAAGGCCGAAGACTTAGACAAACATGCAAGGCAAACAAGATATGCGCCCGAAGGCAGGGGCAAAATGCAAGACAATACACAAAGCCGAACATAACTTATGATCATGCAAAGAAAGCTGTAACGAAGCATAACATGCGACAGTTTTAAGTTAGCATACAACAAACTACACTACGATGCAGAAAGGATGTAAGAGAATTATGTAATTCTCGATACGTCTCACTCGGAGAATACAATACCTGCGCGGTTTGTCTGGTTGCACCAGCCTCAAATGAATCGTACATACAATATCGTGCCTGAAAGAAAGAAAACTTAACGGGTACAGATATTGTTAGCAATATGCATAACATGCAATCGAAAGTGTGTGACAACACAAGTTGAGTGGGACGCATAACAATGCTGTGAAGGCACAAACACATGTAAGTAAAGAACACGTGACAACGTGCACAATGTGTATGAAGAAATTTGAACACATGTAAGTAAAGCATGCGGTCTACGCAAGCAATGTGTATAGAAACTTGAAATTGAACACATGTAAGTAAAGCATAACGCAACAACGCATGCAATGTGTATAAAAGGAACTTGAACACATGTAAGTAAGGCATAACGCAACAACGCATGCAATGTGTATAAAAAGAACTTGAACACATGTAAGTAAAGCATAACGTAACAACGCATGCAATGTGTATAGAAACTTGAAATTGAACACATGTAAGTAAAGCATGCGGTCTACGCAAGCAATGTATATAGAAACTTGAACACATGTAAGTAAGACATAACGCAACAACGCATGCAATGTGTATAAAATAAACTTGAACACATGTAAGTAAAGCATGCGGTCTACGCAAGCAATGTGTATTGGAACTTGAAATTGAACACATGTAAGTAAAGCATGCGGTCTACGCAAGCAATGTGTATAAAAAGGAACTTGAAATTGAACACATGTAAGTAAAGCATGCGGTCTACGCAAGCAATGTGTATAAAAGGAACTTGAAATATGGTAAGGACTAGTTATTCATGATGTTGAAATGCCAAGCACTGTAACATGGTATAATTGAAGTGATTTGTGGAATTCACAAAATACGAAAAGGATACGGGAAGGGACGTTCCTTGCGCGTACCGAGCATCGCTCATAGAAGACACGGTTTGAGGTCAACTCGAAGGCCTACTAATGTGCCGAAAGTGTACTTTCTTGCACTGTCTCGAGTAATGGAGGCGCCGAACCACATAGCTGACCCGAACAAGGGCGCGGGAGGTACATTGACCACAAGGGGAGGTTACCAGTATCAATTCCGATACTTTGCTGCCCCGCTCTTCTTTTTGCTTTACTTTCCTTTTTACTAGTAGTTTGAACACATTGCACTGCCTTAAGCAGGTTTTACCTTTTCAAAAATGTGTATTTTGCAAAACACATAAGGGAAATGAAGCAACCATTTTAATCAAAATGATGTTACATTTGTGCTTTCCTAAGAATCGCATCGCATGGTATCACATAACAATGTGAATGAAATTGAACTCGGTTTGAAAATTGAGCATTCGTATCGTAATAATCAGGTAGTGAACCGACTTACAACTCGACAAGCAAAGCAAGGAAACTTAATAAGCTAGCCACGTGTGAGTACAGCTCGACAAGCAACGAAGACTTGAAAAGAGTGAAATACAACTCGATAAGCAAATTTACAACAACTCGATAAGCAAATAGGCGTGACGCCGCAAAATCCATCATCGGAGGGCCTTGGAAGTGGTGGCATTCCCCAAATTCTCAGCATAAACAGTTCATAGAACCAGGAGGAAGACCACCGGCCAGGGGTGGGGGCTATCGGCCATGATAACTTGTCACCGGCCAAAAGGGGTGGTCGGTCGGCACTATATTTGGCCGGCCGGCCGTGGATGAAAGAATCACCAGAATGTTGACACCTGTCCTCCACTCAATCTTATCCCCTACAAAAGGCCTCAGCATCGTAGTTCTACTCAATTCAACACTAATTTGCTCGAAATGGAGGGATTTCTTGCCCAGAATCTCTCGTCTTGGATTAACAACTTGGATGGCTCGGAAAAGCTGAATTTCTGGGGTTTCGACATAAATGCACTATTCACTCTGAGTCGTTCTCCACTGCACTTTTCGTTTCTTCATGCCGCAGCGAGGTTTTGGAACCCGGTGACTCATGTCTTTAGCTTTAGCGAGCAAGAGGTATGCCCTACTTTCGAAGATTTTCAAGCTTTAATGGAATCCGAGCGTGACGAGGAGATCTTACCCCAGCTTAACTTTGGTCATGTTCAGAGCTTAGGGCGAATGTGTGGACTCACTATGTATGACGGTCGATCTCTGATTTGTGACGGAATGCTAGATATTCCGAGTTTGATTCATCAGTTTTCGGATACTGGTGACCGCGGCGACCATCATTGGCAAGGCTTCCGGCGACATGCGCTCTGTTTGTGCATGCTATCTCATTTTTTGTTTTCCTCAGGCTCTGGGACATCTAGCGTCCAATTGATCGAGGTTGTCCTAGGCTTAAAGGAAGGCAAAAGCTGCATTGCCATGACTTTGGCAGAGACGTTGATGGGCTTAGACGCCTTTTATCATCGAGAGACGACCAGATTTGCGGGGAGTCCACTACTACTGCAGGTAATGTTTCCCACCCAATCTTACATATGTATTGCTCACATCACTCAACCTTCAAGCTTGATTTTTTTCTCACAAAATCCCTTTTCTCACTTTTCTCTCATCGTACTTCTCTCTATTCTTTATTCTCTCATTTTTCATCCCTTCCTAGGTGTGGTTGATGGATAAGTTGCAGGTTGTGGACTCTTGCCCAGCATACTCAGCTCGCGGCTACTTTTTTAGGCAACATCTAGTCAATGCCCTTGACGAGGGATGGTGGTTTGATTGGATGCGCAGCCTGTCCGCAGACCGCATTGCTTGGCGGTGCCCTTGGCTCAATCTACCTGCAATGGGCTACAGCATGTCCCGACAGATTGGGATTCAGTTGATTGGCTTGACCCATTGCGTATTCTATTTCCCGTTCCGGTTTCAGTGCCAGTTTGGCCATGACCAGATTTGCCCCACAAAGGGGATAGAATATCCAGCTGCCTTTCTGTTTCGAGGTGCGCAACTTGCTTGGTAGGCCGCAGCGTGGAGGACTAGAGAACTCCTAGCCCCTACTCCTACTTTCAGTTGTACTTTGTCTGATGAGTGCATAGATTGGATTAATGAGGAGGCACAGATTGGGCCCAGCTTGGCATCGAGGGTTTCGACCAGCTCTGGGAGGGGGCGCAAGAACACCTGACTTGGCTATGCCCCGGATTTATTGCTTTATTAGTACTTTCAAGTTTTCCTTATGAATGTAATAAACAGTAATTTTAATTTATATGCAAGAGCAGGAGGACTTTTGTACTGAAATCAACAAAATTTGAAGGTTATGGTACTGAAAATTTCCCATTTTGGTTTAGAGATGGTCTTAGTTGTAAAAAGATTAATTTGAACAAAGTCAACTTTTATCAAAACTTTTCAAAACTATTTTCGATATGGATCAGAACTGGACACGCTTGAAATCTGTCACTGAGATGCACAACCTCGGATCCCTGCAACTGGAAAGTTGCCCCTAGTCTGAATAGTACGGTAGCACTGCATGGCAACAGAAAGTTGCCCCTAGTCTGAAAAACATTGTACCGGAGATTGTAACCGGACTCTTGAATGTTGAATAGACAAAGATGACCGAGATGATCAAATGGACAAAGCTGATCGGGGAAAAGTTTATGGCTGAACTTCAGGATGAAGCTGCCTACGTATCCCAAAGATGGGAATCAAGCCTTACGTAGTTCAGGCTTAGGTTCACTCGAGTATTTTCACTCTCCTTTTACGCTCTAACTTTTGCCAAGGCCGCCCTTTGCGGGTTTTCAACCTTGTGAGCTCAGTTTTTATATTTTCCGATTTTCTAAGCTCTAACTTTTGCCTAGGTCGCCTTTTCGGGTTTTCGGCCTAGCGAGCCTCTCAAGGGTAATATTTCTTTAACTTGTCCATGTTGATTGGTTGGGAGAACTCTAGGCCATCTAGATCCATCAGAACCACAGCTCCACCTGACCAATAGCTTTGATGATGTAGGGACCAGTCCAATTGGGTCTGAACTTGCCCCTTGGGTCGTGGATGGGAGCTCGGTTGTCCTTGAGCACCAAATCTCCTTCCTTTAGACTCCTGGACTTGACTTTCTTGTTGAAAGCCCGGGCGATTCTGCCCTGATAACCTTGAACATGGTACAGTGCTTTCAGTCTTCTCTCATCAAAGAGCATGAGTTCCTCAAACCTGCTCTGCTGCCAATCTGCTTCGGCTATTTGACGCTCAGCCAATACTCGCAATGACGGAACCTCAATTTCGATAGGTAGAACGGCCTCCATTCCATAAACCAATGAATATGGAGTCGCTCCGGTAGAAGTTCTAATTGAAGTCCTGTAGCCCCACAGAGCAAACGGCAGCTTATCTGGCCAATCCCGGTAGGTTTCCACCATCTTCCGCAGTATGTGCTTGATATTCTTGTTGGCGGCCTTAACTGCTCCGTTGGTCTGCGGTCGATATATGGATGACTTATGGAAAGCCACATTGTATTTCTTTAACAAATCAATTACCTCCTTCTTGAAATGGGAACCATTGTCTGAAATAATCTCGTTTGGGACCCCATAACGGCAGATGATGTTGTTTCTGATGAATTTCGCAACATGTGAAGCCTTCAACACCGCATAAGATTGGGCCTCAACCCACTTCGTAAAGTAATCTATCGCGACCAGGATGAACTCGTGCCCATTCGACCCCTTTGGAGTAACAGCCCCGATCACATCGATTCCCCAAACTGAAAATGGCCATGGCGAAGTCATATTGTACAGTTTCGATGGCGGAATGTTCATGCGATTCGCATGGATCTGACATTTGTGGCATCGCCAAACAAAGTCGATACAATCCTCTTCCATGGTGGACCAGTAGTAACCCTGTCTGAGGATCTTCCGCGCTAGCATTACCCCATTCATATGTGCTCCACATTCTCCTCCATGGATGGCCTCCATCAGGCGTTTTGATTCTTCAGCTTCAACGCATAGCTTATGCATTCCCAGATGACCTCTCTTGTACAATTTACCTCCGCAGATGATGAACTGAACGGCCATTCTTCTGATTGCCCTTTTATCCTTGGCATTTACCCCTGGCGGGTATGCTTCTTTCTCCAAGAAATTCCAAATGTCGTAATACCAGGGGTTTTCGTCTTGAACTTCATCTATGGCAGTAATTGACTCGTATGCTGGCGCGAATTTCTGGTCAATGATGACGGGACGCATCCGGACTCCGGACGGGATGTCTATCATGGAAGATAGAGTTACTAAAGAATCTGCGAACCTGTTGTTCTCTCTTAGTAGATGAGCAAAATTTAGCTTCTCAAACCGAGGGATTAACAAGTCCAGGGTCCGGTGATACATCATCATCTTTTCTTCTTTGACTTTCCAGTCTCCTTTTGCTTGAGACACAACAAGGTTTGAGTCCCCGATGACGTCCAACCGTCTTGCCCCTAGTTCCAAGGCTGTTTCTAGACCGGCAATGCATGCCTCATATTCTGCTTCGTTGTTCGAGACATTGAATCGGAGTTTGAATGCTAGAGGGATACGGGAGTTGTCGGGTGCTATTAGCAACACCCCTATCCCATACCCATACTGGTTGGACGCTCTGTCAAAATACATCATCCAAAACTCGTCGTCGATATGCAAAATGGCCTCATCTGGGAATGAGTACTCAACTGCTTCACTCCCTTCCACTGGATGGTCGGCTAAGAACTCTGCCATCGCTCTTCCCTTGACTGACTTGCGTGTCACATATTTCAGCTCCAATTCGGAAAGCAAAAGCAACCAACGAGCTAGCCTACCCGTAAGTGTCGGTTTCTCGAAAAGATATTTGATGGGATCGAGTCGTGAAACCAACATTACGGAGTAAGCTAACAGGTAGTGCCGCAGCTTCCTGGTAGCCCATACCAAAGCTAAGCAAGCCTTCTCCAACGGTGTGTAGCAAGTCTCATACTCTAGCATCTTCTTGCTCAGATAGTAGATGGCTCTTTCCACTTTGTCCTCTGATTCTTGCGCGAGCATGCAGCCCATTGTGGTCTCGGTTACCGAAAGATACAATATCAACAGTCTCCCCGGCTCTGGCGGAGACAACACAGGCGGGTTCTGTAAGTATTCCTTGATCTGTTCAAAAGCAGCTTGGCATCGGCCGTCCCATTGGAATTTCTTTCCTTTCTTCAGGAGACCAAAAAGTGGTTCACAAGTCAAGGTTAATTTTGAGATAAACCGTCTTATGAATTGCACTTTACCCAGAAAGCCTCGCACCTCCTTTTCAGTCCTTGGTGGTGGCATTTCTAGGATGGCCTTGATTTTGAAAGGGTCGACTTCGATGCCCCTTTGTGTAAGCAGGAACCCCAGCATTTTTCCCGCTGTAACACCAAACATACACTTCTGAGGATTCAGCCACAATCGAAATTCTCTGATCCTTCGAAAGAACTTTTGCAAGGTGGTGTAGTGGCCCTCTCTTTCTTTGGACTTGACAATCATGTCGTCCACGTACACCTCCACCTCTTTGTGGATCATGTCATGCAATATTGTGGTCGCGGCCCATTGATATGTAGCTCCCGCATTCTTCAGCCCAAACGGCATCACTCTATAACAGTATGTCCCCCACGGGGTGGTGAAAGCAGTCTTTTCCCGGTCTTCGGGTGCCATCACTATCTGATTGTAACCTGAGAAGCCATCCATAAACGAAAGCAAAGCATGCCCCGCCGTAAAATCCACCAACTCATCAATATGTGGCAAGGGGAAGTCGTCCTTTGGACTAGCTCTATTCAAATCCCTGAAGTCCACGCATACTCGGATCTTGTCATCCTTCTTCGGTACCGGAACAATGTTGGCCAGCCAAGTTGGGTATTCGGATACCAGCAGGAAGCTTGCATCGATTTGCTTGGTGACCTCTTCCTTAATCTTGATGGCCCAGTCCGGACGAATCCTACTGAGTTTCTGTTTGACAGGTCAGGCCTCGGGGTCAAGAGGGATCCGGTGCTGTACAATCTCAGGAACGATTCCAGGCATGTCTTCGTAGGACCACGCGAAAACATCCTTGAAATCTTTCAATAAAGCGACTAAGCGCTCGTGTTCCTCCGAAGACAACGTGGGCCCGATCTAGACCAGCCGCGGGTCCTTCTCAGTACCAATATTCACAGTAGTGATTTCATCAACTAAAGGTTTAACAAATCTTTCCTGCTCTTGATCAATTAATCGTTGCAAAACCGGAGGAATTTCTTCCTCGTCGTTTTCGTCAAAATTTTGAAAGTCCTGATTTAAGCAATATATCAAAGGCACAGAAAAGTACTCGGAAACCACATCCACATTATTCTCATTAAGTACTTCCAAACCGTCCGATTCTTCTGTTACAACAGACTCAAAGGAGAAAGAAAAAGACGACCTGGACAGGACTGTGGCATCCGGGTTATCACCCCCAGGAATACCGGACTCAGACTCAGTTAAGCTGGAACCTGATTCTGACTCACAAGACTCGGTGGAATCAGATTCCGGCTCACTACCTGACCCGGTGCTGCTTGATAAAAATCCCTCTTCGTATTGCCAAACGAGAGAGGGTGCGATGGATGCATCCAAAATAGTTGCTGGTAGGCCCGCAGCCGTTCCATTCCCGATCATGCATACCGAGAAGATATCCCCCAAGCACTTCTGTTCGATCGGAGGATCTGAAAGTAGACATGCCAGCGCTACCCCCATTTCATTTTCAGCGTCCTCAGACTGCACTTCCTTACTCTGCTCAGCCTCAGCTAATGGATCTGCCTGCTTTCCCGCAACGTGATCCCCAGGTAACTGCAGGTCAAAGAAAATCTCAAACCCCGGCACGTGTTTCCTCTCTGCGTTCAGCCACGGCTCTGGGAAGCCACAGAACGGAAAGTCCTCCCCCTCCTGGACGAAGCGTTCGTTTAGGGTACCCTGAATGGGCCGGTGCATTAAGTCAAAAGGCTTCCCCATCTGTTTCACTCTGGCTCTTTCGGCCATTTCCTTTCCTTTCCTTACCCAATCCTCTTTGGTGGGCAAATAACCCAAGCCAAAAGTATGTGGATTATGTGGCACCTCGGCCAATGCTGCGACGCCTTTCCGACTGCTCTTTCCCAATCCCATCCCGGGGATATGTTGAAGCTTGTTCATGAGGTATACCGCTTGAGCACTGACATATACCCCCTCATTAGCAGCCATGACGTTTTGTACAACCCGAGCCTCGACAAGGGTGAAACCTGACATAAACACGTCCTCCATGCCGTGCTCAATTTCCAAAACTGGCGTAGATACTTCCGGCGGTGGATGGATCGATGAATTCCCAAAAACAATGGCTACTCCCTTTCCATAGGGGTATTTCACCATTTGATGCAAGGTAGAAGAAACTGCCTTGACTTGATGCAGCCACGGCCGCCCCAAGAGTAGATTGAAAGTGGCGGGAACCTCTAGGATGTGAAAGTCAATTTCATGCAGTCCTGGCCCAACCTTGGTCTGGATCTTCACTATTCCCATGACTTCTCGGCTTGTATTGTCGTATGCCCGAATCACCTGGGCTGTTGGTACGAAGTCCGCGGTCTTCAAGCCAATTGCATAGGCAGTCCTTGCTGGACATACATTGATGGCGGACCCTGTGTCGACAAGCACCACGGGTATCCATTTGTTTCTGCATTCCACGGAGATGTAGAGTGGCTTGTTGTGGTTCACACCCTCAGGTGGCAGTTCTTTGTCAAAAAAGGTCAACATCGGGGTAGCTCCTCCCGAAAAAACTAAGCCTACTAGCTGTTCCGGCATAGTTTCTATCGAAAGCTTTGCCTTGTCCATGGCTGATAAGACAGCCTGTCTGTGCACTCGTGATGCCATAAGTAGTCCCCATATGGAGATGTCTGCTTGTATCTTTTTTAACTGTTTTAGTACAGCCTCTTTGTAGACACCCCATTTTTGACCGTCCTCAAGACTTGGACGTCATCGTTGGAACACTTGGTGATCCTCCTTGTTGGTGTTTCGTCTTGAGTTCCCGAAAGTCTTGGCTGCGCGCCTTGCCTCAGGATCTCTCGACTCGGCTGTTCCGTGTTTGGTTTTGGCACCAAACACTTGTGTTTTTGCCTTGAAGGGAGGGGAATGGCTTGTTGGCCATCCCCACATTCCACCGGCCTTCCCCTGGCATCATCGGCTATTTAAGGGTGCCACCGGCCACGGTTTCTTAAAATCAATGGCCGGTTGGCACTGTATTTGACCGGCCGGCACTTTATTTTGCCGGTGACCTCTTTTGCTGGCCGGCGAGACTCCTTTGCACCCTTGAGGCATGGTGCATGCTAGCTGTGCCAGTGGAATGCACCATCACTCCTCCCCGTGCAGTTTTTGGCTGGTGTGAGCCTTTGAACCCCATTTCCTTCTAGAAGCTTGAACCCTTTGGCCAAGCTTCTTGGGGAAGCTTGGCCAGCTGTTTTAGCTTCTCCAAGAAGCCAAGACTCCTTTGCACCCTTTGCCCCTTTCATTTAGCTTCCTTGAGAAGCTTAAGTCTTGGCCCTTTGCCTATTTAAGCACTCACCCTCTCCCTTTGTGAAGGGTTAGAGCTTTTGAACCAAAAAACCAGAGCTTCTATATCTGTACATCTGATATATCACTCTCTCTATATATATCTCCTTCTCTCTCATCCTTAGGGTCTGTTTGGAAGCCTAAAAGTGCATTTTGACCTTACGTTTGCACTAAAACACACACCATTACACCTTGCTCCGAGATTGAGAGACATTGAGGGTTGTTTGTTGAGGTTTTGGACTGATTTTGATCAGTGGAGGGTGGCTGGATCATCTGTTTTTCAAGGTTACTTCAAGGGTGAGACACTTGCTTTAGTTTTCCCAATTTTGCACTAGTTTTCTACCTGTCTTGCATGCTGATTTAGGCTTTGTGTTTAACATGAAAAAGTCTTGTATTTTCATTCTTAACATCTTTCATTAAGGGTGTTTTGGCATTGGGGGTCGAATTCCTCCCTTTAGGTCTCTTTTGGCCTATTTTGGTGCCCTTTTCTTTAAGCCCTATTTACTTTGTTGTGTTGGTCTTCTCACCATTGAAATCCAGTGGATTTTCAGTGGTGATGGAGTGATTTTGGAGTCTTGTATAGGGGAGGGACACCCCTCTCCCCTTTGTCCTTCTTTTACCTTTGTTTTGGCTTAAAAGGGGAACATGCATGCTTGATTATCTTTGGTCCCATTTCAGAAGTTTTTTGGGTGTTTTGGGTCATATTATGTCTCTGTCCAATGGTGGTTTGTTGGCCCTTAGCATGCATTTTATACTTGCTTTGTAATTCTCCATCCTGCCTAGAAGTGTGCTATGTGTTTAGCCTAGCATATCCTCTTGTTTTGGCTTTGCTTTGTGAAGTTCTTGGCCATATTTTGTCATGCTTAATGTCTGTTGGCCACTAATTTTGTCATGTTTGGCATGCTTGGTATAGTTGCTTTGCATTTTGGCTTGTAAGCCTTGGGTGTGTGAGTCACTAGCATGCTTTAGTTGGGTTGTTTCTATGATTTGGAGTCATTCCATATGCCATTTCAGTCCTTAATCCATGCTTGTATGACCACATTCATCATCACTCTCTTGCTTTGAAAGGTTGTTCTTTTGTGCCTTGGAAAATGGTCATTGTTGCATGCCTTACTTGCATGATTTGTTCGATTTTGGCACCATCCTCTATTCATTTTCAGAGCCTAGCATGTTGGTTTAATGCCCTTTTATATCGCCTCTAAGTATGCTTAGAGTTGTCCCCTTTCATGCTTAGGTCAGGGACCTTGATGTGTGCATGCTTACATGCATCATTTGTGCTCTTGTACATCATTTTGGCCACTGTTTATGGCGAGGTTGAGGTCTGCCATTTATGGTTTAAGTCCACCATTGCATGCTCATCATATGCTTGTTGCTTATTTGGTTCATTAATGTGTTGTCCCATGCTAACCTTATGGCATATTGGTCCATGTTTGCATCACATTTGCATCTCATATGACTAGCTGTAGACGCGCCCGTGCGGGGGGCCCTCGCTGCTACAGTTCGGACTCGATTTGTGTCCCGGTTCTTAATCTTGAACCAAAGAGTCCAAATCTGGCAAATCGTTTTGAGAAACAGATTTTTGAAAAGAAGTGCCAAACATGGACTGCTTTGCCAGATACAGAGTCGCCACCTAAATATTTTTTATGGGGGAATTTAGGAAACCCTGACTCGGTGCCAAAGGCCACATGTCCGTCATCACCAGAGTTGCCTCGGCTCGGGAGCTAGGGTACGATTGGGGAAGGTCAACTATGAGCACCCCCTCTCGCCCGATCCGAAGATCGGCCTCTACTAACCGTGATATCTATTTTTGAAAATGTTATGTGTTCTTATTCCATTTATTAGCCTAGAATTACTATGTTATGCGCACGGCAAACAAGTATAGACTAGATTGCCTAATTTGGAAATGAGCGTTGCATATCCGTTTATTTCGGAAAATGTTTTGGAATTTGCTACTCGTAAGTAGGCTAAAATACGGATTTCAACGAGGTATTCCAACTCAAGCAACCCGACCTTCACCCACAGGCATTCAAACAGTTTATCACACATAAGCATCTAGCCACATGGTAAGCATGCTGTCATGATAGCATTCACACGCATGCGGTATGCTAAAGCATAAATACTTACATCGTACTCCGTGCCAAAACAATAAACCAGTTAGCAAATATGCGTGATCCTAGTTCATGTTAAAGTGGCTAATGCAACACATACAGGGTGCAATTAGAGTAGGCTCGGCTAACCTAATCATGGCATGTAAAATGCAATCAATTGATGCACGTATTCAATTTGAAATTGAAATACAAATGCAGTTAGAATGATGCGTCGAGCCCGGTGCATGCAAGACAAATGTATGAATGCACGCATGCATAGCATAAGGTATGCTAATTTAAATATGCCCTAGTCTACCATCATAAGCAAGTAAATAAAAGGGAAAAAAGACGTGGGGTTGGAAGACATACACACACTCACGCACACTTATTACACAATTGCCCTCGCTCGGAGGGTCTAAAAGAATAATACAAATTAATTAACCTACAAGCTAATTAATTATTACAGACCAATTAATTAATTAACAAATTAACTAATCTAATGAAAGCAGTAAATGGCCTCGGGAAGAGGGTCCAATGCAATGCGCGCTCGGCTCCGCTCGGAAAGTCACTACCATGCACAAGTTTGCCTCTGCTTTGACTGTTCTGCTTCTCTGAAAATTGCACAACTCCCAAGGTTGCTTCTCTGAGTGTTGTGGGACACTACCGGCTGAATGAGATCATCACCAGCCATTTAGAATGGTCATCGGCCAAACATTATGCTCTCGGCCAAACCTGTTTTGCCGGTCGGCACCAAACACTGCCGGCCGGCCAATTATTCCTGCTAAAACCTGTTTGACAGCAGCAGAGGGCAGACAAGGCATGGCAATGTATTTCAAGCAAATGTATGCACCAACCACACCCCTTATCATATTTATGACTCAAAGGGAAATGGTACTCGATTCTCGGACCACCAATCGCGCATTTCAATGTGTGATGGCCCAAGAAACCAAGTGTGCATTTTCAATGTAGAATGAAATGCACATAAACAAACAATGAGCTCAACCTCTATCATACTCAAGTCAAGAGGCCAAGCATGCATGCCAATGCAATGCATCCTAGGCATGTGAGCTAGTATGCAACATGGCAATGCAAACAAGCAAGCAATGAACAAGCATGCAAGCTAGTGGACATGCAAGACATGATGCAATCAAAGCATGCAAAGTGTAAGACATGTAACAACATGTAAAGAGTGGACTTAAACTAATTTGGGCAGCCCTATACTAGGCCCAAAACAGTGGCCAAATGCCATGGAAATGAGGGCCAAAACACATACAAGCATGCATGCACACAAGGTCCAACACTTAGGCACCAAAGAGCAACTTCGAAGCGCACTTAAAAGAGGATAAACATGGATACATGGCATGCATAGAAAGCTCTGAAATCATGTCATAGAAGGTGCAAAACCAAGTAGACATTTCAAGCTAAGCATGCAACGATGGTCTAAAACTCAAGGCAAGCCGAGGGGGGTTACATGGTAGCTATACAAAGCAAAGCATGTACGACCCGAATGACCCAAAACAGACCTCAAGCACACTAAAACATGCATAAAAGCTTCACAAAGCTAAGCCAAAACAAGTAAGCATAGTGGTCTAAATGCTAGATACATGTTAAGGCAATTTCATGGCATTACAAGACAAGTATGCAAAGAAAGCATGGTGTGTCTAAACCAAGTAAAAATAGTGCTATATCATGGAAAAATAGGCACAAATAATACTTAAGACATGGCCAACATGAACTTAAAAATGGTGCTCACACATGAGGCTAAAATAGCACTTTTTGAAGACAACAAGGAGAGGGGATGACCCTCTCCTTCCTAGGACCTTAAACCACCATCCTCACCACTAAAATCCCTCAAGATTTCAGTGGTGAGGAGGGCCAAACAAGGTGGTCCCGAAACTCACCAAAAATAGCACAAAATGGGGCCAAACAAGGCCTAAGAGGGGGTAAACGACCCCAAACACAAAAGTGGTCTTAATGAAGTATCTTAAACACAAAAAAACAGAACTTTTTTATGTTATACACAAAGCCCAAATCAGCAAGCAAGACAGGTTAAAAGGATGTGCAAAACCGGGAAATAAAGAGGGAAAAAGGGTTACCTTTGTAGCCAAAAGGGGACAGCAGCCTCTAGACCCAAAAATGCAACCCTCAACCTCTAAAAACAAGACCCAAGAACCTCCAAGTGATGATGGAAGTGTTGTGCTAGGAGGTGGTGTGCAATAGGCCAAGAACAAGCCCCTTTTGGACCCTCTAATCCACACAAATGTAGAGAGAGAGGGAGATATAGAGAGGGAGTGATATATATGTGATATATATCAGATTTTTCTAACCCCTAAAATGGAAGGAGAGGCTCTCCTTATATAGAGAAACCAATGGGGCAAAGCTTCTCTTAGAAGCTTTGACCAAAAAGGCCAAGCTTCTCTTAGAAGCTTGGAGCAAAAGGGCCAAGCTTCTTGGAGAAGCTAGGCAAAAGGGTCAAGAGGTTCAAGCTTCTTCAAGAAGCTTAAAAAAGGGTCAAGCTTCTTGGAGAAGCTAGACAAAAGGTCAAAAGGTTCAAGCTTCTTGGAGAAGCTAAAAAAAAGGTCAAGCTTCTTGGAGAAGCTAAAAATGGCCAAGCTTCTTGGAGAAGCTAAAAAGGGCCAAGCTTCTTGGAGAAGCTAAAAAAAGTCAAGCTTCTTGGAGAAGCTAAAAACAGGTCAAGCTTCTTGGAGAAGCTAAAAAGGGTCAAGCTTCTTGGAGAAGCTAAAAAAAGGTCAAGCTTCTTGGAGAAGCTAAAAAGGGTCAAGCTTCTTGAAGAAGCTAAAAAAAAAAGGGCACACCGGCCAGCAAAAAAAAAAGGTCACCGGCCAAAACAAAGTGCCGGTCGGCAAAATATAGTGCCGACCGGCCATTGGTTTTAAGAAACCACTGCCGGTGGCACCAATAAACGGCCGGTGATGTGAGGGGACAGCCGGTGGGGTGTGGGAATGGCCAACAAGCCATTTCCTGCCTTTCAAGGCAAAAAAACACAAGTGTTTGGTGCAAAACCAGACACCGAAAAGTCGAGTCGAGAGATCCTGAGGCGCAGCCGAGACCTCCAGGAACTCGAGACGAACACAAGCACGGATGATCACCGAGTGTTCCAACGGTGACGTCCAAGTATTGAGGCCGGTCAAAAATGGGGTGTCTACACTAGCATTTTGCATACTTAACATGATAGATTGCATCACATTTGACATGTTTTGCATCTTAGTATCATGTTACATTTTGAGCCATGTTTGCATAACATGCATTGCATTGCTTGGTTTGGGGTGTCAAACCAAGTGAGAGGGATGAGGGGTGTTTGTACTTCGAGTGACAAAACACACCTCAACCCTCGGTCACCGAGGCCCTTGACTTTGGCATGATAGGCTCTCGGTCCTCATTTGTGTGTTGCATGCATTTGTACATCAAATTGCAACCTTGGCTCCTTAGGCTATCATGCATCGAATGCACTATTGATAGCCCGAGGGTCAAGGGCCATACTCCCTTGAGTCCGTTACATGATTGGGAGAGTAGCCATGCATACACTTGCTTGAAATTCCATGCCATACACTATCTGTCCTTGTTGCTGTCAAAAAACCAGATTCTGCAGGAGCTTTCTGCCGACCGGCAGTGTTCAGTGCCGATCGGCAATCCTTCCTGGGCCGATAGCTTCATAAACAGCCGATGGATATCTTCAATGGCCGGTGGACATTTCCTTCAGCCGATGGTGTTCCACAGTGTTCAGGGGACCTGTCCCGGAACTTTGGCAATTTCCAGAGAAGTAGGGCAGTGTAAACAGAGGCGGCAGTGGTATGGTACGGACTTTCCGGGCAAGACGGTTTCGAGCGTGCATCATTCACGCATCCCAAGGCGGGGGCTGTGGCCACCTTTCTTTTTGCATTCATTCTGTTAATTAATTAGAAATTTTGTAATAATTTATGTGTTTATTATCCGGACTGTAATATTTATTCGGACCCTCCGAGTGAGGGCAATTGTGTAATAAGCGTGCGTGAGTGTGTGTATGTCTTCCAACCCCACGTCTTTCTTCCTTTTTATTTACCCGCTTATGATGGTAGACTAGGGCATATTTAAATTAGCATACCTCATGCTACGCATGCGTGCATTCATACATTTGCCTTGCACGCACCGGGCTCGGCGCATCATTCTAACTGTATTCGTATTCCAATTCCAAATTGAATACGTGTTAGTTGTAGCATTTCACATGTCATTGTAGATTAGTCGAGCCTATCTTAGTTGCATCTTGCATGTGTTGCATTAGCCATCTTAACATGAACTAGGATCATGCATATGATTATTAACTAGTTTTTTTTGTTTTGGCTCGGAGTACTCGGTAAGCATTTATGCTTTAGCATACCGCATGCGTGTGAGTGTTGCCATAACAGCATGATTACCATGAGGCTAGCTGCTTATGTGACATAACTGCTTGAATGCCTGTGGATGGAGGTCGAATTACTTAAATTGGGATAACGCATTAAAACTATGAATTTTAAGCCCACTAGATAGTGGCAAAACCATCTTTTTCTAAAAGCCCACTTGAGGGTGGCAAAACCTGCATTTTAGCCTATTTGCGAGTAGCAAACCATTTTCAAAACAAACATGAAATGCTTTGTTCCAATTTAGGCGATTCAGTCTATACTTGTATGCTGTGCGCATCACATAGTAAATCTAGGCTAATAACCGGAATAAGAACGCATAAAATTTTCAAAACTAGATATCATGGTTAGTAGAGGCCGATCTTTGATCGGGCGAGCGGGGGTGCTCACGAAGTGACCTTCCCCAATCGTACCCAAGTTCCCGAGCCGAGGCAACTTTGGTAATGACGGACACGTGGCCTTAGGCAAACGAGTCAGGGTTTCCTAAATTTCCCCAAAATAAAACATTTAGGTGGCGACTCTGTATCTGGCAAAGCAGTCCATGTTTGGCACTTCTTTTCAAAAAAAATCTGTTTTCTCAAAACAATTTGCCGGATTTGGACTCTTTGGTTCAGACTTAGAACCGTGACAATTTGAGAGTCCTGAGCTGTAGTGACCCCAAATGAACAGAACGGGAGCTCGTTCCTCCCGGGGCGTGGGGGGGGGGCCCTCGCTACAGTTCGGACTCGATTTGTGTCACGGTTCTTAATATGAACCAAAGAGTCCAAATCCGGCAAATCGTTTTGAGAAACAGATTTTTTGAAAAGAAGTGCCAAACCTGGACTGCTTTGCCAGATACAGAGTCGCCACCTAAATATTTTAAAATGGGGGAATTTAGGAAACCCTGACTCGGTGCCAAAGGCCACGTGTCCGTCATCACCAAAGTTGCCTCGGCTCGGGAACTTGGGTACGATCGGGGAAGGTCAGCTATGAGCACCCCCTCTCGCTCGATCCGAAGATCGGCCTCTACTAACCATGATATCCGTTTTTGAAAACGTTATGTGTTCTTAAACCAATTATTAACCTAGCATTACTATGTTATGCGCACGGCAAACAAGTATAGACTAGATTGCCTAATTTGGAAATCAGCATTGCATATCCGTTTGTCTTAAAAAGTACTTTGGAATTTGCTACTCGCAAGTAGGCTAAAATACGAATTTCAACGAGTTTTTCCAACTCAGACAATCCAACCTTCACCCACAGGCATTCAGACAGTTTATCACATAAGCATCTAGCCATATGGTAAGCATGCTGTTATGATAACATTCACACGCATGCGATATGCTAAAGTATGAAAATACTTACATCGTACTCCATGCCAAAACAATAAACTAGTTAGCCAACATGCATGGTCCTAGTTCATGTCAAATTGACTAATGCAACACATACAGGATGCAATTAGAGTAGGCTCGGCTAACCTAAACATGGCATGTGAAATGCAATCAATTGATGCACGTATTCAATTCGGAATTGAAGTACAAATGCAGTTATCATGATGTACTGAGCCCGGTGCATGCAAGACAAATGTATGGATGCACGCATGCGTAGCATAAGATATGCTAAATTAAACATGTCCTATTACTAACCATCAAAGCCGGTAAGTAAAAGGGAAGAAAGAAGTGGGGATTGGAAGACATGCACACACACGCACCCACACTTATTACAGATTCGCCCTCGCTCGGAGGGACCAAATAAATATTACAGATAATTAACCTACAAGTTAATTAATTATTACAAATCACCTAATTAATTAACAAATTAACTAAGCATAAGAAAAGCAATAAAAGGGGCCTCGGGAAGAGGGTTCGATGCGCGCGTGCTCGGGTCTTGCTCGGAAGTGCACTGCCATGCATAGGCTGCCTCTGTTTTCCCTGCTCTGCCTCTTTGAAGACTGCCAAAGTCTCAGAATTGCTTCCCTGGACATTGGGAGACACCACCGGCTGAGTAGAATGGCCACCGGCAGTGGTGTGTGATCACCGGCTGTTGGTGAAGCTATCGGCCCAGGAAGTATTGCCGGTCGGCACTGGATACTGCCGGTCGGCAGAAAGTTCCTGCAGAATCTGCAATTGACAGTAGCAGAAGGCAAGGCACAGCATGGCAATGCAATTCAAGCCATATATGCACCAATCATGTCCCTTATCATGTTAGTGACTCCAAGGGACATGCTCCTTGGTTCTCGGACCATCAATCGCGTATTTCCATGCGTGATGGCCCAAGGGACCAAGTGTGCACATTTTGATGTCAAGTGCAATGCAAACCAACAAACCAAAGAGGCCCAATCCCTATCACTAAATCAAGGGACAAGGCATGCATGTTCAATGCAACCTAAGCATGTTAACTAACATGCAACATGGTATAAAAGGGAGCATGCAAAAATGCAATGCACATTAGGTACACAACCTAAGCAACAAGGCAAACAAGCATGCCACAATTATGCAAACTACTTAGAGCATGCAAGATGTAGTCTAATCATGCCACATGCTAGTAATTTGACCAAAGGGAATGCATGCCAAATGCGAATGATTTCAAGCACGCAACACATGCGACCAAAGCATGCAAACATGGGATAATGTAACAACACTTGAATGGCATGCGAGGGATGGACTTACACTAATTGGACAGCTCTAAATTAGGTCCAAAACAGTGGCCAAGATGCTCAAGAATGAAGGCAAAATGACATGCAAACACGCATGCACACAAGGACCAACACTTAAGCATTAAAGAGCAATTCTCGAGCACACTCAAGAGGATGCAAACATGGACAAATGACATGCATTAAGCTCTGAAAATCATGCAAGAACATGGTGCCAAACCAAGCAAACAAGATAGGCTAAGCATGTAACAATGATCCAAGATTCAAGGCAAGCTAAAGGGGCATTTGACCACACTTAGAAAGACCAAACATGGCATGAATTTAATGACCAAAAACAGAGTTTTAGCACATAAAACAAAGCCCAAAAGACCGCTTAGATGGCATCTAAATGGCTTGAATTCAAAAGCATGCACAATGACCAAAACATGGAGCATGCAAGACAAGCTTTCAAAGCTTCAAAGGGGCATCCAAGGCAAGCATACAAGCATGTTAAAGGGACTGAAATGACATGGTGGATAGTTCCAAACCACTAAATCAATGCAAGAATGCATGCTATACATTCACACACTTAAGGCCAACAAACCAAAAATGCAAAGGGGCTATACTAAGCATGCCAAAGTCGACCCAAACGACTATGGACAAACCTCAAACATGGCAAAATAAGCACAAAAGCTTCACGAAGCTAGGCCTAAAACATGCTAGAACAATGGTTTACAACCTAAGGCATGTTAAGGCCTAAACATGGCATTACAAGGTAGGTGTGCTAAGGATGCATGGTGTACCAAAACCAATAAAAAACAGAGGGATATTATGACATAATAAGCACAAAAATCAGCTAAGGCATGGTTAACATGAAGCTTAGCTAGGTGCTCCCTCAAGAGGCCAAAAATGTTCCTTTTTAAGGACAACAAGGAGAGGGGGTGGCCCTCTCCTCCCTAGGACCTCAAGGCACCATCCTCACCTCTGAAATCCCTCAAGATTCCAGTGGTGAGGAGGCCCAAACACCAAGGTCCCGGAGCTCACTCAAAATAGCACAAAATGGGGCCTCTCAAGGCCTAAGAGGGGTCAAACACCTCCAAACCACAAAACACTCTAAACAAACTATTTAGAGGGCCCAAAAATAGAAATTTTTTATATTATACACTAAGCTCAAAAACAGTTCTAAGATAGGAAAAAATAGTATGCAAAAATGGGAAATAAAGGAGTAAGATTGTTATCCTTGAAGACCCTCTTCACAAATGAAGCTCCAGCAACTTCTTTGAGCTCAAAATAGCTCCAAAGCTGCAAGAACAAACCTCTGGCCCTTCAAGAACCAAGAAAAGGTGTAACACTATGTGTTTGTGTGCAATAGTAAGACACAAACACACTTATACACACACAAAGGCCAAATGAGAGAGAGGTATAGAGATAGAATATGTATGAAACCCTAAACCTAAAACCAGAGCTCTCACATAACTTTTCTCTCTAAAATGTCTAACCCTAAGCAAGGGAGAAGGGAGCTCCTCTTATAGAGGAGCCAATCTTGTAAAGCTTACAAGGTAAGCTAACAAGAAGGCCATCCCTCCATACACGTGTATGGAGGGGAACAAAATGCCATACAGCTGTATTAAAATATCTGCAAAAGCAGATGAACAGTAGTCGGCTGCTCAAAATTGCCATTTTGACAAAATGTACTGTCGACCGGCAATATACATTGCCGATGGCAACAAAACACCAGCCGGTGGCCTCTGGCCATGGCCGGTGATGTGTGGGGATGCCTCACAAGGCATTCCCTGCCCTTCCAAGGCAAAACACAAGTGTTTGGTGCAAAACCAAACACTAAATAGTCGAGTTCGGAGATCCTGAGGCAAGGCGCATAGCCGAGACCTCCGGGAACTCCAAACGAACACAAACATAGATGATCACCGGGTGTTCAAACGGTGACGTCCAAGTCTTGAGGACGGTCAAAAATGGGGTGTCTACAGTTGCCCCTCTTTGACAGAACTCGAAAGTCATAACAATGACGGGAGTGAATGTCAAAGCCCAGAGACGACCCATTTTTGACAAGGCCGAAGACTCAGACAAACATGCAAGACAATCAAGATATGCGCCCGAAGGCAGGGGCAAAATGCAAGACAATGCACAGAGCCGGACATAACTTATGATCATGCAAAGAAAGCTGTAATGAAGCATACATGCGACAATTTTAAGCTAGCATACACCGAACTACACTACAATGCAGAAATGATGTAAGAGAATTATGCAATTCTCAATACGTCTCACTCGGAGGATACAATACCTGTGCGGCTCGTCTGGTTGCACCAGCCTCAAATGAACCGTACATAAAATATCGTGCCTGCGAAGAAAACAACTCAACAGGTACGATGTTATTAGCAACATGCATGACAATGCAAAAATGGATGCAAAATGATATGCAACATATACAAAACAATGTATAAATAAATGCAAATGAAAATGCAATGCAATTGAAACAATGCAAACTATGTGCAAAGCAATCGGATCATGATCCAATCATGAGCGGTTCAAAACCACACAAATGTAAAATAGATTGATGGAGGTAACAAGTCCGTCTACCATAGAACGGTCTACTGAACTATGAGTAATGTAGACGGACATAAGAACAAGTATTGGGGGGGATTGACACAAGTGGGGAAACGACCCGCTGGGGAAAGGACTACGATCCTAATGCCGGATGCAACAATTACACTACAATGTAATATATACAATGAAAATGCTGGGGAAATGGCAATGGACATGGCACGCGGGCCAAACCAAATCTTGCCTAGGCAAGGCATGTACGCATACAAGCCACGTCTAACATAGAACGGTCCACTGAACTATGCTTCGACATGAGAAGTATGGGCACATACCAGACCAAGCTCAACATGGAAAGGCGCAAGCCATAGGCGGGAGGTGATGCAATGAATGCATGCAAACTACAATGCAATATCTACAAATATGCAATGGAATGGAAATGCAATATAATGGATATGGCTTGCGGGCCAAACCAAATCTTGCCTAGGAAAAGCATGTACACGTACAAGCCGCGTCTAACATAGAACGGTCCACTGAACTATGTTTTGACGTGAAAAGTATGGGCACATACCAGACCAAGCTCAATCATGGAAAGGCGCAAGCCGTAGGCGGGAGGTGATGCAATGAATGCATGCAAACTACAATGCAGTGGATATGGCACGCGGGCCAAACCAAATCTTGCCTAGGAAAGGCATGTACACAAACAAGCCGCGGCTAACATAGAACGGTCCACTGAACTATGCTTTGACACGAGAAGTATGGGCACATACCAGACCAAGCTCAACATGGAAAGGCGCAAGCCATAGATGGTAGGTGATGCAATGAATGCATGCAATCTAAAATGCAATGTACACAAATATTACAATGATGCATGACAATGCAACTATTTACGATGATGCATGATAATGCATGTTTTTTTTTGTTTTTGAAATGAAAATGATGTATAAAATGCATGTTGCATGGAATGCGCGACAACACGCGGCTTTTGAGATGCACGTGAACTTGAATATGCGACAACACAAGTCGCTTGAAATGCATGTATAATGCAACTTATCGAAAGTCGTTCGGGCATGACAAACACCGAAGGACTTGCACCTTCAGAGGATTTAGGGTCTCCTAGACCGTATATATTGCACAAGAAGTGCATAACAATGCAAGCGAACTTGAAATGCGCAACAACGTGCGGCTTAAGATATGCATGACAATGCAAGCAAACTGTGCACATCAATGCGCCAAAGGTCTTGCACCTTCCAAGGATTTAAGGTCTCCTAGACTATCGAACACGACAAACACCGAAGGACTTGCACCTTCCGAGGATTTAGGGTCTCCTAGACCGTCGTATGTACAGGACGGTGTGATGCGCAAAATAGCGCGATGCGTCAGCCAACGCGAGTGCACAAGACAATGCGATGCGCAAGATAGCGTGATGGAATGCATGCAAAATGCAATAAGATGCGCAAAACAGCGCGATGCGTTAGACAACGCGAGTGCACAAGACAGTGCGATGCGCAAGATAGCACGATAGAATGCATGCAAAATGCAATGAGGTGCACAAAACGGCGCGATGCGTTAGACAACGCGAGTGCACAAGACAGTGCGATGCGCAAGATAGCGCGATAGAATGCATGCAAAATGCAATAAGAGGCGCAAAATAGCGCGATGCGTTAGACAACGTGAGTGCACAAGACAGTGCGATGCGCAAGATAGCGCGATAGAATGCATGCAAAATGCAATAAGAGGCGCAAAATAGCGCGATGCGTTAGATAACGCGAGTGCACAAGACAGTGTGATGGTTTGAAATGCACAAGACAGTGCGATGATTTGCGATACGCATGGGGCAACTTTTGAGTTTTGTAAAAGCCAACAGGATACGAAAAGGATACACCTTGCACGAATTTGAGTGCCACGCACAGAAGACACGACCCGAGGTCAAAACGGAGGCCGGTTGAGCGTCGGAAATGCACTGTTTTGCACTGTTTTGAGCACTAAAGGCCCTGGACCCCACACATAACTCAAACAATGGTGTAGGAGGCTCCAAAATCACTGTAGGAGGCCACCGGATGCCCACCGGCCATCGGAATATATCACCGGCCATCCATCGGCCATCATACAATTCCATCGGCACAATATTTTGCCGACCGGCAAAGAGTGTGGCCGACCGGCAAAAACTCCCTGTATCGGGGCAGTTCTGTCATTTCGCTACGGGTCTTTAAATATAGGGCCTCTAGCCCTATATTTCTCACATCCTCTTGCTCGAAAATTGCCTCTCTCTCTTTCTAGAGTGTTTTCGTCCTTCGATCTCCTCGTTTTCTTGCGTTCTAGCTCCCATTTCGTTGTTCGATTCGCGATCTCCTTCGCGTTTCGGACATTTTCAACAGAACGAAACTTCGTTTCGGTGTTTGTTTTTGATTTCCGTCACTCGGGGCTTGTTTCCCTCGAGTTTTCCTCGATACCCGTACCTTTTCCGTACTCCGGCTTTTCCGACCCTCTCGGGGTTTGACTTTTTGTTGACTTTTTGCCTTCTTGCCCGATTTTTCGTCTTCCGGCTATTTTCACATTCTCCTCGAGATGGCGGACGATCTTCCGCAGGGCGGGGCTCCTCCAGAGCTCGAGATGGACCCTGAGGCCGAGCCCTTGCCACTCCGCGTCTGGCCGTTCGATCCGGAGACCTACAGGCCCGCGGTTCACATGATGCTTCCTGACGGACTACGCCAGTTCAGGAGCTTTGATAGGCACGTGCCACCCGAGCTACTACTGCGTGAGCCTACCTCCCACCTATCCT
This sequence comes from Camellia sinensis, assembly GCF_055761805.1. Classification (NCBI taxonomy): domain Eukaryota; kingdom Viridiplantae; phylum Streptophyta; class Magnoliopsida; order Ericales; family Theaceae; genus Camellia; species Camellia sinensis. The sequence continues at coordinate 55,818,405 of NC_138968.1, forward strand.
TCGGCGCTTCCGAGGTAACTTTCCTTCTCTGCTTTACTTTCTGCAATGTAGGATGCAAAACTGCCGTAGCTGGTTATGCTCTTTAACTGCTTAATTCTGATATACTGTATACTGTAGTTGTTCGTAAACATACATGCAACTGATATTGGTTTGAGACTGACACATGCACACATACTGCACTGACCCCGAATCACCCGAACACACGGCGCACATTGTATTTCACTGCATACACACTGGTACCCGGTATCTGCTTGAGTCTGAAAATATGCACACATGCTATACCGTACTGAACTACCCAAACACGCTGACATATCACACGTTGTAGTTCACTGGCGACCACACCGGCACCCGGTATTTGTTCGAATCTGTTAAAACTTGCACGCATGCTACATCTGCCCTGAACCACCCAAACACGCTGACACATCACACGTTGTAGTTCATTGTATGCTTCTTAGAATTGCATTTTGAATATTGCCTTGCAATTGTTGTTTTTGATTACAGGGGGATTCCCATACCATTCGCGAGTATGGGAATACCGGTGCTCGGGACTGGTACCTAGAGCTGCCAGACGCGGTTCGTGACATCATCGACGAGGCCGGTTTTGGCATCTTCTGCAGGGGGCTCTCTCGACTGACTACCTACAGGCCCTTGCTTGCTGCTCTAGCGGAGAGGTGGTGGGATACCACCAACCCCTTCCACTTCTCCGTCGCAGGGGACATGACGATGACCCCTTATGACTTCTCTATGCTTACTGGCATTGGGGTAGGGGGTGATCCGATCCCTTTCGACACGGATATGGATGAGTGGGACGCTGCCCAGCTGTACCTGCTTGGCACTCAGCCTCCCCTCGCCCGGGCGGGGTTCGTCAGGTATTCCTGGTTCGAGAGCCACTTTCGGGTCTAGCCGGCCTTGGCAGAGGAGGCGCAGATGTCCCCAGAGGAGGTGGACCAGTATGAGCGGGGCTTCATCATGTTCCTCTTCGGGACGACTCTCTTCGCCGATCGGGCGAACACCGTGCCCTTATGCCTGTTGAGCGCGCTGGTGGACGTCAGGCAGATCCGCCATTATGACTGGGGTGGCACAGGCCTGGCCACATTGTATGGTTATATGAGCTCTTCTTCCCACCTCAGCGGACAGCTCCTTGGTGGCTACTAGCGAGCTTGGGAGGTACGTCTTCTTCCCTTTTTACATTTCTGCTTCCTGCTTTCTGTATTCTGCACATTGCACATATACTGTACACTGCCCCACACTGACTGTACACTGCACACCCGGCACACATATACTCTGCTTTACACTAACTGTATACTGCACACTGCACACTCTGCACAATACACTACACAACACACGGTTCAGCCATTTCTGCTTTATTCTATATTTTGCCTTAGCTGATAGTCGTACTGATATCTATTCTGCAGTTATGGGTGTATGCCTACTTTCCTAGGCTTGCCCCAGTACCCGATGAGGAGATCCCACTTGGCGTCCCCTTCTCTCATCGCTTCGATGTGCGATGCATGCGGAGACCACGGGAGTCTCTTATTTTCTTCCGCCGATACTTCGACACCATCACCGTCGCGAAGGTATGTTCAACCTTAGAGTTTATTTTTTGGCTTTGCTTCGCACCGTATGTTTTCAATAACGGTAGATAATAAACTGCATTTTATTTTCAGATCACCTGGCAGCCCTGGGCTCCGTTGCCGGCCGTGGTGAGGGATCACTATGAGGGCGCAGGGGAGATTGCCCGTTGTCGGATTTTGTTTGAGGGCCCGGTCTGTCGGGATTGGTACCTGGGCGAGCGTTTCTTGCGTCAGACCCTAGGTTTACCGGAGCAGATAGTGTCGGGTCCGCCTCCTGCCCACATGAGAGATACAGAGAGGTTCGCCGCCCAGGAGATGAGGGACTACACCGTCGGCTGGGGAGCAGAGCATCACAGAGGAGAGGGCGGCTACGCAGAGTACGTCCGGACCTACATTATGCGACCCTTGAGCGGTGGTGGCCGAGCTGAGGGGGGGAGGCCAGCGGCCCCGGTAGCTGGAGCGGGAGCTGGGGCTGGAGCAGGCACATCGAGGAGGGCTCGAGTGCATGGCAGGAGCGAAGCTCGGGGGAGATGGGGGACTGGCTGGCCCGCCCTGCCCACTGTACTGTCATATAGAGGGCAGGATGGGGCGACCTACCAGATCCCCTTTGCTCCTCCCCCGGCTGATCATGAGTTAGTCGGTATCCCCGTCTTGCCTCCGGTATGTATTACTTCATTTTGCATCTTGCATTGGCATTTCATTTCAGTTTATTTGATATTCCGCAGAACACTGATGTATCTTATACTCTTGCAGGCGTCCTCCGAGTACACCCGGCAGTCCGTGAAGCTGAATGCCTCCATGATGGGGATGCTACAGTGGACCTTTGACCTCCTGGCCCTCTACAGCATTCCGGTACGTTCTTCTGATCACTGTCTCAAACCATTCATAAGCTGATTCGCGTAATCTGATGCATGACACAACACCTGACACACTGATCTCACAGCATCTGATACACTGTATACACTGCATTTTATACACTGTACTCTGCACTGACAAACTGCCCACGGCATTCACACACTGTATACTGCATTCTGCACTGATAAACTGCTCACGGCATTCTCACACTGTACACTGCATTCTGCACTGATACACTGCTCACAGTATTCTGATGTATTTGCCTTTTGTGCTTTTCAGCCTCCCTTCCAGATTCCTCCGGTGGGTGGTGCTCCGGCTGGGCCCTCTATTCCTGCTCGAGGAGGGCGTGGAGACGCTGTACGTCCCCGTACCAGGGGGGGCGTGTTCATGTCGGGAGTAGCTCTCGGGCGCCGACCCCTGACGATGACGATGATGATGATGACGAGTCCGAAGCAGAGGCAGAGGCCGGGTCATCTGAGGAGGTTGGAGACGACTCAGACTCAGGCTCAGATGACGATGCTGATGACGATGCCCCTGGACCTTCATCCAGGAAGAGGGTGAGGACAGACCCCCGGGCCCGAGACTACTGATGATGACCCAGATTGCTGTTTTTCTTCCTTTTGTACTTTTTTTTTCTCTTTTTTCCTTTTCTTTTCTTTCTCTCTGTTGGTAGTCAGATTACCTTGTACTGCCGCAGGCAGATTTTTGTTTTCAAAGCTATGTACTTGAAAAAGATAATGAAATGAACAAACTTTTTGCTTAAAAAGTGTTACATTTACATATCTCATGTATTGCATCGCATCATATCATGTTACACCTCAATGTAAATGGAATTGACCTGTCGTCTGAAAAATTGAACACTTGCATTGTAATAATCAGATAACCAAACGGCCTCATAGCAAAGCAGCCCAGGCAACACACTGCTCAAACTGAACGCACAGCCCATACTCTGTCGGGGATTAGTCTGCGTACAGCCCCTGACGCCACACTCGGTTCATTCTGCACACAGCAAATCCTGAGCAAACAGCCCAAACTGACGAGACGAAACACAAAGGTGGAACCAGTTGAAGTTGAAGCACGCCCAGATGCCCCGAGAAATTTTTTCTTTGGCTTCGCACAGAGGTAGAGAATGGCACAGCACTCTGAGCATAAACGATTTTTGAAATAAAACGGATTTTCAACCGTGGTATCGAGCCTACAACTGAACACAGCGGGGAGGACTCAAACAAAAGGGTACACGACCTATACACAATGAGACACGCTCGGAAAAGACTCAAAACAAAAGGTTGAGGTAGACAAAACCAAAGACACGACATACAGACGCGTTAACGAAGACGGGGGACCTCAGATCACGAGGAGCCAGTTTCTCTGGGTGTTGTTTCCCACCCTTTTCTCATTTGCGGTTCTCACATCACTCGGCCCTCAGGCTCGGTTTTTCTCTCAAAACCCTTTGGCTCGCTTTTTCTCTCAACTTACACCTCTCTATTCTTTATTCTCTCATTTTTCGTCCCTCCCCAAGGTGATTGATGGGTGAATAGGAAGTTGTGGGTTCATGCCCGGTGCCGTTAGCTCACAGCTATTTCTTCTGGTGGGTAGAGTGCCCTCCTGGAAAGTATGTTGACGACGGGGGAAAGACAGAACACCTGACTCAACTGTGCCCCTAGTTCATCACTTTGACCATTTTTCCGTTTTGGTTTTCAACTAAAACAGTTTTGATCAAGATGAGAGTCGGATTAACGTACTTGTTCGATTTTTGATTTGAGAACCATGCAAGTCAGGCTGTAAGCACTGAAAATTTTCCTTTTGGGGTCCAAAATGGTCTAGTTTTGGAAAATGAAATAATTTTCGAGAAAATAGTCAACCTCAGTAAAAATTTTCAAAAACTATTTTGCAAACAGTCAATGCTCACCGAGCATGGAACTTACTCTTTGAGATGCGCAACCTCGAATCGGAGGCAATGGAAAATTGCCCCTGGCTTGAAGAACGCTGCACGGCAACGGAAAGTTGCCCCTGGTTTGAACGGCGGCTCACGGCAACGAAAAGTTGCCCCTTGTTTGGATGGTGCCGCAGCAGTCCGCAAACAGTCTTCATTGGTGATGGTCGAACTCTTGGACACAGAGATGACGAAGACGGTTATAACAAATATATGGACACAATCACCTTGGAAGGTGTTGGCGACTAGACTTTGGGATGAAGTCGAAACCATTGTATGGACTGAGACGCTATGAAAGTGTTGGGGGCTGGACTTCAGAATGAAGTTGCCTACGTATCCCAAACATGGGAATCAAGCCTTACGTAGTTTCGGTTAAGGTACACTCGGGTATTTTAACCTTCACTTTTCAGGCTCTAACTTTTGCCAAGGTGCCCGATGCGGGTTTTCGACCTTGCGAGCTTCTTTTCATTTTCCTTTTTTGTTCATTTCTTTTTCTTTTCTTTTTCGCATTTTTTTTTCTTTTTTTGTATTTTTCTCTTGCTCTAACTTTTGCCTAGGTCGCCCTTCCGGGTTTTCGGCCCAGCGAGCCTCTTGAAGGGTAAAAGTGTAACAAGTCCATGCCAAATGGTTTTTGAAGTTGAAGCCTCTCTGTATCTAGGAGGACGGCTGTTGCAATGATTTATAGGAGAATCCATCATGGCTGTTCCACGAGCTTCTTCTGGTGAGATCTACTCGTTTTGATTCGACTTTGGCGCCTCTTGTTCGAGTGCTGCTTCTAATCTGGCCATACAGGCCTTACATGGCGTTTGACCGTTGAACTTTCTGAACGGGTTCAAGGTTCGAAATGGACGGGTTGAATCTTGAGGCTGAGAGTGATCCTAGGCTACACAATCTCAAGAGCGATTCCACACAAGTCTTCATGGGGCCGTGTAAAACATTTATTTTTGAAAGTTTTTAAGAAAGCGACAGATCGCTCGCGCCGAAGATAGTGTGGAACCAATTTGGATCAAGCCAGGGTCCTTCCCATTACTCACGCTGACAAGCATGGTTTCATTCATTAAGGGCTTAGGCTAATGCAATGAGTTCGGCGCGCAATGAGTTCGGCTAATGCAATGAGTTCGGCGCGCAGGAGAGCAGGCGAGATGTACTGTCAGCCCATTCAAATCCTCTGGCACAACTAACTTACACTAGAAGCAAGCGTGAAAATAAGATAGCCACAGCTGTTTCATTCAGATTTGTTGGTATAACTGGCCCCTCGGCAGAAACAGACTCAAAAAACGAAAACGGGTAATTACAAGACCAAACGATGTTCGAGGCAACAACCCCGGAATCACCTGGTATTCTATGCAAAGGGGACTGACTCGCTACAACAAGACAGACCCTTAAGCAAAAAGACTGACTCAAGACAAAGAGACAGACTCAAAACAAAAGACTGACTCGATACCCAAGCCAGAATTTACAAAGCTAACGTTCACAGATACTCAAAAATGCGTGCCAGACGCCACATCCAAAGTATACCAAATGCCGCCTGCAGGTGGTTCACTTTCTGATTACATACTTGCAGTATCTGTGTCCTCAAAATCCAATAACTGGGTGGTAACAGACTTGGCTGAGGTGGGCGGGAGGATAACCTCGTTGTCAATCAAATCTTGCACCTCATGACGGAGGCGGAAACAATTGTCGGTAGCATGGCCTGTCTGCTGGTGGTACGCGCAGTACTGAGCAGCATCATGCGTAGCAGGGAGATTCTTCGGGAGAGGCCGAGGCTCCAAGGGTTTAAGGTACCCCCTCTCGGCAAGGATCTGAAGTGCCTTAGACAGAGGCATGTAGAGAGCATGAAAGACCCTGCGCCCTCGGGGCAGGTACTTTGAAGTCTGAGTATTCTTACTAGACGCACTAGCAAAAGGGTCGGCAGGCACTGCCTTGGTTTTCTGATCCTTCCCAGGCGCAGGGGCGGGGATAGGAGGAACTGTTCTGGCATGACGAGGCCTATCCCGATTTTCTGACTGACTTGAACTACCCTCAGGTGGAGTGGGGAAAACATCCTCCACAGTTTTTGCCACAACTGCGGATATCTGTTGTTTGTTCATCCCCCCGGCTTTCAAAGCCTCAACTGCCCGCAGCAGTTGTTCAATGGGATCGGCATCTGCCTTCACTTTGTCTTTTCCTCTGGCCTCAGCCTGATCGAGGGTTTGGGTTGATGTTGATATGTCATTACCATAGCCGGAGGCCATCTCCGGTTGGCTAAGTTCAATCACAATTCGCCCCAACAGCGGGGGCTCCTGGGGCACAAAACTCCCGGCATATGGTGCGGCTGGAGGTGAAGCTGACATTCCGTAGGCGAGATCCGCCACAGACCTCTGGAGATCACCTATCATCCCCATTAGTTCAAATGTAGTAGGCTCGCGAGCTTGGTATAGCTGGGGGGGCCCAGACTGGGTGTGCGACAGGCGACCTAGGCGGATGCGATACATCAACATTGGTTTCATCCCGCGGGGTGATCCTTTGGTCTAGCGTAGCTGTCATAACCACAATCTCTTCTGAATTCTGCGTCGTCATAAGTCCTGCCTCAGCAAGGGAAACACTGGCTATTCTGTATCAATTCTCTGGACATTCTGAACTGAAAGGAAAAACAAACAGCATTTCAGCCCAAACAGATCAAACACGGGTGTAGCCGAACAACTGCACTCTTCTACTGATCACTGTTCCCCAGAATCACTGTCCCCAAAATACTGAATCGAATACCCACAGATAACTGGTTCTCATAACTGACACTGATGCGCTCAGGTCCGATACTCAAACTTGCAAACTGATGTGTACATTCCTGTAGAGATACACTCTAAAAGCACATAGCAAGTAAAGAGAGCCAAAACACCCCTATAGAGGGGTAGGGTTTCCCTGTCCTATTTCGTCAGGAGCTAGGGTTTCACTATGCACGCAGCAGTTTCCAAACAACCTAACATCGGGTAAGAAACCTGTCCTAGCTTGGAATGGTCACTATGGATTTCGATATGCACTAGGTCGAATGGTCGAAAAGGGTGCCCCGGTAAAACCGGGATTTGTGTTCCCATACTGTCAGAGCCCATAACCGGTCAGCCTTATGGTCATGCCTTGACAAGACAAGCCTCCGGCAAACCGTTCAGGAATGGCAGATGGCAAACACGATGTCCTAGGCGCACCAATGCACATGCAATGCCAAGAGACACATAAACGAGATCAAAACAGGATATCATGAGTTCGAGTCAACCTCTCGAAAAATCCCTAGCAGAGTCGCCAAAAACTGTAGACGTCCCCCGAACGCCCCAGGAGGAACGAGCTCCCGTTCTGTTCATTTGGGGTCACTACAGCTCAGGACTCTCAAATTGTCACGGTTTTAAGTCTGAACCAAAGAGTCCAAATTCGGCAAATTGTTTTGAGGAAATAGATTTTTTTTGAAAAGAAGTGCCAAACATGGACTGCTTTACCAGATACAGAGTCGCCACCTAAATGTTTTATTTTGGGGAAATTTAGGAAACCCTGACTCGTTTGCCTAAGGCCACGTGTCCGTCATTACCAAAGTTGCCTCGGCTCGGGAACTTGGGTACGATTGGGGAAGGTCACTTCGTGAGCAACCCCGCTCGTCTGATCAAAGATCGGCCTCTACTAACCATGATATCTAGTTTTGAAAACTTTATGCGTTCTTATTCCGATTATTAGCCTAGATTTACTATGTGATGCGCACAGCATACAAGTATAGACTGAATCGCCTAAATTGGAACAAAGTATTTTATGTTTGTTTTGAAAATGGTTTGCTACTCGCAAATAGGCTAAAATGCAGGTTTTGCCACCCTCAAGTGGGCTTTTAGAAAAAGATCGTTTTGCCACTATCTAGTGGGCTTAAAATTCATAGTTTTAATACGTTATCCCAATTTAAGTAATTCGATCTCCATCCACAGGCATTCAAGCAGTTATGTCACATAAGCAGCTAGCCTCATGGTAATCATGCTGTTATGGCAACACTCACACGCATGCGGTATGCTAAAGCATAAATGCTTACCGAGTACTCCGAGCCAAAACAAAAAAAACTAGTTAATAATCATATGCATGATCCTAGTTCATGTTGAGATGGCTAATGCAACACATGCAAGATGCAACTAAGATAGGCTCGACTAATCTACAATGAAATGTGAAATGCTACAACTAACACGTATTCAATTTGGAATTGGATTACGAATGCAGTTAGAATGATGCGCCGAGCCCGGTGCGTGCAAGGCAAATGTATGAATGCACGCATGCGTAGCATGAGGTATGCTAATTTAAATATGCCCTAGTCTACCATCATAAGCGGGTAAATAAAAGGGAAGAAAGACGTGGGGTTGGAAGACATACACACACTCACGCACGCTTATTACACAATTGCCCTCACTCGGAGGGTCCGAATAAATATTACAGTTCGGATAATAAACACATAAATTATTACAGAATTTCTAATTAATTAACAAAATGAATGCAAAAAGAAAGGTGGCCACAGCCCCCGTCTTGAGATGCGCGAATGATGCACGCTCGAAACCGTCTTGCCCGGAAAGTCCGTACCATACCACTGCCGCCTTTGTTTACACTGCCCTGCTTCTCTGGAAATTTCCAAAGTTCCGGGACAGGTCCCCTGAACACTGTGGAACACCATCGGCTGAAGGAAATGTCCACCGGCCATTGAAGATATCCATCGGCTGTTTATGAAGCTATCGGCCCAGGAAGGATTGCCGATCGGCACTGAACACTGCCGGTCGGCAGAAAGCTCCTGCAGAATCTGGTTTTTTGACAGCGACAAGGATAGACAATGTATGGCATGGAATTTCAAGCAAGTGTATGCATGGCTACTCTCCCAATCATGTAACGGACTCAAGGGAGTATGGCCCTTGACCCTCGGGCTATCAATAGTGCATTCGATGCATGATAGCCTAAGGAGCCAAGGTTGCAATTTGATGTACAAATGCATGCAACACACAAATGAGGACCAAGAGCCTATCATGCCAAAGTCAAGGGCCTCGGTGACCGAGGGTTGAGGTGTGTTTTGTCACTCGAAGTACAAACACCCCTCATCCCTCTCACTTGGTTTGACACCCCAAACCAAGCAATGCAATGCATGTTATGCAAACATGGCTCAAAATGTAACATGATACTAAGATGCAAAACATGTCAAATGTGATGCAATCTATCATGTTAACTATGCAAAATGCTAGTCATATGAGATGCAAATGTGATGCAAACATGGACCAATATGCCATAAGGTTAGCATGGGACAACACATTAATGAACCAAATAAGCAACAAGCATATGATGAGCATGCAATGGTGGACTTAAACCATAAATGGCAGACCTCAACCTCGCCATAAACAGTGGCCAAAATGATGTACAAGAGCACAAATGATGCATGTAAGCATGCACACATCAAGGTCCCTGACCTAAGCATGAAAGGGGACAACTCTAAGCATACTTAGAGGCGATATAAAAGGGCATTAAACCAACATGCTAGGCTCTGAAAATGAATAGAGGATGGTGCCAAAATCGAACAAATCATGCAAGTAAGGCATGCAACAATGACCATTTTCCAAGGCACAAAAGAACAACCTTTCAAAGCAAGAGAGTGATGATGAATGTGGTCATACAAGCATGGATTAAGGACTGAAATGGCATATGGAATGACTCCAAATCATAGAAACAACCCAACTAAAGCATGCTAGTGACTCACACACCCAAGGCTTACAAGCCAAAATGCAAAGCAACTATACCAAGCATGCCAAACATGACAAAATTAGTGGCCAACAGACATTAAGCATGACAAAATATGGCCAAGAACTTCACAAAGCAAAGCCAAAACAAGAGGATATGCTAGGCTAAACACATAGCACACTTCTAGGCAGGATGGAGAATTACAAAGCAAGTATAAAATGCATGCTAAGGGCCAACAAACCACCATTGGACAGAGACATAATATGACCCAAAACACCCAAAAAACTTCTGAAATGGGACCAAAGATAATCAAGCATGCATGTTCCCCTTTTAAGCCAAAACAAAGGTAAAAGAAGGACAAAGGGGAGAGGGGTGTCCCTCCCCTACACAAGACTCCAAAATCACTCCATCACCACTGAAAATCCACTGGATTTCAATGGTGAGAAGACCAACACAACAAAGTAAATAGGGCTTAAAGAAAAGGGCACCAAAATAGGCCAAAAGAGATCTAAAGGGAGGAATTCGACCCCCAATGCCAAAACACCCTTAATGAAAGATGTTAAGAATGAAAATACAAGACTTTTTCATGTTAAACACAAAGCCTAAATCAGCATGCAAGACAGGTAGAAAACTAGTGCAAAATTGGGGAAACTAAAGCAAGTGTCTCACCCTTGAAGTAACCTTGAAGAACAGATGATCCAGCCACCCTCCACTGATCAAAATCAGTCCAAAACCTCAACAAACAACCCTCAATGTCTCTCAATCTCAGAGCAAGGTGTAATGGTGTGTGTTTTAGTGCAAAAGTAAGGTCAAAATGCACTTTTAGGCTTCCAAACACACCCTAAGGATGAGAGAGAGGGAGATATACAGAGAGTGTGTGATATATCAGATGTATAGATATAGAAGCTCTGGTTTTTTGGTTCAAAAGCTCAAACCCTTCACAAAGGGAGAGGGTGAGTGCTTAAATAGGCAAAGGGCCAAGACTTAAGCTTCTCAAGGAAGCTAAATGAAAGGGGCAAAGGGTGCAAAGGAGTCTTGGCTTCTTGGAGAAGCTAAAACAGCTGGCCAAGCTTCCCCAAGAAGCTTGGCCAAAGGGTTCAAGCTTCTAGAAGTAAATGGGGTTCAAAGGCTCACACCAGCCAAAAACTGCACGGGGAGGAGTGATGGTGCATTCCAGCTGGCACAGCTGGCATGCACCATGCCTCAAGGGTGCAAAGGAGTCTCGCCGGCCAGCAAAAGAGGTCACCGGAAAAATAAAGTGCCGGTCGGTCAAATACAGTGCCGACCGGCCATTGATTTTAAGAAACCGTGGCCGGTGGCACCCTTAAACAGCCGATGATGCCAGGGGAAGGCCAGTGGAATGTGGGGATGGCCAACAAGCCATTCCCCTCCCTTCAAGGCAAAAACACAAGTGTTTGGTGCCAAAACCAAACACGGAACAGCCGAGTCGAGAGATCCTGAGGCAAGGCGCGCAGCCAGGACTTTCGAGAACTCAAGACGAAACACCAACAAGGAGGATCACCGAGTGTTCCAACGGTGACGTCCAAGTCTTGAGGACAGTCAAAAATGGGGTGTCTACAGTTGCCCCTCTTTGACAGAACTCGAAAGTCATAACAATGACGGGAGTAAATGTCAAAGTCCAGAGACGACCCATTTTTGACAAGGCCGAAGACTCAGACAAACATGCAAGGCAAACAAGATATGCGCCCGAAGGCAAGGGCAAAATGCAAGACAATGCACAAAACCGGACATAACTTATGATCATGCAAAGAAAACTGTAATGAAGCATACATGCGACAGTTTTAAGCTAGCATACACCAAACTACACTAAGATGCAGAAAGGATGTAAGAGAATTATGTAATTCTCAATATGTCTCCCTCGGAGGATACAATACCTGTGCGGCTCGTCTGGTTACACCAGCCTCGAATGAACCGTACATACAATATCGTGCCTGCAAAGAAAACAACTCAACAGGTACGATGTTATTAGCAACATGCATAGTAATGTGCTCGAAATGCGTGACAACGCAAAGCAAGTGGGAAGCATAACAATGTTGTGAAGGCACAGATATGTAAATGGAGCACGCGGTCTACGCAGGCAACGAAATTGATTACAATCATGCGGTCTACGTAGGTAATGAAATTGAACATAAGAATGCGGTCTACGCAGGTAATGAAATTAAACATAAGAATGTGGTCTACGCAAGTACAACATGCGGTCTACGCAAGTAATGAAATTGAACAAACATGCGGTCTATGCAAGTAATGAATTTGAACAAACATGCGGTCTACGCAAGTAATGAATTTGAACAAACATGCGGTCTACGCAAGCAAAACATGCGGTCTACGCAAGTAAAGTGTATAAACATGCGGTCTACGCAAGCAGAACATGTGGTCTACGCAAGTAATGAATTTGAACAAACATGCGTTCTACGCAAGCAAAACATGCGGTTTACGCAAGTAATGAATTTGAACAAACATGTGGTCTACGCAAGCAAAACATGCGGTCTACGCAAGTGATGAATTTGAACAAACATGCTGTCTACGCAAGCAAAACATGCGGTCTACGCAAGTAAAGTGTATAAAGAGAAACTTAAACACATGTGAGTGAAAACATATCATTCATAATGCAGGGATGCAAAATATTGTAACACAGCATAATTGAACCGATTTGTGGGAATCCTCAAGACATGAAAAGGATACGGGAAGGGACGTTCTTCGTACGTATCGAGCATCATTCGCAGAAGTTGTGGCCTGAGGTCAACTCGAAGGTCCACGTTTCAAAAGTGTGCTTTCCCGCATTGTCTCGAGTGATGAAGGCGCCAAACCATGTAGTTAACCCGAACAAAGGTGCGGAAGGTGCGTTGACCGCAAGGGGAGTTTTACTGGTATTAATTTCGACACTTTGCTACCCTGCCATTCTATGTTTTACTTTCCTTTTTACTGGTAGTTTAAGCACATTGCACTGCCTCGGGCAGGTTTTATTCTTTCTCAAATTTACACATTTTGCAAAACACGTGACGGGAATGAAACAACCATTTTGTTCAAAAGATATTGCATTTGTAAACTCTCTATGCATCGCATCACAAGGTATCACACCACAATGTGAACGAAATTGAACCTATTTTGAACACTGAGTATTTACACCGTAATAATCAGGTAGTGAACCGACTTACAACTCGATAAGCAAAACAAAGGCATGATATAACCAAACAAGTGTGAGTACAACTTGATAAACAAATCAAAAACTCAAAGAGAGTGAGATACAACTCGATAAGCAAATGTAGAATAACTTGATAAGTAGACAGGTGTGACTCCGCAAGAATCGATCACCGGGGGAGGGATCGGAGGTGGTGGAGTTCCCCAATCCCTAGCATAAACAGCTCAGGGAACCAGGAGGAAGCCCATCGGCCAGGGGTAGAGGCCATCGGCCACAAGGAATGGCCATCGGCCAGAAATTTTCTCGGTCAGCAAAAGGTGATGGCCGGTCGGCAGAATATTTGGCCGGCCGGCTATAAATGAGGGAATCACCAGAATGTTGACACCTGTCCTCCACCCAGCCTTATCTCCTACAAAAGACCCCAGCTTCGTAGTTTTTCTCAATTCCACACTGATTTGCTCTAATGGAAGAATTTCTTGCTCAAAATCTCATAGCTTGGATTGCTAGCTTGGATGGCTCGGAAAAGTTGAATTTCTGGGGTTTCGGCATAAATACACTATTCACTCTGGGTCGTACCCCATTGCACCTCCCGTTTCTCCATGCCGCGGCAAGGTTTTGGAATCCGGTGACGCATGTCTTTAGCTTCGCTGGGCAACAGATATGTCCTACCTTTGAAGATTTCCGAGCCTTAATGGAGTCCGAGCGCGACGAGGAGCTCCTGCCCCAACTTAATTTTGGCCATGCCCAATCCTTAGGGCGAATGTGTGGACTCAGTATGCGTGACGCTCGGTCTCTGATTTATGACGGGATGCTAGACATTCCAAGTTTGACCGATCGGTTTTCTGATGCTGGTGATCGCAACAATCATCACTGGCAAGGCTTCCGGCGACACGCCCTCTGTTTGTGCATGCTATCTCATTTTCTATTTGTCTCAGGCTCCGGAGGGTCTAATGTCCGGTTGACCGAGGTTGCCCAAGGCTTGAAGGAGGGCAAGAGCTGTATTCCCATGACTCTGGCTGAGACGTTGATGGGTTTAGACGCCTTTCATCGTCATGAGACGACCAGATTAGCAGGGAGTCTACTACTACTACAGGTAATGTTTCCCACCCAACCTCACATATGCATTGCTCACATCGCTCGGCCCTCAAGCTCGGTCTTTTCTCACAAAACCCTATTCTCACTTTTCTCTCCTCGTACATCTCTCTATTCTTTATTCTCTCATTTTTCATCCCTTCCCAGGTATGGTTAATGGACAAACTGCAGGTTGTGGACTCTTGCCCAGCATATTCAGCTCGCGGCTACTTCTTCCGGCACCGTCTAGTCAATGCCCTTGATGAGGGATGGTGGTTCGCTTGGATGTGCCGCTTGTCTGCAGACCATATTGCTTGGCGGTGCCCCTGGCTGAGCCTTCTGGCAATGAGTAACAATATGCCCCGGCAGACTGGGATTCAATTGATTGGTCTTACTCACTGTGTATTCTACTTCCCATTTCGGATTCGACGCCAATTTGGTCATGATCAGACCTGCCCGCCAGAGGGGATAGGGTATCCTGCTGCATTCCCAGCCCGAGGCGCACAGCTCGCTTGGCAGGTCACCGCGTGGAGGATGAGAGAACTCCTGGCCCCCACTCCTACTTTTAGTTGCACTTTGTCTGATGAGTGCTTGGATTGGCTCAATGAAGAGGCACAGGAAGGGCCGAGCTTGGCATTAGAGGCTTCGACCAGCTCTGGGAGGGGGTGCAGGAGCACCTGACTTGACTATGCCCCGGATTTATTGCTTTATTAGTACTTTCAAGTTTTTCTTTATGAATGTAATAAAAGGCAACTTCTATTGTATGCGAGAGCAGAAGAACTCTATTTTGAAATTGATGAAATTGAAGGTTGTGGTACTGAAAATTTTTCGCTTTGGTCCAAAAATGGTCAAAGCTGTAAAAAGATTATTTTGAACAAAGTCAGCTTTTATTAAAACTTCTCAAAATCATTTTCGACGTGGATCAAAACTGGACACGCTTGAGATCTGTCACCGAGATGCACAACCCCGGATCCCTGCAACTGAGAAGTTGCCCCTAGTCTGAGGAGTACTGCAGCACTGCGCAGCAACAGAAAGTTGTCCCTAGTCTGAAGAGCACTGCACCGGAGATCATAACCGAACTCTTAAATGTCGAATAGACAAAGATGACCGAGATGATCAAATGGACAAAGTTGATCGGGGAAAAGGGTTATGGCTGAACTTCAGGATGAAGCTGCCTACGTATCCCAAAGATGGGAATCAAGCCTTACGTAGTTCAGGCTTAGTTTCACTCGGGTATTTTCACTCTCCTTTTACGCTCTAATTTTTGCCAAGGTCGCCCTTTGCGGGTTTTCAACCTTGCGAGCTCAGTTTTTATATTTTCTAATTTTTTGAGCTCTAACTTTTGCCTAGGTCGCCCTTTCGGGTTTTCGGCCTAGCGAGCCTCTCAAGGGTAATATTTCTTCAACTTGTCCATGTTGATTGGTTGGGAAAATTCCAGGCCATCTAGGTCCATCAGAACCACAGCTCCACCTGACCAGATAGCTTTGATGATATAGGGACCAGTCCAATTAGGTCTGAACTTGCCCCTTGGGTCGTGGATGGGAGCTCGGTTATCTTTGAGCACCAAATCTCCTTCCTTTAGATTCCTGGACTTGACTTTCTTGTTGAAAGCCCGGGCAATTCTGCGCTGATAACCTTGAACATGGTACAGTGCTTTCAATCTTCTCTCATCAAAGAGCATAAGTTCCTCAAACCTGCTCTGCTGCCAATCTGCTTCGGCTATTTGACACTCAGCCAATACTCGTAATGACGAAACCTCAACTTCGATAGGTAGAACAGCCTCCATCCCATAAACCAATGAATACGGAGTCGCCTCGGTAGAAGTTCTAATTAAGGTCCTGTAACCCCATAGAGCAAATGGCAGCTTATCTGGCCAATCCCGGTAGGTTTCCACCATCTTCTGCAATATATGCTTGATATTCTTGTTGGCGGCCTCAACTGCTCCGTTGGTTTGCGGCTGGTATGTGGACGACCTACGAAAAGCCACGTTATATTTCTCCAACAAGTCAATCACTTCCTTCTTGAAGTGGGAACCGTTATCTGAAATGACCTCGTTTGGGACTCCATAGCGGCAGATGATGTTGTTTCTAATGAATTTTGCGACGTGCGACGCCTTCAACATCGCGTATGATTGGGCCTCGACCCATTTTGTAAAGTAATCTATCGCGACTAGGATGAACTCGTGCCCATTCGATCCCTTCGGAGTGACAGCCCCGATCACATCAATTCCCCAAACTGAAAATGGCCATGGCGAAGTCATGTTGTACAGCTTTGACAGCGGGATGTTCATGCGATTTGCATGGATCTGACACTTGTGGCATCGCCGAACAAAACTGATGCAATCCTCCTCCATGGTGGACCAGTAGTAACCCTGTCTGAGGATCTTCCGTGCTAGCATTACTCCGTTCATGTGCGCACTGCACTCTCCTCCATGGATGGCCTCCATCAGGCGCTTCGATTCTTCGGCTTCGACACATAGCTTGTGCATTCCCAGATGGCCTCTCTTATACAACTTACCCCCACAAATGATGAACTGAACGACCACTCTTCTGATCGCCCTCTTATCCTTGGCATTTGCCCCTGGTGGATACGTCTCTTTCTCCAAGAAGTTCCAAATGTCGTAATACCAGGGGTTGTCGTCCTGAACCTCATCTATGGCGGATACTGACTCATATGCTGGCGCAAACTTCTGGTCAATAATGACTGGACGCATCCGGACTCCGGACGAGATGTCTATCATGGAAGATAGAGTTGCTAGTGAATCTACGAACCTGTTGTTCTCTCTTACTAGGTGGGTGAAATTTAGCTTCTCGAACCGAGGAATTAACAGATCCAAGGTCTAGTGGTAAATTATCATTTTTTCCTCTTTGACTTTCCAGTCTCCTTTTGCTTGAGACACAACAAGGTTCGAGTCCCCAATGACGTCCAACCGTCTTGCCCCTAGTTCTAGGGCTGCTTCTAGGCCGGCAATACATGCCTCGTATTCTGCTTCATTGTTCGAGACTTTGAACCGGAGCTTGAATGCTAAAGGGATACGGGAATCGTCAGGCGCTATCAACAACACTCCTATCCCATACCCGTACTGGTTTGACGCTCCGTCAAAGTACATCGTCCAAGTTTCATCTTCGATGTGCAGAATGGCTTCATCCGGGAATAGGTACTCAACCGCCTCATCCCCTTCAACCGGGTGGTCGGCAAGGAACTCCGCTACCGCTCTTCCTTTTACTGACTTGCGTGTCACATACTTCAGATCGAATTCAGAGAGCAACAGCAGCCAACGAGCTAGCCTACCCATAAGTGCCAGTTTCTTGAAAAGATATTTGATGGGATCCAAGCGTGAAACCAACATTACAGAGTGAGCTAACAGGTAGTGCCGCAGTTTCCTGGTAGCCCATACCAAGGCCAAACAAGCCTTTTCCAGCGGAGTGTAGCGGGTCTCGTAATCCAGCATCTTCTTGCTTAGATAGTAGATGGCCCTTTTCACTTTGTCCTCTGACTCTTGTGCAAGCATGCAGCCCATGATAGTCTCAGTTACTGAAAGGTACAATATCAACGATTTCCCCGACTCTAGTGGTGACAACACGGGCGGGTTCTGCAAATATTCTTTGATCTGTTCAAAAGCTGCTTGACATCGGCCGTCCCATTGGAATTTCTTTCCTTTCTTCAGGAGACCAAAAAGTGGTTCACAAGTCAAGGTTAATTTTGAGATAAATCGCCTTATGAATTTCACTTTACCTAGAAAGCCTCGCACCTCCTTTTCAGTCCTTGATGGTGGCATTTCTAAGATGGCCTTGATTTTGGAAGGGTCGACTTCGATGCCCCTTTGTGTAATCAGAAATCCCAGCATTTTTCCCGCTGTAACACCGAATGTACACTTCTGAGGATTTAGCCGCAACCGAAATTCTCTGATCCTTTGAAAGAACTTTTGCAAGGCGGTGTAGTGGCCTTCTCTTTCTTTGGACTTGACAATCATATCGTCCACGTACACCTCCACCTCTTTGTGGATCATATCGTGCAATATTGTGGTCGCAGCCCGTTGGTATGTGGCCCCAGCATTCTTTAACCCAAATGGCATCACTCTGTAGCAATACGTCCCCCACGGGGGGGTGAAAGCAGTCTTCTCCCGGTCTTCGGGTGCCATCACTATCTGATTGTAGCCTGAGAAACCATCTATAAACGAGAGCAAAGCATGCCCTGCTGTAAAATCCACCAACTCATCAATATGTGGCAAGGGAAAGTCGTCCTTCGGAGTAGCTCTGTTCAAATCCCTGAAATCCACGCATACTCGGATCTTGCCATCCTTCTTCGGCACTGGAACAATGTTGGCCAACCAAGTCGGGTATTCGGACACTAACAGGAAGCCTGCATCGATTTTCTTGGTGACCTCTTCCTTAATTTTGGTGGCCCAGTCCGGACGGATCCTTCTGAGCTTCTGTTTGATCGGTCGGGCCTCGGGGTCAAGAGGGATCCGGTGCTGTACAATCTCAGGATCGATTCCAGGCATGTCTTCGTAGGACCACGCGAAAACGTCTTTGAAATCTTTTAATAGAGCGACTAAGCGCTCGCGTTCCTCCAAAGACAACGTGGACCCGATCTGGACCAGCTGCGGGTCCTTCTCAGTACCAACATTCACGATAGTGATTTCATCCATTAAGGGTTTACCAAATCTTTCCTGCTCTTGATCAATTAATCGTTGCAAAACCTGAGGAATTTCTTCTTCGTCGTTTTCATCAAAATTTTGAAAATCCTGATTTAAGCAATAAATCAAAGGCACAGAAAAATACTCAGAAACCACATCCGCATCATTCTCATTAAATACTTCCAAGCCGTCCGATTCTTCTGTTACAACAGACTCAAAAGAGAAAGAAAACGACGACCTAGACAGGACTGTGGCATCCGGGTTATCACCCCCAGGAATACCGGACTCAGACTCAGTTGAGCTGGAACCTGATTTCGACTCACAAGACTCGGTGGAATCAGATTCCGGCTCACTACCTGACCCGGTGCTGCTTTATAAAAGTCCCTCTTCATATTGCCAGACGAGAGAGGGTGCGATGGATGCATCCAAAATAGTTGATGGTAGGCCCGCAGCCGTTTCACTCCCGATCATGCATACCGAGGAGCTATCCCCCAAGCACTTCTGTTCGATCGGAGGATCTAAAAGTAGACATGCCAGCGCTACCCCCATTTCGTTTTCAGCGTCCTCAGATTGCACTTCCTTACTCTGTTCAGCCTCAGCCGATAGATCTGCCTGCCCTTTGGCGACGTCATTCTCAGGTAGCTGCAGGTCAAAGAAAATCTCAAACCCCGGTACGCGCTTCCTCTCTGCGTTCAGCCACGGCTCTGGGAAGCCACAGAACGGAAAGTCTTCCCCTTCCCGAACGAAGCGTCCATTTAGGGTACCCTGAATGGGCCGGTGCATTAAGTCAAAAGGCTTCCCCATCTGTTTCGCTCTGGCTCTTCCAGCCATTTCCTTCCCCTTCCTTGTCCAGTCCTCTGTGGTGGGTAGATAACCCAATCCAAAGGTATGAGGGTTGTGTGGCACTTCAGCCAACGCTGCGACGCCCTTCCGGCCGCTCTTTCCCAATCCCATCCCGGGGATGTGTTGGAGCTTGTTCATGAGATAGACTGCTTGAGCACTGACATATACCCCTTCACTAGCAGCCATGATGTCCTGTACAACCCGAGCCTCAGCCAAGGTAAAACCTGATATGAACACATCTTCCATACCGTGCTTGATTTCTAGAACAGGTGTAGATACCTCCGGTGGCGGATGAATCGATGAATTTCCGAAAACAATGGCTACTCCCTTCCCACAGGGGTATTTCACCACTTGATGTAGGGTGGAGCAGACTGCCTTTACCTGATGCAGCCACGGCCGCCCCAAAAGCAGGTTGAAAGTTGCAGGAACCTCCAAGACATGGAAATCTATCTCATGCTATCCCGGCCCAACCTTTGTTTGAATCTTAACTGTTCCCATTACCTCCCGGCTTGTGTTGTCATATGCCCGAATCACCTGGGCTGTTGGCACAAAGTCCGCGATTTTCAAACCGATCGCATAAGCTGTCCTTGCCGGGCAGACGTTGATGGCGGACCCTGTGTCGACAAGCACCACGGGTATCCATTTATTTCTGCACTCCACAGAGATGTAGAGTGGCTTGTTATGGTTCGCACCCTCAGGTGGCAGTTCTTTGTTAGAAAAGGTCAACATCGGGATAGCTCCTCCCGAAAAAACTAGGCCCACCAGCTGTTCGGGCGTGGTGTCTATGGAAAGCTTGGCTTTGTCCATGGCTGAAAGGACAGCCTGTCTATGTACTCGGGAAGCCATAAGCAGCCCCCAGATGGAGATGTCTGCTTGTATCTTCTTCAATTGTCTCAATACGACCTCATCCTCGAGTTGCTTCTCTTTTTGCTTCTCTGCCTCCTTATCTTTTCCAGACGCCTCTGGTTGATTTAGGTGTGGAGGCTTGAAATACCGTCCGCTCCTAGTCATGTGATCGACTTCGCCGACATACCAGGTATCATCTGGTTGGTTACTCCCCCAATCTTCGTCTGTGTGGGCAAGACATAGATCATCGTCTTCCCACCACATTCCATCTGCAGCCGACAGGCACCTGTCTGGTTCTGGCATGGTTGTTCTCGCACTCGCGGTATCTTCTACCCCTATGCTCGCAGCATTCTCTGTTTCTGTACTCGCAGCAGTCTCAATCCCCACATGGGCTTTTGCCTTCCTGATTCTCTCGGAATCTTCGAATCTTTCCTGTTCCGACTGTGTCAATACAGCCGACTGTTCAATAATCCCCGTACTCGAAATGCTCCAATCCCGAGCGAAATTCTTGACACCGGTGCTCTCCGGCGATGTACTCTGTTCTCCAACCCTTCCGGCTGTCACTGATATTCTTGCCCCTGCCGGGCCTTGTTGTGGCTGAGACTCTTCCACCATATCTGGTTGATCGTCCAACCATCCCGTAGCCTCTGTTGATTCCTCATAATTGAACCAGTTGACGGCTAAGTCCCCTGGATCTTGGTTACGGTAAAATTGGAGCTTGGCAAGGTCCTCTTCCACAGCCGTTACATCATCCGTTCCCTGTCCCAGACTGTCCCCTTGGATCACACACAGCTCCCCCTCTGTTGGTAGTTCCATACCTGGCCTGTCTTGGCCTATTGACAAAATGTAGTCACTCGGACTATAAGCATTCCCAACATCACTCCCAGATTCCGCAGACTCTGGCTCAACAACGCCCTTCTCCTCTGGAGTCTTCTCTCTCCTGTTCTCGATAGTCACCACCGCTGGCTTAGGTTGGGTTATGGAGATGTCCATCATGCACAAATCGGTGCAATCGGGAAGGAACACTTCCGGCTTAGGCAGGTGGGAAGGAGTGATATAGATGCTAGGATCGTAAGGCACGACCCCAGCTTGGATGAAGTTGACTCTTTTGGGTGGTGGAGTTTGGTTATGTGTGGGGAGAGGGTTTGTAGTAACGTTGGGTTTCTCGGGAGGCAAAATCACCCCGTTATCGATGAGATCTTGAATCTCATGACGCAATCGGAAGCACAGGTCAGTGTCATGACCGTGCTGTTGGTGAAATGCACAATATTTGGCTGGGTTGTGGGTAGCGGGGAGTCTTTCTGGTAAGGGCCGCGGCTCTAGGGGCTTCAGGTGCCCCTTTCTGATTAAGACCCCCAAAGTTTTGGACAGGGGCATATAAAGTAGAGTGAAGGTTCTGGTGTTTTTGGGTGGGTATTTGACTGTTTGTGAGTTGCTTCCGGACACACCAGAGAATGGTGCGGCTGCCATAGTTCTTGGGGGAGGGTTGGTGGTGACCATACTCACTTCGGAGGTCCTGGTAGTTGTAGTGCCACTCGGGCCTGCATTAGTGTTACGATTGAAAGTTCTGCGGGGTTGCTCCCGGTCATTATCAATTAAGCCTTGCTTCAGTGCATCCTCAATCTGCACCCCCATTTCATGTAGATCAGAAAAGGTAGGGAAGGGGAGTACAATCATCTTTTGCATCAATTTCGACTGAAGATTGCGCACAATCATCCGAATCTGGTCTTTGTCTGTAGGCCTTAAGGTCATCATCGAAGCCTTAGCCTGCCATCTGGTTACGAATTCTGAGAAGCTCTCTTTGGGTTATTGCCTCGTTGTTTCCAGATCCCGGGTCGTAATCTCGATTTGTGTATTGTATGAGTACTGCAAGATGAAGGCCTCAGCCATCTCGTCCCAACTTCTCTTGACGTCATCCTTCAATTTGGCATACCATATGGCTGCTACACCCGACAGGGTCCGGCCAAATAGAGATAGTTTCTGCAGTCTAGTGAGGCCCATTGGCCTTAGGATATCTGAAAACAACCTTAGGTGCACCATGGGGTCTCCGGACCCATCAAATCGATCAATGTGCGGCATTTTGAATCTGTCAGGCAGCGTCACGGTTGCGTCGGTATACCCATCTTTGATGTCAGGGATGGTCTTGACTCCCTGGGATCTCTTAAACATCTTTTCCAACTTACTCAATTTTAAGGCTGTGGGGTCCACTTCGAACTCAAAAGGAGAGTCCGGTATATTGACAGGCGTGGGTGCCTTGGATAGTTGTGGCGGAATCGGGGGCGGAGTTGGCCCCGCTGGAAGGTCGGTATCCTCTTGAACATTCCGGGCATTCGGTGTTTCTTTGGGTATCGGAACCCTTGGTGGGGGAGGGACTTGTTGTGAAGCAGATGCTCCGGTTTGCTGCTGTAACCTCACGATTAACTCAGCTTGTTCATTCATAACCGCGGCCTGCTGCTTGGCGAACTTTGCCTGCCGGACAGCATCCTGCTGCATCATTTTTATGCTCTCTTGGAGTTGGCGCACCATCTCCTCTAAACTAGCCATACTGCTTTGTTCTGACTGAATTATCGGTATATGTTCCCTCTCTGTGGGTGAAACAGAACCCTGATCCCTACTGTACACAGGTGGGGTAGATAAAGCTCTTTGTACTGACTGTTGAACTGATGCCCTCTGCCTAGCTGTCCTCCGTCTAGTAACCGGGGGTAGAGAGTGGTACACTGGTTGTCCATCTACCAGATCCTCAGATCGATGGAGCCGACGACCTCTAATCCAGAGTGCTTGGGGAATATCTACCGGGTTGGAAGCAATGGTGCTAAACTACCTAGCAAAAAGATAAATAAAGCAGTAAATAAACAAACAATCGGACAGCACAATGGCGTAAAATAAACACATACAACGCACAGTTGGATATTCATAATACACAGTTGGTAAGCCGAACACACTGTTCCTCGATACTGATCACTGTTCCCCATAATCACTTTTCCCAAAACCGAACCTGATACCCGCGGATAAACGATTCCTCAACAACACTGATACTGGTGTCCTCGGGCCTAATACCCAATCTTGCGAACTGATATGTACATTCCTGTAGAGATACACTCTAAAATCACATAGCAAGTAAAGAGAGCCAAAACACCCCTATGTTGGGGTAGGGTTTCCCTGTCCTATTTTGTCAGGAGCTAGGGTTTCACTATGCACGCAACAGTTTTCAAACAACCTATCATCGGGTAAGCAACCTGTCCTAACTTGGAATGGTCACTATGGATCCGAATATGCACTAAGTCGAATGGTCGAAAAGGGTGCCCCAGTAAACACCGGGGTTTGTGTTCCCATACTGTCAGAGCCCATAACCAGTCAGCCTTATGGTCATGCCTTGACAAGACAAGCCTCTGGCAAACCGTTCAGGAATGGCAGACGGCAAACACGGTGTCCTAGGCGCACCAATGCACATGCAATGCAAATAGACACATAAATGAAATTAAAACAGGATATCATGAGTTCGAGTCAAGCTCTCGAAAAATCCCCAGCAGAGTCGCCAAAAACTGTAGACGTCCCCCGAACGCCCCAGGAGGAACGAGCTCCCGTTCTGTTCATTTGGGGTCACTACAGCTCAGGACTCTCAAATTGTCACGGCTTTAAGTCTGAACCAAAGAGTCCAAATTCGGAAAATTGTTTTGAGAAAACAGATTTTTTTTGAAAAGAAGTGCCAAACATGGACTGCTTTACCAGATACAGAGTCGCCACCTAAATGTTTTATTTTGGGGAAATTTAGGAAACCCTGACTCGTTTGCCTAAGGCCACGTGTCCGTCATTACCAAAGTTGCCCCGGCTCGGGAACTTGGGTACGATTGGGGAAGGTCACTTCGTGAGCACCCCCGCTCGCCCGATCAAAGATCGGCCTCTACTAACCATGATATCTAGTTTTGAAAACTTTATGCGTTCTTATTCCGGTTATTAGCCTAGATTTACTATGTGATGCGCACAGCATACAAGTATAGACTGAATCGCCTAAATTGGAACAAAGTATTTCATGTTTGTTTTGAAAATGGTTTGCTACTCGCAAATAGGCTAAAATGCAGGTTTTGCCACCCTCAAGTGGGCTTTTAGAAAAAGATGGTTTTGCCACTATCTAGTGGGCTTAAAATTCATAGTTTTAATGCGTTATCCCAATTTAAGTAATTCGACCTCCATCCACAGGCATTTAAGCAGTTATGTCACATAAGCAGCTAGCCTCATGGTAATCATGCTGTTATGGCAACACTCACACGCATGCGGTATGCTAAAGCATAAATGCTTACCGAGTACTCCGAGCCAAAACAAAAAACTAGTTAGCCAACATGCATGGTCCTAGTTCATGTCAAATTGACTAATGCAACACATACATGATGCAATTAGAGTATGCTCGGCTAACCTAAACATGACATGTGAAATGCAATCAATTGATGCACGTATTCAATTCAGAATTGAAGTACAAATGCAGTTAGCATGATGTACCGAGCCCGGTGCATGCAAGACAAATATATGGATGCACGCATGCGGAGCATAAGATATGCTAAATTAAACATGTCCTATTACTAACCATCAAAGCCGGTAAGTAAAAGGGAAGAAAGAAGTGGGGATTGGAAGACATGCACACATACGCACCCACACTTATTACAGATTCGCCCTCGCTCGGAGGGACCAAATAAATATTACAGATAATTAACCTACAAGTTAATTAATTATTACAAATCACCTAATTAATTAACAAATTAACTAAGCATAAGAAAAGCAATAAAAGGGGCCTCGGGAAGAGGGTTCGATGCGCGCGTGCTCGGGTCTTGCTCAGAAGTGCACTGCCATGCATAGGCTGCCTCTGTTTTCCCTATTCTGCCTCTTTGAAGACTGCCAAAGTCTCAGAATTGCTTCCCTAGACATTGGGAGACACCACCGGCTGAGTAGAATGGCCACCGGCAGTGGTGTGTGATCACCGGCTGTTGGTGAAGCTATCGGCCCAGGAAGTATTATCGGTCGGCACTGGATACTGCCGATCGGCAGAAAGTTCCTGCAGAATCTGCAATTGACAGCAGCAGAAGGCAAGGCACAGCATGGCAATGCAATTCAAGCCATATATGCACCAATCATGTCTCTTATCATGTTAGTGACTCAAGGGGACATGCTCCTTGGTTCTCGGACCATCAATCGCGCATTTCCATGCGTGATGGCCCAAGGGACCAAGTGTGCACATTTTGATGTCAAGTGCAATGCAAACCAACAAACCAAAGAGGCCCAATCCCTATCACTAAATCAAGGGACAAGGCATGCATGTTCAATGCAACCTAAGCATGTTAACTAACATGCAACATGGTATAAAAGGGAGCATGCAAAAATGCAATGCACATTAGGTACACAACCTAAGCAACAAGGCAAACAAGCATGCCACAATTATGCAAACTACTTAGAGCATGCAAGATGTAGTCTAATCATGCCACATGCTAGTAATTTGACCAAAGGGAATGCATGCCAAATGCGAACGATTTCAAGCACGCAACACATGCGACCAAAGCATGCAAACATGGGATAATGTAACAACACTTGAATGGCATGCGAAGGATGGACTTACACTAATTGGACAGCTCTAAATTAGGTCCAAAACAGTGGCCAAGATGCTCAAGAATGAAGGCAAAATGACATGCAAACACGCATGCACACAAGGACCACCACTTAAGCATTAAAGAGCAATTCTCGAGCACACTCAAGAGGATGCAAACATGGACAAATGACATGCATTAAGCTCTGAAAATCATTCAAGAACATGGTGCCAAACCAAGCAAACAAGATAGGCTAAGCATGTAACAATGGTCCAAGATTCAAGGCAAGCTAAAGGGGTATTTGACCACACTTAGAAAGACCAAACATGGCATGAATTTAATGACCAAAAATAGAGTTTTAGCACATAAAACAAAGCCCAAAAGACCGCTTAGATGGCATCTAAATGGCTTGAATTCAAAAGCATGCACAATGACCAAAACATGGAGCATGCAAGACAAGCTTTCAAAGCTTCAAAGGGGCATCCAAGGCAAGCATACAAGCATGTTAAAGGGACTGAAATGACATGGTGGATAGTTCCAAACCACTAAATCAATGCAAGAATGCATGCTATACATTCACACACTTAAGGCCAACAAACCAAAAACGCAAAGGGGCTATACTAAACATGCCAAAGTCGACCCAAACAACTATGGACAGACCTCAAACATGGCAAAATAAGCACAAAAGCTTCACGAAGCTAGGCCTAAAACATGCTAGAACAATGGTTTACAACCTAAGGCATGTTAAGGCCTAAACATGGCATTACAAGGTAGGTGTGCTAAGCATGCATGGTGTACCAAAACCAACAAAAAATAGAGGGATATTATGACATAATAAGCACAAAAATCAGTTAAGGCATGGTCAACATGAAGCTTAGCTAGGTGCTCCCTCAAGAGGCCAAAAATGGTCCTTTTCAAGGACAACAAGGAGAGGGGGTGGCCCTCTCCTCCCTAGGACCTCAAGGCACCATCTTCACCTCTGAAATCCCTCAAGATTCTAGTGGTGAGGAGGCCCAAACACCAAGGTCCCGGAGCTCACTCAAAATAGCACAAAATGGGGGCTCTCAAGGCCTAAGAGGGGTCAAACACCTCCAAACCACAAAACACTCTAAACAAACTATTTAGAAGGGCCAAAAAAAGAACTTTTTTATATTATACACTAAGCTCAAAAACAGTTCTAAGATAGGCAAAAATAGTATGCAAAAATGGGGAATAAAGGAGTAAGATTGTTACCCTTGAAGACCCTCTTCACAAATGAAGCTCCAGCAACTTCTTTGAGCTCAAAACAGCTCCAAAGCTTCAAGAACAAACCTCTGGCCCTTCAAGAACCAAGAAAAGGTGTAACACTATGTGTTTGTGTACAATAGTAAGACACAAACACACTTATACACACACAAAGGCCAAATGAGAGAGAGGTATAGAGATAGAATATGTATGAAACCCTAAACCTAAAACCAGAGCTTTCACACAACTTTTCTCTCTAAAATGTCTAACCCTAAGCAAGGGAGAAGGGAGCTCCACTTATAGAGGAGCCAATCTTGTAAAGCTTACAAGGTAAGCTAACAAGAAGGCCATCCCTCCATACACGTGTATGGAGGGGAACAAAATGCCATACAGCTGTATTAAAATATCTGCAAAAGCAGATGAACAGTAGTCGGCTGCTCAAAATTGTCATTTTGACAAAATGTACTACTGACCGGCAACAAAGAATGTCGACCGGCAATATACATTGTTGATGGCAACAAAACACCAGTTGGTGGCCTCTAGCCATGGCCGGTGATGTGTGGGGATGCCTCACAAGGCTTTCCCTGCCCTTCCAAGGCAAAACACAAGTGTTTGGTGCAAAACCAAACACTAAACAGTCGAGTTCGGAGATCCTGAGGCAAGGCGCGTAGCCGAGACCTCCGGGAACTCCAAATGAACACAAACATGGATGATCACCGGGTGTTCAAACGGTGACGTCCAAGTCTTGAGGACGGTAAAAAATGGGGTGTCTACACTCTTCTTCGACTTGCTTCTCTTTCTGTCTCTCAGCTTCCTTATCTTTCCCAGATGCCTCCAGCTGGTCTAGGTGCGGGGGTTTGAAATACCGTCCGCTTCTCGTCATGTGGTCGACTTCTCCAAGGTACCAGGTGTCATCAGGTTGGTTGTTCCCCCAATCTTCGTCCGTATGGGTAAGACATAAATCCTCATCTTCCCACCACATTCCATCAGCAGCTGACAGACACCTATCCGGTCCTGGTATGATTGTTCTCGTACTCGCGGTACCTTCCACCCCTATACTCGCAGCATTCTCCGTTCCTGCGCACACAACAATTTCAGTCCCTACATGGGCCTTTGCCTTTCTGATTCTCGCGGGATCTTCAAATCTTTCTTGTTCCGACCGTATCAACACAGCTGGCTGCTCAATAATTCCTGCATTCAGAATGCTCCAATCCCGAGCGGAATTCTTAACATCGGCGCTCTCCGTTGATGTATTTTGTTCTCTGACTCTTTCGACTATCACCGACATCCATGCCCCTACCAGACTCTGGCCTGGTTGGAACTCTTCCACCACATCTGGTTGATCGTCTAACCACCCAGTAGCCTCTGCTGATTCCTCATAGTCAAACCAGTTGACTGCAGCGCCCCTGGATCTTGGTCACTGTAAAACTGGAGATTGGCACGGTCTTCTTCCACAGCCTTTAAATCATCTGTTCCCTGCCCCAGACCATCTCCTTGGATCACACACAATTCTTCCCCTGTTGGTAATTCCACATCTGGCCTATCCTGGCCTATTGAGGAAATGTAGTCACCCAGACTATATGTCTTCTCAACACGACTCCCAGATTCCACAGACTCTAACTCAACAACCTTCTTCTCCTTTGGGATCTCCTCTCTCTTGTTCTCGATAGTCACCACCGTTGGCTTAGGTCGGGTCATGGAGATGTCCATCATGCACAAGTCGGTGCAGTCGGGAAGGAGTACCTCTGGTTTAGGCAGGTGGGAAGGAGTGGTATAGATGCTAGGATCGTAAGGCACGACCCCAGTTTGGATGAAGTTGATCCTTTTAGGCGGTGGAGCTTGGTTATGTGTGGGGAGAGGGTTTGTTGTAACATTGGGTTTCTCGGGAGGCAGAATCACCCCATTATCAATGAGATCTTGAATCTCATGACGTAGTCGGAAGCACAGATCGGTGTCATGACCGTGCTGTTGGTGAAATGCGCAATATTTGGCTGGGTTGTGGGTAGGGGGAAGTCTTTCTGGTAGGGGCCGCGGTTCTAAGGGCTTCAGATGCCCTTTTCTGATTAAAACCTCCAGAGCTTTGGATAGGGGCATATATAGTGGAGCGAAGGTTCTTGTATTTTTGGGTGGGTATTTGGCTGTTTGAGTATGGCTCCCGGACGCGCCGGAGAATGATGCAGCTGCCATGGTTCTTGGAGGGGGGTTGGTGGTGACCATGCTCACTTCAGAGGCTCTTGTAGTTGTAGTATCGCTCGGGCCTGCATAAGTGTTGCGGTTGAAAGTTCTTCGGGGTTGCTCCCGGTCATTATCAATTAAGCCTTGCTTTAAGGCATCCTCAATCTGCACCCCCATTTCATGTAGATCAGAAAAGGTAGGGAAGGGGAGTACAATCATCTTTTGCATCAACTTCGGCTGAAGATTGCGCACAATCATCCGAATCTGGTCTTTGTCTGTAGGCCTTAGGGTCATCATCGAAGCCTTGGCCCTCCATCTAGCCATGAATTCTGAGAAGCTCTCTTTAGGCTCTTGTCTCGAGATCACGAGTTGTAATCTCGATTTGTGTATTGTATGAGTATGGCGTAATGAAGGCCTCGGCCATCTCGTCCCAGTTTCTCTTGACATCATCTTCTAATTTGGCATACCATATGGCCGCCACACCCGACAGGGTTCGGCCGAATAGAGACAGCTTCTGAAGTCTGCTAAGACCCATTGGCCTTAAGATGTCTGAAAACAATCTCAGGTGCACCATGGCATCCCCGGACCCATCAAATCGATCAATGTGCGGCATTTTGAATCTGTCAGGCAACGTCACAGCTGCGTCAGTATATCCATCTTCAATGTCAGGGATGGTCTTGACTCCCTGGGATCTTTTGAACAGCTTTTCAAGCTTGCTCAACTTCAATGCTGTGGGATCTGTCTTGAACTCAAAGGGAGAGTCCGGTAGGTTGGTGGGTGTTTTGGATAACTGGGGTTGGATTTGGGGTAGGATCAGGGGTAGAGGTGGTCCCGTGGGAATGTCCGTATCATTCTGAACATTAGCTGTCTCCCCGGGGGTGCGAATTCCTGGCGAGGGAGGAACTTGTTGCGAAGCAGATGCTCCGGTTTGCTGCTGTAACCTTACAATTATCTCTGCTTGTTCATTCATAACCGTGGCCAGCTGCTTGGCGAACTCTGCCTGTCGGACAGCATCCTGCTGCATCATTTTCATACTCTCTTGGAGCTGGCGCACCATCTCCTCTAAATTGGCCATACTGTTCTGATCTGATTGTATTACCGGTATATATTCCCTTTCTGCGAGAGAAACAGAACCCTGATCCCTACTGTACTCAGGTGGGGTAGACAAAGCCCTCTGTATTGACTGCTAAACTGATATCCTCTGCCTAACTGCCCTCCGTCTAGTAACCGGGGGTAGAGAGTGGTACACTGGTTGTCCGTCTACCAGATCCTCAGATCGATGGAGCCAACAACCTCTAATCCAGAGTGCTTGGGGAATATCTACTGGGTCAGAAGCAATTGTGCTCGACTACCTAGTAAAAAGATAAATAAAGCAAATAAATAAACGGGCAATTGGACAGCATAACAACATAAAATAAACACAACACGCAGTTGGGTATCACAACAAATTGCCCACAAGCTGAATGTACTGTTCCTTAATCACTGATCACCGTTTCCAAATCGCTGTCCCAAAGTCTAAATCTGATACCCATAGATGATTGATTCCCAAAAACACTGATGCCCGCAGGCCTGACACTCAGACTTGCAAACTGATATGTGTGTTCCCTGCATAGATACACTCTAAAAACACGTAGCAAGTAAAAGAGAGCCAAAACACCCCTAAGTTGGGGTAGGGTTTCCCTGTCCTATTTTGTCAGGAGCTAGGGTTTCACTATGCACGCAGCAGTTTTCAAACAACCTAACATCAGGAAAGCAACCTGTCCTAGTTTGGAATAGTCACTATGGATTTCGATATGCATTAGGTCGAATGGTCGAAAAGGGTGCCCCGGTAAAACCGGGGTTTGTGTTCCCATACTGTCAGAGCCCACAACCGGTCAGCCTTATGGCATGCTTTGACAAAGTCAAGCCTCCGGCAAACCGTTCAGGAATGGCAGATGACAAACACGGTGTTCCTGGGCACACCAATGCACATGCAATGCAAAGAGACACATAAATGAAATCAAAACAGAATATCATGAGTTCGAGTCAAGCTCTTTAAAGTCCCCAGCAGAGTCGCCAGAAACTGTAGACGCGCCCGCATGAGGCCTTCGTGCTACAGTTCGGACTCAATTTGTGTCACGGTTCTTAATCTGAACTAAAGAGTCCAAATCCGGTAAATCGTTTTGAGAAACAGATTTTTTTGACAAAGAAGTGCCAAACATGGACTGCTTTGCCAGATACAGAGTCGCCACCTAAATGTTTTATTTTGGGAAATTTAGGAAACCCTGACTCGGTGCCAAAGGCCACGTGTCCGTCATCACCAAAGTTGCCTCGGTTCGGGAGCTTGGGTACGATTGGGGAAGGTCAGCTATGAGCACCCCCTCTCGCCCGATCCGAAGATCGGCCTCTACTAACCATGATATCCAGTTTTGAAAACGTTATGTGTTCTTATTCCAATTATTAGCCTAGAATTACTATGTTATGCGCGCAGTAAATAAATATAGACCAAATCGCCTAAATTGGAACAAAACATTGCATGTTCGTTTTGAAGATGGTTTGCTACTCGCAAGTAGGCTAAAATGCAGGTTTTGCCACCCTCGAGTGGGCTTTTAGAAAAGATGGTTTTGCCACTATCTAGTGGGCTTAAAACTCACAGTTTTAATGCATTATTCCAATTTAGGTAATTCAACCTCCATCCACAAGCATTCAAGCAGTTATATCACATAAGCAGCTAGCCTCATGGTAATCATGCTGTTATGTCAATACTCACACGCATGCGGTATGCTAAAGCATGAATGCTTACCAAGTACTCCGAGCCAAAACAAAAAACTAGTTAGTAATCATATGCATGATCCTAGTTCATGTTAAGATGGCTAATGCAACACATGCAAAATGC
This sequence comes from Camellia sinensis, assembly GCF_055761805.1. NCBI lineage: Eukaryota > Viridiplantae > Streptophyta > Magnoliopsida > Ericales > Theaceae > Camellia > Camellia sinensis. Next base: position 55,850,879 of record NC_138968.1, read on the forward strand.
GACTAAGATAGGCTTGGCTAATCTATAATGACATGTGAAATGCTATAACTAATCACGTATTCAATTTGGAATTGAAATACAAATGCAGTTAGAATGATGCGCCGAGCCCGATGCATGCAAGACAAATGTATGAATACACGCATGCATAGCATAAGGTATGCTAATTTAAATATGCCCTAGTCTACCATCATAAGCGGGTAAATAAAAGGGAAGAAAGACGTGGGGTTGGAAGACATACACACACTCACGCACACTTATTACACAATTGCTTTCGCTCGGAGGGTCCGAATAAATATTACAGTCCGAATAGATAATACTAAATTAATTATTACAAAAAACTTCTAATTAATTAACAAAATAAATGCAGAAAGAAGGTGGCCGCAGCCCTGCCTTGGGATGCGTAGATGATGCATGTTTGACTCGTCTCGCCCGGAAATTTGCTGCCATAGCACTGTTGCCTCTGTTGACACTGCCCTGCTCCTCTTAGGACTGTCAAAGTCCAAGGATATGCTCTTTGGAGATTGGGGAATGCCGCCGGCCAAGTAGGAACATCACCGGCCGAAGGGTGTGGTCACCGGCTACCTTTTTGTCTATCGGCCACAAATAAATAGCCAGCCGGCACAGTATTTAGCCGACCAGCTAAAACTTTCCGCAGAACCTGCAGTTGATAGCAGCAGAGGGCAGGCAATGTATGGCATGGAATTTCAAGCAAATGTAAGCATGGTCACACTCCCTATCATGCCATGGACTCAATGGGGCATGACCCTCGATCCTTGGGCCATCAATTAGGCATGATGGCCTAAGAAGTCAAGCTTGCCATTCAATGAAAATGCATGCAACACACAAATGAATACCAAGACCCCATCATGTTAGAGTCAAGGGCCTCGGCGACCGAGGGTTGAGAGATGTTGCATCACTTGAAGTATGAACACTCCTCACCCCTCAAGTTTGGCTTGACACCCCAAGCTAAACAATGCAATGCAATGCAAGTATACAAACATGGCTCAAGCATGCAAATGAAGCTAAGGCACAAATCATGCCAAATGTGCAACAAGTATATGAGATAGCTCAACATTAAGCAAACATGCAAGTAGGATACAATGCAAGCACGCTTCTAATGTAATGTAACATGCTCATGCAAAGGCGGATTTAGACCACAAAGAGGGGGACCTCAGCCCACCCCAAAAACAGTGGCCAAAGGTGCCAAGATAATGGTGCCAATCATGTAAGACAAACATGCCAATCAACGAGCCCAAGACTAAGGCACAAAAGCCAACTCAAGCATGCCTAAAGGAAGACAAGCATGGACATTAGACCAACAAAAATCAGTGCTATAACATGTGAGAATGAGCCTCAAAACCCACACACATGGCATCCTAAAGCCTCAAACACATGGCCATGCACAATGACCTATCCCGAGACATGGAAGGCCAACATTTCAAGGCATGAAAGAGCTGATAAATGTAGACATGTAAGCATGGTATATGGACTGAAATGGCATGTTAAATGATTCCAAATCGTTAAAATAGCCTAACCAATGCATGCTAGGGACTCACACCCTTAAGGCTCGCAAATCAAAATGCATAGCAACTATATCAAACATGTCAAACATGACCAAATCAGTGGTCAACAGACCTTAAGCATGATGAAACATGGCCAAGAACTTCACAAAGTAAAACCAAAATATGGGAGCATGGTGGTCAAATGTCATGATGCATTTCTAGGTAAAAATAAGGGAATACAAAGCAAGTATATTAAGCATGTAAGAGATCACTAATTCAACCAAAAACAGAGGCATATTATGACCTAACAACATACAAAAACCTCTGAAATGGAACCAAAAACACCTAATCATGCATGCTACCCTTATGAGCCAAGAATATGCAAAAATGAGAGACCAAGGGAGAGGGGTGTCCCTCCCCTATGCAAGATCTTAGAACCCCTTCCTCACCACTGAAAATCCATTGGATTTCAGTGGTGAGAAGGCCAACACACCAAGGTAAACAAAGCTTGCCGAAAGAGCACAAAAAGAGGCCAAAAGAGGCCTAAGAGGGGGAGGTCGACCCCAAACACCAAAACAACCTTAATGAAGAATTTTAAGCATGAAAATACAAGAGTTATACACAAAGCTTAAATCAACATGCAAGACAGGTCAAAAGCCAATGCAAGATTAGGGAAACTAAAGTAAAGTAGTTACCCTTGAAGAACCCTTGATGAACAGCAAATGCAGCCCTCTTCTTTTGATCAAAATCAGCCCAAAAGCTCAAGAGCAAACCCTCCAAGCCCCTCAAGGTCGGAGTAAGGTGTGATGGTGTGTGTGTTAGTGCAAAAATAAGGTAAAAATACACTTTTAGGCCACAAAACACACACAAGGGAGGAGAGAGAGGGAAATATAGAGAGAGAGAGAGGATATATATATCAGAATATAGGTATAAGCTCTGTGTCTTTTTTGTTTTTTTTTTTCTAACCCCCAACAATGGAAGAGGAGAGGTCCTTATATAGGCAAAGGAAATGGTTCTAAGCTTCTCAAAGAAGCTAAGTAAAAATGGGCAAAGGGGGCAAGGAGGTCAAGGCTTCTTGAGGAAGCTAGGACAGCTGGCCAAGCCTCCTCAAGAAGCTTGACCAAAGGGTTCAACCTTCTAGAAGGAAAAGGGGTGCAAAGGCTCAAAACAGCCACTTCATGCACGGGGAGGAGTGTTGATGCATTCCAGCTGGCACAGCTGGCATGCACCAAGTCTGAAGGGTGCAAAAGGGTCACACCGGCCAGCAAAAGAGGTCACCGGCCAAATAAAGTGCCGGCCGGCCATATAGAGTGCCGACCGGCCATTGGTATTAAGAAACCATGGCCGGTGGCAGCAATTAATGGCCGGTGATGCAAAGGGAAGGCCGATGGGGTGTGGGGATGGCCAACAAGCCATTCCCTGCCCCTCAAAGCAAAAGCACAAGTATTTGGTGTAAAACCAAACGCAAGGCGAACAAGTTGAGAGATCCTGAGGCAAGGCGCGCAACCAAGGCCTCCGGGAACTCAAAACGAACACGAACATGGATGATCACCGAGTGTTCCACCGGTGACGTCCAAGTCTTGAGGACGGTCAAAAATGGGGTGTCTACAAGTGGACCTAGAGTGACCTCCTTGGGATTGCTGTGGGTTGGAACCCCTTTGTCTCTTACTGTCTTGATTCTCTCCTTGAACCTCCTAACTCCTCCTAGAGCCCCTTATCCGCCCCTCCTCTGCCTGAACCACAGTCTCCAAATGAGCCGTTACCTCTACAAGGCATCCATAGTCCCTAATCATTAACCCAACTACTTTAAAAAGGAGTTTGGTCCTCAACCTTTTCTCGAACTCGATATAGCGGCGTTCCTCCGTCACCACAAGCTCCGATGCAAATCTAGAGAGGCTAGTGAAAGTTGCCTCAAACTCGCCTATAGATAAGTTAAGCTGCTTGAGCTGCAAAAATTGATCCCCCAACTTCTCCTTTGTAGTGGGAGGCAAGAACTTGTCCTAGAAGGCACTGACAAAGGCCTCCAAAGACACCCCAATGCACCTGTGAGCATACTTCCACCATTGACCCCCATCTCCCTTCAGCTCGAAAGATGCTAAGATCACTCTCAACACATCATCTTCGATGCCAAGCAACTCAATCGTCTTTACCATCTACTCCAACCAGTCATTCGCCTTTAGTGGATCCTTCGGATCACCTAAAAACTCATCCGAATTCAATCGGAAGAACTCTCTCTTCAGAAAGAATGGCCCTCTCCTCGCTACTTGGGCCTAGACTTGATTCTCAGCCCTGAGAATGTCCATAGATTCCCTCAAAGCTCCGGCCATTTCATGGGCCAAAGTGCCTATGGCTTGACGATCCACTACTTTGGCTATAATGGCCTGACCAACCCCTTTCTCCTATGCCCGAATCTCATCTGGTAATGGCACCTCATGTCGTCTAGGCCTGCCACACCTACCACCATCACGTCCTCGTCCTGACATCCAAATGAAGGTAACACCAGAGATTAGCACATTTATAATTGTACCAAAACTAACTCACTCGCATCCTAATGCGATGGACAACATTTAATTCATTCCACATAAGCATATAAACACATACGAACTTTCTTTCTAGACAATGATCATCCGGTGGCGTTGCCAAGGTTCCAATTAGAAATAGTAATGATCAAGTGCTCTTCTAATAGGACTTCTAGAAACCTATAGACCCAATCAATATCTTAGAAATTTAGTTCCATACCCACTTAGTCACATATACATGTTATCACATAGCACAACATACATACAAACATCTCTGTCAAGCGAGATAAACCCAGTATGGTAAAAATCACTTCTCACGTACCCAAAGTATTCAAACCTGGTACGTTCTGATACTAAGTTGTCATGCCCGAAATAATTGCTATAAACCATCCACAATGTTAATTACATAACAACACATGATGAAATAATTATCTTTCATTTATCCCAATTACTTGTATAAGAGGGTGACATATGCAGATATAAATTCACAAGTCTAACCATGAATCTATAGCATATGTCATAACAAGAGGTTAGATATAGAGGTAAAACAGATAAATGAATGCCCTAAAGGCTTACAACTTTCCAAGATAGTGCTTGGTTATAACAAAAGTGGACTTAAGTCTAATACAGTTAAAGCCCTTGGCTTATACAAAAATAAATATAGTAAATACACAAAAGAAGCTCTTACTCCAAGTCGTCCCAAGCTATTGCCTTGGCGGAGGCATATCATCAGCACCTGAAATGTTTTTCCCAAGTAGGGTGAGCCAAAATCCAGTAGAAATAATTCGACACAATATATGAATCTCAACAAAGTTATAGGATGAATGCATATGCCATGCTCGTGCCAAAACGTTTATCTTTCAAAACTATGTAATGTCAAGTTATAAAACCATTCATAACATCATTTCTCTTTTCATTATAAACAATACTGTGAATACAACACTATGAATCTCTAGGTACGTATCTGCTAGCAGGCTATACAAGCACTACTCTTGTTATTTTTACCAGTATTAGCCGGAAGACTCAACACCTATCTGCACGGTTTTCTAGTCTTTCACCAAGGACACATAGACGAACTTAACATTTGTAACCACACACCCTAACCAGATTCACCAAGTATTCACCTTTTTCTCAAAACAATATACATTTTCAATGTGACAATATGCAACAATGCCCAATACAAATGAATGAGAAAACAATTTCAATTCTCTTAGTTCTTATGCACTATCTACAACAATTATAGCTATTCTCCACCGATAGTCCAAACAGATATCTCTAAATAGATAAATAAATTCCATAAGATAGACTTTCCAATTTCAAAATGTAAGTGATAAGACATATCCAACTTCACCATCCCCATTAATATCCACATTCTTTCTCAAAATTTTACAAAAAACCAATATCATTTTTCAACGTTTTTCCACACAAGTCAAAACTCATAGTTTTGGAACAAAATCTCATTTTCTTTCAAAATCACTTTCGAGTGATGAAGTCCACTATTTTCCTCGCATAACAATCATCATCACATCTCCATAACTTTTCCCACGATTCCATTTAACAAAACCCCTCTTTTGATTTCAAAATTGAAACCCTAGAATTTTGTTAAAAATCTCCAAATCACAATATTGTTTTAGAAATAACATATAACTCAGTTAAAACTCATAAGAAGGTGCGAAGAATCCCTACCTCAAGCTTGGAAGAGGAAGAAGGAAGAAAACCCAAAAGTCGATGGAGACGAAACAACGATTTGCTCTAATCAAAACAAAGCCCTTGACAAGCTCTACACTTAATCTCAAAGGAGCAAGGTAAAGCGATACTTCTACATGAGTAGATCTGAAGATCTTTGTGAAAAAAGTGAGTTTTAGAGAGAGAGGGAGATTCACAGTTTTAGAGGAGAAGGGAGAAGATAAAGTGAAGAAAATGGTAAGTGAAGACCCTATTTATAATACTAGGTTAAAGTGAAATAAAGTCCCTGTAGACACCCCATTTTTGACCGTCCTCAAGACTTGGACGTCACCGTTCGAACACTCGGTGATTATCCATGTTTGTGTTTGTTTGGAGTTCCCGGAGGTCTTGGCTCACGCGCCTTGCCTCAGGATCCCTGAACTCGACCGTTTAGTGTCTGGTTTTACACCAAACACTTATGTTTTGCCTTGGAAGGGCAGGGTAGGGCTTGTAGACCATCCCCACCCACCACCGGCATTGGCTAGAGGCCACCGGCTGGTTTTGCTGCCACCGGCAATATAGTTTGCCGGCCGGCACTGTTTGTTGCCGGTCAGCACTATTTTGTGCCGGTCGGCACTGTTTTTGGCCAAGATGGAATTTTTTGCCGGCCGGTTACTGTGCAGTTGCTTTTTGAGATATTTTTAGGCAGCTGTATTGCAGTGACTTTCCCTCCATACACGTGTATGGAGGGATCTCCCTCTATGGTAGCTTGTCTTGTAAGCTTTACAAGACATAAGGCTTATATAGAGAGAGGCTCTCTCTTGGCTCAAGAGGTTAGAGACTTTAGACATTTTAGAGAGGGAAAAACACAGAGAGAAGCTCTGGTTTTAGGGTTTGAGTTGCATACATATCCTATCTCTATATTTACTCTTGTATGTGTTTTAGTTCATACTATTGCACACAAGCACCTAGTGTTTCACCTTCCTCTTGAAACTAGGGTTCTAAGGGCTTGTTCTTGAGTTTCTTGACTGGTTTGGAGCCAAAGGAGGTCATTGGAACATCATTTGTGAAGAAGGCTTCAAGGGTGAGATTCTAGTCCCTTTATTCCCCTTTTTTGCATTGATTTTATACCTATCTTAGAGCTGTTTTTGTGCTTATTGTATAACATAAAAAAGTTCTGTTTTTAGACCCTCTTTATTGTTTATTAAGAGTGTTTTGTTGTTTGAGGGTTGTTGACCACCCTTAGGCCTTGAAAGGCCTCATTTTGAGCCATTTTGTGCTAGCTCCGGGATTTTGGTGTTGAGGTCTCTTCACCACTGAAATCTTGAGGGATTTCAGTGGTGAAGATGATGCTTTGAAGTCCCAAGAAGGAGAGGGCCACCCCCTCTCCTTGTTGTCCTTGAAAAGGGCATGTTTTGGCCTCTTAAGGAAGCCTATGCTTGAGTGTGTGTTGAGCATGTTTGGGCTGTTTTTCATGCTTATATATCCATAATATAACATGATTTTAAGTTGGTTTTGGTACTCCATGCATGCTTAGCATAGTTGCCATGTAATGCCTTATTTATGCCTTAACATGTCTTAGGTAGTTAGCCTTTGTTGGAGCATGTTTTTGGCTTAGTCTTGTGAAGATTATGTGCTTATCTTGACATGTTTTAGCTCTGTCCATAGTCGTTTGGGTTGATCTTTGCATGCTTGACATAGCTCCTTTGTATTTGGGCTTGTTGGCCTTGAGTATGGGCATGTGTAGCATGATATCTTTGCATTGTTTTGGTGATTTGGGGTCACTTTATATGTTATTTCAGTCCCATTTCCATGCTTGCTTGATTGCCTTGCATGCATCTTTAATGCCTCATAAGCATGTGTTGCATGCCCCATGTTTTGGCTATTGTGTATGCCTTTGTATTTGAGCCACTTAGATGCCATCTAAGGAGTCCTTTGGCCTTGTTTTAACATGCTAAAAATCTATTTTTAGTTGTTTAATGCATGCCATGTTTGGTCTTGCTAAGTGTAGTTCAATCCCCCATTGGTTTGCTTTGAACACTTGGACTATTTGTTGCATGTTTTGGCTTGATTTTGTTGCTTGGTTTGGCACCATCCTAACATGATTTCAATACTTATGTTGCATGCTAATTAGTCCATGATTCCTCCTTTCAAGTGTGCTTGAATGTTGTTTGTTTTGTGCTTAAGTGTTGGCCTTAACATGTGTATGTGTGCATGTGTGTTTAGCCTCTACTTTTGGACACTTTGGCCACTGTTTTAGGCCTTATTAGAGCTGCCTAATTCATGTATAAGACCATCTTTCCATCTATTTGCATTGCCATATGTATGTTTGCATGATTGCATAAGTCCATTGCCATGCCATGTTGCATCCTTAGCTTGTATGCCTAAGTTGCATTACATCTTGCATGCATTCCTTGTCCCTTGACTTGGGTGATAGGGATTGGGAGTTTTGTTTGATTGGTTTGCATACATTTGAAATCAAAATTGCATACTTGGTTCTTTGGGCCATCATGCATGGAAATGCGTGATTGGTGGTCCGAGAACCGAGGCACATGTCCCTTTGAGTCGCAAACATGATAAGGGACATGATTATTGCATACATGCCTTGAATAGTGCTTCCATGCTTTGCCTTGCCCTCTGTTGCTGTCAGTTGCAGGTTCTGCAGGAATACTCTGCCGACCGGCAGTGTAAGGTGCCGGCCGGCAACAATTTCTTTGCCGACAGCTTCAATTTTGTGCCGATGGCCATACCACACTGCCGGTGGCAATTTCATTCAGCCGATGGTGACCCCCTCTGTCCAAGGGAGCAGCCTTGAGGTTTTGACAACCTCCAGAGGAGTGAAGGAAAGAAAACAGAGGCAGCTTACGCATGGCGGCGCGTTTCCCGAGGCGTTTCCTGCTTTTCTTAGTCTATTTTAATTTGTTAATTAAATTAGGCAATTTGTAATATTAATTAGCTTGCGTAGGTAATTAATTTGTAATATTTATTCGGTCCCTCCGAGTGAGGGCAAATCTGTAATAAGCGTGTGTGGGTGTGTGCATGTCTTCCAACCCCCACTTCTTTCTTCCCTTTTATTTACCTGCTTACGATGGTAGATTAGGGCACGTTTAATTTAGCATACCTTATGCTATGCATGTGTGCATTCATGCATTTGTATTACATGCATTAGGCTCGGTACATCATGCTAACTGCATATGTATTTCAAATTCCAAACTGAATATGTGATAATTGTGCATTTTCACATGACATGTCTAGGTTAGCCGAGCCTATCTTAGCGACATTTTGTATGCGATGCATTAGGCACTTAACATGAACTTGGATCATGCATGTTTGCTAACAAGTTCTTTATTTTGGCATGGAATACTATGTAAGTATTTTAATGCTTTAGCACGTCACATGTGTGTGAATGCTACCATGACAGTATGTTTACCATGTGGCTAGATGCTTATGTGTTAAACTGTTTGAATGCCTGTGGGCGGAGGTTGGATTGTTTGAGTTGGAAAGACTCGTTGAAATCCGAATTTTAGCCTACTTGCGAGTAGCAAATTCCAAAGCATTTTCAAACCGAACGGATATGCAATGTTTATTTCCAAATTAGGCAATCTAGTCTATACTTGTTTGCTGCGCGTATAACATAGTAATTCTAGGCTAATAAATGGAATAAGAACACATAAAGTTTTCAAAACCGGATATCATGGTTAGTAGAGGCCGGTCTTCGGACCGGGCGAAAGGGGGTGCTCATAGCTGACCTTCCCCGATCGTACCCAAGCTCCCGAGCCGAGACAACTCCGGTGATGACGGACGTGTGGCCTTCGGCACCGAGTCAGGGTTTCCTAAATTTCCCCATTTTAAAATATTTAGGTGGCGACTCTGTATCTGGCAAAGCAGTCCATGTTTGGCACTACTTTTTCAAAAATCAGTTTCTCAAAACGATTTGCCAGATTTGGACTCTTTGGTTCAGATTAAGAACCGTGACACAAGTCGAGTCCGAACTGTAGTAACCCCAAATGAACAGAACGGGACTCATCCTCCCGGGGCGTTCGGGGACGTCTACAGTCCCAAAGTCAATCCAAAAGAATAAGTCAAAATCCCCAAAAAGTAGGGCCCAAAATCAGACTGAAATCTGGGAAAAAGAACACAGGGGTTGACCCTCAAACTAATGGTGTCGACCCTCATGAAATGACAAAACACCAATGTTCGTAGTAGACAGGGTGTCGACCCTCAGACCAAAGGTGTCGATACCAAATTTCAGTAGCCAATACCAGTTTCAGCAGCAAACAAGGGTCGACACCTCCTAGACTGGTGTTGACCCCAAAGACCAACAAAAAATGGCAAGTGTCAACACCACCAAAGGCTGGTGTTAACCCTAAATTTCAATAGCTATCCAGGAACATAGCAGCACAAAAGGTGTCGACCCTTCCAAGGTTGGTGTCGACCCTTGGAGCAAAACAAGACCAAGATAAGGAGGCGATATCGACACCAACAAGGATGGTATCGACCCCTAAAGTGAAAACCAAATATGAAAAGGAAGAACAACTGTCTCAGATATGGTTTCCCAGATTCAAAAACAATAAATGGGTCGGGTCCAAATCAGGATCGCTATAGTACCAGTGTTTGATCTCTTTTCGCCATCGCTCTAAAATATAACAAGATGGAACTTCGTTTACCTTTTTCCTAATCAACATTGAGATTGCATGCCTACATAAAATCCCCTTGAACTCAAACAAATGACATAAGCATTGCACTTCACACTTTGTCTCATTATAGAGAACCTCATAATTTATCTCCTTGAAAGGAGTTCCACCTTTTCCTAGCACACTTTCTATAACTTCAAATGTGGAAATTGCTTCTTGTGTATCAGAAATGGAAGTACTTTAAAAGATCAATCCTCTTAACTCATCTTGGAATTGCTTAAAAATATCATTTGTGTAAATTCTCTGCAATTATTTCTCAATACGAAGACCAGTGATACATGGAATGACAGTATTAAAAGAAGTAAAATATGCATTGCTTTCTTTCTCAAACTTTTAAGAGCATTGTCATATTGTTCGGCGAATTGCTTTAGTGTAGTTTTAGAGTGAACATACCTATCAAAAAAATCATTAATACTATGATGACCCAGAATTCTAATTGAACTAAGTGCCTAGTAATTTAATTTGCGCATATCTGTCCAAATTGAAAAATTACATGTTAAGGTTACAACTTTGAAACTGAAATTGACAATTATATTGGGTGTACAAATTGAAATTGAGTACATGGATGGGCTTATGGAAATTTTTATAGCCATTTGGGAAATTTAGTTGAAAATTTATTCAGTTTACTGAAATTGTCTGTGTTTGAATTGAGCCTTAATTGGAACTATTAATTATGTTCCTATATGTTAATTGTGTGATTAAGTATTATTGATTGTTATGAGATTTATTGAATTGTATTGTTCGAACAGATAGATTAGAATGAAAATTAAACCTGTCTGATTCGCAAATTTTAACAAGTTAAAATTAAATAATAGAATGTGAGATTAGAGTCTAATTCATAATAGTGTGATTTAATTTAGTATAATTAATATCATAGTATGATGAGAATTAATTTCATTTGAGTGAATTGAATTTAAATTAGTTTATATAATTTAGTATAAACTTTGTGTGTGTGATCAAAGAATTAAAGTGTGATTCATCAATTGACCAAGAGGTAAGAAATATGAAAAGTGGACTTTGGTGAGCTCAAGTGCAAACACATAGAGAGAGAAGAGGGAGAGACTTTGAGAATTCAACGAGATTGAAAGAAAGAAGCTAAAAAGAAATTGCCTTAGATTCTCATAAATCAACAAGGTAAGCATTTTTCTCTTTAAATTCTGGATATAGAGACTTGTAATCCATCATCTTTCGAGATTAAAGATTAATTGAGGGTGAATTGAAGTCCAAGTAAAAGATTTGTTCATGATATGGAGAGTTTGAGTCATGTATGTTTTCGTATGAAAGAATTCATCAAATTAACTTCATATGGTTGCATGCATGGCATGATTCATGGATAATTAGTTTCATTCATTTGAATTCTTGCATGGTTCTTTATTTATGAGGACATCCCATGGAAGTTTGAGTTTAAAAGTTTACACTTACATGTTTTATGTAACTATATACCCAAGTGAGGATTTGATTTATTTCCTAGCAATTTGGTTATTGTTTCTAATTTTTACCTTGTGTTTCATGGACAAGGTTCAAGTCCAACATGTTTCTATGAGTTTTTGGGAATGAATTGCATGAAGATAAACTTGTTTTGGCAAGGAAACATACTGCTCAAATAGAGCAATTTTTCCGACAGTTTCTGCAACAGCCCCGCACGTGCGGCCTGGAGCCCCGCACATACGGCCCTATTTGGTAAGACCCGACTTGTTTTTCGCTTCTCTTTTTCACCTCCCAAGCCTCTGATTGCATGGTTTTAAAATGTTTTCATAATCATTTGCATCTCATGAGTGCATTAGAATGAATAAATGAAATGTTAGAACCGAACAAATAAAGACGAATGGTAAATGAATAAGTAAACAATCGAATCAATGGTGTTGGCCAAGGATTGAATGTGATTGTATCATTGTGCCTGAATTTCTTTGTCTAGGTCAGACACCGAACCAATAGTACGTGTATCGAAAAGCCTACTGTGAGTAATATTGTTGTAAGAATACGTTCAACTTGTATTTATTTTCTGAATGATAAAATTATATCATTTCTAAATGATTACTTTTTATCGATTGAATGATGATCCTCTTTTGAATTGTATTCGTGGCATCCATAGCGTATTGTTATTGTTATTGTTATTGTTATTGATATCGCTATTGTTACAGCGATCTCTTTCAGTTCCGAATCTTGGAACTATTGTTATTGTTTGATGGCCATCAATTGATTGTTCGGTCTTTAAGACCTATCGTATTTCTGCTATTGGATGTACCACGTATGATCTCTATCGATATGATTGATTGAAGTGAACGATTGAACGATTGATTGACAAAAAGATATTGATTGAAAATGTTCTATTAATAATTGATTGTTTCAAATGCTGTAAGGACATCATTCTTAACCTCTTTACGCAGTTGTTATTCATTGAACTCTAGCTTACTGTTTATATATATGTAGGTGATTGAAAATCGGATCAAAGCTAGTGGCGTTAACCTAAACCCTTGTTTTGTCAAGCTATTGTGCCTCATCGCGAGGTTCCAAGCCAACATGTGTCAAGGCTTTTTGGGTGGTTCAAATTCACCCCTTTGATATTGGTCAAGTGAAATGAATGTTTTATGACTTTTGTTAATACTGTTTTCGATAATGGGATTTTAATTCCCTACATTGTGTTTTGTTTTGTATATATGAGCTTTATGGACATAAGTGTTTGTGTATATAACTATGTATATGAAAGTTTATTTCCATTCAAGTCCTCATAGCTCATTGGACGATGTATATTATTATTGAATTGCTTCTGTTAGCCCCTTTATATTGTATTATTGTCATTATTGTTAAACAAGCCTTCGGTAATCACGGATTACTGGTCGATTATGACGCTAAACCTACAGGGGCGGGTTTGGGTCGTGATAGAGTAGTATCAGAGCACGAGTTATACCGCATACACGCGTCCATATGAGCTATAAGATGTCCTAGAAAAGAAATAGGGATATTGCATTGACATGTGTGAGTGTGTGTGGAATTGTTATGTGCATTGGTGATATAAAAAAAAATACGATTGTTAAAATGTTTGTGAACATATCTGAAAATGAAAATGAAATTATGAGGACCGTCTCCCTATAATTATTGTTACGTATGTTACATACAGACAATGGAAAGAACAATAACTGTATATGAATTTGAATCCTCTAATGCTCAAATTGACTGACTAGGGAGAATGAGCGGTGAAGTAAGACAATTGCTACAAATTATGTGCAAAATCGCTATGTGATAATTAGTGTGGGAATCGTACACTCCTTGACTTGGAATGACTAGCGAACATGCTGGCTGAACTTGGTGAATTATACTAATTATGAATTTGTATTGCATACCATGGAACATTTAATATGGAGAACTTTTGGATTTGGAAACCTATGTTATACCTTGGAACATTTAATATGGAGAACTTTTGGATTTGGAAACCTATGTCAATTATCGACGAATGAAATTTTGTTGTTAAGCATTACTAGAGGGCTAATGATAGACTTGTGAATTTGTGAACACACTGGATTTAAAGGAATTGACTGTGATCTTGAATACTCTTGAACACTATCGATGGACTCTGGAATTTGAGAACTTATTGACTAGAATCTGCTTTGAACTATTAGTTATGACGTTTATTTTGGGAAGAACAAATGGAAGTGGGATTGCCTGCGTAGAATATGAATTTTGGATGGGTACTGATAATAAATGACTGACAATTGCCTATAGGAACCTGTAATAACGTGAATGTGCTTGTTATCATCTGCTTATATGAAATGGTTAAATTGCATGACTTACTCACTTGTGTAATGTATTCTGAACCATGTGTGAAAGAACCGAATGGTTGATGATCTGTCACTCTATTCTGCTACATTACCAAATCAGGGTTGAAGACCTCTTCTATGGTAATGGAATGTTTGATTTTATTATATCCGGAAGAATTATGCAAGCATTGATGATCTTAAATTTTGAGAATTTGCTGGGTTAGTCATTTATACCATACTTAGACAATTGAATATGAATTGTTATGAATGATATTTTGAACTCTGCTGAAAATGGATGTACATGGGAACATACTATAATTGACAGTGTTATGGAAATGTTGTGTATGATTTGAACCAGGACCTCCTTGAAATATTGTGATGAAGTAATAATGGATTAATGACATATGCTCCAATTTGTTCGTGAAATATTTCCTATCATTTGGTTATATGGAATAACAAAACTGTAAGAACACATGCTTTGAGATATACTATAGACCGATAAGAACTGTTTAGAATGTAAAGTAAGGTTGGGAATTTGTTTGCTACAATATTGAATTGACTAGCTTGCCGAGACATTTCTTTGTCACACCACCGAAAACCTCCTGGAATTATGCAATCCGGATCGATATTATTCCTGTTGATCGATATTCACCCAATGAAAATTATGATACTGTGAATGAAATTATTGTGATTTACTTATGTTAAATGACCGAACTACATGAATGATTTGTGCGTATGATATTCAGAACTTATATGAAATTTTGTTGAAATGTGCCACTTTGAAATATTAAAATTTTGGGAAAGATCGAGAAACTTCGCTTATTTCTTTGCCAAATTATTGTGATCATGGGTGTTGAATATGGGGAAAATTCGGTCAATCTTGTGTACTACAGTTTAAAGAAAGAAATTATTTGAGCAACGGAAAATGAATGATAAATGGGATCCAAATTTGAGTTATGATACAGTAAGAGAAAATGTTTATCAAGGGAGGAAATTTGTACTGACCCAGGAAAAGGTACTTAATATACTTTTACTGCCGTGATTGACTATGTATATGTTACTTGACTTTGGACTTAAACATATTTTTGCTCAAAATGCTTGATGTATACTAGTTTTTATTGCCTGGGCTATTATGACCATGATTTTGTGAGCATGTGATCCACATGGATGGATACCCCGAATAGTAAACTTTATATCATGTATAAGGATCAACCTGTATGCCTACATGTGAGGCATATTTGAGAACTGCTATATTGAATATGACATGGTACCTATTGATGCGACTTTGATATGAACCATTATGACACGACTTAAATATAACCGTGAGAATTGGTAGACTTAAAATTGTTGTGAAACTGTCAACTATCTATTCAAGAAAATTGATTGTGACCTCAAAATGAAACCGTGATTAATATTGATGGGATAGAATCGTCATCTAATTTGATTGTTTATAACAAATGTCCAGAATATATAGCCAATAAATGTTAAATTGTCTAACTGCTTACCTTGACCTTTGAACTATTAACTGATTTATGTTCGGATTATGTATGCTAAGGGAATGGTTAGAACTTGAATTTAAGACATCACCTCCTTGTTAAGTTGTATGTAGATTATCAAGAACGAATTATCTTGTTTCTGACTGCTTGTCTCTATTCGGACTCGATGTTACAAGAATTATTAACCATGAAATATATTGATTATGGATACTACTTGAGAGTAAAAACTTTGAACATCTGAAAGTATATGAATTCGGTACATTTTGTGATTGATCGCCTCAGTAGCACATTTGTTGTTATGGGGATAATCTCTGGATTTACTAGATATTCTTGATGACTACTGGAGAATATTGGAAGGCTATAATGAAGCATGGAATTGAATATTGACGTGGACTGTGACTTGTTGAGTGATTAAGAGCATATGTGTGATGTTAGAGATTGATTGTTTCAGGAATATCGAATTCTATAACTGGCATCATGGGGGAGATATGAAGTATGTATGTCAAGTGACTAATTGTTTCAATGTTATACTACCATAGATGTATACGGGAATTTGATCTATAAATCTGATAACTTCTGAATAGCTACGAATGGGCAACTTAGCGAATTGTTATGTTTGTTTCCTACAGTTATTGCTGATTTTAAGGAAGTACGTGAATTATCTATATCATGTATGAAATTGCTTTGATATTACCATGACAATTTGATTCAAAGCCTAGTTACCTTCGTGTTACTGTACTGTGAATGTGATGTAAATATATGAATTGAATATGTCCTACGATTGACTGCGTTGAGATTACAGTAGTATGCAGTTAAACCTATGGAAAATAAGAATTATGGACATCATGTGGTTGCTTACATCAATATTATATTGATTTTCATGGGATTGTTGTATGGATCTACTTTGAATGCTTGATAACTTCTAACTGATTTGACTAATTGTGATGGATCATGGAACTGATGAATGATTTGAACAGTGAATTGTTGAATGGCGTATAATGTAGACCTAAGACATTCGATTTACATTTGAAATATATGTATAACGTAAGTTTGAAGGACCAAATTTCTTAAGGTGTGGAGGCTGTGACGACCCAGACTCGCTAATCGTGATTTTAATTAATTAATTATGAGTTAATTCTAATTGAACTAAGTGCCTAGTAATTTAATTTGTGCATATCTGTCCAAATTGGAAAATTACATGTTAAGGTTACAACTTTGAAACTGAAATTGACAATCATATTGGGTGCACAAATTGAAATTGAGTACATAAGTAGGCTTATGGGAATTTTTAGAGCCATTTGAGAAATTTAATTGAAAATTTATTCAGTTTACTGAAATTTTCTGTGATTGAATTGAGCCTTAATTGGAACTATTAATTATGTTCCTATATGTTAATTATGTGATTAAGTATCATTGATTGTTATGAGATTTATTGAATTGTATTGTTCGAACAGATAGGTTAGAATAAAAATTAAACCTGTCTAATTCGATAATTTTAACAAGTTAAAATTAAATAATAGAATATTCGATTAGAGTCTAATTCATGATAGTGTAATTTAATTTAGTATAATTAATATCATAGTATGATGAGAATTAATTTAATTTGAGTGAATTGAATTTAAATTAGTTTATATAATTTAGTATAAGCTTTGTGTGTGTGATCAAAGAATTAGAGAGTGATTCATCAATTGACCAAGAGGTAAGAAATATGAGAAGTGGACTTTGGTGAGCTCAAGTGCATACACGTACAGAGAGAAGATGGAGAGACTTTGAGAATTCAACAAGATTGAAAGAAAGGAAGAAACGAAATAAGCTAGAAAGAAATTGCCTTAGATTCTCATAAATCAACAAGTAAGGTGTAGACACCCAATTTTTGACCAACCTTAAGACTCAGACGTCATCGATTGAGCGCTCGGTGATTGCGTATGTTGTGCTCGTTCTGAGGTTTCGGAGTTTCGGCTGAGAGCCTTACCTCCGGACCTCGGGACCCTTTTGTACTTTGCCTCGGTTTGAGAACCAGGTCTTGTTTTCTCTTCCCGAACGGAGGGAGAGGCCTCATAGACCATCTCTCAATGGCCGTAGGCTACTTTTCGTGGTCGTAGGCCACTTTTCCCGTTTGGAGACCAGTTTTCGATTTTCGGAGCCGTCGACCGCGCGTCTCGGTTCGAGACCGCTTAACATTCTCCGTTTGGCACAGTTTTTGGCACACCTTGCTTCCTCTCTCTGGAGGGACACTGTGGCCTGGGAGACCACCTTTGTGGTCGCACACCACTTTCGATGCTTAACAGCCTGTTTTCGAGGCACCCGGCTGCGCGTTTTGACCCCCGAACCCTCGTTTTGCATCCGTCTTGGTTCATTTTTAGCATAGACCCTATTTTCATTGTTTGGAAGGTGGTACAAGGATGGGAGACCACCTTTTCTCCTTGGAGACCACCTTTCTCTTCGCCGACCGATTTTCTTGACAGGAAACTGGTCTCCTTGGTTTTTAAGCCACATTTACTGGTCTCCCACCATACCACTTGCTTGCATTTCATGTGGAGACCACCCTGGGAGGCTGCCGACCACTTGAACCTTTTGGCCTTGGTCGGGCAACCAGGGCAAGTGGTCGGCCGACCACTTGAACTGGTCGGCCAGCTCCCATCAATTCTGTCTTAGTGAGTTGATTCCAGCTTTGCCAGCTGGGAGGCACAGACTGCATCCTCCATACACGTGTATGGAGGATGTTTGCCCTTGGTTTTAAGCTTCTAGGAGAAGCTTTAGTCCCTCTTGTCTATAAAGGAAGGGCTCCCCTTCCTTGTAGACGGTTCAAAAAAAAAAATTGTCTAAGGCATACAAGACTTCTCTCTCTATATCTCTACATCCAAGCTCAAAAAGTGCATGGTTCTTGCACCTTTGCATACCATCTCCCAACCTAACCCCTCCACCATCACTCTAAGCATCTTGGAGGCCATTTTCAGAGGTTGAGAGGCTGTCTTTGTGATCTAGAGGTTGTTGGTCCTTTTGTGCTACAAGGGTAACACACTTTCTCCCTTTTAAGGCTTTATTTTGCTTCGTCTTTTAGCTATACTTGAAAGCATATTTGAGCTTTGGCGTAAACTGAAAAAAAAAAAGTCTTATTTTGAGGCCCTTAACATGTTTGTTTAAGATCATTTTTCCGTTGGGGGTCATCTACCCCCTTGCATGCTTCATTTTACCTTGTTTTGAGCCATGCCTTAGAGCATTTGTGTTGGCCTTTGTTTGGACTTTTAGCCACTAAAATCCAGTGGATTTTTAGTGGCTAGCATGCTGTTTTGAGTGCCAAAATCAGAGAGGGGTGACCCTCTCTCTCCTTGTTTTGTTTTCTAGCATTTTTGGCCTTACAAACGAGCCCTTATTTGCATGCTTCCAGGCCATGTTTCAGGCCATTTTTGATGAGTTTTAGGACCTGCATAGGCTCTATCCATAGCTTGTTTTTCCATATTGGATGTCCATCTTGCATGTGTAGAATAACCCTCTTCATAGCATATCAAAGGAGCATCTCATTCTTGCATGCATTAACCATGTTTCAGTGGGTTTTTGGGCTTTATTTGGCATGTCATACCTCTGACTTTTTCTAGTTTAGTGGCCTCTTGATTGCCTCACATGCTTGTAGTGCAAATCCTCTTTACTAGCTTACATTGCATGCTATTTTGGCTTTTGATTCTAGCACTTTTTGGCCATGCCTTAAACTGATTTTGTGCATGTTTTGGACTGCCTTAGCTCTGTTTTTGGGCCTCATGGTCGAATGATGTTTGCTATGCATGGTTGTAGTTCAATACCCTTGCCTAGTTTTGAGTTTTGAAGCCTATTGCATGCGTATTTTGAGGTGTTTCCATGTTTTGGCATCATTGTGAATTATATTTCAGAGCTTATATGTATGCCATATTCCCATGTTTTCCACTTTTTAAATGTGTTTGAGAGTTATGCATGAATATCTCATTTTTGGACCATTGCATGAGCTTTATTTCCATGCTTTGCAAGCCATCATTTTAGTCCATATTTGCTACTGTTTTGGCCTGCATAGGGATTGTTTGGGGCTGGTTTGGCCATTTGAGTATTGCTTTGCATGCCTATAGTATAATCCACTTCACTAGTTTCGGTATTTGGGCCATCTAGCATGCATTGTGTGAGGTGTTTGCATGATTCGGGACCATCTTGCATGTCATTTCAGAGCTGGAAAATATGTGATTGTATGCCATATTTCACGCTTACCATGCTTTGGTGGAGTTGCACTTTGTGCCTTAGGTTTGGTCCCTTGCATTTGTGCATGTTTGCATGTGTGTTGTTGCTTCATTTTCATCATGTATGCCCACTGATTTGAGTGTGGCTGACGTCCATTCATTTTAGTTTAAGTCCATCTTGCATTATGTATGCCATATCCATGTTGTCGTATGCTTGATCGTCGCATTGTGTATGCCTTGTTCATGTCTTCGTGCATGTCCATCTTCGTATGTGCATTGCGTATGCCATATAGTTCATGTGCATTGAGTATGTCATTCTTAGTTCATAGCATTGTGTATGCTAGTTACATGTTTGCATATCATCCCTCGCATGCTAGCATGATTAGGTTGCATTGCGTTTAGGGTTGCATGCTAGTCGTATTGTGTATGCCTTGTATATTGCATCGTGTTTGGAATAGGATTTAGTCCAAACACGAGAAATGAGGGACGTTTCGTACTCCAAGTGACGAAACGTGCCTCGATTCTCGGTCGCCGACACTCCGGATTACCCATGATGGAGTTTAGGCCTTGTTGTGTTTATATGTGCATTCATTTTACATCGAGTCATGCAATCCGACTCCTCGGCCATCATGCATCGAGATACGTGATTGGTGGCACGAGGATCGAGGACTACACTCCCTGGAGCTTGTGCAATGATGGGGGGAGTGGTCATGCACACATATGTTGAAAATACTTTGCCATGCCCCTTTCTCGCTCTCTGTTGCAACAAACTGGAAACTAGCAGCAAAAACTGGTCAGCAACCTTCTGGAGCTTTGTACAGTGTTCTGGGACTAATTGCAATCAAAGGCAAATCGGGGCATCGCGATGGATTTCCTGACAAGGCGACTTAAGCATGCATGCATCCCTATCATTCGGAACAGAGTTAAGGCAGTCCATTTTGTTTAATTTGCATGCTAGTTTCCTTACTTACTTAGTTAATTCGTTAATTAATTAATGTTGTGTAATAATTAGTCTAATTAGCTTAGATTAGCTAGTTTATTTTGTACTATTCATTCAGACCCTCCGAGAGAGGGCAATGTTGTAATAAGTGTGCGTGTGTGTGATGCATATCTTCCAACCCCACGTCTTTTTTCCTTTTATTTACTAGCTTATGATGGTTAGTTTTAGGGCATGTTTCAATTAGCATCTGTATGTTCGCATGTTTGCATTCATTCATCTGTATTGCTGTAGACGCGCCCGCGAGGGGACCCTGCCACTACAATTCGGACTCGATTTGTGTCGCGGTTCTTAATCTGAACCAAAGAGTCCAAATCCGGCAAATCGTTTTGAAAAACAGATTTTTTTGAAAAGAAGTGCCAAACATGGACTGCTTTGTCAGATACAGAGTCGCCACCTAAATATTTTTAAATGGGGAAATTTAGGAAACCCTGACTCGGTGCCGAAGGCCACATGTCCGTCATCACCGGAGTTGTCTCGGCTCGGGAGCTAGGGTACGATTGGGGAAGGTCAGCTATGAGCACCCCCTCTCGCCCGATCCGAAGATCGGCCTCTACTAACCGTGATATCCGTTTTTGAAAACATTATGTGTTCTTATTCCATTTATTAGCCTAGAATTACTATGTTATGCGCGCAGCAAACAAGTATAGACTAGATTGCCTAATTCGGAAATAAACATTGCATATCCGTTTGTCTGGAAAAACATTTTGAAATTTGCTACTCGCAAGTAGGCTAAAAAAAACATGGATTTCAATGAGCTATTCCAACTTAGGCAACCCAACCTTCACCCACAGGCATCCAAACAGTTTATCACATAAGCATCTAGCCACATGGTAAGCATACTGTCATGGTAGCATTCACACACATGCGATATGCTAAAGCATTAAAATACTTACATAGTACTCCGCGCCAAAACAAAGAACTCGTTAGCAAACATGCATGATCCAAGTCCATTTTTAAATGTCTAATGCAACGCATTCAAAATGCAATTAGAATAGGCTCGGCTAACCTAAACATGGCATGTGAAATGCAATCAATTGATGCACGTATTCAATTTGGAATTGAAATACAAATGCAGTTAGCATGATGTACCGAGCCCGGTGCATGCAAGACAAATGTATGGATGCTCGCATGCATAGCATAAGGTATGCTAAATTAAACATGTCCTATTACTAACCATCAAAGCAGGTAAATAAAAGGGAAAAAAGACGTGGGGTTGGAAGACATACACACACACGCACCCACACTTATTACAAGTTTACCCTCGCTCGAAGGGACCGAAAAAATAATACAGTTCGAATAATGAATTAACTATCCTAGCTAATTAATTATTACAAATTACCTAATTAGTTAACAAATTAACTAAACTAGGAAAGAAAAACAGATAAGCCGCCTCGGGAAAAGAGCCCAATGCAATGCATGCTCGGTCCTGCTCGGAAGTACACTGCCATACATGAGCTGCCTCTGTTTTCCCTGCTATACTCCTCTGAAGACTGTCAAAGTCTCAGAATTGCTTCCCTGGACACTGGGAGACACCGCCGGCTGAGTAGAATATCCACCGGCAATGGTATATGGTCACTGGCTATTGGTGAAGATATCGGCCTAGGAGGGATTGCCGGTCGGCACTGAACACTGCCGGTCGACAGATAATGTCTGCAGAACCTGCAATCGACAGCAGGAGAGGACAAGGCAGAGTATGGCAATGCAATTCAAACAATGTATGCACCAATCATGTCCCTTATCATGTTAGTGACTCAAAGGGACATGCTCCTTGGTTCTCGGACCACCAATCGCGCATTTCCATGCATGATGGCCCAAGAAACCAAAGTGTGCAATTTCAATGTGGAATGAAATGCACATAAACAAACAATGAACTCAACCTCTATCATACTCAATTCAAGAGGCAAAGTATGCATGCCAATGTAATGCAACCTAGGCATGTGAGCTAAGTGTGCAACATGATCATGCAAACAACAAAACCATGTGCAATGGGCCATGAACTAAACAAGTAAGCATGCAAGGCATATAACATCAATGTTAATGACACGCATGCCACAACATGAAAGACATAACACATGTAAAATATGCAAAGCAACTTAACACAAGAAGCATGCCAAATGCGATGACACTTAAACATGCAACATGTTAATAGACTAAGTGCCTAAACATACAAACATGTATAGCATGCAACAACATGCCAAAGGGATGGTCTTAAACTAATTTGGACAGCTATCTACTAGGTCCAAAACAGTGGCCAACATGCTCAAGAATGGAAGCCAAAACACATACAAATAAGCATGCATGCAAGGTCCAACACTTAGGCACATAGAGACAACTTTTAAGCACACTTAAAAGAGGAACAACATGGGCATATGGCATGCAATGTAAGCTCTGAAAATCATGTTAATGATGGTGCCAAAACAAGCAAACAAGACAAGCATAGCATACAACAAATGATCTAAAGCCTAAGGCTCACCAAAGAAGCATTGAACTACACTTAACGTAACCACACATGGCATGAATTAAGTGACTGAAAATAGGGATGTGACATGCTAAAATGAGCCTCAAAACCCACCTAAATGGCATCTAAATGGCTTAAGTAAGGAAGCATGCACAAGGGCCTAAACAAGGAGCATATGACAACAACCTTTTAACACATTAAAGGGGTATCAAATGCAAGCATATAGGCATGCCACAAGGACTGAAATAACATGACAAGTGGTTCCAAACCACTAAAATGATGCAAGGATGGCATGCTAAAGGGGTCAATGCTCAAGGCATACAAGAGAGTTTGCATGGTAGCTATACAAAGCAAAGCATTGATGCCTCAAATGACCAAAAAAAGTCCCTTAGCACACTAAAACAAGCATAAAAGCTTCACAAAGCTAAGCCAAAACAAGTAAGCATAGTGGTCTAAATGCTAGATACATGTTGAGGCAATTTCATGGCATTACAAGACAAGTATGCAAAGCAAGCATGGTGTGTCTAAACCAACTTAAAACAGTGCTATATCATGGAAAAATAGGCACAAATAACACTTAAGACATGGCCAACATGAACTTAAAAATGATGCTCACACATGAGGCTAAAATGGCACTTTTTGAAGACAACAAGGAGAGGGGATGACCCTCTCCTTCCTAGGACCTTAAACCACCATCCTCACCACTGAAATCCCTCAAGATTTCAGTGGTGAGGAGGCCCAAACAAGGTGGTCCCGAAACTCACCAAAAATAGCACAAAATGGGGCCAAACAAGGCCTAAGAGGGGGTAAACGACCCCAAATACAAAAGTGACCTGAATGAAGTATCTTAAACACAAAAAAACAGAACTTTTT
This sequence comes from Camellia sinensis, assembly GCF_055761805.1. Lineage (NCBI taxonomy): Eukaryota > Viridiplantae > Streptophyta > Magnoliopsida > Ericales > Theaceae > Camellia > Camellia sinensis. The sequence continues at coordinate 55,875,040 of NC_138968.1, forward strand.
TGTGTTATACACAAAACCCAAATCAGCAAGAAAGATAGGCAAAAAGGGTGTGCAAAAACGGGGAATAAGGAGGGGAAAAGGGTTACTTTTGTAGCCAAAAGGGGACAGCAGCCTCTAGACCCAAAAATGCAACCCTCAACCTCTAAAAATAAGACCCAAGAACCTCCAAGTGATGATGGAAGTGTTGTGCTAGGAGGTGTAGTTCAAATGGCCAAGAACTAGACCCTTTTGAGCCCTCTAACCAACACAAATGTAGAGAGAGAGGGAGATATAGAGAGGGAGTGATATATATATGATATATATCAGATTTTTCTAACCCCTAAAATGGAAGGGGAGGCTCTCCTTTTATAGAAAAACCAAGGGGGCAAAGCTTCTCTTAGAAGCTTTGACCAAAAAGGCCAAGCTTCTCTTAGAAGCTTGGAGCAAAAGGGCCAAGCTTCTTGGAGAAGCTAGGCAAAAGGGGCAAGAGGTTCAATCTTCTTCAAGAAGCTAAAAAAAAAGGGTCAAGCTTCTTGGAGAAGCTAGACACAGGGTCAAAAGGTTCAAGCTTCTTGGAGAAGCTAAAAAGGGTCAAGCTTCTTGGAGAAGCTAGACAAAGGGTTAAAGGGTTCAAGCTTCTTGGAGAAGCTAAAAAGGGTCAAGCTTCTTAGAGAAGCTAAGAAAAGGTCAAGCTTCTTGGAGAAGCTAAAAAGGGTCAAGCTTCTTGGAGAAGCTAAAAAGGTTCAAGCTTCTTGGAGAAGCTAAAAAAAGGTCAAGCTTCTTGGAGAAGCTAAAAAGGTTCAAGCTTCTTGGAGAAGCTAAAAAGGGGCACACCGGACAAAACAAAGTGCCGGTCGGCAAAATATAGTGCCGACCGGCCATTGGTTTTAAGAAACCACTGCCGGTGGCACCAATAAACGGCCGGTGATGTGAGGGGACAGCCGGTGGGGTGTGGGAATGGCCAACAAGCCATTCCCTACCTTTCAAGGCAAAAAACACAAGTGTTTGGTGCAAAACCAGACACCGAAAAGTCGAGTCGAGAGATCTTGAGGCGAGGCGCGCAGCCGAGACCTCCGGGAACTCAAGACGAACACGAACAAGGATGATCACCGAGTGTTCAAACGGTGACGTCCAAGTCTTGAGGACGGTCAAAAATGGGGTGTCTACAGTTGCCCCTCTTTGACAGAACTCGAAAGTCATAAAAATGACGGGAGTGAATGTCAAAGCCCAGAGACGACCCATTTTTGACAAGGCCGAAGACTTAGACAAAAGCATACAAGCTACAAATAAAGGTATGCGCCCGAGGGCAGGGGCAAAATGCAAGACAATGCACAAAGCCGAGCATAACATATGATCATGCATGAAACATAGGGACGTATCCCGGTGTTTCGGAAATGTATAAGCATTGGAACGTATTCCAAATGCTCTTAACCAAAGAGGGAGAAACATAGGGACATATCCCGGTGTTTCGAAACGAATGAGAAGCATAGGGACGTATCCCGGTGTTTCGGAAAAAGAAGGAGAAACATAGGGACGTATCCCGGTGTTTCAAAAGGAAGGAGAAACGTAGGGACGTATCCCGGTGTTTCAGAAAAAGAAGGAAAGATAGGGACGTATCCCGATGTTTCGGAAAGATAGAAAGATAGGGACGTATCCCGGTGTTTCAAAACAAGGAGAAGAAACATAGGGACGTATCCCAGTGTTTCGAAAAGAGAGAAACGTAGGGACGTATCCCGGTGTTTCGAAAAAGAGAAAGAAACATAGGGACGTATCCCGGAGTTTCGGAAGGAGAGAGAAACATAGGGACGTATCCCGGTGTTTCGAAAAAAGAGAAACATAGGGACGTATCCCGGTGTTTCGGAAAAAAGAGAAAGAAACATAGGGACGTATCCCGGAGTTTCGGAAGGAGAGAGAAACATAGGGACGTATCCCGGTGTTTCGGAAAAAGAGAAAGAAACATAGGGACGTATCCCGGAGTTTCGGAAGGAGAGAGAAACATAGGGACGTATCCTAGTGTTTCGGAAAAAGAGAAAGAAACATAGGGACGTATCCCGGAGTTTCGGAAGGAGTGAGAAACATAGGGACGTATCCCAGTGTTTCGAAAAAAGAGAAAGAAACATAGGGACGTATCCCGGTGTTTCGAAATGGTGTGAGCATTGGAACATATTCCGAATGCTTTTAACCGAAGAGGGAGAAACGAAGGGATGTATCCCAAAGGTTAGGGACGTATCCTAAGGGTTAGGGACGTATCCCAAAGGATTAGGGACGTATCCCAAAGGTTAGGGACGTATCCCAAAGATTAGGGACGTATCCCAAGGACTAGGGACGTATCCTAGTGATTAGGGACGTATCCCAGAGGTTAGGAACGTATCCCAAGGATTAGGGACGTATCACAGAGGATTAGGGACGTATCCCAAAGATTGGGGACGTATCCCAAAGATTAGGGACGTATCCCAAGGACTAGGGACGTATCCCAGTGCTACGAACAAGGAGGAGAAACATAAGGACGTATCCCGGTGTTCCGACAAAGGAGAAGAAACATAGGGACGTATCCCGGTGTTTCGGAGAGGAGGAGAAACATAGGGACATATCCCATTGTTTCAGAATAGAAAGAGAAACATAGGGACGTATCCCGTTGTTTCGGAAAAGAAGGAGAAAGGGAAACGTAGGGACGTATCCCGGTGTTTCGAAAGAAGGGAGAAACAGAAACGTAGGGACGTATCCCGGTGGTTCAGAAAGGTATAAGGACGTATCCCAGTGTTTCCAAACAAAGGAGCGCACAAAACAATGCAATGCAGGTGCACAAGACAGTACGATAAAATGCATTTTCTATGCAAGTATGGGGGCATTTTCTATGCAACATTGAAAGCATATTCTATGCAGAAACATAACGATGCGCGACACGCATGGAACCGAAGTGTATATGAAAGTTCACATTCTATGCAATGGAAGGGCATCAAACACGTACTCTGGTGCCTCCGATTTACCTTTCGGAGGACTTGGCAACACAACTCTGCTCGAAAAAGGGATACCCTGTTTATATTGGCGAGAGATAACATCTGCTGCTACTTTAATTGCCATTCTGACTTGAAGCAGGCTTAAGCTTGGAGTAGAGGCACACTCATTCTTCGGAGCACTGACAAGGCCTGAAGAGGTACATCCGGAGCACAATCACGGAGTTTTCCGAAGTTGAAGCACACTCAGATACCCGATATTTTCCTCTTTTGCTTTTGTTTTGTAGTCTGGAACCCATATAGCTTCAGATAGGTCCTTGTTTTACTGTTCTGACATGACTTGGGTTGAACCCTACAGTTTTATGAAAGAACAAATCTTGTTTTGCACAAATGTGAAGAATGACACAGCACTCTGAGTACAACACGATTTTTTGAAAATGAGAAATGAGTTCTTAACCGGGTATTGAGTCTACGACTGAACACAGCGCACTATGACTCAACAACGGAAAACAAAAGGTAAACAACCTAAATACATCGAGACACGCTCGGAACGACTCAAAGCAAGAATCGAGACAAACAAAACAAAAGACACGACACACAGACGTGCACAGGAGCCTGTTTCACCGGGTATTGTTTCCCACCCTTTCTCATTTGTGATCCTCACATCACTCGGCCCTCAAGCTCTATTTTTCTGAAAAAGCCCTCTTCTCACTTTTTCTCTCATCGTACATCTCTCTATTCTTCAATCTCTCGTTTTTTTTTTTCAATCCCTCCCCTGGGTGGCTGATGGATAAACAGGAAGTCGTGGGCCCTTGCCCCTGGTATTCTACCAGCTTTTGATTCTTGTTCACAACAGTGAATTCCTTCCACAGAGGGGGTTATGCTACAACTGGGTATGTAGCAAATCTGTAGCTAACATCAGTTGATGATGCTCTGCTGGGAAGTTCGGACATGATCAGATCTGTCCAGATGAGGGAGTGGAATATCTCGCCCCATTCCAGTTCGTGCTTCGCACTTGTCTTGATACCTCGTTGCTTTGAGGATGAGAGAGCTTTCAGCCCTTTGTTGTTGACTTCAGTTGTGCCCTTTTCTGGCAAGTAGAGTGCCCTTTCTGGCAAATGCATTGACAACAGGGAAAAGACAGGAAGCCTGACTCAACTGTGCCCCTAGTTCATTATTTTGACCATTTTTTGTTTTGGTTTTCTACTAAAACAATTTTGACCAACATGAGAGTTAGATTAACACACTTGTTCGATTTTTGATTTGAAATCATGCAAGTCAGGCTATGAGCACTGAAAATTTTCCTTTTTTGGGTCCAAGAAATGGTCCAGTTTTTTTGGAAAAATGGAATAATTTTCGAGAGAATAGTCAATCTCAGTAAAAATTCTCAAAAACTATTTTTGCAAACGACCACTGCTCAACGAGCACGGAACCTACTTTTGAGATGCGCAACCTCGGATCCATGGCAATGGAAAATTGCCCCTTGTCTGAAGGACACTGCATGGCAACGGAAAGTTGCCCCTTGTTTGAAATGACACTGCGGCGTTTTGAATGGCAACGGACAGTTGCCCCTTGTTTGGATAGCACCGCAGTGCATTGTAGTTAGTCCTCAGAGCGACGAACACAACCAGACTCTCAGATACAGAGAAGACAAATATGACCAGAACCATCGCATGGACACAGTCGATTTGGAAGTGTTTATGGCTGGACTTCAGAATGAAGTTGCCTACGTATCCCAAACATGGGAATCAAGCCTTACGAAGTTCGGGGTTAAGGTACACTCGGGTATTAACCTCTCCTTTTTAGGCTCTAACTTTTGCCAAGGCGCCCGTTGCGGGTTTTCGACCTTGCGAGCTTTGTTCTTCTTTTCTTTTCAATTTTTTTTCATTTCTTTTTCTCTTCTTTTTTTTTTTTTGCATTTTTTTTTTTTGCTTTTTTCTATATTTTTCTCTTGCTCTAACTTTTGCCTGGGTCGCCCTTCCGGGTTTTCGGCCCAACGAGCCTCTCAAAAGGGTAAAAGTGTAACAAGTCCATGCCAAATGGTTTTAGGGTTTTGAAGCCATCTGTATCCAGGAGAGTGGCTGTTGTATTGATTTACTGAAGGATCCATCTTCGGCTCTTCGAGCATATCTGACATTTTTGCCCCTAGTTTGAGGGGGGGCTTCTGATCTAGCTTTACAAGCTTCTTTTGATCTGATCTTCTTGATCTGACTTTGGTGCCTCTTGTTCGAGGGCTACTTCAAAATGGCCACACAGGCCTCACGTTGTGGTTGACCGTTGAACTTTCTGAACGGGTTCAAGGTTCGAAAACGAACGGGTTAAATCTTGAGGCTGAGAGCGATCCTGGGCTGCACAATCTCAAGAGCGATTCCACACAGGTCTTTACAGGGCCGCGCAAAACATTTTTTTTTGAAAGTTTTTAAGAAAGCGACAAATCGCTCGCGCCAAAGATAGTGTGGAACCAATTTGGATCAAGCCAGGGTCCTTCTCAGTACTCACACTAACAAGCATGGTTTCATTCATTAAAGGCTTAGCATGCCTCTCCTTCTCTCAATTGATCAAATTTTACAAAACCCGAGGAATTCCTTCCTCTTCGTTTTTTATCACAATGTTTCGAAAAAAGTTTTGGAAAACTTAGGTCGATGCAATGAATTCAAGGCACAGAAAAGGCACAGCTTCTAGTCAAATACTGCCATCTCATTTAGAATTTCTAGCACAACTGGCACACGGCAGAAGCAAACACAAGAGTGTGAAAATTACTGCTATTCCATTCAGATCTGTTGGCGTAACTGGCTCCAAGGCAGAAACAAACTCAAAAGAAAGCAAAAAAGACAAACATAAAACAAGCAAGTGATGTCCGAGGACTGACTCGGTACAACAAGACAGACCCGGCTGACTTAGCATGAAAAGACTGACTCAAAACAAAGAGACAGACTCAAAACAAAACAACAGAGCTGACTCAATACCCAAGTCAGAACGTACAAAACCCAGCATTCACAAATGCTCAAAACAGTGCGTGCCATACGCCACATCCGGAGTAAACTGAGCGCCGCCCGCAGGTGATTCATCCCTTGATTACATCACATTATCCCCCACAAGTCCACTGATTAAGTGTCGATAGACTTTGCAGGACCTAGTGCGGGAATGACCTCGCTGTCAATCAAATTTTGTATCTCGTGGCGGAGACGGATGCAATTATCGGTGTCATGACCGGTTTGTTGATGAAAAGCACAGTACTTAGTCAGGTCATGCTTTGGAGGGAGAGGATCGGGTAGAGGCCGTTGTTCCAACGGTTTCAGATGTCCTTTCCTGAGTAGGACCCCTAGAGCTTTAGACAAAGGCATAAAGAGCGGGGTGAAAACCCTCTTGCCTCGGGGTAAATAGTCCGAAGTTCAGGGGTTTGAAATGGATGCACCAACAAAGGGGGTGGCTGCTCTTGGTGTGGTGGTGGCGACCATGCCCACGTCTGAGGTCCTAGCAGCTGCGTCACCGCTGGTGGTCGCATTCGAACTGCGGGAAAACGCCCTCCTAGGTTGCTCCTTCTCCTGATCAATAAGGCCCTGCTTCATAGCATCCTCGATATGTACCCCCATCTCATGCAGATCTGAAAAGGTAGGGAAGGGGAGCACGATTATTTTCTGCATCAGTTTGGGTTGGAGGTTGTGCACAACCATCCTTATCTGGTCTTTGTCGGAAGGCCTTGTAGCCATCATCGAGGCCTTTGCTCTCCACCTCGCCACAAACTCTGAAAAACCCTCCTTTGGCTCTTGGCGGGTGACTTCAAGATCACGAGTTGTGACCTCAATCTGTGTGTTGTAGGAGTATTGATCACTGAAGGCCTCAGCCATCTCTTCCCAATTCTGTTTCACAGAGTTCTCCAATTTCGCATACCAGATTGCGGCTATCCCAGACAGGGTCCGGCCAAACAATGATAGCTTCTGTAATCTGGTGAGGCCCATCGGCCTTAGAATGTCTGAAAATAACCGCAAGTGCACCATGGGATCCCCGGACCCATCGCAACTGTCAATATATGGCATCTTGAATCTGTCTGGCAGCGTCACAGCTGCATCGGTATACCCATCCTCGATGTCCGGGACGGATTTCGTGCCTTGAGCCTTCTTGAGCAACCTTTCAAGCTTGCTCATCTTTAGCGCCGTTGGATCCGTCTCTAACTCAAAAGGGGAGTCCGGTAGGTTGATGGGTGTCTTGGATAGCTAGGGTAGAACCGGGGGCGAAGCTGGCTCGACTGGAATGTCCGTATCATCCTGGACGTGGGTTGCCTCCCCGAGTATGGGAACTCTTGGTAGGGGAGGAGCCTGGTGCGACGTAGATACTCCAGTTTGCTGCTCCAATCTGGCAATTGTCTCTGCCTGTTGGGCTATGACCACAGCCTGTTGCTTGGCGAATTCTGCTTGACGGACAGTGTCTTGCTGCATGGCTTTCATACTATCCTGGAGTTGGCGCAGCATCTCTTCCAGACTCGACATACTGTTCTAATCTAACTGAGCAACCGGTATATTTGTGTCGGCAATAGGCTCGGAAATCTCAGCCTGACTGCTCAAAGATCACTGATCTGGTAGCTGTTGTAATGGTGGTCTGTGCCTGACTAGCCTTCTCTGGCCCTGATTACCCTTGAACTGAGTCTATGACATGACAAAGTCTATCAGTACAAGTCCAATGAACCTCGGGGGATATTCGAGCCTTCTGAAGCAATGGTTCCAGGACTACCTTGCAAAAGAGAAAACAGGCAGCATCTCAGCCCAATTTTATCAGAACAGGCATAGGCATAACTGAATAACTGTATTCTACTACTGATCACTGTTCCCCAAAATCACTGCCCCAAATCTGAATCTGATACCCGCAGATATAACTGATTCTCAAAACGCTGATGCCGGCAGGCCTGATACCCAGACTTGCAAACTGATATATGCATTACTGTAGAGGCCAACTCCAAAAAGCACATAGCAAGCAAATGAGAGCCAAAGCACCCCTATGTTGGGGTAGGGTTTCCCTGTCCTATTTTGTCAGGAGCTAGGGTTTCACTACGCACGCAGCGGTTTCAAACAACCTATAATCGGGTAAGCAACCTGTCCTAGCTTGGAATGGTCACTATGGATTCCGAATATGCACTAGGTCGAATGGTCAAAAGGGTGCCCCGGTAAAAACCGGGGTTTGTGTTCCCATGCTGTTAGAGCCCATAGCCGGTCAGCCTTATGGTCATGCCTTGACAAGACAAGCCTCCGGCAAACCGTTCAGGAATGGCAGATGGCAAACACGGTGTCCTAGGCGCACTAATGCACATGCAATGCAAAGAGACACAAAAATGAAATCAAAACAGGATATCACGAGTTCGAGTCAAGCTCTCTAAATTCCCCAGCAGAGTCGCCAGAAACTGTAGACACACCCGCGAGGGGACCCTGCTACTACAGTTCGGACTCGATTTGTGTCGCGGTTCTTAATCTGAACCAAAGAGTCCAAATCCGGCAAATCGTTTTGAAAAACAGATTTTTTGAAAAGAAGTGTCAAACATGGACTGCTTTGTCAGATACAGAGTCGCCACCTAAATATTTTAAAATGGGGGAATTTAGGAAACCCTGACTCGGTGCCGAAGGCCACATGTCCGTCATCACCGGAGTTGTCTCGGCTCGGGAGCTAGGGTACGATTGGGGAAGGTCAGCTATGAGCACCCCCTCTCGCCCGATCCGAAGATCGGCCTCTACTAACCGTGATATCCGTTTTTGAAAACATTATGTGTTCTTATTCCATTTATTAGCCTAGAATTACTATGTTATGCGCGCAGCAAACAAGTATAGACTAGATTGCCTAATTCGGAAATAAACATTGCATATTCGTTTGTCTTGAAAAACATTTTGAAATTTGCTACTCGCAAGTAGGCTAAAAAAAACATGGATTTCAATGAGCTATTCCAACTTAGGCAACCCAACCTTCACCCACAGGCATCCAAACAGTTTATTACATAAGCATCTAGCCACATGGTAAGCATACTGTCATGGTAGCATTCACACACATGCGATATGCTAAAGCATTAAAATACTTACATAGTACTCCGCGCCAAAACAAAGAACTCGTTAGCAAACATGCATGATCCAAGTCCATTTTTAAATGTCTAATGCAACGCATTCAAAATGCAATTAGAATAGGCTCGGCTAACCTAAACATGGCATGTGAAATGCAATCAATTGATGCACGTATTCAATTTGGAATTGAAATACAAATGCAGTTAGCATGATGTACCGAGCCCGGTGCATGCAAGACAAATGTATGGATGCTCGCATGCATAGCATAAGGTATGCTAAATTAAACATGTCCTATTACTAACCATCAAAGCAGGTAAATAAAAGGGAAAAAAGACGTGGGGTTGGAAGACATACACACACACGCACCCACACTTATTACAAGTTTACCCTCGCTCGGAGGGACCGAAAGAATAATACAGTTCGAATAATGAATTAACTATCCTAGCTAATTAATTATTACAAATTACCTAATTAGTTAACAAATTAACTAAACTAGGAAAGAAAAACAGATAAGCCGCCTCGGGAAAAGAGCCCAATGCAATGCATGCTCGGTCCTGCTCGGAAGTACACTGCCATACATGAGCTGCCTCTGTTTTCCCTGCTATACTCCTCTGAAGACTGTCAAAGTCTCAGAATTGCTTCCCTGGACACTGGGAGACACCGCCGGCTGAGTAGAATATCCACCGGCAATGGTATATGGTCACTGGCTATTGGTGAAGATATCGGCCTAGGAGGGATTGCCGGTCGGCACTGAACACTGCCGGTCGACAGATAATGTCTGCAGAACCTGCAATCGACAGCAGGAGAGGACAAGGCAGAGTATGGCAATGCAATTCAAACAATGTATGCACCAATCATGTCCCTTATCATGTTAGTGACTCAAAGGGACATGCTCCTTGGTTCTCGGACCACCAATCGCGCATTTCCATGCATGATGGCCCAAGAAACCAAAGTGTGCAATTTCAATGTGGAATGAAATGCACATAAACAAACAATGAACTCAACCTCTATCATACTCAATTCAAGAGGCAAAGTATGCATGCCAATGTAATGCAACCTAGGCATGTGAGCTAAGTGTGCAACATGATCATGCAAACAACAAAACCATGTGCAATGGGCCATGAACTAAACAAGTAAGCATGCAAGGCATATAACATCAATGTTAATGACACGCATGCCACAACATGAAAGACATAACACATGTAAAATATGCAAAGCAACTTAACACAAGAAGCATGCCAAATGCGATGACACTTAAACATGCAACATGTTAATAGACTAAGTGCCTAAACATACAAACATGTATAGCATACAACAACATGCCAAAGGGATGGTCTTAAACTAATTTGGACAGCTCTCTACTAGCTCCAAAACAGTGGCCAACATGCTCAAGAATGGAAGCCAAAACACATGCAAATAAGCATGCATGCAAGGTCCAACACTTAGGCACATAGAGACAAATTTTAAGCACACTTAAAAGAGGAACAACATGGGCATATGGCATGCAATGTAAGCTCTGAAAATCATGCTAATGATGGTGCCAAAACAAGCAAACAAGACAAGCATAGCATACAACAAATGATCTAAAGCCTAAGGCTCACCAAAGAAGCATTGAACTACACTTAGCGCAACCACACATGGCATGAATTAAGTGACTGAAAATAGGGATGTGACATGCTAAAATGAGCCTCAAAACCCACCTAAATGGCATCTAAATGGCTTAAGTAAGGAAGCATGCACAAGGGCCCAAACAAGGAGCATATGACAACAACCTTTTAACACATTAAAGGGGTATCAAATGCAAGCATATAGGCATGCCACAATGACTGAAATAACATGACAAGTGATTCCAAACCACTAAAATGATGCAAAGATGGCATGCTAGAGGGGTCAATGCTCAAGGCATACAAGAGAGTTTGCATGGTAGCTATACAAAGCAAAGCATTGATGCCTCAAATGACCAAAAATAGTCCCTTAGCACACTAAAACAAGCATAAAAGCTTCACAAAGCTAAGCCAAAACAAGTAAGCATAGTGGTCTAAATGCTAGATACATGTTTAGGCAATTTCATGGCATTACAAGACAAGTATGCAAAGCAAGCATGGTGTGTCTAAACCAACTTAAAACAGTGCTATATCATGGAAAAATAGGCACAAATAACACTTAAGACATGGCCAACATGAACTTAAAAATGGTGCTCACACATGAGGCTAAAATGGCACTTTTTGAAAACAACAAGGAGAGGGGATGACCCTCTCCTTCCTAGGACCTTAAACCACCATCCTCACCACTGAAATCCCTCAAGATTTCAGTGGTGAGGAGGCCCAAACAAGGTGGTCCCGAAACTCACCAAAAATAGCACAAAATGGGGCCAAACAAGGCCTAAGAGGGGGTAAACGACCCCAAACACAAAAGTGACCTTAATGAAGTATCTTAAACACAAAAAAACAGAACTTTTTTATGTTATACACAAAATCCAAATCAGCAAGAAAGACAGGCAAAAAGGGTGTGCAAAAACGGAGAATAAGGAGGGAAAAAGGGTTACCTTTGTAGCCAAAAGGAGACAGCAGCCTCTAGACCCAAAAATGCAACCCTCAACCTCTAAAAATAAGACCCAAGAACCTCCAAGTGATGATGGAAGTGTTGTGCTAGGAGGTGTAGTTCAAATGGCCAAGAACTAGACCCTTTTGAGCCCTCTAACCAACACAAATGTAGAGAGAGAGGGAGATATAGAGAGGGAGTGATATATATATGATATATATCAGATTTTTCTAACCCCTAAAATGGAAGGGGAGGCTCTCCTTTTGTAGAGAAACCAAGGGGGCAAAACTTCTCTTAGAAGCTTTGACCAAAAAGGCCAAGCTTCTCTTAGAAGCTTGGAGCAAAAGGGTCAAGCTTCTTGGAGAAGCTCGGCAAAAGGGGCAAGAGGTTCAAGCTTCTTCAAGAAGCTAAAAAAAAAGGGTCAAGCTTCTTGGAGAAGCTAGACAAAGGGTCAAAAGGTTCAAGCTTCTTGGAGAAGCTAAAAAGGGTCAAGCTTCTTGGAGAAGCTAGACAAAGGGTTAAAGGGTTCAAGCTTCTTGGAGAAGCTAAAAAGGGTCAAGCTTCTTAGAGAAGCTAAAAAAAGGTCAAGCTTCTTGGAGAAGCTAAAAAGGGTCAAGCTTCTTGGAGAAGCTAAAAAGGTTTAAGCTTCTTGGAGAAGCTAAAAAAAGGTCAAGCTTCTTGGAGAAGCTAAAAAGGTTCAAGCTTCTTGGAGAAGCTAAAAAAAGGTCAAGCTTCTTGGAGAAGCTAAAAAGGGGCACACCGGCCAAAACAAAGTTCCAGTCGGCAAAATATAGTGCCGACCGGCCATTGGTTTTAAGAAACCACTGCCGGTGGCACCAATAAACGGCCGGTGATGTGAGGGGACAGCCGGTGGGGTGTGGGAATGGCCAACAAGCCATTCCCTACCTTTCAAGGCAAAAAACACAAGTGTTTGGTGCAAAACCAGACACCGAAAAGTCGAGTCGAGAGATCCTGAGGCGAGGCGCGCAGCCGAGACCTCCGGGAACTCAAGACGAACACGAACAAGGATGATCACCGAGTGTTCAAACGGTGACGTCCAAGTCTTGAGGACGGTCAAAAATGGGGTGTCTACAATTGCATGCACCGGGCTCGGCGCATCATGCTAACTGCATTATATTTCAATTCCAAGTTGAATACATGTATCGATTGTTGCATCTCATATGCCATCTTAGAATAGCCGAGCCTATTGTAGTTACATTTTTGCATGTGTTGCATTAGGCATTCTTAGCATAGTTAGGATTCATGTATGATTTCTAATTAGCTTCTTTCTTTGGCTCGGAGTACTCGGTAAGTGTTTATGTTTTAGCATCCTTGCATGTGTGTAAGTGACTGCCATGATAGCATGCTTACCATGAGGCTATGTGCTTATGTGATATAACTGCCTAAATGCCTGTGGGTGAAGGTTGGGTTGCTTGAGTTGGAATAATTCGTCGAAACCCGTGTTTTAGCCTATTTGCGAGTAGCAAACTTCAATCCATTTTCAAAACAAACGGATATGCGATGCTTTGTTCCAAATTAGGCAATCCAGTCTATATTTGTATGCTGTGCGCATCACATAGTAATTCTAGGCTAATAAACCGGAATAAGAGCACATGTGTTTTCAAAAACTCGATATCATGCTTAATAATGGCCGATCTTTGATCGGGCGAGCGGGGGTGCTCATGAAGTGACCTTCCCCAATCGTACCCAAGTTCTCGAGCCGAGGCAACTTTGGTGATGACGGACACATGGCCTTAGGCACAAGTTAGGGTTTCCTAAATTCCCCCAAAATAAAATATTTAGGTGGCGACTCTGTATCTGGCAAAACAGTCCATGTTTGGCACTTCTTTCTAAAAATCAGTTTTTCAAAACGATTTGCCGGATTTGGACTCTTTGATGATTCATCGGTCTTGCATTGCACTCCGCGAGATTAGATACAGGACCGTGACATTGAGTCCAAACTGTAGTAAGCCCCAATGAACAAAACGGGATTCCCTCCCGGGACGTTCGGGGACGTCTACATAAGGTAAGCATTTTTCTCCTTAAATTCTTGATATAGAGACTCGTAATCCATCATCATTCATGATTAAAGCTTAATTGAGGGTGAATTGAAGTCCAAGTAAAACATTTGTTCATGATATGGAGAGTTTGTGTCATGCATGTTTTCGTATGAAAGAATTCATCAAATTAACTTCATATAGTTGCATGCATGGCATGATTCATGGATAATTGGTTTCATTCATTTGAATTCTTGCATGGTTTTATGAGGACATCCCATGGAAGTTTGAGTTTAAAAGTCTACACTTACATGTTTTATGCAACTATATACCCAAATGAGGATTTGATTTCTTTCCTAGCAATTTGGTTGTTGTTTCTAATTTTTGCCTTGTGTTTCATGGACAAGGTTCAAGTCCAACATGTTTCTATGAGTTTTTGGGAATGAATTGCATGAAGATAAACTTGTTTTGGCAAGGAAACACACTGCTCAAACAGAGCAGTTTTTCCAACAGTTTTTGCAACAGCCCTGCATGTGTGGCCTGGAGCCCCGCACGTGCGGCCCTATTTGGTAAGACCCGGCTTGTTTTTCGCTTCTCTTTTTCACCTCCCAGGCATCCGATTGCATGGTTTTAAAATGTTTTCATAATCATTTGCATCTCACGAATGCATTAGAATGAATAAATGAAATATTAGAACCGAACAAATAAAGACGAATGGTAATTGAATAAGTAAACAATCGAATCAATGGTATTGGCCAAGGATTGAATGTGATTGTATCGTTGTGCTTGAATTTATTTGTCTAGGTCGGACGCCGAACCAATAGTACGTGTATCGGGAAGCCTACTGTGAGTAACCAATGTTGTAAAAATATGTTCAACTTGTATTTATTTTCTGAATGATAAAATTATATCGTTTCTATATGATTACTTTTTATCGATTGAATGATGATCCTCTTTTGAATTGTATTCGTGGCATCCATAGTGTATTGTTATTGTTATTGTTATTGATATCGTGATTGTTACAGCAATCTCTTTCAGTTCCGAATCTTGGAACTATTGTTATTGTTTGATGGCCATCAATTGATTGTTCGGTCTTTAAGATCTATTGTATTGTTGCTATTAGATGTACCACGTATGACCTCTATGAATATGATTGATTGAAGTGAACGATTGAACGATTGATTGACAAAAAGATATTGCTTGAAAATGTTCTATTAATATTTAATTGTTTCAAATGCTGTAAAGACATCATTCTTAACCTCTTTACACAGTTGTTATTCACTGGACTCTAGCTCATTATTTATATATATGTAGGTGATCGAAAATCGGATAAAAGCTAGTGGCATCAACCTGAACCCTTGCTTTATCAAGCCAACTATTGTGCCTCATCGCAAGGTTCCGAACGAACATGTGTCAAGGCTTTTTGGGTGGTTCAAATTCACCCCTTTGATATTGGTCAAGTGAAATGAATGTTTTATGACTTTTGTTAATACTATTTTCGATAATGGGATTTTAATTCCCTACATTGTGTTTTGTCTTGTATATATGAGCTTTATGGACATAAGTGTTTGTGTATATAACTATATAAATGAAAGTTTATTTCCATTCAGGTCCTCACAGCTCATTGGACGATATATATTATTATTGATTGGCTTCCGCTAGCCCCTTTATATTGTATTATTGTCATTATTGTTAAACAGGCTTTCGGTAATGATAGATTACTGGTCGGTTACAATGCTAAACCTACAGGGACAGGTTTGGGTCGTGACAAATACCATCACTTCTTTGGGTAGTTGACATTCCGGCCCAAAAAGTAGATTTCACAAACACTGGAACCCAATGATGACGACCTGTATAAAGGGACTTTAGCCATTCCTTATCCTCAAGTTTATATTCCGTAATCATCATATTCCAACCATCTTCAAAGTCTCCAAGTCTTATAGAGTCATACACAATATTTTTCAAAATCTTCTTAATTGCTTTATATTGAGCAAACCCTCCTAATTTCATAGGAAGTTTTTTTTTCCATAATGTGCCAAAAGCACAACCGATGTTGAGCATTTGGAAACACTTCTGCAATTGCTCCTTGAATAGCCTTGCATTGATCTGTAACTATAGCCTTTGGAAAGTGTCCAAAAATACAAGACAACCATGTCTTAAATAACCAAATATATGTATTCATATCCTCATGTGATAACAAACCACGACCCAACAACAAAGATTGCCCATGATGATTTACCCCAACAAATAGTGCAAATGGCATGTCATATCAAGTAGTCAAATATGTATTGTCAAATGAAATTACATCACCAAAAGATTCATAGGTAGCTCTACACCTTGCATCGGCCCAAAACACATTTCTTATGCAACATTCCTCATCGACATCAATCATGTGAAAGAAGTTTGAAATCCTATTTTGCATGCGATGAAAATAATTAAGAAGAGCCTCAGTATCTCCCATCTCAAGTCTCAATTCTCTTGCTTTAGCAACATAGTTTCTACATTGTTTTTCACCAAATGTTAAATTTTCAAAGCCACCTTCTTCTATAATAATTGAATGAATATTTTTATTCAATGTTATGCCAGCAAAACCACTCAATTTCAATTTTCTTTTGACACGAGGATCCAAAACCTTGTTACATCTAAAATATTGTATTTTTCCTAGACTTAAGTCATGTTATGATCCAAGTAAACAGATAATAAGGAAATGGTCGCTACGCATACTTTTTGGCTTTCAGTGCTTATATTTGTTTAGAGTTCTTTTGTTATGTAATGTATGTAACGAGTATATGAGTTTGAACTTAAAATCACTGTTACGTTTTGTTTAGGGGAGATGTTACGATGTGTACCTTTAAAAAGGTGTATGTGGTATATTTTTCATAATTTTTTTATGAAATTTCATAATTTAAGCCTAAAATGTTATAATTTTTTCATTACAAAAGTCATAAGTTCTTTTCACTGAAAAACATCATAACAAAATCTCAAAATTCCATAACAAAAATTACAAAATGTTATAACATTATCATTTCTAACTTTAGAGTGCACATCATAAATTTACTATTTATAACTTTACTAAAAAATATCATAATACACATCACAAATAATCATAACGTTTATCATAAAAAATCTTAACTTTTTTACAATGTGCACTTTTTGAAAGAGTGCACATTGTAAATTTCTCCTTGGTTTAATATATAAATATATATGGAGAAGGCTGTGGCTTTTGTTCAGAAATTATATATATGTTTCCTGTCCCATTAAAGCCTCTTTCGTAACGTTTTATTTTTTATTTTTTTTATTTTTTTGAAAATTGAAAACTAAATTTGCTGTGTATTGTTTTTGTTTTACAAATAAATAAATAAATTTCAAAATTTTTAAAAATGATAATAAATATTCTTAAAACTAAGTTTTTCCTCTCTCTCTTCCTTTCATTATCTTTTCCCCCACTCTCTGTATTTCAATTAATCGTGATGCTTCAATTATTTTTCAAAATTGATGTTCATACAAAATTTTAATGATATTTTTGTAATTTGAATTAAAATGAATAAAATATTTTATATAGGTGTGTAAAACAAAACATTACCTAACAATGTTAACTTTATTAACCAAAGTGTCTTGATAATTTTTTTTTTTTTAATTTTACTTTTATAAATAAAAGGTTCATGAACCACATCATTTAATTACCCTTCCCAATTATATCGATGGGCAAGCACTCTCAACTAGATGGGTAAATAACAAGGTGAATTTGTTTTAAATTTTTGCCAGGAGTGTCAATTTGCTTTTTAATTATGCGCTCCATTTTTATTTTATTTTTTTTATAAAGAATTTAAAAATATATATATTTTTCATAAAAAAATACTTAATGTAATAATAATTGCATTATTGGTGGTAGAAGTAGCGATTTTTGGGTGGAAGTATTGGACCCATGGTGGCAGTAGTGATGGCAATAATAATGATGATGATGGTATTGAGCCAATGGTTGATGGTGGTATTGAGCCGGTGGCGGTGGAAGTGATGTCAATAATAGTGATGATGGTGCAGACCAAAATGATTGATGATGGTATTGAGCCGGTGGTAATAATAGTGGTAGTAATAATAATGATAATGGTAGTGATAATAATAGTGATGATGGTGGTATTGAGCCTGCAGCAGTGACGCCAACAATAATAATAATGGTGTCGATAGTGTAGGTGCAGTCGAGAAGAGATACCAATTTTAGTGTCAAAATTTTTCTTTTACCCCCTAAAAGATAAAATTATCATTTTACCTCTGAAAGTGCACTTTATCAAATCAGCTTCATGTGCATTTCACCAAAAATAAGTGTCAAAATGGCCATTACTCTTACCGTCCAGAATTATTATTTTATTCTTAATGGGTCAACATTATAATTTTGTTAACAATATCACAAAAAATCATTGATTAAATTAATAACATAGTTAAAAGCATACTACACATCATAACAAAACTAACATGATGTTTGATATATTTTTTCAAATCTCAAGAGTAATTATATATATATATATATATATATTTTTTTTTTCTAATTCTTAGAGGATGTGAGAGTAATTTGTTACTCTTTTTTTTCTTTTTTCTTTTTTTTACACTTCTTTTTTCTGAGGCACTGTTGTAGTGCTGAAAAAAAAAAAAAAAAAAATTAGAAGAGCAGTCCAATCCAGACCAAACTGCATGGTTTGATTTAATTTTCTTAATGCACGATTCAACCTTGGTTCTTAAAATAGGCCATCCATACTTTACGGTTTAGTTTGTGATTTTGTAGTTACAAATCCAATTTGATACCAAACCGGGCCATTTAAATATATACATGAAGAGGCTAAATGTGAAATGGGTCGGGTCCAAGCCTTGGGCCGGCCCAATCCATTGAAGTTCGAATCCAAGTGGGCTGGATGAGTATATGGGCAAACCAATTGAACCCAACTTCATGATCAACAGTCCGTCCAGGTCCTCAAGCACTTGGGTCCAACCCGCAATGGAAAGGCTAGTCCAGCCGTGGTGCTGGGCTAGGCCGAGCTGCGAGACTGAACCTATGGGCCGAACAAAAAATAGGCCGATCTCATACAAAGATATCCAAATAGGATCAGCCCATCTCCATGAATGATCCTATAAGAGACCGAGACAAGGCATAATGGTGCCGAGCTAAGGCACAGCGGTATCGAGCTGAAGAAACCTCGCAAGGAAACGTGGAAGTTGTGAATGTGTGCATGTGCAAGTTGCCACCTCAGCTGGTCCCCTACACCTAGAATCACGGAAGTTGTTGAATCAAAGGAATGTGGTTTATTATCAGCATGACTACAATGAGTATATGCATTCAATGACAACTACCAAGTGGTCCTCCACCTTGAGCAACGCTAAAAGGACACTTGGCATCATCCAAACTCCATGAACCCACCTTGAGAAGCAAGCAAGGAAAACTATATATACAACATGAACTTCACATTGAAGATAACTGAACAATCCCAAGCAAAATCACACTTGGATACAAACTCAACTCTCGATATATTTTTTCTCCGATTGCTAATTCCCATACCAGAGGGGTTATCCGGCCAACCTTGGCCAGGCAACTCTAACAGTGTTTCCTGTGGCAGGAACCTCAGTCCCTGGATAGTCCAACCGAGTGCGGAGCCCCGATCCACTTTCATCTAGTGCGGAATCCGGTACGCACAATACATATATATAATTTGTGACCTACTGTGAGCATTCAAATATTTTATTTGTATCAAATATATATGCATAAGTTGTGACGTTTTATTTTTGTAAATTTATTCTTATATAGTAGTAAAATTAGTTCTAAACAATTATTTACACAATTTTTAGATTATGAATAATATTTTGTGATCATATTGTGAATGATGACAATGTTTGTAAAAATTGTGATTTCAAATTGAACCGAACCACGGTTTACTAGTTCAATATGGTTTGATTCTAAGATTTTCATGATTTGATTTGGTTTTAGATTTCATGAAGTCATAACTAATAATTTGGTCTTGATTTATTCTTAAACTGAACCAATCTGAATCATCCTCACCCGACACCGCACTGCCAGACAATTTGGGAAAAGGAAAATGTCTTTGTGTATGAGCTGACAAGATGAATCTAGTGGCATCAATCTGAGGGCTTAGCACAAAGCATGATTTTGAAAATTAAACCGGACCGACCTATTGATCCGTCGATCGAGCCAAGTTACCCACATAATCATTTGTATTGCAAACTCGCCGGTTGAACCGGCAGCTCGCTTGAATCGCCGGGTTGACAGCAACATTCCAAAACATTATTGATGGTAGAAGGATTTGAACCCCCAACCTTTCACAGTGTAGCATGCTAACCACCAAATCATTTTTGCATCTATTGTTTTTAATGCTAAAACTATTGCATTATAAATTTTTTTTTAGTCTCTTTATTTTATGGACATATATATATATATTCTCTCGAACTTAATTTTGTTTTTAAAAATATATTATAAAATTATTTATGACATAATTATGATATTACAGTTTAATTCCGATTCATTCGCGATTAAACCAATGACCAATCTATCCGATCACTTTTCTAATTCACTTACTAGTCCAATTTTCAAAACATTAGCACGAAGGTCTTTTCCGTGCAAGTAGTAGCCAACTTTGTTGTGTGTAATACTGGTTTTTAGCCTTGATTTTATAAATGCATAGCTCCTAAGATTTAAGTTGCTCTGTATTTGATAAACTTTGTTACTTATATGGAAACTAATTACAAGATTAGACACAATGGACTCAGGTGCGTGGGCTGATACATTTAAAAATAAAAAATAAAAAATTAAACTTGTATTTAGAATATGAATTTTAGAAGAAATTTAAAAAAAAAGAAAAAAGAAAAGTAAATAAAATAATAATGAAAAAATTAACTTATATTTCATTTACATTTCTTTCAATTTTTTACTTTTCAAATTTATGACTCAAATACAATCTTAGAATTTTAATTCTCTTCAATTGGACATCCAATTTCAACCGAAAAGATATTATTGGGCTTGGTAGGCCTCACCACAAGACCTATTTTAGCAATTTGAACTTTTTTATTTTCGTAAAATTGTTGAGCTTAGTATCCATGCCACCACAAAAAAATAAAATAAAATATAATATAATATAATAAAAAACCAGGCATCAGTAATCACATAATCGAATTACATTTGTTTTCAAAATTTTAAAAGTCTATTCTAGAATTTGGAATCCTTTGCTTATTTATTTATTATTATTGTAAAAGACAAATATGATTCAATTATGTTGCTATTGATGTCTAATCAATTTTAGTTTTTGTATGAACAATTTTGCAAAACTAAACTAGAAATGGTTTAACTATTAGGTGAGTAAACTTATCGCCTAAAACCCATATCAATGGAGAAGTTATTGATTGGTTTAAGGACAGCGCTACATGACACTCCACATGTATTATGATTAGCGGAGAAAGTGAGACTTACGATTTTATATTGGATGATTGGAGAATATAAAGAAGCATAGGAGTTTATAATTGGCCTAAGATATGACCACGTGGTACCCTAGAATCAATCAATAATTTTTCATATCAGTAACTTATATGATTTGTATTCATTAATCATTATCATAATAATTTTTACCAATAATCATACATAGACACATACAAACATACTCGCAAGTTTTGGGTGGACCCCAAGCCAAGAGATGATAGGACCTATAAAGATTTGTGAGTATTTGGTATATGAATAAATCAATTGGTGTATCAATTAGTTTATTAATGGATAATATTATATAAATTTAAAAATTTTGAGTTTTTATAATTTGTATAGCAGGTGAAGTTTATAATTTTAAGGTGACAATGTCATAATATATATTGGTATACTAACTAACTGCAATATTAATTAGTGCATGTAGCACAACTGTAGGTATATTTGTGTGTATGAACATTGATAGTTTACTTAACGGGTATAATTCAATTATTTTCATTAATAGATTGAATTATAAGAAATACAAGATTATTTCTTAAAAAATATTTACATTGATAACATAACATTTCAATAAAGAAGTTTTTCAAACTTAAAATTAATAAATTCTTTATAAATAAAATTGAACAAAAAGATAAAATATAAGATATAAGATATGTCAAAAATTTTGAAAACAAAATTATTTGTAATTTTGCATATCAAAAAACAAGCAAAATCAAATTTTAAACCAAAAAAACATATATGACAAAAATATCTATTAAAAAAAAATTATTTTTCAATAGAACAACAAAAAATTAATATTTTTATGGTGATACAACTCTCCTGTGTGCATGGCTCAAATCTATTCATGTGTTTGGTATAAATTTTTTATGTCAAAAATACATTTAAAACAATTTCATTTATAGTGTAATTAGTTATAACTGTCCCGCATATTTACAACTTCATTTCTGCACACAGCAGATTCTGCTGCACACCCCGCGCAGAAGCATCCCCAAACTCACAGGAGAACCCAACACCACCTCTCCAATAAAATACCTAGCTAAACAGAAACCATTTCCATTCGGTTAAACTCTCCCTACAGGTATGATAGTTACACCACAAAAATGTCACATATATCAGATTCAGATCTCCTTGATTAATCTACAGTTTCATCCCCTGAACTCAATTGGGGAATGTCTCCAACCATCAAGTCTAATTCAGCAATTTGAATTTTCCAGTGTTTTTTTTTTTTTTTTGGATACAAGGTCCTTTACTCTATGAACATATCCATGTTTTAATATTTAATCTTAATTTTGACAGGTTGGAGTCTGATTTAGTCTTAACATATATTCAACACAAGATGAATCCAAACCATTGTACATAATCCATGTGAGATGAAACAAGAAGCACCTTATTAGCCAAACAACATAAAACACTGCAATTTTATTTACTAATCACAAGTTTGGATATGACAGTAACTTTATCAGCTAGATAAACAACTAGCCTGCAGCATACAACTAAACCAAACGAGTAGTACTTTTTAGTCATATCCAAGAGGGGATGACTTTTGTGATCTTCAGTCTTCAAGGTAAGGTATAAGCTGCAAGACACAATTCACACAGCTTTAGGATTATACTACAGAAAAGTAAAAATTTACAATGGTAAAAACAACATTGCATGGGTGAGAAAAGAAATCTCAAAGCACCAACTTCCAACACCAGTGCTGGCATGGTGGAGGCCAGCCAAAACAGTGATCACCATCCTTTTTAGGTGAACCTTATTGATTGAGTTCGAAAGCACCACGTATGTGCATATGACTCAGTGGTGGTGCTATGAGAGTAATGAATAATTTTCCAAGAGAATAAATATAAGGGTGATAAGCGACGGATGTTATTGGATATAACAAACCTCCACACTTATAGCCAACAGGACGGTCAGAGAGGTTGCAGCGTTTGGGAATGGTTATGGCAATTTCAGGGTTGACTCCAGAGTTTTTAGCAGTGTTGGAAAGCATAACAGCGCAAAGGCATCCAGGGTTTTGGCCCAACTTCTTCACCTGAAGGCAGCAAGCACTAGAAGGTGTAGCATTTTCATCCTTTGCTGCTGATGCACAAGGAATCAACTTGAAAGCTTCTGTGTCTGGAGAAGCCTTTCCGCATTCACCAGCCCCATTAACCCCTCCAAGCTCTGCAATGCCTAGAAACAAAAGAAACCCCAGAACACAAATGTACTTCTTTGGAGCTTCCATTTCTTTTACTGCTGTGTGTGTGTGTGTAGCTCAAACTCTTCCACTACCATGTGTTAAACACTTGTAACTCCATGGGCTATATAGAAAAAGATGACTGGATTACCAACTAGCAAGTAGGATCAACATGGTTGGTGGGTACACAAGAAAACCCACAAAGTCAGTGGAAAGAGCACTAGACCAAATTTTGTTGTTTCTATGTCAGCACTTGCTCCACTTAAGAAAGGGTTTTGAGGGCTATCTGGCAATTTTTAGCCAATGAACACTCAGATGCCTGCTAAAGTCATCACTCACACTACATTATTTTGTTCATCCTTGAATATGCAAAGGGAGTTTATCACAAAAAACTGTCGGTGACAATGACAATAAACTGTGAGTGACCAATATTTAAAGATCACAACGCCACCCATACTCTAGAATTTTGTAATATCTGGTGTTGATTATTGCAAGCTAAAGCATTTCATCCCAACTTTTCGGATAAGTTGCAATGACCTCCCATTTTGAAAAAAAAAATAAAATAAGCCCCACAAATTTAAGTCACATTGGGCTCCTATGAAGTTTAAATTCACATTAGCCTCATTTCAATAGTAATTCATTACTCAGACGAATAGAAAATTTATATTGTCATCTTTTTTAAATCAAAATATATATTTTACCTTATTTATTTTTGTGCTCTCTCACCAAATGTGCTCTCTTACTGAAAGAGAGATCAGTATAATAATGTCAAAACTATAAGGTTTATTATATTTTCTCCAGACTTGAGGATAGGTTTATTGCATCAAACAGTATTACACAACTTCAATAATTAAAAGATCGGTATTAGTTCCAGAAACTGCACCAAATGAGTAGTTGCTTCTGATTGTGCAACCACATCTTCAAAAGAAGCTGCGGATCTGCAACATTAGCCAACCCAGTGGTAATAAATGTATATATTAATGCAGAAAGCATTGTAGGTAACAAAGCACAAACCACAATCAGAGCTCAAAATGAAAATTGAGATCAATCTGCATCAATGCTACCAAGCCCATTATCTGTGTTCACAAAATCTAAGTGTAATCGAGTTCTAGTCCTCAGGTAAATTATGGCTTGCAATTTTTCATAGGAATTTTGAAGGGCTGAGCTTGTTTGGTTTGAATTTTTAAGATTCACTTTTCTAAAAATTAAAATTTTTTATTTTTTGTATTTTTTTTTCACTGATTTTTTTTAATATTCTAAGCAATTTTTTTTAATTTTTAGATATACTTGACATAAATACACTTAAAAAATATAATATTTGTGGGGAAAAAAAATCTTTAAAAAATTCACTAAATAACAAAAATATCAACAAAAAAAAATTGAGAATTTAATACATTTTTCGTATTCTTGTGTATTTATTGATTTTTTTTTTTAAAAAATTTACAAATATTTTACTTTTTAGATACATCTAAGTAAGATGCATCTAAAAAAGTGAAAAAATTGCTTAAAATTTAAAAAAATATTCACTAAAAACAAAAACAAAAACAAAAAATTCAATTTCTAAAAAATTAAATCCAAAAAATTGAAACCAAACACACTTTCCTCCTATGATGCTGCTTACTCAATTTCTCTTATTTTACACCTTATAGAGTATGTTTAGATCTTGTATTCCTGGAAGGGGAAAAACAATTTTTATTCTGTCCCTTTTTTTTCCTTTCCACTACACATCCAAAATTCAAACAGTCTCATCCCCACAAAACTTATTAACTGCCAATCCAAGGCACCTATCATCAAAGGATAAAATAGCAGTGGTGAGATGTTGACATATGGCACTATCTAGTTCTGGTTCTTTCTTTTCTCTTTTTCTTTTTTTGGGACATCAATGTTGCAAAAACCATTGTGTTTACAAGCCTGGTGTTCAAGTATTTTAGAGCTAGAGAAACCGGCTTTGAGCAAGGAAAATGAGCTCCACTACTTTCTCAAATATTTTGACCAATCACTGCACAACTTAAGAAATGTCAAAAATATGTTATGCAATACATAAATTTGTATATACAGTCAAAGTTTGGACACAAATTAAAAGAGCACATATATTACAAATCTAGGAAGGGATGTGCACTGCCTCCAAACCCACCAATTTTCATCGGCTCACAGGCTCACATAAGGGGTTAATGGGGAGGAGAGCACGAGCTTCCCCATCCTATTAAATATAGATTTATAATTTAACCTTAAAAGGTTGGTTATCCTTCATTTTGCAAAGACAACCAATAAAATTATGTTACAATCATCTCTCTCTCTCTCTCTCACTTCCATTCATAAAACAAATAAAAGAAAACACACAATTCAGTCTCTAGTATGCCTCTTCTATCATCCTCCTTCCTCCCAAAATTTTCAAAAAAAAACGTATTTTGACAACACAAAGATGACAAAGCAGACAAAGAATATAATGGAACTTGATCCATCAGGCCAATTGGGCAAGCACACTCCTAAACTTTTAAAAAATAATAATAATAATAATAATAATAAAACCCAATGATCAATCATTTTTCTATGGTTTATCTCATCAAGCATCATATAATAGTAAATATGAACACACCAAAAAAATGTATGCATATGCATCAAGACACCCTTTAACCAGAAGAATTCTTCTCTTTCATTGCATTATCTCTGAAATAGTAACCAACAGTGTTATGAAATGTGCACCTAAGCATGCGCCTAGGCCCAAGTCCCATCCAAGTCCAATATTTTCACCTTGTAGTGCTCCAGGCTAGGCAACTTTGATAATTCGCACTTAAGGTGTGCGACTAGGCCAAGGCGCAAAAAAGCTCAAGGCTTGCACCTTGAGGGCTTTTTTTTGTTTTTTAATTGTTGCTTTGATTGATTTTGTTTAAAATCTGATCATTGATTAAACATGATGCAACTATAAAAGATCCATACTCTTAAGTACACATGCCAAATACATTGGGCATTCAGCCACAAATCAACGATAAAAGAAAAATTAGTCTTAATTTCTAATCTCCACAAAACACTTTGTTGCTGCCTGCTATCGTTATCCAATATAGAAGTTCCAAAAATTCTTCTTCACGTTGCTATCTTCTTCTTACATTTCTCTCATTCTTTTCTCTTCTCTTCTTCTCTGCATTGTTGTTTTCTCCACTTCTCTTCTCTCCGTTTCTTCTTATCTACATTATTTTCTTGTACAAGGTGCGCTTCACTTCGGTAAAGCCTGTACCTCGCCTTGTGTCTTGCCCTTGCACCTAGGCACCAAGAGACCTTGGCACCTCGGTGCGCCTATCACTTTTAATAACACTGGTAACCAAAATTCAAGAAAACTATCTAATGGTGTGCTAGACAGACAAATAAATGCAAATACCTAACACATGACAGATTTCAACAAGTCATTATCAATAAGATAACAAGATTACAACATAATATTAACCAACAAATTATTTCCTTTCATTGCGTACTCTTGGAAATAAAAGAATTCAAGGAAAGTATCACCTAGAGGGCTAGATATATAAATGAGTTGATGGTACCTCAGCAAGCAAGTTACTCTTATCTCCAAACATGACTCAATTCTTCACTAAGATTAGAGTAAAAATTTGAACAAAATTTTCAGGGCATCTATAACATTATCACTGTTAAACTTAAATTTTAGAATTAAACTCTCATCTATTCCTTGCAAATGGCTAATTAAATAATGCTACATGTCACCAAATAGTTTGAATTTGAGTTTGCAAATGGATCTCCCTTCATTTGGGTAAAAAATGAAAAACTCAATTTGATATGAGTTTGAGATAAAATGGAGGCTAGAGAGTGGTTTGGAGTGTGCGCTTAATCAAATATGAACTTGAGTCATAATTTGAGCAAAGACAACATATCCAGTCCTTACACTTGAGTTCATTAAATAAAAAAATTTCTTCTCAAGTATACATATTAATAATCCAGTCAAGAACACAACTAAAAAGAGAGACACTTTGATTTAAGAAATTTTCGAGTTAAATTCTAGTAAAATCTCTAGTAATATTGTCTTAACTCTAATAATATTGTTCCAAAAATTGTATTAATTCTTATTGTTTTAGTTCTTTCTGTATAATGCAAAGGGTGCCACCCCTCTGCCACTCACCAAGCTTTTACTTCACCAAATTTCAGTTTGACGATTTTAGTACTCTATATCGAATGTCATCACTATTAAATCAAAATGAGTTACCAAAACACATCCAATTGTCACCACTATTGAATCAGAATGAGTTCTTAAAAGTAATGAAATTAGTGATGTTTGGTAATAATCCATTGATGTTTTTGCTTATTACTAGTAGTGACTGCTTTATGTTATGAACTCAGTGGTATTTGGTTAACCTGTAGTGGTGTTGGATATGAACCAAATGAATTTATATGCACTTTTTTTAAGTGTGTACATTAGTTGTTTCCTAAAATTTTTATACTTTTAAAGCTCTAAGTAAAATCATGTTTCATACAACATAAAAGTGTCCACAAAATCATATTTTCTTGCTTTTTAAAATTTTATTTGTAAATTTAATGATAATCTTTAATTTTTATGTTATTTTTTAGTTGAACTTAAATATAATATTTTCGTTCTAATGAAATGAGAAAAACTATGATACATATGCATCTTATAACTAACCAAAAAAATAACATGCCTTCATACTTTACGAGTTATAACTAAAAAAAAAGTTATAACCAAACAACACGAGCCATAACTAAAATAAAATCAAAACTAAACAAAAAAATTAATCATAACTAAAACAAAAATTGGCATAACTTAGGAGTGTTTGCGATAGGGGATGTTTATAGTAGAATTTCCCGAACGAAATAATTATAATTTTATTGTCAATTTTGAATAAAACTATCAGTGAGAGTTAAGATCAAAAACCATATAAATTATAATAAAAATAACATCACATTATGTCATGTAACAAACACCATAATGAGTGATCTGGTACACAGGTGTGTATTATAAAACTTTCATTAAAATTAAAATGGAAAAAAATACATATATCTGAAGCAATCTAAGAAAGGAACATAGAAAGGAAACTAGTTCCTTACACTTAAAAAGCTGATTCAGGGGAGAGACTGAGAGACTCTCTTTTCTCTCTCACTCATTTTGTGCCTCTGTCTGAACCGAACAGAGACTGCATATCCTTGCTCCGTCCGGTTATTCTGAAGGCATATTTACCTATATATATAAATCTTGTGTATATATCTGTCCAGGTATATATATATATATATATGTACACAAGCATTGATACACATACACATCAACTATATTAAATTTGTGAGTGCAAAAATTAGTAAAATATGTCCAAGGCTGCTTGGAGGACAACTGAGGGTGAAACAGAGAATCCTCTCACAGAAGCCATAGAAGAAAACCCAGAAAGAATAACTCTTTCTAGGTCAAAATTAGTGTATGCCCCTTAACTAAGCCAATCTATGAAATGTATAATTCATATGGCTACTCTAAGAAGCATTCCACATTAAAAGAAGAGATTAAAAAACAAAAGAAGAGAGATTTACCACAGAAAACCCCACCAGCCAGAGAGGGAGAGCTTACTGGAGGAGCTGCTATAGGGAGGAACCTAGGGTTTTAAGCTGCCTCAAAATTACTGAAAAGACCAAAAAATCCCTATCTGTTGCCGACGAATAACATTTTTGCCCAGTCTCCTCACGAGGAAAGCCACGTGTAAAGCAAAATTTAGAAATATATAAATTTATTTTATTTTTATATAATTTTTTAGATAAATTACAAATTACTAATTAGTGTACCAATGGCCCTGTTTGGTAGAGCTGTGAGAAAGTGACTATAGCTTATGCCTTAATAGCTTATTTTTGACTTATAAATTAAACTTCTCCTGCTCCACTCAAAGAATAAGTTGATTTTTGACTTACAAAAAGCTATAAGCTGCATTGTTAAGCTAAACCAAACACATCAAAATAGCTTAAATTAAGCTGAAAGCTGAAATAAGCTGAAAAAAAAACTATACCAAATAGGGCCAATATATGTTTTAATATTACAATTTTAAAATTATAGACTTTACCTATTATACAAACTACAATGACTCAAAACCAATAAAATCATGTCACATCATCTATTAATACATTAATTGGTGTATATAACTTTATTCATTATAAATACAAGAAGTATACTTAAAATGCGGATTACTTTCTATAATTTGAAAAATTAAAAATATTTCTATAAGAATTTTTTTAGCACAATTAATTAGAAAATTAAAATTACTAACTTCATTTTTATACAACAATAAAATTACCTAAATTATTAATTAAAATATATTTTTGACATCATTAAAAATTGTTAGTTAACTTGATGATGTATTGATAAAATAGGTCATTTGTTATGAAATTCAAAACTTAAAGATATGAAATGTAATTTCTAAAACCATAAGCAATTCATATTATAAGCAAATATCAAGAAATGTATCTATAATTTACACAATTTTTTTTTAAATGATTGGTTATCGCAAACCAATCTTCCCAAACTCTATTAAATCAGTGTAGATAGCAAGTATGAGTATCGTATCTATACGAACTATTGTGTATTTAAAAGCTATTCTAAATATTTATTTTTCAAATAATTTAGTTGATAATTGGTAGTTTGTTTTTAAGAGAATTAATGAAATCCTAAATTAATAAACAATAAAATTGTATTAAATTAATTGGATTAGGAATTTAGGAGTCCGAACCCACCACTAGTTTAGTACTTGGATTTGCAATTGATGAAGCACATGAATGCTTGATTGGAATAAACCAATTCCTCAAGTGTAAGTCGAAAATTAGAGGGAAAGATAAAATTGTGTTCGAAGCGTGAGTATGTCCTATCTCGACCAATATAGATTGTTCACTCCAAACTAGAGTTCGTGGCACAATCTATCTAGTCATAGCATAGACCGTCTTGGATTCCGAAAACAACAACAATGAAAGAAAAAGTAAAATATTCATTCACCAATCAAGAGATCGAATGAAGAGTAACGATAGAAGAATATGAAATTGAAGTCCAAAGTTTTACACAATTATTCCAATCAAAACATTACAAGTGTAACTATTAAAGATTACAAAAACCAGTTACTTGACTAGGGTTGCATCAAAACCCTAAGTATAGCTTCTCACTTCTAGCCCTCCGAAAGTTAGAACCCTAGAAAAGTCTATTTTTCTTCCTTTTATTCTCAGAAAATAGAACTAAAATTTTCGTACACAATTCCTAAGGTGGCCCACTCAAGGGCCTACATTGGCTGCTCGAGCGGTGGTGGGTCGTACGTGTGGTAGGCTGGTAGGCAGCGAATTTTCATTGCTTGAAACATATTGTTCGCTTTGGCGAGGTGGGCGTGGAGCCCCGTCGGCTGCACGGTTTTGTTCCTAAGGGGAAAAGGCCTCTTGCAAGGTGGAGGGGGCCAGTATGTTTATAAGGTGAAGTCGGTCCGTCCCTTCCAGACGATGTGGGATTGCCCCAACATAATCCCCAGCAGACTGGGTCTCAACAGCGAGGAAGAGACGAGCCCTCATTCTAGTGCCAAATTTGCATGCTTGTCCACTCGCGCCCCAGCAAGATATTGTCCGCTTTGGCGAGGTAGGCACAGAGCCCCGTCAGCCGCACAGTTTTGTTCCTCCTTAGTAGAAAAGGCCTCTTGTCTGGGTGAGTGCTAGAACAGCTCAGCCGGCAGAGCAAGATACTGTCCACTTTAGGGTTGAGGGACGGAAATGGCTTTAAAGACCTTTTGCAAGGTCGAGGGGGCTAGTACGTTTATAAAGTGAAGTCGATCTGTCCCTCCCAGGCGATATGGGATTGCTCCAAGATACAATTTGTGTGCCTGTCCACTCGCGCCCCAGCAAAATATTGTCCACTTTGGTGAGGTGGGGGGCGGAGCCCTGTCGGCTGCACGGTTTTGTTCCTCCTCAGGAAAAAAGGCTTCTTGTCTGGGTGAGTGCTAGAACAGCTCAGCCGACAGAGCAAGATATAGAGCAAGATACTATCTGCTTTGGGATTGAGGGATAGAGCTGGCTATCCCTCTCCCCCCCCCCCCCCCTTACGGCTTTTAAAGGCCTCTTGCAAGGTAGAGATGGCTAGTGTGCTTATAAGGTGAAGTCGGTCTGTTCCTCCCAAGCGATGTGGATTGCCCAACACAATTTATTTTTCTGATAACAGGGTCACATGAATAGGACCAACTGGGGCATTTGTCAGCTTGATTAACAAAATGTCAAAGTATTATCTGGACCTTATGTGTGTGAGGATGGACACAATTTCAAGTTTGCGGAAGCAATAGAACAATCATTTGTCTATTTCTATTTAATTGTAATCCTTAGAGCATCTCCAACGGTTCATTATTTTTTTCACCAAATTTGAGCAAAAAATAACTAATTTTCTCAATCTGATATCGCTTGCTCCAACCGTGCATCAAAAGGAAAGGATCATCTGGTGGGTTGACCGGTAAGGCAAATTATTTTTTTTTTAATCTGTTTGAACCTTTTTGACCGGTTTAAACCTACCTATTTGAAAGAGAACCGGTCGACCGATAGGTCAACTGGCCAGACATCTGGTTGGTTGACCGGTTGGGCCACTCCAACGGTATAGCATAGTGAAAAGATGAAATATGGAGTTTGTCCTCCGTTTGATGAAACTTTTGTTCTGTTCTCATTTTGATATCAATTTAGTGAAACCATTGGAGACACAAACAGTGGTTTTTTCATCAAATTTCAAATCTGATGCTGGGTTTGATGCACTGTTGGAGATGGTCTTAAATACATACATGTGGAAGTATATACATGTCTTACTAACACAACACCACATAAAGACACCCAAGAAATCAAGTAATAAGTAAATGCTCTCAGTTCCTAAATAATTTTTGATCATATAATCACTTACATGAAAGTTTTTTTTTTTTTCTCGTATTCTCTTCCCTGAGAAAACCTCAGTGATCAATCTGAAGCAACCTGATACCATTTGAAGGGCTGATGGCTCCTCCTATCGCTCTGAACCTCCCATGCCAGTTTGGGATGCAGGCAACTCATCATTTTTGTGTGGAACAGTACCTGACCCTCCCGTTGGATTTCCCCAGTTCTTCATTTTTGGTTCACTGCCAAGATAATTTGTCAAGACTCCTTTTACCCCAAAACCACGACGGGGAGGCTTGTTGCTGTTGTCACTGAGGAATGGAGTTCTCTCTCCCCTTGCAGGACTATCCACCAGTGGTGCAGGTGAGAAGTTTGGTGTGCCAAAAGCTGTTTTGTAAGGTGTGCCCGAGACAGGCACTGAATATGGGATTGAAACTCTCTTGTGAGCAATCACACTTACTGTTGGAACTGATGAGAGCTCATCAGAATGTCTGGTCAGGTCATCCACATATAGTAGATCATCAATACGTGCCATGATATTAAATGCCAAGCTTTCTAAAACTCTCGAGTAGCTCTCCAGAATGGATTTTCCAACATCCTGTAAAATAGGAAAAAACTAAAATAAAAAAGTACGTTCAACAAAACATTATAGAGGTCAAAGAATGAAACTGGAAACACCAGAATCCTTTAATGTCTGGAATCTGAACCTTGTTGCACTGTATCTTGCTAGTATCCAAGGTAGTCTGGGTTAGACCAGGGAACCGCTGTTTCAAGCAACTCAGGAGATTTTCAGCTCTTCCTGCAAGCAATTCTTGTTTATCTGCATCAACCATTAATTCTTTGACTATATCCCAAGATGATATTGCAGAGGTGCGGGTTGAATTAGTTATGGGTTTTGAGTGAATTCGTCTACGCCATACATAAATTGATGCCTCCACACGGTTTGCAATCTCCAGAGCAACATGTTCTGTGGACAGGTCAAGGCAATCAAGCAAGCACTCTGAGGAGAACTGATCTGAAGTAATGTACCGGTAAATAACCTCACCTAGACAGTCTCTCCCATTCTAATATCAAGGGAGGAAAAAAAAAAACAATGTAAGCTGGCCTATTGATAGATTTAGGCACAAAAGAATCATGATTAAAGGAAAAAAATAAAAATAAAAAACACAAGCATGTTTGGGTGCCAAAAGCTACTCATACAATTGTCCTGTGGATTTAGCAGGATGTTACACGAATATTTGGCAGTATTCCATCATTAATTGGCTATAGATACTGATATTGGCACGACTTTGGAGAATTTTATGCACAATCTTGCTTCAATCACATGAAAATTGAATGTCAAACCTTTGGAAGTGCTTCCAAGTATGATTCAGGAACTTCCATTTCGGCTAAAGCAGTACTGTTAATAGACACGCAAGCTTTTAGTATTTGATTTGCACATTCACGCTTGTGATGCAATTGCTTCCTTGTATCTTCATGGAGACCACCAAGAGAGATACGAGGCACTGGTAGCCACCACTTCTCCTCTTGCCGCTGAATGGGCTTACAGAAAGAGGCTGACTCATCAGCATCTTTAGCTATAATTCCTTGATCAACATACCAAAACTCTGTCTTGCTAAAACTATCTAGTATCTCCTGTGATAGGTTAAAAAATGACTTTTAGCTTCAAATTGCTTTTCAAAATAGAGTAGCGACAAAGGGAAGAAAAAAAGCAAGGTTGGGTCTTACAATGAGTATGTCATCTAGTTTACAAAGTGCTGGAAGGTTGATGGAAAGATCTGATCGCGGTTTGCAGGTCATGACCTGAGCGGCAAATGCAAAACCAATCATGAAACATGTGATTATGATATAATCACCCAACAACCATCTTCTTTTACTAATTTCCCTACTGGGTTTTGCACATTTTTTGATCACTGATTTGTTTAACTTCAATGTCAGATTTTTAGCATGATTTTTCACTGAATATGACCTTCCATCATAAATAAAAATTTGAAACAAAGTGAAAGGCCAACTTCGGATGAAAATTTCAGAATTAAAGTGGAAAGTGATCTAAAGTAAAGTTACAATATCAATTCATTTTAGTTTAATATTGCCTTTTATTGCAGGCTGATCTAGGAAGGGAATTACAATTGAACAAAATAAAGTAACATTTCTTAGTAAACTAAAGTTTATTGTTAATTGAATATAGAAATAAGCTTGGAAGTACCTCAAGCTTACTTCCATCTGGAAATGTTTGCCAAGAAGGTGCAAACTCAATGATGTGATCGCTAACACAGAGAAGGCATTCCATCTCTCTTCGCCACATTGATTTCTTCTCGGAAGGCAATGGTTCCAATCTCCATAGTTGCCCGAATGCAGTAGCTACAATAAAGGTATAATAACCAGTATAATAACATTAACCCTAAGCAGAGGAGCAAAACGAAGGCATAGCAAGGCCTATTTGGTATTGTTTTCATTTTGTTTTTTAATCTTGTTTTTTGTGTTATGAAAAAATTGAAAACAGTTCATTTTCTTATCTTTTCTTCTTGTGCAAAAATACTTCTCCGAAATTCAAAAGAAACTCTTTATTTTCTAGAAAGTGAGTTGGTTTAAGAATTTTTTCCTTTTGTTTATAACAGTTTTGAGAAACATTTAGCCAAAGAAGATGAGTGAAACCCAATCCAGAGAGAGAGAGAGAGAGAGAGAGAGAGAGAGAGTACCACAGAGATTAGTGATGGCATTTGAAATGGCCAATGCTGTGGAAACCCCTTTACCACTCCCTGACATGTCTTCGCCAAGCAACAATTTCGAAAACCTTTCCTTCATCATGCTAATTTCTATTCAATTCAAATAAAAAGTAAAAAACCAAAAAAGTCAAATTACAAAATGCCTAACTCAACCACTTGATTTATTATTATTATTAATTTTTTTTTTTCAAATTACAGAAACTGTATAGTTGTATATCGGTATGCGTGTTTGCAGCTATTTCGCTTTGTTGGGTTGAATTACTCTTTCCGAATAACAAAGCGGAAGGAAGCACAAAAACCATATATCATTATTTTCTTTTCCACTTTTCCTTACTTTCTCGGCAACCAAACGGAGGATTTAAAGCCACCAAAAAAAACAAAAAAACAGTGACCAACCTAAAATTTTCGAACCCAGTTTCTTCAACTTGGAATCGTCCAAATAGGGTTTGTGTTCACCTTCGGATACATCAGAAATCGAGCATTTTGAGAGATCGGCCTTGTGAATAGGCCAACCCAATCGAGCCGGCGAAGGACACACCTTAGCCTCCGGTTTGCGAGTCGAAGTTTCAGAGCTCGATCTGCTTGAACTTGTGGTACTGTCTCTGCAGTCGGATGCCCAATTGGTAAGCGATCCGGTTCCATCACCATTTCCAGCGAAAGATTCGAACCCATCTTTTCTCTTACTTTTCTCAGCTGAACTTTCCATATTGGGCTTATTTTACAAGAAAATAAATCGAGCTCTGCAAGAAAATCTGTTTGAAACCCAAAAGAAAAAGACTAGTATTAGCTAAAGCTTCTTCTTTGATTCAGCCTGGGTAGACAAAGAAGCATTGTCATCATCATCCTTTTAGAATTCTAATCACTCTCTACTCTGTACCTGTCTGGGTCTCTCTCTCTCTCAATTTGAAGGGTAACTTGGCAATTGCCGACTGCCAACGTCTCCGTCTCTCTCTCTCTCTCTCCCTATTCAAAATTTCACATGTAAAAGGTCTATTCAAATAAAGAATACAAGAAGGAAATTTAGCCGTAGGGGCGACGGGGGAGCTTCTATATGCACACATCATATCCCTTCTTTCCACGTATTTAATGTGAAAGTGTGTTAAAAAGTTATGTATGCAGAATATGTATAGAGTGAATGGTATGGGTAAATAAATGCTCTCTTTTGTCATAATTTTTTATTTAATAAAATTAATTAAAAAAATAAAATAATTAATTATTTTCATATGCAATAATAAAATTACTTGAATTAATATTTAAAATAAATTTATAATATTATTAAAAATTATTAATAAATTTTATGATTTATTAATAAAATTGATCATCTGTTATTAAATCCAAAACTTCATATGGTGAAATATAATTTTTAAAATTCCATAACATAATTCACATTGTAAACAATTGTCAATGTGTGTATTTATAATTTATTCATACATTATTTGTAGTAATAGACCTTGTTGTCTATTAACGCTTAAAAAAAAAAGTTGCCAGCTTACTATTTTTTATTTTCAAAGAATATAAAATTTGTTTGGTATATAAAAAATATTTTAAAAATAAATAATAGTAAGTATATAGAAAAATGTGTTTGAGAGTTATAGGAGGTATTGAGTGATGATGAAAAGTGGACAAATATAATTGCCGGTGAGGACTGTCACAGGTGATTGTCGAAGGTCACAATATCGTTAAAAAGCTGTTAAAAGGTTGCCAAAAGTCGTGACAGTGATTAATTAATCACCAAATAATCACTTTAAAAGTGACCGGAGGTTGCTGAGTCCGGATCCTTGGCCGCCATCTCCTGCGGCCCCTCCTGCGGCGGCCCAAAACGACGTCGTTTTGGGGCGAATTTTCAATTAAAAAAAAAAAAAAAATCCAGAACGACAACAAACCAAAGGAGAAGAAAAAGAAAGAAGGGAGAAGAAGGAAAATTTACATGTCCAGTTCTTGAAAACACTAAAACAAAAAATCTAACAAAATTAATACATGGCACCAACATTAAAAGGACCTTTCTCCCAATTGAACCAACTGTCCGATAAACAATTTCACCAAAACCCAATTAAGATTAGGAAATGGAAATCAAAACCCACAAAGCAAGAACCAAGAATACCACAAAATCAGTTATATATACATACATATATATATATATATAGGCATAGAAACAAACATACCAGAGGAGAAAGAACAAAGGGAGAGGTGGAGTGATTGGGAGACGGCGGCGGCTAGGGAATAGAAGAGGCCAAACCCTAGATCTAGATCGAGATGGTGAGAAGAGACCGAGGGTCTACCATTGCCTTCCTTCTTCTCCCTCATTTTTTCTTCTCCCTCATTTCTTCTTCTCGTCCTTTGGTTTGTTGCTGTTCTGTTTTTTTTTAATTGAAAATTCGCCCCAAAACGACGTCGTTTTGGGACGCCACAGATGGGGCGCCACAGATAGGGCCGCAGGAGAGAGCGGCCGAGGATCTGGACTCGGAGGTTGCTAGCGGTGGGTTGTACTAGGGCAGAGAGTAAAAAGTGAACTTATTTTAAAAAACTAGTGAAGCACTTTGCTTAAGTTTTCAAAAATTTTAACATTTTTGGAAATTTTTTTAAAATGAAAATAATATACCAGACAAATTTTGTTTTTAATTTTTTAAAGAAATGAAAACAAAAATATTAACAAACAACCCCTTACTATTTTGTTTTCATGAAGTTTCTACTTTATTTCAATCATATGTCAATATCATATTTTAGTATGTTATAAAACACTCACTATAATAGTCCATAAGTTATTTTTAAGTTTGATTCAATTTATATCGTATGATTCAATTATGTGTACCCAATTATATGCATTTGTAGTGTTTTAAATTATAATTTTATTTATTTATTTATTTTTGTGAAAAAATTATACTTTTAATTAAACAACTGTAAATAATAATAAATATTTTAAAAAAATTCAAGTCAATAATTATCTTAAATTAAAAATAAATTAAATAAAATTTGATGGTTAGTATTTTATGATGAAATTCCTTTATATTGTATTTTGATTTAAAATCATTTTAATATGACAGTTAGTATTTTTTTTAAAGGTATATTAATTTATTACTTTTATTGAATTTGTAAAAAATATTTTTTGGGGCCAATATATAGTAAATTCAAAGATGTCAATGATCAAAACTGTTGATGCTAAACTTTGTCCGATACTCTTATTATGCCAAATTTGGCACAATGGAAAATACAGTTTCGATTGGTATGGTTCGAGTCCAAAACGACGTTATTTTGAAAATTATTTTTATTTTTTATTTTTTTTATGAAGAAGAAGAAGAGACAAGAAAGAGAGAAGAGGGAGCTAGGCATCATCATCAACAAAATCTTCATCAACACATTATCATCATCAATCAACAACATCTTCATCAACATCATCATCATCAACAATATTTTTTTTTTTTTCTTTTTCCTTTATCTTCAGATCCTGATCCACTAGAGATCATCAACAACAACAACACATATCATCATTAACAACAACCAACAATCACCACAAAAAGAAAAAAGAAAAAAATTGTAAATTTTTTTTTGTAGAATCTAAAACAGAAGCAAGAGAAAACAAGAAAATTATAAAAAAATGAAAGTAAGATTATTAAAAACTGTTTTTGGGTTTTGTTTATTTTAAGAAGTTAGGGCAAAACAAATTTAAAAAAAGGGAGCTCTGGAAGTTGAACCCTAGGTTTGAATATAGATTAGAAAACAAACTACAGTGAAGGGATTTGAGTGCAGAGAAAGGGATATAGAGGAGGAGGAGGAGGAGGAGGAGGAAGGGAAGAGGTGAGGGGGGACAAACAGTCACAAACTAAAACAAACAAATAAATCAAGAAATGAACAAATCAATGAAGATGGAGGCCTCCAGCCGTCGATCTTCCTTCTCTTCCTCTTCCGCCATCACCGCTGTCACTGCCATCTCCATCTTTTCTCTTTCTCTCTCTCCTCTTCTCTCTTCCTCTTCTCTTCTCTCTTCTTTCTCTCTCGCCTCTTCCCTTCCCTCTGTCTGCATTCAAAAGCAAGAAAAAGGGGGGAAAAAAAAGAAGAGTCGTTTTGGATATTTAAGCCACTTTTAGGCCAACTTTTTCGAGCTTCGAAGTATTACTCATGGAAAATATCATGCTAAAATTGGCATGGTGAAAAACACTACTAGAATTTTTAGGGTCCATGCTAGCAATTTAGCAGAGTAATACTATGTAGCTCGAAAAAGTTGGCACAAAAGTGGCTCGAATACTCAAAACGACGTCGTTTTGGGTATTTTTTTTTTCTTCTCTTTTTCTTGCTTTTGAATACAGACAAAGGGAAGAGAAGAGGTGAGAGAGAGAGAGAGAGAAGAGAGAATAGAGAAGAGAAGAGAATAGGAAGAAAGAAGCTGCGAGAAAGAAGAAAGAGAAAAGATGGAGATGGTGGTGATGGCAGAGGAGGAAGAGAAGGAAGAGAAGGAAGATCGACGGGGTGGAGGCCTCCATCTTCATTGATTTGTTCATTTCTTAATTTATTTTTTTT
Source organism: Camellia sinensis (assembly GCF_055761805.1). Classification (NCBI taxonomy): domain Eukaryota; kingdom Viridiplantae; phylum Streptophyta; class Magnoliopsida; order Ericales; family Theaceae; genus Camellia; species Camellia sinensis. The sequence continues at coordinate 55,914,293 of NC_138968.1, forward strand.
GGTTTGTTACTGTTTGTCCCCTCTCACCTCTTCATTTCCTTCTCCATATCACTTTCTTTGCACTTAAATCCCTTCACTGTAGTTTGTTTTCTAATCTATATTCAAACCTAGGGTTCAACTTCCAGAGCTCCCTTTTTTTAAATTTGTTTTGCCCCAACTTCTTAAAATAAACAAAACCCAAAAACAGTTTTTTAAAATCTTGCTTTCATTTTTTTATAATTTTCTTGTTTTTCTTGCTTCTGTTTCAGATTCTACAATTTTTTTTTTTTACATTTTTGTTGTTGTTGTTTGTGTAGTGATTGTTGGTTGTTGTTGTTGTTGATGATGATGTGTGTTGTTGTTGTTGATGATCTCTAGTGGATTTGGATCTGAAGATGAAGGAAAAAGAAAAGAAAAGAAAAAATTGTTGATGATGATGATGATGTTGATGATGACGCCTAGCTCCCTCTTCTCTCTTTCTTGTTTCTTCTTCTTCTTCATCTTCATCTTCATCTTCGTCATCTTCTTCTTCATCTTCAGAAAAACGAGAAAGAAGGGGAAAAAAAAAGTCCAAAACAACGTCGTTTTGGACTTGGGCCATTCGAACCTTATTATTTTCAAGCTACCAATCATAATTGATTTTAGCAATAGCACATTACCAGAGTTGCTCTTTTGAGAATAATAAATAATGGACAAATTATTCTCATGTCCTCTTTGAAATAGGAGAATTCTATTTATTCTCATAATCTTTTATGTAAACTCAAAAGTCCTTAAGCGTTTCCTTCCTTCTTCTCTTTCTTTTTTTGATATACAGTCACTGGGGACCACCATCAATTGAGATTCACCGACAACCACCGACACCGACTTCTTACTTTGACCTTACCAACAACAAAAAAAAAAAAAAAAAAGAATTTTCGGTGATATTCTTGACATATATTTACTTAGATGTAGCCAAGATCACAAGACAACTCACCAGAATATTTAGATTTAGAGTAAATCTGAGTAAATCTACATCAAATTCGGCCAAATCTAAACCAAAAATGGTCGTCGGAGTATAATCCTCTCTTTATGTCTATTTCTCTCATTCAATCTCTTAGTTTTTCTTATTTTTCTCTTCTATACACCTCTTTCTTGTTTTAATGGAAAAACTTTTTCAGTTTTGAAAAATATTGTTCAAGTAAAATTGTAAAATTTTACAATTTTGAAGATACGTGTGTACTTCTCTCTATGGCTGTAGCTTTACTGATCTGAGATATCCACCATGGTCGCGACGTGAAATTATGTTTTGATAAGTTGCAAATGAGCAAACTGATAATTTTTTTGCAATTTGATGAGCAATAAATTCAAACTCTAAATTTTTACAATTTTGTGAATTGAAAATTATGCGTTTTTTATGATAACATATATATATTTTTGGGTGGTGTTGGAAAGGATGTAATTAAATTTTGCTATGTTTTCGCTCTAATTTCTCCATTTCTTCTTCTTTTTCCCCATTGATGTTCAAGACATTCTAGTGAGTCTCCGGTGATATTCTTGACGTCCAGTGATGTTTTGAACATTCCGCGTGACTTTTAATGATGTTCAAAACACTCCGACGAATTTCCAACGATACTCTAGAAACCTTTCGGTGAGTCTCCGGTAACTATTAGACAAAAGTCTGGCATAGTGAAGTATAGCAGTGTCTTTAAATTTTTTAGAAAAAAGATTTTTTTGTTAACAATTAAAAATATGTAAGACTAATTAGTACATGTAATTTGTTTTGGAATTAGATGGGTTTTGAAATTTTGAAATAGGACCTCCCTATCAATTCCCATAAATAGTAGCATTCTATTTCGCTTTGGACACATCATTTCAAAACCTCATGTAATTAAGCATTTTTAGAATTTATTTATTTATTATATTTTTTTTTATATTTTTTTGTAGGTTACAGGTTTGTCTCTAGTCCATCATATAAATAGATTAGTTCAAGCAATTTTCGTGTCGTGGGCTCACATCAGGCCTTTCTTGATAATCCAAATCATTCATCTTATAAGGTTTATCGAGAAGTCATTTTCCTTTGACTAAAGTTTTTCATTTTTTTTTTTCCCTTTTTTCAACAGAGTTTTCCTTAGCAATATTTTAAGAGGCAATTTGAACGAATTTAATAACACTTGCTATTTTTCTTGACCTAATATTTTTATCCTATTGAGTTTCCTTGATAAGGTTTTAATGAGAGCTATTCTTAGTATGTGATCATTACCTACAAGGGCAAATTATATATACCCCGCTCAAGGTTTAGCAAAATTACAGATATCCCTCAGAGATTTGAGAAATTATAGATACCTCCTGAAGGTACTATTTGCATAACAAATTAGGGGACAAATTGTTTTAAAAATATAGACCTCAGAAAACAATTTGTTATGAAAATATAAACCTCATAGGGGTATCTGTAATTTTCGAAATCTCAAAAGGATATCTATAATTTAACTAAATCTCGATATATGTAATTTGCCCTTACTAGAACTTTGAATGTATATACCCAAATGCATGTTGTCCCGCAGTATTAAAGCCGCGGTGAGTCCGAGGTTGAGGGATTGATATATTCAAATAAAGGACCAAGTGATCAAGAATAATATAAAATAAAATAGATTGAAAAATATTTGTATGATTTGAGAAAATTAATTAACTGAAGTAATTTGATGTAACAATAATATAAAAGTACTAAGGCATTAAGGATTCACCATCAATGTTTTATTTGTAAAATATTTCTGATTCAATTTGTATAACTTAATTAAAAACTATACAAAAGGTATTTTCAATCGCAAGATAAAATAATTATTTTAAATAAAAACAATATATCAAAAGATTGATTATTTTGATTGATTGATTACACTATAAAATTATAGTTATTTGATTCGCAGAAAATTTTAAGCTTTTATCATACTTACGATAGAACAAACAATTTTACAGGACAAAAACTTTACACAAAAATATATAAACCAATCATTCGCAATAATGTAACAATAAAAACTACGGTTAAATCATAAAATACTTGCAAATAATCCATTAGGATTTCACCCCTATCCTTAGTGCCAAAAAAAAAAAAAAAAAAAAAAAAAAAAAAAAACTAGAACTCCATAAACAGTTGAATGAATGATGCCTCCCACATTGGAGCTTACATATATTTATAATAAAGGAAACCTAAACCAAACTTAATAGAATTGGGAATGAGAAAAGTTAGGGATCATGAAATTTTTTTCATGAAAATGATTATGAAAGATTTATGATTCTTGGATTACCTTGATTAGTGTGTGGTGCTTTATTTTAAGTGTAATCTAAGGGTCACAAATCTTTCATGATTATTTTTATGAAAGATTTTTCATGACACCTAACATTGCTAATTAAGAAACTATAGAATTTAATTAATAATATAATTTCTTAACCAAAACTCTAGGCGCATAGACAATTGAACATAAATTTGAATACAAAAATTGTGCATCCGGTCATCTACTTGGACGACCAGCTAGAGGATGTCGACTGTGGCTATCATGGTGTCGACCGAGATTGTCATGGTGGTTTTTAGTAGTCCGAGCGATCATCCGTCTGGTCATCTGAACATTTTTTGTCTAATTTTTATGTGTGATATCTATGTACGTAGCATTACTGATTTCTTAATTTGTGCTTGGGTACGGCATGGAGAGACACGGCACACCAATGTGTAAGAATAAGAAATTACAAATTTCTTTTATTATTCTTTTGCCCCAATCTTCCTTCTAATTGCAAGATTTTCCTGAAAATTGCAAATAAATGCATTAGATCACAATTAAATATAAATTGAAATAATTAATATAATAAAAGTGTAACAATACCCAAAATTAATGGAATAACTATACAATTTTAACCATTTATCAATCATCTAAAAGGGAGTGATGTGAAATATGGCTGACCACATTTATTGTGGTTGATGGAATAGTGTTGAACATTAATATGATTAGCTAAAATAGTATACTTCATTATAATTTTGACTATTTCAATCCATCTATCCATCTATATCTATCTATGGGATTATACAGTTGGAGAAGCTACAATAAGAGAAGAGGAAAATAAAGAAAACAAAGGAGATCAGAAGAGAAAAGGAGAAATAGTGAGGATTATACTGAAATATAAAGTCAATTTTACTCCACAATCATGAGGACTTATTCTTAAAATGTTCTTGAAGAACCAAATAAGAGTGCTTGAATAACTTAATTCTCGCTATACCTTGTATTCAGTTTATTAGTTAATCTGTTTTACATTTTATCATTTTTTTTTTTTTTTGCCTTACATTTTTCTAATTTTAATAACATGGACTAAATGTCCAAAAAAATGATAAATTATTGTAGCCAATGACACACTGCAACAACTACAAATAGTAACTAGTCAAGTAATTTGATTGTTGAGTTATCAGATGTCTACGTATCATTATTTTTTTGGACAACTAATCATATTTCACTACGCTAAAATTGGGCTTTAGCGGTAGTATTAACGACAGTTTTGTTACCGCCGTTTATGCGCGTGTCGGAAAAAGTACAACCGTCGTAAAAAGGTAAATTACCGTCGTTAAAAGTCGACCAAAAACGGCAGTTTTTTACCGCCGTAAATAGGTTTAAATTTTTCAAAAAATAATTCTTTCTTCTTGCACTCCCCAAGTCTTGAACCCTCAACCTCTCATCCACCCACACTAACCACTCTACCATAGCCACTCTTCATAAAATATATTCCCTAAATAAATATTTAAACATTACTTTTACTTTATTTTAGATGGTTTCGCCGGAGCTCGCCGGAGTTTCGCCGGAGCACGCCGGAGTTTTGCCGGCAAAGACCGTCGTCATTAACGGCGGTAATGATTGGGCATTAGCGGCGGTTTTGTTACCGCCGTTAAAAGTGGGCATTAACGGCGGTTTTTTTAACGGTGGTAACAAAACCGCTGTTAATGATACCTTTAACGACGGTTTTCGTTACCGCCGTTAATAGTACCTTTAACGACGATTTTCGTTACCGCCGTTAAAAAAACCGCCGTTAATGCCCTGTTTTGGCGTATCGTTTGGTCGTGTTAGAACTAGATGGGGCGTCGACGTCAGAAAGCCCAAGTATTGATACCATGAAGCAGTGTTGCACTAAGAATACTCAGGTCACACGGTGTCAACACCAGGAAGAGTTGGTGTCGACACCCAAAAACAGAACAACAAGAGAAAGAAAAAAGGAATGATGGTGTCGACCCCAAGAGGCCTAGTGTTGACACTATGATCAAAATATCAAGGCTCTAAAGCACTTTAGACAATTTTGAGCGCAAAAGAATAAGGAGAACTTACTAATAAGTCTCATATACAAAATTTAAAATCTATCTAATCCCAAAACAAAATATTTGTACTAATTAGTCATATATATTTTAATTGTTACCAAAAAATCTTTTTTTTTTTTATTAAAATTTTTTTTAAAGATACTCCTACATCCCACCACAATTGGACTCCCCTCAGATGGTCATTGAAGACGCGCCGGAATATTCAACATCAATCGGGAAGTTGCCGGAATATCATCAGAAATTCACCAGAGTATAGCCAGAATGTTTTGAACGTCATCGAAAGTGAATGTCTAGAATATTCGTTGGACATCAAGAATATTGCTGGTGACTCACCGAAATGTCTACAATATTGCTAAAAGAAGAAGAAGAATAAACTAAGAAATTAAAGTGAAAAAACATAGCAAAATGTGCTAAACATTGATAAACTGAAAAAAAAAAAATCTAAGAACAACAAACAACAACAATGAATTTTTTTTTTCTCCAATTTTTGTAGAGTTTAAGCAAATAATTTCTATTGATCAAACTGGAAAGTAAGCTTTGAAACTGTAAAATGTTACAGTTTCAAAATATGATTCTATTAAGTATTTATCCTTATTAATCAAACTGAAAAACATGTTATGAAACTGCAAAATTTTGCTGTTCTAAAGAGTGATTCAATTAAGCACCAAAAAAATTAGAACTGTAAAATTTTACAGTTTTCACCATCTATAATTAAAATTCGAAAATAATTTGTTCAGAACTTAAAAATTTTCTCCATTATAACAAGAAAATAGAAGTGTATAGTACAAAAAAAGTATTAAAACTGAGAGATCGAAGGAAAGAGACAGATATAGAGAGATGTTTGTATTCCAACAACTATTTTTTAGTTTAGATCTAACCGGATCTAACGTAGATCTACTCAGATCTGATGTAAATCTAAGTAGATCTACATCAAATTGAAGTAGATCTACTCATCTTCTTCATCGGAAACTCATTTCTTTCATCATCGGTGAGCACGAAGCAAGGAGCTGGTACTCGGTGGTTAACCGTGAACCCCAATCAATAGTGGTCTTTGGTCGCCAGTGACTGTAGATTAGAAAGATAAAGAAAAAAAAGGAAGGCGTGGTCATAGTCATTGCCGATATCAAAGAAAGAGAGATACAGAGAAGAAGCAAGGCGTAAGGAAAGATGAGAAGATAAATGAATATAGGACTTTTGGGTCTATCTAAAAGTTTTCAGATTAAATAGAATACGTACTTTTCAAAAAAGACTTGTGGGTAATGTGCCCAAAGAATGACCTTAACAAGGTCTAGGTCAGATTTCCACTCAATCAAAACAATGATACACTATCCCAAAATATCTTAATGACAAAAAGAAATGAAAAAGGACACATCTCATGGACTTATGGAGTACAAGTGTTACAATAACCTATCACTCACCCACCTTTTTCCAATCGGGCTCGGATCCTCTTCGGAGGAATTCTCTTTGTTGATCATATGAAGAGATTAATAAAGGCATGCTAGTGGCTACAAGCACTCTACATAGCTGGTGAAAAAATAAGATGTGAAATGGAGTCGTTTCGCATATATGGTCACATAAACTTGTTCCATTTGCAACCCTATATTCTCCAAGTACACCTTCACAACATTTGTCTTTGCTTTGTACAACGGTGATCATCAAACTCTTTGTCACTGCTTTCTATGTCATCGTCATCATCATCGATTCTTCTTTATGTTTTGATTCGATGTCCAATGATTGGTCATGGTTGAGTTGATTTCCAAGTTGTAGTGAGTCTACTTTGTTATGACCTGTTCGTATTCAAGAATTAGGCGTCACGACCGGCTAGTAGTAGCGACCAACTAGAACTAAACTGGTTTAACAAATCCAAATGGAAGTAATTATTTAAATAAGAATACCAAAATATACATCAGTGCTTGTACTCATTCATAGGGGAAAAAAAAAATCCCATTTACCAGACAAGCTAATATTTACAAAATAAGAAATTAAATTTGTATAAACATCTTATAAATATTACAAAAGTGTATTGTGTGTCTACTCCAGAGTCCCATTCTCGAAACACTCCAAAATCTATTTACAAGTTATACGCCTTCTCTAATCCTTATATCCTAAAAATTTGTAAATCAGTTATGAGCATATTGCAAAGTAAGGAGTATTATATCGATAACATAAGGGTCCTAAAATCACCATGAATAAGCATTTAAGCTTAACAAATTAGATGTTGAACTTTTCAGTTAAAAGACATAATTTGTTCATGTTCATTTCAAATAATAGAAATTCATTTCGAAAATCATAGACATATGATATTATATAGAATTACCATATCTACAACATATGGATCCATAACTAAACAGATGTATGGATTCAAGAGGTGACTTGATGTGGCTTGTAGCACTTACCTCTGCATAACGTTTTACTCCACACCAAAGGGTCACCACAGTGACAAATCATAGGGTCGCCAAAATGAATAAACATAAGGCCACTGAAGTGACTTCTAATGGATATATATTAAAGACTCTCAAAGGCACATGACGTCTGTACTTCCATGGTGGTACTTACATAAATATTGATTCATATTATCATTTATCAAATCATTATCAAATTCATATTGAATAAATAGTTATATACATGAGTTATTTATTTATTTATTGTTGGTGACTGGTTTTTCTTTACAGACAAATAGGGTTCATAAATCAAATTTGAAACAGTAATAGATTTTGAAAAACATAATTTACCATGACACAGTTTAGAGTAGCTCAATGTATAACACAACTTACCTTTTATTGAATTATAATTCTAAATTCTTTGTAAAACTCGAACCTCTTCCAAAAACTTATGAAAAGAAAACCGAATATAAATTGGGCTGGTCAACCGCTCGGTTGTCTTCTTGGACTTCCGCTTGACCCTCACTCTCCCATGCACACCTTTATTTCTTTCCTCTTCCAACCCCTAAAACTCATGTATAAAACTCGTCTATATAGTAAACTGTCTCAAACGGTGAAAGTCTCATGCTATTTTGTAGATTCAAGTAGCGAATTTCCTATTTGATAATTACACTTTTACTTCAAATATTTATGACAATTATATTATTTTATATAGCTGCATTTTGACATCAATTATAAAATTATAAAAATAAATTCTATTTTTTTCCCAATTATGATTAAGTAATATTAATACGAAATTTAAGAATTTTTAAAATTTGGGGTGTTAACATATTTTTTGTTACATAACTAGCACAATAATGGAGTAATGATCATATTTGTGTATTGACATAGTTCTGATGATTGGGTAAACACTATTGGATGTGGGGTGGATGCTGTGACAATACCCATGTCGTCACACCCTGTGAAGTTTATTCGGACCATATTTTGATAATTCGAGCCATTTATATTATAGGTTTTTTTGAGTATATAGTTCATATAAAAAATGAATTTAATCAGATAAGTATAACTCCATGATCAACCCTTATAATAACCTTAAAAATTATTAAAATCATACCAACTGCTTATTTTTCCTAAACATGAATGTATGGGGAGGAAATATTCGATGCTCTCCATACTCCTTGTGTCTAAGTTTCGCTTTTTTCCGAATGACCTAAGAATACAAAACGGTGAGCTATCCAGCGATGCGCTGCCGGAAAAACCCTCTGACGGTCAAGTTAGCACACTTAGAGAAAGAAGAAAAAAGAGAGAGACAAAGAGGTAGGCAGCTCTGATAACCAGATGTTCCAGACTTGTGCTTGGAGGCTCAGCACAATTTATATAGTTTCTGCAGGCTCCCCTCTGTCTGTTCTTCTTCTGACGCGTGGATATGTTCCCTTCTCACATTCCTCAACGCGTAGGTGCAAATACTGCTAAACACCAAATGACAAAACCGCCAAACGATATTGACGTGTACGGATGGCAGAATCTTCCTCCCGCAGTCCTGCCACGCCACGTAGCACTTCCTACCGAGCTATGCTTAGCGCGGTGCCACATCCTCACCTTAGGACCGTGCTGCTTGTTTGGTCTCTTCGGTTGAACTCGAACGAGGGCCCTGACCAAGCTCCACAGTTATGACCGAGCTCTCGTTCGGTTTAGTCTCATGAGGACAAACTCCGTCCAACTTAGCAGAACGCACCTCTCTACTGGGCTATTAACCTGAAGTTATCGCAACACGATCGGACTATGTCTCTGGTTTAACGTGTTGCAATATTTGACTGAGCAAAGACCCAGACTTCGACCCAAACCGGCTCGACCTATTATCAAGTCATAAATCTCCCTCTCAATTACCCTTTAATTCTGGTTGCACTAGTGCGATCAGGATTACATTCTCTGGTCGAACTCATTGTCTTGCCCGCCCGTCAAGTGCTCGGTCAAGCCTCTGATTACCTGCGCTCCCAAATCCATTCACAGTCACCAACTATGCTATTTCTTATTCTCAGTTTTATCGCCTACTCGGTTACCGTTTGGTTGGCTTAGCATGTCCTTTCAAAACTGACACCGGTCTCGTCACTGACACGTGTCACTTGCCCATTGGTCTCGTACAACCAACCCTTCTGTCCTATGTTGTCTCATCAGATTCAAACTTTGGCACTTTTTTCATTCCCTTACCTATATTGTATGCCTCTTCACATCTCAACATTCACTGTTCATGTTTCCTACTATCTGTCGAGTTAATTTTGATCCCTAGTGCTCAAATCAGAGCATCTATTACATGGTCTTCCATTGTCGTTGCCGTCGCCGTCGCTGTCGCCATTTGGGGTGCGTTTCTCTGATCGAAACTCTGATTGAAGCTCCAACTTGGCAAGTGCTTTGTATCCTCCATGTGACTCTGTTGTTACCCTCGGGTTCTTGAGGTTTTTCACACTTTTTGTATGTTTTTGGGCTTAAATCTCTACATCCATATTCAGGGTATGATAATAATAGCCACACACTACTGGATTAGACTAGGGTTTTGCCCCACTTTCGATGTCAAAAACCTCCTGTGCCCTCAATTTTCCACACTGTTCATCATCTCCTGTGATGAACAGGTGTGGATCTGGGCCTGGCTGGGCTCAGAGCACCTCTTATGATATGAAAATCCTAGTTGATTAGGCAAATTCATTGTTTATGAAACTTGGGTAGAAAATCAGGCTACCCAACGTACGAGGTCGTGCAACCAGGCTAACATTTAGCTTGCTTTCGTGACTAAGCTAAGATCTAACAAATCAAATAAATCGGGTTACAAAAGTGCGCTCGAAGTGACCGAGCTAACATCAAGCTCACATGCTCAACCGCGTTGCTACTCAGACTTGGTTTTTAACTGTAGAATCCTAGGGACCAGACATACCAACACCAAGGCCCTCAAAGACCGAGCACCCACTGTGCATGACTTTACCAACTCAATTCTGTCGGTCTAAACAAATCGGCTTCCTATGGGGCGCTATCGCTTCCTTGTAAACACATCGGGCCCATTAGCCGCACTCCGAGAGGAGTATGGCAGCCTAGTTGATGTACACCTCGAGCTCGGCAAGAAGGACATAAACCTGTGGGGCAGGTTAGAATCTTGCCGCTTTACCGTATTGAGCATTGCTGAGGGGGGATTGCGCTTTCCGGTGCAGCCCTTGATCTGCTAATTCCTGAGACGCACCGGGCAAGCTCCTACGCAAGTATCCACCAACACTTACAGAATTATAAATAGGGTGGCCTAGCTAAACCAATAGCTTGGTCTGAACCTAGGTTTGGCTGTGATCTTGTGCCAATGCACGCTCGATCACACAGCAGACGGGTATAATTATTACCTGAAAATAAGGTCGGGCTGAGAACGTCTAGTAACCGGTACACCGGACAAAGATATGCATGATGATGACTTCTTCTGGGTGTCCGAAAATTATGAGACCGTTGATGTGCCCGATTGGTACATTAGCAAAGACTTTGGTAAATCATGTAAGTCATGCTCCTTGATCAGTCAATTTATCTAAGTTTATCATTCTGTGTTGACTCACTTCTTTTTGCAGTGATTGAAGAGTTACAAGCCAACTATCTCTATCCGAACGAAGAGGCGATAAGGGCCGCGCTAAGATATTGGCACCGAGATTGCCATGAGCTTCTAGGCTTCGTACCTAGCTACAGATATTCAGCACCTCGGAAGAGTAAGGTTATTGACTTCCTTCGGCACCTTCTCCTCCTCCTGACCAAACTCTGCCTGACGTATCGCTAATTCGGCTGACAAAAGAGCAAGAAATAGCAAGGAAGAGCCGAATTAAGAACCTCATCACCTCCACCGAGCTGTCGAGCATCTCGTCTCCTACGTCAACTGCCAGTCAAAGTTCTAGGACTATGATAGCACTGGGTTCAACCACTGCACCGAATGCTGAGTCACGCTGGGCTGGCAAGATGGCCCGCTCGACCGATCCTTCAGTTGAGCTTGCTGTTAAGCTTAACACTGATCACGCCGCTACTGAAGTAGAACCTGTTTTTGCCTGGCAGCCGAAGCTCAAGTCCCGGGGAAGCCTCATCCCGGCTAATGCTTCCGTGAAGGCAGATAAGGAACATCTAGTGCCTTCGATCTTTCAAAGTCCCTGCTTCTGCCAAAAGACATGGTGGGGACCGAACATGTTCTAGACACCCGGATGGTTAAGTCCGCGATGAAATCAATGACCAGGGTAAGAGTTTCAAAATTTTTCTTAAGTGTTTGCTTGGTTTATTCCTTGCCTGGGCTAACTTTCCTTTGTTTTATCGCAGGCCATCCAAAAAACACATCTTGTTATGGACTGCATTACCAACTTACGGCATAAAGTGACCAACCTGAACGCTGCCGATAAGAACGTCTCGGCCGAGTTGGGTCGGGCTAAGGCTTTGCTCAAGATCGTGAATGCCGACAACGCGAGGCTCCTCGAACAGCTCAGCAGGGCCGAGCAAGAGAGAGACACCTTGAAGGCCGAGCTAGAGGATGTGAAGAAGGCAAGGCAAAAAGATGTGGACGAGGCCAATGACTATGGCTTCAAGGAGGCCGAAGAGAGCTATACTAAGCAAGTTGAAGCCACGAAGGACATCTTCTTCAAGTTCGGTTAGAATGTAGCTTGTGAGCGACTTGATCAAGCATCTGAGACCAAGGTGTTCACTTCTCCTCCCTCTGCCTTCCTATCGGTCTATATGGTGCCATATGCTAATGACTGTTTTAGCTCGTTGCAAGAGGATGCTGAGAAAGATGCCAGGGAAGAAGCCGAGGAAGAAGTTGGTCAAAATGCGACCGGTCAAAAGGAGCGCGATGAAGCAGCTGCCGTGGTTGATCTGGAGGAAGACAGTGCCAGAGCCTGAGATGCCTTTGCTGATCTCTCCTTCCTCCCCTAGCTTAGTCTTGTATTTTCTCTTGTTTTTCTGTCGAGCTTTTTGTAACTGGGCTAATAGTCCCAACTCCTGTACTTGTAATCTCCAATCAATGAAATTTTTTAAGAACGTTTGTGACTTGCGATTACATTATGTTCCTTCTTTACAACTGTGCAATATTCTTGAATAAAGCATCCATTCATGTAACCGGGCAAAGCATCTCGACCACAAGCCAAAAGTTAAATGATACATGAACTCTTTTAGTTGGGCGAAGCACCTCAGCTAAAACTTGAAGTTGGATAAGTCATTAACTCCTTCAGCTGGTGGAGTTGAACAAGTCATCAACTCATTTAGTCAGGCTAAACACCTTGGCTAAAAACTTGGAGCTGAACAAGTCATCAACTCATTTAGCTGGGGAAAACACCTCGGCTAAAAACTTGGAGTTGAACAAGTCATCAACTCATTTAGTCGGGCAAAACACCTCGGCTAAAAACTTGAGAGTTAAACAAGTCATTAACTCATTTACCCGGGCAAAACACTTCGGCTAAACTTGGAATTAAATAAGTCATCAACGCATTTAGCCGGGCAAAACACCTTGGCTAAAAACTTGAAGTTAAACAAGTCATTAACTCACTTACCTGGGCAAAACACCTTGGCTAAGAGACAAGAGTTGAACAATTCATCAACTCTTTCAGCCGGGTAAAGCCACCTCGGCTTGGAGTTAAATGCCCCTTATGCACTGCAATCTAGTAATATAACAATTTTTCTGAGTATAGTAATTCATTTTCATCATATGCAAAATGGTATGCAGATTCCACAAAGTCTTGAGACGGCTGAAAGAATTACATTGGGAAATGAACGGGTATGTTTGCCCTCCATAAAAAATTACATTAAATATTGAAGCTAAAAGTAATACAACTTCAAATTGGTTGCGTTCCATGGCCGAGTTATTGCTTTGCCATCTAAGTCCTCTAGATGGTATGTCCCTTTGCCCGCTAGACCGGTTATCTTGTAAGGCCCTTCCCAGTTTGCCTCTAGCTTCCCTTCACCTGGCATTAGAGTGTTGCCCATCACCTTCCTCAGAACCCAATCCCCAACCTTGAATTATCTGGGGTAAATAGTTTTGTTATACTTCTTAGACAATTCTTGTTGGCATGCTGGTGTGATATCCCTGTTCCGTAATATGTTAATTGGTCCTTAAAATAAGTATGATTATGTGTTTAATATGATTTTGTGTGCATTTATATGAATATATGTGGTTTTGAATTTCTATCTGTTCACCATAGGAATATCTGTTTGATTATCTGCTTCGGAATTTAAATTGAAGGCCTTATCAGCCACAGAACCCGAAATTGATTACGCCATTGTGATTGGCATAATTTTTAGAGCCTACGGTGAAGTTTAATTGAAAAATTGATTCAGACCAGATTAAGTTGATTAAATTAATGAATTAGTGCCCAATTGTTATTATTATTATAATGAATTAGTGGAGAGTGTTGTAAAAAAGCACTATACACTCAAATCCCTCATTCTTATCATTTGGCTGATTTTGACTCCAAGAGAGGGAGGGAGAGTCGGCTGTAGAGAGAGAGAAAGGAAGAGAATTGTGCAATTTAGCTCAAAGCTTGGGAATTTGAAGATTGAACTCAAGAATTGGCTAGAACTTGGGTGTTTGAAGCTCCTAGGTGAGTAAATCCATGAGTTTAATGTGTAATTTTGTGTATTCAAAGTTGATTAATGATCAAGAGCAAGAATTAAAATGAATTTGAAGTTAGAATGAACATGCATGTACATAATTGTTACAATCTTGGGTGTTCTAGCATATAGCATGTTAAAAATGAAGAATGGAGCACCAAACCTTACATGCATGAGTAGTTTTGTGTAGCTTTGTGATTTGGAGCATCATTTACACCATTTGTAACAAAAATGAAGTCAAAATTGACATGCATGCATGATTGAAGAGATTATGAAATGGGTATGAAGCTTGAATATATGGATTTTGATCATGCAAAAAGGAATGTTGATTAATTTTGAAGGTTGGGCCATGATTTTGAATAATTGACTTCATGTTGGTTACATCCATATGATATATATTGTGTTTGCATGTTTTGAGACCAGAATTGTGGGTTTTGGACCTTTGAAGGTCGAATTAGAGCTCAAGAACACATTTTGGAAAACCCAGAATTTTTGACGTCCGCTCGAGCGAGGGAAGTGCCACTCGAGCGGGGAATTCGTGCTCCCAGCATTTTTGCAGACTTGCGTTCCCGCTCGAGCGGGGGAGTTGACGCTCGAGCGGGGAGCCATGTAGCGAGGTCTTCCGCTCGAGCGCCATACTTCACGCTCGAGCGTAGAAATGACATATCTAGTACTTTTGCAGACCTCGTGGGTCCGCTCGAGCGGGGAAGTCTACGCTCGAGCAAGGACCCTGTTTTCTGAAATTTTGAAAAGGGCATTCTGTGTTTCGTTTTTTGTTCTCTTTCACTTCTGAATACTCTTAGGCATACATTGAGCATTGTAAATGAGTTAGAAGAATAAGAATTAAGCCTAAAGAGGAACATGTGAATTAAAGAACGGATTGAATTGTTAGTGACCCTTTTGTGTTCATGGAATGTGTAGGGTCGAGCTCCAGGGCAAATCCACAAACCGATCACTGTGAGTAATATCTTAATAAGATATATACTGTTGTTCAATTGTTTACTTCTATGTAAGTTTTGTAAGTTCATTAATTTGAATGGTGGGCAACGATTGACATAAATGAATGGGCCGAAGGCCGTTTTGACAAGAATGAATGATTGGGCCGAAGGCCGATTGACATAAATGATTGGGCCAAAGGCCGTTTTGACACAAATGAAAGTTTGACATGCATGAATGGGCCAGAGGCTAGTTTGACATGCATGAATGGGCTAGTGGCCAGTTTGACATGCATGAATGGGCCAGAGGCTAGTTTGATATGAAAGTTTGAAAGGCCTAAAAGGCCAGTTTGATATAGAAGTTTGAAAAGTCCAAAAGCCAGTTTGACACGAATAACAGTTTGACACGAACGACAGTTTGACAAGAATAATAGTTTGACACGAATAACAGTTTGACACTAATGAATTGGGCCCGAGGCCGTATGATGTGTTTGCAACCGCAGTTACTTAATTTATATATGTCTATGTATGTATGTATTAGTAGAAATGTAAATTGGGCCCAAGGCCGTTTGATGTATATTGTTCCAATGTATATTCTTTATTTGATATTATTCACTGGGCTTTCGCTCACGCTCATTCATGTGTATGTAGGTGAGCCAAGAGAAGTCCAAACCCAGCCCCAGTGAAGTCTGTATGGAATAACTAAGGTTTTGAAGAGTCAGCCCTTGCGTCTCACGCACGAGACACGTCTTCGCCCTTCTGCTATTCTATGTTACTTTGTCATATTGGCGAGGACTTTGGTGTACGTCTGTATATAGCTTTGTTTTGGCTGACTTAGATTTGAATGATCCTGTCTGTATAGAACTTCATGTTACTATACTTTCTGTTGTGAGTTATTAACATATGTATGTATGGAATGTTGTGATGTGCATATAAGCATGACTCTATGGATAAAGTTTTAAATTTGCTTCCGATTTGGCCCCTTTACTTTGATGAGTTTTGTCTTATTTGGTTTGAGCCCGTAGGTAATCTCGTGATTACTGGCCGGTTATGGCCTTAACCCATAGGGACGGGTTCGGGTCATGACAGCTGGGACATGGATCAGTGTCTTTTCTCGGCGTTCTTTTGCAAGGTCCAACTCCAGGGCAATGGCTTCGGCCTTTAAGCCTGGCTCGAAAGTTTTGCTATGGATGGTGGGCATGCCAATCTCTAGTGGGATGACCACCTCCATGCCATATGCCAAAGCGAAAGGCATCTTCCTGGTTGAGCATATTGGTGTAGTTCGGTAGGCCCAGCGGATAATTGGAAGCTCTTCGGTCCATTTTCCTTTGGCCTTTTCCAGCCTTTTTTTCAACCCATCCAGAATGGTCTTGTTTGATGCCTTTACTTGACCATTTGATTGAGGATAGGCCGATATCGAGTTGTAGAACTCTATTTTTAGCTCTTTGTAGAATCCTCTGAACAACTTTCCATCGAATTGGATGCCATTATCGAAGATCAAAGCCTTGGGGACTCCAAACCGCGTTATCACGTTTTGCCAGACAAACTTCTTCACATCTTTTTCTTTGATTGTTGCAAGGGGCTCGGTTTTGACCCATTTGGTGAAGTAGTCTGTCACCGGTATGAAGGACGTGCGGTTGCCCGCTGCAGTAGGGAGTGGTCCCACTATGTCAAGCCCCCACATTGCGAACGACCAAGGACTTGTAAGAGGAAGAAGCTCTCTGGCATGGGAGAATTTTTGGCACTTCTCGCATTTTCTCACATATTTATGTGCGTCTGCCTACATGCACGGCCACCAGTATCCTTACCAGATGGCGCGGTAGGCTAGAGATCTTCCACCGATGTGACTCCCATACATCCCTTCATGGATTTCAAAAATAAAAGCATCGACTCTACTTAGATGGACGTACTTGAGGTATGGACTGGTGAATGACTTCTTATATAAAGCGTCAGATGGAGAGAGCTAAAACCGCTTAGACTTTACCCAGACTTTGTTTGCCTCTTTTGTGTTGGTCGACAAGATTATTTCTTTCAGGAAAAGAATGATGGGGTTCATCCAGGAGGGACCTAGCTCGGTGCAGAGGACTTCCGTCTACTTTGAGTCTTCTATGTTGGGTCTTGGGAGGAATTTAATCAGGAGAGGGTTGGGGGTTGATTTGTCTACCATGGAAGCCAAACCGGCCAACTTGTCCGCCTGGCTATTGTCTTCTCGGTTGATTTGTTGAACTCGTATGGCTTGGAATTTTTTGATCTGCTTTCTTACTAGAGTTTGGTATTTAGCCATTCTATCATCTTTGGCTTTGTATTCCCCAGACACTTGGTTTACAACGAGTTGGGAGTCGCTGTAGACCATTAGCTTGTATGCTTACAGTCGGCGTGCGCTTTTCAACCTGGCTATTGGATGTGAGGAACCCAAGCGTGATGGAATGTTCGATGGTTAGTCCGTCTGGTGTGATCAAAACTACGCTGAGCCCGACTCCATGTCTGTTTGAAGCGCCATTGACGAAAAGTTTCCACATTTTGCCGACAAAAAGCTTCCAACATTCTGCGGGATCTTGGGACTTTTGGAGGTTTAAGTGTTTTGAGTTGCTTAGTTGTGCTGCTATTTCTACGTTAAGTGTGTCGGTGATGGTTGCAACTTGCATGCCTTCATTCCCCCCTAGCGATGCAGTATTGGATTGAACATGTTGTCATGTTATTCCCAAATCTATTAGCGGATTGCCAAGAGGTGGTTGTTTTTCAAGTGACGGGTCTCTGCTTAGGCGCGCAATTTCCGCGTTGCCTTTCATATTTGGCTCATTAGAAAGGTTGATATGGACTGGGATGGGAGTTGGCTTTTTCGCGATGCCTACCCCCCTCAGCCGGATTGCGTCGGTAAAGTCCACCAGGCAAACTAGGTGAGTCCCTGGCGAAAATTTTGCAACGAAGTCGACCAACGCCTGGGTTACAAATATCTAATTAATTTGAATTTATGGATGATCTACTCAATAAACCTTACACTATGAACGGTTCGAATTATTAAAATAAATTTGAGATACACTTTTAAAGGCTCACAACACAGTATTATTCCCATAAGGGATAGCACCATCCCTAGGTTCTTGCCAACAATGGTTATTAAAATCCTTATTTGGATCTTACGATCTATTTAGGCACAATCGATCCGAGTCGTATGAAAAATCCCTTACAAATAGGATATTTTGATCCTAGTAAGTAGATTTTATAAGATCGTGGAATCCCGACCGAATATGATTTTTTTAACTCCAATTTGTAAGCCATGTTTTTTATTTTATGACATATTTTATTGTAAATTTTTTATTTGTTATCTAAAAACCAATTTATGTGGTCCAAATGAATAACAAATTAAAAAAAAAAAACAAGAAATGTTGAATAGAATATACTAAGAAAAACAAACTAGTAAAACAAACATTTAAAAATTGTAGTAATTTAAGAAAACTAACTAGTTAGAAAAACAAACTTAATCTTAGCCGAGTCTGAGTAGGGCAAGATATATACATGTTTATCCAAATTTTCAAAGAGGCTATTTTTGTGACTCAAACTCGCTCCACCAGGGATACTAACAACAAACCTTACTATTTAGCCAAACCGCTCTTTTAAGTTCTTAATTTATTTTCATATCCAACTTTGATAAATAATTTTCTTTAACTTATGCATTATTGTAAATTACAAAGTGTTTATTTATTTATTTATATTTTTAATATAAAACTCATCTTCTTCATCACTTTCTTTTTTGATAAAATGAAATTTTTTTACCATTGAGTTTTCTATTGTATAATATTATATTTATATTTTACAGGGAGTGTTATATTATTCGACAATATCTTTACTTCTTTTTAGCATAATTTAAGCTTTTTTTTTTTTTGTGTATAATTTTTAATAAATGTTTATTTAAATTGTATTGTTACATAATTTATCCTATAAACTCCATTAACGATCCAATGTAGGATTTCGATTTCAACAACCTTATTGCAGACCACTGCTACTCAACTTTATCACAACCTTTATAAATCATAAACCACAATTAGCCAATTTCTTTGGGAAAAACACTTTGTTAAAAGAAGCATGAAAATGGGTTTTGAGTTTTCTGGAATTCAATGACGTCTGAGGAGAGGAGGTGAGGGATTCCATGACTTGTAGATTTGAAAATCAACCATGACATAGGTCATATGTTATCTGACATATTTATTAATTGATATTTACTTGTGTATATTCTGTTGGTATTTTTTCATAATAATACATGAAATATATATAAGATAAATTAAATAGAAATGCCAAAATAATTTTTTATTAAAAGGATGAAATACATAAATAAACGACACAACTAAAAATATAGAAATGAATTAGATTACATTAATAATAGAATAGATTATTAAAATGGATAACTAAAGATCAGAACACATCTTTGTAAACTAAATATTGAAAAATTTAAGAACAAATGATAAGAAAAGAAGCAAACCGAAGCCTGCACTAAACAGTTTTCTTAAAACAGATTCACCGCCTCCCGATGGATGCTGGAGGTACACTGGCGTCTGTCTCTCAAGATACGACGGTTGGAACCAGCTAATACAGAAGCACCTTCTGAATAGCTTCGGCGAACTTGACAATGGATGCAGTCTTTCTAATAAGAACCAAAGAAGAGTCTAGCAAAAGATGATAGGGAAAAAATTTTTTGGTGTAAAAAACCATCTCCAACTTTTTATCTAAAAACACCATCTCTATTTTCCATGAAAATCTCTCCAAAAATTATCTTTCCAAGTTGGATGGGAAATGCCTCTATTTATATAAGTAGGGGAATCCCTAGACATGAAGGCTATACATCAATAGGATTATCAAATGCCATTAACCAAGGCCATACACTCTAGCCATTAGGGCTAGAGTTACAAAGGTTGAAAACCTATGACCACTAATATGGTCATCAACTTCATCATCAAAAGATGAGAGTTACAAAACCTTACATTTCTCATGAGCTTAATACATAAAAATAAATATGTATATAATGATGTTTGAACAAACTAACTAGATGGGTCACAAAATGGAAACTAATGTTGGGTTACAACCAGATCCAAGCCCAATTCTCAAACACATGCACAAGTGTCACGACCCAAACTCGCTCCTAAGGGTTTAGCATCGTAATCGACCAGTAATCCGTGATTACCAAAGGCATTCTTAATAGTAATAACAATAATATAATAATAGGGGCCGACGGAAGCCTGTAAATAATAAAATATAATGTCTAAAGAGCTGTGAGAACTTAAATGAACAAACAAACTTACATTTACAGATATTCACATAAGTCCATGTCCAAAAATATGTACAAACATGCCATAACTTAGGGAATTAAATCCCAATGACAAAATGGTCAAAACAAAAGTTTGAAACAAAACTTCATAACATATAAGTCACAAGTGGGCAAATTAGAAACACCCAAAAGCCTTGACACGTGTTGGTTCAGAACCTTGCAGTGAGACACAGTAGTTGGCTTGACAAAACAGGGTTCGGGTCGACGCTGTTAAGACCGATCTGGTGCTTGATCATCTACATACATATATTAAACAGTGAGTTAAGGCCTAGTGAATAACAACTGTGTAAAGGGGTTATGAATGATGTCCTCACAGTCAGTTAAAAATAATCAATTTCAGTAGTGATTCAACTCACAGAGCAGTATCTCATACATTAAATGAAATCATATCAGTCATACGTGGTACATCCAATAGCAGAATAGTATAGTGGGTCTTAAAGACCAAACAGTCATTTGATGGCCATCAATATAGTAAACAGTAGTTCCAAGAATTAAAATTGACAAAGATCTCTGTAACAGTAACAGTAACAGTAACAGTAACAGTAGCAGTATGCTATGGATATCACGAATACAGTTTATAAATTAGGACAATCATTCATTCAATAATAGTATCATTTCAGAAATAGAACTTAGCAATATCATTCGGAAAACCAAACACAATAATTTAATCAAAGGGGCCGACTTGGGAAACTCAGGGCTCAATCTTACCCACCTCCAATTTACAGATGACACCTTAGTCTTTTGCAACCCTAACTGTTTTGAAATTGTCAACCTCAAAAGAATCGTCACTACTTCAAACTTATATCAGGGCTTAAGATCAATTTTCATAAGTCAATCATTCGTGACATTAACATAGCAATGACTTGCTAGTCCAAGTAGTAGAATTTCTTAATTGTAAGGAAGGATCTCTTCCAATTGATCACCTTGGTTTGCCATTAGAAGGAAATCTGAAGAGATTAAAAACGTAGGACTCTATTGTTGCAAAAGTTAAAAAGAGATTAACTTCCTGGAAAAGAAAATGCCACTCACTTGGGGGTAGGATAAACTTGATCAAGGTTGTCCTCTCATCCTTGTCTGTTTACTATATGTCTCTTTCAAAATCCCTATTAAAGTAGAAAGTGAGATTGAAAAGACTTAAAGAGCGTTTCTTTGGAGAGACTCTAATGATACGAAAAAAGTCCATCTACATAATTGAAATGTTGTATCTATGAGTAAATCACTTGGGGGCCTTGGATTTTGAAAAATTAAGGAGCGTAATGATTCCCTACTTTGCAAGTGTTGGTGGAGATTTGCCACGAAAGAGAGTGCCTTATGGAAAAGAGTTCTCTTCGCCAGAAATAAAGTACCAATCATGTTGGTTGCCTAACAACACATGTTTTAGGAACTCCTCCACAGTTTGGAGAAATATTATCTCACTGGATACAAATAGATCGTAGATTCTTCATCTATTCCTTAACAATTTAAGTTTCAAGCCTGGCGATAGATTGAGACTGGAGTTTTGGAAGGATGCGTGGCTCTCAAACTTTCCTCAATTCAGTTCTTACCCTAGACCTTTTTTCTTAGCCTTGGATAAGGATTCATGTGTAAACTAGATTTATACCTCAAATGCTTATTCCTAACCATCTTGGAATATCACTCATAGGAGCCCAAGACCCTGGGATAAAGAGCAACATTAGAATTTAGTTCATAATTTGCACCATCATGTTGATCTTAACCAAGGCAACAAGGACATCATGGTCTGGCCCTGCATGCTTTTTTCACCCTTCACAATAAGCTCTTTCTACCATATATTTGAATATTCTCTCAACCTCTCTCAATTCCTTGTCATGAAGTTGTGGAAATCTATCGCACCACCCAGGATAAAACCTTTGTTGGTTGGCTTGGTGGAATGAGATTGCTTGATGATAACCGGCATATCATCCCTTCTTCTCATCCTTGTGCATTCTGCGACATTGAGACGGAATCTTCAGATCACTTGCTGCTTTTATTTGTTTTCTTGTGGAAGGTATGGTCTAACACAATGGACTGGTAGGGTTTGAGCTGGGTCTCACCATGCTCAATACCTAATCTTCTTCTTTGGTGATATGGATAGAAATTCAAACACTTGGCCAAAATCATTTGGGAATTGCTTTCATTAGCACTTCCTTGGACACTATGGTAGGAATGCAAAGTTTTTCTCACAAATTGAGCCTAACTGGAAGGAATTGATGGAGCTTGTGAAGATTAGATCAGCCTTTTGGGTCAAGCAAACAGTGAATCTCACGGATTACATGGTCTATGACTTTATCTTCTCCCTTGAAAGAATTATTACTACAAAATCATAAATAGATTACGGATTTTAAGTGTGATATTGTCAAAATGTGATCTTTGAGAATGTGATTGTTATAATTCATTTTTTATCACATTTTTTGACCGTCATTAAAAGATAATTCGTCACGTGTTTTGACCGTGATAATAAATATTTATATCACGAATTTTAAGTGCGATTAATAATTAATAAAACTTGAAATTGAACTTAAATAATCCATGATTAAAAATGAAATAAGATCAAAATTATATACATTTTTCATCATGATTTGTACGTGTGATAAAAAATGTCTCTAACCACAAAATGTTAATATCAATCATAACATATAAACCATGATTAAAATCTAAACAAAACTAATATCTAAAATATAATCAATATTATTTGTACACATTTTCTTTGAATCACAACATTAACCACATATGAATAGCTAATAATCTCATATATTTCATAAATGAAAATAAATGTTGGAAAAATATATACAACGAAAGTTAAGGAATAAACATTTTTTTTAATAATTATAATTACACAAAATAAATCTCATTAAAAAAAAATTAGGAGAACTCAAAGTTCTTGAATGTTCTGTCTTCTTTGACTATATTTTGCATCTCTCCAAACAATTTCTGACCTGAATCATGAAAACACAAATTAGTTCTGAGGCCGCTAGAAGCATAGTAATAAACTTACTCATTTGTTCAAAATTAAAGAAAGCAAAAATTGGAAGGAAAAAAAATTCTAAAAAGTTGAACACACTCTCAATATTACATAATAAAAATAAAAAAATAAATTAAAAAAAAAGAGAGAAGGGAAAACATAGCTCATTAAGAAAGTGTGCTAAAATAAAATTCAATGAATACGAATTGAGTTTATAATCCTTTTGCATAACCGACATAATCAAAGAGTGATAGTACAAAAATTAGGTTTTGATAAAATGTTCATGAATATATCACCATGAACCAATCTGAGAGATCATAGAAAACAATCCCAATGAGCATAACCTGAAGCAAATCAAATTGAACTCTCCTTTTCATTGTAACTTCTTTGCTCTCCCTTGTTCCATATTGCCTGTAATCCCACAAATATCAATTAGTTATATAGAAAGTAACTCTGAGAGAATTCATTGGCTAAGTAATATTCCATTCAAATGCCTGAAGACAAAATGCATGTAATGTACAACAAGTTACATTGAAGTCCACAGCTTACTATGAGAAAGAGAATCTTCAAAGTCCACTATAAGCCATTTTGTGATATATGGACAAACATTTAATATAACATAGGAGGTTAGAAAACTTCAAACTATGAGGGCTCTATGTAGCTCGATTTTTTTGCGCCCCCTTTCGGAGAGCTCGAATTGGTCCTACAGTTCGGACTCCTGTCACGGTTCTGAATCTAATCTCACAAAGTGCAATGTGAAACTGATAAACACCAAAGAGTCCAATCCGACAAATCTTTTTGAAAAATTGATTTTAAATCAAATAATGCCAAAATTGGACAGTTTTGCCAGATTACAGAGTCACCACCTAAATATTTTGTTTTGGGGGAAATTTAGGAAACCCTAGCTTGTGCCACAGGCCAAGTGTCTGTCATCATCAAAGTTGCCTCGGCTCGGGAACTTGGGTATGAGGGGGGAAGGTCATGAAATGGGCACCCCCGCTCGCCCATTCAAATGATCAATCTCTACTAATAATGATATGTCATTTTATAAACATTATGCGTTCTTATTCTAGTTATTAGCTAACATTACTATGTGATGCGTATACAATCAAGTATAGACTAAAATCGCGAGAATTGGAACAACTCAACTTATGTTTGTTTTCGAAAATGGTTTGAATTTTCCACTCTCAAGTGGGCTTAAAAGTTTGCGGATTTGCCACCTCAAGTGGGCTTAAAACATGATTTGCCACCTCAAGTGGGCTTAAAACATACATTCGTTGAACTGTTCCAATTCAAACAACAAAGCCTTCATCCACAGGCATTCATGTAGTTAATCATTCAAGCAAATAGCCTCACGGCAAGCATGGTATCATGGCAACATGGCAATCACACTCATGCAAGCTTGCTAAAGCATAAAACTCACCGAGTACTCTAGCCAAAACAAAAACTAGTTAGAAAGATGCATGATCCCGACTATGTTAAGCGTCTAATGCAACACATGCAATAATGCGATTAATAGGCTCGGCTACTAATATGGAATATGATTTGATTCAATTTGATAACATGCTTTGAAATACGTATTCAAATAAGTATTGAAAATGTAGTTTGAATGATGCGCCGAGCCTCGATGCATGAAAGACAAATGAATGGATGCAAATATGCGAGCCTAAGGTATGCTAATCGAAACATGACCCTAAATTAACCATCAAAAGCAGTTAAATAAAAGGGAGAAAGACGTGGGGTTGGACGACATACACACATGCACGCACACTTATTACAACATTACGCCCTCTCGAAGGAGGATCCGAATGAATAAGCTAACTAGCTACGCTAATTAATGCTAACTAATTAAACTAATTAGACTAATTATTATAAACCAAAACTAATGAACTATTCTAAGCTAATTATTACAACTCTTGTATGAATGAAATAGCTAACTTATTCTAAGCTAACAAAAGCGATTAAATGGCCTTGAGGGTGAGGGGCGCATGCATGCTCAGTTGATCCACCCGAAAATGCCATTGCCTTGCCATCGAATGCCTTTGTTTGCACTCATTTTGATCACTGAAAATTGTACCAACTCCCAGAATGCCTCTACTCTAACTCAGGGGCACACTTGTGCAAAATTTCACTGGTGGCCAGTCGGCTACTACAACTGGCCGGTCAGCCACTAAAACTGGCCGGTCGGCCACCCTATCCCTGGACTTCTCCTTTTGCTGTAACAGAGAGCAAACAGAGGCAAAACAATATATTTTCAAGGAATATGTGTACTGTTGCCCTCCTTATCATCACACAAACTCAAATGAGGGTAACTCTTGGCCTTTGAACCATCAACCAAGCATTTTCAATGCATGATGGCTAGAGAACCAAGCTTGTACAAGCTTAATGAATGCACAAATAAGACCGAAACAACCACCACCCTATCATGTATGATCAAGGGTGACGGTGACTAAGAAAAGTGACACGTTTCATCACTTTGAGTATGAAATGTCCCATTTTTCTCGTGTTCGGATTAACGTCCGATCCGAACACATGCAATGCAACACAAAGATGCTTTATCTTGCCTCTTTTACTTGTCCAATTTTATTTACTCATTTTAGATTACCAATCCATTCTTTAATTGATTAATCCAAAAGTGAGTGTCCTCTAATTGAAAGTAGGCTTAAACCACAAGTGTCTTGAGCATGAAAGAGTCCTCATGCTGTTGGTTAGTAGAAACCCTCAAAAGAGGATTAAAACCATTAAGCACAAGTGTCTCAATTTCACACTCAAGCCAACGAAGGGTTCAAAGTCACTTTCAAAGTAAATAAAAGAGTGAAGAATAGAGGGAGATTGCAGAGATTTCAGTGCTGAAATAAAGTGCAAAAAGACACTAAAACATGCAAGCAACTCATGCAGTTCATGTTTAAAAGCCTAAAACGTTAAGCTAGTAGAAGAGATTGCACTACAACCACACAATACAAGCCTCAAAGGGCCAAACCAGCTCAAAACAGAGCTAAGACCAGTCAAAATAGTGGCAAAATCATCCTAAGATTAAGGTACAAAATGCTAGAAAAACATGCTCACATGTTAGCTTGCAAACAAGACTCAAGAGCAACTCTAAAAAGCAAAGAAAGAGTGAAACAAATGAGCATGTGATAGAACTATATATGCTGAAATTACATGTAAAAAAACACTACAACATACAATCAACTCAAGCAAAGCATCTTTAAAGGCCTAAAACACCAAACTAGTGAAGCCATTTGCACTACAACTATGCAAAACAAGACTCATATGACCAAAGCAGCCCAAAACAGAGCTAAATCATTCCAAATCAAAGACAAACATATGCTGGAAATAAGCTAAGTTAGGCTACAAAAATATGCTACCATGTGATGCTAACTAGGCATGCAAGTAAGACACAAGGAGGGGAGGCCAACCCCTCCATTTTTGGACTTCAAAACATGTTTTCCACCACTGAAATAACTCTGAATTTTGGTGGTTTAAAGGTCCAAAAAGTTTGATTTGAAAGCCTTGAAAGATGGCACAAAAAGTTTCACCATTAGGCAACAAGAAGGGTAGACTACGCCTTTACACAAAATAACCTCAAACCATCATGTTAAGGCTAAAAAATCAGAGTTTTTTGTAGTTGAAAACCAGGCCCAAACAGTACGAAAAGGTGGCAAAGCAAGTAATCAAAACAAAGCCTACAAGGTAAGTCTTATACCTCTTGAAGCACAACACAAAACAGGCATAAATTCTAGGTCAAACCTCCCTCAAGAGCTCAAACTAAACCTCAAAGAATCTCAGCTCCAAGGTGAGAATGTTTGGTTAAGGGTCCTTGTGCAAAAGTATAGAGAAATCTAACTATAAGGCACAAAATAACAAGAGAGAGAGAAAATTCTTGAGGGAGAGAGAGAAATTTTGATCCAAAATGTCCAACCTCCCCAAATGGGGGAGAGCATCCCCTATATATAGAAAATCAAGAGTAAGGCTTGCATTCATCCCTCCATACATGTGTATGGAGATGCACTTCAGTGAACAACAGCTGGCACAGCTGGCAAACAAATTTCTGAAAAAGGGGACAAATGGCCGTCGGCCACTCTAAGTAGCCAACCGGCCACTCTAACTAGCCGATCGGCCACTTCAAGTGGTCAACAAGAACAAAAAGTGGCCGACAAGGCCCCTTCCTCCTCTAGGCAAGAGGTAACAAGGTTTGGCCCAAAAACAAGCACAAAACAAAAATGGGTTTAGAGGCTCAAAGATAAGGCGTTCCGTCAAGAACTCCGGGCGCTCAAAACAAGCACAATCATCGAGTGCACAAATGATGACGTCCAAGTCTTGAGGTTGGTAAAAAATGGGGTGTCTACACTCTATAATATAAAATGTAGTATCATTTGTTGAATTGATTTTGCAATCCACAATATGTCCTTGAACACAGATTTATTTGGAGCATGTATTAATGATTTTGTTCTGTGTAAAAAAGGATTTACGTAATGCAAATTCAGCTCATCTAATCAATTGATTTGGAGTTTACCTCTGTATCAATAAGAACTAGCTTTAGAAACTTTTGCCACTTGTAGATCCAGTTCTTGGATAAGCCTTCTCAATGATCATTACATTGACTGTCTATTATCTTCTTTATAGAAAAACATTCTTGATAGTTAGTTGATTGGGCATGTTTTCTTGCAAGAATAGAAAGCTATAATTGTGAAGGTTTGGAAATAATTACAAAGATACTGCAAGGTTTACGACAAAATGATTCAGCAACTATTGTCAAACTTCTACAGAACACCAAATATGGAGTTGAAACAATAATAGCAATCAAAACGGTAATGATGTGTGGATCCAAGTTAACTAAAACTCATAATTTGTTCTGCACTCCATGTTCGATGTCGAAAAAATGAAGTTGCATCTAGGATAGTTTACTCCTAAGGATAAAGTTGATTCATAAAAAGATAGGCTTAACCTAGATAAAGTATTAGTTATATATATATATATATATTCTCAAAATAGCACTTGGAATGAAATCTCCAACTCACATATCAATTGATTTGTTGTTTTGCTATGAATTGCTCAAAAACTTATTTTTCTTCTGAAATGATCTACAAGTTTGTGGCTTCGCACAAAGGAAACACTAGAAATCTAACCTTCATAGGCTTGTGACCATTGTCAATAAGCTCCTAGCACTCTTTATCTAAACACAACGCTTCCACATTTCCATCATCATATAGTACCTTTAACACAAAATTGATCAGAGAAAACTACTTTTTTTGGTAAGTACAAAAATTTTCTATTAAAAAAAAAAAAAGAAAATATTACAGAAAGGTTAAATGAGATGCTTCAAGAAGAAAGCTACCTAGTGTATAAAGAAAGCAAAATTCTCACAACACAAGAGAATAGGTGTAAAAGAATTATCCTTACATCTCATGGGGTTAGAAGATCCACTTAGCCAATGAAATCATATGAGATACAATTATAGTTTGATTGATGAAAAGCATCTCCAAAGCATGAATAGTGTAGACACCTTATTTTTGATGGCCCTTACGACTTAAACGTCCTCGCATGCACACTCGATGATGAACGTATTTGCTTGCCAAGCCAAGTGCTCGAAGTCCTTAGCGAAATGCCACAACTTTGAGTCTATCAAACCCTGCATCCTTGTTGCCTTATTTTTGGACCATGCCTTGGTTTTTCAAGCTTGCAGCTTATGGTGGCCTGCTGGCCACCCCCAGAAGCTGCTGGCCATAACTTTTGGGTTGCCGGCCACCACTGTATTTTGCAGATATTTTATGCCAGCTGTGCCAGCTGTTTGCACAGATGCATGCATCTGTCCCTACGTGTAGGGATGGATCTCCTTGAGGGAATTTCATGTTTTCTATATATAGGGACTCCCTCTCTTTTGTAGCAAGGTTAGAAAATTTTGAACTCAAAATTTTTTCTCTCTCTCTACAAATTCTTTACACTTTTGCCTACAATTCCTTAACTTTTGCCTAAACACCCTTAAACAAATCTCACCATCTTTGAGATGAGGTATTTTTGAGCTTGGTTTGAGCTCTAAAGGGTGTTGTTTGCTTGGTTTTGTTGCTTGGAGTTGCTCTTTTCTTCAAAAGTATAAGACTTTGCTTGTAGCTTTGTTTTATTTGCTCCTATTCCTACTGTTTTTCCATTGTTTTGGGCTGTCAAAAATTCTGTTTTTGTGGGCTGAAATTGGTGGTTTTAGGCCACTTAAGGTTAGGGGGTGGCTCACCCTTCTTTATTCCTTCTTTGTAAGGCCTTCCACCTTTGTTTCCCACTTTCAAACCATCTTTTTTTGGGCTTTTGAGAACTGAATTTCAAAGTATTTTTAGTGGTAAAAATCATATTTTGAAGTCCAAATTTGGAGGGGTTAGCCTCCCCTCCTTGTGCCTTATTTGCTAGCCTAATTAGCTCTATGTGTTAGCTTATTTTTCTAGCCATTTGTAGCTTCATTCCAGCATGTTTTAGGCTCTAATTTAGACTGTTTTAACTTTGTTTTGGATTGGTTAAGTCATTTGAGTCTTGTATTGCATGCTTGTAGTGCAAGTGTCCTAACAAGCTTGGTGTTTTAGGCCCTTAGACACCACTT
The DNA here is from genome assembly GCF_055761805.1 of Camellia sinensis. Classification (NCBI taxonomy): domain Eukaryota; kingdom Viridiplantae; phylum Streptophyta; class Magnoliopsida; order Ericales; family Theaceae; genus Camellia; species Camellia sinensis. The sequence continues at coordinate 55,944,370 of NC_138968.1, forward strand.
GTTTGAGTTGATTGCATGTTTTTAGTGCTTTTCTCTCTTAATTTCAGCAAGCATAATCTCTGCAACCTCCCTCATTTCTTGACTTTTTGTTTGCTTTGAGGGTTGTTTCAACCTCAGGATTGTTTAAGCTTGAGATTGAGGTCCATGGTTAATAGTTTAATCCTCTTTTGAGGGTTCATTATCAACGGCATGACACCTCTCTCTTGCCATAAACTACCCCTTGTTTGACACTTCTTTCTCTTTTAGAGGACTTAACTCACCAATGGACTTAATTGGTTAAAGAATGGGAGGGTAATTAAAAGGAGTAACTATAAGTTGTAACTAAAATTGTGGAAAGGTAAGAATTTGATTGTGTTTTGGTGTGTTCAATTGGACGTTAATTGAACACATGGGAGTTTGTACCATTTCATACTTGCTAGTGATGAAATGATCCAAGTCTCCAAGGTCAACTTGTTTCCTTGATCTTTCATGGAAGGGAGGAGTTTTGTGTCTTGTTTTTCACTTATTGACCTTGTATACTTGGTTTCACAAGCTATCATGCAATGAAATTGCATCCATTGATGGTTTGTGAACCAAAGCTTGCCACTCATTTGATTTTCCCATGAAAATGAGGGGTAGGTTATGCAAACAAACCCTTGAAATACCCTGTATATGCTATGTTTGCCCTCTATTGCAGCAAGATGAACTTGTGTATCAGTGGTCGGCAGGCCACTTTCCATGGCCAGTAGACCAATATCCATGGGCGGCAACCTTCAACCATGGTCAGCTAGTGGCCGACAATCCTTACCAGTGGCAGGTCAGCCACTGATGCAAAATTCAGCAGAGTTTTGGTGAAGCAGAGTAGAGTGAGCAGCAACACTGGTGTTCAACTGAGCAAATAGAGGCATTCAGAAGCAAAATAGTGGTTTTTTCGGGTGGAAACCGAGCATGCGCATGCACATCCCTCGTTTCTCGAGGCATAGTAATTAGTTACTTAGTTTAATTGCTTATATTAATTGCTCTTGTGTTGTAATTAATTAGTTAGTTTAACTAGTTATTCGATTTCATTTTGTAATTAGTTAACTAGTTTGTTAGTTAATTAATTGAAGTGTTGTAATAATTAGCTATGTAGTTTAGCTATTTATTTAGTTTGTAATAATTAGCTTAATTAGCTTAGCTCAGTTAGCTAGTTAGCTTAATTCATTCAGACTCTCCTTCGTGAGAGCGCAATGTAATAATGTGTTTGTCTTCCAACCCCATGTCTTCTCCTTTTTATGTACTAGCTTATGATGGTTAGATATGAACATCACGTTTCAATTAGCATATCGCATGTTTGCATCTATTCATTTGTATTGCATGCACCGAGGCTCGATTTATCATTCTAACTGCATTGTCGTTTCAATACTTCTTTGAATACGTGCTTAGACCGCATGCTATTTACTTGTTTCATATGCCATATTAATAGCCGAGCCTAGTAATTGCATATCGCATGTGTTGTATTAGTCATATTGCATAAAGTTAGGATCATGCATTTTTTCTAACTCTCTTGTTTTATCTTGGCTTGGAGTACTAGGTGAGTTTTAGTGCTTTAGCATACTTGCATGAGTGTGAGTGACTACCATGGCTAGCATTTTTGCCATGAGGCTAAGTACTTACTTGTTAAACTATTTGAATGACTGTGGATGAAGGATTATTGCTTGAATTGGAATGATTCAATGTATATATGTTTAAGCCCACTTTGTCAAGTGGCAAATTCAAAAACTTTAAGCCCGCTTTGTTAAGTGGCAAAATCAAAATCTTTTCGAAAATTAAATATGAAATTGAATTGTTCCAATTCGGGCAATTTAGTTTATACTTGCTTGTGCGCATCACATAGTAATGCTAGCCTAATAAATCGGAACAAGAGCATATAATGTTGATAAAAATCATATCATGATTAGTAGAGGCTGATCTTTGATCGGGCGAGCGGGGGTGCTCAATTCATGACCTTCCCCTCTCGTATCTAAGTTCTCGAGTGGAGACAATCTTGATGATGACGGACACGTGGCCTTTGGCACGAGTCATGGGTTTCTTAAATTTTTCCAAAATAAATTATTTAGGTGGTGTCTCTGTATCTGGCAAAGTAGTTCACTTTTGGCAATTTGATTCAAAATTGATTTTCGAAAAGATTTTCCGGATTTGGACTCTTTGGTGTTTATCAATTTCACATTGCACTTGTGAGATTAGATTCAGAACTACGCGAGTTCGAATTGTAGGGCTTATTTCAAACTTTCGAAAAGGGGCACGGAAAAGTCAAGCTACAGTTTCTGGTGACTCTAATGGGAAAATTAGAGAACTTGACTCGAAATTCATGATATGAAATTTTATCTACAATTATATGTTTCTTTGCATTGCATTTGCATCGGTGCGCCTAAGTCACTGTGTTTGCCATCTGCTATTCCTGGACGGTTTACCGGAGGCTTGCCTAAAAGCTTGCCAAAAGGTTGACTAGGTCGCGGGATCTGCCACGATGGGAACACAACCCTTGGATTTGGACTACTGCTGTACCGTTTGATCCTCCTTTCACTTATCGGTGTTAGGTTTGAGAGATATATTAGGTAGCCTTGCGTAGGTACCCTTTTTGACCAATCCGCCTAGTTGCATATCGAAAGCCATAGAGACTGTTCCAAACAAGGACATGATGCTTACCCGAATTCAGGATTGCATGAAACCGCTTTTTTGAATTGTGAACCCTAGCTCTTGACGAAACTAGGACATGGTAACCCTCCCCCTCTTATAGGGGTGTTTTCGCTCTCACTTAATTGATATGTGCTTTTAGAGTGAAACTCTACAAGAATGTGCGTATTAGTTGCAAGTTTGGGTATCAAATTTGAGGGTAGAAATTAGTGTTGAGTGCAGTTCTGCAGCTTGTGATTACAACTGTGTGTTGTTAACATCTGAGCTGAGGTGCTGTGCGGTTTCTGATTATTGCTTTCCTTTTTGCTTTATTTCTTTTTGCAAGGTAGTTTATCACAATTGCTTCGGACAGTTCGGATATCCCCTGAGCACTCTAGACCTGTGTTAGGAGGCTTTACAGATCCAAAGATCTTGTTAGGGGACAACCTGTGTTTGCTTCGCTCCTATCAGTTACTAGACGGAGGAGAGTTAGGCACAATTCACCAGTTCAGCAATCACCTGCATCTAGTCAGGCTTAATCTTCTACATCTAGACCAGCAAGAGATCACTCGCCTATTTAGATGACTCAATACCCTACAGTCAGTATGGAGGACTTGATTCGTTATCTCCAGCAAATAGTGGAAACTATGCAGCAAGATGCTGCTTGCTAAGCTGAAGTTACAGCCCACTAAATTGAAGTGATAAACAGGTTGCAGCAACAGCAACCACAGCCAATAGTGGCTTCTGCTTCCTATGCACCTCCTACGGATATCCCAGCACCCGGAATCATTGCCAGAATCTAGGTAATCCAGTAGACCCTATCCCATCGCTAGCCTCCAAGGCACCAGTGTACTAGACCGAGCCTCCATTTGAAATTGAAGTTAATCCGATTGTACTGAAGGTCAACAAGCTGGAGAAGGTTTTCAAGTGGGCATAGGGCGTGAACTCTATCCCTGACATCGAAGATGGATATATTGACTTTGAAGTAACCTTTCCGGACCGGTTTAAAATGCCATACATAGATCGATTCGATGGCTCTAGGGATCCCATGGTCCATTTACGGTTATTCTCAGACATTCTACGACCAATGGGCCTCACCAGGCTTCAAAAGCTGTCACTTTTTGACCGGACCTTGTCAGGAATAGCAGCTATCTGGTATGCAAAGCTGGAGGATTCAGTAAATCAGAGCTCGGGGGAAATGGTTGAGGCTTTCATCGCACAATGCTCATACAATACGCAAATTGAGGTCACAACCCATGATCTTGAGGTAACTCGTCAGGTGCCAAAGGAGGGCTTCTCAGACTTTGTAACGAGGTGGAGGGCCAAGGCTTCGATGATGACTACTTGACCATCAGAGAAGGATCAAATCAAGATGGTGGTCAGCAATCTACAAGGGAAATTATTGCAGAAGATGATCATCTTATTGTTGTTCACATTCACTGAGCTCCATGAGATACGAGTTTAGATTAAAGATACAATGAAACAGGGGTTGATAACCGATGAGAAGGAGCAGGCTAAGAGGCCTTTTGCGCGTAGTTCCAATGCAACCACTAGTGAAAGCATAACTACGCGGCCATCTGATGTGAATGTTGTCACCACTACAGCCAAGACTGCCAACCCTTTCGCCAGCACAACTCCACAAACTTCAAACAACCAGGCTCGATCCCAAAGGGTCTTTACCCCACTTTACATGTCTTTATCCCAAGCCTTGAGGGTGTTGATCAAAACGGGGTATCTTAAGCTGTTAGAGCCTCACCCACTACCTGATCCTCTCTCACTGAAACACAACCCAACCAAATACTGTGTTTTTCACCAGCAGCGCGGTCACAACACCGACTAATGCTTTAGGTTGTGTCAAGAGATTCAAGATCTCATCAATAACAAAGTGATAACACCACCCTAAAAGCCAAATGTAACCACCAACCCTCTCCCAGTCCACAATCAAGTTCCCCTACCCTGGTACTTAAATCTAATACATACACTGGCCATCCCTTATGACCCTAGCGTATGTATACCCCTTTTTACCTACCCAGACCGACGTTGTTCATCCTTGAAAGCACGGACTTGTGCATGATGGACACGTCCACACTTCAACTTGAACCTGTGGGGGTGACAGTGGCAGAAGGAGGGAGGTTGGCTTTAGAGGAGAGTACGAATCCATTGCCTGAGTTCTCTGAAGACTTGACTGAGGGGGTGTACAATCCATGCTGCTACATTATACTGGTTGATCAGGCCAAGCCAAAAGTGGTATTGCCAACAACAGTGGAGGTTAGTGCGGTTAGAGAGGATAGCCCGGGCCAAGCTTTAGATGATCTGGCAGAGCTAGAGGAGGACTTAGACAATCTGCAGTTCTACGACGAACAAGATCAGGGAGACGTGCAGATTGATTGGTTCGATCTGAATGGGTCAACGGACAACTTTGGGTGGTTAAGTGATAAACCCAACGTGGAGGAGGGAATTGAAACAAAACCAAAAGAAAAGGAAGCAAGATTAGCTGCCGGAATGGTTGAGGAAAAGGGAAAACTGCCTAAGAGCACCGGCATCAAGAATTTAGCTCAGGAACTGGGAGCTGTGAGTACCGTGGATACAAAATACGAAACCGCGTTGAAGCAGTTTTTGCAAGAAAGGGATCAAGACAAATGGGAAGTTGGAAAAGCCCAACACCCTGTGGGGGATATTTCTGATGCGAGAATGATTAGGCCGAAGTTGGAAAATTGTTTTTCGGTTGCCGGAGGAGTATGGTGGGAGGACGACGATTTATTCCTGGCCCATACAGATGAGGACTGGGGTGAGTCCCTTCCAGACAATACCTGGTACACTGAAAAGATTGACCATATGACGAGAAGTGGGTGGTGTTTTAAGCCGTCGTACTTGGACCAAGCTGAAGCCTCCGCGAAAGATAAAGAGGTTGAGAAGCAAAAAGAAAAGCAGTTGGAGGAAGAGGCAGTGCTTAAGCAACTGAAGCAAATTCAAGCCGATATTTCAATCTGGGGTCTGCTCATGGCTTCTTGGGTGCATCGACAGGCTGTACTATCAGAAATGGACAAAGCCAAACTGTCCATTGACACCACCCCTGAACAACTCGTGGGATTAGTTTTCTTAGGTGGTGCTAGCCCAACCTTGACCTTTTCCGAGAAAGAACTATTGCCAGAAGGCTTAGCACATAACAAACCTCTGTACATCTCTGTTGAGTGCAGAGAAAAATAGATGCCAGTGGTGTTGATCGATACTGGGTCAGCAATTAACATCTGTCCATCTCGTACAGCTTATGCCATCGGTCTTAAACTAGCAAATTTCGTGCCTACGGCACAAGTGATTCGGGCATATGATAACACAAGTAGGGAGGTGATGGGCACAGTACAAATCTGAGTTCAAGTGGGCCCGGTTCAACAGGATATTAAGTTCCATGTCCTGGATGTGCCGGCCACTTTCAATTTATTGCCAGGGAGACCCTGGTTGCACTAGGTGAAAGCTGTCTCTTCCACACTCCACCAAATGTTAAAATACCCTCATGGGAAGGGAGTGGCTATCGTCTTTGGGAATTTGTCTATCCATCCTTCGCCAAAGGTAACTACACCTGTGCTGGAATTTATTCATGGCGAGGAGGATGTTTTCCTTTTAGGTTTTACGCTAGTTGAGGCCTGAGCAGTGCAAACCATCTTGGCAGCAGATAAGGGCATGTATGTCAGTGCCCAACCAATCTATTTCATGAACAAGCTCTAACATGTACCAGGGATGGGGTTAGGAAGAAGTGGTCGGAAAAGTGTTACAACATTGGCCGATGTGCCACATAATCCACATGCCTTTGGTCTTGGCTATACGTCCACGAAAGAGGATTGGGCCAGGAAAGGAAAAGAGATGGCAGGCAGAGCTGGAGCCAAGCTGGTCGGGAAACGCTATGCGCTTAATTAGAGGTTGATCCGGGGAATACTAAATGGCCATTTTGTCCTGGTGGGAGAAAACTTCCCATTTTGTGGCTTCCCCGAGCCCTTAATGAATTTTGAGAAGCAGCGTGTTTCTGGCTTCGAAATCTTCTTCGACCTCCAGTTGCAAGATAGTGACATAGAGGAAAGGGCTGAACTAACTGCTACAACTGAGAAGAGCATAGAAAATGACTCAAACAACACCGAGCTCGGAGTATGGGCAGCACTTGCATGTCTTCTTTCAGATCCTCTGGTCGACTCAGAGAGCTTGGGGGATAACTTGAGTATCTCCATGATCGGAGACCAACCAAGTGTGACTTCTAGAAGCATTTTCGATGCATCTGAAGCACCATCTCTCGTCTGGCAGTTGGAGGAGGGCTACCTGTCTAGTAGCTCTGAGTCGGGTAGTGAGCCAGAATCTGATTCCATAGAGTCTGTGGAGTCGAAATTAGAATCCGGTTCTTCTGAGTTTGAGTCCGGTATTCTTAGGGATAATAACTCGGATGCCAAGGTCTTGTTCGGGTCGTCCTTTTCCTTTTCTTTTGAGTCGATTGTAATCGAAGAGCTGGATGAGCTAGACTTTATGAATGAGAATGCTGCTGCTACTCTTGAGTATTTCTCTGTGCCACTTGTTTATTGCATTGATCAGGATTTTGAAAGTTATAATGAAAACAATGAGGAAGGAATTCCTTTGGTTTTGAAAAATTTGATTAATCGAGTGGAGAAGAGGTTTGCAAAACCCCTTGTTGATGAAATCATTGCTTTTAATGTAGATACTAAGAAGGATCCGCGTCTAGTCCAGATCGGGTCCACGTTGTCTTCATAGGAGCACGAGCGCTTAGTTGCTTTATTAAAAGATTTCAAAGATGTTTTCACATGGTCCTACGAAGACATGCCTGGAATCGATTATGAGATTGTACAACATCGGATCCCTTTCGACCCTGAGGCTCGACCCGTCAAATAGAAGTTGCAGAGAATACGCCCGGATTGGGCTTTGAAGATTAAGGAAGAAGTTACCAAAGAGATTGAGGTAGGGTTCTTGCTTGTATCTGAGTATCCAACGTGGTTGGCCAACATTGTTTCAGTCCCAAAGAAGGATGGCAGAATTAGAGTCTGTGTCGACTTTAGGGATCTGAGTAAGGCTAGTCCGAAGGATGATTTTCCCCTGCCACATATTGATGAATTGGTGGACTTTACCGCCGGGTCATGCATTGCTCTCCTTCATGGATGAATTTTTCGAGTATAACCAGATTCTAATGGTGCCCGTGGACAGAAAGAATATCGCCTTCACTACGCCGTGGGGAACCTATTGCTACAAGATGATGCCGTTTGGGCTGAAGAATGCTGGGGCTACTTATCAAAGGGTTGCGACCACTATTCTGCATGATATAATCCATTAAGAGGTCGAAGTGTACGTGGAGGACATGATTGTCAAGTCCAAAGAAAGAGAGGGCCATTACACTGCCTTGAAATTCTTTCAACGGATTAGGGAATTCAGACTGAGGTTGAACCCGCAGAAGTATACTTTTAACATGATAGCAGGGAAAATGTTGGGCTTCTTGATCACACAGAGGGGCATAAAGGTAGATCCTTCCAAAATCAAGGCCATCCTAGAAATGCCACCACCAAGAACTGAAAAGAAGGTGCGAGGCTTTCTAGGTAAAGTAGAATTCATAAGACGGTTTATTTCTAAATTAACCTTGACTTATGAACCACTATTTGGTCTTCTGAAGAAAGGAAAGAAATTCCTATGGGATGATTGATGTCAATTCACTTTTGAGCAGATTAAGCAGTACCTTCAGAATCCGCCTGTGTTGTCGCTGCCAGAGCCGGGGAAGCCTTTGATTTTGTATCTATCAGTCACGGACACAACAATGAGATGCATGCTTGCTCAGGAATCTGAGGATAGGGTGAAGAAGGCCATCTGCTACTTGAGCAGGAAAATGCTAGATTATAAGACTCGCTACACTCCGTTGGAGAAAGCCTGCTTAGCCTTGGTATGGGCTACCAAGAAGTTGAGGCACTACTTGTTAGCTCACTCTGTAATTCTGGTTTCGAGATTAGATCCCATTAAATATCTCTTTGAGAAACCAGGGCTTATATGTAGGCTAGCTCGTTGGTTACTTCTTCTTTCAGAATTCGATCTTAAGTACATTACTCGCAAGTCAGTCAAGGGGAGAGCCGTAGCAGAGTTCCTGGCATATCACCTAGTAGAAGGCGATGAAGTGGTAGAATACCTGTTCCCAGATGACGCTATTCTGCAAGTCGAGGAAGAGACTTAGACAATGTACTTTGACGGAGTATCCAATCAATATGGTTATGGGATTGGTGTATTGTTGATAGCACCCAAAAATTCTCATATTCTCTTAGCCTTTAAGCTCCGGTTTAAAGTATCCAACAATGAAGTAGAGTACGAGGTGCGTATTGCTGGTTTGGAAGCTGCCCTAGAACTAGGGGCAAAAAGGTTAGACGTGATAGGGGACTCGAACCTAGTTGTTTCTCAAGCAAACGGAGACTAGAAGGTTAAAGAAGAAAAGATGAAGATCTATCACCAAACCCTAGATGTTCTGATTTCTAGGTTTGAAAAGCTAACTTTCACACATCTACTAAGAGAGAACAATAGGTTCGCTGGTGCTTTATCAACTCTATCATCCATGATAGACATCCTGCTTAGAGTCCGGATGCGTCCGATCATCATTGAGCAGAGATACACACCGGCCTATAAGACTATCGCCACGATAGATGAAGCGCAAGATCAAAACCCTTGGTACTATGATATCTAGAACTTCTTGGAAAAGGAGATTTATCCACCAGGGGCAAATGCTAAGAATAAGAGGGCAATACGGCGGATAGCTGTTCAATTTATCATTTGCAGAGGGAAACACAAGTTGTGTGTTGAAGAGGAGGACTCAAAGCGCCTGATGGAGGCCGTCCATGGAGGAGAGTGTGGAGCGCACATGAACGGAGTAATGTTAGCTCGAAAGATTCTCAGGCAAGGTTACTATTGGTCTACCATGGAGGAAGATTGTATTGGTTTTGTTCGGTGATGCCACAAATGCCAAATTCATGCTAATCGTATGAACATCCTGCCATCAAAATTGTATAACCTGACTTCACAATGGCCTTTCTCTGTCTAGGGAATTGACGTCATTGGCTCAGTCACACCGAAAAGGTCGAATGGGCATGAATACAATCTGGTGGCAATTGATTACTTTACAAAGTGGGTGGAGGCTCAGTCTTATGCAGTGTTGAAGGCAGCGCATGTGGCTAAGTTCATCCGAAACTACATCATTTGCCGATATGGAGTTTCAAGCGAGATCATTTTAGATAATGGCTCCCACTTCAAGAAAGAAGTGACAGACTTATTGGAGAAATACAATGTGGCTTTTCATAAGTCATCTATATACCGGCTGTAAACCAACAGGGCTGTTGAGGCCGTCAACAAGAATATCAAGCATATTCTGCAAAAGATGGTTGAGACTTATAAGGACTGGCCAGATAAATTGCCATTCGCACTCTGGGGTTATAGGACTTCAATCCGAACATCTACATGGGCAACTCCTTATTCTCTTGTCTATGGAATAGAAGTTGTTCTACCAATCGAAATAGAAGTCTCGTTGTTGCGAGTCATGGCTGAGTGTCAAATAGCAGAGGCGAACTAACAACATAGTAGGTTTGAAGAATTGATGTTGTTTGATGAGAGAAGGCTAAAAGCATTGTACCATGTTCATGGTTATCAAAGCAGGATCGCTAGGGCTTTCAGCAAGAAGGTTAAGTCCTGGAATCTCAAAGAGGGGGGTTTGGTGCTAAAAGATAATCGAGCTCCTATCCACGACCCTAGGAGCAAGTTCAGACTTAATTAGACTAGTCCTTACATCTTCAAAACTATCTAGTCGGGTGGAGCTGTTATTCTCATGGACTTGGATGGCCTAGAATTTTCCTAACCAATCAATATGGACAAGTTGAAGAAATACTATCCTTGAGAGGCTCGCTAGGCTGAAAACCCGAAAGGGCAACCTAGGCAAAAGTTAGAGCACAAAAAATCAGAAATAAAGAAAAATTGAGCTCGCAAGGCTGAAAACCCTAAGGCGCGGCCTTGGTAAAAGTTAGAGCCCAAAAAGAGGGTGTTAATACTCGAGTGAACTCGAACCGAACTACGTAAGGCCTGATTTCCATCTTCGGGATCCATAGGCAACTTCATCCTGAAGTTCGGCCGTAAACACCTCCAACTCAACTGTCTTGTCCATGTGTTTGATCAGGTCATTTTTGTCTATTCTTTATCCAAGAGTTTGGTTGTGATTTTTATTCTGAGAGTTCGGTTATGATTTTATTTTGAGAGCTGGTTACAGTGTTGAGCAGTGCTATTTAGTCAAGGGGCAATTTGTGATCTTTTGATTCGGGGTTGTACATCTCATGGATTGATTCCATTCGTGTCAAGTGGTGATCATTTTTGAAAATGGTTTTGGGAAGTTTTAATAAAAGTTGATTTTGTTCAAATTTACCTTTTACAACTTAGACCATTTTTGGACCAAAAAGAAAATTTTCAGTGCTCACAACTTTAATTTCATTTATTTCAACATGAAGTTCTCCAACTTTCTGATATAAATCAAAGTTGCTTTTACTACATCATAAAAACTTGAAAAGTAAAGTCAAAGCAATAAACTAGGGACATAGATGAGTCAGGTGTTCCTGTGTCCCCTGTTTGTGCTTGTGAGAGCTTCTGATGCCAAAGTGGGCTCGAATTGTGCCTCATCCTCCAGCCAAGCCAGGTACTCACCAGAAAGGGTGCAACTGAAACTAAGGGTAGGGGTCATAAGCTCTCTTGTCCCTCAAGCAGTGAGGTACTTAGCCAAATGTGAACCTCAGATGGGAAATGAAACTGAGTATTCTACCTTCTCCTCTAGACGAGTCTGACCATGTCTAAACTGACGTCAGAACCGGAAAGGGAAGTAAAATACATAGTGTGTAAGGCCGAACAGCTGAATGCTAGGTTGCCAAGTCATGCTGTAGCTCATTTCGGTTAGATTAAGCCAGGGGCAACACCAAGCAATGTCAGCCGTAGACCTGTTGCACATCTAGTGGCACCACCACCCCTCGTTGGGAAAATCCACTGGTTGTTGGCAGAAGAAGTATGCTCGAGCTGAGTATGCAGGGCGAGAGTCCACTACCTTTAGCTTGTCCATTAGCCCCACCTGGGAAGGGACGAAAGAAAATAGAGATTAAAGAATAGAGAGGTGTACATTGAGAGAAAAGTGAGAAAAGGGTTTTGAGAGAAAATAGAGTATAAGGGCCGAGTGATGTGAGAAACACAGATGAGAAAGGGTGGGGAACAATACCTGCAGAAGTAGTGGACTTCCTACGAATTTGGTAGTCTCTCGCTAATGGAAGGCATCTAAGCCTATCAAAGTCTCGACCAACACCAAGCCAATGCAACTCTTGTCCTCTTTCAAACCTTGAGCCACTTTAATCAGCCGAATGCTAGACCCGCCAAAATTTGGGGCAAGAAGGAAATGAACTAGCATACACAAGCAAAGGGCGTGTTGCCGAAAACCCTGCCAAAGAAGGTTGCCTCGGTCACCGACGTCAGAAATTCAATGAATTAGGCTGGGAATATCCAGCTCTCCGTTATGAACCAAAGATCGAGCCTCGTATAGGGTGAGCCCATACATCTGTCCCAAAGCTTGGATGTGGCCAAAATGGGGCTGAGGTATAATTTCCTAATCACACCGGGATTCCATTAATGCTTGAAATTCTTTGATTGTCGGACATATCTCTTGTCCCCTGAAGCTAAAGACATGTGTAGTTGGGTTCCAGCATCTAGCCGCGACATGAAGGAACAGAAAACAAAGCAGAGAACGGCTCAGTGGAAAAAGCGCATTTATGTCGAAACCCTAAAAATTCACATTTTTTGAGCCGTCTAAAGTCGCAATCCAATCTGAGAGTTTTTTGGCAAAAAAGGCTCTATTTGTGAAGAATTTGTAGCTGAAATGAAGAAATTACGAAGCTCAACCTTTTGTAGAAGATAAGGCAGTGAGTCGAAGCCAGGTGTCAATAATCTGGAGGTCCTTTACATTGATGGCCGGCAGGTAGCCGGCAAGTTGCATTGGTGGCCGGCAAGAGATATTGGTGGCCGACAGGCCACCTCTCATGGTCGGCATGTGGCCGGCAACCTCTATTTGTGGTCGGCAGTCCCTCACTCTGACCTGCTATCCACCTGTGTGTTGGGCAGTGCTGGAAGCATATGTTTTGTTTTGATCTTCGAGTGTTTTAAGGTCTTGTTTTGAGTCTTTTTGGCTTTAACAGGTTTGTTATTTTGTATTTAAGTTGTGGTTGCATTGTTTTTGCTTTATCAAGTTGTATGTTGTTTTGTTTATTGAGTTGTATATTGCTTTTTGCATTTTGGTTATTGGTCGATTCTTTACCCGATTAAGATTTTGTTTCAATCAAGAGTGTTATCTTGGCCAATTCGATTCCATGTCCATTCTATGCTATATGGTACTCATGATGCAAAATACAACTTTTCTTTCATAAAAACTGCAAGGTTTCTATTTCGATCATGGTTGTTTTTATAAAAGAGGAGTACAAGTTTTTAAAGTAAATAAAACCTGTCTGAAGCTATACAATGTGCTAATGCTATAAACAAAAAGAAACTAAGCAAAAATACAAAAAATCAACGTGGGTCGCCTCAGGCTCAAGAGGCCCTCTTCGTTCTCTTCTTTGGAGGAGAAGACTCTAGGGTACTGTCTCCATTAGCGTCGCTGTCTGAAGTAGAGTCTGAGTGACTGGAATTGGCATCGTCTCCGGTTTCTGCCTCGGAACCTGAGCCGGCGTCATCGTCTCCACTCTCGGATGACTCAGAATGCTGACTCACCGCCTTCTCTGAGCCACTAGTCTCAGCATCATCGTCCTGCAAGATGGGCTCCGGAGGACTGCTCTGGCCTTGAGCACCTCTACCTCTGCCTCTCCTCCTAGCTACTAGGGGAGGTACCACTGGTCCTGGTGCTGGTGCCGCTGCTGGTGCCACGGGTACGGCTGGAACCTAGAAAAGATAGTTGTTAACATATCAGTTACAGTGTGTATATCAAATCCCAGCATAATATACAGAATAAGTGTATGTAGAAATCAGATACAGAATGAGTAAAGTATGGATGCAATGTGTGAATGTAGTGTATCAGATGTAGTGTATCAGACCAGTGTAGTTTGGAATAAACCATAGTTGAAATGTCAATGTATTGGAAAATTGACAACATAAAGCGTAAATTGAAGAAAATTACCTAGATACCGTAGATACTGAGCAGTGCCTCTCTTCTCTGTACCATGCTTGTCAAGGAGGCTATCAGCTTGAGAGCCCTCCCTGTGTACTCTTTGGAGGCCTGTAAATGCATTTGGGTGATCAGTATTTGCAATGAACATATTTGAAATGAAATATGGGGTGCAAACGTAAAGAATGGCCTATCCCTAAGTCGGGCCCTGAACCCCGACAAGCTCTTGACCAGCCGCTGCAGGCTCCATCGGGACCTGGTAGTCATCTCCGGCATGCCGCCAACATGTCAGCGTGGTCGGAAGCTCTAGACAACTGGTCCTCTGCCTCACTCGAGAAGCCCCTTTAGCAAGGGCCCTGGTCACTCTGGGCATCTCTCTCGCAGCAGGAGCTCTCGCCTCCTCACCTCCACGAGCACCGATCAGAGGTGGCATCAGATGTGTATGGATGAAGGTCGTGTAGTCACCCGCTACTTGGAAGTAGTTAGCATCTAAGCCCACCATAAACTGAATGACCTCGTCAACAGATAGGCTATCTGCTGATCTCATGGACTCAGGCGGTGCCATCGGCACCATCGGGTCAGCTAGGCCCATAGTCTGGCACATAAATCGCTCGCTCAGGAACCAGGCCCGGCAGATTAGGCCCTTAAGTAGAATGTGGAAGTGAGAAATGGCCCAAGACCTAGCATACTGGTCCCGAATCCCCGCTGGCATCATAGCCTATGACTGCTACATGACCTGCAAATAAAAGTTGTACGAATGATTAATTGCTGTCAGTTGTAATATGAATTAGAATAGTGTTAAAGTGAAAATGACTGTGTTTTGGGTTACCTCATAAGCAGCCATAGTGTCGAAGTAATGGCGAAAGAATGTAAAGGGCTCGCGGGTCCTACGCTGGAGCCGGCTGTCATACCTCCATGAATAGGGGACTGCTAGTCGAAGCTCCTCCACAGGCTCAAGGGCTAGAGTCAGAAAATATGCGTAAACCAACAGTTGTGGAGAAAATACAGTGATATGTGATCAACATAATGTATGAATAGATGTAGAAAGTGTAAAGTAGAAAGCACAGGTGATGAACAGATGTAAAGCAGAAACTGCAAAGCAGAAAATGTAAAGTGCTAAGAGCGAACTGAGATGCGTACCTCCTAGGCTCGCCAGTAGCCTCAAATCAAGTCTCCTTTCAGGTAGGAGGTCGAGCTTATGTATCCATATAAGGTGGCGAGGCTAGCTCCGCCCCAGTCATAAAAACGAACCTGAGGAAGGGTCACCAGGGCACTCAGTAGATATAAGTGTTCCACCTATTCAAAAACAAGGTGGTACCGAAGACGAACATCAAAAATCCCCTAGCATACTGCTTTGTCTCCTCTACTGTCTCGGGCTCGCTCCCTCTGAATCGCTCGGCAAACCAGGTGTATCTAACCATCCCTATCCGATATATGGGTGGATGTGCTCCCAGCAGCTCAAACCAGGCCGCCTCCCACTCCTCCATGTTTGTATCGAGAGGGATCGGATCACCCCCTATGTCTAAGCCGGTGATCATGGCGAAATCATAGGGAGTCATCGTCATCTCCCCTATAGTAGAAAAGTGGAAGGAGTTGGTGGTGTCCCACCACCTTTCCATAAGTGCTCCCAGAAGAGGACGACTAGCCATGACCCGTGTCAGGCCAGAGCAAAAGAGGCCGAAGCTAGCCTCATCTATAATGTCCCGGACTCTAGCAGGGAGCTCGCCATACCGGTCTCGTGCGGTCGTAGCACCGTATCCTTCGAAGGCACGAGACTTGCCTTGTGGCAGTGAATAGATGCAACATATAAAGAATAGATGGATCAGATAAAACAGTGATGATAATATAGTCAAATAAAAGGCAGTGTAATAAATTCAAGTAAAGAAAGGCATAAATGCATGGAAATAGAGTTCATACCTCAATTGCAATGGCTGACAGGTGAGAAGCCGACTCCCTCAGCAGGAGGTCCTCTGGTGCACCGTGAGCAAACTCAGTGAAGCGTCTAATGCCTCCGGTTGGCAAGATATATGTCTAAGGATGGTATTTCTTTGTATCAAAAGGTCGTACCCCCAGCGACAGCAGCTCAGGCTCGGCCTCAGGCTCAAACTCTACCTGAAGATCGGCCTCAAGGTCAGCCGCTGGGTCTACTACCTCAGGAACAGGAGAAAATGCAGGGGGAATCTCTGAAGGAGCCCCATCGTAGGGTACATGATCCACCATCTGAAGAATGGGTGCAAAGTAGGTGAAAAATGAAGAAAAATGCCGAAAAGAGGGTAAACTTGAAAAAAGTTAACCCTAAGAGAGAGAAAATGGAAGAAAATGTCAAAGCCCAGGAAAGTTCCCCAAACCCGAGGGAAACTCGAGGAGACCAAGCCTAGAAGGGTGGAAATGAGGAAAGAATGGTCGAAATCAAATTTCAATCGGTTCAAAATAGAGGAAACAAATTGGGTTTAGCGAATCAACTTCGTGTGGGGCGTTGGAAAACCTGTAGAAAGTGCGGATCTAGAGAGAAGAGCACCTAGAGAGAGGGAGAAGAATTTCGGTCTTAGGGTTGTAAGGAAATGAGCCCTTGTCACTTATATTTGAAGACCCATGGTGAAAAGACAAAAAAGGCCTCGAACTGCCATCGGTGGCCGACATAGGGCCGGCAAGGCCTATTCGTGGCCGGCAAGGCTCATCCGTGGCCGGCACATGGCCGGCACCCTCCTCCTATGGCTGGCCGGTGGCCTCCCTTGGAGTTCTAATGCTATTTTGTGTCTTTAGTTTCCAAGAAGTATAGGGATGGTTCACTGTTAGGTTCAGATTGTCTATACGAAAGCTCAAAACTGTGTTTTCGGTGCACGATGTTCATCACTTGGCAACATGAACAAGGTGTATCGTTTAAACATATTTTAACTCTTCTGAGAGGCAAATTAGAAGTTGCTACTGAATTTGTTTTTGTCAAATTATGCTTTTGTACCTTGCATAGAATATGCATTTCACATACGTTGTTGCATAAGATATGCATTTCACATATGTTGTTACATAAGATATGCATTTCACATATATATTGCATACGCGTCTTGCATGCTTTTGTTTCTCACATGGAACATGCCATTCACATTGTATCTCTGTTGTTTGTCTTGTATAGAACATGCATTCTTATTGTATTGCACTTGTTTTCTCACCTAGGCAAATGATATTGTATGTACGATTCATTTAGAGGAGTTCCCGTTGAAGTTTTTGTGCATCTATCGCACTTATTCTTTTTGTGCATCTATCGCACACATTCATTTTTGTGCATCTATTGCACTTGTTCACTTTATGCATCTGTCGCACGTATTGCACTTGTTCACTTTTGTGCATCTATCGTACACCCCTCTGTTGTTTTACCTCGGGACGTACAAAGTACGTGCCCAAGTGGTTGTTTCTCAGGATACATGAAACGCAGCCCTGAGTGGGTTTTACCTTGGGACGTATGAAGTACACACTCGAGTGGTTGTTTCTCAGGATGCGTAAAATGCGACCTTGGGCAGGTTTTTCCTCGGGATGTAAGAAGTACGCGCCCCAAGTGGTTGTTTCTCAAGATGCGTGAAATGCGGCCCTAGGCGGGTTTTACCTCGGGACGTACGAAGTACGCGTCTGAGTGGTTGTTTCTCAGGACACGTGAAATGTAGCCCTAGGCGGGTTTTACCTCGGGACGTATGAAGTACGTGCCCGAGTGGTTGTTTCTCGGGACGTGTGAAACACGATCCCAAGCTATATTTATTGTTTCTCAAGTTGCGTGAAATGCAATCTTGAGTGGTTTCTTGTTTCTCGAAATGTGTGAAACACGAGCCTGAGCGGTTTTTGTTCTTATTTCTCGGGATGCGTGAAATGCAATCCTGAGCGGTGTTTTCTTTCCTCACCTCTTGTTTTGGTGCAGTTAGGGCACGGTTTTTTCTTTTTTTTTTTTGCATGAAGCTACTTATTTATATTCTGTTATCTTGATTATTGTATCATTCTTGCTTATCGCTTGTTGTTATTGCTTATTGCATCATCTCGCATGATCATAAGATTTCAAAATCACTGGCTTCGCGTAGCGTGTGAGTCCAGCTTTCAAGTTGCATTGTGCATTTCGTTTGCATCTTGCCCTAGAACTACGTTGGTTTGATTCCTTGCAAAGGGATACGTAGGCAGCCTATAGGCGCAACCATTTATTTCTGTCTTGATTGTTT
Source organism: Camellia sinensis (assembly GCF_055761805.1). Taxonomy (NCBI): domain Eukaryota; kingdom Viridiplantae; phylum Streptophyta; class Magnoliopsida; order Ericales; family Theaceae; genus Camellia; species Camellia sinensis. The sequence goes on from NC_138968.1 coordinate 55,962,385, forward strand.
GTCCAAGTTTTATGGCCTTGTCAAAATGGGTCGTCTTCAGGCTTTGACATTCTCTCACGTCATTTCATGACTCTGTGGACACCCCATTTTTGACCGTCCTTAAGACTTGGATGTCATCGTTTGAACACTCGATAATCATCCATGCTCGTGTTCGTTTTGAGTTCCCGAAGGTCTCGGCTGCGCGCCTCGCCTTAAGAGCTCTTAACTCGTCTGTTTTGTACTTGGTTGTGGACCAAGGACTTGTGTTTTTACTTCTGAGGAAAGAGGGGGTGGCTTGTTGGCCATCCCCACACCCATCGGCTATGGTATGATTCCATCGGCCTTGTTTCCTTGCCATCGGCCATAAATGTTGGCCGGTCGGCACTTTTGTTGGTCGGTCGGCACTTATTTTGGTCGATCGGCCATATTTTTTGGCCGAGGCCTTTTCTTTGCCTTTTTTAGGCATTGTGCATGCCGGCTGTGCCAGCTGGTGAGCACAGACTCTCCCATCCATACAAGTTTATGGAGGGATTTGAACCAAAGCTTAGCTTCTCTAAGAAGCTTTGAATTTGATTTCTTATAAGAGGGGAGCCTCCCCTCCCTTTCCAGAGGTTCAGCAAAATTGATATAGAAGATATATATATATATATCTCTCTCTATATCTCCCTCTCTCTATATATTTGTGTGTGTTTTTGTTCATACTTTTGCACTAGAGCACCTAGTAGAATACCTTCCTTTGGTTGCTGAGGCACTAGGAAGTTGGTTTCAGAGTTCTTGGGTTGGTTTTGATCCAAGGGAGTGGCTGGAGTTGTGTTCTTGAAGATGTTCTTCAAGGGTGAGCAACTAACCTTTTGTTTCCCCATTTTGGCTTAAGCTTTTAAACCTATTTGCATATTGTTTCAAGCTTAACTATAAACTGAAAAAAGTTCTATTTTTATATGCTTAAGATGATTGTTTAAGGTCTCTTTTGGGTTGGGGGTTGTCTACCCCCTCTTAGGCCTTGTTTGGCATTATTTTGGGTCATCCTTTTTGGCCTTTGTTCTTGCTTTGGCTTGACCTTTATATCACTGAAATCTAGAGGATTTTCAGTGGTGGAAATGTGGTTTTAGAGTCTTGTATAGGAGAGGGACACCTCTCTGTCCTTATGTCTCATTTGCTTGTGTTAATGGCTTGTAATGGTAGCATGTTTGCTTAATATGTTTTTGCTTCATTTCAGCAAGTATTTGGTGTTATTTGGTCATGCTATACCTCTGTTTTAAGTTGGTTTGATAGCCTTTTACATCATCATGCACTTGTTTAGCAATCCTCTTATTTGCCTTAACATGCACCTTGCATTTAGGCCATCATGCTTGCACACTTTGGCTCAACTCAAAGGAACTTTTAGTCATATTTCAGCACGCTAAAGCTTTGTTTCATGTTGTTTTGATCATACATACATTGCTTTGTATAGCTACCATACATCCTAGCTTGTTAGCTTCGAGTGTCCAAGCCATTAGCATGCACTACTTAGACATTTTTCATGATTTGGCATCATCCCATATGTGATTTCAGTCCATGTAGTGTAGCCATACACTTGCATTTGTTGTCCTTTTAATGCTTTAAAGAGTTAGTGTTTTATGCCTCATGAGTGGGTCATTGTGCATGCCTCTATGCTTAGGCTTTTGGGATGTCATCTCAGCGGGTTTTTAGGCTTATTTTGACATGCCATAACTCTGTTTTTCATTGGTTAAGTCATGCCATGTTTGGTAGTAATAGGTGTAGTGTAACATCTCTTTGTTAGCCTTGCATGCTTCATGCTTTCGGTCTTTTGTTCTAGTTTGTTTTGGCCTCATTCCATGCATGTTCTAGCCTTGTCTTGGTTTGCCTTGGGACTGTTTTAAGTCACCTTGGTCCTTTGGGGTTCACTTGTTATGGCCATAGTGTAAACCACTTTGCTAGCCTTATGCTTTGAGCTTTATTGCATGCTATGCTTGTGTTGTTTGGTTGATTTGACATCATTCTTAATATCATTTCAGAGTTCATCTCATTACCGCATTATCGTGTTTGTCACTTCTTGCTCATACTTGAGAGTTGTATCCTTACGCCTAGGTGATAGGCCATTACATTCGCATGCTTATTGTGCATCTCATTCCATCATTTCTTGGCACTTTGGCCACTATTTTGGTATGGCTGAGGCCTATCCATTTTCAGTATAAGTCCATGGATCATGCGGTTTGTGTATTGTTGTATGCTTATCGCATTGCATGTTGTTGCATACTTATTGTTGGTATCATTATTGCATGCCTATCACATTGTATGTTTGCATATCTAGGTTGCATAGTCGTATTGCATACTTATTGTATATCATGTTGTTTACATATTAGGTTGCATTGCATTGCATTTGTCATGCTCATGTTACATTGCCTTGCATTTCCATGTTGCACTGTACTTGGTTGTATGCATTGCATTGTGTTTGGTTTGGGGTGTCCAACCAAACATGAGGAACGAGGAACGTTCGTACTTGAAGTGACGAAACGTGCCTCAATCCTCGGTTGTCAATGCTCTTGATCAAGCATGATAGAGTTCTAGGCATTCATATGTTTTTGTTGCATTCATTCCACATTGATTTGCACACTTGGCTCCTTTGGCCATCATGCATTGAAATACGCGATTGATGGTCCGAGGGTCAAGAACCATACTCCCTTGAGTTCATGACATGATAGGAAGGGTGGTTGTGCACACATTGCCTTGAAAATGCATTGCCATGCTCTGTTTGTCCTCTGCTGCAGCAAAACAACATTCTGTAGGAAGATATGGCCGGCCGGCCATCTTCAGTGCCGATCGACTAAACATTGTTGGCCGAGATCCTCACAAATGGTCGATGACCAATTCCACATGGCCGATGTTCCTATATTTTGGCCGATGACATCCCACAGTGCTCAGGAGTGGTTCGGAAGCATCCTTGGGACTTGTGCAGTTTTTAGAGGTGTAAAACAGTGCAAACAGAGGCAACATGTGGCATGGCAACAGGTTTCCGATCGAGGCGATCGAGCATGCATCATTTAATCATTCTGAGGCGGAGCTGCGGCGGCCTCTTTAGTTTCATAGCTTAGTTAATTTGTTTAAATTAGTTAAGGGTTTTGTAATATTTAATTAGCTAGGGTAGTTGATTAATTATTCGGTTTGTATTATTTATTCAGACCCTCCGTCGAGAGGGCAGATTTTGTAATAAGTGTGCATGAGTGTGTGAATGTCTTCCAACCCCACGTCTTTCTCCCTTTTACTTACTTGCTTTCAATGGTTAGTTTTAGGTCATGTTTCAATTAGCATCCTTATGCTCGCATGTTTGCATCATTCATTTGTATCGCATGCATCGGGCTCGGCGCATCATACTAACTGCATAGTATTTCAATTCCAACTTGAATACGTGTATCGAGTTGTCGCATTTCACATGCCATTCTTAGATTGGCCGAGCCTATTCTAGTTGCATTTTTGCATGTGTTGCATTAGCCATCTTAACATGAACTAGGATCATGTATTTGATTACTAACTAGCTATTGTTTTGGCTTGGAGTACTAGGTAAGCATTTACGCTTTAGCATACCGCATGTGTGTAAGTGTTGCCATGATAGCATGCTTGCCATGAGGCTATTTGCTTATGTGATATAATTGCCTGAATGCCTGTGGGTGAAGGTTGGACTACCTGAATTGGAACAATTCATTGAATGTGAGTTTTAAGCCCACTCTGCGGGGTGGCAAAAATCATGTTTTCTAAGCCCACCCGAGGGTGGCAAATCCACGTCTTAGCCTACTTGCGAGTAGCACCATCAAACCATTTTCAAATAAACAAACATGAAATGTTTTGTTCCAATTTAGGTGATCCGGTCTATACTTGTGTGTTGTGCGCATCACATAGTAATTTTAGGTTAATAACCGAAATAAGAACGCATATGTTTTCAAAACAAAATATCATGCTTAGTACAGACCGATCTTCGATCGGGCGAGCGGGGGTGCTCATGCATGACCTTCCCCTCTCGTACCCAAGTTCCCGAGCCAAGGCAACTTTGGTGATGACGGACACATGGCCTTAGGCAACGAGTCAGGGTTTCCTAAATTTTCCTAAAATAAAATATTTAGGTGGCGACTCTGTATCTGGCAAAGCAGTTCATGTTTGGCACTTCTTTCTTAAAATCAGTTTTCCAAAATGATTTGCCGGATTTCGACTCTTTGGTGATTTATCAGTCTTGCATTGCACTTTGCGAGATCAGATTAAGAACCGTGACATTTGAGTCCGAACTGTAGTAAGCCCAAATGAACAAAACGAGATCCCCTCCCGGGACGTTCGAACGCGTCTACAGACTCCGAGTTTTGTCAAAAAGGGGGAACTGTAGACACTCCTTTTTGACGGCCCTTACGACTTCAACGTCCTCGCATGCACACCCGATGATGAACGTATTTGCTCGCCAAGCCAAGGGCTCGAAGTCTTTCGCGAAATGCCATAACTTTGAGCCTTTCAAACCCTGCATCCTTGTTGCCTTATTTTTGGACCATTCCTTGGTCTTTCAAGCCTGTAGCTTATGGTGGCCTGCCAGCCACCCCTAGAGGCTATCGGCTATCACTTTTGGGGTGCCGGCCACTGATGCGGCTTGTTGGCCACCAGTGTATTTTGCAGATATTTTATGTCAGCTGTGCCAGCTGTTTACACAGATGCATGCATCTGTCCCCACGTGTGGGGCTGGATCTCCTTGAGGGAATTTCATGTTTTCTATATATAGGGACCCCCCTCTCTTGTAGCAATGTTTGAAAATTTTGAACTCAAGAATTTTCCTCTCTACAAATTCTCTACACTTTTGCCTACAATTCCTTAACCTTTGCCTATATACCCTTAACCAAATCTCACCATCTTTGAGCTGAGGTATTTTTGAGCTTGGTTTGAGCTCTAGAGGGTGTTGTTTGCTTGGTTTTGTTACTTGGAGTTGTTCTTTTCTTCAAAGGTATAAGACTTTGCTTGTAGCTTCGTTTTATTTGCTCCTATTCCTACTGTTTTTCCATTGTTTTGGGCTATCAAAAACTCTATTTTTGTGGGCTGAAATTGGTGGTTTTGGGCCATTTAAGGTTAGGGGGTGGCTCACCCTTCTTTATCCCTTATTTGTAAGGCCTTTCCACCTTTGTTTCCCACTTTCAAACCATCTTTTTTTGGGCTTTTGAATACTAAATTTCAGAGTATTTTCAGTGGTGAAAATCTTGTTTTAAAGTCCAAATTTGGAGGGGTTAGCCCCCCCTTCTTGGGCCTTATTTGCTAGCCTAGTTAGCTCTATGTGTTAGCTTATTTTTCTAGCCATTTGTATCTTCATTCCAGCATGTTTTAGGCTCTGATTTGGACTGTTTTAACTTTGTTTGGGTTGGTTAAGTCATTTGAGTCTTGTATTGCATGTTTGTAATGCAAGTGTCCTCACAAGCTTGGTGTTTTAGGCCCTTAGACACCACTTGTTTGAGTTGATTACATGTTTTTAATGCTTTTCTCACTTAATTTCAGTAAGCATAATCTCTGCAACCTCTCTCATTTCTTGACTTTTTGTTTGCTTTAAGGGTTGTTTCAACCTTAGGATTGCTTAAGCTTGAGATTGAGGTCCATGTTTAATGGTTTAATCCCCTTGTAGGGGTTCATTATCAACGGCATGACACCTCTCTCTTGCCATAAACTACCCCTTGTTTGACACTTCCTTCTCTTTTAGTGGACTTAACTCACCAATGGACTTAATTGGTTAAAGAATGGAAGGGTAATTAAAAGGAGTAACTAAAAGTTGAAACTAAAATTGTTCAAAGGTAAGAATTTGATTGTGTCTTGGTGTGTTCAATCGGACGTTAATTGAACACATGGAAGCTTGGACCATTTCATACTTGCTAGTGATGAAATGATTCAAGTCTCCAAGGTCAACTTCTTCCCTTGATCTTTCATGAAAGGGAGGAGTTTTGTGTCTTGTTTTGCACTTATTGACCTTGCATACTTGGTTTCACAAGCTATCATGCAACGAAATTGTATCCATTGATGGTTTGTGAACCAAAGCTTGATACTCTCTTGATTTTCCCATGAAAAGGAGGGGTAGGTTGTGCAAACAAACCCTTGAAATACTCTGTATATGCTTTGTTTGTCCTCTGTTGCAGCAAGATGAACTTGTGTATTAGTGGCCGGCAGGCCACTTTCCATGGCTGATAGTCCACTATCCATGGCCGGCAACCTTCAACCATGGCCGGCTGGTGGGCGGCAAGCTTTACCAGTGGCCGGCCAGCCATTGATGCAAAACTCAGCAAAGTTTTGGTAAAGCAGAGCAGAGTGAGCAGTAGTGCTAATGTTCAATTGTGCAAATAGAGGCATTCAGAAGCAATACGGTAGTCTTTTCGGTGGAAAATGAGCACGCGCGTGCACATCCCTCGTTTCTCGAGGCGTAGTAATCAGTTACTTAGTTTAATTGCTTATATTAATTGTGCTTGTGTTTTAATTAATTAGTTAGTCTAACAAGTTATTCGATTTCATTTTGTAATTAGTTAACTAGTTCGTTAGTTAATTAATTCAAGTGTTGTAATAATTAGCTTAATTAGTTTAGCTTAGTTAGCTGGTTAGCTTAATTCATTCAAACTCTCTTTCGTGAGAGCGCAATGTAATAAAGTGTATGTTTTCCAACCCCACGTCTTTCTCCCTTTTACTTACTAGCTTATGATGGTTAGATAGGGACATCATATTTCAATTAGCATATCGCATGTTTGCGTCTATTCATTTGTATTGCATGCACCGAGGCTTGATTTATCATTCTAACTGCATTGTCATTTCAATACTTCTTTGAATATGTGCTTATACCGCATGCTATTTACTTGTTTCATATGCCATATTAATAGTCGAGCCTAGTAATTGCATATCGCATGTGTTGCATTAGTCATATTGCACAAAGTTAGGATCATGCATTTTTTCTAACTCTCTTGTTTTATCTTGGCTTGTACTTGCATGTGTGTGAGTGATTGCCATGACGAGCATGCTTGTCATAAGGCTAAGTGCTTACTTGTTAAACTATTTGAATGCCTGTGGATGAAGGCTTATTGCTTGAATTGGAATGATTCAATGAATATACGTTTAAGCCCACTTTGTTAAGAGGCAAAATCAAACTCTTTTCGAAAAACAGACATGAAATTGAATTATTCCAATTCGGGCAATTTAGTCTATACTTGCTTGTGCGCATCACATAGTAATGCTAGCCTAATAAATCGGAACAAGAGCATATAATGTTGATAAAAATCATATCATGATTGGTAGAGGCCGATCTTTGATCGGGCGAGCGGGAGTACTTAATTCATGACCTTCCTCTCTCGTATCTAAGTTCTCGAGCCGAGACAATCTTGGTGATGATGGGCACGTGGCCTTTGGTATGAGTCATGGGTTTCCTAAATTTTATCAAAATAAAATATTTACGTGGCGACTCTGTATCTGGCAAAACAGTCCATTTTTGGCAATTTGATTCAAAATCGATTTTCAAAAAGATTTTCCGGATTTGGACTCTTTGGTGTTTATCAATTTCACATTGCACTTGTGAGATTAGATTTAGAACCACGGGAGTTCGAACTGTAGGGCTTATTTCGAACTTTCGAAAGGGGGCACGAAAAAGTCGAGCTACAACTAGCTATGAGTCATTAAAATTAAATTTTCTTTTTAAAAAAGGATGGAATAGTACAACTTGCCGCATGTTTCTTTTTTTGAGGATCATAAGACTTCACCACTCCTTCATAAAATCTATTGATTTCAACAAGAAGCACCATCAAGACAGTAGCACATTTATACAAGGTTTCTTACTAATAAGTTCTCCAATTAATGTGTATCATCTAAGTAAACTAGAATAAGACACTAAAGCTTACCTGAGTGCAAACCATAGTAAGGGCCTTACACTGAGCAGGGTTCACTTTCCCCTTAAATAGAGTAAGCTCAAACAAATTAAGATTTAGCAGGTGGAGGAAAAAGACTTTAGTCATGAAGCAGAGTATACAGACTACCAGTAAATATGCAGGAGAAATTGGAGAACAGGAAACTCCAAATGATTGTTTATCAACATTATCAGATTCAATGTATTGAAGTGTTGTACTTAATTTGAAATGTTTTATGTTATGCCTCATTTTAAGTCATTAGAGCAAGCTAAGAATTGCCATGGTCCAAGGATTGGGAGGCCGATATGCAAGACTACTTTGGCATGGTTACAAAATCTGTAACAAGTATGAGAACTCAAGGTACTTTATATGTTGGGTCTACTTCTCATTTTAAGCTTTGTTATGCTCAATTTGGGACTTTTTATGCATGAGAACTCCACAACAATTGTTCCAATTTCAATTGCCAAATTTCCTACCGAAAATTATGCAGGACACAACAATGGTAGGGCATTTTAGGATTAGATTTACTGATATTAAGAAAATAAATAAATAAATTCTCACCAAATCAGTTCTTGAATGAAAAAGGAACTCCAATATTCTTGTTCCAATACATTTGTCACAAACATTTTATCACACACCTTAAATTCCCATCATATTCTCACAGAGGATATCATGATTATTTGTATGTGAGCATCGACAATTTTATGGAAAAAAGAATACCGGGGTTACAATAAGAGTAATGAATTTCCAATTGAAAGTAGAAATCAAATACAAAAGATATATCTACATATATCTATACATTCATTCTTAGAATTTTGTATAATGGTGAAGCGCACAGAGAGAGAGAAATTGAGGATTTTGAGAAACAGTACCTTACCCTATTACAAACTCAACCAATAAAATTAACAACACCAGACCAAAAAAATCCAAAAAAAAAAAAGAAAAAAAAAATTAGCTAAATTAAACAAAATCGAAAAAAAGAAAACCAACAAAATCAAGAACATGAAATGGAACTTAAGAAAGAATGTACATGCCTTTAAATACACTGCCACCAATATATAGCATAGAAATTCTAATTACAATAATTGATGTTCAATCAGTAAAATTATGTACCAATTTAGGGAAGTAGAGAGAGAGGGAAGGGTTACCCATAAAAATAGGGCTTCGACTATAGCCTCCAAAAAACACTAGTTAGGGTTTGATAATTTTGGAGTGGGGCAGAGAGAGCAATAACAGAGAGAGATGAGAAGTTGCCAGATGGTCGTGGTTGTAGTTGCTGGTGGTGGTCACAATCGCAGAGGTCATTGGTTGTGAACACGAAGGTCTTCTGGACTCGTGCCTGTAAAATCGCAAAGGGAGAGAGAGAGAGAGAGAGAGAAGGGCGAGCTGAAGGGTTTGCGAGTGAAGGTTAAGGAGAAAAGAAATTTTTTTTTTTGAGTAAAGAAAATTGCTTCATAGCTTGAAAAATTGGAGGCTCGAGTGGCCTGAATGTCAAACGACATCGTTTTGGCCAATTTTTTTTCTTTCTCTTTTCTCTTTGAAACAGAGAGTCCAGAAGAAGAAAGAGAGGGGGAATAGAGAGAAGAGGGAAGAAGAGAGAAGAAGAAGAAAAGAATGGGGAATAGAGGTGAGAGAGAAGAAGAAGAAAAGAAGAGAGGGGGAACAGAGAGATAGACACACATATCTATGTGTATATACACACAGAGCGATAGTGATGGCGATGAGCAACGATGATGGCAGTGATGGTGATGGGCGACGGTGATGGCGGCGCAGATGGTGAAGTGTTTGCGATGGTGATGGCGGCGCCGATGTTTCTCTCTCTCTATTCCCTCATCTTCTCTGTTTCCCCTCTCTGTTCTCTCTTCCTTCTCTCTTTTCCTCCCTCTTTTCTCCTTCTGTTTCAGATAAAAAATAGATGGAAAAGTCGAGAAGGAAAAAAAAAGAAGAAAGGTTTTTGGCACCTCGAGTCATTCAAGCTGCAAGTTTTTCAAGCTGCCTAGCGGGATTATTTGAACAAATTTCACTTTACACCTTAATTTAGGCCGGGTACGGTTTATCTCCTGGCATTTAAAAATTACTACATAACCCTTATGTAGTTTGTGGACTAAAACACACTATTAGCTTTTTTGTCTAAGATAGCAGAATGTAAAAGTCATGCGTCTCTATAAAGAGTGAGTCAGTTTTTATTACGAATATACCCTTTCTACCGCTTCAAATTTATAAAAGATATCATTCTTTTCCTATTTCTATTTTTCAACCATTGGCAGCTCCACTCTTCATTCCTTCTTTTTCTTCATGTCTTCTCTCTCTCTCTCTCTCTCCTTCCCTCAAACCACCACCTATATCCATTGCAGCAACTTCCCTTACACGCCATCCTTAAATCTTGTCCCACATCAAATTGATTCATCACCAAAATTATATTTTACACACACACACACACACACACACACAATGAAGAAAAAATATGGTTATACAAACATATATACATTCATATACATATACATCAGATATTTATTTTTCTAGAATTATATACATCATCATATACATTCATATACATATACATCATTATATATATATATATATATTTTGGAATCAACCTCATATTTTTGGAATCATAAAATTATTTTGGATTTATCAACATCATCATCTGAAACACAGAGCAAAAACCATGATTTTTTGGGCTTTTGTGGGTTTTTATTTTTGATTTGGGGAAAAAGAGACACTTTTCATGGCTCTTGTTCCCAATCTCACTTCAGGAGACTCCATTAATTTGCAAACCCAATTCCATATATATATATATATATGTGTGTGTGTGTGTGTGTGTGTGTGTGTGTGTTAAGATGATGCTCAATTTCAAGGTCTTTCCTTTTCACAAACCCAATTCCAATTACTTTTTTGCTACGTGTTTATTTCACTTTAATTGATTTTTTTTTTAGGAAGTATAATTATTTTGTGTTGGTCATGTTCTTTGATTTCATAGTTGGTAGGTGATTAAGTTACTGGATTGAAAGGATAGTTGGGTTAAATTATATTTATTTATTTAATTTAGAAGAAGAATGTATATACATATATCTACCTTCTAGCTTTTGGGTTTGTGAAAAGAAAAGAAGAATGGAGAAGAGAAGAAGGAGAACTGAGAAGAGAATGAAGAAGATGAAGATGGGGGTATAACTGTCAATTTACATCTTTTGTTAACAGAAGTTAGTGTGCATCTCAATCCAGTAACCACATGGAGGTTATGTGATGATTTACAAATGTTAAGGGGGTAAACTGCACTCGGCCCAAACCATAGGAAATAAAGGGGCTGTTTGGGAAGTGAAATTTTAGCGTCATTTAGGCTAAATTTCACAAAAAGATAAAATAGGCTAAAATAGTTAATAAGACAAAATGTCACATCAAACGCATAATCATTTCATTTTTTCTCTCACAAACATCACATTCAATTATAAAAAAATTCAATTATCTTCCTAAACACAAAAATTTTAGCCTACTAAAATAGTCAAAAACTAAAATAACCTACTAAAATAGAAACTTCCCAAACACCTACAAAATGAAGTTTGTCCACTAGGAAAAGAAGAGTTTGGGAACAAAAACTAATTCATTCCAAGGGAACACAAAATGATGTCATTTTTTGAAATTATTTTATATAATTTTTTTTAAAAAAAAATATACACACAATTACACTTATTTAGAAATTGTGATTAAAAAATAAAGATATAATCACACTCATTTGAAAGGTGAAATTAAAAATAATCATTATCTCACTTAATTAAATTAACTGTGATCAAAACATCATTGTGATTTTTTAATCACACTTCTAATAAAAGTGAGATATTTTTAATTTCTCTTGTGTGATCTTTAAACATTATTATAATTGTTAAGGATGTGAAACTCAAATCTCTCTGTTGAGATTCTATTACTACTTTTCCTTATCTATTTTTTTTCCCTCTTGCTTAGTTGGGGTTTCGTCAACTTTGTCGTGCACATGATTGGACTTTAAGATAGGTGCCAACATAGTTGGGATGTACCATTTTAGCTATGATGCAACTTTTTCCAGGCTTATGCTCTTGTACTATTTCCTTTGACCTTAGTAAAATTATTTTCTTTGCCAATAAAAAAAATAAAATAAAAATGAATAGTATTAAAATACTTTATTTTAACAATTTTGATCCACCGGTATAATATAATTTCTTTAAATTTTTTTTTTCTCACAAAATGTAAGTCAGAATGTTATATGTTAATTCTTAGAGGAAGATATAGACACAAAGATTTAATTATAGGTAACCCTTGTGTTATATTTATCTATAATAAGCTATATGGCTCATTATTAGAGTGAAAATTGGAAAGATTCAAGATAAAACATGGCAATAATATTAAAGAACATATGAGATTAGTTATAAAAACTAATAAACATTTTTTGGCTTATTATTAGAGTAAAAATTGGAAAGCTTCAAGATAAAACATGGCAATAATATTAAAGAACATATGAGATTAGTTATAAAAACTAATAAACATTTTTAAAATAGTCCATTAGAGTTATGCTTAGTAAGTAAATTAAAAAAAGTATTTGATATTTGTAGAAGTTGAGTAAATTGGTTTTGGCTCTTTGCACTATGATTTCAAATTGTAGAATATTGAATTATCGGTTACCACCTAGCATAATTATCCAACTATTTTACCTATATTTGTGGTTGAGCAACAGTAATCCATTTCTGAAGGGACATAATATAAACGGGTCAGATCTAAACCTTGGGCTAGCCCAATCCACTAAACCCAAGTCCAAGTGGGTCAGACAAATATGTCGGCCAACCAACTGAGCCCATCTCCATAACACACAGTCTACCCAAGTCCTCAAGCACTTGGGCCCAACTATCGGTGGAAAGGCCAGTCCAGTCGTGACGCTGGGCTGGGCCGAGTTGTAGGACTCAATCTTTGGACCAAACTGATGGGCCGAACCCATCACCAAAAACCAAAGTGGGCCGAGCCCACACAAGGATATCTAAATGGGCCAGCCCATCTCTATAAGCAGCCTTGTGAAAGGCTGAACCGAGGGAACCTCTCAGAGAAACATGAATGATATGAATGCATACATGTGCAGGTTGCCACCTTGGCTGGTCCCCTCTTCCTAGGATCACAGAAACAGTTGATCAAGAGAATGTGATCTGTTATAAGCATGGTTACAATAAGTGTACATATCAATTGTTAATTACCTGATGGTCCCCTACCTTAAGCAATGTTAAAGGGAGCTTGGCAGTACCAAAGCGTCATGAAACCATCTTGGGCAACAAGTAAGGTGTTCTATATAAACTCTACTCACTTCACATTGAAGGTAACGAAGTTGAGCTAAACTATACTCAGCTCAACACAATTCTCTACACTTAGAGAGCACATATCATTTTCTTTGATCACTTACTTCCACACCGAAGTTATCCGGCCAACCCCGACCAGGCAGCTCTAACGGTGCTCTTTGTTGCCCGGTCTCGATTCTTGGATAGTCCAATCGGGTGCGAAGCTTAGGTCCACAATCATCTAGTGCAGTATTCGGTATGCACAATTGGTACAGTGAGCATGGACCCTTCATCTCTGAGTTTTGCATCAGGTACCGGCGATGAGAATTGAGGATATTCCACCATTGTCAACTCCATTGACAGAGAAAATGAAGGATAAAGGCCTGGCCCTGCTAACAGTTATGGAGAAACAGATCGGAAATAACAACCGAACTCCAGAATCTGTTGAGCATCGACAACCCTTTGCCTGTGGTTCTTCTCACCATTTTCTATTGGAGAGAGGTTACAAAGATCGTATCATTGATTCCATGGGCATGGAGATACAAGAACTGAAAGCACAACTTAAAAAGATGATGGACGACCAGACGGAGAAGAGGACCGAGGTAGAACCCTCTCGCCTGCATCGGTGAAGTTCATCGCTAGAACCACCAGTGAAGAAGGTCCTAAGGAACGAATCTGGGCAATGAAGTCAGCCAACTTTGGTGCATAATGAAGCAGTGAGCAGCCACACTCGTGGTTCACGCTCGAAGAGGGCTAAGTGGCAAAAAATGACCAACTAGCAGATGGAGTATCCTCTTCATCCTCGGGATCTCCATACTTGGTTAGTCGAGAACAGAGAAAATGAGTAATGACGAGAGCTACAGGTTGAGCACCTTGATAGAACAGTCCATCAGAGAGAGCACCAAGTGTTAGATCGGCTCGTCTCTTCCCATTTCTCTCTATACATTGCGGCTATGAAACCCCCTAAAAAATTCACTCCATCAAAATTCTCACTATACGATGGGAAATCAGATCTACTCACGCATATCAGCCATTATCGGCAGATGATGTCTCTGTGGAATCGAGATGAGGCACTGTTGTGCAAAGTCTTCCCATCCATTCTGGGACAGTTCAAACTCCGATGGTTCAATCGCCTCCCTGCTGGATTGATTTACGATTGGAAGCAGCTCTTCAAAGAATCTTAGCCAGATTTGTCTCTAACATTAAAATCCGTAGGGAGCTAGACACCTTGTTCGGTCTCGGAAAGGAATAGAAGGAAACACTGCGTAATTATGCGAGGAGGTATTGGGAAGAGTATAATGACTTAGAGGAAAATCTGTAGCGAACAGATGGACGTAATGTCTTTTAAGCATAGCTCGCGGTCGAAAAGCAATTAAGGCAATCACTTACCAAGCGCCTAGCCATAGCACTAAAGGATTTACGTGCCAGGATTGAGCAATACGCTTGCCTAGCAGATGATCAGATTTCCATCGAAGTCTTTCAGCCGAACAGCCAGGCCGAGGAAACCAACGAAGAGCAACCGAGGAGAATCTCAAGGAGTCACAGTAAATGATGTGGATAAGTCCAAATCTCATGAAGCAGTTGTCACAGTCTTCAAGGAACCCATCTATTGTATTATGGAAAAAATCAAGAGAGAACCATTGTTTACTTGGCCACCAAAGATGTTAGGAGATCTAGCTCGGCGTAATCAAAAGCTTAGATGTACCTATCACTAAGACCGGGGGCATATGACTCAGAACTACAGAGCTTTGAAACAACACCTTGAGGATTTGGTAGTTGCTGGGCATCTCCAAGAATACATTGATCCAGACAAAGTGGTAACTGAGTAGGGGAATCCCTTTACCAGAACCAAATGTAGAGCATCCACCTCGACTGGTTATTAATGTCATCCATGGCACAGAAGAGACACTCTAGGAGGAAATTGCCAAAGCTGTATAGATTTAACAAGTGATGTCAGTTTGCCCAGCACCAAAAAAGGTAAAAACAATACCTAAGTCTCCCTCGTGTACTGTTTTATTTACTAAGAAAGATCTAGAAGGTATTCAACATCCCCATACTGATGCTTTAATTATAATTGTGGGAATTGGGAAACGATTCGACGTGAAACGAGCCCTGGTGGACCCAATAGTACCGTAGGTATACTGTACTACGATTTGTTTAGGAAGCTCGGTCTCTCTGAGCAGCACCTCACCCTAGCAGAAGCACCGTTGGTTAGCTTCAATTCTCAACCCGGATGGCCACTTGGCAAGACAGTGTTGCCTGTAGTGGCTGGGACAAAGACGCTTCAAAGAGAATTCCTGGTTATTAACGCTCTATGTCCTTACAACGCCATCCTTAGTCAGCCTTGGATTCGCCGAATGAAAGCAGTCCCCTCGACCTACCACTAACTTATCCGCTTCCTCGCGGAGCACGGAGTAAAGCAGATCTCAGGAGACCAAGTTGCAACAAAGCATTGTTTCATGGCAGCTATGAAGGCTAAACAGCTCTGTAACCGGGTTTAAACAATTGAAGTAATAGAACGGCCTGTCCTGGAAGATGTTAGGGGAACCCCAGCCGAAAAGATTGTCGAGGATCTGGAGAAAGTTTTGGTAAAAGAGGATGACCTAGAGAAGTACTTTCTTATCGGTACCTCGCTAGGCACTGATAAGAAACTTTAGTTGTTAGATTTGCTGAGGAAAACTGTGGAGGTATTCACGTGGTCAGCATATGATACTCCTGGGCTGAATCCAGAATTTGTTTGCCATAAGCTCAACGTCAACCCTTCTGCTCGGCCCATTGTGCAGAAAAGTCGAAGATCTTCAGTTGAGCACACCGAAGCAGTAATTGCAGAAGTTGACAAGCTCTTAGCAGCGGGGACAATCTGGGAAATTCAGTACCTACAGTGGTTGTCCAATACAGTCGTCGCCAAAAAGAAGAACGGAAAGTGGACGGTTTATGTCGACTTCACTTATCTTAACAAAGCTTGTCCAAAAGATAGCTTTCCCTTACCTTGCATAGATCAACTTCTGGATTCAATAGCAGGGCAAGAGCATAAGAGCTTTCTAGACGCTTACAGTGGCTATAGTTAGATACCACTGTTCAGCCCAGGCCAAGAGAAGACAACGTTTATCACACCGAGAGGCACCTACTGTTATAAAGTAATGCCGTTCGGCCTTAAAAATGTTAGAGAAACCTCTCAACGGATGGTAACTTGGATGTTCAGAGAGCAGCTCGGTCGGGCTATGGAAGCATATATAGATGATATGGTGGTTAAAAGCAAGCTTGCTACAAACCACCTCATAGATCTAAGGGAAGTTTTCAACATCTTGAAAACCCATCAACTTCACCTCAATGCCTCGAGATGCGCTTTCGGGGTAGGAACAAGGAAGTTCTTGGGATACATAGTAACTCATAGAGGAATTGAAGCAAATACGGATCAAATCAAAGTAATATGGGAAATAGAGATACCGACAAAGGCCAAAGAACTATAGGAGTTGGCTGGAATGGCAGCAGCCTTAAACCGATTCATTAGCATTTCCTGAGATTGAATGAAGCCTTTCTTTCAGCTGCTGAGGAAAAAAACTACATTCAAATGGGGTCCCAAATGTACCAAAGCGTTGTAAGACCTCAAGAAATACCTCAGTGCACTACATCTCCTTTCCACTCCAAAACTAGGGAAAGAACTGTACCTGTATCTGGCAGTTTTAGATCATGTGGTAAGCGTAGTATTGATTCGCGAAGTTGAAAAGGAACAGAGGTCGATGTACTACATTAGCAAAACTCTCTAAGATGCCGAGATACGGTACCTACCATTGGAAAAGCTAGCTTACGTCCTACTCATTGCCTCGAGGAAGCTATAACACTACTTTTAGGGTCACAACATTAATGTCCTCATTGAGTTCCCTCTCAGATCCGTCTTCGGTCGAGCCGATTTCTTAGGCCGAATGACATAATGAACGGTCGAGCATGGTGAGTTTGATATTCAGCATCAGCCCAGAACGACAATCAAGGCCTAAGTCTTGGCGGATTTTGTCGTTGAATTCGCCCCTGCCCAGTGCTTCAAACATCAGAACTCTTGCTCGGTACAAGTACCACGCACCTGCGCACTAGGAAAATAATATGCTTTAGAAGCATGAAAACATTTCATCGGTGACATCTGGCAGCTCTACGTTGACGGATCATCCAATAACCGAGGCTCGGGGGCTGGGGTGGTACTCATAAGTCCAGAAGGATTCATCTGGGAGCAGGCTCTGAAGCTTGGATGTAAGGCCTCTAATAACAAGGCAGAATATGAAGCACTACTGGCTGGTTTGCGTAGTGCCGAGCACTTCAGTGCAGATCAACTACTAGTTTTTAGTGATTCTCTGTTGTTGTTAACCAACTCACTAGGGTCTGCTATGTATGCAAACAAGGCAATAAATTTACTTAAGAAATTCCAATCTATACGAGTGGAACGGATCAATAGGGACAGAAACAGCCATGCAGATGCTCTCGCCTGCCTTGGTTCTTCAGTGGATACTCAAGATGCTCGAAAAGTTTGGGTTGAGTTTGTGCCAGAACTGAGCATTGCCTCTCTAGATCCAGTTCTTTGCACTAATCTGGAGCTGAGCTGGATGAATCTAATACTTGTTTTTATGAGATCTGGCACTCTCCTCGAAGACAAAAAAGAGGCCAATAAAATTTGGCATAGATCAACCCGATTTTGGATTTAACCATCTGGGAAATTATACCAACACTTCTATATTTGCCCTTATCTGCTATGTGTGCATCCAAATCTACTTGAGAATGTTCTCTATGAAATTCATGATGGGATTTGTGGAAGCCACGTTGGTGGAAGGTCATTGGCACACCTTGCCCTCACTCATGGGTACTGGTGGCCACAGATGCAGCAAGACGCATAGCAGTACATTCAGAAATGTGATAAGTGTCAAAGTTTGCTCCACTGATTCATCAGCCAGTGAAAAATCTTACTCCGCTTACTAGTCTATGGCATTTCGCTCATGGCTTGGACATCATTGGACCTTTGGCATGGGGGATTGGGAACAGACGATTCTTCATCGCTATAACCGACTATTTCACTAAGTGGGTGGAAGTTGAAGCACTTGGAAACATAAAAAAAGCAGACACAAAGCGGTTTGTTATGAGGAATGTTGTGGTCCGTTTCAGCATCTCACGAGTACTGATTGCAGACAATGGAATGCAAATTGACGGAAAGGTTTTCAGGAAGTTCTGTGCTGATTTCAGGATTGAATATAAGAACTCCTCTCCAGGCTACCCACAGAGTAATGGACAAGAAAAGTCATCAAACAAAACCATCATTAGTGGAGTAGTGAAGCGGCTTAAGAATGCAAAAGGGAAGTGGGTTGAAGAGTTACCCCATGTTTTGTGGGCCTACCGAACCACAACACGACGCTCAAGAGGGGAAACACCTTATTCCTTGACCTACGGAATGGAGGCTATCATTCCACTGGAAGTCAGTCTCCCAACCCTCCGATCGGAATTATTTGAAGATACCAGTAATGAGGAAGCTATTGAATAGGCGCTGGACATAGCAGAAGGCCGAAAAGAAGCAACACTAATTAGACTTGTAGCTTATCACTAGTAGTTTATCAAGAGTTTCGATAAGAAAGTTTTCCCAAGGCAGTTTACTTTTGGAGAATTGGTTCTGAGGAAAGTAATGGACCATAAAAGGGTGACTGGTGAAGGGAAGTTAGGACCTAACTAGGAGGGTCCTTGCAAGGTCACAATCGTAGCTGGGAATAGAGTATACTACTTGGAGGATCTCAAGGGCAAAGCCATACCTCAGCCCTGGAATGTAGCAAACCTCAAGAAGTATTATCAGTAGAAAACCCCCAAGTCATCCATCAAGTGTAAAAGCATTCGTCTTTAGATTAATGACAATATCTCCCTACTTCTTTGTACTTTTTTTTTTTAGCACTTGTACAACTTTATGGTCAGAATAGATTATTGCTTAACCTAGTCTTTATAATCTAAGCCTTGGGGGTATATTTCAAAATAAAAGTGATTTAGTTTTGGTGTTTACCAAATCGAATTAGCTTTGGTATTTACCAAATGGACTTAGCTTTGATATTTATCAAGCGGAATTAGCTTTGGTTTCAACCAAATGGACTTCGCTTCGGAGCGACCGAACGAAATTCAGTTTTGGTTTGCACTCAAGCATGCCAAGTGGAATTGCATGGTGAAATTATGTTTGGCAACCAAAATGAAACTCAACCATATAGAATTGCTTGGTGAAAATCGCACTAACTAGTTTTTCAATGATCATTTTTCTTTTGAAAATCACATAATTTCTTAAGTATAAACACATGAACACTTAGTACTACTGCATGATAGAGTTGGCATAGACTTGGATAAATTCTTGCAGGACCAAACCCCCAACGTTAGTCTTACTCAGCTCCAAGTAGGGAAAATAATTGTTTTTTTTTGGAATCAATCTAAACCTGAGTAAGCCATCACTTCTTTGTATCTTT
This sequence comes from Camellia sinensis, assembly GCF_055761805.1. Lineage (NCBI taxonomy): Eukaryota > Viridiplantae > Streptophyta > Magnoliopsida > Ericales > Theaceae > Camellia > Camellia sinensis. Next base: position 55,982,008 of record NC_138968.1, read on the forward strand.
TTATGCCATTCAAACACACTCCTACTATCAATGTTCTACTAAAGAGCACAATCTTCAATACCAATCCTACTTAGCTCCAAGTGGGGGCAAACAATTGTTTTTCAGAACCAACCTGGACCTAAGTAAGACACTCTTCTTTCATTACAAACCCAAGCATAGTCGTATATCATATTCATTAACCAGACCAAGTAGCTATTCGGACCGGAGGTCCCAAACAATGCTCGACCGGGGGAAAACAGTACAGATAACACAAGCATAGAAGCAAGAAAACATCAGATTGCAAAGTCAAAAGGATAATTCCATCATCCAACAAAGGCATAGCTAGCCTCACAAACAGTAACAAAAAGAAGAAAAATTGTCTTAACAAGCATAATGGGGCAACTCGTTTGGAAGACCGAGCTCTAACGTATCAGAAAGCAAGAAGAAGAAAAAGAAAAAAAATGTAAAAAACTTCAGGTCCTTCTAGAAAACCACTCTAACTCTCATCAACAGGAGGAATTTCAGGGGTAGTGTTCATATTCTTGTCCATGTCATCCTGGGGGGAAAAGTAGAGGCAGCTCCAACTTCTTGGGGAACACGAGCCTCCTTAACCACATCTCCGCCAACTTCAGTCTCTGGGTTCTCACCCCCTTCAGTATTCACTATTTCATTACTAACACCAGTCTTTGGAGTCTTGTTTGCAGAATCAGTGCCTGGAGAAATCTTTGATGACGGAGTACCAGGTGTCGTAACAGTCTTCAAACCCTAGGACTTTGAGGGAACAAGAACATCCTGGAACAGGGGGGACTTTTTAAGAACCTGAGCAACAGCCAGGACACTTGTCCATCCTTTGAGGAAGAGCTTGTTACGTAGTTCTGACACCTTTTCCTTATAGGCAACTCAGCTTCATCACAGCCCTACTGCCAGTGCTTGGCCTCCAAGGTTGAGCGCTCAGCAGCCATCACTGTTACAACTGCCTCCAGCTCAACCATTTTCCCCTTAAGCTGGGCTTGGACCACAATAGTAGCCTCCTTGGATTTCTCAGTAGAAGTGACAACCTTGTTTAGACGGAACACCTCTCTCTCCCTACGGCCCTCCTTCGCAGTCTCCAAATTCATTGTCAATCTCTCAGCACTCATGGCAGCCTCCAGCACGGCCTTCTCTAATGCCTCAGCACGGGTGATGGATAGATGCATTCTCTGGATACACTGTAGTAAAATGACAAGGTATTAAGGAAAAAAAGACAGTGCGTACCAATAAGAACATAAAAAAAAATATAGTAGCACTCACAATAGTTATCATTTGAAGGGTACCCTTCAGAATTGGGATATCGCGAGGACCGTTATGATGTGCCATATCCACAGGCATTAACAAAGTCTTGGTTAAGTCAAAAGCAAAATCTCTAGAAGCAACAATTGAATCAGAAGTAGAGATGAGCCTGCCTTGATATAGAATGGGCGGTTCTGATTTTTCAAAAGACTCATCCACAACAGGCTCCTTAGAAATATCGCCAACTATGGTTTTGCTAGTCTCTTTCCTCCTCTTTTTCACCCTTTCCGCAATTGAGGCAGCAGGGTCAATAGCATCGGTAGAGGGGCTAGAGGCCCCCATCTCCAGTTTTACATCCATAAGACTTTTCGGTTCGATCTTGGTCAAAAGAGTCTCTTGGACAGAAGAAGAGCCAAAAATTTCAGCCTCTAGGTCCACTAACACCCTTCCCTTGGACATTGATCCTCCCCTTATGAAACTGGGGGTAGGAGAAAGAGCCCTCTCGGCAGATAAACTTCAGCCGCGGCAGCGGTTTGTAACTAAAGGAGCAGGGGGTGTGTCAATCTCAGTATCGGAATCAAGCAAGGACATAGCGAGCTTTGCCTTTTTCGAGATTGTGGTTCGGTAAGTTGCTTGGTAGTCCAACAGTTCGGGAGCTGACCTCTTTTTGTATTTCAAAATGGCCTTGATTGCCTCAGTATTCTCGTGGTTTGGTCTACATTGGTAACAGGAAGACTCTGCAGAGATGGGGAACAACATTAGCATAACACTCAAAGGAAACCGAAGTCAAATGAAAAAAGAAGTACAGAAACACTAAGGCACGTGGTTCAGACTTAGATAGCCATCTTTTTGGAGCATCCTCTCAGATTGGAACTCGGTCCCTGTAGGGAACTCTCAGTTCCCACCAACTTGTAAGAAATCATTATTGTGTTTATCAGAGTCGGGTAAACCAGTGACAAGGTAACAATCAGTAGAATGAACACGAAGGTAATTGTGGACTCGCCTTTTTCCACACCCCGCCTTTCGGAAAGCGTTTGAAAAGAAGGCCTCACAATTCGGACTCCCGCGGTTCTAAATCTAGTCTCACAAGTGCAATGTGAAACTAATAAACACCAAAGAGTCCAAATTCGGTAAACCTTTTTGGAAAATCGATTTTAAATCAAATAATGCCAAAATCAGACTGTTTTTCCAGATACAAAGTTGCCACCTAAATATTTTATTTTTTGGAAAATTTAGGAAACCCTGACTCGTGCTAAAGGCCACGTGTCCGTCATCACCAAAGTTGCATCGGCTCGGGAACTTAGGTACGAGAGGGGAAGGTCCTGAAATGAGCACCCCCGCTCGACCAATCAAAGATCGGCCTCTACTAACCATGATATGAGTTTTTATAAACATTATGTGTTCTTGTTCCGGTTATTAGCTAACTTTGCTATGTGATGCGCACAAACAAGTATAGACTAGTTTGTTTAATTTGGAACAATTCAACTCATGTTTGTTCGCGAAAATGGTTTGACTTTGCCACCCTATGGTGGGCTTAAAGATAAGGATTTTCCACCAAATATAGTGGGTTTAAAACATGATTTGCCACCAAACATAGTTGGCTTAAAACGCACAGTTGTTGAATCATTCCAATTCAAACAACAAGTCTTCATTTAGAGGCATTCATGCAGTTTAGCATTTAAGCGCATAGCCTCATAGAAAGCATGCTAGTCATGGCAATATGGCAATCACATTCATGCAAGTATGCCAAAGCAAAAAGACTCACTGAGTACTCCAAGCCAAAACAGAAACTAGTTAGAAAGATGCATGATCCTAACTATACAAGATGTCTAATGCAACACATGCAATAATGCAATTAATAGGCTCGGCTACTAATATGGCATACGAACCGATTTGAACAACATGTGATTAAACACGTATTCAAAGAAGTATTGAAATAACAATGCAGTTTGAATGATGCGCCGAGCCTCGGTGCATGCAATCCAAATGAATGGATGCAAGCATGCAAACATATGGTATGCTAATCGAAATATGCCGCTAATCTAACCATCAAAAGCGATTAAATAAAAGGGAGAAAGATGTGGGGTTGGAAGACATACATACACGCACACACACTTATTACAACCTCATGCTCTCGCGAAGGAGGGTCCAAATGAATAAGAGCTAACTAGCTACGCTAAGCTAAAATTATTACAACACAAAATTTAACTAACTATTCTAAGCTAATTAAATATTACAAATCAATTTAATTAGCTAAATACTTAACTAATTAATTACAAAGCGACTAAGCTAATTAATTACAACATAAATTAACTAACTAATCTACTTAAATAATTACAACGTTTGCATGAATTAGCTACCACTAATTAACAAAGCAAAGCAATTAAAAGGCCTCGGAAAGTGAGGGATGCATGCATGCTTGGTTACTTCACCCGAAAAAGCCACAACCTTGCCACTTAACGCCTCTGTTTGCATATTTGAACACCAACAGTGCTGCTAACTCCCAGAATGCCTCTGCTCCACCTTACCAACATTCCGTGCAAATTTCATTGATAGCCAGTTGGCTACCAATGGTGGCCGTCGGCTACCATTGGTGGTCGGTCGGCTACTACTGATGGCCGGTCGGCCACTGCTGCCCTGAACTTCCTCTTGCTGCAACAGAGAGCAAACAGAGGCAAAGTAGTGTATTCTTAAGGGTTATCTATACTGTTACCCTTCTTATCATCAAACAAGCTCAAAGGAGTGTAACTCTTGGCTCTCAAACCACCAATCAAGCAATTTCCATGCATGATGGCCAAAGAACCAAGTTTGTGCAAGTTTAATGAGTGCAAAACAAGATTCAAAAAGACCACCACCCTATTGTGCATGATCAAAGGCAATGGAGACTAAGGAAAATGGCACATTTCATCACTTTTGAGTATGAAATGTCCAATTTGCCTTGTGTTCAAATTAACGTCCGATTTGAAAACATGCAATGCAACACGAAAGATACTTATCTTGCCTCTTTTACTTGTTCATTTTGTTTACTCATTTTACATTATAGATTCATTCTTTAATCGATTAAGTCCAAAAGTGAGTGTCCTCTAATGGAAAGATGGCTCAAATCATAAGTTACTTTGGGCATGAAAGAGACATTACACTGTTGGTAATGAACCCTCTAAGGGATTAAACCATTAGGTGTAGTACCTCTATTTCACACTTAGGCAAACAAGTAGTTTGAAACCACTTTTAAAGCAAATAAAAGAGTGAAGAATGGAGGGAGATTGTGGAGATTATAGTGCTGAAATGAAGTGTAAAACAACACTAAAACATGCTATTAACTCAAAGCAATAATGATTAAAGCATTAAAACGCCAAGCTAGTGAAGGAAATTGCGCTACAACTATGCAATACAAGCCTCAACTGAACTAACCAGCCCAAAACAGAGCCAAAATAGGTCAAAATAAAGGCAAAAACATGTTGGACTAGAGTTAAGTTAAGCTAGAAAAACTTGCTAACTCACAAAGCTAACTAGGCATTCAAACAAGACACAATGATGGGAGGCTAACCCCTCCAATTTTAGACTTCAAAAGTTGATTTTTACCACTGAAAAACCTCTAAGATTTAGTGGTTAAAAGGTCAAAAAAAAGTTGTTTTGAAAGTGGTGAATAATAGAACAAAAGCTTAACAAGCCAAGAAGCAAAAAGGGTGGACAATACTTTAACTCAAAATAACCTCAAACCACCATTTTTAGGTCATAGAAACAGAGGTTTTTACACTTCAAAATCAGCCTTAAAAAAATTTGAAAAGATGGTAAAACAAGTATTGAAAACAAGCTTAAATAACAAGTGTTATACCTCTTGAACCTAAGGCACAAAATAGGCAACAAAACAAGCTCAAACCTCCTTCTAGAGCTTAAACAAAGCTCCAAGTAATCTCAGCCGTAAGGTGAGAGTATTTGGTTAAGGGTTTATATGTAAAAGCTAAGAGAAACTAGACAAATGTGTGAAAATAACAAGAGAGAGAGAGAGAGAGAGAGAGAGAGAGAGAAAGAGAGAGAGAGAGAATTCTAGAGAGAGAGAGAGAGATATTTTTGTTCTAAAAATGCTAACCCTCAAAAATGGGGGAGGACACCCCCTATATATAGAAAAACAAGTCTTGAGCTTGTGAACATCTCACCATACACATGTATGAAGATGCAGCTCAGTGAGCGACAACTGGCAACAAGTATTTGGAAAAAGAGAAAAATGGCTGTCGGCCACCATTGGTAGCCGACAAGAACAAGCCCTGGCCAACAACCTAGGGGGCTGGCCGACAGGTCACCCACTTCTCTAGACTAGAGGTAACAAGCTTTTGGTCCAAAAACATGCACAAAACAGATAAGGTTTCAAGGCTCAAAGACAAGGCGTTTTGTTGAGGACTTCGGGCGCTCAAAACGAACAAAAACAAGGACAATCATCGAGTGCACAAACGATGACGTCCAAGTCTTGGGGATGGTCAAAAATGGGGTGTCTATAGGTTCCCCTATTTGACAGGACTTGGAAGTCATGGAATGACGGGAGTGAATGTCAAAGCCCAGAGATGACCCGTTTTTTACAAGGCCAAAGACTTGGACAAATAGACAAGCAAGACAAAGACGGTTGGGCCCGCAGGCTGTCTACGTATCCCTTTGCAAGGAATTAAACCAGGATAGTTCTGGGGCAAGATACAAGTAATATGCACAATGCAAAAACATAACTTATAATCATGCAATGAGGCTGTAATGAAACATCTAGATGCAAATGTTATGCAAAGAAATGCTACATTTAAACAAGCGAAAGTAAGGTATAGCAACCTCTAACATGAAAAGAAATAATCAAACACGCCACGCGTGTGAATCACGAGCCAAACCACATTTCATGTAGAAAGGATGTAAGAAAATTATGCAAACTTAACTACGTATCACGCATTAAAGGCAAAGAATAACACAACCATCAGGCACACCCAAGGTGTCAAACAAGATCCTAATGCGTTGCACACGGAATGAGAGAAGGGATAATGTGAACACTGGGACGCACCCGACTGTTCTTAACCAAAGGAAGCGGCGATAAACATCGGAATGCATCCAAATGTTTGTAACCAAAACAAGGAGTGGTGATAAATATCAAAACACATCCAAATGTTTTTAACCAAAACAGGAGTGGTGATAAACATTGAAGCACATCCAAATGTTTTTAAACAAAACAGGGAGTGGTGATAAACATCGTAACACATCCAAATTTTTGTAACCAAAACAGAGAGTGGTGATAAACATCAGAACACATCCAAATGTTTTTAACTGAAACAAAGAGTGGTGATAAACATCAGAACACATCCGCATGTTTTTAACCCAAGTAGGGTAAATCGAAGGACATGAATGATCTCACCTGGAACTCCTCTGAATGAACCATACATACAATATCGTGCCTGAATAAGAAAGAAACTCAACAAGCATAACACAGTAAGAGTGCATGTTCTATGCACAATACAAAGCATGTTCTATGCCAATGTAGTGATAGCATGTTTTATGCGAGATGAATTGGAAGCATGTCCTATGTATGTTTTACGCATGAAAAAGTAGAAGCATGTTCTATGCAATAATTGAGAAGTGTATGTTCTATGCAGCAAACAGAGAAATGCATATTATATGTAGTGGCAAAAGCGTACTTGATAAAACCAACTCAACAACGCTCGTTTTACCTCTCAGAAATGCTGCAATATGTTCAAAAAGGATACACCTCATTGATATGGGTCAGTGGTGAACCATCGTGCGCAGAAGACACGGTTTAGAGCTTCCACAGCGGCAATTTGAACTCAAAAAGTGAACTTTTCTTGCACTTCGTGAAAACAGAAGACACAAAACAGCATCAAGACCCAATGTAAGAGCACTGGGAACCTGCCGGCCACAAGGGGAGGTCGTCGGCCACCCATCGGCCACACATGAAGGTTGTCGGCCACCGATGGCAATTCGGGGCCATTTTGGTCTTTTTGCCTTAGGTCTTTATATTTATAACCCCAAACTTCAATTCCTCACTCCTCCCTAGCCAAAATTCAGTCCTCTCTCACTCTAGACCTTTCTTTTCTTCAAATCCGAGCTTTATACGCGTTTTTCAACACCCCACACGAAGTTGATTCGCTAAAACCTTTTGATTTCCTTCATTTTGAACCGATTGAAATTTGATTTCGGTGCTTTTTTCTTCATTTTCACCACTTGAGGTTTGTTTCCCTTGAGTTTCTCTTGGGTTTGGTGCATTTTCCCGGGCTTTGACTTTTTCTCTCATTTTCTCTTTCTTAGGGTTGACTTTTGTTGACTTTTGGCATTTTGCACTCATTTTCCTCATTTTTGCCCACTTTCTCATCTTCTTTCCACATGGCGGACGACATACCACATGCCGGAGCTTCCCCGGGGATGGAGGCAGATCCTGAGCCTGTACCACTACCACCCAGGGTTCGACCCTTTGACCCAGAGACATATCATCATGAGACACATGTACTACCGCCTGACACCATCCGTCATTTCAGAGGATTTGCACGAGGCGTGCCAGAGGACCTTTTGCTACGAGAGCCGAAGCCCCATTTATCCTACGGTGCCACTGAGGTATACACTGTGTTCTTACATTTTCCTTAATGTACCTTGCATTTCTTGCATAGATCACACTCTCGCATTGTAATTCTTACACTGCCTTTCATCTGCTTGTCTCAAATACATTGTTGCACTGTATTTCTTACATTGCCTTTCATCTGTTCATTCTGATTACATGAGGACTCACACTCTATTAGAGGATACGGAACCACATCTGCAAGGAGTGGTATGTGGAGCTCCCCGTCGGCGTCCGCCATATTGTCGATGAGGCCGACTTCGGCTTGTTCTGCATGGGGCTATAGCGTCTCATAGCGAGTAGACCCTTACTTGGTGCACTCGTAGAGAGGTGGTAGGATACCACCAACTCTTTCCACTTCTCTACCACGGGGGAGATGACGATGACTCCCCATGACTTCGCCATGCTCACTGGCATAGAGGTAGGGGTCGTCTGATCCCTTACGATGAAGACATGGGTGAGTGTGAGGCTGCTTGGATCTACTTGTTGGGGGCTCATTCGCGTATCTTCCGATCAGGGATGGTGCGATACACTTGGTTCTCAGAGCATTTCAGAGGGACAACCCCAGAGACCCTAGAGGAGATCGAGCAGTACGCCCGAGGTTTCTTGATGTTCTTTTTTGGCACCACTTTGTTCGCCGTCGGCCTATATCTCTTGAGTACCTTGGTGGACTTGTCTCAGGTCCAGTTTTATAACTGGGGTGGCGCTGGCTTGGCCACCTTATACGGATATATGAGCTCGACATCCCGCAAGAGTGGGAACAGAGTCGGCGGCTACTGGAGAGGCTGGGAGGTATGCTTTACTTTTTGGCTTTGCATTTCTTGTTGTGTTTTCTGCTTTGCATTTCCTGCTGTGCTTTCTGCTTTGCACTTTCTGTACACTACACACACATAGTCTGATCTCTACTTTGCACTTGTACTTTCTATACGCCACACTATACATTCTACTTTCTGCATTTTCTCTGTATTCTGCATTCTCTGCACATTGCACACATATTTTACTTCCTGCATTGCATGTGTTTATCTATTGTATACTCACTGTTGCCTTTTTGCTTTTTGCAGCTGTGGGTATGTGCATATTTTCCCACCCTTGCCCCAGAGCTGGAGGTGGAGATGCCTCATGTTGTTCCTTACTCTCATCGGTATGATGTCAGGTGCTTGAGGAGGACGAGGGAGACCTTTCCATTCTTCCGCTGATACTTCGACACGGTGACCACAACAGAGGTAACTCAAAACTCATGGTTACTGCTACTTTTCTTCAGCTCTGCTTCATATTACATATCTAATAGCAACTAACAATCTGTGCATTCTCTATTTGCAGATCTCGTTGTAGCCCTGGGCGACAATGCCTGAGGGAGTCAGGGGCCAGTTTGCCGATGCTCGGGGGGCTTTCCGTTATTGGCTTGTACTCGAGGGCTCGGTCTGCTGAGCTTGGTTCTTAGGCGAGCGCTTCATACATCAAACGTTGGGTTTACCGTAGCAGGTAGTTCCCATGCCGCCTTCGCCATCCATGTGAGCCACAGAGAGCTTCTCTTCCTAGGAGGTGATTGATTTTACTTGAGGTGTGGATGCTGACTACTTTCTCTGAAAGGGGGACTATATGACATTTATCCAGATGCATCTTATGTCTCCTTTAACGGGTACATGTGCTCGTACTAGGAGGGCAGTAGACGTCCTTTCGACGAGCAGGGCTCGAACATCGAGGGGTAGAGCCAGAGGGGTGCCCCTCGCTAGACAGGGCTTCGGTTGGCCAGAGCTTTCGACTGAGTTGACATGCTGGCGGTACACCGGAGAGGCTTACCAGATTCTGATTGAGCCTCTGGTGGCTGGTCATAGATATGTCAGAGCTCCTACTCACCTCCGGTATGGACCACAGTTTTCATTTTCCATTCTTTCTCAGATATTCATTCCTTCCAGACACTAATCATTCCCAAATGCTTTTGCAGGCACCTCCAGGATACATTGAGGATCTGCTCGAGCTGGTCGCTTCATTCGAGGGGATGATCTTGAGGAGGCAGGCACTGCTCGACTTCCATGGCATTCAGGTAATTTCTTCAGTTTTCTTACATTCCAGTCGTCACATTTTCACTAACACACTAAAACTGACATTTTAACTGAAAATTTTCCCGTGCTGCACTAAGACACTGTATCTAAATTCTGTATTTTTATATTGTATTCCTACTCTAAACCTGACCTTTGCATGTACTCATTCTGTACACCATACTTGCATCTGATACACATACTATGCCTGACATATACCAAATGCCTTTTTAGGTCCTACCTTTACCGACAGCATCGGCGGTGGTAGTAATAGGACCATCAGTACCCCCTCCAGCAGTAGGGAGAGAGAGACATGTTCCAGTACGCGGCCGAGGGGGACATCATGGTCGAGACTGGAGGAGCCCTTCAGAGCCCACTCCGAGCGAAGATGATACGGAGACTAGAGAGGCCGATGAGGTGGCGAGTCGGCACGCTGAGTTATCCGAGAGCGTAGACGATGACACTAGCTCGGATTCTGCTAGTGGTGATGCTGATGCCGAGAAGGGCTCCGAGGCAGAGGGCGACGACGACTCTGGTTTCGATTCTGATTTAGCATCTGGTTCAGATAGCGGTGCAGATGGAGATAGCTCTACAGTGTTTGCTCCACCGAGGAAGAGGACGAAGAGGGCCTCTAGAGCTTGAGATAACTGGCACTAATTTGTTGTATTTTTGTTTAGTTTCTTTTTGTTAGTAGTGTTAGCACTTTGTACAGCTTTAGATAGGTTTTATTTTGCTTTAAAACTTGTACTTGCTTTGTAAAAAGGTAACAATGATTGGAATGAAAACAGCTTTTCGATGAAAAAGTGTTGTATTTTGCATTTTGAACACCGCATAACATCGCATAGCATAAAAATGAGATTGATCTTGATTAAAAATTGCACACTGTATTGGAACTTTCTTAATTAGGTAATGAACCGACCAACACTTAACAAACAAAGTAAGACAACTCGATAAACAACTAACAATAACAACTCGATAAGCAATGCAACAACTTGACAAGCAAAAAAAAAAAAAATACAATTCGATAAGCAAATTGAAAAAAATGGCTCAACAAAACTAACTAAAACAGGACAACACAATGCGCCAAGAGCAGAACAAAACACAGACTCTCAGCACTCTCAACATGCAGGTGGACGACAAGATAGACCAAGAGGCTATCGGCCACACATAGAGACTATCGGCCACTAGTGGTAGCTGGTTGACTACAAAAGTGGCTTGTCGGCCATTGTAGCTCGACTTCTTCGCGCCCCCTTTCGGAGAGCTCGAATTGGTCCTACAGTTCGGACTCCTGTCACGGTTCTGAATCTAATCTCAAAAAGTGCAATGTGAAACTGATAAACACCAATGAGTCTAATCCGGCAAATCATTTTGGAAAGTCGATTTTAAATCAAATAATACCAAAATTGAAATACTTTGCCAGATTACAGAGTCGCCATCTAAATATTTTATTTTTAGAAAATTTAGGAAACCCTGACTCGTGCCAAAGGCCATGTGTCCGTCATCGCCAAAGTTGCCTCAACTCGGGAACTTGGGTACGAGAGGAGAAGGTCCTGAAATGAGCACCCCCGCTCGCCTGATCAAAAGATCGGCCTCTACTAATCTTGATATGTTGTTTTATGAATCTCATGTGTTCTTATTCGGTTATTAGCTAACTTTACTATGTGACGTACATAAGCAAGTATAGACTAAGTCGCAAGACTTGGAATGAATTCAACTCATGTTTGCTTTCGAAAATGGTTTGAATTTGCCACCCTTAAGTGGGCTAAAACGCGGATTTGCCATCAAACATGATGAGCTTAAAACATGATTTGCCACTTCGCAAAATGGGCTTAAAACATACATTCGTTGAATCACCCCAATTCAAACAACAAAGCCTTCATCCATAGGCATTCATGCAGTTTAGCATTTAAGCATATAGCCTCATGACAAGTATGCTATCATGGCAACATGGCAATTATACTCATGCAATATGCTAAAGCGTAAAAGCTTACTGAGTACTCCAAGCCAAAACAAAAGCTAGTTAGAAACAATGCATGATCCTAACTATACAAGATGCCTAATGCAACACGTGCAATAATGCAATTAATAGGCTCGGCTACTAATATGGCATATGATACAATTTGATAACATGCTTTGAAACACGTATTCAAAGAAGCGTATTAAAATACAATGCAGTTTGAATGATGCGCCGAGCCTCGGTGCATGCAAGACAAATGAATGATGCAAACATGTAAGCATAAAGTATGCTAATCGAAACATGACCCTAAGTAAAAGGGAGAAAGACGTGAGGTTGGAAGACATGCACACACGCATGCACACTTATTACAAAATATGCCCTCGCGAAGGAGGATTCGAATGAATAAGCTAAGCTATACTAAACAAAGCTAATTATTAAAAAACGAAACTAATTAACTATTCTAGTTAACTAATTATTACAACACAATTGAATAACTAGCTATGATAAGCTAATTAAAATTTTACAAAACGAATTAAGCTAATTAATTACAACACATGTATGAAAGAATTGGCTAACTTATTCTATGCTAACAAAAGCGATTAAATGGCCTCGAGGGCGAAGGACACATGCATGCTCGGTTGCTTCACCCGAAAATGCCCTTACCTTGCCATCGGATGCCTCTGTTTGCACTCATTGGATCACTAAAAATTGCACCAACTTCCAGATTGCCTCTACTCCAACACAAGAACACATTTATGCAAAAATTCACTGGTGGCCGGTCGGCTACAAAAAGTGGCTATCGGCCACCTTAATTGGCCAGTTGGCTACTTCAAGTGGCCGGTCGGCCACCCCTTTTTCTGGACTTATTCTTTTGCTGCAATAGAGAGCAAACAGAGGCAAAGCAATGCATTTTCAAGAAATATATGTACTGCTACCCTTCTTATCATCTCTTAAGCTCAAAGGAATGTAGCTTTTGACTCTCAAGCCATCAACCAAGCATTTTCAATGCATGATGGCGAGAAAACCAAGCTTGTACAAGCTTAATGAATGCACAAATAAGACTCGAAGGACCACCACCCTATCATGAATGATCAAGGGTAATGGTGACTAAGAAAAGTGGCACGTTTCATCACTGTGCGTATGAAACGTCCCATTTTTCTTGTGTTCGGATTAACGTCCGATCCGAACACATGCAATGCAACACAACATGCTTATCTTGCTCGAGTTTTACTTGTCAAATTTTGTTTACTCATTTTAAATTACCAACTCATTCTTTAGTTGATTTAGTCCAAGGCGAGTGTCCTCTAATGGAAGAGGTGTCAACCAAGGGAGGATTTAAGGCATGAGAGAGATCATGCCATTCGTTAGTAGAAACCCTCAAAAGAGGATTAAAACCATTAAGCACAAATCTCAATCTCAAACTTAAACACAACCCAAAGGTTAAACAACCCTCAAAGAAAATGAAAGAGCGAAGAAATGAGGGAGGTTACAGATTTTTCAGTGCTGGAATTATATGCAAAATAATACTACAACATGCAAACAATTCAAGCATTTCATGCTTAACGCAAACAAAGAGCTAGTGAAGACCGTTATGCTATGGGCATGCAATACAAAGTTCAAAAGGCACAAACACTTTAAAACAGTCCTAAGACAACCTAAAATGAGTCCTAAAACATGCTTGGATTAAGCTAAAGATAGCTAGAATAAAAGGCCAAAACATAGGACAAGTTAGAGTAACAAGCACAATTGCACTACAAGAACACAAAGCAAGCCTCAAGTGCTCCAACGAACCCAAAATAGAGCTAAAACATGCCAAAACAGAGCCTAAAACATGCTTGAATTAAGCTAAGTTAAGCTAGAAAATCAAGCTAACATGTGAAGCAACCTAGGCATGAAAGCAAGCCACAAGGAGGGGAGGCTAACCCCTCTTATTTTGGACTTCAAAACATGTTTTATCCACTGAAATAGCTTTGAAAAACAATGTTTAAAAGCTCTGAAAAAGATGATGCAAGGGTGGGAAACACAAGGGCAAAGGCCTCCAAAACAAGATACAAAAAAGGGCAATCAACCCCTCAACCTTTAATGGCCTTGGACCCAAGCTTCAGCCCAAAAACACAGAGTTTTTATAGCCCAAAATCAGTTGAAAGACATGCTGGAATGAAGGCAAAACTAGCTAAGACAATAAGCTAAAACATGGAGCTTTTGAACTAGTAAACAAGCATGAAGAGGGATGACCAACCCCACTATTTTTCGGGCCTCAAAACAACATTTTAAGCCTCTGAATACCTCTAAAAATCAATGGTAAGAAGGCCCAAAAAATTTGGTTTAAAGGTGATGAAAGATGGCACAAAAAGCTTCACAAGCCAAAGAGCCAAAAGGGGGGACAACCCCCTAACTCACAAAGGCTCAAACCACCCTTTTTAGGACTAAAAGACAGAGGTTTTTATAGTTGAAAACCAAGCCAAAACAGTACAAAAAGATGGTGAAACAAGTTATGCAAAACAAGTTTAAAAGGTGAGTCTTATACCTCTTGAAGCACCACACACTTTAGGCACAAATGAGGCACCAAATCAAGCTAAATCCTCCTAGAGCTCAAACAAGGCTCCAAGTAATCTCAGCCCAAAGGTAAGCAACTTTGGTTAAGGGTTGATAGGCAAACTAGAAGTGTATCTCTACTTGTATGCATAAAAGGGCAAGAGAGAGGGAAATCTAGAGAGAGAATTGTAGAGAGAGAGAGGATTTGTAGAGAGAGAGGCTCCCAAAATTTTTAACCTTGAAAACAATAGAGAATGGCCTCTCTATATAGAAATACATGAGCTTAAGTTAAAAATATCAATTCCAAAAATATCTGGAGCAGTGTGGGAGACAGCTGGAGGACAATATCTGGAAAATTTGAGCTTTTTTCACAAGTGGCCGATGGCCAGAAGTAGTGGCCGATCGTCCACTTGTGGTGTTCGGTTGGCCACCAAAAATCTGCTTCCAGGCCCGACTTCAAATGGGCAATCTCCTTCATTTGGATTCCTTTGCAGGTCATTCTTGTTCCTAAATTGAAGCCCCGGAAGTCTTCTTTCCAATGGTGGCAGTCTCACATCAAAATTCCATGTGTGCTAAGAGATATCCCTCTTTTAGTAAAGGCTACTCAGTTTCGGTCCAACCGGGTTGATGCCCAACTTCAACTAGCAATATCTTCCTCATCCGGACTCGGCTTTAGGAGATTCTTAAGTGCAAAATTAAGCCTCAGAAGTCCACTTTTCAACGGTGGTGGCCTCATATCTAAAATCCAAGTGTACAAATGGATTGGCCTGATTTAGTAAGGGCTGCTCAACTCTCTCTTAACTATTCATGCCCAACTTCTTCCCCAACTAGGTTTCTTCCCTCTCCTCCAATTTTCTTCAACTCCAAATCTCTAAAAAAGATGTTTTGAAAGATTTTTCAAAAAGTTCACCTCTCTTTCACTCATTTCCACTTTGTCCTTGCTCGATTTACCGAAAAGTGTAACATTTAATGAAATCCGAGCCTCGGAACATCGTAGAAACATTTTCAAAAATATTTTAAAAGAAAGGGTTTTAAAGTCTATAAATCATTGGTCAAAATAGTTTTGATCCAAAATGGGGTGTGAGGTTGAGATTTGGAGCTCCTTTTGCCGAAGAAATTGAACTTTTGCACTACACAACTTTCATCACCAAGTAAGCAATCAGTGACGCCCAAGTTTTAAGGGCGGTCAAAAATGGGATGTCTACAGCCATCACCACTGGCCGGTCGGCCATCAATGTGAGGGACCTCCAGATTGTTGTCACCTGTCTTCCACTCAGTGCCTTATCTTCTACAAAAGCTAGGACTTCGTAGTTTCTTCATTCTAGCTCTGTTGTTACCACAAATGGAGCCATTCTTTGCCGAAAAACTCTCAAATTGGATTACAACTTTGGATGGCTCGAAAAAAGAGAATTTTTGGGGTTTCGGGATAAATGCACTATTCCCACTAAGTCGTTCTCTACTATGTTTTCCATTCCTCCACACCGCGGCTAGGTGTTGGAACCTGATCACACATGTTTTCAGCTTTGGGGGGCAAGAGATATGCCCTACAATTAAAGAATTCCAAGTTTTGATGGAATCCCGGTGTGACGAGGAAATCTTGCCTCAGTCCTATTTTAGCCACATCCAAGCTTTAGGAAGTGTGTGGGCTCACTTCACACGAGGCTCGATCCTTGGTTCACAATGTAAAGCTGGATATTCCTAACCTCATTAATCGATTTTCTGACACCGGTGATTGTGGCGACCGTCTTTGGCAGAGTTTTCGGCAGCATGCCCTCTGTTTATTATGTTTGCTCATCTTCTTCTTGCCCCAAGTTTCGGAGGGTTTAGCATTCAGTTGATCGAAGTAGCTCAAGGCTTGAAAGAGGGCAAGGGCTGCATTGGCTTAGCATTGGCTGAGACTTCGATGGGCTTGGATGCCTTCCATCGGCGGGAGACGACCAAATTCGCAGGAAGTCCACTACTTCTGTAGGTATTGTTTCCTACCCTATCTCACATCACTCAATACTCTTGCTCTGTTTTTCTCTCAAAGCCCTTTTCTCGCTTTTTCTCTCAGTGCACATCTCTCTATTCTTTAATCTCTCTTATTTTTCATCCCTCCCCAGATATGGCTCATGGACAGGTTGAATGTAGTGGACTCTTGCCCTGCATACTCAGCACGAGGCTATTTCTTTCGCCAACGACTAGTTGATTTCCCGAATAAAGGGTGGTGGTGCCATTGGATGTACAACAGGTCTGCTGTTGACATTGCTTGGTGTTGCTTTTGGTTTGATCTGTCCAAGATGAGCTACAGCATGGCTCAGCTACCTGGCATTCAATTGATTGGACTAACACACTGTGTATTCTACTTTTTGTTTCGATTCAGGCATCAGTTTGGACATGACCAGACTTGCCCAGAAGAGGGGGTAGAGTACCCAGCTTTATTTCCAATTCGAGGTTCACAATTAGCTGGATATCCCACTGCTTGGACGATGAGAGAACTTCTGGCTCCCACTCCCAATTTCAGTTGCGCCCTTTCTGGTGAATGCCTACCTTGGCTTGAAGATAAGGCGCAAACAAGGCCTACTTTAGCATCAGAATCTTTCACAAGCACAGGGAGGGGATGCAAGAACACTTGACTCATTTATGCCCCAAGTTTATTGCTTTGATCTTACTTTTTAAGTTTCCTTTTTTAATGTAATAAAAGTAACTTTGATTTGCATCGAGAGTTAAAGAACTTTGTATTGAAATCAATGAAATTGAAGTTATGGGCACTGAAAATTTTCTTTTTGGTCCAAAAATGGTCTAAGTTGTAAAAAGATTAATTTGAACAAAAATCAACTTTTATTAAAACTTTTCAAAACCATTTTCGGTAAGGATCACAACTTGACACACCTGGAATCTATCCTCGAGATATACAACCCTGAATCAAGAAATGAAAAATTGCCCCTTGTCTGAATAGCACTGCATTGCACTATAATCAGCTCTTCTCTCAGGGTAAGGATCACAACCGATCTTTCAAATAACGAACAGAAAAGGATGCCTTGATCAAACACATGGACACAGTTGATTTGGAGGTGTTTACGGCCGAACTTCATAATGAAGTTGCCAACGTATCTCGAAGATGGGAATCATGCCTTACGTAGTTTGGTTCGGGTTCACTCATGTATTAACACTCCCCTTTTACGCTCTAACTTTTGCCAAGGCCGCCATTTCTCGGTTTTTAACCTTGCGAGCTCAGTTTTTCTTTTTTTCAATTTTTTGTGCTCTAACTTTTGCCTAGGTTGCCCTTCTGGGTTTTCAGCCTAGCGAGCCACTCAAGGAATGTATTTCTTGAACTTGTCCATGTTAATTGGTTGGGAGAATTCTAGGCCATCTAGGTCCATAAGAATAACAGCTCCAACCGACCAGATAGATTTGATGATGTAAGGACCAGTCCAATTGGGTCTGAACTTGCCCCTAGGGTCATGGATGGGAGCTCAGCTGTCTTTCAGCACTAAATTCCATTCTTTCAGATTCCTGGACTTAACTTTCTTGTTAAAAGCCCTGGCAATTCTGCGTTGATATCCTTGGACATAATACAGTGATTTCAGCCTTCTCTTATCGAACAACATTAGTTCCTCGAACCTGTTCTTTAGCCAATTCGCTTCTGCTATCTGGTACTCAGCCATAACCCGCAGCGATGAAACCTCTATTTCGATCAGCAAAATAACCTCCATCCCATAAACTAGAGAATACGGAGTTGCCCCAGTAGATGTCCGAATTGAAGTCTTATAGCCCAAGAAAGCAAATGGCAATTTGTCTGGCCAGTCCCTGTAAGTCTCAACCATTTTCTGCAAAATGTGCTTGATGTTTTTGTTGGTGGCCTCAACTGTTCCGTTGGTTTGCAGTCGATATATGGATGACTTATGAAAAGCCACGTTGTATTTCTTCAACAAGTTGCTCAATTCTTTCTTAAAATGGGAGCTATTGTCTAAAATGATCTTATTCAAGACCCCATAACAACAAATAATGTTGTTGCGGATGAACTTAGCCACATGCGTTGCTTTCAACACTGCATTAGACTGAGCTTCCACCCACTTCGTAAAATAATCAATTACCACCAGAATGTACTCATGCCCATTTGACCCTTTCGGTGTAACTGCCCCAATGATGTCAATTCCGCAAACTAAGAAAGGCCATGGTGAAGTCATGTTGTACAGCTTTGACGGTGGGATATTCATGCGATTTGCATGGATTTGGCATTTGTGGCATCGTCGAACAAAACCAATACAATCCTCCTCCATGATAGACCAGTAGTAGCATTGCCTGAGAATCTTCCGGGCTAGCATTACTCCACTCATGTGCACTCCATACTCTCCCCCATGGATAGCCTCCATTAAGCGCTTCGACTCTTCTGTGCCAACACACAGCTCGTGCATTCCCAAATGACCACGTTTGTACAACTTGCTCCCGCAGATGATAAATTGAATGGCCATTCGCCGTATTGCCCTCTTATCTTTGGCATTTGCCCCTAGTGGATAAACTTCCTTTTCCAAGAAGTTCTAGATATCATAATACTAGGGGTTTTGGTCTTGCACTTTATCTGTTGCGGTAATCAACTCATAGGCCGGCATGTACCTCTGTTCAATAATGATCAGACGCATCCGAACTCCTAATGGGATGTCTATCATAGAGGATAGAGTTGATAAGGCGTCAACGAACCTGTTGTTCTCTCTTAGTAAGTGAGTGGAGGTTAGCTTCTCAAACCTAGGAATCAGAACGTCCAAGGTCTGGTGATAGATTTTCATCGTTTTTTTTTTGATCTTCCAGTCTCCTTTTGCTTGAGCCACAACCAGGTTCGAGTCCCCAATGACGTCCAACCTTTTTGCCCCTAGTTCCAGGGCAGCTTCCAAACCAACGATACATGCTTCATATTCTGCTTCGTTGTTGGATACTTTGAACCGGAGTTTGAAGGCTAAGGGTATATGGGAATTGTCAGGTGCTATTAGTAACACCCATATCCCATAACCGTACTGGTTAGATGCTCCGTCAAAGTACATTGTCCAAATCTCTTCCTCGACTTGCAGAATAGCCTCATCTGGGAATAGGTATTCTACCACTTTGCTCCCTTCCATTGGGTGATCTGCCAGAAACTCTGCCACTTCTCTCCCCTTGATAAACTTGCGAGTAAGATACTTCAAATTGAATTCGGAGAGAAGAAGTAACTAACGGGCTAGCCTATCCGTAAGCGCTGGTTTCTCGAAAAGATATTTGATGGGATCTAATCTCGAAACCAAAATTACAGAGTGAGCTTACATGTAGTGCCTTAACTTCCTGGTAGCCCATACCAAGGCTAAACAAGCCTTCTCTAGGGGGGTGTAATGGGTTCATAGTCTAGCATTTTCTTGCTCAGGTAATAGATGGCTTTTTCCACCCTATCCTCAAATTCTTACGTAAGCATGCAGCCTATAGTCATGTTGGTGACTGACAGATACAGAATCAACGGCTTTCCCGGCTCTGGCAGCGACAACACAAGTGGATTATGAAGGTACTGCTTGATCTGTTTAAAAGTAAACTGACATCGGTCATCCCATTGGAATTTCTTTCCTTTCTTCAGGAGACCAAATAGTGGTTCACAAGTCAAGGTTAATTTTGAAATAAACCGTCTTATGAATTGCACTTTACCCAGAAAGCCTCATACCTACTTTTCAGTCCTTGGTGGTGGCATTTCTAGTATGGCCTTGATTTTGGAAGGATCAACCTCGATGCCCCTCTGTGTGATCAAGAAACATAGCATTTTCCCTGCTGTTACGCCAAAAGTGCCCTTCTGTGGATTCAGCCTCAATCGATATTCTCTAATCCATTGGAAGAATTTCTTCAAGGCAGTGTAGCGGCCCTCTCTTTCCTTGGACTTGACAATCATGTCATCCACATACATCTCGACCTCTTTGTGGATCATATCATATAAGATAGTGGTTGTAGCCCGTTGATAAATAGCCCCATCATTTTTCAGACCGAACGGGCATCACCCTGTAGCAGTAGGTTCCCTACGGCGTGGTGAAGGCAGTCTTCTCCCTGTCCTCGAGTGCCATCAAGATCTGGTTATACTCGAAAAATCCATCCATAAAGGAGAGTAGCGCATGTCCTACGGTGAAGTCCACCAATTCATCGATGTGCGGCAAGGGAAAGTCGTCCTTCGGACTGGCTCTGTTTAGATCCCTGAAATGCACACACACCCGGATTCTGCCATCTTTCTTCGGCACCGAAACAATGTTGGCCAACCAAGTTGGATACTCAAATACTAGCAAAAACCTTACGTTTATCTGCTTGGTGACCTCCTCCTTAATCTTCAAAGCCCAATCCGGGCGTATTCACCGAAGCTTTTGCTTGACGGGTCGGGCCTCGGGGTCAAGAGGGATCCAGTGTTGTACAATCTCAGGATCGATTCCAAGCTTGTCTTCGTAGGACCACGCGAAAACATCTTTGAAATCTTTTAATAAAGTGAGTAAGCGCTCGCATTCCTCCGAAGACAACGTTGACCCGATCTGGACCAGACGTGGATCGTTCTCAGTACGCACATTAAGTGCAATGATTTCATCAACAAGGGGTTTTACAAACCTCTCATCCCCTTACTCAATCAAATGTTTCAAAACCAGAGAAATTTCTTCCTCATCGTTTTTATCAAAATTTTAAAAGTCATGATCAATGCAATATACAAGTGGCACAGAGAAGTACTCAGAAATTGCAGTGGTATTCTTATTCAAAAGATCCAGCTCATCCAATTCCTCGGTTACAACTGACTCAAAAGAAAAGGAAAAAGACGACCTGGACAAAACATCGGCATCCGGGTTATCAACCCCAGGAATACCGGACTCCGACTAAGAAGAACTGGAATCTGATTCCGGCTCACTACCTGACTCAGAACTGCTGGACAGAAAACCCTCCTCTAGCTGCCAAATGAGAGAGGGTGCGTTAGATGCATCCAGAATAGCACCGGAAAAGTCCACACCTGATTGGTCTCCGATCATGGAAATGGTTAGGTCATCTCTCAAGCTCTCCAATTTGTTCTGAGGATTCGAAAGAAAACATGCTAGCGCTGCTCCTACATCAAGTTCACTTCTATTGGACTCACTTTCTGTGCTCTATTCAGCTTTAGCAGTTAATTCAGCCTATTCCTCTGTGGGTTCACCCTCTTACAGTTATAAGTCGAAGAAAATCTCGAAGCCAGGTAGGCACCGCTTCTCGGAGTTCAACCATGGCTCAGGAAAGTCGCAAAATGGGAAGTCTTCCCCCTTTCAAATAAAGCGGCCATTCAGAGTTCCCTGAATTGGCCTATGCACAAGCTCATAGTGCTTCCCACTTTGCTTTACTTTGCTTTGCTTTGCTTTGGCTCTTCCTGCCATTTCCTTCCCTTTCCTCACCCAGTCCTTTTTAGTAGGCGTATAGCCAAGACCAAAGGCATATGGGTTATGTGGCACTTCAGCCAGTGTAGTAATGCCCTTCCGACCGCTCTTTCTTAATCCCATCTCGGGTATATATTGAAGCTTGTTCATGAGGTAGACTGATTGAGCACTGACGTACAACCCCTCATTAATGGCCAAGATATTTTGCACCACCTACGCCTCAGCCAAGGTAAACCCAGACAAGAAAATATTCTTATCGCCGTGTACAATCTCCTATACTGGTGTAGTAACCTCAGGCAGAGGATGTATAGTTGAATTTCAAAACACAATGGCCATCCTTTCCCATGGGGGTACTTCAACATCTGATGAAGAGTGGAAGAAATAACTTTCACTTGGTGCAACCACGACTGTCCAAGGAGTAAGTTAAAAGTGGCCAGAACATCCAAGATGTGAAACTCGATATCCTATTGAGTCGGGCCAACTTGTACTGTAACTTGTACTGTTCTCATCACTTCTCTGCTCGTGTTGTCGTACGCCCAGATCACCTGGGCTATAGGTACAAAGTCCGCTGGCTTCAAGCCAATAGCATAGGCTGTGCGCGACAAACAAACATTGATCGCAGACCCGGTGTCAACTAATACAATTGGCACCCACTTCTCTCTACATTCAACGGAGATGTATAAGGGTTTATTATACGTAGAGCCCCTAGGCGGCAATTCTTTATCTGAGAAGGTCAAAGTTGGCAAAGCACCTCCCGGGAAGACAAGTCCCACTAATTGTTCTGGGGTTGTGACGATAGACAGCTTACCGGTGCATGCGTGAAGCCATAAGCAACCCCCAAATAGATATGTCTGCTTTGAATCTTCTTTAACTGTTTCAGCACAACCTTTTCCTCTAGCAGCCTTTCTCTCTGTTTTTCAGCCTCATTGTCCTTTTCGGATACTTCGGGTTGGTCCAGGTAGGGGGGCTTGAAATATTGCCCACTCCTAGTCATATGATCCACTTCCTCAAAGTATCAGGTATCATCTGGCAAGTCTTGACCACAATCCTCATCAGCGTGGGCAAGATGCAGATCATCATCTCCCACCATATTCCTCCGGCAACCGACAGGTAATTGTCCGGTTCCGTTGTAATTACTCTTACATCACAGTCATCCCCCGCAGGGTGTTTGGCTTTTCCGGCTTTCTCACTATTCTCATCCATTTCTTGTTCAAACCGCTTTAGTGCGGCTTCTAGCCCTGTATCAGTAGTACTAACAATGCTTAAATCCTGAGCCACTTGTTTCAGACCAGTGTCTTTTGGCAGCTTACCCTTTCTATCGGCTATTCCAGCCTTTGCAGCGGTTCCCGCTTATTGCTTTTCCAACTTCAGTTCAAGTTTCTCATCTATATCGGGTTCATCACTGAACCACCCCAAATTGTCTATAGACCTGTTCGGATCAAACCAGTCAATTTGTACATTTCCTGGATGTTGTTCATCGTAGAACTGCAGATTGTCCAAGTCTTCTTCCAACTCTGCTAGATCATCCAGACCTTGGCTCGAGGCATCCTCCCGGACTACACTGGCCTCCATTCCTATTGGCAACTCTATGTCTGGTCTGGCCTGATTGGTTGGCACAATGTAGTGGCACGGGTTGTATTCCTCCTCAGATAAGTCCACGAAGCCCTCCACCACTGAACTGACATTTCCATGATCCTTCAAGGCTAACCTGCCTTCCTCTACCATCGTCACCACCACGGGTTCGCGTTGGAATGTGGACGTGTTCATCATGCACAAATTCGTGTTTTTTGGGATGAACAACGCTGACTTGGGTAGATGGGAAGGGGTGATATATATACTGAGGTCGTAAGGGATGACTAGTGTTTGTATAAGGCTCATATACCAGGGTGGAGGGACCTGGTTATGTGGTGGGAGGGGATTTATAGTGACGGTAGGCTTTTGAGGGAGCGCTAACACCTTATTGTCAATGAGATCTTGAACCTCATGACGCAATCCGAAGCATAGATCAGTGTCGTGACCATGTTGTTGATGAAAAGCATAGTATTTGGCCGGGTTATGTTTCGGGGGAAGAGGATTGGGTAGGGGGCGAGGCTCTAGTGGCTTAAGGTGCCCCTTTTTGATCAGGACCCCTAAGGCTTTGGATAAGGACATGTATAGTGGGGTGAAGACCCTTTGGCCTTGGGGTTGGTGGCGCGAGGTTTGTGAGGTTGTATTGGATGTATCGGCAAAGGGGTTGGTAGTTTTCGGTGTGGTGGTGACCATACCCACATCGGAAGGCCTTGTAGCTGCACTACCACTCATAGTCTCATTGGAACTGCGTGTGAAAGGCCTCTTGGGCTGCTCCTTCTCGTCATTTATCAAACCCTGTCTCATCGCATCCTCAATGTGAACTCCTATCTCATGGAGATCAACGAATGTGAATAAGGGCTAGATAATCATTTTCTGCAATAATTTCCCCTGCAGGTTCCGAACTATCATTCTGATTTGATCCTTTTTAGATGGCCGGGTTGTCATCATTGATGCATTTGCCCTCCACCTTGTTACGAAATCCGAGAAGCCCTCCTTCGGCTCCTAACGAGTTGCTTCGAGATCACGATTTGTGACCTCAATTTAGGTGTTGTAGACGCGCCCGCGTGAGGCCTTCGTGCTACAGTTCGGACTCGATTTGTGTCACGATTCTTAATCTGAACCAAAGAGTCCAAATATGACAAATCATTTTGAGAAAACAAATTTTTAGAAAAGAAGTGCCAAACATGGACTACTTTGCCAGATACAGAGTCGCCACCTAAATATTTTTTTTAAGGGGGAATTTAGGAAACCCTGACTCGGTGCCAAAGGCCACGTGTCCGTCATCACCAAAGTTGCCTCGGCTCGGGAGCTAGGGTACGATTGGGGAAGGTCAGCTATGAGCACCCCCTCTCGCCCGATCCGAAGATCGGCCTCTACTAACCATGATATCCAATTTTGAAAACGTTATGTGTTCTTATTCCGATTATTAGCCTAGAATTACTATGTTATGCGCACAGCAAACAAGTATAGACTAGATCGCCTAATTTGGAAATAAGCATTGCATATCCGTTTGTTTTGAAAAAAATGTTTTAGAATTTGCTACTCGCAAGTAGGCTAAAACACGGATTTCAATGAGCTATTCCAACTCAGACAATCCAACCTTCACCCACAGGCATTCAAGCAGTTATATCACATAAGCAGCTAGCCACATGGTAAGCATGCTGTCATGTCAATATTCACACTCATGCGAGATGCTAAAGCATAAATACTTACATCGTACTCCGTGCCAAAACAAAGAACTCGTTAGCAATCAATGCATGATCCAAGTCCATGTTTAAATGCCTAATGCAACGCATACGGAATGTCACTAGAGTAGGCTCGGCCAGTCTATGAATGACATGTGAAAATGCACAGGTAGCATGTATTCAAGTTAGATTTGAAATATTAATGTTGTTAGCATGATGCACCGAGCCCGGTGCATGCAATACTGATGAATGATGCACGCATGCATAGCATAAGGTATGCTAAATTAAACATGACCTATTACTAACCATCAAAGCAGGTAAGTAAAAGGGAGAAAGAAGTGGGGGTTGGAAGACATGCACACACTCACCCACACTTATTACAAATTTGCCCTCGCTCAGAGGGACCAAAAGAATAATATAATTCGAATAATGAATTAACTATCCTAGCTAATTAATTATTACAGACCAACTAAATTAATTAAACAAATTAATTAATTTAAGAAAACAAGAAAAAGGGCCTCGGGAAGAGGGCTCAATGCACGCGTGCTCGGGTCTTGTTCGAAAGTCCACTGCCATGCGTAGACTGCCTCTGTTTTCCCTGCTCTGCCCCTCTAAAAACTGCCAAAGTCTCAGAATTGCTTCCCTGGACATTGGGAGACACCACCGGCTGAGGAGAATGGCCACCGGCAGTAAGATGTGATCTTCGGCTGTTGATGAAGCTATCGGCCACGGATTTATGGTCGGTCGGCACTGAACACTGCCGGTCGGCCAATAATGTCTGCAGAACCTGCAATTGACAGCAGCAGAGGACAAGGCACAACATGGCAATGCATTTCAAGCAATGTATGCCCCGACCATATCCCTTATCATGTTTATGACTCAAAGGGACATGGTCCTTGGTTCTCGGACCATCAAGCGCGCATTTCAATACGTGATAGCCCAAGAGACCAAGTTGTGCATTTTTCATTTCAAATGTAATGCAATGCACATAGTCAAACCAAGGGGCTTCTACCTCTATCATGACTCACTTCAAGAGGTGAGGCAATGCATGCACAATGCAATGCAACCTAGGCATGCGAGCTAAGGATGCAACATGGCAATGCAATGTGTACATGCAAGTATGCAAGCAACCATGCGAGGTGAGCATGCAAACAAGCAAAGAGTTGGACTTAAACATGATTAGGCAATTCTCAAACAAGCCTAAATCAGTGGCCAAAGTGCTCAAACATGGAGGCCAACACACGCACACACATGCACATGTTAAAGGGCTAATACTTAAGCACAAAAGGGCAACTCTCAAGCACACTTGAAAGAGGCATAACATGGACAATTAGCATGTAAATTAAGCTTTGAAAATCATGCAAGAACATGGTGCCAAACCAACCCAAACAATGCAATCAAGGTATGCGAACAAAGTCCAAGATTCAAAGCAAGCTAAAGGGGTATTGAACCACACTTAACAAGACCAAACATGGCATGAATTCAATGACCCAAAACAGAGTTTTAGCACATAAAACAAAGCCCAAAAGATTACTTAGATGGCATCTAAATGACTTGAATTCAAAAGCATGCACAATGACCAAAACATGGAGCATGCAACACAAGCCTTTGACACATCAAAGGGACCATGAAATGCAAGCATACAGGCATCCTAAGTGGACTGAAATGACGTGGAAAATGGTCCCAACCCACTAAATCAAAGCAAGTAATGCATGCTATACACTCACACCCTTAAGGCCAACAAGCCAAAAATGCAAAGGGGCTATACAATGCATGCCAAAGTCGACCCAAACAACTAAGGACAGACCTTAAACATGGCAAAATAAACATGAAAGCTTCACAAAGCCAAGCCTAAAACATGCTAGAACAATGGTTTACAACCTAACGCATGTTAAGGCAACTAAATGGCATTACAAGGCATGTATGCTAAGCAAGCATGGTGTACCAAAACCAACTTAAAACAATGCTATTTCATGGCAAAATAAGCATAAATAACAACTAAGGCATGGTCAACGAGAGCCTAAGCTAGGTGCTCCCTCAAGAGGCAAAAATGGTCCTTTTCAAGGACAACAAGGAGAGGGGGTGGCCCTCTCCTTCTTGGGACCTCAAGGAACCATCCTTTCCACTAAAATCCCTCAAGATTTCAGTGGTGAGGAGGCCCAAACACCAAAGTCCCGGAGCTCACACAAAATAGCACAAAACAAGGGCCAAACAAGGCTTAAGAGGGGTCAAACAACCCCAAAGCTTAAAACACTCTTAACGAACTATTTAGAGGCCTTAAAAATATAACGTTTATGTATTATATGCAAAGCCAAAAAATAGTTACAAGATAGGTAAAAGTAGTGTGCAAAAATGGGGTAAAAAGGGACTAGTTTCTTACCCTTGAAGTCCTCCTTCACAAATGATGATCTTGTTGCCTCCTTGAGCTCAAATCCAGTCAAGAACACCAAGAACAACCCTTTGGTCCCTCAACAACCAAGAGAAGGTGTAACACTATGTGTTTGTGTGCAATAGTATGGACAAACGCACACTAGACACACACAAGAGAGAGATATAGAGATAGGAAATATATATCAACCCTAACCCTAATCCAGAGCTCCCTCTGAAATTTTTGTAACCCTAATGCCAAGAGAGGAAGCCTCTTCTTATAGGCAACTCCCTCTTGTAAGGCTTCCAAAACAAGCCATCTAAGAGGGAAATCCCTCCATACACGTGTATGGAGGGGAACAGAGTGGGTGCCAGCCACAAAATATCTACTAAAAGTAGATGAACAGTGATTGGCCATTCAAAATTGCCATTTTGGCAAAATAAATGGTCGACCGGCAACAAAGAGTGCCGACCAGCAATATACATTGCCGATGGCATAAAATCACTGGTCGGTGGCCTCAAGCCATGGCCGGTGATGTGTGTGGATGCCTCACAAGGCATTCCCTGCCCCTCCAAGGCAAAACACAAGTGTTTGGTGCAAAACCAGACACAACACGGTCGAGTCGAGAGATCCTGAGGCAAGGCGCGCAACCGAGACCTCCGGGAACTCAAGACGAACACAAACAAGGGTAATCACCAAGTGTTCCAATGGTGACGTCCAAGTCTTGAGGACGGTCAAAAATGGGGTGTCTACAGTTGCCCCTCTTTGACAGAACTCGAAAGTGATAACAATGACGGGAGTGAATGTCAAAGCCCAGAGACGACCCATTTTTGACAAGGCCGAAGACTTAGACAAACATGCAAGACAAACAAGAGCAGGGGTAAAATGCAAGACAATGCACAAAGCCAAACATAACTTATGATCATGCAAAGAAAGCTGTAATGAAGCACACATGCGACAGTTTTAAGCTAGCATACACCAATGCAACTACATTACAAATGCAGAAAGGATGAAAGAGAATTATGCAATTCTCGATACGTCTCACTCGGAGGATACAATACCTGTGCGGCTCGTCTGGTTGCACCAGCTTCAAATGAACCGTACATACAATATCGTGTCTGCAAAGAAAGCAAACTTAACAGGTCCAATGTTATTAGCAACATGTATGACAATGCAAAAATGAATGCAAAATGATATGCAATATATACAAAACAATGTATAAACAATGCAAATAAAAATGCAATGTAATTGAGACAATGCAAACTATATGCAAAGCAACTGAATCATGATCCAATATGTGCGGTTCAAAACCACACAAATGTCAAATAGATTGATGGAGGTAACAAGTCCGTCTACCATAGAACGATCAACTGAACTATGAGTAATGTAGACGTACATAAGAACAAGTATTGGGGGGGATGACATAAGTGGGGAAACGACCCGCTGGGGAAAGGACAATGATCCTAATGCTGGATGCAAAAATTACACTACAATGTAATATATACAATGAAAATGTTGGGGAAAATGGCAATGGATAAGGCACGCGGGCCAAACCAAATCTTGCCTAGGAAAGGCATGTACACATACAAGCCGTGTCTAACATAGAACGGTCTACTGAACTATGTTTCGACATGAAAAGTATGGGCACATACCAGACCAAGCTCAACATGGAAAGGCGCAAGCCATAGGCGGAGGTGATGCAGTGAATGCATGCAAGCTACAATGTAATATCTACAAATATGCAATGGAATGGAAATGGATACAATGGATATGGCCTGCGGGCCAAACCAAATCTTGCCTAGGAAAGGCATGTACACATACAAGCCGTGTCTAACATAGAACGGTTTACTGAACTATGTTTCGACGTGAAAAGTATGGGCACATACCAGACCAAGCTCAACATGGAAAGGCGCAAGCCATAGGCAGAAGGTGATGCAATGAATGCATGCAAATTACAATGCAATGTGCATTGGGATGGAAAAGATACGATGGATATGGCCTGCGGGCCAAACCAAATCTTGCCTAGGAAGGGCATGTACACGTACAAGCCGTGTCTAACATAGAACGGTCTACTGAACTATGCTTCGACACGAAAAGTATGGGCGCATACCGGACCAAGCTCAATCATGGAAAGGCACGAGCCATAGATGGAAGTGATGCAGTGAATGCATGCAAGCTACAATGCAATATACACTATATTACAATGATGCATGACAATGCAACTATTTACGTTGGTGCATGACAATGCAACTATTTACGATGATGCATGACAATGCAACTATTTACGATGATGCCTGGCAATGCAATTATATTTTTTGTTTTGTTTTTGTTTTTGAAATGCAAATGCATGATGATGCATGATTTCGAAGTGCGCGACAACGCGTGGCTTTTAAGATGCACGTGAACTTGAATATGCGACGACGCGAGTCGCTTGAAATACATGTATAATGCAACTTATCAAAAGTCGTTCGGGCACAACAAACACCGAAGGACTTGCACCTTCAGAGGATTTAGGGTTTCCTAGACCATAAAAATTCTCGATATGTCTCACTCGGAGTATACCATACCTGTCCGGTTCGTCGGATTGTACCAGCCTTAAATGAACCGTACATACAATATCGTGCTTACAAAGAAAACAAACTTAATAGGTACAATGTGACTAACAACATGCATATTAATGTACTTAAAAATACGTGACAACGCGAAGCAAGTGGGAAGCATAACAATGCTGTGAAGGCACAGACATGTAAGTGGAGCATGTGGTCTACGCAGGAAATGAAATTGATCATAAGCATGCGGTCTACGCAAGCAATGAAATTAGTTTCAAACGTGCGGTCTACGCAAGTAGAACATGCGGTCTACGCAAGTAATGAATTTGAACATAAGAATGCGGTCCACGCAAGCAGAACATGCGGTCTACGCAAGCAAAACATGCGGTCTACGCAAGTAATGAAATTGATTACAAACATGCGGTCTACGCAAGCAAAACATGCGGTCTACGCAAGTAATGAAATTGATTACAAACATGCAGTCTACGCAAGCAAAACATGCGGTCTACGCAAGTAATGAAATTGATTACAAACATGCGGTCTGCGCAAGTAGCGTAATTAATTATAAACATGCGGTCTACGCAAGTAAAACATGCGGTTTACGCAAGTAAAACATGCGGTCTATGCAAGTAATGAAATTGATTACAAACATGCGGTCTACGCAAGTAAAACATGCGGTCTACGCAAGCAAAACATGCGGTCTACGCAAGTAATGAAATTGATTACAAACATGCGGTCTACGCAAGTAAAACATGCAGTCTACGCAAGCAAAACATGCGGTCTACGCAAGTAATGAAATTGATTACAAACATGCGGTCTACGAAAGTAGTGTGTATGAGAAGAGTTGAATGTACATATGCAAGTAAAAACATGTTATTCACGATGCTAGAATGTAAAGTACTGTAACACAGCATAATTGAAACGATTTGTGGAATACACAAGACATGAAAAGGATACGGGAAGGGACGCTCTTCATACGTACCGAGCATCGCTCGTAGAAGTTGTGGCCTGAGGTCAACTCGAAGGTTCACGTTTCAAAAGTGTGTTTTCCCGCATTGTCTCGAGTGATGAAGGTGCCCTGAACCACACATATAACCCAAAAAAGGATGTAGGAGGCTCCCAAACCACCTTAAGAGACCACCGGATACCCACCGGCCATCAAAATACATCACCGGCCGTCCATCGGCCATCATACAATTTCCATCGGCAAACTATTTTGCCGACCGGCAAAGAGTGTGGCCGACCGGCAAAAAGTCCCTGTATCGGGGCAATTTTGGCATTTCGCTACGGGCCTTTTAAAATAGGGCTTCTAGCCCTATTTTCTTTACTTCTCCTTGCTCGAAATCTTCTCCTCTCTCTCTAAATATTTTCCGAGCCTTATTTCCTCATTTTCCTTGGTTTTTGGCTCCGTTTCGTCGTTCGATTCGCGTTCACCCTTGCGTTTTGAATGTTTTGAACCGATTGAAATTTCATTTCGGTGTTGTTTTTTCGATTTCCACCACTCGGGGCTTGTTTCCCTTGAGTGTTTCTCGATATCCGTGCCTTTTCCGTACTTTGGCTTTTCCGGCCTTTTTCGGCCCTCTCAGGGTTGACTTTTTGTTGACTATTCACATTCTCGCCCGATTTTTTGTCTTCCGGCCATTTTCACATTCTCTTCGAGATAGCAGACGATCTTCCATAGGACGGGACCCCTCCAGAGCTCGAGATGGACCCCGAGGCCGACCCCTTGCCACTTAATATCCGGCCGTTCGATCCGGAGACCTACAGGCCTGCGGTTCATGTGATGCTCCCCGATGGACTACGCCAGTTCCGGAGCTTCGAGAGGGGCGTGGCACCCGAGCTTCTCCCGCGTGAGCCTACCTCCTATCTGTCCTTCGGCGCTTCCAAGGTAACATTCTTTCTTCTGTTTTATTATTTTCCGCAATGTAGAACATAACTGCCATTAGTTGATTCTGTTCTCTAACTGCTTAGCCCGGATGCACCGATACACTGTACACTGTAGTTGATTGCAAACAAACTTACAACCGATATCTGTTTGAAACGTACACATGCACACACACTGCACTGACCCTGAATCACCTAAACACACGACGCACACTGTATTTTACTAAATACACACTGGTACCCGGTATCTGCTTAAGTCTGAAAACATGCACACAAGCTGTATTTGCCCTGAACCACTCAAACATGCTGACACATCACACGTTGTAGCTCACTGTAAGTACACCGGCACTCGATGTCTGTTCGAATTTGAAAACATGCACACATGCTGTATACCTGTATGCTTCTTAAAACCGCGTTTCGAATATTGCCTCGCAATTGTTGTTTTTGATTACAGGGGGATTCCCATACCATCCGCGGGTATGGAAATGTCGTTGCTCGGGATTGGTACATAGAGCTGCCAGACGCGGTTCGTCATATCGTCGACGAGGCCGGTTTCGGCATCTTCTGCAGGGGGCTCTCCCGGCTTACGACCTGCAGGCCCTTGCTTGCCGCTTTAGTGGAGAGGTGGTGGGATACCACCAACTCCTTCCACTTCTCCGTTGCGGGGGACATGACGATGACCCCTTACGATTTCTTGATGCTCACCGGCATCGGGGTAGGGGGTGATCCGATCCCCTTCGATACCGATATGGATGAGTGGGACGCTGCCCAGCTGTACCTGCTTAGCACTCAGCCACCCCTTGCCCGGGCAGGGTTTGTCAGGTACTCATGGTTCGAGAGCCATTTCCGGATTCAGCCAGCCTTGGTGGAGGAGGCACAGATGACCTCAGAGGAGGTGGATCAGTATGCGCGGGGCTTCATCATGTTTCTGTTCGGGACGACCCTTTTCGCCGACCGGGGGAACACCCTGCCTCTATGTCTGTTGAGCGCACTGGTGGATGTCAGGCGGATCTACCGCTATGACTGGGGTGGCGCCAGCTTGGCCACTTTGTATGGTTACATGAGCTCTTTTTCCCGCCTCAGCGGACAGCTTCTCGGCGGCTACTGGCGAGCTTGGGAGGTACGTCTTCTTCCCCTTTTACATTTCTGCTTCATGTTTTTTGTATTCTGTACACTACACACACCACGGTCTGGCTCTCACTGACTATATACTGCACACGCGGCACACATATACTCTACTTTACTTTGACTGTATACTGCACACATTGTATACTCTGTACAATACACTGCACAACACACGGCTCTGTCATTTTTGCTTTATTCTGTATTTTGCTTTATCTGATAGTCATACTTATATCTGTTCTGCAGTTGTGGGTGTATGCCTACTTTCCCAGGCTTGCCCCAGTACCTGATGTGGAGACCCCACTCAGCGTCCCCTTTTCTCATCGCTTTGATGTGCGATGCGTGCGGAGACCACGGGAGTCTTTTATTTTCTTCCGCCGCTACTTCGACACCATCACCGCTGCGGAGGTATGTTCAACTTTAGAATTTGCTTAGGCTTCGCTTAGTACTGTATGTTTGATAACAGATAGATAACAAACTACATATTTACCCGCAGATCACCTAGCAGCCCTGGGCTCCGTTGCCGGCCGTGGTGAGGGATCACTACGAGGGCGCAGGGGAGACTGCCCGTTGCCGGATTCTGTTAGAGGGCCCGGTCTATCGGGCTTGGTACCTGGGTGAGCGTTTCTTGTGTCAGACCCTGGGTTTACCAGAGTAGATAGTCCCAGGTCCACCTCCTGCCCATATGAGAGATACTGAAAGGTTTACCATCCAGGAGATGGCCGATTACACGATCGGCTGGGACACGGGGGACTTCAGGGGCGAGGGCGACTTTAGAGAGTACGTCCAGACCTACATTATGCGGCCTCTGAGCGATGGTCGCCGAGCTGAGAGAGGGGGACCTGCGGCGCCAGTAGCTGGAGCAGGAGCTGGGGCAGGGACGTCGAGGACGGCTCGTGTCCGTGGCAGGAGCGGAGCTCGGGGGGGTCGGGGGGTTAGCTGGCCAGCTCTGCCCACTATACTGACATGCCAAGGGCAGGGTGGGGCGACGTACCAGATTCCCTTTACTCCTCCTCCGGCTGACCATGAGTTGGTCGGGTTCTATGACTTACCTCCGGTATGTACTACTTCATCTTGCATTTTATTTCAGTTTATTTTGATATTCCGGAGAATACTGATGCCTTTGATACTTTTGCAGGCGTCCTCCGAGTACACCCGGCAGTCCTTGGAGTTGAATGCCTCCATGATGGGGATGCTACAGCGGATCTTCGACCTCCTGGCCCTCTATAGTATTCCGGTATGTTCTTCTAATCATGGCCTCAAACCAAACTCATAAGCTGCTTCACATAATCTGGTGCACAACACAGCACTTGATAAGCTGCTCACGTCATTCATACGCTGTACTCATATACTGCATTCTGCCCTGATAAACTGCACACGGCATTCATACACTAGTGTACTCATACACTACATTTTGCACTGATAAATTGCTCACGACATTCACACACTGTACTCATACACTGCATTCTGCACTGATACACTGCTCACAATAACTGATGTATTTGCCTTTTATGCTTTTCAGCCTTCCTTCCATATTCCTCCGGTGGGTGGCGCTCCGGCTGGGCCCTCTATTCGTGTTCGAGGAGGGCGTGGAGACGCTGTACGTCCCCATACCAGGGCGGGGCGTGTTCATGTCGGGAGTAGCTCTCGGGCGCCGACCCCTGATGATGACGATGATGATGATGATGAGTCCAAGGCAGAGGCAGAGGCCGGGTCATCTAAGGAGGCTGGAGACGACTTAGACTCAGGCTCAGATGGCGATGCTGATGACGATGCCCCTGGACCTTCGTCCAGGAAGAGGGCGAGGACAAATCCCCGGGCCCGAGACTACTGATGATGATCCAGATTGCTGCTTTTCTTCTTGTTTGTACTCTTTTTTTCCTTTTTCTTCCTTCTCTTTGCTGGTAGTTAGATTACCTTGTACTGCCACAGGCAGATTTTTGTTTTCAAAGCTATGTACTTGAAAAAGATAATGAAATGAACAAACTTTTTGCTTAAAAAGTGTTACATTTACATATCTCATGTATTGCATCGCATCACATCATGTTACACCTCAATGTAAATGGAATCGACCTGTTGTCTGAAAAATCGAGCATTTGTACTGTAATGATCAGATAACCAAATGGCCTCATAGCAAAACAGCCCAAGCAACACACTGCTCAAATTGAGTGCACAACCCATACTCTGTTGGGGATTAGTCTGCATACAGCCCCTAACACCACACTCGGTTCATTCTGCACACAGCAAATCCTGAACAAACGGCCTAATCTGACAAGACGGAACACAAAGATGGAACCAGTTGAAGTTGAAGCACGCTCAGATGCCCCGAATTTTTTTCTTCTTCTTTTGCTTTGCACAGATATAGAGAATGGCACAGCACTCTGAGCATAAACGATTTTCGAAATAAAAATGGATTTTCAACCGGGGTATCGAGCCTACAACTGAACACAGCGGGAAGGACTCAAACAAAAGGGTACACGACCTAAACACAACGAGACACGCTCGGAAAAGACCCAAAACAAAAGTTGAGGTGAACAAAACAAAAGACACGACACGCGGACATGTTCAACGAAAGACCTCAAATCTCGAGGAGCCAGTTCCTCCGGGTATGTTTCCCACCCTTTCTGATTTGTGATTCTCACATCACTCGGCCCTCAGGCTCGGTTTTTTCCTCTCAAAACCCTTTTTCTTACTTTTCTCTCAACTTACACCTCTCTATTCTTTATTCTCTCATTTTTCGTCGCTCCCCAAGGTGATTGATGAATGAATAGGAAGTTGCGGGTTCATGCCCAACACCGTTAGCTCACAGCTATTTCTTCTGGTGGGTAGAGTGCCCTCCTGGCAAGTATGTTGACGATGGGGGAAAGACAGAACGCCTGACTCAACTGTGCCCCTAGTTCATCATTTTGACCATTTTTTTGTTTTGGTTTTCTACTAAAACAGTTTTGATCAAGATGAGAGTCGAATTAACGTACTTGTTCGATTTTTGATTTGAAAACCATGCAAGTCAGACTATAAGCACTGAAAATTTTCCTTTTTGGGTCCAAGAAAATGGTCCAGTTTTGGAAAATGAAATAATTTTTGAGAAAATGGTCAACCTCAGTAAAAATTCTCAAAAACTATATTTGCAAACGGCCGCCGCCCAATGAGCGCGGAACTCATTCTCGAGATGCACAACCTCAGATCGGAGGCAATAGAAAATTGCCCCTTGTTTGAAGGACGCTGCACGGCAACGGAAAGTTGCCCCTGGTTTGAATGGCGACTCATGGCAACGGAAAGTTGCCCCTTGTCTGGATGATGTCGCAGCATATTGTAAACAGTCCTTACTAGTGATGATCACGACCGAACTTTCTCGGATACGGAGAAGACGAAGATGGTCAAAACCAATATATGGACACAGTCACTTTGAAGGCGTTGAGGGCTGGACTTCAGAATGAAGTTGCCTATGTATCCGGTTGTCACAACCGAACTATCAGATTCAGAGAAGGCAAGGATGATCAAAACCATTACATGGACTGGGGAGCTATGAAAGCGTTGAGGGCTGGACTTCAGGATGAAGTTGCCTATGTATCCCAAACATGGGAATCAAGCCTTACGTAGTTCCGGTTAAGGTACACTCGGGTATTTTAACCTTCACTTTTCAGGCTCTAACTTATGCCAAGGTGCCCGATGCGGGTTTTCGACCTTGCGAGCTTCTTTTCATTTTCTTTTTTTTCTTGATTTTTTCTTGATTTTTTTTGTATCTTTTCATTTTTTGATTTTATTTCTTCTCTTTTTTTGCATTTTTTGTATTTTTCTCTTGCTCTAACTTTTGCCTGGGTCGCCCTTCCAGGTTTTCGGCCCAGCGAGCCTCTCAAAGGGTAAAAGTGTAACAAGTCCATGCCAAATGGTTTTAGGGTTTTGAAGCCATCCGTATCCAGGAGAGTGGCTGTTGTATTGATTTACTGAAGGATCCATCTTCGGCTCTTCGAGCATATCTGACATTTTTGCCCCTAGTTTGAGGGGGGGCTTTTGATCTAGCTTTACAACCTTCCTTTGATCTGATCTTCTTGATCTGACTTTGGTGCCTCTTGTTTGAGGGCTGCTTCAAAATGGCCACACAGGCCTCACGTTGTGGTTGACCGTTGAATGTTCTGAACTCAGGTTCAAGGTTTGAAAGTGAGGGGTCGAATCTCGAGGCTGAGAGCGATCCTAAGCTGCACAATCTCAAGAGCGATCCCACACAAGTCTTCGTAGGACCGTGTAAAATATTTTTTGAAATTTTTTAAGAAAGCGACAAATCGCTTGCGCCGAAGATGGTGTGGAACCGGTCTGGATCAAGCCAGGGTCCTTCCCAGTACTCACGCTGACAAGCATGATTTCATTCATTAAGGGCTTAGCATGCCCCTCTTTCTCTCAATTGATCAAATTTTTGCAAAACCGGAGGAATTCCTTCCTCTTCGTTTTTATCACAATGTTTCGAAAAAAGTTTTGAAGAACTTAGGTCAATGCAATAATTCTCAAGGCACAGAAGAGCAGGTAGAATGCAGGGCCGTTCCATTCAAAACCTCTGGCACAACTAGCCCAAAATAAACAATAAGCACGGAAACATGATAACCGCAGCTGTTCCATTCAGGTTTCTCGGATGTAATTGGCTCCACAGCAGAGACAGACTCAAAAAGAAAGCAAAAAGGTTAAATACAAAAACGGTGTTCGAGGCAACAACCTTGGAATCACTCGACATCCAATACAACGGGACTGACTCGGTACCACAAGACAGACCCAAAAACAAAAAGACTGACTCAAAGCAAAGAGGCAGACTCAAAAACAAAACAGAGAACTGACTCAAAACCCAAGCCAGAAGCTACAAAACTGCATTTACAAATGCTCAAAAAGTGCATGCCAGACGCCACATCTGAAATACACCGAGCGTCGCCCGTAGGTGGTCCAACCCCTGATCACATACTCGCAGTATCCTCAAAGTCCAACAGCTCGGTGGTAACAGACTTCGCTGAGGTAGGTGGAAGAATGACCTCATTATCGATCAGATCCTGCACTTCATGGAGAAGGCGGAAACAATTATCGGCGGCATGACCGGTCTGTTGGTGGTACGCGCAGTACAAAGCAACATCATGTGTGAGAGAGAGATTCTTCAGGAGAGGCCGAGGTTCAAGGGGTTTGAGGTGCCCCCTTTCGGCAAGAATCTGAAGTGCCTTAGATAGAGGCATGTAGAGAGCATGAAAGATCCTGCGCCCTCGGGGCAGGTACTTTGAAGTCTAAGTATTCTTACTAGACGCACTAGCAAAAGGGTCGGCAGGCACTGCCTTGGTTTTCTGATCTTTCCCAGGTGCATGGTTGGGAATAGGAGGAACGGTTCTGGCATGACGGGGCCTATCCCGATTTTCTGACTGACTTGAACTACCCTCAGGTGGAGTGGGGAAAGCATCCTCCACAGTTTTTGCCACAACTACGGATATCTGTTGCTTGTTCATCCCCCCGGCTTTCAAAGCCTCGACTGCCTGCAGCAGTTGTTCAATGGGATCGGCATCTGCCTTCATTTTGTTCTTGTCTCTGGCCTCAGCCTGATCGGGGGTTTGGGTTACTGCATCAGAGCGAAGCCCAGTTGTTGCTGACACGTCGTTGCTGTAGCTGGAGGCAACCTCTGGTTGGCTGAGCTCTATCACAATCTGCCCCAGTAGCGGGGGCTCCTGTGGTATGAAATTCTCGGCATACAGTGCCGCTGGCGGCGAAGCCGACATTCCATATGCCAGATCAGCCACGGATCTCTGGAGGTCGCCTATCATTCCCATCAATTCAAATGTGGTGGGCTCACGAGCCTGATACAACTGGGGGGTCCAGACTGGGTGCGCGATAGGCAACCTAGGCAGATGCGATACATCAACATTGGTCCCGCTTTGCAGAGTGATTCCTTGATCTAATGTGGCCGTCATAACCACAATCTCCTCTGAATTTTGCGTCATGATAAGTCCGCTGTACTGAACGGTGACTGACGGATCAAATATCTGTCTTGCCTCAGCAAGGGGGAACACTAGCTATTCTGTATCAACTCTCTGAACCTCTGAACTGAAAGGAAAAACAAACAGCATTTCAGCCCAAACAGATCAATCAGAGGTGTAGCCGAACAACTGCACTCTACTACTGATCACTGTTCCCTAGAATCACTGTTCCCAAAACTGAACTTGATACCCGCAGATAACTGATTTCTCAACAACACTGATACTGGTGCCCTCGGGCCTGATACTCAAACTTGCAAACTGATATGTACGTTCCTGTAGAGATGCACTCTAAAAGCACATAGCAAGTAAAGAGAGCCAAAACACCCCTATAGAGGGGTAGGGTTTCCCTGTCCTATTTTGTCAGGAGCTAGGGTTTCACTATGCACGCAGCAGTTTTCAAACAACCTAACATCGGGTAAGCAACCTGTCTTAATTTGGAATGGTCACTATGGATTTCGATATGCACTAGGTCGAATGGTCAAAAAGGGTGCCCCAGTAAAACCAGGGTTTGTGTTCCCATACTGTGAGAGCCCACAATCGGTCAGCCTTATGGTCATGCCTTGACAAGACAAGCCTCCAGCAAACCGTTCAGGAATGACAGATGGCAAACACTGTGTTCCTAGGCGCACCAATGCACATGCAATGCAAAGAAACACATAAATGAAATCAAAACAGGATATCACGAGTTCGAGTCAAGCTCTCTAAAGTCTCCAGCAGAGTCGCCAGAAACTGTAGACGCGCCCGCGTGAGGCCTTCGTGCTACAGTTTGGACTCGATTTGTGTCACGGTTCTTAATCTGAACCAAAGAGTCCAAATCTGGCAAATCGTTTTGAGAAAACAGATTTTTAGAAAAGAAGTGCCAAACATGGACTGCTTTGCCAGATACAGAGTCGCCACCTAAATATTTTTTTTAAAGGGGAATTTAGGAAACCCTGACTCGGTGCCAAAGGCTACGTGTCCGTCATCACCAAAGTTGCCTCGGCTCGAGAGCTAGGGTACGATTGGGGAAGGTCAGCTATGAGCACCCCCTCTCGCCCGATCCGAAGATCGGCCTCTACTAACCATGATATCCAATTTTGAAAATGTTATGTGTTCTTATTCCAGTTATTAGCCTAGAATTACTATGTTATGCGCACAGCAAACAAGTATAGACTAGATCGCCTAATTTGGAAATAAGCATTGCATATGCGTTTGTTTTGAAAAAAATGTTTTGGAATATTTGAAATATTAATGCTGTTAGCATGATGCACCGAGCCCGGTGCATGCAATACTGATGAATGATGCACGCATGCATAGCATAAGGTATGCTAAATTAAACATGACCTATTACTAACCATCAAAGCAGGTAAGTAAAAGGGAGAAAGAAGTGGGGGTTGGAAGACATGGACACACTCACCCACACTTATTACAAATTCGCCCTCGCTCGGAGGGACCGAAAGAATAATACAATTCGAATAATGAATTAACTATCCTAGCTAATTAATTATTACAGACCAACTAAATTAATTAAACAAATTAATTAATTTAAGAAAGCAAGAAAAAGGGCCTCGGGAAGAGGGCTCAATGCACGCGTGCTCGGGTCTTGCTCGAAAGTCCACTGCCATGCGTAGACTGCCTCTGTTTTCCCTGCTCTGCCCCTCTAAAAATTGCCAAA
The DNA here is from genome assembly GCF_055761805.1 of Camellia sinensis. Taxonomy (NCBI): domain Eukaryota; kingdom Viridiplantae; phylum Streptophyta; class Magnoliopsida; order Ericales; family Theaceae; genus Camellia; species Camellia sinensis. The sequence goes on from NC_138968.1 coordinate 56,022,570, forward strand.
GTCTCAGAATTGCTTCCCTGGACATTGGGAGACACCACCGGTTGAGGACAATGGCCACCGGCAGTAAGATGTGATCTTCGGCTGTTGATGAAGCTATCGGCCACGGATTTATGGTCGGTTGGCACTGAATACTGCCGGTCGGCCAATAATGTCTGCAGAACCTGCAATTGACAGCAGCAGAGGACAAGGCACAACATGGCAATGCATTTCAAGCAATGTATGCCCCGACCATATCCCTTATCATGTTTATGACTCAAAGGGACATGGTCCTTGGTTCTCGGACCATCAAGCGCGCATTTCAATGCGTGATAGCCCAAGAGACCAAGTTGTGCATTTTTCATTTCAAATGTAATGCAATGCACATAGTCAAACCAAGGGGCTTCTACCTCTATCATGACTCACTTCAAGAGGTGAGGCAATGCATGCACAATGCAATGCAACCTAGGCATGCGAGCTAAGGATGCAACATGTCAATGCAATGTGTACATGTAAGTATGCAAGCAACCATGCGAGGTGAGCATGTAAACAAGCAAAGATATGGACTTAAACATGATTTGGCAATTCTCAAACAAGCCTAAATCAGTGGCCAAAGTGCTCAAACATGGAGGCCAACACACGCACACACATGCACATGTTAAAGGGCTAATACTTAAGCACAAAAGGGCAACTCTCAAGCACACTTGAAAGAGGCATAACATGGACAATTAGCATGTAAATTAAGCTTTGAAAATCATGCAAGAACATGGTGCCAAACCAACCCAAACAATGCAATCAAGGTATGCGAGCAAAGTCCAAGATTCAAAGCAAGCTAAAGGGGTATTGAACCACACTTAACAAGACCAAACATGGCATGAATTCAATGACCCAAAATAGAGTTTTAGCACATAAAACAAAGCCCAAAAGATTACTTAGATGGCATCTAAATGACTTGAATTCAAAAGCATGCACAATGACCAAAACATGGAGCATGCAACACAAGCCTTTGACACATCAAAGGGACCATGAAATGCAAGCATACAAGCATACTAAGTGGACTGAAATGACGTGGAAAATGGTCCCAACCCACTAAATCAAAGCAAGTAATGCATGCTATACACTCACACCCTTAAGGCCAACAAGCCAAAAATGCAAAGGGGCTATACAATGCATGCCAAAGTCGACCCAAACAACTAAGGACAGACCTTAAACATGGCAAAATAAACATGAAAGCTTCACAAAGCCAAGCCTAAAACATGCTAGAACAATGGTTTACAACCTAACGCATGTTAAGGCAACTAAATGGCATTACAAGGCATGTATGCTAAGCAAGCATGGTGTACCAAAACCAACTTAAAACAATGCTATTTCATGGCAAAATAAGCATAAATAACAACTAAGGCATGGTCAACGAGAGCCTAAGCTAGGTGCTCCCTCAAGAGGCAAAAATGGTCCTTTTCAAGGACAACAAGGAGAGGGGGTGGCCCTCTCCTTCTTGGGACCTCAAGGCACCATCCTTACCACTAAAATCCCTCAAGATTTCAGTGGTGAGGAGGCCCAAACACCAAAGTCCCGGAGCTCACACAAAATAGCACAAAACAAGGGCCAAACAAGGCTTAAGAGGGGTCAAACAACCCCAAAGCTTAAAACACTCTGAACAAACTATTTAGAGGCCTTAAAAACAGAACTTTTATGTATTATATGCAAAGCCAAAAAACAGTTGCAAGATAGGTAAAAGTAGTGTGCAAAAATGGGGTAAAAAGGGACCCTTGAAGTCTTCCTTCAAAAATGATGATCTTGTTGCCTCCTTGAGCTCAAATCCAGTCAAGAACACCAAGAACAACCCTCTGGTCCCTCAACAACCAAGAGAAGGTGTAACACTATGTGTTTGTGTGCAATAGTATGGACAAACACACACGAGACACACACAAGAGAGAGATATAGAGATAGGAAATATGTATCAACCCTAACCCTAATCCAGAGCTCCCTCTAAAATTTTTGTAACCCTAATGCCAAGAGAGGAAGCCTCTTCTTATAGGCAAGTCCCTCTTGTAAGGCTTCCAAAACAAGCCATCCAAGAGGGAAATCCCTCCATACACGTGTTTGGAGGGGAACAGAGTGGGTGCCAGCTATAACAGCTGGCACAAAATATCTACTAAAAGTAGATGAACAGTGATCGGCCATTCAAAATTGCCATTTTGGCAAACTAAATGGCCGACCGGCAACAAAGAGTGCCGACCGGCAATATACATTGCTGATGCCATAAAATCACTGGCCGGTGGCCTCAAGCCATGGCCGGTGATGTATGGGGATGCCTCACAAGGCATTCCCTGCCCCTCCAAGGCAAAACACAAGTGTTTGGTGCAAAACCAGACACAACACGGTCGAGTCGAGAGATCTTGAGGCAAGGCGCGCAACCGAGACCTCCGGGAACTCAAGACGAACACAAACAAGGGTAATCACCAAGTGTTCCAATGGTGATGTCCAAGTCTTGAGGATGGTCAAAAATGGGGTGTCTACAGGTGTTGTAGGAGTATTGCACTACAAAGGCCTCGGCCATCTCATCCCAGCTCCGTTTCACAGAGTCTTCTAGCTTGGCGTACCAAATGGCCGCTATACCTGACAGGGTCCGGCTAAAGAGAGAGACCTTCTGAAGTCTGGATAGGCCCATAGGCCACAATATATCTGAGCAGAGCCGCAAATGGACCATAGGATCCCTTAAACCATCAAACCGGTCTATATACGTCATCTTGAATCTGTCCGGCAAGGTCACTGCTGCATTAGTATAGCCATCCTCTATATCCGGGATTGTATTCATACCCTGTGCTCGCTTGAAGAGCTCTTCTAGCTTGTTGACTTTCAGAGCAGTAGGGTTGACCTCAAACTCAAAGGAGGCCTTCGTTTGGTATAAAGGTGCATTGGAGGTCTAGAGTGGAATCGGATCCACTAGGATGCCCGCATTTTCCTGGACAGCTGTGGGAGCAGTAGCTCCGGGTACTGGAAGGTTTGCAGGAGGTGGATGAGTTGCAGAGGCCGTTGCCTATTGCGACTGTCGTTGTTGCAGCCTAGTGGTCAACTCAGCCTGCTGGGCTATAATTTCCTCTTGGCGGGTGGTGACTTCCGCTTAGCGGGCAGCATCTAGTTGCATAGCCTCAATAGTTTGCTGGAGTTGTCGAAGCATATCTTCCATGTTGGATGGAGGACTTTGAACTACCGAAATTGGCGATTACTCTTTGTCTGGAGTGCAAGTAGATGATTGGGCCTGACTGGGCACATGCGAGGTAAATGATGATTGTTGAATCGACGAGTTCTATCGAATCCTCCTCCGTCTAATAACTGGTGGGAGTGAATCAAACACTAGTTGTCCCCTGACTAAATCCCCAGTTCTACGAATCCTTCTAACTCGGGTCCAGAATGCTTGGGGGGTAACAGAATCATCTGAAGTAATGGTGAAAGACTACCTTGCAAAAAGAAAATAAAGCAAAGAGAAACAAAAATAAAAAATCGCACCGTACCTTGGCTCAGACAGAAACAACACACAATTGCAATCATAAGCCAGAGAACTGTACTTAAACACTGATTTCTGCCAACTGATAACAAGACTTGTAACTAATAGATACATTTCTGCAAAGTTTCACTCTAAAAGCACGTATTAAGAAAGTGAGAGCCAAAAACACCCCTATGATGGGGTAGGGTTACCCTGTCCTAATTTCGTCAGGAGATAGGGGTTCACTACGCAAACAAGCGGTTTCAAACAATTCCTGCATTCGGGTGAGCAACCTGTCCTAGTTTGGAACAGTCTCTATGGCTTCCGATATGCAACTAGGCGGATTGGTCAAAAATGGTACCTCAGCAAGACTACCTAGTATGCCTCTCACACCTAACACCGAGAAGTGAAAGGAGGATCAAATGGTACAACGGTAGTCCTGATCCAAGGGTTGTGTTCCCATCGCGGCAGAGCTCGCAACCGGTCATCCTTTGGGCAAGCTTTTCCAAGCAAGCCTCTGACAAACCGCTCAGGAATAGAAGATGGCAAACATTGTGACATAGGCGCATTGATGCAGATGCAAATGCAAATAAACACATAAGTATAAATAAAACAACATATCATGAGTTCAAGTCAAGTTCTCTCAATCCCCAGCAGAGTCGCCAAAAACTGTGGACTCGTCTTTTTCTGCGACCCGCCTTTTGGAAAGGGTTTGAAAAGAAGGCCTCATAGTTCGGACTCCCGCGGTTCTGAATCTAGTCTCACAAGTGCAATGCGAAACTGATAAATATCAAATAGTCCAAATTCGGCAAACCTTTTTGAAAAATCAATTTTAAATCAAATAATGCTAAAATTGGACTATTTTGCCAGATACAGAGTCGCCACCTAAATATTTTATTTTTGGAAAAATTTAGGAAACCCTAACTCGTGCCAAAGGCTACGTGTCCGTCATCACCAAGGTTGCATCGGCATGGGAACTTAGGCACGAGAGGGGAAGGTCCTGAAATAAGCACCCCCGCTCACCTGATCAAAGATCGGCCTCTACTAATCATGATATGAGTTTTTATAAACATTATGTGTTCTTGTTCCGGTTATTAGTTAACTTTACTATGTGATGCGCACAAGCAAGTATGGACTAGTTTGCTTAATTTGGAACAATTCAACTTATGTTTGTTATGAAAATGGTTTGAATTTGCCACCTTCAAGTAGGCTTAAAGATGCGGTTTTGCCACCAAGCATAGTGGGCTTAAAATGCACATTTGTTGAATTGTTCCAATTCAAACAACAAGCCTTCATCCACAAGCATTCATGCAGTTTAGCATTTAAGCACATAACCTCATGGCAAGCATGCTAGTCATGGCAATATGGCAATCACACTCATGCAAGTATGCTAAAGCATAAAGACTCACTGAGTACTCCAAGCCAAAACAGAAACTAGTTAGAAAGATGCATGATCCTAACTATACAAGATGTCTAATGCAACACATGCAATTAATAGGCTCGACTACTAATATGGCATATGAACCGATTTGAATAACATGCGATTAAACACGTATTCAAAGAAGTATTGAAATGGCAATGCAGTTTGAATGATGCGCCGAGCCTCGATGCATGCAATACAAATGAATGGATGCAAGCATGCAAACATAAGGTGTGCTAATTGAAATATGCCCCTAATCTAACCATCAAAAGCGATTAAATAAAAGAGAGAAAGACGTGGGGTTGGAAGACATAGACACACGCACGCACAGTTATTACAACCTCATGCCCTCGCAAAGGAGGGTCCAAATGAATAAGAGCTAACTAGCTACGCTAAGCTAAAATTATTACAACACAAAATTTAACTAACTATTCTAATTTAATTAGCTAAACACTTAACTAATTAATTACAAAGCGACTAAGCTAATTAATTAGAACATAAATTAACTAACTAATCTACTTAAATAATTACAACGTTTGCATGAATTAGCTACAACTAATTAACTATGCAAAGTAATTAAAAGGCCTTAGGAAGTGAGGGATGCATGCATGCTCAGTTTCTCCACTCGAAAAAGCCACTGCCTTGCCACTGAACGCCTCTGTTTGCACATTTGAACACCAACAGTGCGGCTAACTCCTAGAATGCCTTTGCTCCACCTTACCAACATTTTGTGCAAATTTCATTGATGGCAGGTCGGCTACCAATGGTGGCTGTTGGCTACTGCTAGTAGCCGTTGGCCACTGCTGATGGCCGGTCGGCTACTGCTGCCCTGAACTTCCTCTTGTTGCAATAGAGAGAAAACAGAGACAAAACAATGTATTCCCAAGGGTTATCTGTACTGTTACCCTCTTTATCATCAAACAAGGTCAAATGAGTGTAACTCTTGAGTCTCAAACCACCAATCAAACAATTTCCATGCATGATGGCCAAAGAACCAAGTTTGTACAAGTTTAATGAGTGCAAAACAAGACTCAAAAAGACCACCACCCTATCATGCATGATCAAGGGCAATGGAGACTAAGAAAAATGGCACATTTCATCACTTTTGACTATGAAATGTCCAATTTGCCTTGTGTTCAAATGAACGTCCAATTTGAGCACATGCAATGTAACACGAAATATGCTTATCTTGCCTCTTTTACTTGTTCATTTTGTTTACTCATTTTACATTACTGATTCATTCTTTAATCGATTAAGTCCAAAAGTGAGTGTCCTGTAATGGAAAGATTGCTTAAACCACAAGTTACTTTGGGCATGAAAGAGGCATTACTCTATTGGTAATGAACCCCCTAAGGGATTAAACCAGTAGGTGTAACACCTCCATTCCACACTTAGGCAAACAAGTAGTTTGAAGCCACTTTCAAAGGAAATAAAAGAGTGAAGAATGGAGGGACATTGCAGAGATTATAGTGCTAAATGAAGTGTAAAACAACACTAAAACATGCTATTAACTCAAAAGCTAGTGAAGGAAATTACACTACAACTATGCAATACAAGCCTCAACCAAACTAACCAGCCCAAAACAGAGCCAAAATAGGTGAAAACAGAGGCAAAAACATACTGGACTAGAGTTAAGTTAAGCTAGGAAAACATGCTAACTCACAAAGCCAACTAGGCTTGAAAACAAGACACAAGGAGGGGAGGCTAACCCGTCCAATTTTGGACTTCAAAAGTTGATTTTTACTGCTGAAAAACCTTTGGGATTTAGTGCTTAAAAGGTCAAAAAAAAGTTGTTTTGAAAGTGGTGAATAATAGAACAAAAGCTTAACAAGCCAAGAAGCAAAAAGGGTGGACAATCCCTTAACTCAAAATAACCTCAAACCACCATTTTTAGGTCATAGAAACAGAGGTTTTTACACTTCAAAATCAGCCTTAAAAAAATTTGAAAGGATGGTAAAACAAGTATTGAAAACAAGCTTAAATAACAAGTGTTATACCTCTTGAAGCTAAGGCACAAAATAGGCAACAAAACAAGCTCAGACCTCCTTCTAAAGCTCAAACAAAGCTCCAATTAATCTCAGCGCTAAGATGAGAGTATTTGGTTATGGGTTGATATGCAAAAGCTAAGAGAAACTAGACAAATGTGTGCAAAATAACAAGAGAGAGAGAGAGAGAGAGAGAGATATTTTTGTTCTAAAAATGCTAACCCTAAAAAATGGGGGAGGACACCCCCTATATATAGAAAAACAAGTCTTGAGCTTGTGAACATGTCACCATACATGTGTATGAAGATGCAGCTTATTGAGCAATAGCTAGCAACAAATATCTGGAAAAAGAGACCAATGAGAACAAGCCCCGGCCGATAGCCTAGGGGGCTGGCCGACAGGTCACCCATTTCTCCAGACTAGAGGTAACAAGCTTTTGGTCCAAAAACATGCACAAAATAGATAAGGTTTCAAGGTTCAATGACAAGGCATTCCGCCGAGGACTTCGGGCGCTCAAAATGAACACAAACAAGGACAATCATCGAGTGCACAAACGATAACGTCCAAGTCTTGATAACGGTCAAAAATTGGGTGTCTACAGTAATAGGTACTGTGGTCTTTGTTGTGAGAAAGACCATAACAACCCAAGGTATCCCATATGTCAAGATTCAGGCCTAATCGCCTGTTCAGAATGGAGACACCACAAATGACTTGAAATAGGTTTACAGATACTTGCATTGGGATAAGTTGGACTTGGTGCAGAAAGCGACGGACTAAAGGGTCCAGAGGGAACTGAACCCCTCCTTCAATGATAGCAGCAATAGGGAAGGCAACAGTGTTTTTCGTACCCATACACTTGGCATCGACCTTAGCCAGCGTAAGGGTAACATCATCAAGAATGCCATAGTAACGACGAAACAGGGCCATTGCCTCAAGGGTATCCACTAGTGCATGAAATTTTTCCATTATCTAGACTTAGGAGGGCAGGGAAAGAACTAAAACTTAGCAAGAAACACAGAAATACTATCGACCGCCGGAAACAATGGCCTAAGGGCTAATAGTGGCGACGTAAACAGAAAAGCAATAGAAAAGGTAAGTTTCATGAGGACTTACAATGATTTGACAAAGAAACAATAAAGTGAGAAGATCTTCTAAACTGGAATGGCAGAGTTCGTAACCCACATCAATGGTAATAAGTGTTTGGGCAGAGTATCGTCGGAACCAAGGTAGAAGAATGAAAGGTTTTGGGGATTTTGAAACTTAGGTCCAGACGAAGGGGTTTAAATTGATAGCCCTAGGGCATTTATTACTCTCAGCCGTGTAGACACCCCATTTTTTACCGTCCTCAAGACTTGGGTGTCCTTGCAGGTACATCCAGTGACAAGTGTGATTGCTTGTTGAGCACTCGAATTCTGCGACGGAACGCTCCAGGTTTGATCTTTTCAAACCCTGTTTCTATTCTATCTCATATTTGGACAATGTGTTGGTCTTTGCATAGTGATGTTCTTGATGGCCTGTAGGCCATCATTGGGGTTTGCCGGCCATGGGATTTCCCCTGTCGGCCATTGATGTGCCCTGCCAGCCATCAATGAGACCCTGCAGGCCACCACTGATGGCTGGCCGGCCACCAATGCATCAGTAGATATTTTTGTAGATATTTTGACAGTTGTTTGCACAGATGAGCCCATCTGCTTGCACGTGGATGGTTGGATCTCTTCAAGGGGCTTTTGTATCTTCTATATATAGAGCTCATCTATATGCATGCAAAGGGTTACAAAATTTGGCTGAGCTATATTTCTCTCTCTCTCACTCTAGAATCCTCTCTCTCTATATTTTGTGCTTGAAAGTGTGCTTTCTCTACACATTTGCACTAGCACCCTTAGCCAAACACCTTCACCTTAGAGCGGAAGTTCTTGGAGGCCTTGTTTGAGCTTCTTAGAGTGGTTTTAGCTTGGAACTCTTGCTGATTTGTTGTTGTGCTTCAAGGGTAAGGACTTACTCCTTTTAAGCTTTATTGTAGTTCATTGCTTGGCCACCTTTGTATGCTACTTTGAATTTGGTTTTAGGCTCTAAAAAGTTCTATTTTGAAGGTCTTAAAATGATGGTTTAAGCTTTATGTGGTTAGGGGGTGGTTCCCATCCTAAGCTTTTGAAATACCCTTTGCTTGGCCTTTTAACCACTGAAACTCAGTGGAATTTCAGTGGTAAAAAGTTTGTTTTGAGGCTCAAAATAGGAGGGGGTAACCCTCCCTCCTTGTATCTTGTTTGTATGTATAGATGGCCTAATAGTTGAGCATGTTTTTCTACCATCTCTTGGCTTGATCTGAGTATGTTTTTGTGACTTTTTTGACCTTCTTTAGCTCTGATTTTGGCTGGTTGGGTCTTTTGATACTTGCTTCTTACACTTGTAGTGTAATCATTCTTAGTAGCTTAATATGCTTGATGATTTAGTCCATCATTCTAGCTTGTGTTAGTTTGATTCCAGCATGTTTTTGCCATTGATTTAGCATGCCTTAACTCTGTTTTGAGTGGTCTTGGTCATATGAGATTGGTTATGCATGGTTGTAGTGCAAAGGCCTTGACTAGCTTAGTGATTTAAGGCCCCTAACATGTTTTGCTTGGGTTGTTGGCATGTCATAGCATCATTTCACACATGATTTCAGTGCATGTAGCCTTGTCACACTCTCACACATTCCACTCTTTCATTACTTTTGAGAGGTGTGCTTTGTGCCTTGTTTATGAGCCAATACATGAGCATGTCTTTGTTGCTTTTCATGCTACCATTTCAGCTTTTTTGGCCACTGTTGTGGCATGTTTGAGGTCTGTCTAGGGCTGGTTTGGCCATTTGAGTTTGATATTGCATGGTTCTAGTGTAAAGCTCTTCACTAGTTTTAATGCTTAAGTCCCCTAACATGTTGTACATGAGTTGTTTGCACGTTAGAGTCATGTGTTTCATGCCATTTCAGCACTGAAATTCTTCCGCCTCCCTCATTTCTTCATTTTTCTATTTGTTTTGAGGGATGGTTAGTCTTAAAGTTGTGTTTAAGCTTGGGATTGAGGCTTGTGCTTAAATGGCTTTAACCCTCCTTTGAGGGTTCCTCCTAGTCAAAGGCATGGTCTCTCTCATGTCTTAAGTCATCTTTTGATTGACCTTCCTCTCATTAGAGGACATTTACATTAGATAAATCAATTAAAGAATGGTTTGGTAACTTAAAATGTGTAAACAAGAATTGAATCAAGTAAAACATGCCAAGATAAGCATGTTGTTTGCATTGCATTGTGTTCAATCGGATGTTATATTGAACACAAGGTGGATTGGTCTATTTCATACTCAAAGTGATGAAAATGAGCCAATCTCGTTTGTCTCCATTGCCTTTGATTATCCATGATAAGGTAGTGGTCCTAGAGTCTTGCTTATTTTGCATTTATTGAATGAGTACAAGTTGGATCTTTGGCCATCATGCATTGTGAATGCTTAATTGATGGTTTTGGATCCAATAGTGCCTCTCCTTTGATGTTTTGAAATGATAAGGAGGGGCATAGTCCTCTGGTTTGAGCTCTGTTGCAGAATGGTGATGTAGCACACCAGTGGCCGGTAGTGCTTCATCAGTGGCCAACACTGCTTCATCATTGGCCGGCGGTGCACATCCTTGGCCGGCGGATGGCCGGCAGTAAGCTCCCATGGTCGGCAGGCCACTGGTGCAGTCCTCATAAGTGAATTGGTAAGGTGGAGCATAAAGTTCCTGGAGTAACCCTACAAATAGAGCCTCTCAAGAGCAAACCAGAAGGTGTTCCGAGGTGGCAACCGAGCGCATGCATCTTCTAATTCCCAAGGCAGAGCAAAGGCAACCTAATTTAAATATCATGCATGTTTGTAATTTAATTAGTTAGTTTGCTAATTAGTTAAATGTTGTTATAATTAAGTGGCTTAGCTTAGCTATTTCTTTATTTTGGTTGTGTAATAATTAGTCTAATTAGTTTAATTAGATTAGTTTGATTAGCTTAGCTTAGCTTATTTATTCGGACCCTCCTTCGAGAGGGCACAATATTGTAATAAGCGTGCGTGCGTGCGTGTGTGCATGTCTTCTAACCCCACGTCTTTCTCCTTTTTATTTATCCGCTTTCGGTGGTTAGATTAGGGCACGTTTTGATTAGCATACCTTATGCTCGCTGTAGACACCCCATTTTTTACCGACCTTAAGACTCAGATGTCATCAATTGAGTGCTTGGTGATTGTGCATGTCATGCTCGTTCTGAGGTTTCGGAGTTTTTGGCTGAGAGCCTTGCCTCCGAGCCTCTGAACTCTTTGTACTTTGGCTCAGTTTGTGGATCGAATCTTGTTTTCTCTTCCCGGAGGGAGGGAGAGGTCTTGTAGACCATCTCTTTGAGGTCGTAGATCACTTTTTGTGGTCATAGGCCACTTTTCCCATTTGGAGACTAGTTTTCAGTTTTTTAAGCCTTCGGCCGCGCGCCATGTCTCGGGACCGCTTAACGTTCTCCGTTTCGCGTGGTTTTTGAACCATGCCTTGTTGCCTCTGCCTAGAGGAACACTGTGGTTCGGGAGACCATTTTTGTGGTCGTGTACCACTTTTGATGCCAGTGGACTAGTTTTCGAGGCTTTCGGCCGCGTACTTTGCCTCCCGATCTCTCGTCTTGCATCCGTTTTGGTTTGTTTTTGGAACAAACCTTGTTTTCCTTGTATGGAAGGTGGTATAAGGGTGGGAGACCAGTTTTTCCCCTTGGAGACCACTTTTCCTCTTGCCAGCCAGTTTTCTGGTCGGATAACTGGCTCTCTTGGTCTTTGGGCCACCTTTTCTGGTCGGCCACCATACCACTTGCTTGTTTTTAGTGTGTAGACTTCTCCTACCCCTGGTCGACCAATTTTTGTTATAGGAGACCACATAAAGTGATTGGCTGTTTTATGTCACCTTTTTGTAGATATTTTTAGCCAGCTGGCATAGCTGGAGAGCACTAGAACCATCCTCCATACACGTGTATGGAGGGGTGGCCTTGAGCCTTAGCTTCTTGAGGAAGCTTGTGCTTTTGCTCTCTATAAGAGAGAGGCTCCTCCTCCCTCCTCCAAGTTTAGAAATTGGTGGTTTGAGTGATACATACACACTTGTATCTATATGTCTCTTTTGCTCTTGTTTTGTGCCTTAAAGTGTCATTTTGTCTCATTTTTGCACACAAACACACACTCAAACACCATCCTTTTGTTGCCGAGGTGCTTAGGAGCTGGTTTTGGTGTTCTTGGGTTGGTTTGAGCATGAAAAACCTACTGGAATTGCAGTTTTAAAGGTGGTCTTCAAGGGTGAGTTTCTAACCCTTAAATCTCCCATTTTTGCTTAAACTTTTAGCCCTACTTGCATGCTGTTTTAAGCTTAACTCTTAACTTCAAAAAAGTTTTGAATTTTGGTGCTTAAGATCTTTGTTTAAGGTCACTTTTGCATTGGGGGTGGTCCACCCCCTCTTAGGCCTTGTTAGGCCTTGTTTTGAGGCATCCCTCTAGGCTCTTGTTGTAGCCTTTGCATGACCTTTCTACCACTGAAATCTAGAGGGTTTTCAGTGGTGGAAAGGTGATTTTGAGGTCCTAAATAGGAGAGGGTCATCTCCTCTCCTTGTATTTTGAATACTTGTTTCATATGCCTCATGTTTGAGCATGTTTGTTAAGCTTGTGTTGGCTTGTTCTTAGCATGTATTTGGGGTTATTTCAGCACGTCATACCACTGTTTTGGTTTGGTTTGGTCACCCCTTGCATGTCTTGTACACTTGTTGTGTAATCGTCAAAAACTAGTCTTGTATGCTTCATGAAGTAGCATGTCATTCTAGCTTCATTTTAGTCCATCTCAGCATGTTTTTGGTGGTATTTTTCCATGTCATACCTTTGTTAGGGTTTGGTTTGGTCACCTCATGCGTGCTCCATGCACTTGTAGTGCAATTCCATGAATTAGCCTAATGTGTCTCATGCTTCGACATGTCATTCTAGCATGCTTTTGGCTTAACTCTAAGAAGCTTTTGTCCATGTTTTAGCATGCTCTAGCTCTGATTTGTGTTGTTTTGGTCATGCATGCCATGCTTTGTATAGCTATAGTGCATTCTAGCTTGTTAGCTTTGTGTATCGAGTCCACTAGCATGCGTTGCTTGGCCTATTTGAATGATTTTGCATCATTTATTATGTTATTTCAGTGCATGTTTCATGGCCATGCACTTGCATCTTTCACTTATTCAATGCGTTGGAGGGTTGGTCCTTTATGCCTTAAGAATAGGTCATTGCGTATGCCTTCATGCCTAAGCTTGCAAGCTATCATTTTAATATGTTTTGGGGGTTATTATGCCATGATATAACTCTGATTTTTGTTGCTTAAGTCATTCCATGCTTGGTCTTAATTGGTGTAGTGTAATCCACCTTATTTGCCTTGTATGCATCATGCCTTATGCCCTTCATGCTAGCTTGTTTTGGCTTCCTTCCATGCATGTTTTAGTATCATTTTGGCATGATCTAGGACTATTTTGGGTTGCCTTTGCCATATCCTTCATGCTTTGTATAGCTGTAGTGTAATTGGCCTTGCCAGCTTTGCGTTTTGTTGACTCATGCATGCTATCTTTAAGCTATTTAGATGATTTGGCATCATTTAATACTTCATTTCAGAGCTTATAGCATTGCCATATTCCCACTTCTTTTATGCTTCAAATGCCTTTAAGTGTTGTGCATTGTTGCCTTGCTTATGGCTTAGCTTGTATGCTTGCATGCCTAGGCCTTTGAGCCCCTACCTCAGCATGTTTAGGTCTTTGTTTTGACCTATTTCAGCTCTGTCCACGTTTGGTTCATGCATTTGTGCCATGTATTGCATCCCCCCATTTGTGGTCCTCTTTGTTAGCTTTAATGCTTTAAGGACCATTGCATGCTTTGCTTGTGTTGTTTGAATGATTTGGCATCATTTCTTACCTTATTTCAGTGCACTTAGTGATGTTACACTTTTGCATTTGTCACTCCTTTAGCACTCTTGAGAGTTGTGCTCTTAGGCCTTTTTGATGGGCGATTGCATGGGCATGCTTGTATATGCTTCATGTACCATAATTTTATCACCAATAGCCACTAATTTGGGCATGACTGAGGTCTACCCCCTTTTCGTTTAAGTCCATTTAGCATGTTTGTTTACATGTTGTTCACATGATTATTGTTCATTGCATTAAGTATGCCATCTTACATTGCATTGTGCATGCCATGTGGTTATTTGCGTTGTGCATGCCAAATTGTATCTTTGCATTGAGTATGCATGTTCCTAACATTGCTAAGTTACCCTTGTAGCATCGCATTGTGCATGAATGCATTAGCACTGTTTGCTTGTCATTAGCTTTGTTAAGTTGATCATGTCACATTGCATTGAGTATGCCATGTTGTTTGCATTGTGTATGCCATGTTGTTGGACTGTTGTTTGGATTAAGTGTTAATTCGAGCACGAGAAACGAGGGACGTTTCATACTTGAAGTGATGAAACGTGCCTCAATTCTTGGTCGTCGATGCTCTTGATCATACATGATAGAGTTTTAGGCTTTATGTGTTTATTTGTGCATTCATTTTATATTAAATTGTGCAATTTGACTTCTCGGCCATCACGCATTAAAATGTGCGATTGGTGGCCCGAGGGTCGAGAACTACACTCCCTTGAGCTCATGAAATGATAGGGAGGGTGGTTATGCACACATATTTTGCAAATACATTGCCATGCCCTTTCTTGCTCTCTGTTGCAGCAAACAGGAGAAATGCAGCGACAACTGGTCGACAGCTAGAAAAACTAGCTGGCCGACCACTTTTTATGGTTTTCAGCACAGAAAGTGGTCGGCCAATGGCTGATGACATCCCTAGGTGGTCGCCCAACCTCTCACAGGTCTCCAAGGTGAGTTGGAAGCTTTCTGGAGCTTGGTGCAAGGTTTTGAGGACAATTGCAAACAGAGGCAAATTGGGGCATCGCGACGGATTTCCGAATGAGGCGACTGAGCATGCGTCTAGTCTTCTCCCTCTGAGAACCTCCTATTTTACTGCTTTATTTAGCTTCTTTACTTTGCTAGATTAGGCATTCGTTTTTATACTTTAATAGTTAATGCGTTTAGCTATTTCAATTTTTTTTGTAATAATTAGTTTAATTAGCTTAGATTAGCTAATTAGCTTCTTATTCGGACCCTCCGTCGAGAGGGCACAATGTTGTAATAAGCATGCGTGTGTGTGATGCATGTCTTCCAACCCCCATTTCTTTCTCCCTTTTACTTAACCGCTTACGATGGTTAGTTTTAGGGCATATTTTGTTTAGCATACCTTATGCTCGCATGTATGTATCCATTCATCTGTTTTACATGCACCGGGCTCGGCGCATCATACTAACTGCATTGTATTTCAATTCAAAGTTGAATACATGTATCAAGTTGCATTTCACATGCCATTCTAGGTAGCCGAGCCTATTTTAGTTGCACTTTTGCATGTGTTGCATTAGCCATCTTAACATGAACTAGGATCATGCATGATTTCTAACTAGTTCTCTGTTTTGGCTTGGAGTACACTGTGAGTGTTTACACTTTAGCATACTGCATGTGTGTTATTGATTGCCATAAAACCATGCTTGCCATGAGGCTAACTGCTTATTTGATATAACTGCCTGAATGCCTCTGGGTGAAGGTTGGATTGCTTGAATTGGAACAATTCATTGAAATCCTCGGTTTAGCCTACTTGCGAGTAGCAAACTTCAAAACCGTTTTCAAACAAATGAACATGCAATGTGTTGTTCCAAATTAGGCGATCTAGTCTATACTTGTATGATGTGCATATCACGTAATAAGATTAGTTAATTAACCAGAATAAGAGCACATGTGTTTTGAAAAACAAAATATCATGCTTAGTAAAGGCCGATCTTTTGATCGGGCGAGTGGGGGTGCTCATTGCATGACCTTCCCCTCTCGTACCCAAGTTTCCGAGCCGAGACAACTTTGGTGATGACGGACACGTGGCCTTCGGCATGAGTCAAGGTTTCTTAAATTCCTCCCAAAAATAAAATATTTAGATGGCGACTCTGTATCTTTCAAAACAGTCTATGTTTGGCACTTTTTTTATTAAAAATCAGTTTTCCAAAAACGATGTGCCAGATTTGGACTATTTGGTGATTTATTGATCTTACATCGCACATTGTGAGATTGAATTCAGAACCATGACATGAGTCCGAACTTGTAGTAGTTAGAGAGCAAACGAATTTCGCGCCCTCACAGCGCAGATATCGGGAGTCCTCGGGCACGTCTATAGTTTCTGGCGACTCTGCTGGAAATTTAGAGAACTTGACTCGAACTCATGATACCTTGTTTTTTTTTTACACCTATGTCTCTCTTTGCATTGCATTTGCATTGGTGCGCCTAGGATACCATGTTTACTGTATGCTATTCCTGAATGGTTTGGTGGAGGCTTGCTTTGAGAAGCATGCCATAAGGCTGACCGGTTGCGGGCTCTGCCACGACGAGAACACAAACCCAGTTTTTACCGGGGCACCCTTTTTGACCATTCGACCTAGTGCATATTCGGAATCCATAGTGACCATTCCAAGATAGGACAGGTTGCTTATCCGATTGTAGGTTGTTTTGAAACCGCTGTGTGCGTAGTGAAACTCTAGCTCCTGACAAAATAGGACAGGGAAACCCTACCCCTCCATAGGGGTGTTTTGGCTCTTACTTGCATGATATTTGTTGTCAGAGTGTGCCTCTACAGGGTTATGTGTATCAGTTTGCAAGTTTGGGTATCAGGCCTGAGGGCATCAGTATTTGGGAATCAGTGTTACCTAAGGGTATCAGGTTACAGGCAGAATTTTGAGCAGAACTCAGTGGAGAGTGCAGTCATTCAGCTTTTGCTTGTATCTGTTCTGGTGAAATCAGGCTGAGATACTATCTGTTTTCTTCTTTTGCAAGGTAGTCGTGGAACTATAGCTTTAGAAGGCTCCAAATATCCCCCGGGTACATTGGACCTTTACTGATAAACTTTGTCAGGTCAGAAATTCAGTTCAGTGCAGCCAATGTTTTCCTTCGCTGAGGCAAGGCAGAGAAAGGCCAGTCAAGGCTTACTAGTTCATCTGATCCATTAGTCACCAGTCATATCACCTCTGTTCAGTTCAACAGACTCATGATGATGCAGAGTTTAGAAGAAATTGTGGTCATGACAGTGGCATTAAACCAGGGAATCGCCATGCAGGGTGAGACCAACGTTGAAATGCAGCACCCATCTGGGGCGCTTACCACACATCCAGTCTTGGAACCCCAATCATTTCAAACCCGTGAACCCACTATTTTTGAGCTGATGGGAATGATCGGCGATCTTCAGAGATCTGTCGCTGATCTAGCCTTTGGAATGTCGGCTCCGCCATCGACCATATCACATGTTGAAAATTTCATGCCAGAAGAGCCCCCACTCTTGGGGCGAATTATAATTGAACTCAGCCAACCTGAAGTCATCCCAAGTTCGGGCAATGATGTGTCGGCAACAACCGGGCTTCGTACTGATGTAGCAACCCAAACCTTCGACCAAGTTGAGGCGAGTGGTAATAACAAGGTAGAGGCAGATATTGATCCCTATGAACAACTCCTGTGGGCTGTTGAGGCTTTGAAAGCCAGGGGACTGAACAAACAACAAGTGCTCGCAGTTATTACAAAAACTGTGGGTGCCACTTTCGTCACTCAGAACGAGGGCAGTTCGAGCCAAGGGAAAAATCAGGAGAATGGCCGTCGTACCAGAAACGATCCTTTTAACTCTAAACCTGCACTCAGGAAAGATCAGCAAACCAAGCCTGCACCTACCGACCCCTTTGCTAAAGCATCCAATCCAAACCCTAAAACTTTGAACTATCTACCTCGAGGTCGCAGGGTCTTCCATGCTCTTTATATGTCTTTGTCCAAGGCTCTTCAAATCCTTGTTGAAAAAGGCCATCTCAAACTTCTTGAGCCTCGGCCTCTCCCGAATCCCCTTCCAGCTAGGCATGATGGTACCCAGTACTGTGCATTCCATCAACAAACCAGCCATAGCACTGACAATTGCTTTCGTCTTCGCCACGAAGTACAGGATTTGATTGACGATGAGGTCATCATCCCACCAAGCTCAGCAAAGTCTATCGTCACTGGGTCAGTGAACTTGGGGGATAGTACGAGTATGTGATCGGGGCATGAACCACCTCCGAGCGGTGTTCAGTTTACTCCAGATATAGCGTATGGCACGCACCATTTTGAGCATTTGCGAATGCTATTTGTTTTGTGTTCTAGCTTAGGTATTGAGTCAGTTTTGTTATGTTGCTTAGAGTCTGTCGTGTTGTTTTGAGTCAGCCTTTTCTTACTAAGTTAGTTGGGTTTGTCTTGCTGTATCGGGTCAGTCCTGTTGTATAGGGGTCGAGTGATTCAGGGGGTGTTATCTCGGATACCACTATTTTGTTTTGTGTTTCTCTTTTCGCTTTCTTTTGAGTCTGTTTCTGCCGTGGAGCCAGTTACACCAGAAGATCTAAATGAAACAACAGTGGTTTTTCATGTTTTTGTGCTTATTTCTGCTTTGAGCATGTTGTGCCAGCAAGTTTAGAATGAAATGGCAGTGCATTTCACCTGCTCTTTTGTGCCTTGAAATTATTGCATTAACCTAAGTTTTTCAAAACCTTTTGAACATTGTGATAAAAACGAAGAGGAAGGAATTCCTCGGGATTTGTAAAAATTTGATCAATTGAGAGAAAGAGAGGCGTGCTAAGCCTTTAATGAATGAGATCATGCTTGTTAATGTGAGTTATGAGAAGGATCCTGGCTTGATCCAGATTGGCTATACACTGTCTTCAGCGCAAGCAATTTGTCGCTTTCTTAAAAGATTTCAAAAAAATGTTTTGCGTGGTCCTGTAAAGACCTGTGTGGAATCACTCTTGAGATTGTGCAGCCTAGGATCGCTCTCAGCCTCGAGACTCGACCCCTTTAATTTCAAACCCTGAACTTGGATTCAGAATATTCAACGGTCAATCATGATGAGAGGCCTGTGTGGCCAGATTTGAAGCAGCCCACGAACTAGGGGCAAGGAAGTCAGATCAAGTAGATCAGATATTATCAAAGGAAGCTTGCGAAGCTAGATCAAATGCCCCCCCTCAAACTAGGGGCAAAAATGTCCGATGTGCTCAAAGAGTCAAAAATTGGGACATTTCTCAAGCTTACGAAGATCGACAAGAATGCCAAATCCCAGAAGGGAGGAAAGAAAAAAGTATTGCTGATGGACAATCGAGCTCCTATCCACAACACTAAGGGCAATTCAGCCCCCCATTGGATGGACTCCTACATCGTCGGCGAACAGCAGCCATTCTCTTGGATTCAGATGACTTCAGGATCTCAAAACCATTTGACATGGACAAAGCTACACTTTTACCCTTGAGAGGCTCGCTGGGTCGAAAACCCGGAAGGACGACCCAGGAAAAAGTTAGAGTAAGAAAAAAGAAAAGAAAAAAAAATGCAAAGAATGAAAAAAGAAAAGAAAAAATGCAAAGAATGAAAAAAGAAATAAAAAAAAATGAAAAATTCTGAAAAGAAATGAAAAATAGGAAAGAAATGAAAAAGAAAAGAATTGAAAAGAAAAGAAGAACAGAGCTCGCAAGGTTGAAAACCCGGAAGGGTGGCCTTGGCAAAAGTTAGAGCGCAAAAGGAGAGGTTAATACCCGAGTGTACCTTAACTGGAACTACATCAGGCTTGATTCCCATGTTTGGGATACGTAGACAACTTCATTCTGAAGTCCAGCCATAAACACTTCCAAATTGATTGTGTCCATGTAATGGTTTTGATCATCTTTGTCATCGTTGTATCTGAGTGTTCGTTAGTGATCGTCACTTTGAGAACTGGTTACAGTGTGCTGCGGTGCTATTCAAACAAGGGACAACTTTCCGTTGCCATGCAGTGCCATTTGGACAAGCAGCAATTTTCCATTGTTTTGGATCTGAGGTTGTGCATCTCAAGAGTAAATTCTGTGTTGGTCGAGCAGTGGCCATTTGCAAAAAATAGTTTTTTAGAATTTTTAATGAGGTTGACTAATTTTCTTGAAAATTATTCCATCTTTTCCAAAACTGGACCATTTCTTGGACTCGAAAAGGGAAAATTTTCAGTGCTCATAACCTAACTGGCATGATTTTGTATTAGAAAATTGAACAAGCATGTTAATCTAACTTTCATGTTGGTCAAAATTGTTTTAGTAGAAAGCAAAAAAACAAAAAATGGTCAAAATGATGAACTAGGGGCACAGTTGAGTCAGGTGTTCTGTCTTTTCCCCATTGTCAACATATTTGCCAGAAAGGGCATTCTACCTACCAGAAAAGAGCACAACTGAAGCTAACGGTAATGGGCTAAAAGCTCTCTCATCCTCCAAGCAGCGAGGTATCAAGCCAAGTGCGAAACACAAACTGAAATGGATCAAGATATTCCACTCTCTCATCTAAATAGGTCTGATCACATCCAAACTGGCCAAGGGCATCGTCAACCGATGTCAGCTGCGGATCTACTGCACATCCTGTCGCAACCACTCTGTGGGAAAGCTCACTGTTGTGAGCGGAAGAAAGAGAATCTAGCAGAATGCTAGGGGCAAGAGCCCGCAACTTCCTGTTTATCCATCAACCACCTAGGGGAGGGATAAAAAAATCAGAGACATTAAAGAATAGAGAGGTGTACGTTGAAAGAAAAAGTGAGAAAATGGCTTTTTTAGAAAAACAGAGCCTGAGGGCCGAATGATGTGAGAATCACAAATAAGAAAGGGTGGGAAATAATACTCGAAGAAACTAACTCCTCGCGAACTGAGAGGTTTCTCGTCTTTGTAACACGTCTGAGTGTCGTGTCTGTTGTTTTGTTTGTCTCGATTCTTGTTTTGAGTTGTTTTGAGTGTTTCTTAATGTGTTTAGGTTGTTTACCTTTTGCTTTCCTTTGTTGCGTCGTGGTGCGTTATGTTCAGTCGTAGGCTCAATACCTGGTCAAGAACTCATTTCTCAATTTCAAATTGTTTTGTGCTCAGAGTGCTGTGCCATTCTCTACATTTGTGCAAAACAGGATTTGTTCTTTTACAAAATAGCAAGGTTCAACCCGGGTCATGTGAGAACAGTAAAGCAAGGACCAATCTGGAGCTATATGGGTTCCATACTGCAAAGCAAAAGAAAAGAGGGAAAATTTGGAACATCTGAGTTTGTTTCAACCTCTACAAGTTCCATTACTACATCCCGCATATTTAGAATGAACTGTGTGTTCAAAATGAGCTGTGTGCCAAATAAATCGAGTACTGTGTTTTGAGCTGTTTGTTCAGAATGAGCAGTGTGTTGTATGAGCTGTGTGCCAAATAAACTAGAATGCTGTGTTATGAGTTGTGTGCTCAGAATGAACAGTGTGCCGTACGAACTGTGTGTTCAAAGTGAACAGAATGCTGTGTTGACCATTTCCATGCCAGAATGGCGATCAGAAGTGCTCTCCCTAAGTACCAATCCCTGCCAGAGGCATCTTGGCTGTGTTTGCAATGAGTTCCTAGGAGATCAATTGCAATGGTGGAAACTAGAGTTCGAATGGCTGTTGCCTAAAACACAAAGGTTTGGAATTTCTGAGACTAAAGTCTGGTTTAAATACCTAGGGGTGTATCCCCGGCTTGAAATCTGTATGGAAGCCCCATTGGTTGAGGTAGCGGGTATGCATCTCAATTCTGGATACTGAACCAACCTAGTCTGTCACCCCGTTAAAGAATAGGGAAAGTTGTGAATGTGATCAGGAAGGAAAATCGCATCCGTGGTTTCCCCAGCAGATGTTGCTCCTTGTCAGCATTTCAGGACCTTTGTACTGCAAGTTGAAGGTAAGAGTTCGAAAAACACAAAGGAGAGGTCCCCGTCAGAGCAGAGCGGTTCACCACCACTCACCTCATGAGGTGCTTTCTAAAGCGCCACTTTGTCTGTTCATTGCATTCCTGAAACATCTTGCATTGTATTACATTCTACCGATCAGGTTTCTTTCGTGAACGGTATTGTATGCACTGTTCATTCAGAGAAGTTCCGGTTCGGTTTGACTGATACCTTTCTCCTCTCGCGTTTGGCATGCGTTTGGACCTACCCTTCTCCTCGTGCATTTGACACGCGTTTGGATGACTGCGCTTTCTTGCACAGCCCTTTCCTCTCTCGCGTATGATACGTTGAGAGGTTTTCCCCTTTCCTCTCTCGCGTGTGATACGCTGAGAGGTTTTCACTTTCCTCTCTCACATGTGATACACTGAGAGATTTTCTTTTTCCTCTCTCGCGTGTGATATGCTGAGAGGTTTTCTTTTCCCTCTCTCGTGTGTGATAAGCTGAGAGATTTTTTCCTTTCCTCTCTCGCGTGTGATACGCTAAGAGGTGTGACTTTCCTCTTGTTGCATTATTATGCACACTCTCTTTTTTTCTGAAACACGGGGATATGTCCCTATGTTTCTCCTTCTTTCCGAAACACGGGGATATGTCCCTATGTTTCTCCTTTTTTTTGAAACATGGGGCTATGTCCCTATGTTTCTCTTTCTTTCCGAAACACGGGGATATGTCTCTATGTTTCTCTTCTTTTTTTTTCTGAAACACGGGGATATATCCCTATGTTTCTCCTTCTTTCTGAAACACGAGGATATGTCTCTATGTTTCTCCTTTTTTTCTGAAACACGAGGATATGTCCCTATGTCTCTCTTCTTTCCGAAACACGGGGATATGTCCCTATGTTTTTCCCTCTTTTCGAAACACGAGGATATGTCCCTATATTTCTTCCTCTTTTTGAAACACAAGGATATGTCCCTATGTTTCTCCTTCTTTCCGAAACACGAGGATATGTCCCTATGTTTCTCCTTCTTTCCGAAACACGAGGATATGTCCCTATGTTTCTCCTTCTTTCCGAAACGCGGGGATATGTCCCTATGTTTCTCCCTCTCTCCTTTTTCCTCACACATTTTTTGGCGTGTTGGGAATTTATCTCAGGTTGCGTTATGTACACACCTGGGCGGGTTGTTTTTGGACCTCCTCTCACGATTGCAGCGTGTTTGGAATTTATCTCAGGATGCGTTGTGTACGCACCTAGGTGGTTTGTTTTCGGACCTCCTCTCACGATTTCAGCGTGGTTTGAGTGTCCCTTTCCTCACACGATTTCAGCGTGTTTGGAATTTATCTCAAGTGGCATTGTGTACGCGCCTGGGCGGTTCATTTTCGAACCTCCTCTCACGATTTCAGCGTGGTTTGCTTGTCCTTTTCCTCATACGATTTCAGCGTGTTTGGAATTTATCTCAGGTTGCATTGTGTACGCGCCTGGGCAAGTTGTTTTCGGACCTCCTCTCACGATTTCAGCGTGGTTTGAGTGTCATTTTCCTCACACGATTTCAGCGTGTTTGAAATTTACCTTAGGTTGCGTTGTGTACGCGCCTGGGCGGGTTGTTTCTGGACCTCCTCTCACGATTTCAGCGTGGTTTGAGTGTCTCTTTTCCTCACATGATTTTAGCGTGTTTGGAATTTATCTCAAGTTACGTCGTGTACGCGCTTAGGCGGGTTGTTTCGGACCTCCTCTCATAATTTCAGGGTGGTTTGAGTGTCCTTTTCCTTACACGATTTCAGCGTGTTTGGAATTTATCTCAGATTGTGTTGTGTACGCGCCTGGGCGGTTTGTTTTCGGACCTCCTATCATGATTTCAGCGTGGTTTGAGTGTACTTTTCCTCACACGATTTCAGCGTGTTTGGAATTTATCTCAGGTTGCGTTGTGTACACGCCTGGGCAGTTTGTCTTTGGACCTCCTCTCACGTTTTCAACGTGGTTTGAGTGTCCCCTTCCTCACACGTTTTCCAGTGTGTTTGGAATTTGTCTCAGGTTGCGTTGTGTACACGCCTGATTGTTTGTTTTTTCCTCCTCTCATGATTCCAGCATGGTTGGACTATGTTGCACTTTACATCTACTGTACTATCTGTTTCATCCCATTGTTTTGTGCACCTTACTTGCATTGTGCATGCATTTTATCGCGCTATTTTGCGTATCGCACTGTTTTGTGCACCTTACTCACATTGTGCATGCATTTTATCGCGCTATCTTGCGCACCTTACCTGCACTTATTAGTGCATTGCATGCTTCTCGTTGCATTATCATACATCCTTCTTCCGCATTGTTATGCGTTACACTTAGGTTGCATTGTTATGCACGTTTCACTGGCATTGTTATGCACCCACACTTTGCTTGCGTCGTCATGCACGTTTCACTTGCATTGCTATGAACTTTTCCATCGGCATCATATGTGTCCGCTTTTGATATAGAGTTGAACGTGTGTTGCTAACTATATTGTACCTGTTAAGTTTCTTTCTTTTGTAGGCACGATGTTGTATGTACAGTTCATTTGAGGCTGGTGCGACCAGACGATATTGTATGTATGGTTCATTTGAAGCTGGCGCGACTAGATGCACCAGACGGTATTGTATGTACTCTGCGTGAGACGTAGCGAGAATTGTATAATTCTCTTACATCCTTTCTGCATGTAATGTAGTTTGGTTTGAATTCGCTTGCTTAAACTGTTGCATTTATTGTGTATAACTACTTCATTACAGTTTTCTTTACATGATCATAAGTTATGTTCGGCTTTGTGCATGTCTTTTGCATCTTACCTTAGCCTGCGGGCGCATCTCTTTGTTATCTTGCCTGTGCTTCTAAGTCTTCGACTTTGTCAAAAATAGGTCGTCTCTGGCTTTGACATTCACTCCCATCACTTATGACTTCCGAGTTCTGTCAAAGAGGGGCAACGGTAGACACTCCATTTTTGACAACCTTAAGACTCAGACGTCATCAATTGAGCGCTTGGTGATTGTGAATGTCATGCTCGTTCTGAGGTTTCGGAGTTGTTGGCTGAGAGCCTTGCTTCCGGGCCTCTGAACTCTTTATACTTTGGCTCGGTTTGTGGTCCGAATCTTATTTTCTCTTCCCGAAGGGAGAGAGAGGTCTTGTAGACCATTTCTTTGAGGTGGTAGACCACTTTTTGTGGTTGTAGGCCACTTTTCCCGTTTGGAGACTAGTTTTCAATTTTTTGAGCCTTCGGCAGCGCACCTTGTCTCGGGACCGCTTAACGTTCTCCGTTTGGCGTGGTTTTTGAACCATGCCTTGTTGCCTCTGCCTAGAGGAACACTATGGTCCGGGAGACCACTTTTGTAGTCGTGTACCACTTTTGATGCCAGTGGACTAGTTTTCGAGGCTTTCGGCCGCGTGCTTTGCCTCCCGATCTCTCGTCTTGCATCCGTTTTGGTTTGTTTTTGGTACAAACCTTGTTTTCCTTGTTTGGAAAGTGGTACAAGGGTGGGAGACCATTTTTTCCCCTTGGAGACCACTTTTTCTCCTGCCAGCCAGTTTTCTGATCGGATAACTGGCTTTCTTGGTCTTTGGGCCACCTTTTCTAGTTGGCCACCACACCACTTGCTTGTTTTTAGTGTGTAGACTTCTCCTACCCCTGGCCGACTAGTTTTTGTTGTGGGAGACCACTTAAAGTGGTCGGCCGACCAATTAAAGTAGTTGGTCGACCACTTCAAGTGGTCGGCTGCTTTTTGTCACCTTTTCGGAGATATTTTTGGCCAGCTAGCACTGTTGGAGAGCACTAGAACCATCCTCCATACACGTGTATGGAGGGATGGCCTTGAGCCTTAGCTTCTTGAGGAAGCTTATGCTTTTGCTCTCTATAAGAGAGAGGCTCCTCCTCCCTCCTCCAGGTTCAGAACTTGGTGGTTTGAGTGATACATACACACTTGTATCTATATCTCTCTTTTGCTTTTGTTTTGTTCCTTAAAGTATCATTTTGTCTCACTTTTGCACACAAACACACACTCAAACACCATCCTTTTGTTGCTGAGGTGTTTAGGAGCTGGTTTTGGTGTTCTTGGGTTGGTTTGAGCTTGAAAAACCTGCTGCAGTTGCATCTTTAAAGGTGGTCTTCAAGGGTGAGTTTCTAACCCTTAAATCTCCCATTTTTGCTTAAAATTTTAGCCCTACTTGCATGCTGTTTTAAGCTTAACTCTTAACTAAAAAAAGTTCTGAATTTTGGTGCTTAAGATCTTTGTTTAAGGTCACTTTTGCATTGGGGGTGGTCCACCCCCTCTTAGGCCCTGTTAGGCCTTCTTTTGAGCCATCCCTCTAGGCTCTTGTTGTAGCCTTTGCATGACCTTTCTACCACTGAAATCAAGAGGATTTTTAGTGGTGGAAAGGTGGTTTTGAGGTCCTAAATAGGAAAGGGTCATCTCCTCTCCTTGTATTTTGAATACTTGTTTCATATACCTCATGTTTGAGCATGTTTGTTAAGCTTGTGTTGGCTTGTTCTTAGCATGTATTTGGGGTTATTTCAGCAGGTCATACCACTGTTTTGGTTTGGTTTGGTCACCCCTTGCATGTCTTGTACACTTGTAGTGTAATCGTCAAAAACTAGTCTTGTATGCTTCATGAAGTAGCATGTCATTCTAGCTTCATTTTAGTCCATCTCAGCATGTTTTTGGTGGTATTTTTCCATGTCATACCTTTGTTAGGGTTTGGTTTGGTCACCTCATGCGTGCTCCATGCACTTGTAGTGCAATTCCATGAATTAGCCTAATGTGTCTCATGCTTTGACATGTCATTCTAGCATGCTTTTGGCTTAATTCTAAGCAGCTTTTGTCCATGTTTTAGCATGCTCTAGCTCTGATTTGTGTTGTTTTGGTCATGCATGCCATGCTTTGTATATCTATAGTGCATTCTAGCTTGTTAGCTTTGTGTATCGAGTCCACTAGCATGCGTTGCTTGGCCTATTTGAATGATTTTGCATCATTTATTATGTTATTTTAGTGCATGTTTCATGGCCATGCACTTGCATCTTTCACTTATTCAATGCATTGGAGGGTTGGTCTTTTATGCCTTAAGAATAGGTCATTGCGTATGCCTTCATGCCTAAGCTTGCGAGCTATCATTTCAATGTGTTTTAGGGGTTATTATGCCATGATATAACTTTGATTTTTGTTGCTTAAGTCATTCCATGCTTGTTCTTAATTGGTGTAGTGTAATCCACCTTATTTGCCTTGTATGCATCATGCCTTATACCCTTCATGCTAGCTTGTTTCGGCTTCCTTTCATGCATGTTGTAGTATCATTTTGGCATGATCTAGGACTATTTTGGGTTGCCTTTGCCATATCCTTCATGCTTTGTATAGCTGTAGTGCAATTGGCCTTGCTAGCTTTGCGTTTTGTTGACTCATGCATGCTATCTTTAAGCTATTTAGATGATTTGGCATCATTTAATATTTCATTTCAGAGCTTATAGCATTGCCATATTCCCACTTCTTTCATGCTTCGAATGCCTTTAAGTGTTGTGCATTGTTGCCTTGCTTATAGCTTAGCTTGTATGCTTGCATGCCTAGGCCTTTGAAACCCTACCTCAGCATGTTTAGGTCTTTGTTTTGACCTATTTCAGCTCTGTCCATGTTTGGCTCATGCATTTGTGCCATGTATTGCATCTCCCCCTTTGTGGTCCTCTTTGTTAGCTTTAATGCTTTAAGGATCATTGCATGCTTTGCTTGTGTTGTTTGAATGATTTGGCATCATTTCTTACCTTATTTTAGTGCACTTAGTGTTGTTACACTTCTACATTTGTCACTCCTTCAGCACTCTTGAGAGTTGTGCTCTTAGGCCTTTTTGATGGGCGATTGCATGTGCATGCTTGTTTGTGCTTCATGTGCCTTAATTTTATCAGCAATGGCCACTGATTTAGGCATGACTGAGGTCTACCCCCTTTTGGTTTAAGCCCATTTAGCATGCTTGTTTACATGTTGCTCGCATGCTTATTGTTCATTGCATTAAGTATGATATCTTACATTGCACTGTGCATGCCATGTGGTTATTTGCATTGTGCATGCCAAGTTGTTTCTTTGTATTGAGTATGCATGTTCCTATCATTGCTAAGTTACCCTTGTAGCATTGCATTGTGCATGCATGCATTAGCATTGTTCACATGTCATTAGTTTTGTTAAGTTGATCATGTCACATTGCATTGAGTATGCCATGTTGTTGTTTGCGTTGTGTATGCCATGTTGTTGCATTGTTGTTTGGATTAAGTGTTAACCCAAGTACGAGAAACGAGGGACGTTTCATACTTGAATTGATGAAACGTGCCTCAATTCTCGGTCGTCGATGCTCTTGATCATACGTGATAGAGTTTTAAGCTTTATGTGTTTACTTGTGCATTCATTTTATATTGAATTGTGCAATTTGACTTCTTAGCCATCACACATTGAAATGCGCGATTGGTGGCCTAAGGGTCGAGAACTACACTCCTTTGAGCTCATGAAATGATAGGGAGGGTGGTTGTGCACACATATCTTGCAAATACATTGCCATGCCCTTTCTTGTTCTCTGTTGCAGCAAACTGGAGAAATGCAGCAACAACTAGTCGGCCAGCCAGAAAAACTAGCTGGCCGACCACTTTTTCTGGTTTTCAGCACAGAAAGTGGTCGGCTAGTGGCTGGTGACATCCCTAGGTGGTCGGCCAACCTCCCACAGGTCTCCAAGAGGAGTTGGAAGCTTTCTGGAGTTTGGTGCAAGGTTCTGAAGACAATTGCAAACAGAGGCAAATTGGGGCATCGCGACGGATTTTCGAATGAGGCGACCGAGCATGCATCCAGTCTTCTCCCTCTGAGGACCTCCTATTTTACTGCTTTATTTAGCTTCTTTACTTAGTTAGATTAGGCATTCGTTGTTATACTTTAATAGTTAATGCGTTTAGCTATTTCAATTTGTTTTGTAATAATTAGTTAACTAGGATTAGTTAATTAGTTTGTTTTGTAATAGTTAGTTTAATTTGCTTAAATTAGCTAATCAGCTTCTTATTCGGACCCTCCGTCGAAAGGGCGCAATGTTGTAATAAGCGTGTGTGTGTGTGATGCATGTCTTCCAACCCCCATTTCTTTCTCTCTTTTACTTAACCGCTTACGATGGTTAGTTTTAGGGCATATTTTGTTTAGCATACCTTATGCTCACATGCATGTATCCATTCATCTGTTTTACATACACCGTGCTCTGTGCATCATACTAACTGCATTGTATTTCAATTCCAAGTTAAATACATGTGTCGAGTTGCATTTCACATGCCATTCTAGGTAGCCAAGCCTATTTTAGTTGTATTTTTGCATGTGTTGCATTAGCCATCTTAACATGAACTAGGATCATGCATGATTTCTAACTAGTTCTTTGTTTTGGCTTAGAGTACACTGTGAGTGTTTACGCTTTAGTATACTGCATTTGTGTTATTGATTGCCAAGAAAGTATGCTTGCCGTGAGGCAAACTGCTTATTTGATATAACTGCCTGAATGCCTGTGGGTGAAGGTCGGATTGCTTGAATTGGAACAATTCATTGAAATCCTCAATTTAGCCTACTTGCGAGTAGCAAATTTCAAAACCGTTTTCAAACAAACGAACATGCAATGTTTTGTTCCAAATTAGGCAATCTAGTCTATACTTGTATGTTATGCGCATCACGTAGTAAGATTGGCTAATTAACCGGAATAAGAGCACATGTGTTTTCAAAAACAAAATATCATGCTTAGTAAAGGCCGATCTTTTGATCGAGCGAGCGGGGGTGCTCATTGCATGACCTTCCCTTCTCGTACCCAAGTTCCCGAGCCGAGGCAACTTTGGTGATGACGGACACGTGGCCTTCGGCACGAGTCCGGGTTTCCTAAATTCCCCCCAAAAATAAAATATTTAGGTGGCGACTCTGTATCTGGCAAAGCAGTCCATGTTTGGCACTTCTTTATTAAAAATCAATTTTCCAAAAACGATTTTCCGGATTTGGACTCTTTGGTGATTTATTGATCTTACATCGCATATTGTGAGATTAGATTCAGAATCGTGACATGAGTCCGAACTTGTAGTAGCTAGAGAGCAAACAAATTTTGCGCCCTCACAGCGTGGATATCGGGAGTCCTCGGGCACGTCTACACTCGCAAGTGTGCATCATTCATTTGTCTTTCATGCACTGGGCTCGGCGCATCATTCAAACTGCATCGTATTTCAATACTTATTTGAATACGTGTTTCAAAGCATGTTATCAAATTGTTGCATTCATATGCCATCTTAGATAGCCGAGCCTATTAATTGCATATTGCATGTGTTGCATTAGACATTTTGTATAGTTCGGATCATGCATATTTCTAACTAGCTTTTGTTTTGGCTTGGAGTACACTGTAAGTTTTACGCTTTAGCATACTTGCATGAGTGTGAGTGATGCCATGTTTCGCATGCTTGCCATGAGGCTATTTACTTAAATGATTAACTGCATGAATGCCTGTGGATGAAGGCTTGATTACTTGAATTTGAACAATTCATTAAATGTGAGTTTTACGCCCACTTTGCGAAGTGGCAAATTATCATGTTTTAAAGCCCACTTGAGGGTGGAAAATCCGTGCTTTAGCCTACTTGAGGGTGGCACTTTCAAACCATTTTTGAAAACAAACATGAATTGTTTTGTTCCAATTCTTGCGATTTTTGTCTATACTTGTATGTTGTGCGCATCACGTAATAAAGATAGATAATACCCGGAATAAGAACACATGTGTTTATAAAACAACACATCATGTTTAGTAGAGGTCGATCTTTGATCAGGCGAGCGGAGGTGCTCATTTTAGGACCTTCCCCTCTCATACCCAAGTTTCCGAGCTAAGGCAACTTTGGTGATGATAGACACGTGGCCTTTGGCACAAGTCAAGATTTCTTAAATTTTTCAAAAACAAAATATTTAGGTGGCGACTCTGTAATCTAGCAAAGCAGTCCAATTTTGGCATTATTTGATTTAAAATCTGATTTTCCAAAATGATTTGCCGGATTGGACTCTTTGGTATTTATCAGTCTTACATTGCACTTTGTGAGATTAGATTCAGAACCGTGACAGGAGTCCGAACTGTAGTGACCAATTTGCGCCTTCTCTGAAAGAGGGGCGCGCGAAGAAAGTCGGGTCTACAAACCGGCGCAAAGGTACAAGGTCATGCCCCTCTGTATGGATTCGGAGCACTACCCCAGAACACCAATGCCACATTGCCACATGTCCTAATGAAAGGACGCATGCAGAAGTGTGTGTGTACGGATTGAACCGCTACCAAGGCCGAGCTAGAGCAAATTCAAAGCGATATGATGATTGGGGTATTGAATAGTAGTTGTAACAACCTCTATCTATAATTAATTACTAATAAGTAATTAAGGATGTTAATTAAGTGATTAAAATAAATTATGTGTTTATTGTGTATTTTGCTTGCTATTTGACTTTCTATCTGTTAATCGTAGTAATATTTGGTGTGAAATCTGCTTTGATATTAAAATTAAAAGCCTTATCACCATCTGAAACTGACATTGGTTACATTAATATGTTATTTGAAATTTTTATAATCATATGGCAAATTTTATTAAAAACTGATTTAGTTTGCTTAATTAAGTAGTGTTTGGGTAGCCAAATGTTCTAATTATTGTACTAAGCTGCTACAACTATAAATAAGGTTTAAGACAAGTTTTTGTATTTGGGGTTTAATCCCTTCTTGGTTTGACTATAATGTGTGTGGAAATATGTAGACACCCCATTTTTGATGGCCCTTATGACTTGGACGCCATTGTTTGCACACCTGATGATGAGTCTATATGCTCGTCAAGTGTTCAAAGTTCTCAGCGAAATGCCACAGCTTTGAGCCTTTCAACCCTTGCACTCCTATTGCCTCAGTTTTGGACCAACCCCTGTGTTTTTCAAGCCTACAGCCTCTAGTGGCCTGTTGGTGACCCTTTTTGGGCTGCCGACCATCACTTTTTGGTTGCCAGCCACTGATGTGGCCTACTGGCCACCAGCGATGGACGCTTGACCACCACTGATGGCCGGCCGGCCACTAGTGTCTTTTGCAGATATTTTATGCCAGCTGTGTCAGCTGTTTGCACAGATGCGTGCATCTATCCCCACGTGTAGGACGGGATGTGCTTGAGGGAATTTCATGTTTTCCATATATAGGAGGCCCCTCTTTCCTGTTTTAAGGTTAGAAAATTTTGAGATAAAAAATTTTCCTCTCTCTACAATTCTCTCTCTTTGGCAAATTTCTACACTTTTGCCTACAAATCTTCAACCTTTGCCTATACACCCTTAACCAAATCTTCTTATCTTTGAGCTGAGGTACTTTTGAGCTTGGTTTGAGCTCTTGAAGGGTGTGTTGTCTTGGTTTTGTTGCTTGAATTGCTTCTTCTCTTCAAGAAGTATAAGGCTTTGTCTATTAGCTTGCTTTCTCTGCTATTATTCTTGTTGTTTTCCAACTGTTTTTGGGTTGTAAAACTTTTGTATTTTTGGGCTGAAGCTTGGGTTTTAAGGCCATTCAGGGTTGAGGGGTTGATGGCCCTTCTTTGTACCTTGTTTTGGAAGCCTTTGCCCTTGTGTTTCCCATCCTTCTATCATCTTTTTTTGAGCTTTTAAACACTGATTTTCAGAACTTTTTCAGTGGCCAAAACCATGTTTTGAAATCCAAATTTGGAGAGGGGTAGCCTCCCATCCTTATGTCTTGCTGACTAGCCTAGTTTGTGCCATGTTTTATGTAGCTCAATTCCAGCATGTTTTAGGACTGCATTAGACCTATTTTAGCACTATTTTGGGCTGTTAGTTGCATTTGAGCTTTGTTTTGCATGCTTATAGTGTAATTGTCCTCATAAGCTTGGTGTTCTAGGCCTTAGACACCACCTTGTTTGAGTTGATAACATTTATTTATGATTTTCTCACTCATTTTCAGCACTAATAATCTCTGCAAACTCTTTCTTTCTTGGCTCTTTTTTTTTTTTTTTTTTTTTTGCTTTGAAAGTGGTTCAAACAACTTGTTTGTTTAAAGCATGAAATTGAGATGTCATACTTAATGGTTTAATCCCTTAGGGGCTTCATTACCAATAGTATGATATCTCTTTCATGGCTAGAACAACTTTTGGTTTGAGACTTCTTTTCATTTAGAGGACTTAAACTCACCATTGGACTTAATGGATTGAAGGATGGTTGGTAATTTAAAATTGAGTAACTAAAATTGAGGCTAAAAAATGGTGCAAGATAATAACTTGTTGTGTTGAATCAGATGTTAATTGAACACATGGAAGCTTGAAGCATTTCATACTCACTAGTGATGAAATGATTCAAGTTTCCAAGGTCACTACTTCCCTTGATTTTCCATGATAGGGAGTTGGTCTTTAGAGTCTTATTTCGTTGCAATTATTGAAATTGCACCCTTGGTTCAAAACCCATCATGCAATGAAATTGCTTGAGTTGGTGGTTTGTGGCTTAAGTTTACTTCTTCTTTGATTTCTTCATGAAAATGAGAGGTGAGTTATGCAGACAACCCTTGAGAATACCCTGTGCATGCATTGTTAATCCTCTATTGTACTAAAAAGAACTGAGCAGCAGTGGCCGGTAGGCCACTTTCCACAGCCGGCAGGTGGCCGGCTGGCCATCCCTGGTGGTCAGCAGGCCTCATCACAGGTTGGCCGGCCACTAATGAAAAATTCAACAGTGTGTTCCTTTGGCAGGCCGAGTTGTTCTGGAAGTGAGGAGCAGTGTAGGTGTTCTCCGTGCAACAGAGGCTCTCCGGAAGCAAAACAATGGTGTTTTCGGATGAAAGTCGAGCATGCGCATAAACATCCCTTGTTTCCCGAGGCGGAGTAGTTAGTTGTTTAGTTTAATTACTTATTTTAATTGCACTTGCGTTGTAATTATTTAATTAGTTAAAGTAGTTAACTAGTTGTGTTGTAATAGTTAATTAACTAGTCAGTTAGTTAATTCATTTGTTATTGTGATAATTAGTTAAGTAGCTTAGCTAATTTGATTTGTTTTGTGATAATTAGCTTAGCCTTAATTAGTTAGTTAGTTAATTAGTCTATTCATTCGGACTCTCGTTCGTAAGAGCAAAATGTTGTAATAACGTGTATGTCTTCCAACGCCAGGTCTTTCTCTATTTTATTTACTAACTTATGATAGTTAGTTTAAGAACATCACATTTTGTTTAGCATATCTCATGTTTGCATCTATTTGTATTGCATGCACTGAGGCTCGGTTCATCATTCTAACTTGCATTGTTAGTTTAAATACTTCTTGCAATACATGCTTAGACCGCATGCTATGTAATTGATTCACATGCTATATTAGTAGCCGTGTCTATTAATTACATATCGCATGTGTTGCATTTGTTATATTACATAAGTTAGGATCATGCATTTTTCTATCTCATTTCTCTTTTGGCTTGGAGTACTAGGTAAGCCTTTACTCGCTTTAGCATATCGCATGAATGTGATCATTGCCATGTCTAGCATGCTTACCTTGAGGCTAAGTGTTTAATTGCTATAACTGCTTGAATGCCTGTGGATTAAGGCTAAGTGCTTGAATTGGGATAATTTGAGTAATATTTATATGCGATCACTTTTTCAAGTGGTACATATTTCGAAATAATTTTTTAAAAAAAAATATGAATCAAGTGTTCCAATTCTTGCAATTTAGTCTATACTTGTGTGTGTGCGTATCACATAGTAATGCTAGCCTAATAAACCCGAACAAGAGCATAAAATCCATAGAGACTATTCGAAACTAGGACAGGATGCTCACTAGAAATGCAGGATTGCGTGAAAACCGCTTTGTTTGAATAGTGAATCCTAGTTCCAACGAAACTAGGACAGGGAAACCCTAAACCTCTTATAGGGGTGTTTCGAATGCTTTTGTGCAAAATGTGAAAATCTATGGGAATGTATGATGAAATCCTCAGAGAGTCTTAATATTGTGGCGATTCCTTTCAAACTTGAGGGTCATATCAGAATCCGATTTGGGTCGAAATCCAGGGGTTTGTGTTTGATATGGGTCAATTTTAAGCAAAACCAAAACCATGGTCCAATATTGTATTTTGCTTTGTTTTGACTAGCATACTCAGTATCCTGATTTGATGGAGCATTTGTTCTTAGTGCTTGGTTTGTCTAAGCTAGAGGAGTAGTTCCTACCTTAACCCATCACAGTCCATCCAATCCCAAAAAAAAAAAAAACACACACAGCAAAGGCCCAGTCCATCTAATCCACAAAAGGCCAACTCAGAAATGATCCATCCATTGCCGAAAGACCCATTCTAAAAAAAACTAATCCAGTCAAACTTGTCTAAACTAATCCAGTTCAGATACATCAAGTATAATCGGGTTAAAGTCCTTGTTTGCCAGCTCTCAACTTACACCCATTCAGTTCCCTGATTGCCAACTTAGTAGACTCATGATGACACATAGTCCAGAAGAAGTTGTGGCCACGATAGCAGTGTTAAGCCAAGGAATTGCTATGTAGGATGAGACCAATGCTGAAATGCAACGCCCGTCTGGGGCATCTACTACATATCCAGTCCCGGACCCTTAGCCGAGCTTTGATCTGCCTCTACTAGCTGATGATTTGCAAGGTTCAGATCCTGGAGAAGGGTTGGCTCAAGCTCGAGTTTTTTGACCCCTGGTACAGCCTAATGAGGGGCTTTATCCCCCTGATACTAATGTTCTCGATCCAACCTTGTTAAAAATTGCTAACCTTGAGAAGCAGTTCAAAAAGGCACAGGGAATTAGCTCAATTCTCGACCTTGTGGATAAGTACACCGAGGCTATCGTAAGGCTTCTAAATAGATTCAAAATGCCACGCATTGACCGTTTCGACAGGTCTGGAGATCCTATGGTACATATCCAACTTTTCTTGGACATCCTAAAACTAATGGGTTTGACTAAGCCTCAGAAACTCTCTCTATATGGAAGAACCCTGTCAGGTATAGCAGCCACTTGGTATGCGAAGTTAGAGAATTCTGTGAAGCAGAACCGGGAAGAATTGGCTAAGGCAATTGTCGATTAGTATTCTTACAATATCCAAATTGAAATGACCATTAAAGAGCTCGAAGCAACCCACCAAAATCCTACAGAGACTTTTATGGAATTTGTTGCAAGATGGAGAGCAAAGGCAGCACAAATGACAGATCACCTTTCTGAGAGGGACCAAGTGCAGATAGTGGTGCAGAACCTTGAGCCTGATATGTTACAAAAGTTAATAGTTGCTCCACTATTCACTTTCTAAACTTTGCATGAATTAGGGGTTCAGATTGAGAGTGTATTCAACAGAAGGATTATTCCCAAAACAAGTGAACCAACAAGGAGGGTTTTTGCCTGGAGTACTAATGCTAGTAGTAGCACTATTCCCAAATCCACTGAAATCAACACCGTTGCCACTCCCAAAATTGTCGACCCTTTTGCCAATACCAATCCACAAACAGCTAGCCTAACCCGAGCTTAGGGCAGAAATTTCACTCCTTTCTACATGAGCTTAACCAGTGCACTAAAAATCCTAATGGAAAGAGGGTATCTCAAACCCGTCGATCCCCAACCTCTTCCTGACCCACTCCCAGCTAGACATAACCCCACTAAGTACTGTGTGTACTATCAACAGCGCGGTCATGGCATCGATCGTTGCTACCAACTTCATTATGAGGTTTATAATCTCATCGACAACTAGACGATAGCTCCACCTCAAGACCCTAATGTTACCACCAACCCACTTCCCATCCATGACCAAGTATCTCTTCCTCACCTTAACCTTATCTATACACTACTTGCTACCTTCAACCCCAGCATATACATCACCCCAGCCTATTTACCCAAGCTTGAGGTGTTCATTCCAAAAAGCACTAACTTGTGCATGATGGAGGCAACCAATCTGGTTCAAGTACATCAAGAGCGCCAAATGGCCGAACCCATTACTGCTAAAATGTTGGGAATAATTGAAGACCTTTTAAGAACAGTGGCAGATTTAACATTTGGGGTTTCGATTCCATCACCATGCTTATCAATCTTGGGGCAACCTGCAGTTGAAAAGGGCTAACCCAAAACTATCTCAAGTCTGGGTGATGGTAAATCAACAACAAATGGGTCTCGCTTCGATATAGCCAGCCAATCCCTTGGCTAAGCAGGAGGAAGTGGCAAGAACAAAGCCGGGACAAGTATTGATCCCTATGCACAACTCTGGTGGGCTATTGAGACTTTGAAGGTCAAAGGATTAAACAAGCAGCAAGTGCTTGAAGTTGTTGCAAAGACTATGGATTACACTTTTGTCGCTTTGGATGAGAGCATTTTGAATCAAGGGGCAAACAATGGAAATGAATGCTTTACTAGAAATAACCATCCTAATTCTAGTCCCAAGTCCATGAATGCCCGATCAACACCGGCCAACCCATTTGTCAATGTTTTTAAACCCATTGCTTCCTCCTCCTTGAAACGAACCTTTGCCTAACTCCATATGAGCCTAACCTGTGCATTGAAGGTGCTAATAGGGAAAGGGTATCTCAAACCGCTCAATCCTCGACCTCTCCCTAATCCTCTCCAACCTACACATGACTCTACCTAATATTGCACATTTCATTAGCAGTACGATCATTGTACTGACCGTTGCCTTCGCTTTCGCCATGAAATTCAAGATTTGATTAACAAAAAGGTCATCACCCCACCTGAAAATCCTAAAGCTGTCAATAACCCTCTCCCTGACCACAATAGATTACCACTCCATAACATAAAACCCATACACAGCTTGCCAACAACTAACCATTACCATAGCCAACACAGCATACCCGCCAATGAGCCCAAACCCACTGTGTTCATTCCTGAATCTTCTGATCCCGATCTGATCAAAATGAACAAAATCTTTTAAGAGATGGAAAGTTTACTCGATCTTGGTGAGTTCAAGCTTGATGAAGCACTAGGCTCTCTAGAGATGCCAGCACTGGTGGTTGGGATGATGAATCTCAGTCTCAGCTAGGGTAATTATCGAAAGCACTTGGGAAGGACCTTCTAAACTAGGGGCATGGGGTGAAGAAGCAGTTGTTTCCATCAAGGAGATGTTTGGGGAAAATCAAGGTAATTATGAGATTCAACCTGTGAGACTCAATTTAAAAGTCTGAAATCAATCCTGCTGGGTGTGGGTGTTAGTATTGCTGAATTAAAAGCAGGTCTGGACCTTCACGTGGGCTACTTGAAGTTGTTTTTGAAATTGTGCTGATGGACTTGGAGAAGGGAAACCCCCTTTTGTCTCAGAAATGCTTATTTTGTTTTGAGTTGTGTCTTGCAAATAGTTGTTGTGAGATTTATTTTTCTTTCTCTTTCTTTTGTTGTTGCGTCAGTTGAGTCTTTTCCTTTGAGTCATTTTCGTGTACCCTCAGATCTTCATCTTTATAAGAAAGTGAGAGTCAAGTTTCTGATCATTTTATTGTGGCTTTGAATTTGTTTTTTGAATGAGATTCTGTTAATAAGCTCGAATGTTAAGAAGGATCCCCTGAATGGTTTGAGTGAATTCTGACTTATCAGTGCAAAGTCATTCATGATTTCAAAATTTTAAGCTATTTCTTTTGCAAAACTTGTGAAGATAGGTTCAAAATTGTGCGTGGTATTTTACATTGTCTTGGGGATTCTCTTCACTGTTAGGCGATCATGTTGGGAAACACAAGGTGGCTTTCAAACTTACAAGTACAAAGTGGATTTCAGACCTCAAAAATCATAGAATTTGTCGCTTGGTGTTTTCATTATTTCAAAGAGAAAAGGAAAAAAGAAGAAGAAGAAGAAGAAAAAGAAGAAAAGGAAAAGAAGGAAAAGAAAAAAGAAAAGAAACAAAAGAGAGAAAAAAAAAGAAGAAAAGAAAGAGGAAAATGAAAAGGAGTCAATCATCAAGCCATAGACATCCATTGGACTGAAATCCAGTCAACTGTGAAGAAGGGAACTTCTGTCTGAATTCGGGGAGGCCAATGCAAGAAGGTACCACATTACGAGAAGAACCAACTCTGAAAATGGAGCGAAAAGAAAAGAAGAAGACATGCATAAGGGAATGGAGAACCAAGCTCAAATCGAGGCGAAGTCGGTTCCAGTGTTAAGGCAAAGAGGACTATTGATCAAATTCACCACAAGTGTTGTAACACTACCTTTAAGAGGCTCGCTAGGCCGAAAACCCGGAAGGGTGAGCTAGGCAAAAGTTGGAGTATGAAAAATGAGAAATTAGAAAAATAAAGCTCGCAAGGTTGAAAAACCTGAAAGGGCGACTTTGGCAAAAGTTAGAGCGCTAAAAGGAAAGTGTCAATACCTGAGTGAACCTCAGCCATGAACTACGTTGCCCTGATTCCCATTCTTGGGATACGTAGGCAACTTCATCCTGAAGTTCGGTTTCAATCATATCCATCTCATTCATCTCAACCTGATCATCTTGCCCAATGACGTCGTCATCTTTGTGTCAATCCATGAGCTACACCGATTGTTTTGCATATCATGCTTGTGTTGGGTAAGAAAGAATTAGTTTGAATCAACAAGTAGAGCAATTTTCGATACTTGAACTTATCAGTAGAATCTCTATATTGAGCAAAACAGGAATCGAAATTGAGTTTTAAAGGGAGCATAAGTAATACTAGGGGCACTATGAATGATCAGTTACCTTGAGTCTTTTTTATGCTTTTGGGTCAGTTGTGAGTTCTGTTGTATCATTCCTAGTATTTGTTTCAGCACATGCTCTTCATTGAGTCACCATAACGTGTTTGTCTCAATCAACGCTCTTCATTGAGTCGCCATAGTGTGTTTGTCACTCAAAGTTCAACAAAGTGGCATGGTCAAAATTCCATACAAGAATGTTCGCTCTAAACTCGAAGACAAGTCCATGTGTGGAATTGATAAACGAGCTGAGAGTGCCTATACAAGGGGCATCACATTGATGATATTGCAAACTGTATATGCGGAATCTGTCACTACATCAGAGGGGACTGGAGTAAATTCTCAATATGTTAGAAGAGAAGTAGGAGTCTGATTGGTTAGCAACTATTCCAAGATCTGATGATCCCCATTACACGTGCCTGTATAATGTTGAAAATAGTGGCCAGTGACTGGACACTAGGGGTAATTTTCAGTACATTTGATCGGGCTGTCCATCAAACAAGGGGCATGAACCCAACTGGTGGCCAATGGCTGGACATTAGGGGCAATTTTTAGTGCATCTGATCGGGTCATCAATTGAACAAGTGGCATGAACCCAACCTTTCTCTCTATCCGCTCAAAGCCTTTTGTTGGGCACTTTTCCCTGGATTAGGGTAGTTTACCGCCATGTTGATTGTAATATGATTCAGCTTTTGAAAATTGTCGCCGACCATTTCAAGACTCTCTTGGGATTGCCATATTCCCCCTGATTAATACATGTGCTTTGGATTATGTCTGCATGCTTATACACTCTGGTTGAGTTGAACTGATTGGTTGCTCTTGCTCTTAACTTTGTTCTGCACTTAATAGAGTTTTGTCAAGTTGCCTCCATTTGTGTTACATTTCAATGAGTTGTGGCAAGTTTCCCTATACTCATCTTGTAAGGTACATGACACATTACTCTGAGTACTGCTCATTTCCCTCTACATACCATGCACTGCTCATCTGTATCACACTATTTTATTCATTTCACTTTGTATCGCACTTTCTTGTGCACTTGCATCGCACTGTTTTGTGCACTTTGTATCATACTATCCTATTCACATTGTATCACACTATTTTATGCACCATTGCATTGTCTTGTGTATAGCACTATTTTGTGCACCACTTGCACTGTTTTGTGCACCTCACTCACACTGTCTTGTGCATTCGCATCTATTTCGTGCATTAATTTGTGTATTCTAACTTGTATAGCACTATCTTGTGCATTTCAACCTACATTACACTATCTTGTGCACCTACATCGCACTATCTTGTGCATTTTAACTTACATCGCACTATCTTGTGCACCTACATCACACTATTTTGTGCATTTCACTTTGCATCGCACTATCTTGTGCACCTACATCGCATTATCTTGTGCATTTCTCCTTATATCGCACTGTCGTGTGCACCTGCATAGCACTGTTTTGCGCATTCACCCTACACGGCATTGATTTGTGCATTCACCTGCATAGCACTGTTTTTTGCATTCACCCAACACAACACTGATTTGTGCATTCACCTACATGGCACTGTTTATGCATTCACCTTACACAGCATTGTTTTGTGCATTCACTCTGCATCGCACTGTCTTGTGCACTATTGGTCTAGGAGACCTTAAATCCTCTAGAGGTGTAATTCCTTTGTTGTTTGTCGTGCCCGAGCGACTTCTGGTGGTCTGGTATAGCCACCTGCCTGTGTTTGCAGTGAGTTCCTAGGAGATCAACTGAGATGGTGGAAACTAGAGTTCGAATGGCGGAGGCCTAGAACGCAAAGGTTTGGAATTTCCAAGATTAAAGTTTGGTTTAAATACCTAGGAGTGTATCATCAGCTTGACATCTGTATGGTAGCCCCATAGGTTGAGGTAGCTTGTATGCACCTCAATTCTGGATACTGAAGTAACCTAGTCTGTCACCCTGTTGGAGAATAGGGAAAGTTACGAACATAGCCAGGGAGAAAAGTTGTACTTGTGGTTTGGAAGCACAAGATAAAGGAAGAAGTCTTGAAACCAGGAAGAAGCAGAAGATCCCCAGTAGCATGTGGTAAGTCATCGCCAATTGCCCCTACCAGGTACTTTCTAAAGCATCACTTCCTAGCTGCTACATCATATCCATTATTACATATTACATCTATCTCATGCGTCTACTACATTATCTACCGCATCCAGTACATTATTATCCATTTTATCGCCTGCATTCCATGTTAAGCTTAGTTTGGCATGTGCTCATACCTTTCCTTTGTTGAAACATGGGTCTGTCATGTGTAAGTACCTATGCTGCGTTGAGGCCAGTATTAAGGGTGTTGACACCTTTTCTGTGTTAGACGTGGCCTGGTTTATGTCCATGCCTTTTCTAGGTAAGACGTAGTTTGGCTTGCGCTCCTTATTCACTGCATCCATTGCATTCATTGCATCGTACTTTATTTTGTTGTATTCAGCATTTGGGATCATTATCTTTCCCCTGCAGATCATTCCTTACTTATATCATACCACCCAATTACTCTTTCTCTTTCTACGAAAAACTTAGTTTTGCATGTGCTCGCACCCCTTTCACGTTAAAATATGGTTCTATTAAGTGTAAGCATCCATGGTGCACTAAGGCCAGTATTAAAGATGTAGGCACTTAGCCTATGTTAGGCGTCGTTTGGTTGTGTCCACTTCTTTTCTATATAAAATGTAGTTTGATTTTGTATCTCCATCCCTTTATGGTATTTGTGTGTTATGCACTGCTTGTGGTTTGACTATTTCGTTACATTGTATATCATTTACACTGTTTGTTTTGCATTGTGTATCATTTTGCATTCTGCCCCTGAACTACACAGGTTTGATTCCTTCCAACTAGATACATAGGCAACCTTCGGGTTCAACGAACTGCATTGGGATTTTGTTTGTTTGCCCAAGTCTTACGGCTTTGTCAAAATGGGTCGTCCTTGGGCTTTAACATTCACTCACGTCATTTCATGACTTCAAGTTCTATCAATGAGGGGCAACTGTAGACACTCCATTTTTTACGGCCCTTACGACTTGGATGCCATTGCTTGTATACCCGATGATGAGTCAATATGCTCGTCAAGTGCTCGAAGTCCTCAGCGGAATGCCACAGCTTTGAGCCTTTCAACCCTTGCACCCCTGTTGCCTCAGTTTTGGACCAACCCCTGTGTTTTCCAAGTCTGCAGCCTCTGGTAGCCTACTGGCCACCCATTTTGGGCTGTCGGCCATCACTTTTTGGTTGTCGGCCACTGATGTGGCCTGCCGGCCACCAGTGTCTTTTGTAGATATTTTATGCCAGCTGTGCTAGTTGTTTGCACAGATGCATGCATCTATCCCCACGTGTAGCGTTGGATGTGCTTGAGGGAATTTCATGTTTTCTATATATAGGAGGCCCCTCTCTTATGTTTTAAGGTTAGAAAATTTTGAGATAAAAAATTTTCCTCTCTCTCTATAATTCTCTCTCTCTAGTAAATTCCTACACTTTTCCCTACAAATCGTCAACCTTTGCCTATACGCCCTTAACCAAATCTTCTCATCTTTGAGCTGAGGTCCTTTTGAGCCTGGTTTGAGCTCTTGAAAGGTGTGTTGTCTTGGTTTTGTTGCTTGAATTGCTTCTTCTCCTCAAGAGGTATAAGGCTTTGTCTTTTAGCTTGGTTTCTCTACTATTATTCTTACTGTTTTCCAACTCTTTGTGGGCTGTAAAACTTCTTTATTTTTGGGCTGAAGCTTGGGTTTTAAGGCTATTAAGGGTTGAGGGGTTGATAGCTCTTCTTTGTACCTTGTTTTGGAGGCCTTTGCCCTTGTGTTTCCCACCCTTTTGTCATCTTTTTCTGAGCTTTTAAACACTGATTTTCAGAGCTTTTTTAATAGCCAAAATCATGTTTTGAAGTCCAAATTTGGAGGGGGTAGCCTCCCCTCCTTGTGTCTTGCTTACTAACCTAGTTTGTGCCATGTTTTAGCATATTATTCTAGCTATTTGTAGCTCAATTCTAGAATGTTTTAGGACTATATTAGACCTATTTTAGCACTATTTTGGACTGTTTGTTGCATTTGAGCTTTGTTTTGCATGCTTATAGTGTAATTGTCCTCATAAGCTTGGTGTTCTAGGCCTTAGACACCACCTTGTTTGAGTTGATAACATTTATTTATGCTTTTCTCACTCATTTTCAGCACTAATAATCTCTGCAACCTTCCTGTTTTTTTCTTTTTCATTTTTTTTAAGTGGTTCAAACAACTTGTTTGTTTAAACAATGAAGTTGAAATGTCATGCTTAATGGTTTAATCCCTTAGGGGGTTCATTACTAACGATATGATGTCTCTTTCATGGCTAGAACAACTTTTGGTTTGAGCCTTCTTTCCATTTAGAGGACTTAAACTCACCATTGGACTTAATGGATTAAAAGATGGTTAGTAATTTAAAATTGAGTAACTAAAATTAAGGCTAAAAAACGATGTAAGATAATAACTTGTTGTGTTCAATCGGACGTTAATTAAACACATGGAAGCTTAAAACATTTCATACTCATTAGTGATGAAATGATTCGAGTTTCCAAGGGCACTACATCTTTTGATTTTCCATGATAGGGAGTTGGTCTTTAGAGTCTTATTTCATTGCATTTATTGAAATTGCACACTTTGGTTCACAAGCCATCATGCAATGAAATTGCTTGAGTTGGTGGTTTGTGGCTTAAGTTTACTTCTTCTTTGATTTGTTCATGAAAATAAGAGGTAAGTTGTGCAGACAACCCTTGAGAATACCCTGTGCATGCTCTGTTTGTCCTCTGTTGCAGCAAGAAGAACTGAGCAGCAGTGGCCGGCAGGCCTCATCATTGGCCGGCCGACCACTGATGAAGAATTCAACAACGTGTTCCTTTGGCAGAGCAGAGTTATTCTGGAAGTAAGCAGCAGTGTAGGTGTTCTTTGTGCAACGGAGGCACTCCGGAAACAAAACAGTGGTGTTTTCTGGTGGAAACCAAGCATGCACATGAACATCCCTCGTTTCCCAAGGCAAAGTAGTTAGTTGTTTAGTTTAATTACTTATTTTAATTGCACTTGCGTTGTAATTATTTAATTAGTTAAAGTAGTTAACTAGTTGTGTTGTAATAGTTAATTAATTTGTTAGTTAGTTAATTCATTTGCTATTGTAATAATTAGTTAAGTAACTTAGCTAATTTGATTTGTTTTGTAATAATTAGCTTCGCTTTAATTAGTAA
Source organism: Camellia sinensis (assembly GCF_055761805.1). Classification (NCBI taxonomy): domain Eukaryota; kingdom Viridiplantae; phylum Streptophyta; class Magnoliopsida; order Ericales; family Theaceae; genus Camellia; species Camellia sinensis. The sequence continues at coordinate 56,067,152 of NC_138968.1, forward strand.
GTTAATTAGTCTATTCATTCGGACTCTCCTTCGTGAGAGCGAAATGTTGTAATAACGTGTATGTCTTCCAACCCCACTTCTTTCTCTATTTTATTTACTAGCTTATGATGGTTAGTTTAGGAACATCATGTTTTGTTTAGCAAATCTCATGTTTGCATCCATTTATATTGCATGCACCGAGGCTCGGTTCATCATTCTAACTTGCATTGTTAGTTTAAATACTTCTTTCAATACATGCTTAGACCGTATGCTATTTAATTGATTCACATGCTATATTAGTAGCCAAGTCTATTAATTACATATCGCATGTGTTGCATTAGTCATATTGCATAAGTTAGGATCATGCATTTTTCTATCTCATTTCTCTTTTGGCTTGGAGTACTAGGTAAGCTTTTACTCGCTTTAGTATATCGCATGAATGTGATTGTTGCCATGTGTAGTGTGCTTACCATGAGGCTAAGTGTTTAATTACTATAACTGCTTGAATGCCTGTGCATGAAGGCTAAGTGCTTGAATTAGAATAATTTGAGTAATGTTTATATGCGATCACTTTTTCAAGTGGCACATATTTCGAAATAATTTTCAAAACAAACATGAATCAAGTGTTCCAATTCTTGCAATTTAGTCTATACTTGTGTGTGTGCACATCACATAGTAATGCTAGCCTAATAAACCAGAACAAGAGCATATAATATAAATAAGATTCACATCATGATTAGTAGAGGCCAATCTTTGATCGGGTGAGCAGGGGTGCTCAATTCATGACCTTCCCCTATCGTACCTAAGTTCTTAAGCCGAGACAATCTTGGTGATGATGGACACGTGGCTTTTGGCACGAGTCATGGGTTTCCTAAATTTCCTCAAAATAAAATATTTAGATAGCGACTCTGTATCTGGCAAAGTAGTCCATTTTTTGCAATTTAATTCAAAATCGATTTTCCAAAAGATTTGCTGGATTTGGACTCTTTGGTGATTATCTATTTCACATTGCACTTGTGAGATCAGATTTAAAACCGCGGGAGACCGAACTGTAGGGCTTATTTCGACTTCCGAAATAAGGCGCCAAAAAGTCGAGCTACAATATAATGTATGAATGATTTTTGGACATTGTATATAAATTTAAAAATCTTTATGTCATGTGAGTCAGCACAACTCATTGGATGAATTTATTTTTGACATTTGCTTCCGTTAGCTCCTTATTCTGTAATTCTAGTTTAGAGGCCTTTGGTAATCTCAGGATTACTGGCTAGTTACGACACTAAACCCATAGGGGCAGGTTTGGGTCGTGATAGTAGCCCTCTCTAAAGGGAACCTTAGTGCGAGCTAGGGGGCAAATGAAGGGGTAAAATATAAACAGGCTGGATCTAAACCTTGGGCCAGCCTAATCCACTAAACCCAAGTCCAAGTGGGTTAGACAAATGCGTTGGCCAACCAACTGAGCCCATCTCCATAACACATAGTCTACCCAAGTCCTCAAATACTTGAGCCCAACTCGCAGTGGAAAGGCCAGTCCAGCCACGACGTTGGGTTGGGCCGAGCTGCAGGACTCAATCTTTGGATCGAACTGATGGGATGAACCCATCACCAAATACCAAAGTGGGTCGAGTTCACACAAATATATCTAAATGGGCCAGTCTATCTCTATAAGCATCATTGTGAAAGGCTGAGTCAGAGCACAATGGTACCAAGCCGAAGGAACCTCTCAGAGAAACGTAGAAGATATGAATGCATACATGTGCAGGTTGCCACCTTGGCTGGTCCCCTCCTTCTAGGATCATATAAATAGTTGATCAAGGGAATGTGATCTGTTATGAGCGTGGTTACAATGAGTGTATGCATCAATTGTCAACTACTCGATGGTCCCCTACCTTAAGCAATGTTAAAGGGAGCTTGGTAACACCAAAGCTTCATGAAACCATCTTGGGCAACAAGTAAAGTATTCTATATAAACTCTACTCATTTCGCATTGAAGGTAACGAAGTTGAGCTAAACTACACTCACCTAAACACAACTCTCTACACTTAGAGAGCACATATCATCTTCTCCGATCACTTACTTCCACACCAGAGGGGTTATCCGGCCAACCCCGGCCGAGAAGCTCTAACGGTGCTCTTTGCTGCAGGGTCTCGATTTTTGGATAGTCCAATCGGGTACGGAACTCCGGTCCACAATTATCTAGTGTCGTTTTCGGTATGCACAATTTCCCTCTTGATTCACACAATTTTTTTACTTTTTTATTTTTTTTCTATAGAGAGCTTCCTGTGATACACATCTCTTCATTATTCATTGGTTGTTATTCATGTCAACCAGGTTCAGTTAGAGTAATTATTCAAGAAAAATAATATACAAGTTTACTTTTTAACCCTACATTTTAGATTCAGTAATGTCTGAAGAAGATAATTATTAATAATTAGAGAATATTTAATAGTTTGAGTGTATTAAGGGATATTATTAACGCTACATTTTTAATCAATAACGCAAAGAAAATTTTTACAAATGAAGCAATGATTACTCACTTTTGTTAGATAATTAAGAGATAAAGGATCCACTTAGTATGTTTTTGGTTTCTTATTTATCAGAATTACTTTATTCCAAAACTATCTAATATGTTTTTAGCAAAATTACAAAAAACACTCATAGTTTGACCCTTGTAACAAAGTAAATCCTAAAGTTTTAATTTTGTCAATTTAAATCTAATTTTTTTTTTTTTATTTTCAATATAAAGAATTTATCTATTTTTGTTTAGTAAAGCATGCCAAAAAAAAAAAAAAAAAAAAAATTATATTTTTGCCACTAACCTTAACATAGATGTACATAAAAAAGTCTAAAATACCCTTTTTGTTGAGTTTAATGACTAAAATATAATTTCTTTTGTTAGTTTTATTTTATAAAAAATAAACAAATAATTTAGATTGAAATAAAACAAAGAAATTAGAATTTATAAAATTTCAAAATTATTTTATTATAAAGGTTAAACTACATTGTCCTCTTTCGTTTGAGGAGACCCAACGACTTATTGTGGCATGAATAGAGGAGATGGGTAGGCGGCTCAACACTGAAGTTCTTCATCAAGAGGACCGACTGACGTGTACTTCGAGGATTCGAGCTAATGTGCATCATCCGAACCGGCGCACTACTTGTCTTTTTCAAGAAACGGTGCAATCTCCAGTTCCAGAAATGGTAGATAGTATGGATGATGGCCAAGCAAGTATGGTGCAGCCAATGGTGGAAGTGCATTTGGTGGAAGATGTGGAGCATTCTGGGGTTACTGGGTTGCAAATTTCTTCGTCACCGATTGCTGAGGAACGTTAGAATAATGGTATATCATTTGAGTCAGTTGTCGTGATGCCGATCTCATCAATGGATTCTCACGCAGGTCCGTTGCATCTAGGCGTTGCCTTCGATCATTGGAATCTTACGTCAGTTGCTCAAGCACCGGTGGGGTCCGTACTTGAATTCGATTTATTGTGGCAGAAGTGGGAAGGTGAATTAAAGGCAATGGGTATTAAGGCTGGTCAGTTGATGACTGATGGCAGCGATTTGGCAGAGATGGCGAGACCACGGGAGGACAGCAGTAATACAAAAGTGCTTGATGGTAACTATGCATTGGGCCACGTTAGACTTAAAGAGGATGAAGAAGGTGTTGACGCACTAACGAGGACTGGGCTGGTCCAACGTCTTACTTTTCCCTTCTGTGTGACTAGCATTAGTGGGCCTCCTTTTCAACTTGACAGGCCTTTGACTATTCAGGAGCTTGGCCCAACACTATCTGAAGAGTTCTCTTTTGGGCCCACTCCTACACCTTCGGTAAAGGGAAACACTACTAGAAAACACGACTTTTGAGTTGGCAGCGTGCCGTCGCAAATAACGTATTTGTCGACGCAAAAACCTTTTGCGACGGCGTTTCGACGGCAACTCAAGGGACGAAAATGGTGGGGTCGCAAAACGTTTTTGAGTCGGCAATCTGCCGACGCAAAAACTTTTAATTTTTTGAGACGGTAGATTGCCGACTCAAAAAGTGATTAAATGTTTTAAAAAATTTAACTCATAATTTTCTCATTGAGGCTCCCAAGTTTCGAACACACACCATTTGAACAATTTGACCCGAGATCAACGCACTAAATTCACTTCACCACCATACCTCTTTCAGATATTAAATGAGATATATATTATTTATAGTATATACACTCAATATTAATATAAAAGTATATGTATAAATAAATATATTTATTAAATATAATCAAGTAAATATATATATATATATATCTTAGCTATAAATTTTTTTTTTTTTTTGCTACGGCATCAGTTGCCGACACAAAAAGGTCTAATTTTTTGCGTCGGCACAAATTTGCCGACGCAAAAGGTCTATGCCGACTCAAAAGGTCTATCTTTTGCGTCGGTAAATTCAACTGACTCAAATAATGCTATCAAATATTAATTTTTTGTGTCGGCCAACGGTGTCGACGCTAAAGGTTTGGTATTTGAGTCGGTAACTCTGTGCCGTCTCAAAAAGGCTACCTTTGGCGATGGTAAAATTTGCCGACTCAAAAAATCGACTCAAAAGGCCCTTTCTTTAGTAGTGAAAGGAAATTATTGGCCCATCTGGGGTAGATCTTCTTGGGGGAAATTACTCATAGGTCCCATGTGGAACATGTGGACACCATTTAATCCCATAACTTTTTGAGTACACCCAAAAGTCTTTTCCCCTCTCTCTCTGCTTTTCGCTTCCCTCTTTACGCCTCCTCCTCTAACCCTAATCTCAGTCCTAAAGTCAAACAAGAAGGCGATGAAGAACAAGAACAAGAAGACGCTCATCCTCAGATCTGTGCTTAGATTGAACAGATTTGTGTATATATCTTTGTCAATTTCTCTCTCTTTCTCTCTCTATTTACAGATTTTTTTTGGGATAGTTGTTGATCTATGGTTGTTGTTGTTGATGATGAAATAGATCTATAATATCATTGAAACAGATCTGTAATGACTCAGATTTGTACAGATATCACACAGATTTGTAATGAGAAAATTTTCGAATTCTGAACAAGTAATTTTCGAGTTTTAGTTACAGGCGGTGAAAACTGTAAAATTTTGCAGTTTCAAATTTTTTTTTTGGTGCTAGAATGAATCATGGTTTAAAACTGTAAAATTTTGCAGTTTTATAACATTTTTTAGAACTGTAAAATATTACAGTTTCATAACATGTTTTAAATATTCCGACGAGTCTCCGGCGATGTTGAACATTCCGACGAGTCTCCCGGCGACCGTTTAACGGAAGTCCGACGGTAGTAAGATGTGAACAGTGTTTGTAAATTAAAAAAAAAAAAAGGATTTTTTGGTAATAATTAAAAATGTATTGGACTAATTGGTGCAAGTATTTTGTTTTGGGATTAGCTAGGTTTTGAACTTAGTACATGGGACTTATCAGTAAGTTCCCCATCTTCCTGCATCTTTCACATCTTCAGCACCACCGAGGAAAAAAAGACTGGCTGCTGTGAGGTCTGGGTTTGTGCTACTTTACGATACAGAGGCTTCGAACGAGGTAGATGCAGCTTCGGGTCCTCCATGGGGGTTGGTAGTGGCACAGGGATTACATTTTTGATCATCCTCAAGACTTGGACGTCACCGTTTGAACACCCGGTGATCATCAATGTTTGTGTTCGTTTGGAGTTCCCGGAGGTCTCGGCTACGCGCCTTGCCTCAGGATCTCCGAACTCGACTGTTTAGTGTCTGGTGTTGCACCAAACACTTGTGTTTTGCCTTGGAGGGGCAGGAAATGCCTTGTGAGGCATCCCCACACATCACCGGCCATGGCCAGAGGCCACCAGCTGATGTTTTGATGCCATCGGCAATGTATATTGCCGGTCGGCACTACATTTTGACAAAATGGCAATTTTGAGCAGCCGACTATTGTTCATCTGCTTTTGCAGATATTTTAATACAGCTGTATGGCATTTTGTTCCCCTCCATACACGTGTATGGAGGGATGGACTTCTTGTTAGCTTACCTTGTAAGCTTTACAAGATTGGCTCCTCTATAAGAGGAGCCCTCCCTTCTTGGCTCTAGGTTAGATTTTTAGAGAGAAAAAGTTGTGTGAGAGCTCCGGTTTTAGGTTTAGGGTTCCATACATATTCTATCTCTATACCTCTCTCTCATTTGGCCTTTGTGTGTGTATAAGTGTGTTTGTGTCTTACTATTGCACACAAACACATAGTGTTACACCTTTCCTTGGTTTCTCGAAGGACCGGAGGTTGTTCTTGAGGTTCTTGGGCTGTTTTGAGCACAAAGAAGCTGCTGGAGCTTCATTGGTGAAGAGGGTCTTCAAGGGTAAGAAGTTGTCCCTTTATTCCCCATTTTTGCATACTATTTTTGCCTATCTTAGAACTGTTTTTAAGCTTAGTGTATAATACAAAAAAGGTCTGTTTTTAGGCCCTCTAAGTAGTTTGTTTAGAGTGTTTTGTGGTTTAGGAGGTGTTTGACCCCTCTTAGGCCTTGAGAGGCCCCATTTTGGGCTGTTTTGTGTAAGCTCCGAGACCTTGGTGTTTGGGCCTCCTCACCACTGAAATCTTGAGGGATTTCAGAGGTGAGGATAGTGCCTTGAGGTCCCAAGAAGGAGAGGGCCACCCCCTTTCCTTGTTGTCCTTGAAATGGACCATTTTTGGCCTCTTGAGGGAGCACCTAGCTAAGCTTCTTGTTGACCATGGCTTGGCTATTTTTTGTGCTTATTATGTCATAATATGCCTCTGTTTTTTGTTGGTTTTGGTACACCATGCATGTTTAGCATACCTACCTTGTAATGCCACTTTGTTGCCTTAACATGCCTTAGGTTGTAAACCCTTGCTCTAGCATGTTTTAGGCCTAGCTTTGTGAAGCTTCTGTGCTTATTTTGCCATGTTTAAGATCTGTCCATAGTTGGTTGGGTCGACTTTGACATGCTTAGTATAGCCCCTTTGCATTTTTGGCTTGTTGGCCTTAAGTGTGTGAATGTGTAGCATGCATCCTTGCCTTAATCTAGTGATTTGGGACCATTCGCCATGTTATTTCAGTCCCTTTAACATGCTCGTATACTTGCCTTGGATGCCTCTTTGAAGCTTTGAAAGTTTGTGTAGCATGCTCCATGTTTTGGCATTTGTGCATGCCTTTGAATTTAGGTCAATTGGATGCCATCTAAGTGATCTTTAGGCCTTGTCTTAACATGCTAAAATTCTGTTTTTAGTCATTTAATTCATGCCATGTGTGGTTACACTAAGTGTAGTTCAATGCTTCTTTGGTGGGCCTTAGGAATTGGACCATATTCGCATACATGTGTGCGTGTGTTTTGGGCCTCATTTCCTTGGCTTTGGCCACTGTTTTGGGCCTAATTAGAGCTGCCCAAATCATGTTTAAGTCCATCATTTGCTTGCTTGCATGCTTACCTTGCATGTTGTTTGTATGCTTGCATGCACATCTTGCATTCCCATGTTGCATCCTTAGCTTGCATGCCTAGGTTGCATTGCATCTAGCATGCATGTCTTGTTCCTTGATCTAGTGATAGGAATTGGGCTTTGGTTTGTTGGTTTGCATTGCATTTGACATCAAAATGTGCACACTTGGTCCCTTGGGCCATCACGCATGGAAATGCGCGATTGGTGGTCCGGGAACCAAGGAGCATGTTCCTTTGACTCACTCACATAATAAGGAACATGATTGGTGCATATATGGCTTGAATTGTATTGCCATGCGAAGTCCTGTCCTCTGTTGCTGTCGAACAGGTTCTGCAAGCATTCTCTGCCGATCGACTTCATAGAGTGCCGATCGGCAATAAACTGGCAGTCGATGGATTCATTATGTGCCGATGACCACCAGACCACTGCCGGTGACCATTCTACTTAGCCGGTGGTGTCTCCCAATGTCCAGAGAAGCAACTCTGAGACTTTGACAGTCTTCAGAGGAGCAGAGCAGGGAAACACAGAGGCAGATTGCGCATGGTAGTGAATTCCCGAGCAAGACCGAGCATGCATTGCATCGAGCTCTCTTCCCGAGGCGATTTACTGTTTTTCCTAGCTTAGTTAATTTGTTAACTAATTAGGTAATTTGTAATAATTAATTAGCTAGGATAGTTAATTCATTATTCGAACTGTATTATTCTTTCGATCCCTCCGAGCGAGGGTAAACTTGTAATAAGTGTGGGTGAGTGTGTGCATGTCTTCCAACCCCCACTTCTTTCTCCCTTTTACTTACCTGCTTTGATGGTTAGTAATAGGTCATGTTTAAATTAGCATACCTTATGCTGCGCATGCGTGCATCCATGCATTTGTCTCGCACGCACCGGGCTCGGTACATCATGCTAACTGCATTTGTATTTCAATTCCAAATTGAATACGTGCATCAATTGATTGCATTTCACATGCCATGCTTAGGTTAGCCGAGCTCACTCTAATTGCATCCTGTATGTGTTGCATTAGACATTTAAACATGGACTTGGATCATGCATTGTTTACTAACGAGTTTGTTGTTTTGGCATGGAGTACTCGATAAGCATTTATGCTTTAGCATATCTCATGCGTGTGAATGCTATCATGACAGCATGCTTACCATGTGGCTAGATGCTTATGTGATAAACTGTTTGAATGCCTGTGAGTGAAGGTTGGATTGTCTGAGTCGGAAACACTCATTGAAATCCGTGTTTTAGCCTACTTGCGGGTAGCAAATTCCAAAATATTTTCCCAAAACAAACGGATATGCAATGCTTATTTCCAAATTAGGTGATCTAGTCTATACTTGTTTGCTGTGCGCGTAACATAGTAATTCTAGGCTAATAATGGGATAAGAACACATAACGTTTTCAAAATGGATATCACGGTTAGTAGAGGCCGATCTTCGGATCGGGCGAGAAGGGGTGCTCATAGCTGACCTTCCCCAATCGTACCCAAGCTCCCGAGCCAAGGTAACTATGGTGATGACGGACACGTGGCCTTCAGCACCGAGTCAGGGTTTCCTAAATTTCCCCATTTTAAAATATTTAGGTGGCGACTCTGTATCTGGCAAAGCAATCCATGTTTGGCACTTCATTCTAAAAATCTGTTTTCCAAAACGATTTGCCGGATTTGGACTCTTTGGTTCAGATTGAGAACCGTGACACAAATCGAGTCCGAACTGTAGCGAGGGCCCCCCCACGCGGGCGCGTCTACAGTTTCTGGCGACTCTGCTGGAGATTTAGAGAGCTTGACTCGAACTCGTGATATCTTATTTTGATTCCATTTATGTGTTTCTTTGCATTACATGTGCATTGGTGCACCTAGGAAAACAGTGTTTGCCATCTGTCATTCCTGAACGGTTTGCCGGAGGCTTGTCTTGTCAAGGCTTGACCATAAGGCTGACCGGTTATGGGCTCTGACAGTATGGGAACACAAACCCCGGTTCTACCGGGGCACCCTTTTCGACCATTCGACCTAGTGCATATTCGGATCCATAGTGACCATTCCAAATTAGGACAGGCTGCTTACCCGATGCTAGGTTGTTTGAAAACTACTGCGTGCGTAGTGAAACCCTAGCTCCTGACAAAATACGACAGGGAAACCCTACCCCAACATAGGGGTGTTTTTGGCTCTCTGTACTTACTATGTGCTTTTAGAGTGTATCTCTACAGGAACGTACATATTAGTTTGCAAGTTTGAGTAACAGGCCCGAGGGCACCAGTATCAATGTTACTGAGAATCAGTGTTCTGCGGGTATCAGGGTTCAGTTTTGGGGATAGTGATTTCTGGGAAACAGTGATCAGCAGTAGAGTACAGTTGTTCCGCTACACCCGTGTTTGATCCATTTGGGCTGAAATACTGCTTGTTGTCTCTTTCAGTTCGGACAGCTGGTACAGAATAGCTAGTGTTCCCCCTTGCTGAGGCAGGACTTATGATGACACAGAATTCGGAAGAGATCGTGGTTATGACGGCTGCATTAGATCAAGGGATCACTCTGCAAAGTGAGACCAATATCGATATGCCACATCCACCCAGGTCACCTATCGCGCACCCGGTCTGGGCCCCCCAGCTATACTAGGCTCGCGAGCCTACTACATTTGAACTAATGGGGATGATAGGTGATCTCCAGAGATCTGTGGCGAATCTCGCCTACGGAATGTCAGCCTCACCTCCAGCTGCACCATATGTCGGGAGTTTTGTACCCCATGAGCCCCCGCTGTTGGGGCGAATTATGATTGAACTTAGCCAATTGGAGATGGCCTCCAGCTATGGTAATGACATATCAACATCAAACCAAACCCTCGATCAGGCTGAGGCCAGAGGAAAAGACAAAGTGAAGGCGGATGCCGATTCTAGTGAACAACTGCTGTGGGCAGTCGAGGCTTTGAAAGCCGCGGGGATGAACAAGCAACAGATGTCCGTAGCTGTGGCAAGAGCTGTGGAGCATGCTTTCCCCACTCCACCTGAGGGGAGTTCAAGTCAGTCGGAAAATCGGGATAGGCCCCGTTATGCCAGAACAGTTTCTCCTATTCCCGCCCCTACACCTGGGAAAGATCAGAAAGCCAAGGCAGTGTCTGCCGACCCTTTTGCTTGTGCAGCTAGTAAGGACGCTCAGACTCCAAAGTACCTGCCCCGAGGGTGCAGGACTTTTCATGCTCTTTACATGCCCCTATCTAAGGCACTTCAGATCCTTGCCGAGAGGGGACACCTTAAACCCTTGGAGCCTCGGCCTCTCCTGAAGAATCTCCCTGCTACGCATGATGCTGCTCAGTACTGCGCGTACCACCAGCAGACAGGCCATGCTACCAACAATTGTTTCCGCCTCCGTCATGAAGTGCAAGATTTGATCGACAACAAGGTTATCCTCCCGCCCACCTCAGCCAAGTCCGTTACCACCCAGTTATTGGATTTTGAGGACACAGATACTGCAAGTATGTAATCAGAAAGTGGACCACCTGCGGGCGGCATTTGGTGTATTTTGAATGTGGCGTCTGGCACACATTTTTTGAGCATCTGTGAATGCTAGCTTTGTAAATTCTGGCTTGGGTATCGAGTCAGTCTTTTGTTTTGAGCCTGTCTCTTTGTCTTGAGTCAGTCTTTTTTGCTTAAGGGTCTGTCTTGTTGTATCGAATCAGTCCCCTTTGTATAGAATACCAGGTGATTCCGGGGTTGTTGCCTCAAACATCATTTTGTCTTGTAAATTACCCGTTTTTGTTTTTGAGTCTGTTTCTGCCGAGGGGCCAGTTACACCAACAAATCTGAATGAAACAGCTGTGACTATCTCATTTTCATGCTTGCTTTCAGTGTGAGTTAGTTGTGCCAGAGGATTTGAATGGGCTGACAGTACATCTCGCCTGCTCTCCTGCGCGCCAAGCTCATTGCATTAGCCTAAGTTTTTCAAAAAAACTCTTTTGAACACTACGGTGATAAAAACAAATAGGAAGGAATTCCTCAGGTTTTGCAAAATTTTGATCATTTTTTGAGAGAAAGAGAGGCACGCTAAGCCTTTAATGAATGAAATCATGCTTGTCAGCGTGAGTACTGGGAAGGACCCTGGCTTGATCCAGATTGGTTCCACACTGTCTTTGGTGCGAGCAATTTGTCGCTTTCTTAAAAACTTTCAAAAACAAATGTTTTACGCGGCCCTGCGAAGACCTGTGTGGAATCGCTCTTGAGATTGTACAGCCTAGGATCGCTCTCAGCCTCAAGATTCGACCTATTTGTTTTGAACCTCGAACTCATTCGGAACATCCAACAGTCAACTGTCGGAGGAGGCCCGTATGGCCAGTTTTGAAGTAGCCCTCGAGCAAGAAGCACCGAAGGCGAGTCAAGAGGATCAGATCTCACCAGAAGAAGCTTGTGGAGCAGCCATGACGGATTCTTCTACAAATCATTGTAACAGCTGTTCTCCTAGATACAGAGAGGCTTCAACTCCAAAAACCATTTGGCATGGACTTGTTACACTTTTACCCTTTGAGAGGCTCGCTGGGCCGAAAACCCGGAAGGGCGACCCAGGCAAAAGTTAGAGCAAGAGAAAAACACAAAAAAAGCAAGCAAAAAAATACAAAAAAAAAAGAAAAGAAAAGCAAAAAAAGAAAAGACAAAAAATGCAAAAAAAAAAAGAAAAGAAAAAGAAATGAACAAAAAAAAAGGAAATAAAAAGAAGCTCGCAAGGTCGAAAACCCGCATCGGGCACCTTGGCAAAAATTAGAGCTTGAAAAGTGAAGGTTAAAATACCCGAGTGTACCTTAACCGGAACTACGTGAGGCTTGATTTCCATGTTTGGGATACGTAGGCAACTTCATCCTGAAGTCCAGCCCCCAACGCTTTCATAGCGTCTCGGTCCATGCAATGGTTTCGATTTCATCCCAAAGTCCAGTTGCCAACACCTTCAAAGTGACTGTGTCCATATATTGGTATTGACCATCTTCGTCTTCTTTGTGTCCGAGGGAGTTCGGCCGTGATCATCACTAGTGAAGACTGTTTGTGGACTGCTGCGGCATCATCCAGACAAGGGCTAACTTTCCATTGCCATGAGTCGCTGTTCAAACCAGGGGCAACTTTCTGTTGCCATCCACCCCCTTCAAACCAGGGGCAATTTTCCATTGCCTCTGATCCAAGGTTGCGCATCTCAAAGAGTAAGTTCCATGCTCGTTGAGCATTGACTGTTTGCAAAATAGTTTTTGAAATTTTTTACCGAGGTTAACTATTTTCTCGAAAACTATTCCATTTTCCAAAACTGAACCATTTTCTTGGACCCAAAAAGAAAAATTTTCAGTGCTTACAACCTGACTCGCATGGTTTTCAAATCAAAATCGAACAAGTGTGTTAATCTAACTCTCATTTTGATCAAAACTGTTTTAATAGAGAGCAAAAACAAAAAAATGGTCAAAATGATGAACTAAGGGCGCAGTTGAGTCAGGCGTTCTGCCCTTCCCCCGTCGCTAACATACTTGCCAGGAGGGCACTCTACCTACCAGAAGAAATCGCCGTGAGCTAACGGCATTGGACATGAATCCGCAACTTCCTATTCATTCACTAATCACCTTAGGGAGGGATGAAAATGAGAGATTAAAGAATAGAGAGGTGTAAGTTGAGAGGAAAAGCGAGCCGAAGGGTTTTTGAGAGAAAAACCGAGCCTGAGGGCCGAGTGATGTGAGAATCACAAATGAGAAAAGGGTGGGAAACAATACCCAGAGAAACTGGCTCCTCGTGATCTGAGGTCCCTCGTCTTCGTTGACACATCTGTGTGTCGTGTCTTTTTGATTTCTCGGTTTTGTCTTTTGTTTTTAGTTTTTCCCGAGCGTGTCTCGTTGTGTTTAGGTCGTGTACCTTTGTCGAGTCCTTTTCCGCTGTATCCAGTTGTAGGCTCGATACCCGGGTAAGAAAATCCCTTTTCCGAAAGTTATTCGTTTGTGCTCGGAATGCTGTGCCATTCTCTACAATTGGGCGAACCAAAAGAAGAAAGGGAAAATTTAGGGCATCCGAGCATGTTTTAATCCTAGCCGGTGTCACCTTTGAAGGCCATCTTGTCAAATTGGGTTGTTTGTTCAAAGTTTGCCGTGTGCAGAATAAACCAAATGTTGGGTAATGGGCTGTATGCAGATTAATCCCTAGTAGAGTAAGGGCGGTGTATCCAGAATCAGGCAATGGGTTGTATAGACACCCCATTTTTGACCAACCTTAAGACTCAGACGTCACCGATTGAGTGCGTGGTGATGTTGCATAAATGTGCTCGTTCAGAAGTTTCAGAGTCGCGGCCGTGAGCCCTGCCTCCGGATTTACGAACCCTCTTCTGTGCCTTGTCTCGGTTTGTGAACCAGACTCGGTTTTCTCTGTTTCTTTTCCTGAGGGGAGGGAGAGGTCCCGTAGACCATCTCTCAATGGCCGTGGGCTACATTTCGTGGCCGTAGGCCATTTTGCCCATTTCGGAGTCCGGTTCCCAGTTTTCGGAGCTGTCAGGCCGTGTGTCTCGGTTCGGGACCGCTCAACCATCTCCGTTTGCTCTAAATTTTGGCATACATCTTATTTTCTCTCTTTCAAGGGACACTGAGGTCTGAGAGACCCACTTCGTGGCCGAATGCCACTTTCGGTGCTTAACAGCCCATTTCCAGGACCCCGAACTGCGTGTTTTGGCCCCCGAGCTTTCATTTTGCATCGATTTTCGTTCATTTTTGGCAGGTACCTCTGTTTCATCACTAGGAAGGCCGTAGAAGAGTGCGAGGCCAGCAATTGTTGCAGCAACCAAGTTATACGCCCTCCGACGCCCGTTTTTCTCACTTCCGAGCCAATGTTGAACACCCTTGGGCCATTTTCTTGAACTTTTAACCACATATTTGTGATGTACACACATGGGAGGACCCTAAAAGTTGATGGTAGGCCACTAATGTTGTTTGACCCTTTTGAACCCCTCCTTCCGAGCCAATGTTGAACAACCTTGGGCCATTTTCTTGAACTTTTAACCACATATTTGTGATGTACACACATGGGAGGACCCTAAAAGTTGGTGGTCGGCCACTAATGTTGCTTGACCCTTTTGAACCCCTCCTAAAAGTGGCCTATTCTCTCTCCTGTTTTACAGTTTTCAATTTTGAACCACAGGGTTGTGATGAGGGGACCTGGGAGGCCACCAATATCATATGGTCGGCCACTAATTCAACTTGACCTTTTTGACCCTTGGCCGGCCGGCCATGGGGGGTGGCCGGCCGGCCACCTGAAGCTCCAGAAAGTGGCCGGCCATGATCCTCCGGTTGTGTGCATTACAGCTATGCACTTTTTTCCCCCAAAATATCTGTATCCGGGGGAAATATCTTTTGGGAAAAGGAACTTGGTCCTTTTTTCCACTCTTTCCCTCCCTTTGCTCCCTCTTTTTTGTCCATATAACCAGCTGCAAGCATTGGGATTAGAGGTTGGAAAAATTGCTTCAAGCATAAGCATCCATATCTCCATCCATCTCTCTCATTTTCCTTGAAAAAACTCCTAAGTTCTACCTCATTCCTTCATCACCACCAAGCACCACCACCACCACTCCATTCCAGCAGCAAGGGGAGGAATTCCAGCAGCTTAGAATCATCAAAGTTGGTCCAAGAAGCAACAAAAGCATTGGTCTTCAAGGGTGAGTAGCATTTCCCCCTTTTTGGTCCATTTCTTGCACCGTTTCTTAGCCATACATACTTATTGATTTGAGCTCCGACCAAAACTGAAAAGGTCATTTTTTTGAGCTCATTTTCTTGTTTCATTAAGGGCTTAACCCTGTTTGAGCCCCCCATATTGCACTTGCTTCAATATCCTCCTTGAATGCCATTTTCTTGCATGCTTTGGCAGCCTATCATGCTTCTGTTTTTGGTCTTTTTACAGGCCTATAAATAGTCTTATTTTGACCTTCTTAACATGTTTCATTAAGGGTCTTTAGCTGTTTGGTGAATATTTTGCACACTTTGTGTTATAGCCTCTTTTGAGCCTCATTTTTGCATTGCATTTCTAGCATGTTTGTATACTGTTTTGGAGTTTTTACAGTTCTTAAAATATGCTTATTTTTGGTCCCTCATCAATGTTGTAGAAGGAAATTTTTCAGTTTGGGCTTTGCATATACCACTTGCCTCTTTGGCCACCTTTTGGCCCATTTTCTTGCATAAGAGCTTAGCCACATCTATGTTTGTTTTTGAGGTTTTTACAGTTCTGTAAAGTGGCTTATTTTTGGTCCCTCTTCAATGTTGTTGAAGGGCCCTAACCCATTTGGAGTCAGAAGCTGTGAGTTGCTTCATAATCTCATGTTTAGGGCCATTTTTGCATGCCATTGTTGCCCTATCTTTATTTGCTGTTTGGCCATGATTTGTACTGTAAAAATGCTTATTTTGGGGCTGTCTTGCTTCTGTATTTTCATTCCATGTACCAATTATGCATGCTTTGTATAGCTGTAGTTCATTTCGGGCGCCTAATTTGCATTTCGGGAGAGATTCCATGCATCGGGTGTGTTTTCGCCTCATTTCGGGGCTGTTTTCCCCACTTTTCAGTGCTTAAAGTCCATGTTGCATTCTATATGCCATTTTAGCCATATTGCATTGCATATGCCATTGCCTCGGTTTGCGTGCCCGTGTGCACGCATTTCGAGGCACCTCATTTTCATCTATCGGCCTCTTATGTGAGTGTGGCTGAGGCTCTCTCATGTTAGTGTAAGCCCATATCATATTTCCATGACATTTGCATTGCATATGCCATTGCCTCGATTTGCGTGCCCGTGTGCACGCATTTTGAGCCACCTCATTTTCATCTATCGACCTCTTATGTGAGTCTGGCTGAGGCTCTCTCATGTTAGTGTAAGCCCATATCATATTTTCATGACATTTGCATTGCGTATGCCATTGCCTCAGTTTGCGTGCCCGTGTGCACGCATTTCGAGGCACCTCATTTTCATCTATCGGCTTCTTATGTGAGTGTGGCTGAGGCTCTCTCATGTTAGTATAAGTCCATGTTGCATTCTATATGCCATTTCCATGCCATTGCATTGAGTATGCCATTGCCTCGGTTTGCGTGCCCGTGTGCACGCATTTCGAGGTACTTCGTTTTCATCCATCGACATCCTATGTGAGTGTGGCTGAGGCTCTCTCATGTTAGTGTAAGCCCATATCATATTTTCATATCATTTGCATTGCGTATGTCATTCTCTCGGTTTACGTGCCCGTGTGCACGCATTTCAAGACATCTCATTTTCAAAGCATTGTGCATGCTAGGCTGTATCTTAGTTGCATTCATGCATATCATGCATATTGCATCGTGTTCGGGATAGGAATTACCCCAGGCACGGGAAACGAGGTGCGTTTCGTACTCCGAGTGACGGGACGTGTCTCAATTCCCAGTCACCGACACTCTGGATTACCCATGATGGAGTTAGGTTTTGTTGTGTTTATATATGAATTCATTCTACATTGAATTGCACAATTCGACCCCTCGGCCATCATGCATCGATATGCGTGATTGGTGGCACGAGGATCGAGGCATGCATACATTTGTGAAAATACATTGCTATGCCCCTTTCCTGCTCTCTATTGCAGCAAAATGAAGAATCATCAACTTTTCGGAGTTTGGCACGCATTTCAAGAATAGGCACAAACAGAGGCTAATTGGGGCATCGTCATGGATTTCCGCGCAAAGGCAACCCGGGCATGCATTATTCATCATTCGGAATGGAGTCAAGGCAGTCCCTGGCTTGCATGCCAGTTTTATTTATTTTCTTAGTTGATTTGTTAATTAATTAGGAATTTGTATATTATTTGGACTGTAATATTCTTTTATTCGGGATTGTATATTTATTTGGACCCTCTGCGCGAGGGCATAACTGTAATAAGTGTGCGTGTGTGTGTTGTATGTCTTCCAACCCCACGTCTTTCTCTCTTTTATTTACCTGCTTATGATGGTTAGATTAGGGCATATTTCATTAGCATACAGTATGATAGCATGTTTGCATTCATTCATCTGTATTGCATGCACCGGGCTCGGCACACCATACTAACTGCATTCGTACTTTCAATTCCAAATTGAATACATATTAGTTGTAGCATTTCATATGCCATGTTTAGAATAGCCGAGCCTGCTATATTTGCATTTTTTTGCATGTGTTGCATTAGGCATTTCTGTATACTTAGGATCATGCATGATTTCTAATGTAGTCTCTTTTTTGGCTTGGAGTACCTGGTGAGTTTTATGCTTTAGCATCCTTGCATGCGTGTGAGTGCTGCCATGAATAGCATGCTTACCATGAGGCTATATGCTTATGTGATATAACTGCCTGAATGCCTGTGGGTGAAGGTTGGGTTACTTGGATTGGAATAAATCATCAACTGTTTGTTTTAAGCCCACTAGATAGTGGCAAAATCATCTTTTTCTAAGCCCACCTGCGGGTGGCAAAATCTGCATTTTAAGCCTACTTGCGAGTAGCAAACCATCTTTCAAATAAACAAACATGAAATGTTTTGTTCCAATTCGGGTAACCCAGTCTATACTTATATGCTGTGTGCATCACATAGTAACCTAGGCTAATAAACCGGAATAAGAACGCATAATGTTTTCAAAAATAGATATCATGGTTAGTAGAGGCCGATCTTTGATCGGGCGAGCGGGGGTGCTCACGAAGTGACCTTCCCCAATCGTACCCAAGTTCCCGAGCCGAGGCAACTTTGGTGATGACGGACACGTGGCCTTTGGCACCGAGTCAGGGTTTCCTAAATTTCCCATTAAAAAACATTTAGGTGGCGACTCTGTATCTGGGAAAGCAGTCCATGTTTGGCACTTCTTTCAAAAATCTGTTTTCTCAAAACGATTTGCCGGATTTGGACTCTTTGGTTCAGATTTAGAACCGTGACTACAAATTGAGTCCGAACTGTAGCGAGGTCCCCTGCGGGCTTGTTACAGGTTGCTTGGGTTATTTTGCTACTGGCTATTTAGTTATCTGATTATTACGGTGCAAGTGTTCAATTTTTAGACAACCAATCAATTTCATTTACATTGAGGTGTTGCAGTGGAATATAAAAAAATGTAACACTTTTTCAGATAAAAAGCCTGTTTCATTTCATCATCTTTTCAAATACACAAGTTTTGGAAACAAAAATCTGCCTGCGGCAGTACAAAGTATCCTAACTACCAACAAAAGGGAAAAGTACAAGAAAGAAGAAAAACAACAAAAAATCTGCATCCGTGTCAAGCGGCTCCGGGGGCTATCAGTCTGTCCTAGTCCTCTTCCGGGACGAAGGTCCAGGAGCATCATCAGCATCGTCATCAGAACTCGAGCTAGAACTGCCTCCGGTCTCCTCCTCAGATGACCCGGCCTCTGCCTCTGCCTTAGACTCATCATCGTCATCGTCATCATCGTCATCAGGGGTCGGCGCCCGAGAACTACTCTCGACGTGGGTACGCCCTCCCCTGGTACGGGGACGTGCAGTGTCTCCACGTCCTCCTCGAGCAGGAAAAGAAGGCCCAGCCGGAGCACCACCCACCGGAGGGATCTGGAAGGGAGGCTGAAAAATCATAAAAGGGCAAATACATCAGAATACAGTGTATGCAGTGCATCAGTGTAGAATGCAGTATACAGTGTGAGAATGCCGTGCGCAGTTTATCAAGTGCAGAATACAGTGTATAAATGCAGTGTATGCGGTGTATCAGATGCTGGGAGATCAGTGTGTTAGGTGTTGTGTCGTGCATCAGACAATGTGAAGCAGTGTATGAGTGGTTTGAGACCGTCATCAGAAAAACATACCGGAATACTGTAGAGGGCCAGGAGGTCAAAAGTCCGCTGCAGCATCCCCATCATGGAGGCGTTCAACTCCACGGACTGTCGGGTATACTCGGAGGACGCCTGCAAGAGTATAAGATACATCAGTATTCCGCGGAATGTCAAATAAACTGAAATGAAATGCAGATGCAAGATGCAAAATCAAGTAATACATACCGGAGGCAAGTCGGGGATACCGGCTAACTCATGACCAGCCGAGGGAGGAGCAAAGGGGATCTGGTAGGTCGCCCCATCCTGCCCTCTATATGATAGTACAGTGGGCAGGGCAGGCCAGCCAGTCCCCCGTCCCCCCTAAGCTCCGCTCCTGCCATGCACTCGAGCCCTCCTCGATATACCCGCTCCAGCCCCAGCTCCCGCTCCAGCTGCCGGCGCCGCTGGCCTCTCCCCCTCAGCTCGGCGACCACCGCTCAAGGGTCGCATAATATAGGTCCGGACGTACTCTGCGTAGTCGCTCTCGCCTCTATGATGCTCCTCACTCCAGCCGACGGTGAAGTGCCTCATCTGCTCAAGAGAGAACCTCTCCGTATGCCTCATATGCGTAGGAGGCGGACCCGGCATTATCTGCTCCGGTAAACCTAGGGTCTGACGCAAGCAGCGCTCGCCCAGGTACCAAGCCCGACAGACCGGGCCCTCCAACAGAATCCGACAACGGGCAGTCTCCTCCGCGCCCTCATAGTGATCCCTTACCACGACCGGCAACAGAGCCCAGGGCTACCAGGTGATCTGAAAATGAAGTGCAGTTTATTATCTACCGTTATTGAAAACATACGGTGCAAAGCGAGGCAAAAAAATAATAAACTCTAAAGTTAAACATACCTTCGCGGCGGTGATGGTGTCGAAGTATCGGCGGAAGAAAATAAGAGACTCCCGTGGTCTCCGCACGTATCGCACGTCGAAGCGATGAGAGAAGGGGACGCCGAGCGGGATCTCCTCATCGGGTACTGGGGCAAGCCTAGGGAAGTAGGCACACACCCATAACTGCAGAACAGATATCAGTATGACTGTCAGATAAGGCAGAATACAGAATAAAGCAGAAATGGCAAAACCGTGTGTTGTGTAGTGTATTGTGCAGAGTGTACAGTGTGAGCAGTGTGCAAACAGTGTAAGGTAGAGTATATGTGTGCCGGGTGTGCAGTATACAGTCAGTGTGGGGCAGAGTGTACAGTGTGAGCAGTGTGCAGACAGTGTAAAGCAGAGTATATGTGTGCCGGGTGTGCAGTATACAGTCAGTGTGGGGTAGTGTACGGTATATGTGCAGTGTGCAGAATACAAAAAGCAGAAAGCAGAACTGTAAAAAAGGAAGAGAACGTACCTCCCAGGCTCGCCAATAGCCACCAAGGAGCTGTCCGCTGAGGCGGGAAGAAGAGCTCATATAACCGTACAAAGTGGCCAAAGCGGCGCCACCCCAGTCGTAGTGGCGGATCTGCCTGACGTCCACCAGTGCGCTCAACAAGCATAAGGGCACGGTGTTCGCCCGATCGGCGAAGAGAGTCGTCCCGAAGAGGAACATGATGAAGCCCCTCGCATACTGGTCCACCTCCTCCGGGGACATCTGCGCCTCCTCTGCCAAGGCCGGCTGGATCCGGAAGTGGCTCTCAAACCACGAGTACCTAACAAACCCCGCTCAAGCGAGGGGAGGCTGCGTACCGAGCAAGTATAGCTGGGCAGCGTCCCACTTGTCCATATCCGTGTCAAAAGGGATCGGATCACCCCCTACCCCAATGCCAGTAAGCATCGAGAAGTCGTAAAGGGTCATCGTCATATCCCCTGCGACGGAGAAGTGGAAGGAGTCGGTGGTATCCCACCACCTCTCCGCTAGAGCAGCGAGCAAGGGCCTGCAGGTAGTCAGTCGAGAGAGCCCCCTGCAGAAGATGCCAAAGCCAGCCTCGTCGACGATGACACAAACCGCATCTGGCAGCTCGAGGTACCAGTCCCGAGCACCGGTGTTCCCATACCCATGAATGGTATGGGAATCCCCCTGTAATCAAAAACAACAATTGCAAGGCAATATTCAAAACGTAGTTCTAAAAAGCATGTAGGTATACAGCATGTGTGCATGTTTTCGGATTCAAGCAAATACCGGGTGCCAGTGTGCCTACAGCGAACTACAACGTATGACGTGTCAGTGTGTTTGGGTAGTTCAGTACAGTGTAGTATGCGTGCATATTTTCAGACCCAAGCTAATACCCAGTAACAGTGTGTGTGCAGTGAAATACAGTGTGCGCCTTGTGTTTGGGTGATTTGAAGCCAGTGCAGTGTGTGTGCATGTGTCAGTCTCAAACAGATATCAGTTGCGCGTATGTTTACAATCAACTACAGTATACAGCATATCAGAATTAAGCAGTTAAAGAGCATAACCAGCTACGGCAGTTTTGCATCCTACATTGCAGAAAGTAAAGCAGAAAAGGAAAGTTACCTCAGAAGCGCCGAAGGACAGGTGGGAGGTAGGCTCGCAAAGTAGTAGCTCGCGTGGCACGTGCCTCTCGAAGCTCCGGAACTGGCGTAGTCCGTCGGGGATCATCTCGTGAACTACAGGCCTGTAGGTCTCCGGATTGAACGGCCGGATACAGAGTGGCAAGGGTTCGACCTCAGGGTCCATCTCGAGCTCCGGAGGAGCCCCGCCCTGTGGGAGATCATCTGCCATCTCGAAGGGGGTGTGAAAATGGCCGGAAGGCGGAAAGTCGGGCGAGAAGATGAAAAGTCAACAAAAAGTCAAACCCCGAGAGGGCCGGAAAAGTCGGAGTACAGAAAAGGTACGGATATCGAGAAAAACTCGAGGGAAACAAGCCCCGAGTGGCGAAAATCAAGAAAGAACACCGAAACGAAGTTTCGTCCGGTTGAAAATGTCCGAAACGCGAAGGAGATCGCGAATCGAACAACGAAATGGGAGCTAGAATGTAAGAAAATGAGAGAATCAAGGGAGGAAAGTGCCCTAGAGGGGAGGGGGAAGGATTTTTTACCAAGGAGGAGTGAAGAAAATAGGGTTAGAAACCCTATTTTAAAAGACCCGTAGCGAAATGACAGTACTGCCCCGATACAGGAATTCTTTGCCGGTCGGCCACACTCTTTGCCGGTCGGCAAAATATTGTGCCGATGGAATTGTATGATAGCCGGTGGACGGTCGGTGATGCATTTTGATGGCCGGTGGACATCCGGTGGTCTCCTACAGTGATTTTGGAGCCTCCTACACCCTTGTTTGAGTTATTCGTGGGGTTCAGGGCCTTCATTGCTCAAAACAGTGCAAAACAGTGCATCCCCGACACTCAACCGACCTCCGTTGTGACCTAGGGTCGTGTCTTCTGTGCGTGGCACTCGAATTCGTGCAAGGTTTATCCTTTCCGTATCCTTTTGGCTTTTACGAAACTCAAAAGTTGCCCCCCTGTGCATCACATATCTATCGCACTGTCTTGTGCATTTCAAATCTATCGCACTGTCTTGTGCATTTCAAATCTATCGCACTGTCTTGTGCATTTCAAAATCAATCGCACTGTTTAAGCGTATCGCACTGTCTTGTGCATTTCAAAATCAATCGTGTTGTTTAGCGTATCGCATTGTCTTGTGCATTTCGAAATCACTCGCGCTGTTTAGCGTATCGCACTGTTTAGTGCACTTCAAATCAATCGCACTGTCTTGTGCATTTCAAAATCAATCGCGCTATCTTGCGCATTGCACTGTCTTGTGCACTCGCGTTGTCTAACGCATCGCGCTGTTTTGCGCATCTCATTGCATTTTTACATGCATTCCCTCGCGCTATCTTGCGCATTGCACTGTCTTGTGCACTCGCGTTGTCTAACGCATCGCGCGGTTTTGCGCATCTCATTGCATTTTTACATGCATTCTATCGCGCGATCTTGCGCATTGCACTGTCTTGTGCACTCGCGTTGTCTAAACGCATCGCCCGATTTTGCGCATCTCGTTGCATTTTGCATACATTCAATCAATTCATTGCTTGCGTAGACCGCATGATTGTTCAAATTCATTACTTGCGTAGACCGCATGTTTTGCTTGCGTAGACCGCATGATTGTTCAAATTTCATTACTTGCATAGACCGTATGTTTTGTTTGTGTAGACCGCATGTTTGTTCAAAATTCATTACTTGCGTAGACCGCATGTTTTGCTTGCGTAGACCGCATGATTGTTCAATTTCATTACTTGCGTAGACCGCATGTTTTGCTTGCGTAGACCGCATGATTGTTCAAATTTCATTACTTGCGTAGACCGCATGTTTTGTTTGCGTAGACCGCATGATTGTTCAAATTTCATTACTTGCGTAGACCGCATGTTTTGTTTGCGTAGACCGCATATTTGTTCAAATTCATTATTTGCGTAGACCGCATGTTTTGTTTGCGTAGACCGCATGCTTGTTCAAAATTCATTACTTGCGTAGACCGCATGTTTTGCTTGCGTAGACCGCATGATCGTTCAATTTCATTACTTGCGTAAACCGCATGATTGTTCAAATTTCATTACTTGCGTAAACCGCATGTTTTGTTTGCGTAGACCGCATGATTGTTCAAATTTCATTACTTGCGTAGACCGCATGTTTTGTTTGCGTAGACCGCATATTTGTTCAAATTCATTACTTGCGTAGACAGCATGTTTTGTTTGCGTAGACCGCATGTTTGTTCAAAATTCATTACTTGCGTAGACCGCATGTTTTGCTTGCGTAGACCGCATGATTGTTCAATTTCATTACTTGCGTAGACCGCATGTTTTGCTTGCGTAGACCGCATGATTGGTCAAATTTCATTACTTGCGTGGACCGCATGTTTTGTTTGCGTAGACCGCATATTTGTTCAAATTCATTACTTGCGTAGACCGCATGTTTTGCTTGCGTAGACCGCATGTTTGTTCAAAATTCATTACTTGCGTAGACCGCATGTTTTGTTTGCGTAGACCGCATGTTTGTTCAAAATTTCATTACTTGCGTAGACCGCATGTTTTGCTTGCGTAGACCGCATATTTGTAATCAATTCCATGACTTGCGTAGACCGCATGCTTATGTTCAATTTCATGGCTTGCGTAGACCGCATGCTTATGATCAATTTTGTTGCCTGCGTAGACCGCGTGCTCCACTTACATCACTGTGCCTTCACGGCATTGTTATGCTTCCCACTTGCTCTGCGTTGTCACGCATTTTCAATTACATTAATATGCATATTGTTAATCACATTGTACCTGTTAAGTTTATTTTCTTTTCAGGCGCGATATTGTATGTACGGTTCATTTAAGGCTGGTGCAACCAGACGAACCGCACAGGTATTGTACGGTCTAGGAGACCCTAAATCCTCTGAAGGTGCAAGTCCTTCGGTGTTTGTCGTACCCGAACGACTTTTTGATAAGTTGCATTGTCGTTCATATCTTAAGCTGCGTGTTGTCACGCATTCCATGCAACATGCATTTTATACATCATTTGCATTTCAAAAACAAAAAAAACAAACACACATGCATTACCACGCATCATCATAAATAGTTGCATTGTCATGCATCATTAGAACATAGTGCATACTGCATTGTCATGCATGTTTGTAAATATCCATTCCATTGCATATTTGTAGATATTGCATTATAGTTTGCATGCATTTATTGCATCACCTTCCATCTATGGCTTGCGCCTTTTCAGGTTGAGCTTGGTCTGGTATGTGCCCATACTTCTCGTGTCGAAGCATAGTTCAGTGGACCGTTCTATGTTAGATCTGGCTTGTATGCGTACATGCCTTTCCTAGGCAAGATTTGGTTTGGCCCGCAGGCCATATCCATTATATTGCATTTCCATTCCATTGCATATTTATAGATATTGCATCGTAGCTTGCATGCATTCACGGTATCACTGCCATTTATGGCTTGCGCCTTTCCATGATTGAGCTTGGTCTGGTATGTGCCCATACTTCTCACGTCAAAACATAGTTCAGTGGACCGTTCTATGTTAGATCTGGCTTGTATGCGTACATGCCTTTCCTAGGAAAGATTTGGTTTGGCCCGCGTGCCATATCCGCATTGCATTGTAGATCGCATGCATTTACTGTATCACTTTCCATTTATGGCTTGCGCCTTTCCATGATTGAGCTTGGTCTGGTATGTGCCCATACTTCTCGTGTCGAAACATAGTTTAGTAGACCGTTCTATGTTAGACGTGGCTTGTATGCGTACATGCCTTTCCTAGGCAAGATTTGGTTTGGCCCGCATGCCATGTCCATTGCCATCTCCCCAGCATATTCATTATATTGCATTGTAGTGTAATTTTTGCATCCGGCATTGGGATCGTAATCCTTTCCCCAGCGGGTCGTTTCCCCACTTATGTCATTCCCCCCCAAATACTTGTTCTTGTGTCCGTCTACATTACTCATAGTTCAGTTGACTGTTCTATGGTAGACAGACTTGTTACCTCCATCAATCTATTTGACATAGGTGTGGTTTCGAACCGCTCATGATTGGATCATGATTCAATTGCTTTGCATATAGTTTGCATTGTTTCAATTACATTGCATCTTCATTTGCATTGTTTGTACATTGTTTTGTATATATTGCATATCATTTTGCATCCATTTTTTTGCATTGTCATGCATGTTGCTAATAACATCGTACCTGTTGAGTTGTTTTCTTTACAGGCATGATATTGTATGTACGGTTCATTTGCAGCTGGTGGGACCAGACGAACCGGACAAGTATTGTCTCCTCCGCGTGAGACGTCTTGAGAATTGCATAATTCTCTTACATCCTTTCTGCATTGTAGTGTAGTTTGGTGTACGCTAGCTTGAAACTATTGCATGTGTGCTACGTTACAGCTTTTCTTTACATGATCATAAGTTATGCTCGGCTTCGTGCATTGTCTTCCATTTTGCCCCTGCCTTCGGGCGCATACCTTGTTTGTCTTGCATGTTTGTCTAAGTCTTCGGCCTTGTCAAAAATGGGTCGTCTCTGGGCTTTGACATTCACTCCCGTCATTGTTATGACTTTCGAGTTCTGTCAAAGAGGGGCAACTGTAGACACCCCATTTTTTACCGTCCTCAAGACTTGGACGTCACCGTTTGAACACCCGGTGATCATCCATGTTTGTGTTCGTTTGGAGTTCCCAGAGGTCTCGGCTATGCGCCTTGCCTCAGGATCTCCGAACTCGATTGTTTAGTGTCTGGTGTTGCACCAAACACTTGTGTTTTGCCTTGGAGGGGCAGGGAATGCCTTGTGAGGCATCCCCACACATCACCGGCCATGGCCAGAGGCCACCGGCTGGTGTTTTGATGCCATCGGCAATGTATATTGCCGGTCGGCATTCTTTGTTGCCGGTCGGCACTACATTTTGACAAAATGGAAATTTTGAGCAGCTGACTACTGTTCATCTGCTTTTGCAGATATTTTAATACAGCTGTATGGCATTTTGTTCCCCTCCATACACGTGTATGGAGGGATGAACTTCTTGTTAGCTTACCTTGTAAGCTTTACAAGATTGGCCCCTCCCCTCTTGGCTCTAGGTTAGATTTTTGGAGAGAAAAAGTTGTGTGAGAGCTCTGGTTTTAGGTTTAGGGTTCCATACATATTCTATCTCTATACCTCTCTCTCATTTGGCCTTTGTGTGTGTATAAGTGTGTTTGTGTCTTACTATTGCACACAAACACATAGTGTTACACCTTTCCTTGGTTTCTTGAAGGACCGGAGGTTGTTCTTGAGGTTCTTGGGCTGTTTTGAGCACAAAGAAGCTGCTGGAGCTTCATTGGTGAAGAGGGTCTTCAAGGGTAAGAAATTGTCCCTTTATTCCCCATTTTTGCATACTATTTTTGCCTATCTTAGAACTGTTTTTAAGCTTAGTGTATAATACAAAAAAGTTCTGTTTTTAGGCCCTCTAAGTAGTTTGTTTAAAGTGTTTTGTGGTTTGGGAGGTGTTTGACCCCTCTTAGGCCTTGAGAGGCCCCATTTTGGGCTGTTTTGTGTAAGCTCTGAGACCTTGGTGTTTGGGCCTCCTCACCACTGAAATCTTGAGGGATTTCAGAGGTGAGGATGGTGCCTTGAGGTCCCAAGAAGGAGAGGGCCACCCCCTCTCCTTGTTGTCCTTGAAATGGACCATTTTTGGCCTCTTGAGGGAGCACCTAGCTAAGCTTCTTGTTGACCATGCCTTGGCTGTTTTTTGTACTTATTATGTCATAATATGCCTCTATTTTTTGTTGGTTTTGGTACACCATGCATGCTTAGCATACCTACCTTGTAATGCCACTTTGTTGCCTTAACATGCCTTAGGTTGTAAACCCTTGTTCTAGCATGTTTTAGGCCTAGCTTTGTGAAGCTTCTGTGCTTATTTTGCCATGTTTAAGATCTGTCCATAGTTGGTTGGGTCGACTTTGACATGCTTAGTATAGCCCCTTTGCATTTTTGGCTTGTTGGCCTTAAGTGTGTGAATGTGTAGCATGCATCCTTGCCTTAATCTAGTGATTTGGGACCATTCGCCATGTTATTTCAGTCCCTTTAACATGCTCGTATACTTGCCTTGTATGCCTCTTTGAAGCTTTGAAAGCTTGTGTAGCATGCTCCATGTTTTGGCATTTGTGCATGCCTTTGAATTTAGGTCAATTGGATGCCATCTAAGTGATCTTTAGGCCTTGTCTTAACATGCTAAAATTCTGTTTTTAGTCATTTAATTCATGCCATGTGTGGTTACACTAAGTGTAGTTCAATGCTTCTTTGGTGGGCCTTAGGAATTGGACCATATTCGCATACATGTGTGCGTGTGTTTTGGGCCTCATTTCCTTGGCTTTGGCCACTGTTTTGGGCCTAATTAGAGCTGCCCAAATCATGTTTAAGTCCATCATTTGCTTGCTTGCATGCTTACCTTGCATGTTGTTTGTATGCTTGCATGCACATCTTGCATTCCCATGTTGCATCCTTAGCTTGCATGCCTAGGTTATATTGCATCTAGCATGCATGTCTTGTTCCTTGATCTAGTGATAGGAATTGGGCTTTGGTTTGTTGGTTTTCATTGCATTTGACATCAAAATGTGCACACTTGGTCCCTTGGGCCATCACGCATGGAAATGCGCGATTGGTGGTCTGGGAACCAAGGAGCATGCCCCTTTGAGTCACTCACATGATAAGGAACATGATTGGTGCATATATGGCTTGAATTGTATTGCTATGCGAAGTCCTGTCCTCTGTTGCTGTCGAACAGGTTCTGCAGGCATTCTCTGCCGATCGACTTCATAGAGTGCCGACCGGCAATAAATTGGCAGCCGATGGATTCATTATGTGCCGATGACCACCAGACCACTGCCGGTGACCATTCTACTCAGCCGGTGGTGTCTCCCAATGTCCAGAGAAGCAACTCTGAGACTTTGACAGTCTTCAGAGGAGCAGAGTAGGGAAAACAGAGGCAGATTGTGCATGGCAGTGAATTCCCGAGCAAGACCGAGCATGCATTGCATCGAGCTCTCTTCCCGAGGCGGTTTACTGTTTTTCCTAGCTTAGTTAATTTGTTAACTAATTAGGTAATTTGTAATAATTAATTAGCTAGGATAGTTAATTCATTATTCGAACTGTATTATTCTTTCGATCCCTCCGAGCGAGGGTAAACTTGTAATAAGTGTGGGTGAGTGTGTGCATGTCTTCCAACCCCCACTTCTTTCTCCCTTTTACTTACCTGCTTTGATGGTTAGTAATAGGTCATGTTTAAATTAGCATACCTTATGCTGCGCATGCGTGCATCCATGCATTTGTCTCGCACGCACCGGGCTCGGTACATCATGCTAACTGCATTTGTATTTCAATTCCAAATTGAACACGTGCATCAATTGATTGCATTTCACATGCCATGCTTAGGTTAGCCGAGCTCACTCTAATTGCATCCTGTATGTGTTGCATTAGACATTTAAACATGGACTTGGATCATGCATTGTTTACTAACGAGTTTGTTGTTTTGGCATGGAGTACTCGATAAGCATTTATGCTTTAGCATATCTCATGCGTGTGAATGCTATCATGACAGCATGCTTACCATGTGGCTAGATGCTTATGTGATAAACTATTTGAATGCCTGTGGGTGAAGGTTGGATTGTCTGAGTTGGAAACACTCGTTGAAATCCGTGTTTTTGCCTACTTGCGGGTAGCAAATTCCAAAACATTTTCCCAAAACAAACAGATATGCAATGCTTATTTCCAAATTAGGTGATCTAGTCTACACTTGTTTGCTGTGCGCGTAACATAGTAATTCTAGGCTAATAATGGGATAAGAACACATAACGTTTTCAAAATGGATATCACGATTAGTAGAGGCCGATCTTCGGATCGGGCGAGAGGGGGTGCTCATAGCTGACCTTCCCCAATCGTACCCAAGCTCCCGAGCCAAGGTAACTATGGTGATGACGGACACGTGGCCTTCGGCACCGAGTCAGGGTTTCCTAAATTTCCCCATTTTAAAATATTTAGGTGGCGACTCTGTATCTGGCAAAGCAGTCTATGTTTGGCACTTCTTTCTAAAAATCTGTTTTCCAAAACGATTTGCCGGATTTGGACTCTTTGGTTCAGATTGAGAACCGTGACACAAATCGAGTCCGAACTGTAGCAAGGGGCCCCCACATGGGCGCGTCTACAGGGTGCAACTTTCTCTCAAAGATGATCCAGCGGTGCATCATGAGCAAGAGCTTAGAAGGCAATTGGATGATCTCCTTCAGTAGCAGGAATTATATTAGGCTCAACGATCCAAACAACAGTGGATGCAACTGGGTGACCGCAATAGTGAATTCTTTCATCGAATGGCATTATGGAGAAGGTCAGGGAACTGCATCAAATTCATTAAAGATAGCAATGGGGCCGAACTCACGGAGCAGGAAGACATTCAAAAGGCGTTCGTGGACCATTTTCAGCACCTATTTTCGGGACAAGACTATGTAAGTGGTGATTCTTCTTATGCAGGTTCTGCTCCCTCTCATTTTAATCTATTAAATTCGCTTAATGCTAAACTTAGCTCAAGCCAAGTAGAGTTCTTAGATCACCCTTTTACTGAGTTGGAAATCAAAAGGCAGTTTTTCAATTAGGCAAATTCAAGGCGCCAAGCCCAGATGGTTTTATAGCGGGTTTTTATCAAACTTATTGGGCTCAAGTTGGGACGATAGTCATTGATGCAGTATTAAATTTTCTTAATATAAGGTCCTTGTGTAAGGAGGTTAATAAGACTTTTCTTTGTTTAATTCAAAAAAAGAAGAGCCCTTTAACAGTGCATGACTATAGGCCTATTAGCCTATGTAATGTGTTATATAAAATAGGGGCTAAGGTCTTGGTGAATCGGTTGAGAGAGATTCTACCGGAGTTAATCTCATGCAATCGAAGTGCTTTTTTGCGGGGTCGATTAATTTCAGACAACATCCTATTGGCACATGAATAAATTGAGCATATTAAACACAAAAGATCAGGTCGAAAATCTGAGTTTGGGCTTAAATTAGATATGAATAAAGCTTATGATCGGGTCAAGTGGGAATTTCTTTTGGCCATTATGCGCCAAATGGGATTTAGTGATAAGTGGATTCTTTTGATTGCTCAATCTGTGACCACTGTTACTTTTTTTATCCTTGTTAATGGCTAACAGTCTGATTTTTTTGCACCCAGTGCTGGCCTTCGCCAGGGAGACCCTCTTTCTCCTTATTTTTTTTTTATTGGTGATGCAAATGTTATCGGATGGTTTTGATCATCTCAGTTCTCAAGGGATATGTTGAGGTAGTACTATTAGTAAACACTCACCCCCTGTTTCTCATTTGCTATTTGCTGATGGTTGTTTTATTTTTATGAATTTTCAAATGGAGGAGATTTGGTGTTTTCAATGGATGTTGAAGGCTTTTTTTGACCAATCTGGGCTTAGAATAAATCTTAGCAAATCAGAACTTTATGGTAGCCGCAATATGCAACTTGTTCATAAAAGGTTTCTCGTGTCGGCTCTCGGTGTACATATTGTGGAAAAGCCAGGCATTTATTTAGGGGCTAATCTTGCGTTTTTGGGTAAGTCTAAGGATATTTTTTCTTGTCTTTTGAAAAAGGTTCGAGCTAAACTCCAAGGCTGGAAATGCGGTGTTTTGAATTTTTCTGGAAGGTGTGTACTCATAAATCATGTGCTACACTCCATCCCAGCTTATTTGATGTCGGTCTTTAAGATGTCGTCGCCGTTCCTAAGTCAGCTTACAACTATAGTTAGGAGCTTTCTTTGGTATTCGAATCGATATAGTGGTGTTCGGTGGAAGAGGTGGACAACGGTATGTCTTCCAAAGGGGTGGGCCGGCTTGGGTTTTAGAGACTTGTTTTGCTTCAATCACGCTTTATTGGCTAAGCAAGCCTGGAGATTACTTCAGTATCCAAACTCTTTGTTTGCTCAGGTTATGCTGGGTAAATATTGTGCTGGTCAAAATTTTCTTCGGGTCAAAATCCCTCAGAGGTGTTCATGGGGGTGGCAGAGTATTTTGTGGTGTAGAGATTTATTACTTTCGGGTTTACAGTGGATGGTAGGTAATGGCAATTAGATGAACCCATTTGAGGACCAATGGATTCCTTCTCTTACTAACCCTTTAAAGGGGAGAGGACTCTTGCAACTTTTACCAACTATGCGATTAGAACATTTGATAGATGTGGAGAACCATTGTTGGAGATTGAATTTGATCAATCTTTTCTTCCCGGAAAGTTGCATTGATCATATCCTTTCTATCTATATTTCGTTTCATCATGGTGAAGATAAGTTGTTCTGGAGTCCGTTAAAGAGTGGAGAATACTCGGTGAAATCTGGATATAAACCAGCTTTATCTTGGGTTTATCCGCTGTATTGCAATATGCCGTCTCAGAACCCAATTTGGAAAAAGTTATGGATGCTTAAAATCCCTCCTAAATGGATGGGTTTTTTTATGGAAATGCCTTCATAGTATGTTACCTGTTCAATGGGAGTTAAGGCGAAGAGGGATGTTGGTCAATCTGCTTTTTGTTCGATGCCATTCAAGCGAGGAGACTCTCGAACATATGTTTTTCCAGTGCCCAGATTCCCAATGGGTGTGGCGGGGCTCACAGTTGGGGCTTGATTTTAGTCTCGGACAGCCTTTGTCTTTTTCTTGTTGGTTTCAAAATTGGCTCGAGCAATTTGGTGATGATGATATAATTATTCAATTGGTGGCCTTGCTATGGGCAATTTGGATACAACGCGATAACCTTGTTTTCAATCAAAATGTATAGTCTTGTTCTATACCATTGAGTTTGCTAAAGAGTGTTACACTTCGGCTATATGTGGCAATGTTTATAAATCTAGTCTCCCATTATAGCACCTAAATGCCCTTGACTCCATCCAAGTTTCAAGTGAAATGTGTGTCCTTCAATCGACAACAGGTTCTGCCATAGATTTGGAGGAAGACATAGCAACGTGGACCTTCATTATAGATGGATCATGGCGGGCAAAGGGTTTGCGAGCAGGTGCGTCATGGATCTGTTACGATGCTAATTGGAGTGTGGTGGGGCAGCATGCAATGGCTTTACATTGTTCTTGTTCTCCTCTCATTACTGAAGCAACTGCTTGTTTAGAAGCTGTGTGCTGGGCTATGGAACAACAACTACAACGAACGGGCTATGGAACAACAACTACAACGAATCAAGATTTTGACTAACTGCCAAGTTTTGTTTAATTTACTCCAATCTAATAGCTGTAATGATGATTGGTATGTAACTTCTTTAATTAGTGATATTTGGTATTTTAGTAAGTATTTTAGTTTTTTTAGTATTATCAAGGTAGGAAGGCATGTAATTTCCCCAACGCATACAGTGGCATGTACATAATACTTACCAATGATATTTGCTGCTTGTTTTTCGTCCTCAAAAAAAAAATAATAATATTAATAATTTCGCCTAATTTCAAGTTGAGTTCTATCTCTTCATATGAACCTGCTTCCTAGCTTTTTACCATGACACCGTTTTCTTCTGCATTTGGCCCGTAATAACATGCTATCATCGTTAAATTTTTATTGAAAATATCAATCATTAGATCAGGTGCTGGTGTTCCAGAACGAGAGGTTTCATTCAGATTCTACTTTGATGATTTAAAGTGTTTAGTTTTTAAGATTTATTAAGTAGATCATATTTAGGTATTGGGAGTATGAGGCTCTCGCTCTAAAAACCTCCCTTCCTCTCTCTCTCCCTCTAAAAACCTCCACTCCTGGGCCTCACTTTTGGCCGGCTGACCGCCGCCTTTGGCTATGGCGGTCGGCTGGCCCAGCTCTCTTTTGTGTTTGTGTGCTGCTTTTTGCTTTTAATAAACTTGATTCCCACAATGTCTTTCCACTTTGTTGTCTTTTTTTGTTTCTTTAAGGGGTGTTTGGGGTTGTTTGTTTTGTTTCATCAAGGGATATATGTTTTAGACTTCACCAGTCAGGAGATCTTTTTTCTCTCTCTAAAAACCTCCTTCCCAGGCCTCATTTTGGGCCACTCGGTCGCCGCCATAGCCAAAGGATGTTCACAGGGGTGTTTCGGTGAACGTTATGGATGGTCACTGGGTTGGCAAAGAGGACGATTTAGATCTGGCTAGGATATTCATTCGGGCGCTTCTTTGCGGGTGGAAGTTTGAGGGGTGTTCTTCATTCAGATCTATGGAGGTGTTTCGGTGCTTTTGTCGGGGGAAAGCATTAGTGTCGAAGATGATCCAGATTTGTGCATGATTTCATTCGAGCGCTCCTATGCGTATGGGAGTTTGAGGGGTGAGCTCCGTCCAGATGTGTGGTGGTGGCTCAGAGGTTGTTTTGATTAAGAGGAGGTCGGCGTTGGGTCGACAATATAGGGGCGGTGGATTAGTTTCAGCAGTGGGTGTGTTTTTAGTGTTTGGGTTGAAAAAGAAGTCGTTTCGACCACAGGAGTGGAGGTGACAGTTGGTTTTGTTCAGCTATGGCAGTGGGTCTTGCTTCCATCGGTGTGTCTGGCTTTGGCCAAGGTAGCTTCGGCCATGGTTGTTTTCGGACTGAGTTATTACAGGCACAACTACCAGCAGGTTGGTGTTGGACCGGCATACACAGGTTGCTCAGAATGCTTACCATGGAGCGTGGAGAGTGTGGGGGAGAAGAAAGGTGTTGAGGTAGACTGTAGCAGTGAGATGTGGTAGGTATGGGAAATTGTAACGATGGTGTGGTTGAGCATGCTGCTAAAGTGGCAGAGGTGGGATTGGGAATGGAGTTGTCTATGGAGGCAGAAGTGTGAATGGAGTTGTCTTAATTTTCAAGTGAAAGCTTTCTTTTTATGGAGCTGTCAGGCGTGGGTCTTGGAATTGGTGGTGTGGGCTGCTAAAAAGACTTAGTTTGGGTGGTGTGGGCATTGGGAGTGCAGCAACATAGGTGAATAAAATTTTTGGGTTGAATAGTAGTGTGGTTCGTTAAAAAGAGAAGTGCAGTTGCTTGGGTGTTGAGCAGAAAATTTTAGTTTGTTGAAAAAAGAAATGCAGGAGCAGCTTGGGTGTTTTGATTTTGGTTTTTGGTTTTGGGTTGTGTGGGTTGATCTTGTGGGGATTCATGTATTTTATTTTCTAGTTAAGTCATTCTTAACTCTTTTTTGTTTAAAAAAAAAAAAAACCGTGAGACCAAGGGGTTGGTTGTATGGATGCGAGTACCAGTTGTAGGGGTATTTCGTACTTTCCAAATCTCTCTCGATGCATGTCGTCTTCCTGTACTTTTAATTCCATGTTTTTAATGAAATTTTTCTTTGCTAATAAAAAAAAAAAGGAGATCATATTTAGAAAAAATTAAATTTATTAGATATTAGTAACTCTTTCGTCAAATAGCATTTGTATTTAATTTTATAACTAAAATTCTATTTATTATTTTTTTATTCAAACGTGATTTGAAGAAAAATATTACTGAGGCCTTGTTTGGCAAGTGTCCCTTTTAGCCAAAAAATCAAAAATTTACTAAAACAAATCAAAAAGTCAACAACTAATACTAAAAAATCAAAGATTCCCTTTTCTCTCTACTTTTTGCACATCTTTTCGTAAAAAGTCAAAAAGTCATTCCAAACATACTATTTTTTTTTACATCACATTTTAGCCAAAAAGCTAAAAAGTTACAAAAAAAACCTATTCCCAAACGAGGCCTGATATTCAATTAACTTGATTTTTTTTAAGCATATTTTAATCGACAAATTCTAAAAAATAATATTTTAAAATATCAAAATATAACCCTGTAGACGCGCCCGCGTGGGGCCCTCGCTACTACAGTTCGGACTCGATTTGTGTCACGGTTCTTAATCTTGAACCAAAGAGTCCAAATCTGGCAAATCGTTTTGAGAAAACAAATTTTAGGAAAGAAGTGCCAAACATGGACTACTTTGCCAAACACAGAGTCGCCACCTAAATATTTTTTATGGGGGAATTTAGGAAACCCTGACTCGGTGCTGAAGGCCACATGTCCGTCATCACAAGAGTTGTCTCGGCTCGGGAGCTAGGGTACGATCGGGGAAGGTCAGCTATGAGCACCCTCTCTCGCCCGATCCTAAGATCGGCCTCTACTAACCGTGATATCCGTTTTTGAAAACTTTATATGTTCTTATTCCATTTATTAGCCTAGAATTACTATGTTATGCGCACAACAAACAAGTATAGACTAGATTGCCTAATTCGGAAACAAGCATTGCATATCCGTTTGTTTTGAAAAGCGCTTTGGAATTTGCTACTCGCAAGTAGGCTAAAACACGGATTTCAACGAGTTTTTCCAACTCAAACAATCCAACCTTCACCCACAGGCATTCAAACAGTTTATCTCATATAAGCACTTAGCCACATGACAAACATACTGTCATGGAAACATTCACACGCATGCGAGATGCTAAAGTATAAATACTTACATCGTACTCCGTGCCAAAACAATAAACTAGTTAGCAAACATGCATGATCCTAGTTCATGTTAGAGTGGCTAATGCAACGCATGCAAAATGCAATTAGAGTAGGCTCGGCTAACCTAAGCATGGCATGTAAAATGCAGTCAATTGATGCACGTATTCAATTTGCAATTTGAAATACAAATGCAGTTAGCATGATGTACCGAGCCCGGTGCATGCAAGACAAATGTATGAATGCACGCATGCATTACATGAGGTATGCTAATTTAAACGTGCCCTAATACTAACCATCAAAGCAGGTAAATAAAAGAGAAGAAAGAAATGGGGATTGGAAGACATAAACACCACTCACGCACGCTTATTACAGATTTTCCCTCACTCGGAGGGACCAAATAAATAATACAAACTAATTAACTACGCAAGCTAATTAAAATATTACAAATTTCCTAATTAGCTAACAAACTAGTTAAGCTAAGAAAAATAGTAAACCGCCTCAAGAGGAAAGCCAAATGCAGCGCATGCTCGGATCCCGCTCGGAAGTGCACGGCCATGCATAGGCTGCCTCTGTTTTCCTTCTTTTACTCCTCTGGAGGCTGCCAAAACCTCTGGATTGCTTCTCTGGATACTGGAAGACATCACCGGCCGAGTGGGATTACCACCGGTAGTGATATATAGCTACCGGCCATCGGTGAAGCTATCGGCAGAGATAGGAGTGCCGGTCGGCACTTGGCACTGCCGGTCGGCAGAATGTTCCTGCAGAATCTGCAATTGATAGCAACAGAGGGCAAGGCAGAGCATGGCAGCACAATTCAAGGCATATATGCACCAATCATGTCCCTTATCATGTTTGTGACTCAAAGGGACATACTCCTTGGTTCTCGGACCATCAATCGCGCATTTCCATGCGTGATGGTCCAAGTGACCAAGTGTGCACATTTTGATGTTAAGTGTAATGCAAACCAACAAACCAAAGGGGTCCAATCCCTATCACTAAATCAAGGGACAAGACATGCATGTTCAATGCAACCTAGGCATGTTAGCTAGGGATGCAACATGGCAATGCAAGCAAGCAAGCAATGAACAAGCATACAAGCTAATGGTCATGCAAGACACGGTGTAATCAAAGCATGCGAAGTGTGAGACATGTAACAACATGTAAAGATTGGACTTAAACATGATTTGGGCAGCTCTAAAAAGGGCCAAAACAGTGGCCAAAAGTCAAGGAAGTGGAATCAAACATACATACACACATGCAAGTAAGTTGGACCAACACTTAGGCACAAATGCTCAAGCCTCAAAGGGCTACTTCTAAGCACATTTGAATAAGGCAATCATGGGCATATGGCATGCAAGGTAAGCATTGAAACTCATATTTGAATGGTGTCAAACCAAGCAAACAAAATAGACCAAGCATGCAATAGATGGCCCAAGTACTTGAAGCAAGTCAAAGAGACTTGAACCATGGCTAAGCCAACCAAGCCTCACAAGGCTAAGAGGACTTAAAATAGGTTCAAGACAGTCCTAGACCATGCAAAAGGGACTCTTAGATGGCATCTAAGTGGCTCAAATTCAAAAGCATGCACAAGTGCCAAAACATGGAGCATGCTACACAAGCTTTCAAAGCATTAAGGAAACATCCAAGGCAAACATACAAGCATGCTATAAGGTCTGAAATAACATGGTGGATAGTTCCAAACCACTAAATCAATGCAAGAATGCCATGCTATACATTCACACACTTAAGGCCAACAAGCCGGAATGCAAATGAGCTATACTAAGCATGCCAAATCCGACCCAAACAACCTAGGACAGACCTTAAACATGGAAAAATGAGCACAAAACCTTCACAAGGCTAAGCCTAAAACATGCTAGAACAAAGGCTAACAACCTAAGGCATATTAAGGCAATAACATGGCTTTACATGGTAGGTATGCTAAGCATGCATGGTGTACCAAAACCAACACACAACAAGGTTATATCATGGCATAATAAGCATGGAAAACAACCAAGATATGATCAATACACACTCTAACATGATACTCTCTCAAGAGGCCAAAAGGGGTCCTTTTCAAGGACAACAAGGAGAGGGGGTGGCCCTCCCCTTTTGGAGACTTCAAGGCACCATCTCCACCACTGAAATCCCTCAAGATTTCAGTGGTGAAAAGGCTCAAACACCAAAGTCTCGAAACTCACTCAAAATGGCTCAAAATGGGGCCTTTCAAGGCCTAAGAGGGGTCAAACACCTCCAAACCACAAAACACTCTTAATAAACAATCAAGAGGGTTAAAAAACAGAACTTTTTTGTATTATACACCAAGCTCAAAAACGATTTTAAGATAGGTAAAAATACAATGCAAGATTGGAGAATAAAGGGGCTAGTTTCTTACCCTTGAAGACCCCTTCACAAATGATGCTCCAACAGCCCTCCTTGGCTTGAAAACAGCTCCAAAACTTCAAAACCAACCTCTTAGAACCTCAGTAGCTAAGTGAAGGTGAAACACTATGTGTTTGTGTGCAATAGTAAGGCACAAATGCACTTTAACACACACAAGAGGGAGATATAGAGATAGAAAGTGTATGGTTTCTAACCCTAGAACTCAAAACCCTAAAAATGGCTGTCTAAAAATATCTTAAGTCTCTCAAGTGTCTAACCCTAAAGCCAAGAGACAAGGCTCTCTCTTATAGAGCCTTTTGTCTTGTAAAGCTTACAAGACAAGCTTCCAAAGAGGGAGATCCCTCCATACACGTGTATGGAGAGGAGCAAAAAGCAAGACAGTTGTGATAAAATATCTACAAAAGCAGATGCACAGTAGTCGGCCGGCCAAAGATGCCATTTTGGCAAAAAGGAGTGCCGACCGGCAACAAATGGTGCCGACCGGCAATATACATTGCCGATGGCAGCAAAAAACCAGCCAGTGACCTCTAGCCACTGTCGGTGGTGTGTGGGGATGCCTCACAAGGCATTTCCTGCCCCTCCAAGGCAAAACACAAGTGTTTGGTGCAAAACCAGACACAAAACGGTCAAGTTCAGAGATCCTGAGGCAAGGCGCACGTAGCCGAGACCTCCGGGAACTCCAAACGAACACAAACATGGATAATCACCGAGTGTTCAAACGGTGACGTCCAAGTCTTGAGGACGGTCAAAAATGGGGTGTCTACAGTTGCCCCTCTTTGACAGAACTCGAAAGTCATAACAATGACGGGAGTGAATGTCAAAGCCCAGAGACGACCCATTTTTGACAAGGCCGAAGACTCAGACAAACATGCAAGACAAGCAAGATATGCGCCCGAAGGCAGGGGCAAAATGCAAGACAATGCACAGAGCCGGACATAACTTATGATCATGCAAAGAAAGATGTAATGAAGCATACATGCGACAATTTTAAGCTAGCATACACCAAACTACACTACAATGCAGAAAGGATGTAAGAGAATTATGTAATTCTCGATACGCCTCACTCGGAGGATATAATACCTGTGCGGCTTGTCTGGTTGCACCAGCCTCGAATGAATTGTACATACAATATCGTGCCTGAAAAGAAAGCAAACTTAACAGGTACAATATTGTTAGCAACATGCATGACAATGCAAAAATGGATGCGAGATGATATGCAGTATATACAAAACAATGTATACATAATGCAAATAAAGATGCAATGTAATTGAAATAATGCAAACTACATGCAAGGCAATTGAATCATGATCCAATCGTGAGCAGTTCGAAACCACACAAATGTCAAATAGATTGATGGAGGTAACAAGTCTGTCTACCATAGAACGGTCAACTGAACTATGAGCATCGTAGACAGACACAAGAACAAGTATTGGGGGGGGGATTGACGTAAGTGGGGAAACAACCCGCTGGAGAAAGGACAATGATCCTAATGCCGGATGCAAAAATTACACTACAATGTAATATATATAGATATGCTGGGGAGATGGCAATGGATATGGCACGCGGGCCAAACCAAATCTTGCCTAGGTAAGGCATGTACACATACAAGCCACGTCTAACATTGAACGGTCTACTGAACTATGCTTCGACACGAGAAGTATGGGCACATACCAGACCAAGCTCAACATGGAAAGGCGCGAGCCATAGATGGAAGTGATGCAGTGAATGCATGCGATCTACAATGCAATGGATATGGCACACGGGCCAGACCAAATCTTGCCTAGGAAAGGCATGTACGCGTACAAGCCATGTCTAACATAGAACGGTCCACTGAACTATGTTTCGACACGAGAAGTATGGGCACATACCAAACCAAGCTCAATATGGAAAGGCGCGAGCCATAAAGCTACAACGCAATGAATGCATGCAAGCTACAATGCGATGGAAATGGACACAATGGATATGGCACGCGGGCTAAACCAAATCTTGCCTAGGAAAGGCATGTACGCATACGAGCCATGTCTAACACAGAAAAGGTGTCGCAACCCTCAAACCAACATACCAGCGTGGAATAGGCGTGCACACATGCAGAACTGTGCTTTAACGTGAAAAGTAAGGGCACATACCAGACCAAGCTCAACCTGGAAAGGCGCAAGCCATAGATGGAAGGTGATGCAATAAATGCATGCAAACTACAATGCAATATCTACAAATATGCAATGGAATGGATATTTACAAAATGCATGACAATGCGGTATGATGCGATCTACTGGGGGAAATGCAATGGATGCATGCAAGCTACAATGGAAATGCATGACAATGCACTATGATGCAACGGCTATGATTGCAACTTTTCCTATCTTACCAACAGGGCGATATACTAGGTTGGTTCAGTATCCAGAACTGAGGCGTAGACATGCCGCCTCAATCTATGGGGCTTCCATACAGATTTCAAGCCGAGGATACACCCCTGGGTATTTAAACCAGACTTTAGTCTCGGAACTCCCGAACCTTTGCGTTCTAGGCATAAGCCGTTCGAACTCTAGTTTCCACCATCCCAGTTGGTCTTCTAGGAACTCACCGCAAAGATAGACAGGTGGCTTTACCAGACCACCGAAAGTCGTTCGGGCACGACAAACACCAAAGGAATTGCACCTTCCGAGGATTTAGGGTCTCCTAGACCGGGATGCAAAATGTATACATGACAATGCATGTGTTTTTTTTTTGTTTTTGAAATGCAAATGATGTATAAAATGCATGTTGCATGGAATGCGCGACAACACGCGGCTTAAGATATGCATGACAATGCAAATTATCGAACTGCACACGTCAATGTGCCGAAGGTTTTGCACCTTCCAAGGATTTAAGGTCTCCTAGACCGTGCGTGTTTAAGGTCTCGCCAGACCACTGCAATGTGCATGACAATGCAAGTGGACTGTGCACCTCAATGCACTAAAGGCCTTGCACCTTCCGAGGATTTAAGGTCTCCTAGACCGGATATACCTGTGGCTTAAGACATGCCTGGCAATGCAACCGAACTGCACACATCAAT
The DNA here is from genome assembly GCF_055761805.1 of Camellia sinensis. NCBI lineage: Eukaryota > Viridiplantae > Streptophyta > Magnoliopsida > Ericales > Theaceae > Camellia > Camellia sinensis. The sequence continues at coordinate 56,108,648 of NC_138968.1, forward strand.
GTGCCGAAGGTTTTGCATCTTCCAAGGATTTAAGGTCTCCTAGACCATGCGTGTTTAAAGTCTCGCCAGACCACTGCAATATGCATGACAATGCAAGAATGAGGCGCGCATGCTAATGCTAATGACGACACACATGCCAGCGAAAATGTGACACGCATGCCGATGCAAATGAAGCATGATGCAAGATGATACAAATGAGACACGCGTGCCTCATAAGATGCAAAATGATACAAGTGTGACACGCATGCCACACAGAATGTAAAATGATACAAATGAGACACACGTGCCTCATAAGATGCAAAATGATGCAAGTGTGACACGCATGCCACACAGAATGTAAAATGAAACGAATGAGACACGCGTGCCTCATAAGATGCAAAATGATGCAAGTGTGACACGCATGCTACACGGAATGTAAAATGAAACAAATGAGACACGCATGCCTCATAAGATGCAAAATGAAACAAATGAGACACGCGTGCCTCATATGATGCAAAATGATGCAAGTGTGACACGCATGCCACACGGAATGTAAAATGAAACAAATGAGACACGCATGCCTCATAAGATGCAAAATGAAACAAATGAGACACGCGTGCCTCATAAGATGCAAAATGATGCAAGTGTGACACGCATGCCACACGGAATGTAAAATGGAACAAATGAGACACGCGTGCTTCATAAGATGCAAAATGATGCAAGTGTGACATGCATGCCACACGGAATGAAGACTTTGACAATTGGACTTATACGCTACGCGAAGCCGGTTCGTATTCAAAACAATGCAATGTACTAACAAGTACAAGTGAGGTGCGCAAGATAGCGCGAGAGGATGCATGCAAGATGCAAGTAAGGTGCACAAAACAGTGCGATGCGTAAGAAAGCGCGAGTGATGAATTGCACAAAATAGCGCGATTGATTTTGAAATGCACAAAACAGTGCGATTGATTTGAAATGCACAAAACAGTGCGATGCACTAAATAGCACGATTGAAATGCAATGCACAAAACAGTGCGATGCGCTAAACAGCGCGAGTGATTTTGAAATGCACAAAACAGTGCGATGCGCTAAACAGTGCGATTGAAATGCAATGCATAAAACAGTGCGATGCGCTAAACAGCGCGAGTGGTTTTGAAATGCACAAAACAGTGCGATGCGCTAAACAGCGCGATTGAAATGCAATGCACAAAATAGTGCGATGCGCTAAACAGCGCGAGTGGTTTTGAAATGCAATGCACAAAACAGTGCGATGCGCTAAACAGCGCGAGTGATTTTGAAATGCACAAAACAGTGCGATGCGCTAAACAGCGCGATTGAAATGCAATGCACAAAACAGTGCGATGCGCTAAACAGCGCGAATGATTTGTAATGCACAAAACAGTGCGATGCGCATGGGGCAACTTTTGAGTTTTGTAAAAGCCAAAAGGATACGAAAAGGATACACCTTGCATGAGTTTGAGTGCCACGCACTGAAGACACGACCCGAGGTCAAAACGGAGGCCGGTTGAGCATCGGAAACACACTGTTTTGCACTGTTTTGAGTACTAAAGGCCCTGGACCCCACACATAACTCAAACAAGGGTGTAGGAGGCTCCAAAATCACTGTAGGAGACCACCGGATGTCCACCGGCCATCAGAATAAATCGCCGGCCATCCATCGGCCATAAAAACATCTCACCGGCCAACAGCAAAACAACTCAAACAAACCACTGCCCATTTTGAACACTCTACTCGTAACACAGTGCTTGGTTTAATCTGCATACAGCCCACACAGCTCACAACTGATTCTGAACACTGTTTATTCTGAACTTCATAGCCCATAACACAGTATTCTTAGTTCATTCTGCACGCGGCGAAAACAGTTGAAAAGATGGAATACAAAGGTGGGATCGGCTGAAGTTGAAGCACACTCAGATGCAATCTGGAACCCACATGTTCACTGTTTCCAAGTGACCCGGGTTGAACCCCTGCGGTTTTACAAAATAACCAAACCTGTTTTACAGAAATGCGGAGAATGGCAAAGCACTCTGAGCACAAAACAATTTGAGAAAAAGGGTTTTCAACCGGGTATTGAGCCTACGACTGAACACAGTGAAAAGGACTCAATAATGAAAAACAAAAGGTAAACAAGCTAAACACAACGAGACACGCTCGGAACCGACTCAAAGCAAGAGTCAAGGTAAACAAAACAAAAGACACGACACACAGACGCGTTATATAAACGAGAGACTTCTCAGATCACGAGGAGCCAGTTTCTCCGGGTGTTATTTCCCACCCTTTCTCATTTGTGATTCTCACATCGCTTGGCACTCAGGCTCGGTTTTTCTCTCACAACCCTTTTGCTCACTTTTACTCTCAACTTACACCTCTCTATTCTTTATTCTCTCATTTTTCGTCCCTCCCCAAGATGGTTAATGAGTGAATAGGAAGTTGCGGGTTCATGCCCAATGCCGTTAGCTCACAGCTATTTCTTCTGGTGGGTAAAGTGCCCTCTTGGCAAGTACGTCAATGACGGGGGAAAGACAGAACGCCTGACTCAACTGTGCCCCTAGTTCATCATTTTGACCATTTTTTTCGTTTTTGCTTTCTGCTAAAACAGTTTTGATCAAAATGAGAGTCGGATTAACGTACTTGTTCGATTTTTGATTTGAAGACCATGCAAGTTAGGCTGTAAGCACTGAAAATTTTCCCTTTTGGGTCCAAGACAATGGTCCAGTTTTGGAAAACGAAATAGTTTTCGAGAAAATAGTCAACCTCAGTAAAAATTTTCAAAAACTATTTTTGCAAACAGTCAACGCTCAACGAGCATGGAACTTACTCTTTGAGATGCGCAACCTCGGATCGGAGGCAATGGAAAATTGCCCCTGGCTTAAAAGGGGGGTGGATGGATGGCAACGGAAAGTTGCCCCTGGTTTGAATGGCGTCTCGCGACGGCTCGTGGCAACGGAAAGTTGCCCCTTGTTTGGACGGTGCCGCAGCAGTCCGCAAACAGTCTTCATTGGCGGTGGTCGAACTCTTGGATACAGAGATGACGAAGATGGTCACAACAAATATATGGACACAATCACCTTGGAAGGTGTTGGCGACTAGACTTTGGGATGAAGTCGAAACCATTGCATGGACTGAGACGCTATGAAAGCGTTGGGGGCTGGACTTCATGATGAAGTTGCCTACGTATCCCAAACATGGGAATCAAGCCTTACATAGTTCCGGTTAAGGTACACTCGGGTATTTTAACCTTCACTTTTCAGGCTCTAACTTTTGCCAAGGCGCCCGATGCGGGTTTTCGACCTTGCGAGCTTCTTTTCATTTTCTTCTTCTTTTTTTTTTTTGCATTTTCTTTTTTCTCTTTTCTTTTCTTTTTTTGTATTTTTGTATTTTTTTGCTTTTGCTCTTTTTTGTATTTTTCTCTTGCTCTAACTTTTTCCTGGGTCGCCCTTCCGGGTTTTTGGCCCAGCGAGCCTCTCAAAGGGTAAAAGTGTAACAAGTCCATGCCAAATGGTTTTTGAAGTTGAAGCCTCTCTATGTCCAGGAGAACGGCTGTTGCAATGATTTGCGGAAGAATCCATTGTGGTTGCTCCACGAGCTTCTTCTGGTGAGATCTAATCTTTTTTATTCGGCTTTGGTGCCTCTTGTTCGAGGGCTGCTTCTAATCTGGCCACACGGGCCTTGCATGACATTTGACCGTTGAACTTTCTGAACGGGTTCGAGGCTTGAAAGGGACGGGTTGAATCTTGAGGCTGAGAGCGATCCTAGGCTGCACAATCTCAAGAGCGGTTCCACACAAGTCTTCACAGGGGCGTGTAAAACATTTGTTTTTGAAAGTTTTTAAGAAAGCGACGAATCGCTCGTGCCGAAGATAGTGTGGAACCAATCTGGATCAAGCCAGGGTCCTTCCCAGTACTCACGCTGACAAGCATGATTTCATTCATAAAAAGGCTTAGCATGCCTCTCTTTTTCTTAAAATGATCAAAATTTTGCAAAACCCGAGGAATTCCTTCCTCTTCGTTTTTATCACCGCAGTGCTCGAAAGAGGTTTTTGAAAAACTTAGGTTAATGCAAAGAGTTTGGCGCGCAGGAGAGCAGGCGAGATGTACTGTCAACCCAATCAAATTCTCTGGCACTTATACCGAAAGCAAGCATGAAAGTGAGATAGCAACAACTGTTTCATTCAGATTTGTTGGTGTAACTGGCCCCTCTGCAGAAACAGACTCAAAAACAAAAATAGGTAATTACAAGACAAAACGGTGTTCGAGGCAACAACCCCAGAATCACCTGGTATTCTATACAAAGGGGATTGACTCGATACAACAAGACAGACCCTTAAGCAAAAAAAATTGACTCAAGACAAAGAGACAGACTCAAAACAAAAGACTGACTCGATACCCAAGCCAGGATTTACAAAGCTAGCGTTCACAGCCACTCAAAAATGCATGCCAGACGCCACATTCAAAATACATCCAGATGCCGCCCTCAGGTGGTTCACCTTCTGATTACATACTTGCAGTATCTGTGTCCTCAAAATCCAATAACTGGGTAGTAACGGACTTGGCGGAGGTAGGCGGGAGGATAACCTCGTTATCAATCAAATCTTGCACCTCATGACGGAGGTGGAAACAATTGTCGGTTGCATGGCCTGTCTGCTGGTGGTACGCGCAGTACAGAGCAGCATCATGCGTAGCGGGGAGATTCTTCGGGAGAGGCCGAGGCTCCAAGGGTTTAAGGTGCCCCCTCTCGGCAAGGATCTGAAGTGCCTTGGACAAAGGCATATAGAGAGCATGAAAGGTCCTGCGCCCCCGGGGTAGGTACTTTGGGGTCTGAGCGCTCTTACTAGCTGCACAAGCGAAAGGGTCGGTAGGCGCCACCTTGGCTTTCTGATCTTTCCCAGGTGCAGGGGCGGGAATAGGAGGAACTGTCTTGGCATGACGGGGCCTATCCCGATTTTCTGACTGACTCGAACTACCCTCAGGCGGAGTGGGGAAAGCATCCTCCACAGTTTTTGCCACAACTGCGGATATCTGTTGCTTGTTCATCCCCCCGGCTTTCAAAGCCTCGACTGCCCACAGTAATTGTTCAATGGGATCGGCATCTGCCTTCATTTTGTCTTTTCTTCTGGCCTCAGCCTGATCGAGGGTTTGAGTTGATGTTGGCATGTAATTGCCATAGCTGGAGGCCATCTCCGGTTGGCTAAGTTCATTCACAATTTGCCCCAACAGCGGGGGCTCCTGGCGTACAAAACTCCCGGCATATGGTGCGGCTGGAGGTGAAGCTGACATTCCGTAGGCGAGATCCGCCACAAACCTCTGGAGATCACCTATTATCCCCATTAGCTCGAATGTAGTAGGCTCGCGAGCCTGGTATAGTTGCGGGGCCCAAACCGGGTGCACAACAGGCGACCTGGGTGGATGTGACACATCAGTGTTGGCCTCATTTTGCAGAGTGATCCCTTGCTCTAATGCAGCCGTCATAACCACGATCTCTTCCGAATTCTGTGTCATCATAAGTTCTGCCTCAGCAAAGGGGGAGCACTAGCTATTCTGCACCAACTGTCTGAACTGAAAGAGACAACAAACAGCATTTCAGCCCAAACAGATCAAACACGGGTGTATCTGAACAACTGTACTCTACTGCTGATCACTGTTCCCAGAAATCACTGTCCCGAAAACCGAACCCGATACCCACAGATAACTGATTCTCATAACTGACACTGATGTCCTCAGGTCTGATACTCAATCTTGCAAACTGATATGCATTTTCCTTGTAGAAATACACTCTAAAAGCACATAGCAAGTAAAGAGAGCCAAAACACCCCTATGTTGGGATAGGGTTTCCCTGTCCTATTTTGTCAGGAGCTAGGGTTTCACTATGCACGCAGCAGTTTTCAAACAACCTATCATCGGGTAAGCAACCTGTCCTAACTTGGGATGGTCACTATGGGTCCGAATATGCACTAGGTCGAATGGTCGAAAAGGGTGCCCCGGTAAAACCGGGGTTTGTGTTCCCATGTTGTCAGAGCCCATAACCGGTCAGCCTTGTGGTCATGCCTTGACAAGACAAGCCTCCGGCAAACCGTTCAGGAATGGCAGATGGCAAACACTGTGTTCCTAGGCGCACCAATGCACATGCAATGCAAAGAGACACATAAGTGTAATCAAAACAGGATATCACGAGTTCGAGTCAAACTCTCTAAATCCCCAGCAGAGTCGCCAGAAACTGTAGACGCGCCCGCGTGGGGCCCTCGCTACTACAGTTCGGACTCGATTTGTGTCACGGTTCTTAATCTTGAACCAAAGAGTCCAAATCTGGCAAATCGTTTTGAGAAAACAGATTTTAGAAAAGAAGTGCCAAACATGGACTGCTTTGCCAGATACAGAGTCGCCACCTAAATATTTTTTATGGGGGAATTTAGGAAACCCTGACTCGGTGCCAAAGGCCACATGTCCGTCATCCCCGGAGTTGTCTCGGCTCAGGAGCTAGGGTACGATCGGGGAAGGTCAGCTATGAGCACCCCCTCTCGTCCGATCCTAAGATCAGCCTCTACTAACCGTGATATCCGTTTTTGAAAACTTTATATGTTCTTATTCCATTTATTACCCTAGAATTACTATGTTATGCGCACAACAAACAAGTATAGACTAGATTGCCTAATTCGGAAACAAGCATTGCATATCCGTTTGTTTTGAAAAGCGCTTTGGAATTTGCTACTCGCAAGTAGGCTAAAACACGAATTTTAACGAGTTTTTCCAACTTAAACAATCCAACCTTCACCCACAGGCATTCAAACAGTTTATCTCATATAAGCACTTAGCCACATGGCAAACATACTGCCATGGCAACATTCACACGCATGCGAGATGCTAAAGCATAAATACTTACATCGTACTCCGTGCCAAAACAATAAACTAGTTAGCAAACATGCATGATCCTAGTTCATGTTAGAGTGGCTAATGCAACGTATGCAAAATGCAATTAGAGTAGGCTCGGCTAACCTAAGCATGGCATGTAAAATGCAGTCAATTGATGCACGTATTCAATTTGCAATTTGAAATACAAATGCAGTTAGCATGATGTACCGAGCCCGGTGCATGCAGGACAAATGTATGAATGCACGCATGCATTACATGAGGTATGCTAATTTAAACGTGCCCTAATACTAACCATCAAAGCAGGTAAATAAAAGGGAAGAAAGAAGTGGTGATTGGAAGACATACACACCACTCACGCACGCTTATTACAGATTTTCCCTCACTCGGAGGGACCAAATAAATAATACAAACTAATTAACTACACAAGCTAATTAAAATATTACAAATTTCCTAATTAGCTAACAAACTAGTTAAGCTAAGAAAAATAGTAAACCGCCTCAGGAGGAAAGCCAAATGCAGCGCATGCTCGGATCCCGCTCGGAAGTGCACGGCCATGCATAGGCTGCCTCTGTTTTCCTTCTTTTACTCCTCTGGAGGCTGCCAAAACCTCTGGATTGCTTCTCTGGATACTGGAAGACATCACCGGCCGAGTGGGATTACCACCGGTAGTGATATATAGCTACCGGCCATCGGTGAAGCTATCGGCAGAGATAGGAGTGCCGGTCGGCACTTGGCACTGCCGGTCGGCAGAATGTTCCTGCAGAATCTACAATTGATAGCAACAGAGGGCAAGGCAGAGCATGGCAGCACAATTCAAGGCATATATGCACCAATCATGTCCCTTATCATGTTTGTGACTCAAAGGGACATACTCCTTGGTTCTCGGACCATCAATCGCGCATTTCCATGCGTGATGGTCCAAGTGACCAAGTGTGCACATTTTGATGTTAAGTGTAATGCAAACCAACAAACCAAAGGGGTCCAATGCCTATCACTAAATCAAGGGACAAGACATGCATGTTCAATGCAACCTAGGCATGTTAGCCAGGGATGCAACATGGCAATGCAAGCAAGCAAGCAATGAACAAGCATACAAGCTAATGGTCATGCAAGACACGGTGTAATCAAAGCATGCGAAGTGTGAGACATGTAACAACATGTAAAGATTGGACTTAAACATGATTTGGGCAGCTCTAAAAAGGGCCAAAACAGTGGCCAAAAGTCAAGGAAGTGGAATCAAACATACATACACACATGCAAGTAAGTTGGACCAACACTTAGGGACAAATGCTCAAGCCTCAAAGGGCTACTTCTAAGCACATTTGAATGAGGCAATCATGGGCATATGGCATGCAAGGTAAGCATTGAAACTCATATTTGAATGGTGTCAAACCAAGCAAACAAAATAGACCAAGCATGCAATAGATGGCCCAAGTACTTGAAGCAAGTCAAAGAGACTTGAACCATGGCTAAGCCAACCAAGCCTCACAAGGCTAAGAGGACTTAAAATAGGTTCAAGACAGTCCTAGACCATGCAAAAGGGACTCTTAGATGGCATCTAAGTGGCTCAAATTCAAAAGCATGCACAAGTGCCAAAACATGGAGCATGCTACACAAGCTTTCAAAGCATTAAGGAAACATCCAAGGCAAACATACAAGCATGCTATAAGGTCTGAAATAACATGGTGGATAGTTCCAAACCACTAAATCAATGCAAGAATGCCATGCTATACATTCACACACTTAAGGCCAACAAGCCGGAATGCAAATGAGCTATACTAAGCATGCCAAATCCGACCCAAACAACCTAGGACAGACCTTAAACATGGAAAAATGAGCACAAAACCTTCACAAGGCTAAGCCTAAAACATGCTAGAACAAAGGCTAACAACCTAAGGCATATTAAGGCAATAACATGGCTTTACATGGTAGGTATGCTAAGCATGCATGGTGTACCAAAACCAACACACAACAAGGTTATGTCATGGCATAATAAGCATGGAAAACAACCAAGATATGATCAATACACACTCTAACATGATGCTCTCTCAAGAGGCCAAAAGGGGTCCTTTTCAAGGACAACAAGGAGAGGGGGTGGCCCTCCCCTTTTGGAGACTTCAAGGCACCATCTCCACCACTGAAATCCCTCAAGATTTCAGTGGTGAAGAGGCTCAAACACCAAAGTCTCGAAACTCACTCAAAATGGCTCAAAATGGGGCCTTTCAAGGCCTAAGAGGGGTCAAACACCTCCAAACCACAAAACACTCTTAATAAACAATCAAGAGGGTTAAAAAACAGAACTTTTTTGTATTATACACCAAGCTCAAAAATGATTTTAAGATAGGTAAAAATACAATGCAAGATTGGAGAATAAAGGGGCTAGTTTCTTACCCTTGAAGACCCCTTCACAAATGATGCTCCAACAGCCCTCCTTGGCTTGAAAACAGCTCCAAAACTTCAAAACCAACCTCTTAGAACCTCAGTAGCTAAGTGAAGGTGAAACACTATGTGTTTGTGTACAATAGTAAGACACAAATGCACTTTAACACACACAAGAGGGAGATATAGAGATAGAAAGTGTATGGTTTCTAACCCTAGAACTCAAAACCCTAAAAATGGCTGTCTAAAAATATCTTAAGTCTCTCAAGTGTCTAACCCTAAAGCCAAGAGACAAGGCTCTCTCTTATAGAGCCTTTTGTCTTGTAAAGCTTACAAGACAAGCTTCCAAAGAGGGAGATCCCTCCATACACGTGTATGGAGGGGAGCAAAAAGCAAGACAACTGTGATAAAATATCTGCAAAAGCAGATGTACAGTAGTCGGCCGGCCAAAGATGCCATTTTGGCAAAAAGGAGTGCCGACCGGCAATATACATTGCCGATGGCAGCAAAAAACCAGCCGGTGACCTCTAGCCACTGCCGGTGGTGTGTGGGGATGCCTCACAAGGCATTCCCTGCCCCTCCAAGGCAAAACACAAGTGTTTGGTGTAGAGCCAGACACAAAACGGTCAAGTTCGGAGATCCTGAGGCAAGGCGCGCGTAGCCGAGACCTCCGGGAACTCCAAACGAACACAAACATGGATAATCACCGAGTGTTCAAACGGTGACGTCCAATTCTTGAGGACGGTCAAAAATGGGGTGTCTACAAACCCCCATGTGGACCTTATCAGTCTCAGGGTTACAATAACCACTCTATTTCCGACAAACAATTTATGGTGAGAAACGCCATAACCAAAGAAAACCTAGTCACTTCTTGTTGCATGAAAGAAGGCGGCATTAATGGAGAAGGGAAAAGAGAGTCCAAAGCATGAAAGCAAAGGCCGGCGCTTGGTACTCTTTCCAATCCCGTTGCAAGGACATATGAACCCCACGCTTCAGCTTGCTAACATCCTTCACGCCACAGGCTTCTTCTCCATTACAATCATCCACACTCGCTTCAACTCTCCCACCATATCCAGCTACCCGCACTTCACCTTCTGCCCCATCCCAGACGGTTTGTCGGAGACCGAGAGTGAAGCTTCCACATCTGATACCATCGCTCTCCTCTCCCTCCTCAACACCAACTGCGTCGCCGCCTTTCGGGACTGCTTTGCTGGACTGGTGTTATCTGGTGTTGAGGAGGAGGTGAAGGAGCCCATTGCTTGCTTGATAACAGATGCTATATGGCACTTTTCACAGTCTGTTGCAGACAGTCTTAAGCTCCCAAGGATTGTATTGAGGACTAGCAGCTTGTCTTCCTTTCTTGCATTTGCTGCTTTGCCTCTTCTGCTAGAAAAGGGTTACCTCCCTAAGCAAGGTCTGTTTGCATTTTAACCTCCATCTTTCTTTCTCTGCCTCTCTTCCTTCCTTGCTTCGCACTAAGATTGTTGTGTTTGGATCTTCAATTTGTGAGGGGAAGGAAAAACTTATTGAGTGGAAATAAAAAAATTGTTTTTCTTCTCTTGCTTCTTTTTTTATTATCACTAATTTAAGATCCAAACACAAGTTTAGGAGAATCTGTTGTCATACCACACCACCACTATTATTATTAGACTAAGCAGTCGTTGGGTAATAACTTTTTTAGTTGTTTTTTTTTATTTTTTTAACTTTTTTAGTCCGAGATTTTTTTTAGTTGTTTGGTATTCTTGTTTGATTTTTTTAGCCTTTTGACTTTGGAATAACAAAATTGCCCTTAGTATAGAATGATATTTTTTTGACTTTTTGTTTGTAAATTGTATATGGAATAGTTTGGTACTTTTATAACTTTTTTGTCTTTTTGTGATTATATAGCCCAAGATGAAAACCAAACCAAGGCTGAAGATACACGAGCAAAAATTCTATACAAAAAGGAAAATGGCAATGCTTAAAGAATAATGTCGCAAGATTTTGAACCTATCACTTTTAAACCCAAAAAATAAAAATAAAAAAACACTCATTTACATGTTTTGTTAGTATTGAAACCGTCATTAACCATCACAGCGTGTTTTTGTTGGAAGGGAAGGGGGAAGCTAGGAGTGAGAAGTGACTCTTCTTGTTTAGTTTTAGTTTGTAAGAGGTGTTTTGGAAAGATGATTAAAAATAATTTTTAATTTTTTTTAAATTTTTTTTGTGAGAGAGAGTAGTGGGTTAAAAGTTGGAAAGTGACTTTTACCTCACTTTCTAAAATAGCCCTAAGTATCATCATCAGTTTATATTAGGAACACATCAGTTTGATGAATGATTCTATATATAAAAAGATTATAAAAAACAAAAAAAAAGAACAATTAATTTTCTTTATTATTATGGATGGCCTTTGTCCTGGGCTGCTAGTGAGGCTATCAGCAGCCACAAACTGGGAGTTTGATTCACATGTGACATATGCTGGACCATTGTCATTTCCTCTAACAAAATGAGTTGCCATGCACTGTTTTTATATTCTTGTCATTTTTTTTTTTTAAAAAAAAAATTTAATTAACAAATAGCAATTGCCTGGAACTTTTACTTGGAAGATTTTGTAAAACGAATATACTTGTTGGCTACATATTTTGTATAAGCCAATTACAATTCGACGCGTGCCAGAATAAGGGTAATACAGGAAGACTATTCAAGTCTTCGATCATGATCGTACACGTGGCAGTTGGTATTGGTTATTACGAGATCTGAGTAGCATTGGATCAGCAAAGGGATGCAAAGTGATGTGGTTTCAACGGTTACTCACATTCAAATTCAAAATTAGGAGGGAAGCCTAACTGCAACTGATGGCATAGTGGAGCTAATTATAAGGCAATATGATCAACGATCATGGAGGAGCAGTTCGACGGTTGAAAATGCAGTTTGATGGTCATCCTTGAGAAATATAAATAGCAGAGAAGGCCCCAGAAAAAAACCCCAGACTTAGATCCAAAAAACCAGTCTTATTCTACTTTATTTCCTTTCCAGTTTTACATTTCCTGTTCTTTACATTTCTGCACTTTAAAATTTCTGCACTGCACTTCATTTATAGGAGTAGTTTCAAGTAGATTGTTGCTGTAAACCTCTACGAGGCTGAGTTTGGATCATTGTAATTTTTTTCATTTTAATGAAATGCTTCAATTGTTCTTCTTCTAATTGTTATTTTGCTTAATTTTCCTAAATCAAGCCACCAGTAAAAGTCCTCTTCATTGAGGCTGAAAGAACTAAAACACAATCGTCTGATAATTGGTTGGCAATTAATTTTCTATAAGGACTGATTGATCCTTGCTGGCACACTCGCAATTACAAAAATAACCTTCGAAAGCCAAAAAGCCAACATATATTTTTGGCACGCCCAGTGGGACTAATTGAAATGGCTAGACGTAGGAGACAAAGAGAAAATGAACGCTTGGAAGAAGGTGTGGAAGGAGAGGTAGAAATACCTAATCTAGAGGATAATGTGACAACACATCCTATGGAGACACCTATTTTATTAGAACTTGTGGTCGAACAGACCAGCACTTCGGAACAACTACTACATTTTCATAATATTGGACGAGGCCAAGGAATTGGACCATTCACTGTTCCATCTACTCAGCCGATAAATCCATGGGGTGGCCTAGTAGATGCTATGGGACAGCAGTTAATGAACACAATGGAAAGATGGGCAACATCCTTTTTGGATCGAATGAATACCCATCAACCAACAAACACAAAACACATGGAGGAAATTTCAAATATCCCTCAGCAAAGATTGGCTAGAGATAAACAACCTATGCAAATTAATAGACATTCTAATGGTCAAACTAGTAATCAAAACTATAAAAGACCATCACCCCAGTCTTGGTATGAACCTATTTCGAGGCCTATGGTAGGCCAAAATGCATCAGTACTTAACAGTGAAGCCATGCAAGTTGGTGGATCTGGCCCAGTACAAGAAAATGGCATAAGAATGGTCCCAAATCCCATATTCGAAGCCATACCTGGCACGAGAGGATTTACTAATCCTTTATTCAAATTTATGCCCGGGGGGTTGGAAGGTTTTCCTACAAATGGAAGAGACACAACACCTATTCCAGCACCTTTCGCAGGTCCTTTCGTAGGACAAGCTCAAAGGGTTACCCACACCCCCAATAGCAACCAGCACCACAGGGACAACCAGTCCCAAATATACCACTTTATGGACCAAAAGGACCCCAGGTACAAGGTTGTCCACCAAACCCTGTGTTTGTTCCTCCAGTAGTGGTTCAGCAGGCACAAAATATGGTCCCTAGGGACCAAATTGCTGATATTGTTAGAGAGATGTGTGGACCGATGGCTCGGGGGGTCCAGACTCCTGTGTACAAGAAATCGTACCCAGAATGGATAGATATGGTACATGAATACCCAAGAGGTTTCAGGATACCAGATTTTGCCCTTTTTTATGGGAATGGAAACCAGTCAACAGTGGAGCATATTGCTAGATTTGCTGCTTAATGCGGTGAATTCACTAATAATGACTATATGACGTTAAGATTATTCCCAAATTCTCTAACTGGGGGAGCATTTGTATGGTATATTAACCTTACACCTGGCTCTATCCAAACTTGGCAACAAATGGAAGAGGCATTTCATGCCCAATTCTTCTAATCGGAGCCAGAAGTTTCCATGGCAGACTTGGCAAAATTGAGTCAAAGGCCTAATGAGAAAGCTACTCAGTTTATTGCCAGATTTAAAAGAGCACGAAACAAATGTAGGGTCATCCTACCAGAGCCAGAATTCGTGAGATTGGCTCAAAATGGCTTAGAGTTTAGGCTTCGAAAGAAGTTTGACTCGACTGAGTTCAGAGACTTAGTGGAACTAACTTATAAGGTGCCTAGGTATGAAGCATTACTAGAGGAAGAACAAGATCGAAATAATGCATCGTACAAGACATATTATAGAGATCCTAATTATGAGATCGATGCAGCAGAGATTGTGGGGAAAGAACCTATGATCTGTGAAGCATTAATTCATAAGGATACAACAATTGACCAACAGTTTAAAAAGAAAGACCTTCATAGGAAATACTTTTTCGATTTAACTAAGGCAGATGACATTTTTGATCATTTGCTTGCGGCCAACTTCCTTAAGTTACCAAAGGAGTCAAAATTCCATCTTCAGATGAACTTAAAGGAAAAGTATATTGTAAATGGCACAATTCTTGGTCTCACTCAACTAAAAATTGTATTATTTTTCGAGACAGGATCCAAGAACAAATTCGGAAATGAAGTTTGAAATTCCTAACCAAAGCAGAAAAGGCCATGGGGATCGACAGTAATCCATTTCCAGAAATTGGAGAGCTGGCAGCCAATGTCATTATGCCAGACTTCCAGAACTTGTCCTTGAAAGAATTGGAAGAAGTCAATGTGCAGATGCATGTTGCCAACCAGACAACTATTAAGAAAGACACTGAAAATCTACTAGCTATTGGACAAGGTTTCTCATACCAGAGGGAAGACTCTGATGAAGAAGCACTAGATGACGACTTTTTAGAGGCAGCTGTAATGCAAAGGATGTGTCCCAAGTGCAGACTGAGCTATAAGTGGTTGAAAGGGCTTCCAATTGATGGGAAACAATATTACAGAGATGTGCAGAGACACCCTAAACCAACCAATGCTTATAACAAAAGGCTATATCCAACTAGTGGTAGGCAGCAGCCATTAATGGTTGAGCTAACAGCCGATAGAATGCATTCTAAAGGCACGAGACCTTTATATGAGTCCAGGCCACCTAATTATTACAGAATGGAGAGCAGTCATTCTGAAAGGAGACTGGAGAAAGGTTCAGTTTATAGGATCAAAGCTAGAGATTGGCCCCCTAGACCAGCCTCACGTAGGACAGAAAGTGGCCACCTTCATCAAAGGCCTGAGTTAGGCCCAAAACATGAAGTCAGAACCAAGCAGTGGCCTTTACAGCCAGCTTCGAAGATGGCATCGAAGGAAGAAAGGAATAGTTCAACATCTGGGTCAGTAAGTTCGTGGGTACCTGGAGTTCCAGATTGGTTTGTCATGCAGAACAAACCTAGGGAGGTATCTACCCAAAGAGATGTTGTTGGAAACCAAGGTAGGATGGTCAAACCTCCTTTGGTGGCCCCAAACAATTGGGTATTGCTTAAACACCCAAAAACAAAAGAACCAGATATGGTCCCAGTAATTTCAAGATCACAAAGGAAAAAGATTCAGCTTAGGTACACTCAGTATCAGAAAGACCTGAAAGAAAGTGGAGAGAGCTCTTCATTGGTCCAAACAGAAGGAAAGAAGAATCCAAAGTCAGGCCATACTCCAAAACCAACTCTACAAGGAAAAATGGACTGCAGCAGAGAACAATTGGCCAAAGTTCACTCTGAACTAAAAGCCAGAGAGAAGTCCAGTTTAGCAGGATTGGAGAAGGCTTTGATGGAGAGTGATAGCGAGACAGAAGAAGAAGTTGGCCTAGGCCAAAAGAAAGGAATGGTTGAGGAAGAAATGTTCGAAACCTTCATGGCTGAACAAGCATTTTTGGTTGAAAAGCCAGTCGGAAAAGGCCATTCGAAGGAGTCTGTTAGTAATGAGGTGCCAGAATGCAGCATGGAAGATGCTTCTGAAGTAACTGAACAAGGTGGCCAAGAGGAGAAACAGGCACAGACGGCCATCCAATTTGGCTCAGTATCAGTGAATATGGTATACATACTACCGCATGAATTCCAAGCTGGAGATGAGAACCAAGAGGGGCAAGAAATTGACCCAATTCCAGTCTCTAGTGAAGACTCACAAGTGAGTAAGGTGTAAGATGAATCCGGAATGGCTACCCCAATGGAAAATGAATATGAAAGTGAAGAAGAGGTGAGTATTAACCTCTCATATCCTTTTGAGTATCTCTCGAACTCTATGACACAGCATGTCAAGCCTTTGTATATCAAGGCCTTCTTCGATGGGATACAATTGAACCAAGTCTTGGTGGATAATGGGGCAGCAGTGAACTTACTACCGAAATCTTCCTTGAAGAAACTAGGGAAAAGGAACCCCAGGTTAATCCCAACCAGCACAACCATTGCTAGCTTCGCTGGAGACAAACAGATGGCTTAGGGAATTCTGCTCATTAACTTGAGTGTGGGAACCAGGGACTGCATGACAGCATTCTTCGTTATCGACAGCAATGCTAAGTACAATGCTTTACTTGGCAGAGATTGGATTCACACTAACAAATGTGTGCATTCCTCGTTGCATCAGAAAATAATGATGGCCTTGGGCAATGGAGAGACAGAGGAAATTGATGTAGATCCTCAACCCTTCATAGCCTGTGCAGACTTCGCAGAGGCCAAATTGTATATTGAGGGAGTGACACCACTCAGTATACTGAGGAAACCTGATGGCTCAGCCGAAGTGACGGCTGATGAGGAAGTGACACATCTGAAGCACTTAGTCCAGGAAAGTATTGATGAAAAGGTTGTCGTTAAGGATGACAATGATGCCTGGTTGTAGGCAAAAAAATGAAGCACAAGAAGCCAAGTCTTTGACTCTAATTAAGTTTTCAATATTGGATGTAAAATCAATAGTCCAGAAAGTGCAAGAGCAAGAGAAAGAAGCCATGATAATTGGCTGTAAGCAGGAGTAGCAACAGGCTAGAGTTTTGGCCCTTGATAAATACCGTGCATTGGGCATTGAAACAAAAGTCCAGGAGATACAGGAAGAAGAAGCCTTATGGACAGACTTTGTCTATGAAGAGGAGGGTAAAGATGTTGAATTAAGGAACCTCGGAGCAGAACAAAGCAAGAAGATTGCTTCGAAGGCAGAAGGAATCAAAGAAGAAGCTTCAGTAAGTTCTCAGGCACAAGACCTCTTAGAAGAAGTAAATATAGGGGAAGGTTCTATACAACAGCCCACCTATATAAGTGCTTGTTTGAATGCTCTGGACAGGGACCGGTTGTTGGTTGTTCTGAAGGAATATAAAGATTGTTTTGCATGGTCTTATAATGAACTACTAGGATTGGATAGGTCATTAGTAGAACATAGGCTCCCTATGAGGCCTAATTTCAAGCCATGCAAGCAAAAACCAAGAAAAATGAGTCCAGAAGTGATTCAGAAAGTTAAAGAGGAAATTCTTAGACTACTCAAGACAGGTTTTATTAGGATAGCCAGGTATGTTGAATGGCTATCCAATATTGTGCCTGTAGTTAAGAAGAATGGTAAAATGAGGGTATGCATTGATTTCAGAAACTTAAATCTAGCAACTCCAAAAGATGAGTATCCTATGCCTATAGTAGATTTGTTGGTAGATAGTTTAGCAGGGCATCAAATTTTATCAATGATGGATGGGCACTCTGGTTATAACCAAATCTGCATTGCAGAGGAGGATGTCCACAAGACGGCATTCAGATGTTCTGGGAATATTGACACCTTCGAATGGGTCAAAATGTCATTTGGTCTGAAGAATGCTGGGGCTACATATCAGAGGGCTATGAACACTATCTTTCATGACCTTATTGAAGGGTATTTAGAGTGTTATATTGATGACATTGTAGTTAAATCCCAATCCATGGAGGAGCATCCGTTTCACTTAGAAGCAACTTTTGAAAGAATGAGAAAGTTCAAGTTGAAACTCAATCCTCTTAAGTGTGCTTTTGGCGTATCATCTGGAAACTTTTTGGGCTATGTAGTACACAAGAAAGGAATACAGATTGACCAGAATAAAGCCAAAGCCAAAGCCATCATTGAAACCAGACCTCCATCAAGTAAGAAAGAATTACAAAAGTTCCTTGGACAGGTTAATTTTCTTCGAAGATTCATTTCTAACACTACATGGAAAACTAAAGTATTTTCTTCCTTGTTAAGGCTAAAAGATGAAGAGGAATTTGTGTAGACAACAGAGCATCAAATTGTTTTCACAGGAATCAAAGCCTACTTGGCCAACCCTCCAGTACTGATGTCACCAAAGGGTGAGAAGTCCTTGAAATTATACATAGCTGTAGCATAGGATTCATTGGGAGCTTTCTTAGCCCAAGACAATGAAGAAGGCAAGGAGCAAGCTGTTTATTACCTTTGTAGGTTTTTAAATTCTTGTGAATGTAAATACTCAGATGTAGAAAAGTTGTGCCTTGCATTGTATTTTGCTGCAATGAAATTAAGATACTATCTTTTGCCTACAACTGCCTTGGTAATTGCAACCACAGATTTGGTTAAGTATATGTTATCTAGACCTATGTTGAGGAGAAGAATTGGCAAATGGGTACCAGCCTTATCAGAATTTCATTTAGAATATGTTCCCCAAAAGGCAGTAAAAGGACAAGTTTTAGCTAATTTTTTGGCAGACCATCCATCTCAAATAGAAGGCCAAGAGATAATGGAACTTGGTATGGCTAGTGTTGAGCCATGACAAATGTGGTTCGATGAATCAAAAGCCAATGGCCTAATCAGAATTGGTATAGTGATTAAGTCACTGTAGACGTCCCCGAACGCCCCGGGAGGATGGGTCCCGTTCTGTTCATTTTGGGGTCACTACAGCTCAGGACTCTAAAATTGTCACGGTTCTAAGTCTGAACCAAAGAGTCCAAATCCGGCAAATCGTTTTTGAGAAAACTGATTTTTTGAAAGAAGTGCCAAACATGGACTGCTTTGCCAGATACAGAGTCGCCACCTAAATATTTTATTTTTGGGAAATTTAGGAAACCCTGACTCGGTGCCAAAAGGCCACGTATCCGTCATCACCAAAGTTGCCTCGGCTCGGGAACTTGGGTACGATTGGGGAAGGTCACTTCGTGAGCACCCCCGCTCGCCCGGTCATGGACCAGCCTCTACTAACCATGATATCAATTTTTGAAAACATTGTGAGTTCTTATTCCAGTTTATTAGCCTAGGTTACTATGTGATGCACACAGCATATAAATGTATACCGGGTCGCCTGAATTGGAATGAAACATTTCATGTTTGTTTTTGAAAATGGTTTGCTACCCGCAGGTAGGCTTTAAAACATTTGATGATTTATTCCAATTTAAGTAACCCAACCTTCACCCACAGGCATTCAGGCAGTTATATCAGATAAGCACATAGCCTCATGGTAAGCATGCTATTCATGGCAGTCACTCACACGCATGCAAGGATGCTAAAGCATAAAACTTACCGAGTACTCCAAGCCAAAATAGAAACTACGTTAGAAATCATGCATGATCCTAACTATACAGAAATGCCTAATGCAACGCATGCAAAATGCAATTATAGCAGGCTCGGCTATTCTATGATGGTATATGAAATGTTACAACTATCATGTATTCAACTTTGAATTTGAAAGTACAATGCAGTTAGTATGATGCGCCGAGCCCGGTGCATGCAATACAGATGAATGAATGCAAACATGCTGTCATACTGTATGCTAATTTAAATATGCCCTAATCTAACCATCATAAGCGGATAAATAAAAGGGAGAAAGACGTGGGGTTGGAAGACATACATCACACTCACGCACACTTATTACAGTTGTGCCCTCGCGCAGAGGGTCCGAATAAATAATACAGTCCGAAAAATATACAAATTCCTAATTAATTAATAAATTAACTAAGAAAGCAAATAAAACTGGCGTGCAAGCCAGGGACTGCCTTGCTTCTGATGGATGATGCATATCCGGGTTGTCTTGCGCGGAAATCCACCGGAATGCCCCAATTAGCCTCTGTTTACACCTGTTCTTGAAATGCGTGTCAAGCCCCAAAAAGTTGTTGATTCTTCGTTTTGCTGCAACAGAGAGCAGGAAAGGGGCATAGCAATGTATTTGCACAGATATATGCATGTCTCGATCCTCGTGCCACCAATCACGCATACCGAGGCATGATGGCCGAGGAGTCGAAATGCACAACTCAATATAGGATGAATGTACATGAAACTACAGCTAAAACCTAAATCCATCATGGATAATCCAGAGTGTCGGTGACTGGGAAATTGAGACACATTCCGTCACTCGGAGTACGAAATGTACCTCGTTTCCCGTGTCCGGGCTAACTCCTATTCCGGACACGATGCAATATGCATGATATGCATGAAATGCAACTAAGATACAATCCTAACATACACAATGCTATGGAAATGAGATGCCTCGAAATGCGTGCACGCGGGCACGCAAACTGAGAAAATGACAGAATGCAATCTAAGATACAACCTAGTATGCACAATGCAATGGAAATGATATGCCTCGAAATGCGTACACGCAGGCACGCAAACTGAGAAAATGACAGAATGCGATGAAAATGAGATGCCTCGAAATGCGTGCACATGGGCACGCAAACCGAGGCAATGACAGAATGCGATGAAAATGAGATGCCCCGAAATGCGTGCACACGGGCACGCAAACCGAGGCAATGACAGATGCAATGTAATGACATGAAAACATGACATGGACTTATACCAACATGAGTGAGCCTCAGCCACACTCACATAGGATGCCGGCGGATAAAAATGAGGTGCCCCGAAATGCGTGCACACGGGCACGCAAACCGAGGCGGTGACAGAATGCGATGCAAATGACATGAAAACATGATATGGACTTATACCAACATGAGTGAGCCTCAGCCACAATCACATAGGATGCCGGGCGGATAAAAAAGAGGTGTCTCGAAATGCGTGCACACGGGCACGCAAACCGAGGCGGTGACAGAATGCGATGCAAATGACATGAAAACATGATATGGACTTATACCAACATGAGTGAGCCTCAGCCACACTCACATAGGATGCCGGCGGATAAAAAAGAGGTGCCTCGAAATGCGTGCACACGGACACGCAAACCGAGGCGGCAGCAGAATGCGATGCAAATGACATGAAAACATGATATGGACTTATACCAACATGAGTGAGCCTCAGCCACAATCACATAGGATGCCGGGCGGATAAAAAAGAGGTGCCTCGAAATGCGTGCACACGGGCACGCAAACCGAGGCGGTGACAGAATGCGATGCAAATGACATGAAAACATGATATGGACTTATACTAACATGAGTGAGCCTCAGCCACACTCACATAGGATGCCGGCGGATAAAAAAGAGGTGCCTCGAAATGCGTGCACACGGGCACGCAAACCGAGGCGGTGACAGAATGCGATGCAAATGACATGAAAACATGATATGGACTTATACCAACATGAGTGAGCCTCAGCCACACTCACATAGGATGCCGGCGGACAAAAATGAGGTGCCTCGAAATGCGTGCACACGGGCACGCAAACCGAGGCGATGACAGAATGCGATGCAAATGACATGAAATGGATAGCAATCATTCTAATGGAATTTCAGCACTAAAATATGGGGGAAACCAGTCCCGAAATGAAGCGAAATGACATGAAATGCATGGAATTGTCCCAAAATGCGAATTTAGGCACCCGAAATGGCCTATAGCTATGCCAAACATGCACAACATGGACATGCAATGCAAAGACAGAAGCTAGACAGTCCCAAAAAAGGCACTTTCACAGTTATAAACATGGCCAAACAGCAAGCATAGGTATGGCAAAAATAGCATGCAAGAATAGGGGCCAAGAGAGGGGTAATGAAGCAAGTGATATAAGAAAAATCCAAACTGAAAAATTTCCTTCTACAACACTGAAGAGGGACCAAAAATATGAATATTTACAGTATATGGCAGCCTCAAAATCAGTATACAAACATGATAGAAATGTGATGCAAAATGAGGCTCAAAAGTGGCTATAACATGAGATATGCAAAATAATCACCAAAAAGCCAAAGACCCTTAATAAAACATGTAGAATGGGCCAAAATAAGACTATTTCCAGAACTGTAAAATGGCCAAAAACAAAAGCATGGTAGGCTAACTAAACATGCAAGAATAGGGAATAAAAGAGAGATATAACATGAAGTGGCATAAGGAGGTCCCAAACCATGAAAGGACCTAAATGAAACATGAAGTATGGACCAAAATAAGCACTTTTTCAGAACTGTAAAATGGCCAAAAACAAAAGCATGGTAGGCTGCCATTGCATGCAAGAATGGGGAAGAAAAGAGGAGTATAAAGGTAGGTACAACATGGAAGTGCCAAATGGTGTTGAGCCCTTCTTCAATGTTGAAGAGGGGCTCAAAATAAGCCTAATATCAGTTTACAACATGCTCAAAAACAGATTGCTCGTGGGTCAAAAATAGCATGCAAAATTATGACATATAAGAGGATCAATGAAGCAAGTGTATCATAGAGGGCTCAAACAGGGTTGAGCCCTTAATGAAAAGTGAAAATGAGCTCAAAAGAGGGCCCTTTTCAGTTAGGGCCGGAGCTTGAAACAAAAAGAAAGTGAGGCTTACAAATGGATCAAGAAAAAGGGTCAAAAGAGGAGAAGTATCACTTACCCTTGAAGACTAAGATTTTTGTTGCTTCTTGGATCAATTTGCAGCTCCTTTTGCCTTTGAGAAACCTTCCTTGTTGCTGGAAATGAGGTGGTGGTGGTAGAGCTTGGTGGTGTAGAAGAAATGGTGCTTAGGGACTTAGAGATTTTTAAAGAAATGAGAAGTATGGAGATGGAGTTGTGTATGGAGGCTTGAAGAACAATTTTTCTAACCCTTGTAAGTGAAGCCACCAGCTGGTTATAAGGGTCCAAAAGGAGGTGTAAAGGTGGGGGAAAAGGAGACAAACTTTCCCCCACAAAATATCCCCCGGATAAATATCTTTTCTGCGGGATAAAGCTCCACAGCTGTAAAGTGAACAGTGCCAAGATCTCGGCCGGCCTGTTACTTTTGCTCCAGGTGGCCGGCCGGCCACACCCCCTAGCCGGCCGGCTAGGGGTCAAAACGGTCAATCAGATTTTCTGGCCGGCCACCAACTGGTAGTGTCCTCCTATGTGTGTACAATACAACCTTGTGGTTAAAATTCCAAGAAAGTGGGTCCAAGGGGTTCAACATTAGCTCGGAAAGAGGGGTTCAAAAGGGTCAGGTAGCATTAATGGCCGGCCACCAACTTTTAGGGTCCTCTCATGTGTGTACATCACAAATATGTGGTTCAAAGTTCAAGAAAAAGGGTCCAAGGGGTTCAACATTAGCCCAGAAGTGTGAAAAACGGGCGCCGGAGGGCGTCGGAGGATGTATAACTGGTTGCTGCAACAATTGCTGGCCTCCCACCCTTCAGTGACCTCCCCGGTGATAAAACAGAGGTACCTGCCAAAAATGAACGAAAACCGTTGCAAAACGAATGCTCGGGGGCCAAAACGCGCAGTTCGGGGCCCCGGAAATGGGCTGTTAAGCACCGAAAGTGGCGTTCGGCCACGAAGTGGGTTTCTCAGACCCCAGTGTCCCTTGAAAGGGAGTAAATAGGATGTATGCCAAAAACCAGAGCAATAGGAGATGGTTAAGCGGTCCCGAACCGAGGCACACGGCCTACAGTCCCGAAAAACCGGAAACCGGACTCCGAAATGGGAAAAATGGCCTACGGCCACCAAATGTAGCCTACGGCCACTGAGAGATGGTCTACAGGACCTCTCCCTCCCCTCAGGAAAAGAAACAAAGAAAATCGAGTCTGGTTCGCAAACCGAGACAAGGCACAGAAGAGGGTTCGGAAGTCCGGAGGCAGGGCTCACGGCCGCAACTCTGAAACTTCTGAACAAGCACATTATGCAACATCACCAAGTGCTCAGTCGGTGACGTCTAAGTCTTAAGGTCGGTCAAAAATGGGGTGTCTACAGTTGCCCCTCTTTGACAGAACTCGAAAGTCATAAGTGACGGGAGTGAATGTCAAAGCCCAGAGACGACCCATTTTTGACAAGGCCGAAGACTTAGACAAACATACAAGATAAACAAAAATGTGCCCGCAGGCAGGGGGCAAAATGCAAAGGATATGCAAAGAGCCGGAGGTAACCCAATGATCATGCAAATGCAGCAAGCTGTAATGAAGCAAGTGTTCGCAAATAGATGCAACAGTTTTAAGCAAGAATGCAAAGCAACAACTACATTTCATGCAGTTAAGAATGCGGAGGATTATTCAATCCCCGCCACGTCTCACACGGAGAAGATACGATACCTGCGCGATTCGTCTGGTCGCACCAGCCTCAATTAAACCGTACATACAATATCGTGCCTGCAAAAGAGAGAAATGGCAACGAGCACAATATGCTAACAACATATATTTAATGTGATTCCGAAAGTTCGACACACGCAGTGTTGATGAGTGAATGCATCGCAATGCAAGAGTGGAACATGCGCGACAACGTATGCTCAAACATAGAGGTATGCCAATATCAAGAAGTGTGTATAAAAATGCAAGTATGCGCATGAGAATGCAAGATAATGTGACACGAGCATGAATCAGGGTGCCCGTTTGTCATGAAATAATGAGTACGGAAACGCGTGTTTCGGCGAAGGCAACTCGATCGCGGCCTCCGATCCGCTTCCCTGAAAGGTTACAACTCATTCAAAAAGGATACATTTTGATTTTGATGAATGATGATGAGACATATGTCAGAGCTTGAAGCTGAAGTCCCGGCGGAGCTATTTCGCGACCGGAAGTGTACTTTTCTTGAACTTTTTCAGGTCCCGGGAACTCCGATCTTCCTCAAAATTTGCAGGGAGCTAGGTGAGCATGTGGGGGACATGGCCGGCCGTTTATCTTCCCAAGGGGAGGTGGCCAACCGGTTTTCCATAAAGTAGATAGCTGGCCAGCCAGTTATCCAAAAAGCAGATAGCTGGCCGGCTAGAAAAGGGGGCTGGCCGGCCATATGCCAGATCCGAGGGCAGTTTGGTCTTTTTCTCCTCCTTTTTGCATGCTTCTTCAACCAAGACCTTGAGCCTATATAAGGCAGCCGAGGTCCCTTCATTTCTTGCCTCCTATACCACTTTCTTCTCCAGATCTGAGTTCCACACGCGTTTTCCAACACCCCGCGCAAATTATTTTCGCAAAAATATTCAGTTTCAAGCACTTTGAAGCGATTAATTTTCGGTTTCGGAGCTGCTTTTCGCATTTTCGCCACTTGAGGTAAGTGTGTCTCAATATTTGGAATATTTTCTCGGGAGTTGACTTTTGTTGACTTTTTCATTTCCTGAGAGTTGACTTTTGTTGACTTTTTCCAATTTTGGCTCATTTTGCTCATTTTTGCTCCCTTTTGCAGATCTTCTGGAAAATGGCGGGTAATTCTCCCCACGGCGGAGGTTTTCCAGGTGCCGGAGATGATTTCGATCCCATGACTCTACCCCCGAGGACCCGACCTTTTATTCCCGGGAGGTACCGTCCGCCAGCACACGTCCTCCCTCGTGCTGTCTTCCGTCACTTCACTAGCTTTGACGAGCGAGCACCCGTGGATCTGCTTCTCCGAGAGCCGGAGCATCACCTCTCTCATGAGGCCCGAGAGGTATTTACTTCATTTTCTGTATCTTTCGTACATTTCGCACCTTTGCCATGCTTGAACACGCAGTTTAACTTATTACATAGTACTTTGCTTGCATACTGAACATGTAGTTTCAACATTCGAATTTCTGAACACTCGGCTCATTAATTAATTGCGAACGCACAGCCCGCATTAGAGCACATGGCTCAAACACTGATTTGTCGAACGCACAGTCCGAATTCTAAAGTGAACACACAGCCCACACTTTACATTTTCTGAAAACACAGCCCAGATTAGATAATGAACACACAGCCCACACTAGTTGAAATTTGAACACGCAGCCCAAACTTTAAATTTTCTGAACACGCAGCCCAGATAGATAGTGAACACGCAGCCCACAATTTAACTGAAAGTTGAACATGCAGTCCACAATTTAACTGAAAGTTGAACACGCAGCCCAAACTTCAAATTTTCTGAACACGCAGCCCAGATAGATAGTGAACACGCAGCCCACAATTTAACTGAAAGTTGAACACGCAGCCCAAACTTCAAATTTTCTGAACACGCAGCCCAGATAGATAGTGAACACGCAGCCCACAATTTAACTGAAAGTTGAACACGCAGCCCAAACTTCAAATTTTCTGAACACGTAGCCCAGATAGATAGTGCACACGCAGCCCACAATTTAACTGAAAGTTGAACACACAGCCCAAACTTCAAATTTTCTGAACACGCAGCCCAGATAGATAGTGAACACGCAGCCCACAATTTAACTGAAAGTTGAACACGCAGCCCAAACTTCAAATTTTCTGAACACGCAGCCCATATAGATAGTGAACACGCAGCCCACAATTTAACTGAAAGTTGAACACGCAGCCCAAACTTCAAATTTTCTGAACACGCAGCCCAGATAGATAGTGAACACGCAGCCCACAATTTAACTGAAAGTTGAACACGCAGCCCAAACTTCAAATTTTCTGAACACGCAGCCCAGATAGATAGTGAACACGCAGCCCACAATTTAACTGAAAGTTGAACACGCAGCCCAAACTTCAAATTTTCTGAACACGTAGCACAGATAGATAGTGAACACGCAGCCCACAATTTAACTGAAAGTTGAACACGCAGCCCAAACTTCAAATTTTCTGAACACGCAGCCCAGATAGATAGTGAACACGCAGCCCACAATTTAACTGAAAGTTGAACACGTAGCCCAAACTTCAAATTTTCTGAACACGCAGCCCAGATAGATAGTGAACACGCAGCCCACAATTTAACTGAAAGTTGAACACGCAGCCCAAACTTCAAATTTTCTGAACACGCAGCCCAGATAGATAGTGAACACGCAGCCCACACTGATAGAAAGTTGAACACGCAGCCCAAACTTTAAAATTTTCTGAACACGCAGCCCAGATAGATAGTGAACACGCAGTCCACAATTTAACTGAAAGTTGAACACGCAGTCCACAATTTAACTGAAAGTTGAACACGCAGCCCAAACTTCAAATTTTCTGAACACGCAGCCCAGATAGATAGTGAACACACAGCCCACAATTTAACTGAAAGTTGAACACGCAGCCCAAACTTCAAATTTTCTGAACACGCAGCCCAGATAGATAGTGAACACGCAGCCCACAATTTAACTGAAAGTTGAACACGCAGCCCAAACTTCAAATTTTCTGAACACACAGCCCAGATAGATAGTGAACACGCAGCCCACAATTTAACTGAAAGTTGAACACGCAGCCCAAACTTCAAATTTTCTGAACACGCAGCCCAGATAGATAGTGAACACGGAGCCCACAATTTGTACACGGCTTATTCATTTCATTGACACACAGCTCATTCATTGTACTGGCACACAGCTTATTCATTGTATTGGCACACAACTTATTCATTTCATTATTGACACATGTATTCATTCTGAATGCAGGTTTGTTCCCGCAGTGTGCGGGGGTATGGTTCCACCATCGCGCGGGACTGGTACGCTGAGCTCCCGGAGGGCGTCCGAGACTTAGTAGACTTGGCAGGGTTTGGGCCCTTCTGCGTCGGGTTGTCACGTTGTCCTGCCAAGAGGACACTGATGGCAGCATTGGTAGAGAGATGGTGGGACACCACCAACTCCTTTCATTTCTCTGCTATCGGGGATATGACCATGACCCCTTTTGACTTCGCTGTGTTGACTGGCTTAGACATAAGAGGTTGGTCCATCCCCTATGATGAGGATATGGGCGAGTGGGAGGCCGCTTGGATGTATCTATTGGGGGCTCGCCCGCCTGTTGACAGGGTCTCCGGGAGAGTACGATACACTTGGTTCTCTTCCCACTTCCGGCGGGCGGAGATGGTGCCTGAGAGTCCCGAGGAGACGGAGCAGTACGCCTGTGGTTTCCTTATGTTCCTCTTCGGGACTACCCTGTTTGCCGACAGAGGGAACACAGTTGGGTTATATCTGCTGAGCGCTCTAGTCGACCTATCACAGGTCAGTAGATATGACTGGGGTGGTGCCGGCCTGGCTACCCTTTACTTTTATATGAGCGCGACCTCCCGCGGGTGGGGCGATTTACTTGGCGGCTACTGGAGAGCCTGGGAGGTACTTTTCTGTCCCCTTGATTTGCATTTCTGCTTCTCATTACTTGTACATTGCACACACGGCACACTTTTTACAGTCTGTATTTTGCTCTCAGCATTTCGTACTTACATTCTGCACTGCTTTTCTCAGCTATGGGCCTATGTATACTTTCCATCATTAGCCCCAAAGTTGGAGGTGGTAGGGATTCCCGTGACCCCATATTCATTGGTATTCGAGGGCCCGCACCAGCCGAGACCTCGAGAGACCCTCATTTACCTGCGACAGTACTTTGACACTGTGCGACATTCAGAGGTACCTCAGAACTTTCAGTTCTTTTCATTTTCATCTTTGATTTAATCTGTATATTCTCGATTTCTGATTGGTTTATGCATTTATCATCCGCAGATCACATGGCAGCCTTGGGCGTCCCTGGGTGATGGTCTCCGACTTCAGTATACCGGAGGGTCAGACATCTCCCAGTATAGGGTCCTGCTTGAAGGGCCAGTTGGCAGGGCCTGGTTTCTGGGGGAACGCTTTCTGCGCCAGGTATGGGGGTATTTTTCTCAGGATCCTCCCGCAGTACCCCCAGCCAGTATGCGGACTGCTGACAGGCTCTCTTACTCGGAGGTAGTCGGCGCCATGCTGGGTAGTGATGCTTTACTACATATTGAGGAGGGGGACTACGCCACTTACCGTCACATATACTTGATGCCTCCATTGACGGGAGCTCGTATCCCGATGATGAGGCCCGCCGGTTTGTCATCCTCGGGCCAGGCTCAGGCTCGGGCTGCAGACGCCCCTTCTACTAGCAGGGCTGGTACATCTAGAGGTGGGAGTAGACCGGTTCCTCCGATTCCGTCGACTTATCCTCATCTTGGATGGCCAGATATGCCGACTGAGTTGATGGCGTGGCAGTATGGGGCTATCTCTCCGACCCCGATCCCACTAGAGCCTCCGATGCCCAGTGATCGATACGCCATTGATCCTGACTCACCGCTGGTATGCTCCACTATTTTTCATTCATCATTCAGATGTTTAGACATTCCTTTGTTCACTGATGATTATGAACTCATTTTTGCAGCCACCGCGAGGGTACATGGAGGAGGTGGTTGGATTGGTGGCCACACTCGAGGGCATGTCCTGCGTAGGGAGGCACAGTTGTCTGTCGCGGGCATTCAGGTACCCTTCAGTTTTCTGGCATTTATCATACTTCTGATGACATGCTGATTTCTACTGCATCGATAAACTACTTGTGTAGAGCACATCTGACACACACCCCACTTGTACACTGTATTTACATGCACTTACTTCACGTAGCCTTTGCTTGTATCTGCATCTGATGTATATATTTGGACTGATGTATTTGAATTGAACTCTTTGTTTTCAGATGCCTTCATGGTCCGGTCAGCCGCAGGCCAGGCCATCTGGGCCTCCTTGGGGAGCTGGGCCGTCTGGGCCTTTTTAGGGGGCGGGGTCATCTCGGCCTTCTCGAGGAGCCAGGCCATCTAGGCCTTTTCGAGGAGCTCGAGGAGGGTCTGTCCGCAGACGCAGGGCTCACATTGTAGAGGTAGAGCCTGATGAGGAGGAGGAGGATGCTGAGGAGGAGGAGGAGGCTACCGACCGTCAGTCAGAGACATCTGCTGAGAAGGGGGGCTTCGGTTTTGGCTCGGGGAATAGAGGCGAGGCTGAGGGGGATCCTGAGGATGACAGCTCCGACTCAGATGATGATGATGGTGCGGAGATTGTCCCGCAGAAGAGGATGAGGAGTGCTTCTCGTTCCCGCTCTCGAGGACATTGATGTTGCTATTTCTTGCTTTATTTTTCTTTTTGCTAGTAGTTTGTAGCACTTTGCACATTGTTAGGCAGTTTTATTTTTTGTAAAACTTGTACCTTTGTTTGTTGTAAAGCATGATGAAATGAAATAGCTTTTGAAAAGGTGTTTGTATTTTAAGCATCGTATCGCATCATTTATTTTGCACAAGAATGAAATTGAATGGTAACGCGCATTGTGTAATCACCAAGTCAGGTAGTGAACCGACGCAACAAACTAAGCAACGCAACTTACTAAGATATAACAGGACCTTAGGAAGTTTACAACTCGATAAGCAAAAATGCAACAACATTAATAAACAAGACTTTAAACAAAGATTGCTTAAACAGAGAGCAATGACTCAAAAAAAAAAAAAAAAAAAAAAAAAAAACACGTCCGCTCGACAAACAACTCGATAAGCAAAACAACAACTCGATAAACAAAACTCAACAACAACAGAGTGTATTTCTGACGATCTAGGCATCGGAACGCATCCGAAATGAAGGCCTTTGACTCTCCCGTTGCATGGAAATGTTTGAAACTTTCCTCGAAGGGTAAAACAGGGCCAGGGAGATACACTGCAGCATTGCTGGCCACCTTTGGGGGCCGGCCGGCCATTTTTGTGGAGAGAGACAGCTGGCCGGCCAGTTTTGCAAAAAGTAAATGGCTGGCCAGCCAGAAAAGGTGGCCGGCCGGCCAATTAGTCCTGCAGCCACCAGATTTTTGACACGTGTCCCCGTGAATAGTGTTTTTCCTTCTATAAAAGCCTCAACTTCGGGAACATTCATTTCATCTTAGTTTTAGACAAAGATGGAGGTGTTTCTCGCAGAAAATGTCATATCTTGGATCTCTTCTCTAGATGGCTCGGAAAAGCTGAATTTCCGGGGTTTCGGCTTGAATGCACTATTCACGCTGAGCCGTACTCCGCTACAGCTTCCTTTTCTCCATGCCGCGGCAAGGTTCTGGAATCCAGTGACGCATGTTTTTAGCTTTGGCGGCCAAGAGATGTGTCCCACTTTCGAAGATTTTCAGGTTTTGATGGAGTCTGAGTGCTCTGAAGTGATCTTGCCCCAGCTCCGTTTTGGTCACGCCCAGGCTTTAGGGCGGATGTGTGGGCTCACGGCGCATGACGCTCGATCTCTGATCTGCAGTGGGGAACTGGACATTCTCGGCTTGATCCATCGCTTTTCCGACGCCGGTGACCGCAACAACCATTATTGGCAGGGTTTCCGGCAACACGCCCTCTGCTTATGTTTGTTGTCTCACTTTCTGCTTTCCTCGGGCTTCGGCGGGGCGAGCGTTCGCCTGATTGAAGTCGCCCAAGGTTTGAGAGAAGGAAAGAGCTGTATTGCCACGACCTTGGCCGAGACACTGATGGGCTTAGATTCCGTCTATCACCGGGAGGCGTCTAGGTTCGCTGGGAGTCCACTGCTACTGCAGGTAATGTTTCCCACCCAACCTCACATATATATTTGCTCACATCACTCGACCCTCAGGCTCGTTTTTTTTTTTCTCACAAAAACCCTTGTCTTACTTTTCTCTCATCGTACATCTCTCTGTTCTTTATTCTCTCATTTTCCATCCCTCCCCCAGGTATGGTTAATGGATAAGTTGCAGGTCGTGGACTCTTGCCCGGCCTATTCAGCTCGAGGCTACTTCTTTCGGCAGCGCTTAGTCAATGCTCTTGACGAAAGGTGGTGGTTCGATTGGATGTGCAATTTGTCCGCAGACGGCATTGCTTGGCGTTGTCCTTGGCTCAACCTCCCGGCAATGAGCTATAGTATGTCTCGGCTGATTGGGATCCAATTGATTGGTCTAACCCACTGCGTATTCTATTTTCCGTTCCGGTTCCTGCGTCAGTTTGGTCATGATCAGACCTGCCCACCGGAGGGGATTGAGTACCCAGCCGCTTTCCCGGTCCGGGGTGCACAGCTTGCCCGATATGCCACAGCATGGAGGACGAGAGAGCTCCTGGCCCCTGCTTCTTCTTTCAGTTGCACTTTGTCCGATGAGTGCGTGGATTGGCTCAATGAAGAGGCACAGGTTGGGCCTAGCTTGGCATCAGATGCTTCGTCCAGCTCTAGGAGGGGACGCAGAGATACTTGATTCCACTATGCCCCAAATTTATTGCTTATTTAGCATTTTCAAGTTTTCTTTACGAATGTACCAAAAAAAGCAACCTCAATTGTAATGCAAGAGCAAGAGAACTCTATTTTGAAATCAATGAAATTGAAAGTTGTGGTACTGAAAATTTTCCGCTTTTGGTCCAAAAATGGTCTTAGTCATAAAAAGATTAATTTGAACAAAGTCAACTTTTATTAAAACTTTTCAAAACTATTTTCGATGTGGATCAGAATTGGACACGCCGAAAATCTGTCACTGAGATGCACAACCCCAGATCCCTGCAACTGGAAAGTTGCCCCTAGTCTGAAGAACAATGCGGCACTCCATAGCAACGGAAAGTTGCCTCTTGTCTGAGTAACTTTGCACCGTCGCGGCAATGGAAAGTTGCCCCTAGTTTGAACAGCACTGTACCGGAGATCACGATAAATGCTGATGGATAAAGATGACTGAGATGATCAAAATGGACAGAGTTGATCGGGGAAAAGTTTATGGCTGAACTTCAAGGTGAAGTTGCCTACGTATCCCAAAGATGGGAATCAAGCCTTACGTAGTTCAGGCTTAGGTTCACTCGAGTATTTTCACTCTCCTTTTGCGCTCTAACTTTTGCCAAGGCCGCCCTTTGCGGGTTTTCAACCTTGCGAGCTCAATTTTTATATTTTCTAATTTTTTTGTGCTCTGACTTTTGCCTAGGTCGCCCTTTCGGGTTTTCGGCCTAGCGAGCCTCTCAAGGATAGTATTTCTTCAACTTGTCCATATTGATCGGTTGTGAAAACTCCAAGCCATCTAGATCCATCAGAACCACAACCCCACCTGACCAGATAGCTTTGATGATGTAAGGACCAGTCCAGTTGGGTTTGAACTTGCCCCTCGGGTCGTGGATGGGAGCTCGGTTATCTTTGAGCACCAAATCTCCTTCTTTCAGATTCCGGGACTTAACCTTCTTGTTGAAAGCCCGGGCGATTCTGCGTTGATAGCCTTGGATGTGGTACAGTGCTTTCAGTCTTCTTTCATCAAAGAGCATGAGTTCTTCGAATCTGCTTTGCTGCCAATCTGCTTCGGCTATCTGGCATTCAGCCAATACTCGTAACGACGGAACCTCAATCTCAATGGGTAAAACAGCCTCCATTCCATAGACCAATGAATATGGAGTCGCTCCAGTAGAAGTTCTGATTGAAGTCCTGTAGCCCCACTGAGCAAATGGCAGCTTGTCTGGCCAATCTCGATAGGTTTCCACCATCTTCTGCAGTATATGCTTGATATTCTTGTTGGCGGCCTCAACCGCTCCGTTGGTCTGCGGCCGGTATGTAGATGACTTATGAAAAGCCACATTGTATTTCTCCAACAAGTCTATCACTTCTTTCTTGAAGTGGGAACCATTATCTGAAATTATCTCGTTTGGCACCCCGTAGCGACAGATGATGTTGTTTCTAATGAACTTTGCGACGTGCGACGCCTTCAACACCGCGTATGATTGGGCCTCGACCCACTTTGTGAAATAATCTATCGCTACCAGGATAAACTCATGCCCGTTTGACCCCTTCAGGGTAACAGCTCCGATCACATCAATTTCCCAGACTGAAAAAGGCCATGGCGAAGTCATGTTGTACAGTTTTGACGGCGGGATGTTCATGCGGTTTGCATGAATTTGACACTTGTGGCATCGCCGAACAAAACTAATGCAATCCTCCTCCATGGTTGACCAGTAGTAGCCTTGTCTGAGGATCTTTCTAGCCAGCATTACTCCATTCATGTGTGCACCGCACTCCCCCCCATGGATGGCTTCCATCAGGCGTTTTGACTCTTCAGCTTCTACACAGAGCTTATGCATTCCCAGATGGCCCCTTTTGTACAGCTTACCCCCGCAGATGATAAACTGAGCAGCCATTCTTCTGACAGCCCTCTTATCCTTGGCATTTGCCCCTAGTGGATATGTCTCCTTTTCCAAGAAGTTCCAGATGTCGTAATACCAGGGGTTGCCGTCTTGAACCTCATCTATGGCGGAAATCGACTCGTATGCTGGCACGAACTTCTGATCAATAATGACTGGACGCATCCGGACTCCGGACGGGATGTCTATCATAGAAGATAGAGTTGCTAATGAATCTGCGAACCTGTTGTTCTCTCTTACGAGGTGGGTGAAATTTAGCTTCTCAAACCGAGGAATCAACAAATCCAAGGTTTGGTGGTAGATTATCATCCTTTCCTCTTTGACTTTCCAATCTCCTTTTGCTTGAGACACAACAAGGTTCGAGTCCCCAATGACGTCCAACCGTCTTGCCCCTAGTTCTAGGGCTGCTTCCAGGCCAACAATACATGCCTCATACTCTGCCTCATTGTTGGAAACTTTGAACCGGAGCTTGAATGCTAAAGGGATACGGGAATCATCAGGCGCTATCAGCAACACCCCTATTCCATACCCATACTGGTTTGACGCTCCGTCAAAGTACATCGTCCAACTTTCATCTTTGACGTGCAGAATGGCTTCATCTGGAAATAGATACTCAACCGCTTCATCCCCCTCAACCGGGTGGTCGGCAAGGAACTCCGCTACCGTTCTACCTTTCACTGACTTGCGCGTTACATACTTCAAATCAAATTCGGAGAGTAACAGCAACCAACGAGCCAGCCTACCCGTAAGTGCTGGTTTCTCGAAAAGATATTTAATGGGATCCAAACGCGAACCAACATTACAGAGTGGGCTAACAGGTAGTGCCGCAGCTTCCTGGTTGCCCATACCAAGGCCAAACAAGCCTTCTCCAGCGGCGTATAGCGGGTCTCGTAATCCAGCATCTTTTTGCTCAGATAGTATATGGCCCTTTCCACTTTGTCTTCCGACTCCTGCGCGAGCATGCAGCCCATGGTAGTCTCAGTTACCGAAAGGTACAGTATCAACGGTCTCCCCGGCTCTGGTGGTGACAACACGGGTGGGTTCTGTAGATACTCTTTGATCTGCTCAAAAGCTGCTTGACATCGGCCGTCCCACTGGAATTTCTTTCCTTTCTTCAGGAGACCAAAAAGTGGTTCACAAGTCAAGGTTAACTTAGAAATAAACCGTCTTATGAATTGCACTTTACCTAGAAAGCCTCGCACCTCCTTTTCAGTCCTTGGTGGTGGCATTTCTAAGATGGCCTTGATTTTGGAAGGGTCGACCTCGATGCCCCTTTGTGTGATCAGAAACCCTAGCATCTTCCCTGCTGTAACACCAAACGTGCATTTTTGGGGATTCAGTCGCAACCGAAACTCTTTGATCCTTTGAAAGAATTTTTGTAAGGCGGTGTAGTGGCCCTCTCTATCTTTGGACTTGACAATCATGTCGTCCACATACACCTCGACCTCCTTATGGATCATATCATGCAATATTGTAGTTGCTGCCCGTTGATACGTAGCTCCAGCATTCTTCAACCCGAATGGCATCACTCTATAACAA
Source organism: Camellia sinensis (assembly GCF_055761805.1). Classification (NCBI taxonomy): domain Eukaryota; kingdom Viridiplantae; phylum Streptophyta; class Magnoliopsida; order Ericales; family Theaceae; genus Camellia; species Camellia sinensis. Next base: position 56,144,143 of record NC_138968.1, read on the forward strand.
TATGTACCCCACGGGGTAGTGAACGCAGTCGTCTCCCGGTCTTCGGGTGCCATCACTATCTGATTATAGCCTGAGAAACCATCCATAAATGAAAGCAAGGCGTGTCCTGCCGTGAAATCCACCAATTCATCAATGTGTGGCAAGGGAAAGTCGTCCTTTGGACTGGCCCTGTTCAAATCTCTGAAGTCTACACAGACCCGAATTCTGCCATCCTTCTTTGGCACCGAAACAATGTTGGCCAACCAAGTTGGATATTCAGATACCAGCAGGAACCCTGCGTCAATTTGCTTGGTGACCTCTTCCTTAATCTTGAGGGCCCAGTCCGGGCGAATCCTTCTGAGTTTCTGTTTGACAGGGCGGGCCTCGGGATCAAGAGGGATCCGGTGCTGTACAATCTCAGGATCGATTCCAGGCATGTCTTCGTAGGACCACGCGAAAACATCTTTGAAATTTTTTAATAAAGCGACTAAGCGCTCGCGCTCCTCCGAAGACAACGTGGACCCGATCTGGACCAGCCGCGGGTCTTTCTCAGTACCAACATTCGCAGTAGTGATTTCATCCATTAAAGGTTTAACAAATCTTTCCTGCTCTTGATCAATTAATTGTTGCAAAACTGGGGGAATTTCTCCCTCACTGTTTTCATCAAAATTTTGAAAATCCTGATTTAAGCAATAAATCAAAGGCACAGAAAAATACTCGGAAACCACATCCACATCATTCTCATTAAATACTTCCAAGCCGTCAGATTCCTCTGTTACAACAGACTCAAAAGAAAATGAAAAAGACGACCTAGACAGGACTGTGGCATCCGGGTTATCACCCCCAGGAATACCGGACTCAGACTCAGTCGAGCTGGAATCTGATTCTGACGCACAAGATTCGGTAGAATCAGATTCCGGCTCACTACCTGACCCGGAGCTGCTAGATAAAAAGCCTTCTTCATATTGCCAGATGAGAGAAGGTGCGATAGATGCATCCAAGATCGGCGCTGGAAAGCCCGCAGCTATTTCATCTCCAATCACAGAAACCGAAGAGTTATCCCCCAAGCACTCTTGGCCGATCGGAGGATCTGATAGTAGACACGCCAGTGCTACCCCCATTTCAAGCTCTGTGCCCTCAGGATCCACTGCTTCACACTGCTCAACCTCAGTTGGTGGGTCTGTCTGTGCTTCGGCAACGTCATCCCCAGATAATTGTATGTCGAAGAAGATTTCAAAACCAGGCACGCGCTTCCCCTCCGCATTTAGCCATGGCTCCGGGAAGCCGCAGAATGGAAAATCTTCCCCCTCCCGAATGAAACGTCCGTTTAGGGTACCCCAGATGGGCCTGTGCATTAACTCAAATGGCTTCCCGGCCTTCTTTGCTCTGGCCCTTCCGGCCATTTCTTTTCCTTTCCTTACCCAGTCTTCTTTGGTGGGCAGATAACCCAGTCCAAAGGCGTGAGGGTTGTGTGGCACTTCGGCCAACACTGAGACGCCCTTCCGGCCGCTTCTCCCTAATCCCATCCCGGGGATATGTTTTAGCTTGCTCATGAGGTAGATAGATTGAGCACTAACGTACATACCTTCATTCACAGCCATGACATTCTGCACCACTTGAGCCTCGGCCAAAGTGAACCCCGACAAAAACACATCCTCCGTGCCGTGCTCGATCTCTAAGACAGGTGTGGAAACTTCCGGCGGTGGATGGATTGATGAATTCTCAAAAACGATCGCTACCCCTTTCCCGTGAGGGTACTTTAGCATCTGATGTAGAGTGGAAGAGACTGTTTTGACCTGGTGCAACCACGGTCGCCCCAGAAGTAGATTAAAGGTTGCAGGAACGTCCAAGATATGAAATTCGATGCTGTGTTGTCCTGGACCAACCTTGGTTTGAATTTTAACAGTCCCCATCACTTCTCTGCTGGTATTGTCGTATGCTCTGATCACTTGGGTGGTTGGGACGAAGTCCACGGGTTTCAACCCGATTGCATATGCCGTTCTGGTCGGGCTGACATTAATCGCAGACCCGGTATCAACAAGTACCACCGGTATCCACTTATCTCTACATTCCACAGAGATATAGAGAGGTTTGTTATGACTTGTGCCCTCAAGCGGTAGCTCCTTGTCCGAAAAGGTTAATGCCGGGGAACCTCCTCTCGGAAAAACCAGCCCAACCAGCTGTTCAGGCGTGGTGTCTATGGAGAGTTTGGACTTGTCCATGGCAGATAGGACAGCTTCTCTATGTACTCGTGATGCCATTAGCAGTCCCCAGATGGAGATGTCTGCTTGTATCTTCTTTAACTGTTTCAGCACAGCTTCCTCTTCAATCTGCCTCTCATTCTGTTTTTCCGCTTCTCTATCCTTCCCGGATGCCTCGGGTTGGTCCAGATGTGGGGGTTTGAAGTACCGCCCACTTCTCGTCATATGGTCAACCTCATCAAGGTACCAAGTATCATCCGGCTGGCCACTTCCCCAGTCTTCATCGGTGTGGGCAAGACACAGGTCGTCATCTTCCCACCACATTCCGCTGGCAGCCAACAGACACCTGTCTGGCTCCGGTCCACTCGCACTCTCAGTGCTCTCTGTCCATATGCTCGCAGCATTGTCTGTCTTCGTGCACACAGCACTTTCCGTCCCCTCAGGGCCCTTTGCCTTCCTGGCTCTCTCAGTAGCCTCAAACTTTTCTTGTTCCAACTGTATCGGTACAGCTGGTTGTTTAACAATTCCTGTATTTACAATGCCCATGTCTTGAGCGGAATTCTTAACACCGGCGCTTTCCGGCGATACAACTTGACTTTCGGCCATTCCGGCCACAACTGATACTTCCGCCCCTGCCGGGCTCTGTACTGGTTGGGCTTCCCCCACTGTATCTGGTTGATCCTCGAGCCATCCAGTGGCCTCCTCTGATCCCTCATAATCATACCAGTTGATTGACGTATCCTCCAGTTCCTGGTCATCTAAAAATTGTAGGTTAGCGAAGTCCTCCTCTACGGCCGTCAGATCATCTGCCCATAGCCCAGATCCATCCCCCCGGATCATGCATAGCTCTCCTGTCTCTGGCAATTCTACACTTAGCCCAATTCGGCTCGTTGATAGGATGTACTTGCTTGGATTATAGGCTCCCACAGTAAAATTCTGTCCAGTCCCAGATTCAACAATCTCATTCTCTCTCAAAATCTGCCCTGCCCTGTCTTCGACGGTCACCACCATCGGTTCTGGTTGGGTCTTGGAGATGTCTACCATGCACAAGAAGTCAGTGCAATCGGGGAGGAGCACCTCCGGCTTGGGTAGGTGGGTGGGAGTAATATAGATGCTAGGATCGTAAGATGCGACCCCAGTCTGGATAAAATTAATTCTTTTGGGAGGGGGAGGTTGGTTATGTGGTGGGAGAGGGTTGGTTGTGACATTGGGTTTATCAGGAGGCGCGATCACCTGTTTGTCAATAAGATCTTGGATCTCATGACGTAATCTGTAACAACGGTCGATGTCGTGACCGTGTTGTTGGTGATACGCGCAGTACTTTGACGGGTCGTAAGAGGGGGGGAGTGGATTTGGTAATGGCTTTGGTTCCAAGGGTTTCAAATGATTTTTCCTGATCAATATTCCCAGAACCTTGGTCAGAGGCATATATAGTGGGGTAAAGGTTCTTTGGCCTCGCGGTTGGAATCGGTTGTTTTGTGTGTTGCTTCTGGACGCGCCGGAGAATGGTGTGGCAGTCATGGGCCTCGGAGGGGGAGGGGGAGTGGTGGTGACCATACTAACTTCCGAGGCTCTCGTATTTGCAGTGCCACTCGGGCCTGCATTGTTGTTGCGGTTGAAGGTCCTCCTCGGTTGTTCTCTGTCGTGGTCAAACAGACCTTGTTTCATTGCGTCTTCGATTTGTACCCCCATATCATGTAAATCTGCGAAAGTAGGGAAGGGGACTACAATCATTCTCTGCATCAACTTCGGGTGGAGATTGCGCACAATCATCCGGATTTGATCTTTGTCAGTGGGCCTTAAAGTCATCATTGACGCCTTTGCCCTCCATCGGATCACAAAGTCCGAGAAAGTTTCGTTGGGTTCTTGCCTTGTCGTTTCAAGGTCACGGGTTGTGATCTCGATCTGAGTGTTGTATGAATATTGCGTGACAAAGGCCTCAGCCATCTCATCCCAATTCTTCTTTACTTCATCTTGTAATCTTGCGTACCAATGGGAGGCCACACCCGACAGGGTTCGGCCGAATAGTGAGAGCTTCTGTGGCCGTGTTAGGCCCATTGGCCGCAAGATGTCTGCAAACAGTCGGATATGGACCATGGGGTCGCCGGACCCATCAAAGCGGTCAATTTGTGGCATTTTGAACCTATCGGGGAGTGTTACGGCCTCCTCGGTATATCCATCTTCGATATCCGGCATAGCCTTGACCCCTTGGGATTTCTTGAAGAGCTTCTCCAATTTGCTCAATTTCAGAGCTGTATGATCAACCTCGACCTCGAAGGGAGAGTCCGGGTGATTGGATGTATGGACCTTGGACAGCTGTGGTGGAAGCGGGGGCGGAGCTGGCCCCGTTGGAAGATTCGTGTCCTCTTGCGGGTTCTGGATAGTCGGTACAGTATTCTGGGTGTTCGGAGGAGCGTTCTGAACAACAGGTGTCTGCTCAGGTAATGGGGCCCCTGCCGGAGGAGGAATTTGGTGCGAAGCAGATGCTGTATTCTGTTGTTGTAGTCTAGTAATCAGCTCAGCCTGCTGGGTCATAATTTCAGCTTGTTGCTTAGCGAGTTCATCCCGGCGAACGGCATCCTGCTACATGGCCCGCATGGTTTCCTGCATTTGGCGTATCATCTCCTCAACTCCTGTTGGTGCCGTCATACTGTTTCGATCTGTCTGAACTACTGGCAGATCTATCTCAATGGGGATCTCAATCCAATTGTCCACTGATGGGGGAAACCACTGTTCTGGTGCTCTCTGTTCAGATACACTGCGTTTTTTCTGCTTCCTTCTGGTAACAGGGGGTAGAGAATGGAACACTGGCTGTCCGTCGATTAGATCCTCGGATCGATGGAGTCGACGACCTCGTGTCCAAAGTGCTTGGGGAATGCCTGCTGGGTTGGAAGCAATTGTGCTAAAACTGACCTAGCAAAAGATAAATAAAGGGCAAAGGAAATAAATAAACAGATAAACGGGCAGCATAACAGCTTAAAATAAAATGCATGACACACAGTCGGGCATAACAACACACAGTCAATAAGCTGAATACACACTGTCCTCAAACACTAATTATTATCCCTGTATCACTGTCCCAAAAACAGAATCTGATATCCGCAGATAACTAATCCTCAAATACTGGCTGGTGCCCGCAGGCCTGATACCCATAATACCGAACTGATGCCCGCAGGCCTGATGCTAACAATACTGAACTGATGCTCGCAGGCTTGATACCCAAACTCATATACTAATCTGATGCCCGCAGGCCTGATACTAACAATACTGAACTGATGCCCGCAGGCCTGATGCCCAAACTCATATACTGATACATGCATTCCTGTAGAGACGCACTCTAAAGCACATAACAGATAAGTGAAAGCCAAAACACCCCTATGTTGGGGTAGGGTTTCCCTGTCCTATTTTGTCAGGAGCTAGGGTTTCACTACGCACGCAGCGGTTTCAAACAACCTATAAACGGGTAAGCAACCTGTCCTAGTTGGAATAGTCACTATGGATCCGAATATGCACTAGGTCGAATGGTCAAAGAGGGTGCCCCGGTAAAACCGGGGTTTGTGTTCCCATACTGGCAGAGCCCACAACCGGTCAGCCTTATGGTCATGCCTTGACAAGACAAGCCTCCGGCAAACCGTTCAGGAATAGCAGATGGCAAACACGGTGTCCTAGGCGCACCAATGCAAATGCAATGCAAAGAAACACACAAGTGTAGTCAAAAACAGATATCATGAGTTCGAGTCAAGCTCTCTAAATCCCCAGCAGAGTCGCCAGAAACTGTAGACGTCCCCGAACGCTCCGGGAGGATGGGTCCCGTTCTGTTCATTTTGGGGTCACTACAGCTCAGGACTCTAAAATTGTCACGGTTCTAAGTCTGAACCAAAGAGTCCAAATCCGGCAAATCGTTTTTGAGAAAACTGATTTTTTGAAAGAAGTGCCAAACATGGACTGCTTTGCCAGATACAGAGTCGCCACCTAAATATTTTATTTTTGGGAAATTTAGGAAACCCTGACTCGGTGCCAAAAGGCCACGTATCCGTCATCACCAAAGTTGCCTCGGCTCGGGAACTTGGGTACGATTGGGGAAGGTCACTTCGTGAGCACCCCCGCTCGCCCGGTCATGGACCGGCCTCTACTAACCATGATATCAATTTTTGAAAACATTGTGAGTTCTTATTCCAGTTTATTAGCCTAGGTTACTATGTGATGCACACAGCATATAAATGTATACCGGGTCGCCTGAATTGGAACGAAACATTTCATGTTTGTTTTTGAAAATGGTTTGCTACCCGCAGGTAGGCTTTAAAACATTTGATGATTTATTCCAATTTAAGTAACCCAACCTTCACCCACAGGCATTCAGGCAGTTATATCAGATAAGCACATAGCCTCATGGTAAGCATGCTATTCATGGCAGTCACTCACACGCATGCAAGGATGCTAAAGCATAAAACTTACCGTGTACTCCAAGCCAAAATAGAAACTACGTTAGAAATCATGCATGATCCTAACTATACAGAAATGCCTAATGCAACGCATGCAAAATGCAATTATAGCAGGCTCGGCTATTCTATGATGGTATATGAAATGTTACAACTATCATGTATTCAACTTTGAATTTGAAAGTACAATGCAGTTAGTATGATGCGCCGAGCCCGGTGCATGCAATACAGATGAATGAATGCAAACATGCTGTCATACTGTATGCTAATTTAAATATGCCCTAATCTAACCATCATAAGCGGATAAATAAAAGGGAGAAAGACGTGGGGTTGGAAGACATACATCACACTCACGCACACTTATTACAGTTGTGCCCTCGCGCAGAGGGTCCGAATAAATAATACAGTCCAAATATTACAGTCCCGAATAAAAGAATATTACAGTCCGAAAAATATACAAATTCCTAATTAATTAATAAATTAACTAAGAAAGCAAATAAAACTGGCGTGCAAGCCAGGGACTGCCTTGCTTCTGATGGATGATGCATATCCGGGTTGTCTTGCGCGGAAATCCACCGGAATGCCCCAATTAGCCTCTGTTTACACCTGTTCTTGAAATGCGTGCCAAGCCCCAAAAAGTTGTTGATTCTTCGCTTTGCTGCAACAGAGAGCAGGAAAGGGGCATAGCAATGTATTTGCACAGATATATGCATGTCTCGATCCTCGTGCCACCAATCACGCATACCGAGGCATGATGGCCGAGGAGTCGAAATGCACAACTCAATATAGGATGAATGTACATGAAACTACAGCTAAAACCTAACTCCATCATGGATAATCCGGAGTGTCGGTGACTGGGAAATTGAGACACATTCCGTCACTCGGAGTACGAAATGTACCTCGTTTCCCGTGTCCGGGCTAACTCCTATTCCGGACACGATGCAATATGCATGATATGCATGAAATGTAACTAAGATACAATCCTAACATACACAATGCTATGGAAATGAGATGCCTCGAAATGCGTGCACGCGGGCACGCAAACTGAGAAAATGATAGAATGCAATCTAAGATACAACCTAGTATGCACAATGCAATGGAAATGATATGCCTCGAAATGCGTACACGCGGGCACGCAAATCGAGAAAATGACAGAATGCGATGAAAATGAGATGCCTCGAAATGCGTGCACACGGGCACGCAAACCGAGGCAATGACAGATGACATGTAATGACATGAAAACATGACATGGACTTATACCAACATGAGTGAGCCTCAGCCACACTCACATAGGATGCCGGCGGATAAAAATGAGGTGCCTCGAAATGCGTGCATACGGGCACACAAACCGAGGCGGTGACAGAATGCGATGCAAATGACATGAAAACATGATATGGACTTATACCAACATGAGTGAGCCTCAGCCACACTCATATAGGATGCCGACGGATAAAAAAGAGGTGCCTCGAAATGCGTGCACACGGGCACGCAAACCGAGGCGGTGACAGAATGCGATGCAAATGACATGAAAACATGATATGGACTTATACCAACATGAGTGAGCCTCAGCCACACTCACATAGGATGCCGGCGGATAAAAAAGAGGTGCCTCGAAATGCGTGCACACGGGCACGCAAACCGAGGCGGTGACAGAATGCGATGCAAATGACATGAAAACATGATATGGACTTATACCAACATGAGTGAGCCTCAGCCACACTCACATAGGATGCCGGCGGACAAAAATGAGGTGCCTCGAAATGCGTGCACACAGGCACGCAAACCGAGGCGGTGACAGAATGCGATGCAAATGACATGAAAACATGATATGGACTTATACCAACATGAGTGAGCCTCAGCCACACTCACATAGGATGCCGGCGGATAAAAAAGAGGTGCCTCGAAATGCGTGCACATGGGCACGCAAACCGAGGCGGTGACAGAATGCGATGCAAATGACATGAAAACATGATATGGACTTATACCAACATGAGTGAGCCTCAGCCACACTCACATAGGATGCCGGCGGACAAAAATGAGGTGCCTCGAAATGCGTGCACACGGGCACGCAAACCGAGGCGGTGACAGAATGCGATGCAAATGACATGAAATGGATAGCAATCATTCTAATGGAATTTCAGCACTAAAATATGGGGGAAAACAGTCCCGAAATGAGGCGAAATGACATGAAATGTATGGAATTGTCCCGAAATGCGAATTTAGGCACCCGAAATGGCCTATAGCTATGCCAAACATGCACAACATGGACATGCAATGCAAAGACAGAAGCTAGACAGTCCCAAAAAAGGCACTTTCACAGTTATAAACATGGCCAAACAGCAAGCATAGGTATGGCAAAAATAGCATGCAAGAATAGGGGCCAAGAGAGGGGTAATGAAGCAAGTGATATAAGAAAAATCCAAACTGAAAAATTTCCTTCTACAACACTGAAGAGGGACCAAAAATATGAATATTTACAGTATATGGCAGCCTCAAAATCAGTATACAAACATGATAGAAATGTGATGCAAAATGAGGCTCAAAAGTGGCTATAACATGAGATATGCAAAATAATCACCAAACAGCCAAAGACCCTTAATAAAACATGTATAATGAGCCAAAATAAGACTATTTCCAGAACTGTAAAATGGCCAAAAACAAAAGCATGGTAGGCTAACTAAACATGCAAGAATGGGGAATAAAAGAGAGATATAACATGAAGTGGCATAAGGAGGTCCCAAACCATGAAAGGACCTAAATGAAACATGACGTATGGACCAAAATAAGCAGTTTTTCAGAACTGTAAAATGGCCAAAAACAAAAGCATGGTAGGCTGCCATTGCATGCAAGAATGGGGAAGAAAAAAGGAGTATAAAGGTAGGTACAACATGGAAGTGCCAAATGGTGTTGAGCCCTTCTTCAATGTTGAAGAGGGGATCAAACTAAGCCTAATATCAGTTTACAACATGCTCAAAAACAGATTTCTCATGGGTCAAAAATAGCATGCAAAATTATGACATATAAGAGGATCAATGAAGCAAGTGTATCATAGAGGGCTCAAACAGGGTTGAGCCCTTAATGAAAAGTGAAAATGAGCTCAAAAGAGGGCCCTTTTCAGTTAGGGCCGGAGCTTGAAACAAAAAGCAAGTGAGGCTTACAAATGGATCAAGAAAAAGGGTCAAAAGAGGAGAAGTATCACTTACCCTTGAAGACTAAGATTTTTGTTGCTTCTTGGATCAATTTGCAGCTCCTTTTGCCTTTGAGAAACCTTCCTTGTTGCTGGAAATGAGGTGGTGGTGGTAGAGCTTGGTGGTGTAGAAGAAATGGTGCTTAGGGACTTAGAGAATTTTAAAGAAATGAGAGGTATGGAGATGGAGTTATGTATGGAGGCTTGAAGAACAATTTTTCTAACCCTTGTAAGTGAAGCCACCAACTGGTTATAAGGGTCCAAAAGGGGGTGTAAAGGTGGGGGAAAAGGAGACAAACTTTCCCCCACAAAATATCCCCCGGATAAATATCTTTTCTGCGGGATAAAGCTCCACAGCTGTAAAATGCACAGTGCCAAGATCTCGGCCGGCCTGTTACTTTTGCTCCAGGTGGCCGGCCGGCCACACCCCCTAGCCGGCCGGCTAGGGGTCAAAAGGGTCAATCAGATTTTCTGGCCGGCCACCAACTGGTAGTGTCCTCCTATGTGTGTACAACACAACCCTGTGGTTAAAATTCCAAGAAAGTGGGTCCAAGGGGTTCAACATTAGCTCGGAAAGAGGGGTTCAAAAGGGTCAGGTAGCATTAATGGCCGGCCACCAACTTTTAGGGTCCTCTCATGTGTGTACATCACAAATATGTGGTTCAAAGTTCAAGAAAAAGGGTTCAAGGGGTTCAACATTAGCCCGGAAGTGCGAAAAACGGGCGCCGGAGGGCGTCGGAGGATGTATAACTGGTTGCTGCAACAATTGCTGGCCTCCCACCCTTCAATGACCTACCCGGTGATAAAACAGAGGTACCTGCCAAAAATGAACGAAAACCGTTGCAAAACGAATGCTCGGGGGCCAAAACGCGCAGTTCGGGGCCCCGGAAATGGGCTGTTAAGCACCGAAAGTGGCGTTCGGCCACGAAGTGGGTTTCTTAGACCCCAGTGTCCCTTGAAAGGGAGTAAATAGGATGTATGCCAAAAACCAGAGCAATAGGAGATGGTTAAGCGGTCCCGAACCGAGGCACACGGCCTAAAGTCCCGAAAAACCGGAAACCGGACTCCGAAATGGGAAAAATGGCCTACGGCCACCAAATGTAGCCTACGGCCACTAAGAGATGGTCTACAGAACCTCTCCCTCCCCTCAGGAAAAGAAACAAAGAAAACCGAGTCTGGTTCACAAACCGAGACAAGGCACAGAAGAGGGTTCGGAAGTCCGGAGGCAGGGCTCACGGCCGCAACTCTGAAACTTCTGAACAAGCACATTATGCAACATCACCAAGTGCTCAGTCGGTGACGTCTGAGTCTTAAGGTCGGTCAAAAATGGGGTGTCTACAGTCACCACAAGGAGTAGAAACCACACATGGTTTCAAAGTGGATGAAATTACTTGTTCTAATAATCAAGCTGAATATGAAGCCTTAATAGTGGGACTGGAAATTCTTATTGGATTACAAGTTCATGCAGTTGACATATTTGGAGATTCTAAATTGGTGGTTAACCAAGTGAAAGGGATTTTCAAATGTCAAAGTATAAGCATGTTGCCATACTATATTGTTGCATTACATCTGCTTTCTCAATTTCAAATAGCAAATGTAACTCATGTCCCAAGATTCTTGAATAATAGAGCTAATGATGTGGCTCAGAAAGTTTCGAATTTCAAGACAAGGGATAATGTTCAAAGGGACATAAGCCAAACAACATTTCAGAAATTAATACCACCCTTAAATAAAAGGAATGTGGTCCTGGAAGTCAATTATAATGACTTACAAGAACAAGATTGGAGGCATCCAATAATGCAGTATCTGGCTGGCCCATCTTCAAAGGCCAGTAGAAAAATTAAATTGCAATCTATGCAATACATGATATATGGTAATGCTCTCTACAAAAGGGGAGAGGGGGGAGATGGTCTATTGTTAGAATGCTTAGGCCCAAAAGAAGCATTGACAGCTATGGCTGAGGTTCATGAAGGCATCTGTGGTGCTCATCAGCCTGATGTGAAGATGAGATGGTTACTTTGAAGGCATTCCTACTATTGGCCAACTATCCTTAAAGACTGCATAGAATATGCAAGAGGTTGCCAGGCATGTCAAAAGCATGGCACAATAAGGCATGTGCCCATAACTGACTTGCATGCAGTAGTGAAGTCTTGGCCATTTAGAGGATGGGCCATGGATATGATGGGGAAAATACACCCACCTTCCTGGAAGCACCATTGTTTCATTTTGGTGGCCACTAATTACTTCACTAAGTGGGTCGAAGCTAAGCCATACAAAGCTGTAGACCAAACTGAGGTCATTAGATTCATTGAGGATTTAATCTATAGATTTGGTATCCCACAGACTATAACTGTCGATAATGGGACAATATTCGATGGGAAAATGGTAAAGTCTTTTGTGGCAGAGTTTGGAATTAGCCTTCTTAATTCCACCCCCTATTATGCACAAGCCAATAGTCAAACTGGATCATCCATGAAATCCTTGAAAAAGGAAATACAAAAGGTTGTGGAAGACAATCCTAGGGATTGACAGAACTTATTGTTGGATGTATTGTGGGCTTATAGAACTTTCCCAAGGTCAAGCACAAGAGTCACTCCTTATGCCTCAGTATATGGGCATGATGCAGTGTTACCTGTGGAAATTAATGTTAAGTCCTTGAGGGTAAGACGCCAAGACCAGTTAGATCTTGAGCAATACCATCATAGTATGTGCTTGGAGTTAGAAAGTATAGATGAAGCTACAATTCTGGCATTAAAGAGCATTCTTTTTCAAAAGAAGAAAGTAGCCAAAAACTATAACAAAAAAGTCAAACACATTGGCTTTGATGAAGGTGATTTGGTATGGAAGACAATACTCCCAATAGGAATTAAAAGCCATAAATTTGGCAAATGGTCACCTAACTGGGAACGACTATATCAAGTTCATACAGTCCTGCCTTTTGGAGCATACCATTTGAGAAATTTAAATGGATATGTACATTCCAAAAAGATTAATGGCAGATATTTGAAGCCTTATTTTCCAACTATATGGGAAACATAAGGAATAGAATAAATGTTGAGTAAAAGAACATGAGAATATTCAAATGATAAATAAGAATTTGCTTTTCATAAAGAGTTGAATACATTCTGCCATAAATTGGCCCAAAAGTCATTACAATGTCTCAGTTGTTCTTTTACAATAGATGTTCTATTCTTGAATGATGAGAATAACTGGATGGCTGTGGTTATTTCCTGCTTTCGATCGGCCAGTCCTTGATTGGTAATCTGCAACTTGGTGTCAGTTCGGATTAAGGCCTGGTTAACTGCGGATAGCTCCTCTTCAAGTTGAGCTTTCTTCTCCAGTAGTTGAGTTCGAAAGTGGGAGGAATGTTGTTCCTTTAGCTCTGATACTTCAGTATGTACTGTGGAAACAAAGCTCTGGTCTCTGACCAAGTTCTCCTCTGCAGCCTTGGCAGCATGGCAAATGCTGATGTAAAAGTCAATAGTGGCTGCTGCCTGAGATAAATGACTTGAGACATTCATGCCAGATTGCTCAACGATTTTGCAGCACTGAAGGAAGCCATTTCTTATTATAGGCCTCTGTAAGGCCTAAAAAAGGATCCTCGAAAAGGATGTCAATAGCTCCAGGCAGCTGTCCAAGTCCATCAAAGGCGAAGAAGGCTTACTACTACTGGTGGAAGAACTCTCAAAAATTTCTAGCAAGGAATTAGCCAGAACTAGTGGCTCAATCTCATCATTAGCTATTGGAGAGGTGGAATGTATGTCGAAGAGACTAGCTAGTCTTGCTTCGAAGATGTTTACCTCATCCATGGACATGAATGGTGCAGAAAGAACTTTAGTGGAAGGCACAAAGGACCGCATAGGGATAGGAGAAATGGGTGGAGCATCTTCAACAGTTTCCATAGTTCTAGCCACCAATATGTCGAGGGAAGAGGGGCTTGAACTAGGCAGAGATAACAAACTATGAGTTGGAGAGCTGCCAGCACCCTCTACAGGGGAATCAGCTACCATCAGAAAAGGAGCAGCAACTGGAATTCCCTCAGGACGAGGAGGGAAAGCAAGGCTCGAAAGAGAATTAAATTGAGATAAATCAAAAGTCAAATGAAGGAGATATGGAGTTAAGCCAGAAGCGAAAGGAGCAGGAATACTAGGCCTCAATGAGGGTACAGAGAATGTAGGCCTAGGAAGTGGGAGTGTTATCTGAATAGACTTCACATTTTGCAATTGATCAACTTCAACTGAAACTGAGGGAGTCCTTATTGGACGAATAGGCTCAGTAGTTGTTGCTGCAAAAGAAGAAGTACAAAATAATGTCAAGTCTTAATACCAAGAATTTGACAAAAGAATAAAAGAACAGAGGCATGAAAGGAATTACTTGTTTCAGAAGTGATAGCAACAATGGGAGAGCTATGAAGGGAATAGTGCTCAACAATGTGTTGCCTTCTTACAGTTTCCCTTTGAATTGCATCAGCAACAACAGCTTCATCTCTTACTAATTGTTGCTGCCGTCTCTTCTCAGCTCTTTGAAAAACAATTATTTCTTTGGAATGTTCTTCCTCTACTACTTTGGCAGCCACCTCATGAGAAGGGTCTTCGACCAAATCAGATGGAGAGACAGTCATCTTCTTTCTTTTCCTTCTCGGTGATGGTATTTCTTACTCTTTCTCAGTCTCTCTCTCTTCAATCTGGGATTCAGACTTTTCATGAGTAGGCTCATTTTCTGCTGCTTTGGCAGTTATCTCATGAGAAGGGTCTTCGACCAAATTAGAAGGAGAGATAATCATCTTTGTCTTCTTTGTTCTCTGCAATGGTATTTCTTGCTCTTCCTCCATCTCTTTCTCTTCAGTCTGAGATTCAGATTCTTCAGGAGTGAGTAATAGCTTCCTTTTCTTTTTCTATTGTTGTTTGTCTTTGAGAGTAGCTAAAGTTTCAGCTCTTTTAAGAGATTCCTCTTGTGGAGATCCTGAACCAAGAGATATGAATGTAAAGGAAACAAACAGAAGAGTCTAAAAGAAAAGAAACCTGAAAATACTTACCCTTTTTTGAAGCAGCTCTGGTAACTCTAGCAGGAGGGGGTGAGGCTGCAGGAGCAGTTTTGGCAGCTGTGGAAAGAGAGGGAATGTTCTCAACTGTTGTTGATTTAGCCTTCGAAGGCACTCCTAACCCTATTAGTAAATGATGAGGGTGTACGGATAGGCGCACTTCCATATTGGCTATCCACCAGTTTTGAAATCTTTTCAGAGCCAAGCCAGAGGGAAGAAAGGGGACAAATTTGAACTCGCTCAATTCTTTCAATAGTTTAAATGTTGCCTCTTCCAGTTTTGATTTGGGTATTCTCAGGTCTTTGGCTGTAAGATGGACATTCAAGAGGCTACAAAGTGGAATGAGAATCTCTTGAGTTAACCCAAATTGCCTGGCAAATTGAGAAGGGTTGTACACCTCAGCTATACACTTATAAGCTCGAGGGTTTGAAGTGCCAATGAACAGCTCCCTCGGCAGCAAAATAGAAGCTCACATGTCTTTGTGGAGGTGGGGTGGAGCACTCTTTATCAGCTAAGAATGTTTGCAGCCAAGCAAGTCCTTTGTTGACATCAAAGGGGCAAAAGAAGGTAGCAGATAGAGAAATAGGAAGTTGATGAAAAAAGGTGAGGTAGTAAGCAAATGAAGCAAGATAAAGAACAATTCTGGCATATTTCTCCCCATAAGTGCTAGGGTCCTGAATAAGGAATTTTAAGCATTTGAGATGCAAATCAGTGAAGTAAGCAAAGAGCCAGAGTTTGAGCACCCAAAGGGGACCCCTTTGGTTAACATCAAGAGGTTTCTCACAAAATTGGGAACAGGCTTTATAAACATGACCTAAGAGATAAAGAGCCAGGGCTATGCGTTTTTTCAAAACAAGTGCCTTCGCAAGTGGAACAAACTTAAGCATGATCCGTTGAGATGATGTACAAAAGAGAAATTTGCACAACCAGCATAATATAAAGGAAAAAAGTTCTCTATCTCTCACGGGGCCTTCCCTTTTATTTTCAGCCTTTACAAAATCACTGTAAGGGTGGACGGGAAAACTTAACAGAGAGGTCTGGGTAAGCTGGGAGTGAAAGGAGAGCCAAGAGGTAAAAGCCCTAAGAGATGGCAAATATCAAGAACGGTAGGGGCCATCATGCCACACCGAAACTAAAAAAAAAAATTGAAAGCCATGTTCCAAAAGCAAAGAGCAGCAGGAATCAAAAAAGGGTCTTCAGGAATGATAAACCTGGAAAGATGGAGGGCATCGAGAATACAGAGTTCTTGCAGGTCATCTTCTCTTGTAGGCACAACTCTGTCATACCATTCCTCCTATTCAGTTCTCAATGTCAGCTAACAACGGTGAGATCGGGTCATTCTCCAATTGTCCCAGTCGAGCCCCCCTTCGTAGAGAAGAAAATGGTCCTCCAAACGAGGGTATAAAGCTGGAAGTTGAGTAGGAGCTTCTCGAAAGATGGGACCTAAGACATATTCTTGTTTGTTGCTGTGGCGAGGAACAAAGAGGTGTTCGTCTATGGCACTTGACCCATCAACTGTTAGCTTGGCAATCTCTTCATCAATACATCTTTTCAAAGCCATGGTTGGGCTTATACAATCACCAGCAAGCACTTTCAGAGAAGAAGAATCCATTGGTAGCAAGCAGCAAGAAAGAGAGGGTTAACAGAGGGGAAGGGTTTGTGTTTTGAGCGAGCGAGTGATTTCAGAGCATGAAATAAAAGGGTTTTAAAAGCCTTTGTGTCTGGAAGATATATCGCGTAATTCGTTAAGTACTAAAAATACAAATACGAAGAGTTTCCTTCAATATTGATACTTTTGGAGGGAAAAACACATTCCAGATGTTGATGCCAGCTTCGAAGTAAAATGTTTGGCTTCGAAACCAGATTTTGGCGCCAAAAGTCAAATAACAACGGCTTTGAAACTGAGAAGCCAACTTCGAAGCACATTCCATACCTAATGATGTAAGAATACTCAAGTATTTGTTTACTTCAAAGGGATTAAAAACCTGTTTAGGTTTCTTAATGAGAGTAATGTCCTTCGAAGCTAAACTTGAGATCCCTTGAGGATGAGAATTGGCGTTCGAAACATCAAAACCAGTAGTTGGTTTATATATATACAAAAAAATTGTCTTTTCGAACTAAAACAGTGCAGCTCTCAAAAGGAGTTTCCATATTTTTGAAAGTATGAACTGTTGTTCAAGGCAAAATGATCAATTTAAAACTAATTGATCATACTAATCATGACCATATGTTGGTTATGATTAAAACAAGCTTTAAGGGGTAAGACTGTTGAATTCGAAGCACTGATTTTAAATAAAATCAGCAAAAACTATCAACTGTATTCCATAAATTGGAAAAGTTCATGTTGGTATTTTAGTGTTTCATTTAAACCAATTGAGTCCAGATTCGAAGGATAAGATTGTTCAGTTCGAAGCCCGAAATTTGCTTTTAAAGACAAACGGAGACAAGATCAAACAAACAGAGGGAAAAGTCTTAGTTGTATTAAAGCAAAAGCAATTACATCGAATGGCCCTCTTTGGGTACAAATTCAAGTTCATAAAAATAAGGAATAGAATAAATAACAAGATTATGAAATTTGGTCCAACTATGATCAATGAATTTCTGTTCTTTCTTTAATCTGTCTTCTATTTCTTCTAGGATTGGCTGCTGAAGTTGATGTGCTCTCACTTCATAGAAGAGCTCTTCAGCCTTTATTTCGAACGTTGTTTTTCTCAATTCTTGTTCCAACTCGTCCATATCCAAGTCATCCCAATACACAAAATCTTTATTCTTGAAGTTATCAAATTCTTCAATGAGGTTCTCTGCTTCGTACTGGGCATGAACTCGAAGGGATGAGAGTTGGTCCAAACATTGAGTGGTGGCCACAGAAGTTCGATGCTAGTGAAGAAGCAATGGGAGTTGGTCCAAAAACATGTAAGCTCTGCTTGGGCGAGGGGGTTGAGGACGTGACCCCGAGTCAAAATGTCACAAGCCTATCAAAGATTCTTGAGAGGGATGTCGTCCTCAAGAACATTGAAAGACAAGTGAGAGAAGGCTGCATGTAGAAGTTGGGCTTGCTTCCGCTCAGCTAGAGCAGGGGAGAGTGGAGGCTTATAAGGAGGAAAGGCCTTATCCACAGAAAGGGCAAGCCTCAGTCTCTCTGTCCAACAAGGATTTGGCAGAAGAGGAGGTATGAAAGCTTCCATTTTGGGAGAAGGAGAAAGGGCAGAAGGAACAAGGGCATTAATATAATCGAGCCAGTCAGAAGAGCAAAACTTCGCCTTCTGGGCTAAGAACGAGGGGCTGTACCCTTGTGCCTCTTTTGGGCGTCGGGTAGCGTGCACTATCTTTGTAGGCATGGAGGATGTGTACCATACTACAAGCAGATTGTCCTCTAAACTGCGTCGCCGGTCGATGGGCACGTAAGGATAGACCACCGAACTTCGAGCATAGCAAGGAAACTCTAAAGGGTCAGTGAACTCGACAAAGTGATGGTTAATTTGCTCCCTTAAATCACAAGCCTCATGTTCCGACCAGCTTGCCCAGTCAGAAGCCCCAGAGGAAGAAGAAGCCACAGCCTTATCCCATGCAAAGAGTTGTGAAGAAGAACTTCCCATGTCCATATTTGCAACTTTCAATCAAAGGATTGAGGGCAGTTTGTTCGTAGTCCAAGGGTGAATCAGAAGAAGAACTTCTCATGTCTAGATTTGTAACTTTCTGAATCAAAGGATTAAAGGCAATGTGTTCGTAGTACAAGGGTGGATAATTTGCAAAGGCTTCCATGACTTAAATATAGAAAGGTGGGTAATTAATGCATGGAGGTTCTTTCGAGGAGGAACAGCATCATCAGATGACTCTTCGTGCGCTCGATCAATAGAAGAGAAATTTGATTTAGCCATAAAACGTATCAGTCTATTCGAATACTAAGGTGGGGGTATTCAAAAGATTGGAAGAGAATTTAATGCAAATAATGACGGTTGCATTTCTGGAAGAATGCAAAGCCCATGCACGTTCTAAGACGTGGATAAAAGATCTTAATCCACTAATATCACCAAGTATTGGATATATTAGTGGGGGGTAATGTTGGCTACATATTTTGTATAAGCCAATTACAATTTGACGCGTGCCAGAATAAGGGTAATACAGGAAGACTATTCAAGTCTTCGATCATGATCGTACACGTGGCGGTTGGTATTGGTTATTACAAGATCTGAGTAGCATTGGATCAGCAAAGAGATGCAAAGTGATGTGGCTTCAACGGCTACTCACATTCAAATTCAAAATTAAGAGGGAAGCCTAACTACAATTGATGGCGTAGTGGAGCTAATTATAAGGCAATATGATCAACGATCATAGAGGAGCAGTTCGACGATTGGAAATACAGTTCGATGGTCATCATTGAGAAGTGTAAATAGCAGAGAAGGCCTCAGAAAAAAGCCCCAGACTCAGATACAAAAAATCAGTCTTATTCTACTTTATTTCCTTTCTAGTTTTACATTTCATGTTCTTTACATTTCTGCACTTTAAAATTCCTGCACTGCACTGCACTTCATTCATAGGATAGTTTCAAATAGATTGTTGCTGTAAACCTCTACGAGGCTGTGTTTGGATCATTGTAAGTTTTTTCATTTTAATGAAATGCTTCAATTGTTCTTCATTTAATTATTATTTTGCTTAATTCTCTTAATCAAGTCACCAGTAAAAGTTCTTTTCATTGAGGCTGAATGAACTAAAACATAATCGTTTGATAATTGGTTGGCAATTAATTTTCTATAAGAACTGATTGATCCTTACTGACACGTTCACAATTACAAAAATAACTTTTGAAAGCAAAAAAACTAATAATACTACTCATATTCCTGAATTCCCATTTCTGGTACTACAAGTACAATTTCATGAGGCCATTATTTTCAGACTTATAATTTGGAATCACATGGTTCCCATGTTAATCTGCAAATGTATTATCATCTTCTTGTCGTCTTATGTTTCATGGCTCATCCTATAATTGCATATACCGCAAATATCCTGTTCCACAAAACAACAAATGAAATTTAACACATTAATAAAAGACAAACATTGTGGGTTTGTCAGTTTTTGGATGTGTATGGATTGAATATGACACAAGCAGGGATTCAAAATATCAAAATCATTAATTCATTATTAGAGAGAAAATTGTTAAAAAATATACTCTAGCAATTGTCAAAGACATTATGTTCAATATATATTTTTTGTTTGTGAGAGATTCACTATTTGTGAAATAGTTTGGTGAAAATTTCTTTTATTTGTTTTAAAAGACATTTTGTTTTTAATTTTATCTCTTAATTTATCTGTTGACTTTTTTTATCGGTTCACTTTTGTTGACTACATGTTCAAAATTTTTCCCTATTTGTTCAAAATTTTTCCTATTTGTTTAATTTTTTTACCCTATTTGTTCAAAAATTTTCCTACCTATTCAATTTTTTTTTACCTTATTTGATCAAATATCTGTCCAAATTTTATTATCTATTCAATTTTTTCACTTATCTGTCCAAATCTTATTATTTGTTTAATTTTTTCACTTATCTATTTGAATCTATCTATCCAAATTTATTATCTGTTCAAATTTTATTATTTGTTTAAACAAATCTGTTATCCCCACATTCTCAAACATATACACACAAATGATATATTATCTGAGCGCACACATACAGGTGATCCATTATTTGTGTACAAAATGAAGCAACCAATTTTTTTTTTTTTTTTTTTTTTTAAAAAAAAAAAAAATACAAATCCAAAAATTGAATAAGGCGAGTTCGGTCCGAATGATCCGTCTTGAGCCTCAACATGTTCTTACTAGGACTCATTGGTGATCTGCAGGAGAAGAACCATAATAATGATCATTATATTGCATACATATATACACACATTATAGCAACAGGAAAACAAAGCAACATAAAGCATCTAGAAGTGGGTGTATCAACAAGAAACAATTATCTATAATATATATATATATATATACACGAATTTTCAACGAATCAAAAAAAAAAAAAAAATCCCATACTAAATGTCAAAAAGTTAAAAAGCTAATCTATTTTTCAAACGAAACCTTAATTTTATAATGAAAATTCTATTTATTATTTTTTTATACAGACAGTGATTTGATAAAAAAGATTATTGATATCTAATTAACTTAATATTTTAAGTATACTTTAATCGACGGATTTTAAAAACATAAACATTTTTTAAATTATCAAAATATAACCCCAAGTGGATCCTATCAGGCTCAACAGCGACTGCTGTGCTGGGCACAATAACCACTCCATTTCCAACAAACAATTTATGGTGAGAAACACCATAACCCGAAGAAAACCTTGCCACTTTTTGTTGCATGAAAGAAGGCGGCATTAATGGAGAAGGGAAGAGAGAGTCCAAAGCATGAAAGCAAAGGCCGGCGCTTGGTACTCTTTCCAATCCCGTTGCAAGGACATATGAACCCCATGCTTCAGCTTGCTAACATCCTTCACGCCACAGGCTTCTTCTCCATTACCATCATCCACACTCACTTCAACTCTCCCACCATATCCAACTACCCTCACTTCACCTTCTGCCCCATCCCAGACGGTTTGTCGGAGACCGAGAGTGAAGCTTCCACATCTGATAGCGTCGCTCTCCTCTCCCTCCTCAACACCAACTGTGTCGCCGCCTTTCGGGACTGCTTGGCTGGACTGGTGTTATCTGGTGTTGAGGACGAGGCGAAGGAGCCCACTGCTTGCTTGATAACAGATGCTATATGGCACTTTTCACAGTCTGTTGCAGACAGCCTTGAGATCCCAAGGATTGTGTTGAGGACTAGCAGCTTGTCTTCCTTTCTTGCATTTGCTGCTTTGCCTCTTCTGCTAGAAAAGGGTTACCTCCCTAAGCAAGGTCTGTTTGCGTTTTAACCTCCTTTCTTTCTCTGCCTCTTTTACTTCCTTGCTTCGCACTAAGATTGTTGTGTTTGGATCTTCAATTTGTAGGGGGAAGGAAAAACTTATTGAGTGGAAATAAAAGAATTATTTTTCTTCTCTTGCTTCATTTTTTTTATTATCACTAATTTAAGATCCAAACACAAGTTAAGAAAAATCTGTTATCATATCACACCATCACTATTACTATTAAACTTAGGGGCGCGTATGGTCTGGATTGATCTGGATTGTGGTAAAATCAGGACCAATTCGCTATTTACGGTTCCTGAAAAATTAGAATCAATCCAATCCGTTTAAATCATGGAATCAATCCGAACCAATCCATTTAAACACGGATTGGATCAGTTTAGGATCAAGGATTCACATAATTCAATAACAAAAAAATATATATAATATTTTAATTTCATAAAAACATAAACGTAGCATCATGTTAGTTCCACAATAGCAACATTTGTTTCTATAATAGTGACATACTATTCTAAAATTTAACAACTATAAGAAAATTGATTCCACAATAAGTATTTAGACCATTACAAATTAATACTAAAAACCAACAAACACAAGTAATAAAAGAAGATACTATGCAAGTTTAAGTTAAGGTTTATGTTTTATATAGAATAAAAGAAGATACTATGTTGGAAGGTGTATAATATGAATATAGGCTATTTGTATACGTTCCGGATCGGTTACAATCCGGAACCGTGGGGTTCAATCCGGAACCGATCTGTAGATTACGGATTTTTAATTTTTCAATCCGGAACCAAACCACGAATTTAAAAAACTAATTCAAACCTATCAGATTGGACTGGATCGGATCGGATTATAGATTTCACGAATTCCTGCTCAACCCTAATTAGACTAAAGATACACGAACAAAAATTCTATACAAAACGGAAAATGACAATGCTTAAAGAATAATGTAGCAAGATTATGAACCTATCGCTTTAAAACAGAAAATACTCATTAACATGTTTTGTTGGTATCAAAACCCTCAATAACTGTCATGGCAAGTTTTGTTGGGAGGGGAGGGGGAAGTAGGGAGTGAAGGCATGAATATACATTAAGGCCATGTTTGTTTGGGCGGACTGGATTAGCGTTTCCATGACTAATAGTCCTAGGACTACGAATCCGTTGGATTATGTATCCTATCTTAACTAATAGTCAAGTTTAAAATAATTAGTCCGTATCTCAATTGTTTAACAAAATATCGGATTAATAATTTTATTGGACTATTAGTCTAATCCCAATTTCATGTCTACCCAAACAAACATGGCCTAAGTGACTCTTCTTGTTTAGTTTTAGTTCGTAAATTTCATGATCAGTTTATATTAGGAACACATCATTTTGATGAATGATTCTATACAAAAAATATTTAAAAAAAAAAAAACATGTTCTTTATTATTATGGATGGCCCTTATCCTGCGCTGCAGGTGAGGCTACCAGCAGCCACAGAAACAGGGAGTTTGATTCACATTGTCATTTCCTCTAACAAAATGAGTTGCCATGAACTGTTTTTATACTCTCGTCATTTTTTTTTTTTTAATTAACAGATAGCAATTACCTGGATCTTTTACTTGGAAGATTTTGTGAAACAAATATACTACTCATATTCCTGAATTTCCATTTCTGATGCTACAAGTAAAATTTTATGAGGTCATTATTTTCAGACTTATAATTTGGAGTCACATGGTTCCCAGGTGAATCTGCAAATGTATTATCATCTTCTTTTCGTCTTTTTCTTCATGGCTCTTCCTATAATTGCATATACCGCAAATATTCTGTTCCACAAAACAACAAATAAAGTTTAACACATGAATACAAGACAAACATTGTGGGGTTGTTAGTTTTTGGATGTGTATGGATTGAATATGACACAAGCAGGGATTCAAAATATCAAAATCATTAATTCATTATTATAGAGAAAATTGTTAAAAATCAACTCTATCAATTGTCTAAGGCATTAAGTCCAGTGTATATTTTTTGTTTGTCAGAAATCTACCATTTGTGAAATAGCTTGGTGAGAATTTCTTTTGTTTGTTTTGAAAGACATTTTGTTTTTAATTTTATCTTTTAATTTATCTGTGGACCTTTTTTTATCGGCTGACTTCTGTTGACCATATGTTCAAGATTTTTCCCTATTTGTTCAGAATTTTTCCTATCTGTTTAAGTTTTTTACCCTATTGGTTCAAAATTTTTAATATTTATTCAATTTTTTTAACCTACCTGTTCAAATATCTGTCCAATCTATTCAATTTTTTTAACATCCTGATATGCAACTAATTCTGCAGCTTCGGCTAATGAGGAAACAGTATTTCCTACCGTTGTGACTGATTCGGTTCCTGGTATTTCTACGGTATTTTCATTTTGTTCAGACATGGTTGTATTGTGATCATATATGTCTAATTTATTAAATTTATATTATTATTATATGACAATTAAAACTTGGCTCTGATACCATGAGAGGTGCTCACTAAAGGTAAGATTAGCACGTCTGTCAACGACTTATGGGCATCAAACGGTCAAACGCACTCTCTGCAACACGACCTAAACCCTACGCGACTTGGGTGACGTCCCACTAATCCTAACATTTAATTAACCTTTCATAAGCACAAACCCAAGAATTAATACACACATAATAATGACATAAATAAAACAAATTAGAGCATATATGATCTCATATTACCTTTACTGTTGGGGTGGCGGAGGCCTTCTGGCCGCCCAGGCCACCAGATTCTCGTTGATCAGCACCTGCAACTCAGCAATCCTCTGATTACTCTCGGCAAGACGTTCAGCTATATACTGTTGGGTATAAAGATCTACAGGTGTGTTAAGATAATGCTGTTTTTGGGTTTGCCAGAAATCTAAAAATGTTAATAACTGTTCTAACAAGTTAACAGAGGGCATACATATTGAAACACGAATAGCAAACTTTTATTGAGGAAGTAAAATATTTTACAAGAGGGGGTTGTGAGAGAGATTACAAGAGAGGAAGAAGTAAAACAAAAGAAAAACTAGAATTTTCGTAATGCCTCAACAAGGGTGAAGGCCATCCCTTAAATAGACAACAGAAGATAAGATACAATTATTACATAGGGACAGGTGGACATCTTCTATTGCACCGACAGATTACACCTATCGTCTTATCTTCGATGCTGGCGGAAGTGGGGAACATCTTTATCCCTGATACTGATGGAGCATCTGCTTTCTGAAAAGTTGTTTGTCCTGTTGTGCCGACGCTCTTAAGGCTCGGGGCCCTTTCCTTTATTGCCTTTGTCCTGGACCATCTTGTCTGCTATGGCAGCTGTAAAGGAGTCCCAAAAGTCTCCAAGAGTGACTTCTGCCTCATCTTCTGATTGCGATTCTCCTGCTAACACGTGGTTGGTTGGATCAGCTTCTGATTCTGATTGGGTGTGACTGGTACCTGACCTCATCGAGGTGTCATCTTCAGGATTAACGGATTGGAGGAATTGTTCTTTCAGATAATCCATACTTTTAAGAATTAATTCATTATCTGAAAGGTTAGGAAATTTCTGTTTTAATTCCTTTTGCATCTGGACAAAAGGATTAGTGACTGGAGAAGAGGGTGCTGTTGGTAAAGCAGGCTGTTTGACAGAGTCCCAGCAAGCTTTGGTATGCTGTTGGATTTTCGGAATGAGATCCTTAAGATCCATTTTATCCCACCATTTAATAAAATAAATTCTTTTTAAGCGGGGGATTTTATTCTGATAATCACAGGCAAAGTCCCATTTCCAGATCCATGGAATGCTAAAGCGGATAGAGAAATGGACTATAGCTTTTCTGATTGATAATTCTCTGTTTTTATTTAAATATGAATAGGCACGGGAATAGGCAACATGCCATTCATCAAATTCTGTTCGTACTGATTCTGGTAAAATGTCAAGAGAAAGTCCGAACTTATCCCACCAAACGAGGAACCAGGAAGGGACATCGGTTTTGAGAACATCGGACGTGATACGGATAAACCAAGAATGATTCTTGATGGGGTTCTGGTAATAGAATACCTGAGTAAAGGCATCAATATAGTCCCAGTAAGAGTATTTGGTCTGTTTGTTCCGGAGATCAATATCCCTGGTAGTATGCGGATGGATGCCCCAAGTAGCAATGGGCATAATATTACGGATAACCATTTTACTGAATTGGATTGGACTGGCAGTCTTGTTGGCATCATGCAAAGTATGCTTGAGTTCAACAGCTCCAGTTTCAACAAGTATCTGTTCATAAATATACCTGTATTGATCAAAATGAGGGGGTGACTGTTGAGTGGTGAGATATCGGCGTTTGATCTCCCACGGGTCTGTCATCCACTGTTCATCGGATGGTTCAATCCAAAGGACAGTTTCGTCAGAAAGACTGTTTGGCGTATATGGATCTTCTGGCCTCAGGAGAATATCCCTTGCCGTTGGATTACTGGTTTGACCTCCTCCACGAGAGAGGGGTGGATATTCGGATGGATCATAGCGAGGATTTGATCCTCGGCCACGACCTCGACCTCTTTGGCCTCTACTGGTCATTTGCTGATTTCTGTAAATATTCACGGGTCAAAAAGTCAGGCAAAGAGTTAGTTTCTCCTTTAATATATTCAATATCAAAATCAAAATTGGATAAATAACCCTGCCAGCTTACGAATATCTGTTTGGAAACAAGATTTTTAACATCCTGTTTAAATATCTGTCTAGCAGCGGAGCAATCAACTCTGATGATAAAATGCTGGTTTAATAAATCATCCTGGAATTTCATGACACATTTTACAATGGCTAAACATTCCTGTTTAATGGTCGGATAATTTAAAGCAGCTTGATTCCAATGCCCAGAATGAAAACGTAGAAGTTCTTCTTTCTGAGTGTTGGGATTAAACTGTTTTAAAATACCACCAAATCCTTCATTGGAAGCATCTGTTTCAACAATTTTCTTCCATTCAAGGTTAGGTAAATTTAAACAAGGTAACTGTTGGACTTTAGCTTTGATTTTCTGAACAGCTAAAGTATGTTCTGGAGACCATGGCGGAGGATTCTTTTTTAACCTGGTATACAAGATGTTAGCATCTGCAGATAAGTTCTGGTAATAGTCACGAATATAATTAAGACTACCTAAAAATCGCTGTAATTGAGTTTTGTCTTTAATTTCATCTGGAAATTTAGAGGCAAACTCCATACTTCGGTTAATAGGAATAATACTACCATTAGAAATATTATGTCCTAAATATCTGATAGTGGTTTGAAATAATTGCATCTTTGGGGCAGATAAAACCAAACCATTTCTGATAATAACATTCTTAAAAATATTAAGATTAGCACGTCTGTCAACGACTTATGGGCATCAAACGGTCAAACGCACTCTCTGCAACACGACCTAAACCCTACGCGACTTGGGTGACGTCCCACTAATCCTAACATTTAATTAACCTTTCATAAGCACCTCTCATGGTATCAGAGCCAAGTTTTAATTGTCATATAATAATAATATAAATTTAATAAATTAGACATATATGATCACAATACAACCATGTCTGAACAAAATGAAAATACCGTAGAAATACCAGGAACTGAATCAGTCACAACGGTAGGAAATACTGTTTCCTCATTAGCCGAAGCTGCAGAATTAGTTGCATATCAGGATGTTAAACAGGCCCTCGATAAGTGGACCATACCATCAGTAGATCCCTACACCATATACAGAAAAGGAAAATTTCAATTCCTCAGCAGAACAATTATCAAGACATTTGAACATGCATCTTGTATCCAGAATAATGATGAAATAATTAGACTAATTCATGTTAATGACTTTGTCCCTTTTCTGAAAGATTATAAGTACATTCATATAGGATTGGTACAAATTGCTTTTAAACCTTTGACCCTTCTTGGTCAAAATACCAGTATTCAATGCACCCTTCGTGATGGACGCTGCCTTGATTGGCGAGCTTCACTAATGGGAGCTATTGAGACAAGTTTGTCTCATGGACCAGTTTATTTTGATATTTATCCGAATCTTAGCGTTGCTTTATGTGACGTAAACCTATCCAATGTCTTAGAACTTCGAGTTCTTACCCATGGATATAATTATAAACCAGGAACTCCACTCTTTTCAGTACACTCCAGAATCTACATAAAGGCTTTAACAACCTTAAATCCTTATGTAAAAAAGAAAACTGAAACAGGTCAGACAGTCTTAATTGAGACTAACCTTTACAGTAGCCAAGTTGCTGTCCCCAAGATGATTGCTTGGAAGGACATCACCTTTCCAGATAGGTGGGAAATTCCTAATGCCGTACCACCCAAACCAATGATCCAGCATAACATTGATGATGTTATCCAGACGCAAGGAGGTCATGTGTACCTCCAATTCCAGAAACCCATGCTTACCAAAAGTAATTCTTCTAATGCTAGTTTCCGAACTGCACCTAGAAGTTTTTCTAATAACAGTTTTAGATCTGTCCCTCCTTACCAAGTGGACTATCCAGAATCCAGTCGTCAATCTGTTGACAACTTACCATCCAGAAGACAAATAGAAAACATTCTTCAACAGATACCCTCTAGGCCTCCTAGTAGACCACCTAGTGATCCACAAGAAGATCCTATGACATCAGAAATTCAAGGAATTCGTCTTTCTCACAATCGTATTCCTCATGGTGTTTATACTACACCCCCAGTTCCAACACCTTCTCCAGATAGCCCTACGGCCAGTGATATGAATTTTGATCTTTAATGGATTTTACACCAGGAAGTGAACATAGAAAAATTTTAAACCAGGAATTTAACCATAATCAATATAAAGAATTTAGGGATTGGTATTTTACCAACCATACTTCTGACCAG
Source organism: Camellia sinensis (assembly GCF_055761805.1). Lineage (NCBI taxonomy): Eukaryota > Viridiplantae > Streptophyta > Magnoliopsida > Ericales > Theaceae > Camellia > Camellia sinensis. Next base: position 56,172,746 of record NC_138968.1, read on the forward strand.
TTATCCCATTATAAAACTCAATACTACCAACATCTTGAGTTACATCAGAAACTAATACCGTTTGTAGAATGGTATAATACAGTTACCCAACCAAAACTCACAGTTATTGAAGATCAGTATAAAGCTTGGACTACTACTGAAGGCCAGGTCATCCATTCTATTCATCCGCCTGCTCAAGCCTTAGAATTGGTACCCAACGGGGAACTTACCAAACAACCTCTATCAGCTACCGCCTATATAGATGCCCAATCCACCAGACTAACCAAGGTTGAATCTTCTTTAGCCAGACAGAATAATTATACCAATCTAATCTGTCAAACCATTAGTAAACAGTTGACCAGAGTCGAAGAAGCTGTGTCTACCTTCAAGGATAGAACCCTAGCTCCTCCCGTTACCGGAATCTCTACTCTCCATCCAGTATCCATAAAACCCTCATTAGACATCACTAACTTTAAGTTAAAATCGTCTAATACTGAGTTTATGGACACCTTACTCCAGAAAATGCAAACACTTAATGTTCGTCCTCCAGAACCTCCTAAGCCTCTTTCAGGTCAAACTAGCGGTGGATCTATCCACATGCTTAGAGCTGAATCCAGCCCTGATCAAGATCCATTATCACCAGAACAGATTCAAGAAATTCAAATGAACTTCCAGGAACCCTCATCTGTCAATAAGCTAAACTATTACAGTTCTGCAAAACCAGGATTTTTACCTCATACCAGAAATTACTATTCCAGACCTACTCCCCAGATATTCTTTATGAAGAAGCTTATCTGAATGAACAGAATAGTTACCATGGTAAAATCATTTATGAATGGAATATTGATGGTGAATCAGAATTTGGCATTTATAAAAAGCTACACCAAATGATGATGTATGCTACTGTCTGTCGCCAATACAGTAATAATGACCAGGCCATAACTAAGTTTATTATCAATGGCTTTACCGGAATTCTTAAAGGTTGGTGGGATAATATTATCACTCCCCTACAACAAACTGAAATCTTGACCGCTGTCAAAATAGAGCTTGACCCAACTACCAACCAGCAGGTCCAACAGTCTGATGCGGTGTACACCCTCATCCAAACAATTATCTACCACTTTGTTGGTACCAGTACCTCTACTCAGGACCGAGGTCGTGAGCTTCTCCAGAATCTGCGTTGTCCCTCCTTAACCCATTTCCGTTGGTATAAGGATGTTTTCCTTCTTCAGGTTACCCAACGCTCCGATGCTAACAGTACCCATTGGAAAGCCAAATTTATTGATGGCCTTCCTACCCTCTTTGCTGAACGGGTCAGGAAAAAACTTCGGGACCGCCATGACCGAATGTCTATTCCTTATGAGCAGTATACTTATGAACAACTTGTGTCTATTGTCACTGATGAAGGTCTTTCTCTGTGTAATGACCTCAAACTCCAGTATCAAATGAAACAACAAAACTTAACAGGAAGAAAAGAATTAGGCGAATTCTGTGACCAGTTTGCCTATGAGCCCGGCATTAAGTACCCAGCCAAAACCAGAAAACTTGTTCATAAAAAGTTATCCAAACCTTACAGAAAAAAGTCTAACCTAAAGACTAGCCATCCGAAACCTACCAAGAAGTTTTATTCAAAGAAATCTACCAGTAAATCAAAAGGAAAATCTAAATCAGAAGTTAAATGCTACAAATGTGGCCAAACAGGACATTATGCTAATAGATGTAGATCTAAAGCTAAATCCAAGGTCAATGAACTAAACCTTGATCCAGACATTAAAGACCAGTTAATCCAAGCCTTAGAAGCTGAAGAAATTTCAACCGAAGATGAAATCCCTTCTGATAATGAGCTTAACCAGTTATACTCTTCCTCCTCTGATGAAGATGATCCAGAAGAACCATGTCCCTGCAGTACTAATCAGGAACAAATATCAGAAATCAATTACTGGAAATCCATAGTAGAAATGAATGGTTTAAATCTAGGAGAACCCAGTAGTATCAATGTTTTAACAGACACTCAAAAGGATATGCTTGCTGTAGCCGATCAGATACAGGATCCAGAAATAAAAATAAAATATTTAAAGATGTGTTATGAACACCAACAAACAATAACAGAAACCCCTCCTATTCCAGATTATTCTTATAATCTTCAAACAGTAATTAACAGAATTCAGACTAAATCAGTAGTCGAACAACCTACTACTCTCCAGGATTTAAAAATGGAAATTAATGTCCTTAAAACAGAAGTCAAACACTTGCAAACCGCCAGTGAAGCTGCTATTAAAGATATTAAGTATCTGCATACCCAAATTCCTAAACAGAAAGAAAAAGAAACCGAACAAAAACTTGATCTTAACAAAAATGAACCAGAATCCTCTACTCCTTATTTATTACTTGTTAATCAAGTCACTTTTCAGAAATGGTACATAAAAATCTCTTTTATGATTAAACCGGATTTTATCATTAAGGATGCAATTGCCTTAGTTGATAGTGGTGCTGATATGAACTGTATCCAAGAAGGTATAGTTCCAACCAGATACTTTGAAAAGACTACCCAGAGTCTTACCAGTGCAAGTGGAAATTCTCTCCAAATCAGGTATAAAATTCCAGAAGCTTATATTTGTAATAAAGACCTCTGTCTTCCTACATCCTTTGTCTTAGTCAGAAATCTTGCGACAAATATCATTTTAGGCACACCTTTTTTATGTCTTTTAATGCCTATCCAGAAAATCGATTCAACAGGTATTTATTCCAAATTATAGGGAAAAACAGTTAATTTTGAATTTATCACTCAACCGTATACTAAAGAATTAGATCAGATTCGTGATTTAATTTCTGTTAAACAAAATCAGATAAATTTAATTCAAAAAGAAGTCTCTTTTTAACAACAGAACAAAGGCTTAATCAATCTGCTTTTCAACAGAAAATTAAAATAATTGAAAAAGAATTTCAATCAGAAGTCTGTGGTACTGTTCCGAATGCTTTTTGGAATCGTAAAAAGTATATTGTAACATTACCATATGAACCAGATTTTGATGAAAAATATATTCCAACTAGAGCTCGCCCTAGCCAAATGAAAAAGGAATATATGGAAATGTGCAAAACAGAAATTCAAGATCTTCTTATGAAGAAACTTATCCGTCCTAGTCACTCCCCGTGGAGTTGTACCGCCTTTTATGTGAATAAAAATGCAGAATTAGAACGAGGTGTTCCTCGCCTTGTAATTAACTATAAACCGTTAAATGATAAATTGAAATGGATTAGATATCCTATTCCAAATAAAAAAGATCTTTTAGACCGTCTCCAGGATGCCATAATTTTTTCCAAATTTGATTTAAAATCAGGATATTGGCAAGTTGAAATTGCTGAACAGGATCGCTATAAAACAGCTTTTACAGTACCCTTTGGGCACTATGAATGGAATGTTATGCCTTTTGGCTTGAAAAATGCCCCTTCAGAATTTCAGCATATCATGAATGATATTTTTAATCCATTTACAGAATTTACTCTCTCTTATATTGATGATGTTTTAATTTTTTCTTCATCAATTGACCAGCATATAAAACATCTTAATATTTTTAAGAATGTTATTATCAGAAATGGTTTGGTTTTATCTGCCCCAAAGATGCAATTATTTCAAACCACTATCAGATATTTAGGACATAATATTTCTAATGGTAGTATTATTCCTATTAACCGAAGTATGGAGTTTGCCTCTAAATTTCCAGATGAAATTAAAGACAAAACTCAATTACAGCGATTTTTAGGTAGTCTTAATTATATTCGTGACTATTACCAGAACTTATCTGCAGATGCTAACATCTTGTATACCAGGTTAAAAAAGAATCCTCCGCCATGGTCTCCAGAACATACTTTAGCTGTTCAGAAAATCAAAGCTAAAGTCCAACAGTTACCTTGTTTAAATTTACCTAACCTTGAATGGAAGAAAATTGTTGAAACAGATGCTTCCAATGAAGGATTTGGTGGTATTTTAAAACAGTTTAATCCCAACACTCAGAAAGAAGAACTTCTACGTTTTCATTCTGGGCATTGGAATCAAGCTGCTTTAAATTATCCGACCATTAAACAGGAATGTTTAGCCATTGTAAAATGTGTCATGAAATTCCAGGATGATTTATTAAACCAGCATTTTATCATCAGAGTTGATTGCTCTGCTGCTAGACAGATATTTAAACAGGATGTTAAAAATCTTGTTTCCAAACAGATATTCGTAAGCTGGCAGGGTTATTTATCCAATTTTGATTTTGATATTGAATATATTAAAGGAGAAACTAACTCTTTGCCTGACTTTTTGACCCGTGAATATTTACAGAAATCAACAAATGACCAGTAGAGGCTAAAGAGGTCGAGGTCGTGGCCGAGGATCAAATCCTCGCTATGATCCATCCGAATATCCACCCCTCTCTCGTGGAGGAGGTCAAACCAGTAATCCAACGGCAAAGGATATTCTCCCGAGGCCAGAAGATCCATATACGCCAAACAGTCTTTCTGACGAAACTGTCCTTTGGATTGAACCATCCGATGAACAGTGGATGACAGACCCGTGGGAGATCAAACGCCGATATCTCACCACTCAACAGTCACCCCCTCATTTTGATCAATACAGGTATATTTATGAACAGATACTTGTTGAAACTGGAGCTGTTGAAATCAAGCATACTTTGCATGATGCCAACAAGACTGCCAGTCCAATCCAATTCAGTAAAATGGTTATCCGTAATATTATGCCCATTGCTACTTGGGGCATCCATCCGCATACTACCAGGGATATTGATCTCCGGAACAAACAGACCAAATACTCTTACTGGGACTATATTGATGCCTTTACTCAGGTATTCTATTACCAGAACCCCATCAAGAATCATTCTTGGTTTATCCGTATCACGTCCGATGTTCTCAAAACCGATGTCCCTTCCTGGTTCCTCGTTTGGTGGGATAAGTTCGGACTTTCTCTTGACATTTTACCAGAATCAGTACGAACAGAATTTGATGAATGGCATGTTGCCTATTCCCGTGCCTATTCATATTTAAATAAAAACAGAGAATTATCAATCAGAAAAGCTATAGTCCATTTCTCTATCCGCTTTAGCATTCCATGGATCTGGAAATGGGACTTTGCCTGTGATTATCAGAATAAAATCCCCCGCTTAAAAAGAATTTATTTTATTAAATGGTGGGATAAAATGGATCTTAAGGATCTCATTCCGAAAATCCAACAGCATACCAAAGCTTGCTGGGACTCTGTCAAACAGCCTGCTTTACCAACAGCACCCTCTTCTCCAGTCACTAATCCTTTTGTCCAGATGCAAAAGGAATTAAAACAGAAATTTCCTAACCTTTCAGATAATGAATTAATTCTTAAAAGTATGGATTATCTGAAAGAACAATTCCTCCAATCCGTTAATCCTGAAGATGACACCTCGATGAGGTCAGGTACCAGTCACACCCAATCAGAATCAGAAGCTGATCCAACCAACCACGTGTTAGCAGGAGAATCGCAATCAGAAGATGAGGCAGAAGTCACTCTTGGAGACTTTTGGGACTCCTTTACAGCTGCCATAGCAGACAAGATGGTCCAGGACAAAGGCAATAAAGGAAAGGGCCCCGAGCCTTAAGAGCGTCGGCACAACAGGACAAATAACTTTTCAGAAAGCAGATGCTCCATCAGTATCAGGGATAAAGATGTTCTCCACTTCCGCCAGCATCGAAGATAAGACGATAGGTGTAATCTGTCGGTGCAATAGAAGATGTCCACCTGTCCCTATGTAATAATTGTATCTTATCTTCTGTTGTCTATTTAAGGGATGGCCTTCACCCTTGTTGAGGCATTACGAAAATTCTAGTTTTTCTTTTGTTTTACTTCTTCCTCTCTTGTAATCTCTCTCACAACCCCCTCTTGTAAAATATTTTACTTCCTCAATAAAAGTTTGCTATTCGTGTTTCAATATGTATGCCCTCTGTTAACTTGTTAGAACAGTTATTAACATTTTTAGATTTCTGGCAAACCCAAAAACAGCATTATCTTAACACACCTGTAGATCTTTATACCCAACAGTATATAGCTGAACGTCTTGCCGAGAGTAATCAGAGGATTGCTGAGTTGCAGGTGCTGATCAACGAGAATCTGGTGGCCTGGGCGGCCAGAAGGCCTCCGCCACCCCAACAGTAAAGGTAATATGAGATCATATATGCTCTAATTTGTTTTATTTATGTCATTATTATGTGTGTATTAATTCTTGGGTTTGTGCTTATGAAAGGTTAATTAAATGTTAGGATTAGTGGGACGTCACCCAAGTCGCGTAGGGTTTAGGTCGTGTTGCAGAGAGTGCGTTTGACCGTTTGATGCCCATAAGTCGTTGACAGACGTGCTAATCTTACCTTTAGTGAGCACCTCTCATGGTGATCCATTATCTGAGCGCACACATACAGGTGATCCATTATTTGTGTACAAAATGAAGCAACCAATTTTTTTTTTTTTTTTTTAAAAAAAAAAAAAATACAAATCCAAAAATTGAATAAGGCGAGTTCGGTCCGAATGATCCGTCTTGAGCCTCAACATGTTCTTACTAGGACTCATTGGTGATCTGCAGGAGAAGAACCATAATAATGATCATTATATTGCATACATATATACACACATTATAGCAACAGGAAAACAAAGCAACATAAAGCATCTAGAAGTGGGTGTATCAACAAGAAACAATTATCTATAATATATATATATATATATATACACGAATTTTCAACGAATCAAAAAAAAAAAAAAAAATCCCATACTAAATGTCAAAAAGTTAAAAAGCTAATCTATTTTTCAAACGAAACCTTAATTTTATAATGAAAATTCTATTTATTATTTTTTTATACAGACAGTGATTTGATAAAAAAGATTATTGATATCTAATTAACTTAATATTTTAAGTATACTTTAATCGACGGATTTTAAAAACATAAACATTTTTTAAATTATCAAAATATAACCCCAAGTGGATCCTATCAGGCTCAACAGCGACTGCTGTGCTGGGCACAATAACCACTCCATTTCCAACAAACAATTTATGGTGAGAAACACCATAACCCGAAGAAAACCTTGCCACTTTTTGTTGCATGAAAGAAGGCGGCATTAATGGAGAAGGGAAGAGAGAGTCCAAAGCATGAAAGCAAAGGCCGGCGCTTGGTACTCTTTCCAATCCCGTTGCAAGGACATATGAACCCCATGCTTCAGCTTGCTAACATCCTTCACGCCACAGGCTTCTTCTCCATTACCATCATCCACACTCACTTCAACTCTCCCACCATATCCAACTACCCTCACTTCACCTTCTGCCCCATCCCAGACGGTTTGTCGGAGACCGAGAGTGAAGCTTCCACATCTGATAGCGTCGCTCTCCTCTCCCTCCTCAACACCAACTGTGTCGCCGCCTTTCGGGACTGCTTGGCTGGACTGGTGTTATCTGGTGTTGAGGACGAGGCGAAGGAGCCCACTGCTTGCTTGATAACAGATGCTATATGGCACTTTTCACAGTCTGTTGCAGACAGCCTTGAGATCCCAAGGATTGTGTTGAGGACTAGCAGCTTGTCTTCCTTTCTTGCATTTGCTGCTTTGCCTCTTCTGCTAGAAAAGGGTTACCTCCCTAAGCAAGGTCTGTTTGCGTTTTAACCTCCTTTCTTTCTCTGCCTCTTTTACTTCCTTGCTTCGCACTAAGATTGTTGTGTTTGGATCTTCAATTTGTAGGGGGAAGGAAAAACTTATTGAGTGGAAATAAAAGAATTATTTTTCTTCTCTTGCTTCATTTTTTTTATTATCACTAATTTAAGATCCAAACACAAGTTAAGAAAAATCTGTTATCATATCACACCATCACTATTACTATTAAACTTAGGGGCGCGTATGGTCTGGATTGATCTGGATTGTGGTAAAATCAGGACCAATTCGCTATTTACGGTTCCTGAAAAATTAGAATCAATCCAATCCGTTTAAATCATGGAATCAATCCGAACCAATCCATTTAAACACGGATTGGATCAGTTTAGGATCAAGGATTCACATAATTCAATAACAAAAAAATATATATAATATTTTAATTTCATAAAAACATAAACGTAGCATCATGTTAGTTCCACAATAGCAACATTTGTTTCTATAATAGTGACATACTATTCTAAAATTTAACAACTATAAGAAAATTGATTCCACAATAAGTATTTAGACCATTACAAATTAATACTAAAAACCAACAAACACAAGTAATAAAAGAAGATACTATGCAAGTTTAAGTTAAGGTTTATGTTTTATATAGAATAAAAGAAGATACTATGTTGGAAGGTGTATAATATGAATATAGGCTATTTGTATACGTTCCGGATCGGTTACAATCCGGAACCGTGGGGTTCAATCCGGAACCGATCTGTAGATTACGGATTTTTAATTTTTCAATCCGGAACCAAACCACGAATTTAAAAAACTAATTCAAACCTATCAGATTGGACTGGATCGGATCGGATTATAGATTTTACGAATTCCTGCTCAGCCCTAATTAGACTAAAGATACACGAACAAAAATTCTATACAAAACGGAAAATGACAATGCTTAAAGAATAATGTAGCAAGATTATGAACCTATCGCTTTAAAACAGAAAATACTCATTAACATGTTTTGTTGGTATCAAAACCCTCAATAACTGTCATGGCAAGTTTTTGTTGGGAGGGGAGGGGGAAGTAGGGAGTGAAGGCATGAATATACATTAAGGCCATGTTTGTTTGGGCGGACTGGATTAGCGTTCCCATGACTAATAGTCCTAGGACTACGAATCCGTTGGATTATGTATCCTATCTTAACTAATAGTCAAGTTTAAAATAATTAGTCCGTATCTCAATTGTTTAACAAAATATCGGATTAATAATTTTATTGGACTATTAGTCTAATCCCAATTTCATGTCTACCCAAACAAACATGGCCTAAGTGACTCTTCTTGTTTAGTTTTAGTTCGTAAATTTCATGATCAGTTTATATTAGGAACACATCATTTTGATGAATGATTCTATACAAAAAATATTTAAAAAAAAAAAAAACATGTTCTTTATTATTATGGATGGCCCTTATCCTGCGCTGCAGGTGAGGCTACCAGCAGCCACAGAAACAGGGAGTTTGATTCACATTGTCATTTCCTCTAACAAAATGAGTTGCCATGAACTGTTTTTATACTCTCGTCATTTTTTTTTTTTTAATTAACAGATAGCAATTACCTGGATCTTTTACTTGGAAGATTTTGTGAAACAAATATACTACTCATATTCCTGAATTTCCATTTCTGATGCTACAAGTAAAATTTTATGAGGTCATTATTTTCAGACTTATAATTTGGAGTCACATGGTTCCCAGGTGAATCTGCAAATGTATTATCATCTTCTTTTCGTCTTTTTCTTCATGGCTCTTCCTATAATTGCATATACCGCAAATATTCTGTTCCACAAAACAACAAATAAAGTTTAACACATGAATACAAGACAAACATTGTGGGGTTGTTAGTTTTTGGATGTGTATGGATTGAATATGACACAAGCAGGGATTCAAAATATCAAAATCATTAATTCATTATTATAGAGAAAATTGTTAAAAATCAACTCTATCAATTGTCTAAGGCATTAAGTCCAGTGTATATTTTTTGTTTGTCAGAAATCTACCATTTGTGAAATAGCTTGGTGAGAATTTCTTTTGTTTGTTTTGAAAGACATTTTGTTTTTAATTTTATCTTTTAATTTATCTGTGGACCTTTTTTTATCGGCTGACTTCTGTTGACCATATGTTCAAGATTTTTCCCTATTTGTTCAAAATTTTTCCTATCTGTTTAAGTTTTTTACCCTATTGGTTCAAAATTTTTAATATTTATTCAATTTTTTTAACCTACCTGTTCAAATATCTGTCCAATCTATTCAATTTTTTCACTTATCTATCAAAATCTTATTATCTGTTTAATTTTTCCACTTATCTGTTTGAATCTATCTGTCCAAATTTATTATATGTTCAAATTTTATTAATAAATTTATTATTTGTTTGAACAAATCTATTACCCCCATGTTCTCAAACACACACACAGATGATATATTATCTGTTGAAAATATTCATTCTCAAACATTGTCAAATGCGTGTGCTCACACACACATAGAGATGTTCAATTATTTGTGTACAAAATGAAGCTACCAATTTTTTTTTAAAAAAAAAAAAAAAATCCAAAAATTGAATAAGGCGAGTTCGGTCTTGAATGATCCGTCTTAACATGTTCTTACTAGGACTCATTGGTGATTTGCAAGAGAATAACCATAATAATGATCATTATATTGCATACATATATACACACATTATAACAATTGGAAAACTAAGCAACATAAAGCATCTAGAGGTGGGTGAATCTACAAGAAACAAATATCTGTAATATATATATATATATATATATGAATTTCCAATCAATAAAAAAAAAAAAAAAACTGTACATCTATGTATATATAATAGTATGCCTCCATTTAACACCATCGAAGAACCAACAATAATCTACTGAAACTCAAATATCTGTTTCATTTTTTTTATCTGTTTAAATTTTTTAATCTATTGTTGCAAATATCTGTTTCATGATCATCATCATCATCAACATCAACAACAATAACATCAACATCAACAAATAAATAGAAAAAAAAAAAAACTGAAAATATTTTCAACAAATAATAGAAAAAAAACTGAAAATATAGAGGAAAATATGTTTGAGGATGCAATCTAATCTCAGATTGTTTGTGAAACACAATATATATATATATATAGAGAGAGAGAGAGAGACTACCTCACTACTGCCGCCGCAGTTGTCATGGATCTTGCAAAACCCTAACCCTAGGGCATTCGAAACAATGATGTTCAAGGTGTCGTTCTTTGTGTCAACCTTGATCTGATCGATCTTGTAGAGATTCGACGAGAGGTCGAGAAACTAACATTGTCGCCGTCGATAAGTCGCCTAGATTTGGGTTTGCGATGATGATGGATGGTGATGACCATACTTGACACCACTAGAACTCTCTGTTCAATGGCTTGATTTGCGGGTTTCACAAATGCAAATGGCAAAGAGAGAGAGAGGATCGTGGGGTGGAGTAGAGACGACAAGGAGTCGAAGCCAAGACGGCTTGACGGTGACGACGATGAGCAACATTGGAGGTGAATGCGATGATGACGAGCGATCATGAAGGTGAAGAGAGAGAGGGAGAGAAAGAGAGAGAGTGTGTGTGTGTGTATGTGTGTGTGTGTTTTGACCATGTATAGTAGAGTAAATTAAACTGACACTCCTTGAGATTTAGTCCAATTACATCCCACTCCTTGACGTTCTGGAAATAACATTCCCACCCTTATGGTTAACAGTCTCATTTCACAAACCCCCTACTTATATAAAAGACAACAATTCTTAGTACAAAAATAGAGGAAATTACATTGAAAAAAAAAAGAGTAAAGAAAAAGAAAAAATAGAGGAAGTAAAGTAAAGCAATAAAGCGTGAGTGCATGAGTTCAATATCTTCATTCCGTCTAAATAATTACAATGATAGGGAGATTAGTGTAATTTTTCAAACGTTAGGGGATGATATGTATTAAACTCAAATCTCAGAGGATGTAAATGTAATTTATCCTATTATTTTTTTCCGTCAATTTTTATCACTCATTGTTCCCCCTCTCTGTCATATCTCCTGATCTTTTTGATCAAATTGCATAAAAAATAAAATAAAATAAAATAAAATAAAAAATAAGAATACTTAGAGATTCTTGATAAAATTTTGTCCCCACTACACCAAAATGTTAGGTCTACCCCTAGATATGTGGTAATAATTTACAAGAATGAAAAAGGATTATTGTGATTCATTAAAGAAAAAAATCTTAGCACAAAGAGTTTTTGAATAAATTTTATCACTACTATTGTGATTTTAGAATAGATATTATATTGAACATTTTTTCCATAATAGGTGAAAAATTGATTAATTATCTCATTTGATTCTTATCAACAAAAGAATTCGACAGTGAAGATTCACTTTGTAAAATGTTATACAAGTAGACAATAAGGAAGCAAAGTGATGGAGAAAACTCACCCAATTGTTTTTTACGTTGTTTTTTTTTTTTCATCATTGTAAAACTTTCAGGTTATGGGAAATGTTAAGGTAATGTGGTTGATGTGTTGAGTGGTTAAAACAAAAATTAAAATGAATTGAGTTGAGTCAAGCCTAATTTAAAAAATTGAGTTTAAATTTGATGAAAGTAATTAAATTGAAATTAATATACATTAAAAAAAAGGATAAATTAAAATTACATCCCTTGAGATTTGGATTAAATACATATCATCTCATGACGTTTTGGAAATTACGCTAACCCTCCTGTCATTTTAATTTTTAGACAGAATAAAGATATTGAATTCATATATTCTCTCTTTTCTTACTCTGCTTTACTTCTTTTATTTTTGTTTTTATTTTTTCTTTTCTTTATTTTACTTTTTTTTATAATATAATTTCCTCTACTTTTCTATTGGGAGTTGTTGTCTTTTGTATGAGTAGGGGGTTTGTGAAATGAGACTATTAATTACAGGGGTGAGAATGTAATTTCCATAACGTCAAGGAGTTGGATATAATTGGACTAAATCTCAGAGGGTGTCAGTGTAATTTACCCTGTATAATATATATACCTGGGGGTAGTTTGGTCATTTTGTATATAATATACATATATATATATATATATGGGATAGTTTGGCCATCATTTTATATGGATTTGTCCTCGTGAACAAAACAATCTAGAGTGTTAGCCTTTAATCAAAGAAAATTTAAAATTGAATTTTTGGACTAAGTGTCCATTATTATATTGTTAGTTTGGTCTAATTAGATTTGACAAAAGGCAAAGCACATTAAAAAAAAATAACAAAAAATTTATTGGGATAATGGGTTTTTATTTTGTTTGAATTTAGCTGCTAGATCCGAACACATTGCTTGTTCTAACCTTATTTTTCCCATGATCTTTTTTGATTCATGATCTTGTTATTAGTATTTGGTAACTCAACACTAACCCCAATCTAGGAAATTATTGGCACCTTTGTTATTAAATAGTGAATCCAATCGTGAACTGTTTTACTTAAATAATGAAGCGTGAATCATATGGAATTGTTAATTAAGGTTGACTTATTTTAGTATAATATATATATATATATATATAAATGGAAAATTCTATGATGGAGACAGTCCATTTTGGCGGTGTAACGAATGACTCAATTATGATATTTGTGATTTTAGTTATGATCAGTTATAATTTAATTATGATTTATTATAATATTAGTTATGGCTCATCATTTTTTTTTTAAGTTATAACTAAAAAAAAATTAGTTATGACATTTCTAGTAATTAACACTACAAATATTATAACTTGCATATAAAACACATCTCAAAAAAGGTGTGTATACCATGACCCTATAAATAGATTAATGCAACAAATATCAATATAGCTTAAATTGTGTATGTGTGAAAATCCTTGAAAACCCTGAGATATTGATTTATAATTAAGATTTAATCTTAAACAATGAATAGCAATTTCCAATCAAACACAAGTAGATCTAATCCAATTAAAAGAGAATTGAATTATATTTACAAAACAAACAATGATAAATCAGCACAATGATATAATGTGAAAAAAAATCACAATTGGAGCACCTCCAATTGTGATTAAAAAAAAAAATGCGGACTATAATCACAAAATAATCTACTAAGAAGACAAAAGAATTACACACAAAAGCCCTCAATTATCTAGTGAATTGATGTCCAAATTGACCTGAATTTGATGTGTATCTTCCATCACAGTCTTCTCCTCAACGTTGAATCCACAACGCCGATGTTGAGTCCATGATGATGAGCCACTCCAGAATCTACTAAAACTTCAGGCCCAAGTTCTCCAAAATCCACTGATAAATACCTCTCTTTTTGTGAATGAAAGAATAAACTAAAACCCCTTGATGATTGTCAATATGTAATTTGTAGATCCATCAATCACTCTCTATTCATCAAGGAAACCAATATATAAACACCCTCCAATGTAGAGTACTTTGGTTGGTCTCCTTACTAAGAATCTGGACAGGTTAAATCTTAAAACAAGCAAACGGTGCACTTTATACTAAACAAAGCCGCGAAGATCGCTCAAGCGGTGTGACTAAAGGCCATGCACACTCATATAGGCCAATTGCTCGAGTGCAACATCTACTATTCGAATGGTAAAACATGCTTCTCAAAAGTTTAGACCACATGCTAAGATATTGAATGAACCATTTCACCGCTCAAGCGCACAAAAAACTGCTTCAGCAGTTCATCAACATTAGCCTGCGAAGAGGCAAACAAGGATTGCTCAAATCAAGATACCAAGTGTCAGCACAAGCTCCTCTTCTCAGGTACAACATGGGTTGGATTCACATCTAAACTCTCATATCCTTATAGATACACAAAAACGAAAGCAATTATAATTAAATGGTGTTTTTGTCTAATGGGATTGCTACTTACAAAAAACCTAATAATGTATAAATCATGAATATAAATACAATTAAATGATCTCTTTTTCATTTCTTGGTAGAGAAGCAAAACCGATATTGTTCCGATGCAAACAAAAACAATAATATAACCAAATCACAGTGAATCACAAATTGAATTACATGATCAACTCAATTTTTGATAAATTTCTAATCAAAATTATGTGATTCAAATTGTTTTGTTTGAAAATCATTTTGAATCGTACAAATCGAGCAGTGATCACACAATTCTAACAACCATGATTAACATTTACAACAAACTTGGTAGCTTGAGCAAATGTGTGCTTGAGATGGAGCTTCTAATAAACTCTCATAACTAGTCCAATATATATTTTTAAAAGGATGCTAAGTTCTCATTTTTTCTTATATGGACTCCGTAGTTTGTAGTTCTTAGTTTTTAGTTACTCATTGGTTCATTAATTTTTGTTTCTTCATTCTTTGTTTCTTCAGATTCCCAATTAGAATCACCCGTGCTAGAGCTGCCACCACTCAAAGTCAAGGACCTTCCAACAATCAGTACGCGCAATCATGAGGTTTTCTACAAGTTAATTGGATCTATGGTAAAAGAAACCAAGGCCTCTTCAGGGATCATTTGGAATTCCATGGAAGACCTTGAACAATCTACATTGGCCACAGTCCGCCAAGTCTTCCCTGTCCCAAGTTTCCCAATAGGTCCATTTCACAACTACTTCCCTGCCTCCTCAAGCAGCCTGCTAGCACAAGACAAAAGCTCTATTTCTTGGCTGGACACACGACCACCAAAGTCTGTACTATATGTGAGCTTTGGGAGTATTGCATCAATGGATGAAGCAGAATTCTTGGAAATGGCTTGGGGGCTAGCCAATAGTGGGCAACCCTTCTTGTGGGTGGTTCGGCCTGGATTAGTCCGCGGTTCAAAATGGCTTGAGCCACTACCAAGTGGGTTCATGGAGACAAATGGTGGAAGGGGATACATTGTCAAATGGGCTCCCCAACAGGAAGTGCTGGCTCATCCTGCTACAGGAGGTTTCTGGACTCACAATGGATGGAACTCGACGTTGGAGAGCATTTGTGAGGGAGTTCCAATGATATGTTCTCCGTGTTTTGGTGATCAGATGGTGAACGCAAGATATGTAAGCCATGTCTGGAGAATTGGATTGCAATTTGAGAGTGGAATGGAGAGGGGGGTGGTTGAGAAGGCAATTAGAAGACTAATGGTGGAGAAAGAAGGGGAAGAGGAGAGGGAGAGAATACTGTGCCTAAAGGAGAAAGTAGGCTTTTGCTTAAAACAAGGTGGCTCTTCACACCATTACTTGGAGAGCTTAATTAGTTACATTTTATCATTCTAATCTTGTTATCCTATTTTGGGGAATCATAAATTATTAGATCTATTTGTGCTTTTAAATATACTCTATTTAGCAGCCTGATTGGCCTAGCTAGCTATGTTATTTTTGTTATATTAGAGTTCCTCAAGACTAAATCTTAAACTTTTTTTATTTTTTAATCACACGATTAGGTAGTGTATACAAAGATATAAGAGAATGAGGACAAAGAATTCTGTGTGCAGTTCCTCACTTCCATTCAAGTGAGAAAGTGGATTGTGAATATGATAATTGTGTCCATGGATAAAACCATCTCACAGTAATCATTTGATCTATTTTGGATCCCTCAAGCAGGAGTTCCAATCTCTTGAAGCAGGCCACATTGCAGGACATTGTTGTGCTTATAAGACTGTTAAAACAAAGTGGAAAATGAAGATTGTTTAGTCTCATTTACTCGTGGTGATCACTTACAAAAATTACGTGTAAATCAAGAACAATTTTCGTATCTATGGTGTGATAAACAACTAAACTTATATGGTATTAAACAATTGAGACAATCAAATCCTTATACAATGCTTGATCAAAATGTTTCTAAATCTTGTTAGAAAAAATGGTTTTATACCATGGTTTTTGAGGAATTTTAAGCTAGAATTTGAGTAGTACCCACACGCATTTTCTGATGGGTCCGAGTGATGACGCAAATGTTTTCATGTGATTATTAAGAATATGTAATTGAGTGTTCAAAACTTTTTACCGATGAATGAGAAGTTGACACCAAAGTGAGCCTCATGTACATAATGCTTGTTTGGTAAGTTTCCTACAAGTTAGTATGTTCTCGTCCCACATAAAAAATTGGTAGAGACCTTATGTTTGTATATAACCTTCAAGTTTGACACTTGGATTTAAACCTAAAGGGCATTCCAAATTTGAAAGCAGGGAAATTATGGATTAAAGGAAAAATTCACACCCATACTAGTCCTTGTATCCTAAGGACGAATTTCTCTTCGAAAGACGCAGAATATCTATTTCAATGATGAAGTAAACATACCGCAAGCGCAGAACAACTTATAGAGTTAATTTGATGGAGACAGAAACATCTAAAACTGCAATAATTTGGATAGTGAAATTAAATGACTTTCTTTCCTGACTATAGTCTTCAACATATCTACAAAAAAAAAATTCAAAAAATATTTTTCATCTTTGACAAACCTTATTAGGTTCTCAATACAAATTTATTACATTTTTGAATTTATAAATCTATACTTTTTTGTAAGTAAAAAAATGTTATTGGGTGAGTTTCAAAAGTGTCCCTACATTTTTAAAATTTTAAAATTATAAAAATGCACATGTCATAAAATTATTGGTCATTTAATCAATATAGTAATATATTTGATATTTAATTTTGCCTCCTTTAAAACTGTAAGATAAATTGATAGAGAAAGAGAGAGCAAGTGAATAAATGAGATGTATTATGATTGATGTTAAGTGTGTGTATATTACAAATGGTGAGGGGCTCTTTATATAGGAGAAAATACAATCCTTACAGACAATAGACAATGATGGCTCATGATGGAAAGTGAAGCACTAGCACCTAAAGGCACCGAAAGGGAGGCTCACTATCTACTAATATATTATATACTCTAACAGCCCCCCTCAAACTCAAGGAGGATAGCTACAAACCGACTTGAGTTTGGAAAGGAACAAAACGTGAAAATAAACTAATACATAAATAAAAGAGGATAGTAGACACTGTATGGTCGTGTCAGACCGTTGGTGAAGACACGGTATGGTCGTGTCGGACCATGGTAGCAGGACAGTTTACGGGGTCATGCCGGACCGATGTAGAAGCTGACCGGAATCAATGTCGGGACAGTTTACGGGGTCATGCCGGACCGATGTAGAAGTTGACCGGAATCAATGTCGGGACAGTTTACGGGGTCATGCCGGACCGTTATAAACGCTGACCGGAATCAATGTCGGGACAGTTTATGGGGTCATGCCGGACCGTTGTAGAAGATTGTGGTGGTGCACCAAGGGGGCGACTTAGGGAGTGCGCCATGGGGTGGCTTGGGTGGTTTGCATGGTGTGTAACCATGCTCACCATGATATATGTATAACCCTCCCTCAAACTCAAATAGGTGTGAAGATAGAAACCTATTTGAGGTTGAAACAAAGGGATTGATAAAGTGGAGCAAAACGGCTCAACACAAAATGGAGATGTTAAAAAAAAAAAAAAAAAAATTAGTAGAAAGGTTTTTTTTTTTTTTTTTGGGTGTAGAACGGTGAGCGGGTGGATCCTTGATATAAATAAAGGACAAGTTTGTGGAATGAAAACGAGGTGGTTGTGAATGGAATTTTTTTTTTTTTTTAATGGAAAAAGAAAGATAAAATAAAATAAAGAAAGTGGAGCAACGTGGGTGGGGTGCAAAAGGGGAAGATTGACTTAGTTGTTGTAGATGAAAAAGCAAAAAAAAAAGGCATGGGTTTGTGCAAAAGTTGACATAGTCTGTGCAAAAGTTGACATAGTGGGAGGTTTGGATAATATATTATAATAAACATATACATATATATATATATATATATTAAAATAAAAGAAAGTTGAGTGGGGTTGGTGGGTGATAAAAAAAAAAGGAAAAGCTGGGTGTGGTTGTGTTGTTCTGTGTGCGTGTGTGCATGGCTGAGCGTGTGCTGTGTAGCCAATGTGTCTGTTGTGTTGTGTATGGGTATGTGTGTGTGTGGAGGTGTAAAGAGCTGAGTGTGTGTTGTGTGTTCTATGTGCGTGTGTCTATGGAGAGAGAGACCCAGCTAGAGAGAGATGAGAGTGAGCCGTGTGTGTATGTGCTGGGTATGGTGTGTTAATGGCTTCTCTTCTCAAAATGCAACCCGAGAGGGAGAGAGATATCGCTAGCGAGAGAGAGCTGAGGCCGTGTGTCATTTCCTAGACAGAGAACAGCCTCAGAATGTCTAGAGAGAGAAGAGAGAGATGGGTTTGGTCTGTGAGATGATCAACTTCATGGAAAAGTTGGTCCTCGGCGCCACTCCAGCCAGCGAGCTCATCGGCGGCGGCTGCGTCGGTGGTGAGCTAGCAGGAACCTGTGTCACGGCATCTGCAGCAGTGGTGACAGGTGGCGTGGTCGGCGTTGGCCAGATCACGGCGTCGGTGGTTGTCATGTGGGCCGACGGAGTGCTCGACGACGTGGGTAAGATCTATGTTGTAACAAAGCTGCAGCAAGAAATAGTGATGGTTCACGGCAGCAAAAAATGTGGCAGCGGAGTGAAGGTATGTGTAGAGGTCCAGCGGGCGGCTAAGGTGAGGTTGCCGCCCGCCGGTGAAGCAGAATTACTAAGTTAAGAACCGAGCTCTGATACCATGTAAGATAAATTGATAGAGAAAGAGAGAGCAAGTGAATAAATGAGATGTATTATGATTGATGTTAAGTGTGTGTATATTACAAATGGTGAGGGGCTCTTTATATAGGAGAAAATACAATCCTTACAGACAATGGACAATGATGGCTCATGATGGAAAGTGAAGCACTAGCACCTAAAGGCACCGAAAGGGAGGCTCACTATCTACTAATATATTATATACTCTAACAAAAACATTTGTGTTTTGATCAATATAGTAATGTATTTGACGTTTCATATTAACTATTTTAAAACATTATATAAATATATAATATGAAAAATTTATTAGAAAATCATCTTTCAAAGATATTTTAATATTCCAATAAGTCATATTACTTTAGATGTTTAATCCACTAAATCATAATTATCATATTTAAGGTATTTTATACACAATTGTACCTTTACAAATATTTTAATCCTTAGCAACTTGATGATGTGAACAATCATATTAAATAAATTTCACAGTGTGAATGTTCATATTGAGAGACTGTTCACATCATGAAGCATTCACACTGTCAATGCAAACGTTGATGCGCACTTCACCCTATTATTATTAGGGTATTTTCATAACTATGTCACCCATAAAACTTATTGAAATATAAGAAAATAATTTAGACTGTGTGAAAAATAAGTATGTGAAAAGAGAGATTTATGAATAAATATTCCTATATATATAATATTTAAGTCAAATATGTTAAACTTGAAAATACCAAAAAATACATGTACATATTGAGTTAAGATAATATTTTTAAAAATTCCTTAACTCATGATCCTTTTAAAAGTTGGGATATTTATATGTTCTACTTACTTCAATTCATTTTTTTATATTCTAATCAGTCTCATTGATGCCACAATTACTAAAACACCCTTGGAGGCTCTTATTGTGTTATTCAAATATCATCACCAACTTCACATTAAGAAATGTTGCTTTCTATAATCTCCAAATTTCTTTGAAATTTAAAAACGACTTCGCGGGTTTGCCTTCCATCATCTATGACATAGGTGGACCCACGGGGGCTTTTGGCCCACCACTTAAAGCCCAATGCATAATTCAAACACTAAAGCCCAACGTTATTGGAACCCAACGTTGCATCAAGAACCAATGACATCTAAATACTTGTCAAGAGAAGAACCAGTCACATAAGCAGACAAAGATTCTGCAGAATTATTGCACCACACATTAGCCATTAATGAGGTCCCTTGCAGCATTTAATGCGATAACCCCTTCACGACGGAACAGAACGGCCTCACTATGAACAAGGTAAGTTAGAACATAGACTTTCAGCTAACATGAAAGGTTGGAGTGGACAAGGAAATGATGAACAAAGGATATAAGCAGGTTTCTAAGACAAAAAGAAGGTTAAGTTCTCTATCATCCATCTATCTCTACATTCCATTAGTCTCTCTTTTCTAACTTGCTCATTGGAGGGTTCGCTGGGGGACTCCCGTTCCCCATTGGACTCTTGTGCAGGTTTCTCAGTGGGCCCAGTGACCGGACGACGGTGTGGGAGCCGTGGATTATCCCGCCCGTCCCTCAGGGACAAGTAGTAACATCAGCTGGCGCCGTCTGTGGGAACCTTTCACTCCGCGTGACAATTGTGCTCATTGTTGCCAGAGACCAGGTCCCGATAATTCCTTCTTGCCACCCGCCAAGGTGGATGGTCACAATGAGATCCATGGCTTCTCAACACAACGTTGCCGACCTCCAAGCCGACTCTCCTAACCCAAACAACCTATACAAAACTCACCAACAACATCAATCGCTTAGCCGAACAAAACCAAGCCTTGATCAATGCTTTGCTCCAACGAGACCTCTCGGTGCCTCCTCCATCACCACAAGATATCCCACCTAACCGAGAACTAACCTTGAGTCATCCCTTTCAACAAGCCCACCTCTCCAACTAGGAGGGCTTCCGACCCCCACTCCAAGATATGAACCCGCCACCTCGGGGTCTACATCCGTTAATCCAAGCACCTGCTCCCGAGGGAGAGGCCAATAGTGTCCAGCCTCCATTGCATTCTGGTGGTAACAATGTTCCTATCTGGGATGTGGAACTCCGAGCCATAAAACTTCAGCTTCAAGGAGTTATGCAGAACATACAGAATAAACCCTCCACAACAGTCAATTCATCGTTTTTCGCCTCCATCAGGACAAACCCTTACCTCCTAAGTTTAAAATGCCCTCGATCGACTCTTTTGACGGCACTACGGACCTAGTTAACCACCTGGAGACTTACAAGACCCTATTGATCCTCCATGCTTTTCCTGACGAGATCATGTGCCGAGCTTTCCCCGTAACACTTAAGGGGTCGGCTCAGCTGTGGTTTAGTCAACTGCCGACGGACTCCGTCTCTACTTTCCAACACCTAAGTGATTCCTTTCTTAGCCACTTCATTGGTGCTCAACGCCAGCAGCACCCGGCGACTCAGCTCCTCAACATCCGTCAGACAGAGGGGGAGTCGCTACGTAGTTTCGTCACCTGTTTCAATACAGAAGCCTTAAAGGTGGCGGAAAACGACGACAAGGTCATTCTCACGGCTTTCATAGCTGGTTTACGATCATCCGACTTCCTTTTCACCCTAACCAAAAACCCTCCAACCTCCATGGCCACCCTCCTTTCCAAAGCCCAAAAATATATGAACGCCAAAGATTCTCTGGCAGCCCGCCAAGATACTACAACTAAAAACCCAATCGCCAGGGAGAAAAGAAAGGAATCTGAAACCAGAACCACCCAATATACACAGCAAACACCTCAGTATATCGACTGAGCTGCTCAAGCTGACTGATCGACACCTACCCAACTGCCCAGTCAGTTCTAGCGGTACACTCCCCTTAATTCCCCCTTGGAACAAGTCTTGAACCAGATTCAATGAGATTACGACTTGAAATGGCCATAACCATCGCGGTCTCCTTCCAACCGGCGAGATCAATCCAAATACTTCCGTTTCCATCAGGACCACGGCCACAACACAGAGGAATATATTAACCTTAAAGACTAGATAGAGAGCTTGATACGCCAGGGGCGCCTCCGTTGGTTCACGACAGCTCGTCCCCAGCAACGGCCAAGGACCGAACCTACAGGGGGCAACCACCGACGCACCTCTCCCTAACAACTTGCACAACTTAATCAAGGCAATGATCGGCCCCCACCACAACCCCGTGCACAAGGCAACCCTGTTCCCCTGGTTGGAGAGATCAGAGTCATTACTGGTGGCCTTGCATGTGGGGGACCATCCCGTTCGGCCCAACGAGCCGAACTTAGAAAAATCAGGCAGGGCTCCGACAAGGAAATCGCAATATTGGACCGCCTCTTCAAACACCCCAAACAGTGGATGGAACCCATCACCTTTACGAAGGCTGATTGCACAAGCATCTATTACTCTCACGATGACCCCCTCGTTATCTCCGCTCTCCTGTCCAATTACAAAGTTAGACGGTTACTTGTCGATAACGGCAGCTCTTCAGACATCATCTTCCTGAACGCTTACCGCCAGCTCAAGGTCGGGGAAGAAAGATTGTCCCCTCTCCAAACCCCGTTGGTCGGCTTCACAGGGGATCGAGTGACCTCCATAGGCTCCATCGATCTCCCTATCACCATCGGAGAGTATCCACGGCAGGCCACCAAGTTACTCATTTTCCTTGTCGTCGACTGTCCCTCTGCTTATAACATAATCCTCGGTCGCACAGCCCTTAATGCTTTTCAAGCTGCCACATCCACATACCATTTGGCCGTGAAATTTCCCACCGACCTCGAGGTCGGCACCGTGAGGGGAGAACAAACGGTGGCCAAAGAATGTTATGTCGCTTCACTCAAAGAGGTCAAGCTAAAGGGGGCTACGATCATCGAAGGACTCGACGTCAGAGACAAAAATGAGTTAGTCAAAGGGGAACCAGTGGAAGAACTTGTTGAAGTCCCCATAGACCCTACCAACCCAACAAAAATAGCTAGGATCGACAGCCAACTATCCTCCCAGGCCAAGGCCGACCTTACAGCCCTCCTAACCGAGCACAATGATGTATTTGCCTGGATCCGTTATAACATGCCAGGCATTGATCCCTCCTTCATCACTTATCGTCTTAGTATCGAGCCCCACTTCCGACCTTTCTGCCAGAAGCAGTGTGTCTTTCACCTGGAACGTACTGCCCTTATTGCTTCAGAGGTAGACAAACTACTGGAGGCACAGTTCGTCAAGAACGTAGACTACCCCAGATGGCTATCAAATGTGGTTCTGGTCCATAAAAACAACGGTAAATGGCGGCTCTGTGTCAACTACTCTGACCTTAATCGAGCTTGCCCCAAAGATAGTTATCCCCTTCCCCGCGCAGATCTGCTTATCGACGCCACTGCCGGACATCAGGTGCTCAGTTTCATGGACGCCTTCTCCGGTCACAATCAAATTCTGATGCACCCGGCTGACCAGGAACACACCTCCTTCATCACAGACATAGGAACTTACCACTATCGTGTTATGTCGTTCGGATTGAAAAATGCCGGAGCACCTTACCAACGGTTAGTCAATACCGTCTTTCATCACCAAATAGGTCAGAATATGGAAGTCTATGCCGATGACATGCTTGTTAAGAGCAAACTCTCCTCTGATCATCTGACACACTTGCGAGAGACCTTCGAAACCTTACACAAGCATCAAATGAAGCTGAATCTGGAGAAGTGCGCCTTTGGCATAGAATCTGGGAAATTCTTGGATTTTATGGTCAGTCAGCGGGGCATTGAGGCCAACCCCGAAAAGATCAAGGCCCTGATAGAAATGCGGCCTCCTAGAACAGTCAAGGAGGTTCAACGGGTTACCGGCAGAGTTTCCACCCTCAACCGTTTTATTTCCCACACAACAGACAAGTGCCTCTCCTTTTTTAAAGTCCTCTGACAGGCCTTTGAATGGACCACTGAATCCGAAGAGGCCTTTCAACAATTGAAGCAGTGCATGGCCAACCCCCCTACTCTCTCAAGCGCTGCCGGGCGAAACCCTCTTTCCCTACTTAGCTGTATCAAACACCACAGTCAGTGTAGCCCTCATCAAGAAGGACAACTGAGTACAGCGTTCGGTTTATTACATTAGCCGATCTCTCGGGGGGGAAGGGGGGAGAACAGAACTACCCTCTGCTGGAAAAAATGGACCTTGCCTTGGTCATAGCCTCAAGACGACTCTGACCTTATTTCCAAGCTCACTCCATAGTGGTCCTCACTGATCAACCTTTGAAGAAGGTAATGCAACAACCAGAGTTGTCCGGCAAACTTATGCAATGGTCTGTCGAGCTCAGCCAATTTGAAATCTCTTACCGACCTCAAACGACGATCAAAGGACAGACCGTCGCCGATTTTATCTTGGAATTCACCAATCTGACTCCAACCACGCCGCCTCCGCCAAGGCAATTCAACACTAAGGAAGAAGACCCCCATTCCTGGACCCTCAATGTCGATGGATCATCCGGCAAAGAAGGCAATGGGGCTGGTCTCATCCTCACCACTCCCGAGGGCGGCTATTTCAAGTGTGCCCTCTGTTTCCTGTTTGACGCAAACAATAATGAAGTCGAATATGAGGCCTTGATAGCAGGTCTTCGCCTAGCCAGAGACATTGGTGTAAGCCATATCCAAGTGTTCAGTGATTCCCAATTGATCGTCGGGCAGATTACGGGGGAATTCGATACGAAGGAAGACACGATGAAGGCCTACAGGGACACTGCACCCCCTCTCGTTCGCCTTTTCAACACTTTCCATATCAAACACATACCACGGTCGGAAAATTCCAAGGCAGACGAAATGGCCCAATTAGCCTCGGCCGACCAGTCAGACCTCAGCCATGGTGTCCGCCTTGAATACCTGGCCTATCCGGCTACTTCGCCAAACCAGCAGGAGGTTCACTTCCTCCAAAACAAACCTATCCCATGGGCTGCAAACATCCTTCTATTTTTGACGAGTGGAGAGTTGCCCGACGATAAACAGCAGGCTGCCAAAGTTAGAGCCTGGTCGTCTAATTATATCCTCATCAGTAGCCTACTGTACAAACACGAATTTTCGCGCCCATACCTCAGGTGTCTTAGTCCTGCTCAAGCAACCTATGTGATGAGGGAGGTCCACGAGGGCGTATGTGGTAATCATTCGGGTGCAAGATCTCTAGCCCATAAAATCCTTCGCACCGGCTACTTCTGGCCTACTCTTAATCAAGATGCCACAGACTTTCTGCTTAAATGTGATAAATGCCAGCGCTTTGCCAACATTCCCCATGCTCCACCTTTCTGCTTAAATGTGATAAATGCCAGCGCTTTGCTAACATTCCCCATGCTCCACCTATAGAACTGATTACATCCTGCAGTCCCTACCACTTCGCCAAGTGGGGCATCAACTTAGTCGGTCCATTGCCCACCAGCCGGGGCAAAACCAAGTTTGCTGTAGTTGCTATCGACTACTTCGATAAATGGGTGAAAGTGGAACCTATCGCCACAATCACTGAGCGAAACACAACCAGATTCATCTGGCAGTCGATCGTATGCCGATTTGGAATCCCTCAAGCCATCGTCTCGAACAACGACAAACAATTTGACAATGCCAAGTTCAGGAAATTCTATGCAAAGCTCCACATTAAACCATGTTTCTCTTCCCCAGGTCATCCCCAAGCCAATGGGCAAGTTGAAGTCACCAATAGCTCTCTCTTGAAGATCATCAAAACTAAGTTGGAAGCCGCTAAGGGACTCTGGGCTGAGGAACTACCCAACGTACTATGGGCTTATCGAACTACCGCCCGAAACCCCTACAGGGAAGACCCCCTTTCGCTTAACATACGGCGTTGAGGCGGTCATTCCAGTGGAAATCGGCCTGCCGATCTCGAGGGTTTTGCACCCGGATCCAGAACTAACCGAAGAATTGCGCCAGGCTGACTTGGACCTAATTGAAGAGCTCTGAGAGACCAGTGCTGTCAGATGGGCCTCATATCAGCAGAAAATGAGAACACACTACAACCGCAAAGTCCGACCGAGAGAGTTCGCAGTGGGGGACCTAGTCTTGCGCGAAGTAACTCTTGCCACCCAAAGTCCTACCGAGAGCAAGCTAGCAGCCAAATGGAAAGGACCTTACATTGTCAAAGCCAGACCCCGCCCGGGCACTTACCAACTCCAAGATATGGAGGGCAGAGAGCTTCCACATCCATGGAACGCCAAGCACTTGAAGTGTTATTTCCAATGAAATGGTGCCTCCTGTTTTTGTACTATTCCATTATTGCATGTTCCTTTTTGCCGATCTGCACACTTGTCCATTTTCGCCCTTTCCATACATGGTGTAAACTTGTGATCAACAGGCTGTGCCTTAAATGACAATGACTTTATATCTCCATTATCTGTGTTGTGTTTCAATAACAACTTGTTAACTTAAACCTTAACCAGACTGAGTTAACTAAAGCCTCTGTCAGACTGAGCACGAAGAGCTCAGCCAGACAGAGTTAACTTAAGCCTCAGCCAGACTAAGCACAAAAAGCTCAGCCAGATTGAGTTAACTAAAGCCTTGGCCAAGCTGAGCACGAAGAGCTCAGCCAGACTGAGTTAACAAAGGCCTCGGCCAGACAGAGCACGAAGAGCTCAGCCTGACTGAGTTAATTAAAGCCTCAGCCCTTCAAGTCTTAGTCAGAACTAGCACGAAAAATTCACCCGATCTGAATCGAAGCTAATCTCAGCTGTTGCCATACTTAGTTATAATCCAAGTTTATGGCCATCCATTTTCACTAATCATACAAGTCAGCCTGTTTGGTCATTTTTGTCATTTTTACATCATGGTTTACTTACGAAATTTCATATTTCCAAATGTGAACATACAAGTTAGCCTGATTACCCATTTTGACCATCTTTACATCACAATCATTTTGACCATTTTTACATCACAATTTACTCACAAGTTTCATTTTTACACCTACTTTATTCCAAGTTTACAAATTAGAGAAATTAGGCCAACAACAATAAATAAGAAAACTCATTGTTTTATTAACAAACTTGCATTTTCATCCAACTTCATTACAGCAACTACCTCTATTACGAAAAAAAAAAAAACAAAAACAAAAACAAAAACAAAACAACAAAACAACAAAAACAAATGAATTTCTACAGTTAATCTTCCTTGCTCGACGTGAGATCTTCCTCTTCAACCCCCTCATCTAGGGGGGTCTAGGTGATGTCGTCTGCTCCTACCTTCACGAGGCTGAAGTCCACGTCCGGGAACAACTCTTGCGCCTTATACTTGAAAGTCATCTAGCCGCTGTCCTAGAACTGGCTCATCTCGTGCTTGTAAAAGTCAGACCGCTGGAACCTTTGGATCACTTCCTCTTCACTCCTACCTCTAACGGCCGCTCTTGACAACCCAGCCCCTCCATCCCCTTCTTTCGCCAAGCTTTTAGTGACTACGCCATCAATGGCCATCTGGAATTCGACGGACCCCTTGAATTGCTCTACGGCCGCCACACATAAGTCGGGGTATGCCGTCCTCTCAGATGCCAACTTGGCCCTTTCTTTCGCCAGGTCCTTCTCCAACTCTACGATCCGACGATCCGTCTCTTCTTTGTCTTTGATTGACTGGTCTCGCAATTCCTCATTGTTTGTAAAGGCCTCTTCACCTCTCATTGGCGGTGGTGCAGGCTTGTTGGACCAGCTCCAACTGCCTCTTCTCGCCCACCAGCTCGAACTCTAGCAATACCACCTTGCGGCGTTTCGCCTCAAGCTCTGATTTGGTCACAAGGAGTTGAGCACCAGCACGCTCTGCTGAGTGGCTCTGCACCACCGCAAATACTTCTATTTTCTTTGCTCTTTCTGCACACTCCAGCCCCTTTGCGCATGCACTCCGAGCGGCCTTCTTCCAACTCGCTGTCTCAACCCTTAGTTTCTACAGCTGCGCCTTCACCCCTTCCAGCAAGGCCCTCTGCGGCTCTACCTCCATCTTTGCGCATGCTGCTTTATTCATCAGGGCAGTCGCCAAGGTCGCTACCTCCATCTAGGCCGAGCAAAACCCTCTCAGGAGGTTGGCCTCCGCTAACCGCGCCATCGACCACATGACAGCGTCCTCCACCACTCCAACGAGGTAGTTGGCTGCGACCCTGGCTTTCCCTCATTCTTCTGCCGAGTGACCTGCCAGCGCGCGCGTGGTATAGGGTGCTCATCAGCGCGACACTAGTCTCTGGTTTACTGATCCTAGTTTTTCCTTCTCCAGGACTGGGGGTTACTTTTGGTACAGGTCCCGCCGTCTTCACCACTTGGGCACTTGGGCCCTTCTCCTCCACCCCCATCTAGGCATTTGAACCCATCTCCTCCATTTCCATCTGGGCACTTAAACCCTTGTCCTCCTCCACCACTTGGGCACTTAGGCCCTTCTCCTCTACCCCCGTCTGGGCACTTGAACCTTTGTCCTCCTCCACCACTTGGGTACTTGGGCACTTGGGCCCTTCTCCTCCACCCTTATCTGGGCACTTGAACCCTTGTCTTCTTTCGCCACTTGGGCATTTTCCTCTTCTGGGGCCTCCTCTGCCCCACCCTCCTTGACCTTCTTTACAGTAGGGGCGTCCTTACTTCCCTCTGCCGCCGCTCTCTTCTTCTTTGTTTTCTTTAGCACTGCCTCCACCTCCTGTTTGCCCCTCTCCTTCAGTGGGTCTACTGGTGGCGGCTGAGGGGCAAAGTCTGTTAGGTCTTTATTTTCTAACGGCTTGGGCCTCAGTCGGACCCGCTCCCTCATCACTAATTTAGGCATGGGCCCCAACTATGTCTCCTTATACTTATCCGCCTTGGCGAATGCCCTCCGTTCCTCCGCCTCCTCCGCTTTCCTCCTTGCCTCCAACTTTTCCTGTGCAGGATCCTTCTCCGTCGGCTGCGGCCCTAAGCTCAATGCAAACAGGGTCGAAGGTCGGACCAGGTGATCCCACTTTACACCCTTCTTCTCCCTCCACTCCATCACCCGCTTCACCTTATTCTCAACCTCCACACCTAACCTTGGCTCCACTGACTTTGTGGGGACCTTCTGCGTTGTTCGAACCTTCCTCCCACCATTCGCCGACACATAGAACCATCTCGGCCTCCATCCCTTTACCGAAGATGGTAAGCCTGCCATTAGACCTCAGCCCGCCACCGTTTGTAAGGTGACCTATGTTTGTTGTTGTCCGGAGGCCTTGTAGCAAGAGAAAAATTCCTCCACTGTCATCGCCGCCCCTCCGGTCACCTGAGACCATACGATCGCGCAGGCCATTAGTATTTTCCAGGTGTTCGGTATAAATTGCCCTGGTGCTACTTCCAGCTTGTTGAGTACGTCCACCACTAGCTGGGGGAGAAGTAGCCACAGCCCCCCTACAGTGCCTCCTCATACAACGTGAATTCTATCGGCCGTGCATCCGACGCCCTCTCCATAGATATGGGTAACCTTAACTTTATCTCCATCAAAATTTGGTACTTCCTTCGTACCTCCTCCAACTCCTCCGCCGTAAACGTAGACTTTGTCGGCCTTGGTGTGCCAGTGGTCCGGCTTCGCTTGGCTAATTGGCCTAACGGCTACGATCATTGTCACCGGACGAGCCCGCGTCGCTTGCCCAGCTCCCCTCTTCTCCCTCCTCTATGCTCTGTACTATTCTGCCAACTCCACTGCGTCATCTTCCCCCAATGAGTCTAGCCTCACAGCTGGCACTTCATCTCGCGCCATTCTTTCTACGTGTCTGCGTGTGGCTTCGGATGCTGGCACAAGGAAGTTTCTTAAAGTGTTGCAGTAGCGTATCACACGAAACAAATGAGTTCACCTATAGGATATGTTGGTTTTTTGCGAAAAGGTAAGTAAAGAGAATAACTCCAAATGCCCACGGTTTGACTATATTCCAAGGATCGAGATTAAATTTTGCCAGTTTGAAATTTTTTGAAAACTTTCGCCCCTGCCTTTTCAACGCTCTATATTAGCCTATCCCTTCGTTTCCTACTAATGCATCACCTCCCTTATTATGGGATTATGCCACGTGTACGACCACGATCCACTACTCTTTTCCCCTCTCTTGTCTATTTCACTTCACATCACCACGTGCCCCGCAGCTCTTCGAGCCCCGCGCAACCCCATTTTCCCTTCTTGCTTGGTCACCTTTCGCGGTCGGCCCTTCCCCCGGCTGCCCTTCTCACTCGATCACCTTTCACGGTCGGCCCTCCTCCTAGGCAGCCTTCTCACTCAGTCATCCTTCGTGTTCGGTCCTCCTCCCGGTCGGCCTTCTCACTCGATCACCCTTCGCAGTCGGCCCTCCTCCTGGTCGGCCTTCTCACTCAGCCACCCTTCGCAGTCGGCCCTTCCCCCGGTCGACCTTCTCACTTGGTCACCCTTCGTGGTCGGCCTCCTCCCGGTCGGCCTTCTCACTCGGTCACCCTTCATGATCGGCCCTCCTTCCAGTCAGTCTTCTCTTACTCGACCACCCACAACCCCCGTCCTCTTCCTTATTCCCTTCGTTAGACTGAAGCTGTACTTGGGAATGGGAGACTACTAACATAGGTGGACCTACGGGGGCTTTTGGCCCACCACTTAGAGCCCAATGCATAATTCAAACACTAAAGCCCAATGTTGTTGGAACCCAACGTTGCACCAAGAACCAATGACATCTAAACAATTGTCAAGAGAAGAACCAGCCACATAAGCAGACAAAGATCCTGCAGAGTTATTGCACCACACATCAACCATTAATGAGGTCCCCTGCAGCATTTAATGCGATAACCCCTTCATGACGGAACAGAACAGCCTCACCATGAACAAGGCAAGATAGAACATAGCCTTTCAGCTAACATGATAGGTCGGAGTGGACAAGGAAATGATGAACAAAGGATATAAATAGGTTTCTAAGACAAAACGAAGGTTAAGTTCTCTATCATCCATATATCTCTACATTCCATTAGTGTCTCTTTTCTAACTTGCTCGTCGGAGGGTTAGCTAGGGGACTCCCGTTCCCCGTTGGACTCTTGTGGAGTTTTCTCAGTGGGCCTGGTGACCGGACGACGGTGTGGGAGGCGTGGATCAGCCCGACCCGTCCCTCATAGATAAGTAGTAAAATCAATCTACGACTAACATTGCATCATTCCGTCTTCGAGTTGACAGCGTTCCATGACCAATAGAGTTCCGTCACCAATGAATAACACCCACCCCTGGTTACTTTGTGCACATCATGACTCTGTGAATGTTTATGTATGAAATGAAAAATACTTATATGGTATAATATCTGGTTTGGTTTATTGTGTTCTTGGAGTGAATGTAGTGTAAATCTGTTAGTATTTTCCATAATAATTGAAAAATAAATTAGATAAAATAAAATAAAGCAGATAAAACAATTTTATTTTTATTAATAAACAAAATAAAATAACATATATAATTGGAGAACAAACTACAAAACTTAAAATACATGAATGAACTAGACTACAATATGGAATTCAAATAAACCAAATTATTAGAATAAATTAGTGATATGGATAAAGAAAAATTAGAACTCGTTGAGATAAAATTAGTTCTGAAAAATGAAGAACAAAAGATGAGGGATGCAAACCGAGACACGGTGTCTTTAAAACAAATTCGCCATCTTACCGATAGTTCTAGAGGTTCTCCGATGTTTGTCTCCCAAGATACAAGGGTTGAATATCTGCTACAGTAGCACTCACTGGAGCAGCTCCGGTGAACTTGAACATTAGAAGTATTCTCTCCAACAAGAAGCAAAGGAAAAGGACTAGCAAAAAGATGAAAAATTCTAAAAATTTTTGTCCTAAAAATCATCTCCATTTTTTCATCTCAAAAACCATCTCCATTTTCCATCTGTAAAAACTCATCTCAAAGTTGGAGGAAAAATGCCTCTATTTATATTTGTAGGGAAGTCTCAAGCCCTTAAGATAAATATCAATAGGGTTATCAAATGTCATCAACTTTAGCCATTAGAGTTAGAGTTATAAAGGTTGAAAATTCCATTTGCAATATATAAAAAAATAAAAATAAATAATGCTATTTGAATAAATTCAACAAATGGGTCACAAAACGAAAACAGGTGTAGAGCCATAACCCAATCCAAGCCTAATCCCAAATCCATGCACATGCACATGCATAAGCACAAGCCTAGGACCAGCCCATACCAAGACTAAGTCAAGTCTAGCACATGCACAGGCACAAACCTAGGCCAGTCCAAACCAAGAGTAACTTCAAGTCCAAGCCCAAGCCCATGCCTTAAGCTCCATTAGGCCTAGTTCAGACAAAGACTAAGTCCAAGTCTAAGTCCAAACCCAAGCCAGAGCTTCAAGCTCCACTCTGTGAGACAATTTCATATTCACTACTCAATGGTTTCAGCTTATTCCTTTTGCATTGTCACTTTCTCACTTAAGAGAATACAAGCCCACTTGGATCCACCTTAATCGATGGTTGAATTCCACTTTAATTTATATTAAAGTTGCCAAAGAAATATTATTTTTCAACAATCCTCCACATGAATAAAATTGGCCGAATGACACAGTCTATACTTGATTACTCACTACTACAAAAACAGATAAAGATCACATTTTTTTTTTGTGTGATTTATGTTATTTAATCACACTCTTTAAGTTTTGTCAAAGTGTGATCTTTGAGAGTGTGATTAAAAAGGGTTATTTTTAATCACACGTTTTAAGTGTGATTAATAACTAATAAAAACTGTGATAATAAACATTTAGATCACATCTTTTAAATGTGATTAATAACATTTAAACCTGTGATAATAAACATTTAGATCACAGATTTTAAGTGTAATTAATATATAATAAAACATGTGATTAATAATGAGATAAGATTACACGTTATATGCATTTCTCATCACAGTTAATGGATGTGATAAAAAAAAAAAAGGGTTCGACATATTTGAAAAATAATCAATATTATTTTTGTACGGGCATTTGAAGAATGTAATACACACTATATACTATACTCTGAATCACAACCACATATTGAATGGAATAACGTTACATATTTCATAAATGAAAGTTAAATATGTTCAAAAGTATATATAAAGGAATTAAATAAAAAGTTTTAAACTGTGCTTACATATATTAAAAAATGAAAAAACTTGAAAAACTTATGTAGCATTTGGTAGAGTTTTCTAAATATGATTTGAGAATAGAGTTGTATTTTGAGTTCGTGAGTTTAGGAATTATGATTTGAGTGTGGAAAATTTGTTTGGTAAATGAGTTTTGAAAATAGTTTTGAATTGAGTGGGAAATTTTTGATGTGACATATGATATTTGATACAAAAGCTTATAACTCATAACCAAACACACAACTTAAAATTCTATTCAAAGCTCATAAAAAATTTAAAAAAATTCTAAATTATTTTTTATTTAAAATATAAAAAATAACGGGTGTCAATTGTAAAAAAAATAATAATAAACAAAAAATAGCATTGTTTCGGTCAACCAACCAGATGTCCGGGAGGATGTCCGGTTAGCCCAAATTTTCATGCATTGGAAAGAATTTTCAAAAGAGGGTATCGAATTAACTTTTGAAAACTATAAACAAACAAGACACTTAAAAGTGGGGGTAGAAATATGTTGGAGAGCTCTACTAAACAGAGCCTTAGTTCTTGAATTCTTTGACCACATTTTGTATATCTCCAAGAAATTTCTAACCTGAAAAATGAAAACACAAATTAATTCAGAAACCGCTAGAAGCAAATGAATAAACTACTATTTGTAAAGATTGTTCTAGTCTTACAAAAGATAAAGTCGGACATTTTCTCATCACATTGATTCTTTATCTCCTATATCAATAGAAAATGAATAACCATTGGTATTGTTACTATATTAAATGTTTGGATTACCATATAGATATGATATATACATAGAATCAATAAATCTAAAATGAAAATCTTAAATGCATGGCCAGATATTTTAATGTCATAAAACCAAATATACATAGAATCAACAAATCCAAAATGAATTCTTGAAGAGATTATGTATTCCTCACCAACTAAAGAAATTGTTTATTAGCAATTTAAAGAACAAAAGTTATATCATACTTACATGTTGGATTTCAACTCATATTCTTTAGGACGAAATTAATTCATTCAACTCACACTTCATCAAGCCAAACAAGCTATAAACAAGCACACAACAAACAAGGTTACCCAAGCCTCGAGCCAAACAAGCTATAAAATTCATTAATCTAAGTGTATAAACTAAAATCTTAAAATTACCTACTTAAGAGAAGAGAATGACCACCCATCTACAATAAAATCATAGAGCTTGATCTTTCATTGAGTGCTTTCAACCTCATGGTGCACCTGCTTCAAAATGAAAAATTAATAAATTGATTTCTCTATCCCCATTTTAACATAAAATAAATTAATTTCTTGATGAATATTAAATAGCAAGTCATTAACACAAACTACTAATATGTTTTTAGTTGCTTCAACCTAATAGGACATGCAAACCTTAACCCAAGTAATGACATCTACAAACATGGAAATTCACATGTATACAATCTCAGAGAGGGAGAGAACAATCTCTGAAGAAGCACTACTAAAAATCGGACTTTTTGCGATAGTCTCAAACGTCGCAAAAGGTCCATATATCGTCGCAAAAGACTTTTTGCGACGAAGCAGCGACGGAAAATGGGGGTTGGCAGAAAGGGCCTTACAAAAAGTATTTGCGACGGTTACAAACCGTCGCTTTCTTGTAGCGACGGCTAATCAATAGTTTTTGCAACGGTTTCGCCTGACACAAAAAAAAGGGGAAAAATGGCATTTTTAGTGACGATGTTGATTGCAGTCACAAAAAACCTTTTCTAGCGATGGTATTTGCCGTTGCAAAAAGTATTATTAGCGACGATCTAAAACGTCGCCAAAAAAGTAGTATTAAGTTAATACCGTATTGGCAACAGTTTAAACCGTCGCAAAAGATTGGAACTAATATGTATATGCGACAGTTTAACCCGTCGCTAATAAAATATAAGGAAATGAGAATTACATTAGCAACAGTTTATTATTGTCGCAATAAAATTATTTTTTATAAAATCATATTTTATTAAATATTCCCTATACAAATTCTAAATATTTTTTAAAATACATCCACATCCATATCCAAATTCACATTCAAAAAATCATATACCAAGAATAATATATGTACCTTATAACAATTGTCAATCAAATATTCTTTACAAAAATATATAAAATAACCTCTAACAATACTAATAATTTTTGAAATTCAAGAACTCAAATTTTTAGTATTGACAATAGAAATAAAAAAATAAAAAAATAAAAACAGATATAGTGTAGCTTGTTTTGATATCAATAGTAAGCTCCCATATCGATATGCGAAGATATCACGTACTCAAAAGGTTTGCATCTGCAAAAAGAAACAAAAGAGAAAAAAAATCATCATTTACAACATAATTATTTTCAAGCTTATAGAAAATGTAAAACATTTCATATTTATTTCAATAAATAAATAAATAAGATTGTAACATATACAAGAAATAACTTAAGACAATAAAATTGTAACATATACAAGAAATAATAAATTAAATATTAAACAATTGGCATTGAGATGAAGTCCTGCATTATGTGACAAAAAACTTAAGATCAGTAATGATCTTCAGCTCCAGTTTGTTCATTAATGTTAGATGATCAGAGTGTTCTTAAAAACAATCTATTACATAAGCCAATTCAACAACTAAACCCATTAAAAATAAAAAAGTTTTCCATAACAAATCTGAACATGCCCTTACAATTCATTCACATTCTCAAGACTAAAAAAGACTCATGCTGATGCCATGCAATGATGCAATCACAAGTTTTAGTTGAAAAGTAGCAAATAACGAGTTCCCATTAGCAAAACGTCTTTAGTAATATAGGAATTCTCATGGAGTTTTTAGAAGGTTTTTGTACTTCATTTTTGTGGGTATTAAATGATGTAATTTGGTTGGAAATTAAGAAAACGTTCAATCTATAGTTTACCTCAAAGAAGGTGCAACAAAAGAAGATGCAGCACTCTGAAGAATACTAACACCAATCAACCAAGTGAAGGCCGCCTTATCTTGCTCTAAAACATATTTTACAGTTGTCCCTAAAAAAACCAACGCATTTAAATCACAAAAGCTTCTCAATTTCCAAGAACATCATAAAGTTTAATTAATTTAGGAAAATAAAAAAAAAAGAATACTATTTAAAGAGACAATGCGATCTGATATCCAAGTTCTCGAGATCACAAGTACAGCAATTGCAAGGAGTTGTGCTCCCTGCTCATCAAGCACTGTGGGTACCTAAGAACTACCAGTAAGCAAAGATCAAAACTTTGTGTAAGAATGCAGTTTTCATTTGGCTCAGATATGTCAACATTTCAGATAAGTAATGGAAACAATGAAATATTTATAAATTCAAATAAAGAACAGCAAAGTCCCCCCCGCCCCTTTTTTTCAGAGTAGTGAAGTATATTAATAAGTGAAGCTACACTGACTAAAATATTTTGTTGCATTGTTAGCTTTCAATTTCCCCAACAGGCTACTCCCTTTTTATTATTTGGATAAATGAATATAGCCTTTTAATGTCCTCTATCTTAGATGATAAGACAAACAAAAATTTTCAGAACAGTCATATTTCAACCATTTTACAGCATGCTTAGATGGACACAACTTTGTTTTGAGAAATAATTTGAATTTTGATTTTAATCCTTGTCTCTTTACAGTTCAATACAAAATGGAAATACTTCAGATGTTCCTATGGCAACAAAAAGGAACAAGAACACTTTGAGAAGAACGTAAAGATAAATCTCAAGATATATATATATATATATCTGGAATTGTTTAGTCACACATCAACAAGTTGGAGCTGGGCACTCACCCCTGAAGCTCAAAAAAACAAGATGATGACAAGCCAACCAAAGTGTGCTCTAGGAACAACAAAGAAGGCAGAACATTGACTAAAACAACTTAGAAAAGAGATTCTAAGTACAGAATCTATTTCTTCAATTCTGAGATACACTACCTGCCCTTGGGTATTTTTGAACAAGAAAATTTTTCATATGCTAAAAACTATTTTCAAGGAACTCAATATTTTATATGCAACAAGGAATGAAGGAGGAGGGGGCGGGAGAGAGAGAGAGAGAGAGATCAGCATCTTTCGGATTTTTCTTGTGCCTACCATAACAAGATGGCACAGATCGAGTACTAGGCAAACAATGCAGTACTTGGTTCATAATTTCCAGAAAGCAACAAATTATTCTTATGTTGCTAAGAAATCAAGCTGGAAAAGAATAAAATAAAATTACAGATAGCTGAACCCTGTTTGGTTGTTTCAAGTGCTATGATATGTTTTTAACTCCTCACTAGTTCAGCCTAGCATAAGAAACAAAGGTAACTAAATTAACTTAATTGAAAAACAAAAGCCTCCACTTAATTGAATAACAAACATTATTAGATTTAATTATATCAGAAAGGGAAAAAATGGAACACTCATATTGATCAGCAATCAGTGGCTTATAATGACCAGTAACTAAAGGATCTTTTACAAATTCTTAGTCAACCTCATACAAGCCAGCATCATTACCAACATCAGTTATATAAATCATCACCATCCACCACGTTGTATGCATCACGAACCCTACAATTCTGCTCGCAGTGCTTTATCAACTAATCTCAGGTTCCCAGGGCAGTCTAATGCCTTCTATCAATGACGTGAGACAACCATAAGATCTCATAAATTTGAAAATCACCAGTAAAATGCAGCATTCCTATGGGGACAACAGAGAGACATCCAGAGACAAACAAGCAACATCTGTGACATGTATTAGGCCAAGAAAGCATAGTGGAATCAATGCTTTTGAGGTCGCAGCTCTCGCATCACAAATCCAGAACTAACACCAACAAGCATCACCGCAAAACATTCAACTTTTGAGTAGAATGCATATGAACGCAAGTACCTTGAACATTTATGGAAGGTGATGGTGAATGCAAGGTCTGGGGCTAATAAATCATTGCATAAAGTCTAGACGAGAACTTTAAAAAATATTACAGTAGAGAGAGAGAGAGAGAGAGAGAGAGAGAGAGAGAGATGTGTTCTTGCAGCTAAAGGCACTTACCAGGATTTTAAACATGGTAGCTACTCTCAACGACAATAACCTTGGAGCAGTTTGGAGTTGTGGAACTAGGGGCAATGGAACATCATGATTCATAGGGGGGGATGCTGCTATTAGCTTCAAAACATATGATTGTGACTTTCAATTTGAGATTGAAGAATCCTAGATATAAGGTAACAACCAAAATTTGAAAATTCAAAGTTAGATTCAATAAAATAAAATAAAAAGAAAAGAAAAAAGCAATTCCATAATAAAAGAACGTGTGATTTTTTAGCCCTTTCTTATGCGCCATACCTTTTTTGCACTGGCAAATGCACGTTGAACTGCCATAGCATCACTTTGGCGTTTTGTTTCAGAAGGTTTCATTATATTGACCCCAGTTTCACCAAGAACTGCAGAGTCCTCCCTAAAGATTCCAAAACAGTGTTATAAAAACAAATATTAGCAGTTCATACAGTGAATAAACGTGGACAATTTGAATCACCAACCCAAAAATCTAACCTCTTGTAATAAACCTGCCAGCCTCCTTCACCATCCAAGGACAGAACCACATCATGAGATGCCACTAGTACAGGGCGAGGGGATATGGTGATGCAAGATGGTTCCATTGCTCTGACCTTGGCACAAAAGCGCTCCTCTATCTCAGTTGTCACGGCATTGGTGCATTCATCAAGAATAGCAAATTTGGGCTTATGGTAAAAGAGTCTGGCCATTCCCAATCTTTGTTGTTCTCCCAAAGATAGTTCATCACCCCAATTTATCTCTTTTTCAGATGGGTAATGATCTAATAAGTACTCAAGATCAATCTAGTAAAATGACAAAAAATTTCCACTAGAAGTCAATCCAAGTTGAATTTATGATTTCTTTAAGAGTTAAGAGATGACTGAGTACCATGGCAAGAGAGACTAAGTGAAAATGACATGGCTAAATTTCTTATATTTTTCAACAGTTCAACCATTTCACTGTGTGTCAGTGGCTCAGCCTCTTGATCTGCAGTAAGGGGATTGATTAAGTGGTCGCGAAGAGTTCCTACTGCTGTATATGGTCATTGTGGCATATAGAAAATCTCCTTATTAAGATCAGAACCAAATCCAGGTTTCACAATATGGCTAGACACCAGTGGCCAAAGTCCTCCTAAAACTCGGAAAAGTGAGCTTTTGCCGCTACCATTGGGACCTTCAAACGAGATTGCAAAACAAGTTCCAATAAGATTAAAACCACAAGCGGTATCCATGAAATCATGTTTTAAAACATTTGTATTAAAACAAAATTTAGAACTCTTCATGAAATTTCTTGTTATTCTTAGGGTATGAGAGAGGCGCACACACACACACATACACACACAAAGGGATGGCTACTAATATTGCTCCAGCAAATAATTGGCATTACAAAATTATTACAAGGAAGAAAGGAAGGGGTTATCAGAAAAGAAAAACAAAAGGTTGGTTGCAATAAGCAACACAACATGGAAAATAATGCCGGATTGAATGCGCGAACAATATGTAAAGTAAGAATGAAGTCTTGAAAACATTTATTTGCTAGCTACCCCAATGAACAATCAGAAATACAACTTATGTGAGACACATACTTCAAAAAATTTTAAGTAACTCTGACGGGCACACCATGATAAAGGTACGGGTATAGGTTGATGTGTCCAAAGGCAACTGTAAGTGAAGGAGGAACTAATTTAAATTTAATGATATTTTTTCCCCTTCTTTTAGATTAGTGAATGAATGATTTAAATAAAATTCCATAGCATGACCCCGTTTTGCATTCCTTGACAACATAATTTCCCAGAGCGTAGTGCTTGGGATGGAGACTCTATGCTGAGTAAAAAAATCATTATATTATACACACACCAAAACAAAATCAATTTTTGCACAAATCAAACACAAACACAAAATGAATTTTCGCACAAATCAAACACACACACCAACACAAATTCTTAAACTGTTTTATTCTTAATCAAAAGTGTTTCAATGAATTCATGAGCAGGGAGAAACAAGCGATAGAAGGGCAGAGGAGAGCAGAGGAAAGCAAAGGAAGGCTATACCTGGATGTCGGAGGGAGAACCAGAGAGACGTTGTTGTTGCCACTAGAAGAGAGACGGTGCTGCAAACGCTATTGTTGCCACTGCTACAGACGTTGTTGTTGCCGCTGCAAGAGAGACAGAATGACGACTGGGTGACAGAGAGGGTATGCGTGAGCAACAGCGAGAGGAAAGAAGAGGGTTACCTATACGCTGCTGTTGCCGCTGCAAGAGATATAGAGCGAGGACTGGGTGAGAGGGACGGAGAGAGCAGTGAGATTAGGGCTTTTTTTTTTTTATCTCAAGAGATAACAGAGAATTTGCGAATATCGGGAAAGAGGGAGAGTAGTAGGGGGTTTTGGCGCGAATTTAGGAATTACTATTTGCGACGATATTAAAGCCCGTCACAAATGAAAGAGAAAAAAGTAAAATTTTGTGACAGATTGCCAAAAGAGCATCGCGAAAAGGAAAAAAAAAATTTTAAACCAGAAAAATTTTTCCACGTTTAACTTACCATAGCATATAACCTTGCTTTTTGCCACGGTCTAACTTTTTCTGTCGCAAAAACTATAAATTCCGTGGCGGCACTTAAACTGTCGCAAAAATCAAGCTTTTGCGACGGCACCTAAACCGTCGCAAATTGTTCCATGTCAAATGCCCCTTTTTCTAGTAGTGAAGCCATAGATTTTCAACTGATCTCTCTAACTTTGCTCTAATTTTCAATGTAACTCTCAAATTTTCTTTGCCAATACAAAATAAAAATAAATATATAATAGACTGATCAAACATAGGAATTGAGTCAAACCCATTGAAATTATATTACCAAATTGAAGGACATTTTAACACCAAACTGAATACAAAAATAGGCTAAATAAATAACAAAAGTTGTAATTATATTAGTTAGGAATACGAAAATTTACTACATTAGAAAGAACCATATATAAACTATGCTTCATTACAGTGTAAAGATCAAGAGGTGGATTAAGGGAAAATCCAACGGAGAGAGGCCCAAGGTGTAACGCCCTCAAAATAAACCCACTACATATTTATCACTGACATGCAATATTTAAAGAAAACAATTCATTATCTCATTCATCAGAGTATTTCTAAATAAAAGCATTACATGTAACATCAAATTAAATGCCCTACGGGCTTACATCCTTCCAAGCCAACACTTGGACACAAAAATATGAGTTCTAACTCATATACAAGTAAAGCCCTAGGCTTGAATGTTTACATGTACTAACAAATCAAAACAACCAACTGAAGATAGTCTTCAAAATCCAAAAGTCGAATTCTTCCAAGCTAAGTCCTTGGAGGTAGCTTATCACCTGAACCTGAAAATGATGTTCCCATATAGGGTGAGCCACAGCCCAGTAGAAATATACTAAACCAAATATAAGCATTGAATAAAGCAATAGCATTCAATAGATGGTTAACCAAGATAATCAATTATAACTTAATACAGTCTCATGACACTAATGTCAATGACGTGTTTCAATTCCCATTATTATCAATATGGTTCAGAACCTGGCCAAACTTACAACAGTGAACTATATATCTTATTCACATTACTTCCAATAACAACAACACAGATGAGACTCAGACTCATATCAAACACTTCATACTTCCCATTTGATACACATTGTAGTGCTGTATCAACAACATGTAAAAACACTTCAATATAATAAGCACACATAATAGTGATGCTAATGGAGTCCATCCCCTATCTCCTCCCAAACAAAATCCGGTTTAGAGGTCCATCCCCTATCTTCCCTAAACCGTGGAGTACATCCCCTATCTCCTCCCAAACAATATGCATATGCAATGCTCAATCAATTCAAGTATTTTCTGTATTAATTCAATAGTCTAAATTTATGACTTAAACAAATAGATTAGTTTCAATTTTTCCTAATCCACATGCAATGTCTACAACAAACACGACTATCCTCCACCGATAGCCCAAAACAGTTATTTCTAGACTGGAAATAAATATATCAACAATTCAATAGGCGAGCGATTTAAATTATCCAACTAAGCCATTTAATCAATGAATTCCTCAATTTCATGAATTTAACCAAATTCCCCAATTTCCTTAAATTAATTAAACAAATTAATTTATTAATACAACTAGGGTTTTTCCCAAAATTACCAAAGTACTCCCAACGTATCAAAATACCAAAACTTAGAACAAAACTTATAAGATGGAGTAGGAAATCCCTACCTCGAAGAAAATAACCCGAATGGAAAAGATGGAGATGAAGACCCAAATTCTAAAGTACTCCAAACCACCAAACGTTCAGATTAAATGGAAGCCCTTGACTTACTCTATCTTTTTAATAAAGGACTAAGGTTAGATACTCACCCTAGGTAGATCAATTCTTAGGGAGAAGACAGGTTTAGAGAGAGAGAGAGAAAGAGAGAGACTCTCAAGGGGCGGTTTTTAAAAGTTAAGAAAGAAAAGTAGGTCAAAAAGTGATCCAAAAAGTGAAATCTCGGACTGATGTAGTCGACTCCCCGCTCGAGCGTCCAAACTCCCGCTCGAGCGTCGAATACGCACTCCCAGTACTTTTTGCAGAACCAGGTCCCCGCTCGAGCGGCACTCACACATTTCCGCTCGAGCGTCCAATCCCACGCTCGAGCGTCCAATCCCACGCTCGAGCGTCCAACCCTGCACAGGAAAATACTGGATAGGTGATAATCCCGCTCGAGCACCAAAACCCCCGCTCGAGCGAACAAGCAACAAAAGAAAACCCCGCTCGAGCGTCAAACTACCGGTCGAGCGGACAGGTCAAAATCTGGGCAACTAGTTTTGGCATCTAAACTCAACCGACCTGTAACAGACCCACCCAACACATCCTATAACTCAAATACAAAGAGATTAAAGGACAACAACAACCAATATATAATGACAGGATCCACGAAACCTAAGTCCGGATACAATAATTTAAAGGGAAAAGACCGGGATCGCTATAACCTCCCCTCCTTAAAAGAATTTCGTCCCCGAAATTAAGCATAAGGTTTTGAAAACAAGTTTTTCTCAAATTCCAACAATATAATAACTCAAAATAAACAACTTGACCCAACACCGGCCATTTCATCTCCTATCAAGAGGCATTTCACAATATGTAAAATAACATATATTTCCACCTGCATTAACATTATGCAATTTTTCTTTCAATTTCTACAATTTTCAATATATTCAACATATGCAATGTTCCATTAAACTACCATTTCGAGACAAGTTCTAACATATTTCCATTAACCAAAACATTCTCAATGTTTTACAGCTTAAGACATATATAAAGCTCTAAAGTTCAACAATATCACAAATCGATAAACATGTCCGGATATTTCTCGCGGACTTCCAACTCACGTTCCCAAGTGGCTTCCTCCACCCCGTGATATTTCCACAAAACTTTTACCAAAGGAATGGTCTTGCCTCGCAAGACTTGATCCCGCCTATCCAAGACCCGAACCGGTCTCTCCTCATACGAGGCATCCTCATCTACCTCTAAATCGGTCCAATCCAATACATGTGATGGATCTGGCTCATACTTTCGAAGCATACTCACATGAAACACGTCATGAACTCCGGACAACTGCGGCGGTAAAGCTAACTGATAAGCAACCTCGCCAATCCTCTCAAGGATCTCAAAAGGACCAATAAACCGAGGGGATAACTTCCCACTCTTCCCAAACCTCATCAACCCCTGTCTAGGTGATATTTTCAGAAAAACATGATCACCCACTTCAAACACCAAAGGTCTCCTCCT
This sequence comes from Camellia sinensis, assembly GCF_055761805.1. Lineage (NCBI taxonomy): Eukaryota > Viridiplantae > Streptophyta > Magnoliopsida > Ericales > Theaceae > Camellia > Camellia sinensis. The sequence continues at coordinate 56,216,896 of NC_138968.1, forward strand.
ACGATCAGCATAACTCCTTTGGCGACTCTGGGCTGTAACAAGCCTCCTACGGATAAGCTCAACCTTCTCCGTCGTCTCCCTAACCAACTCCGGACCCAACAAAGGTGCATCACCCACCTCGGCCCAACAAACTGGAGACCTACACGGTCGGCCATACAAGGCCTCAAACGGTGCCATACCGATACTAGACTGAAAGCTGTTGTTGTAGGCAAACTCCACCAATGGTAAGTGTCTCTCCCACGTCCCACTAAAGTCAAGGACACAACCCCGAAGCATATCCTCAAGGATCTGAATAGTACGCTCGGACTGCCCGTCAGTCTGCGGATGATAAGCCGTACTAAAGGTCAACTTGGTGCCCAAGGCACTCTGCAAACTCTGCCACAACCTAGCAGTAAAACGAGGATCTCTATCCGAGACGATCGTCACTGGGACCCCGTGCAATCTCACTATGTCCCGAATATACAAGTCGGCAAGATGGTCTACCGAATCTCTCACGCGCATAGGAATGAAGTGCGCTGACTTAGTCAACCGGTCCACAACCACCCAAATGGCGTCACTACCCCGCTGAGTCCTCGGAAGGCCTACAACGAAGTCCGTAGTGACATGCTCCCACTTCCACTCAGCAATAGGCAAGGGTTGTAACAAACCCGCTGGCCTCTGATGCTCGGCCTTCACTTGCTGACAAGTAAGGCACCTAGACATGAAAGCTGCCACATCTCTCTTCATACCCCGCCACCAAAACTGGCGACCCAAATCCCGATACATCTTAGTGCCTCCCGAATACACCGCAAGGCGTGAATGATGAAACTCTCGGAGTACCTCCTCTCGACAAGACTCCGGCACAAACAGACGGTCTCGGTATCTCACACTGAGGTCGGGATACACCGTCAAACCCTTCTTAACCTTCCCACCGGAAATCTTCTCACGGAGGGATTCTACCTCAAGGTCACCTCCCTGAGCCTCTAACACTCGAGTCACAAGTGTAGGCTGTGCAACAACAGAAAACAAGGCCGCAGCCTCAACGGATTCGCCCAGAAGTAAATCGAACTCCCCAAGTGCACCCAACATCTTCCCTTCCCGGATGGCTATACTAGCTATGTCACCAACAGATTTTCTGCTAAGGGCATCGGCCACCACATTGGCCTTCCCCGGATGATAATGCAACTCGAAATCATAATCCTCAATAAACTCCATCCACCTCCTCTGCCTCAAGTTCAAGTCTTTCTGTGTAAATAGATATTTCAAACTCTTATGATCCGAGAATACCTCGAACCTTTCACCATAAAGATAATGCCTCCAAATCTTCAAGGCAAATATCACAGCTGCTAACTCTAAATCATGCGTAGGGTAATTCTTCTCGTGAATTTTCAACAGACGTGAGCCATAGGCAACTACTTTCCCTTCTTGCATCAACACACAACCCAGACCCTCTCGTGAGGCGTCACAATAGACTGCATAACCCAACCCCCTCTCCGGAATAATGAAGACTGGAGCGGTGGTCAGTCTAACTTTCAACTCCTGGAATGACTTTTCACAAGTCTCACTCCATACAAACTTGACTCCCTTCCGAGTCAAACTAGTCAAAGGTGAAGATAACCTGGAGAAATCCTTCACAAACCGGCGATAATACCCAGCTAACCCCAGAAAACTGCGGATCTCAAACACACTCTTAGGCTGTGCCCAATCTTGCACTGCCTTAGTCTTGGATGTATCAACAGACACTCCTTCCCCAAAAACTACATGACCTAAGAACTTGACCTCTTCTAGCCAGAACTCACACTTCCCAAACTTAGCATAAAGCTTATGGGCTCTAAGTAACTCGAGCACCATTCTCAAGTGTTCCTTGTGCTTCTCCTCAGAAGGTGAATAGATAAGGATGTCATCCACGAAGACGACTACAAACGATCTAAAAATTCCCGGAATATCCGGTTCATCAAATCCATAAATACTGCCGGTGCATTGGTGAGCCCAAATGGCATCACCAAAAACTCATAGTGGCCATACCGCGTACGGAATGCCGTCTTCGGAATATCCTCCTCCCTGACGCTCAACTGATGATAACCCGATCTCAAGTCTATCTTCGAGAAACAACAGGAACCCTTCAACTGATCAAACAGATCATCTATACGAGGCATAGGGTACTTATTCTTAACCGTAGCCCGATTCAATTTCCGGTAATCTATACAAAGTCTCAAAGCACCACCTTTCTTTTTAACAAAGAGGGCCGGTGCTCCCCATGGCGAAACACTTGGACATATAAAGCCCTTATCTAGCAACTCCTGGAGTTAGATCTTCAACTCAACTAACTCAGCTGGGGCAAAACGATAAGGTGCCATAGAAATCGGCGCCGTGCCGGGTACTAAGTCAATAGAGAACTCAATCTCTCTGTGAGGTGGCAAACCAACAAGGTCCTCGGGAAAAACGTCCGAGTACTCACAAAGCACACTTGGCAACACAGTCTGAGTCTCGTTACACTCACCACTTTCAAAACTAGCGAGTAGACCACTAAGCTCACTTCGCCCTCGTGAATCATACCCCGGTGGCAAAACACTACCAACCCGGTCCCCCAGAAAATGAAAACACTCCCCGCTCACAATACAACAAGTGACCCTCTGGCAGTAGCAATCAATTACTGCCCGGTATGACGATAACCAGTCCATACCCAAAATAACATCAAAGCCCTTCATGGGCATAACTACAAAAGGAAACAGAAGTCTATGATCGGCGACCTCTATATCACAACCCCTAACACCTTGTTTCAAGATTCATTCACCTCCAAGAGGTGACACTACACAAATAAGGGATGCTAACTGTGCTAACTCCAACTCCAAAACAGATGCAAATGCAGCAGACACAAAGGAATGAGATGCACCCGTATCAATCAAAACACTAGCAACCGAGTTACAAAACAATAAGGTACCTCTCACAACCGATGGTACCGGCACAAGATCCTGCGCGGTAACAGCGTACACGTGCCCAGAAGACCTCTGATCAACCTGCTCACCCCTAGGAGCATATGATTGCTGCACCGACTGGGACGATGAAGCCCCCTGATTGGCCCTCGAGGCCTGACCCGACTGAGCTGGCTGATAACTCTGAATCTGCCTCAAACCAGATGCACCAGGTGTGCCACCCAACTACGGGCAATACCTCTTCATATGCCCTGGCTGACCACACTGATAACACGAGAGTGGCTGGCCTCTACCCTGACTCTGGCTCTGAGATCGAGCCGAAGATGATGCTGCTCTCTGCACTCCTTCCCTCTGAGGACAAACAGGAGACTTGTGGCCCAGCTGGCCACACTTGAAACAGGTAATGTCTCCCTGACTGCCTTTCCCCGAACTAACACTCGGTACAGGAAAAGTTGATCTAGAAAAGCTACCCTGAGACTGCTGAGGATTAAAACCCTTCTGTCTTCTACCATCACTCTGGCCATCCTGACTCCTCTTGGAGCCCTTCTGTCCTTCCTCCTCCTCTTGCATCATGATTTCTATGTGGGCTGCAGCATCAACCAAACGCCCATAATCCTGAATCATAGTTCCCCCAATTTGCAGCTTGAGGCCACGCCTCAACTTCTTCTCAAACTCGATACAACGTCGTTCCTCAGAAGCCACCAACTCAGGTGCAAACCTGGACAAGCTAGTAAATGCAGCCTCAAACTCGGCCACTGAAGAACTCGACTGTTTAAGCTGGCAGAATTGGTCTCTCAGCTTCTCCCTAACTGCTGCAGATAAGAACCTCTCCTGGAAAGCATTCACAAAAGCCTCCCATGTACCTCCTATACGACCCTTAGTGAACTTCCACCACTGACCCGCATCCCCCTTCAGCTGGAAAGATGCCAAGGTCACTTTCAACCCCTCGTCTTTGATGCCAAGCATCCCAAACGTCTTCGTTGTCTGTTCGAGCCATTCATCTGCCTTAAGTGGCTCTTTGGGATCACCCACAAATTCATCCGGGTTAGACCGGAAGAACTCCCTCTTTAGAAAGGAAGGTCCTGCATCCGCAACAACAACCCGCGCTTGATTCTCAGCTCTGAGAATGCCTACTGACTCCCTGAATGCTTCTGCTATCTCTCGGGCTAGAGCGCCCATAGCCTGCTGGCCTACTGGCTCAACCACATTGGCCTGGCCAACTCCCTCCTGTACTGCCGGAACCTCCTCTGGCATAGGCACCTCCTGCCTACCTGGCCTACCACGCCTACCGCGCCCTCGTCCTCGTCCCGACATCCTAATAAAGGAAACAAAGACGTTAGCACATTAATAAATGTGCCGAAGCTAAACACTTGCGTCCTAATGCATTGGACAACAATAATTCATTCCACGTAAGCACATAATCACATAAGCACCTACGAATTTCATTCCTGGATGATAATAGTCCCGAAGCGTTACTATAGTTCCGGTTGGAAGCAGCATTGATCAAGTGCCTTTCCAACAAGACTACTAGAAACTGAAGGGTCCAATTAACAGCCTAGAAACTACGTTCCATACCCACATAGTCACATAAACATGTTATCATATAAGCATATAACATTTCACTAAGTCTCTATCAAACAAGACGAACCCATTGTGATACTAATCACTTCCCACGTACCCAAAGTATTCAAACCCGGTACGCTCTGATACCAAGTTGTAACGCCCTCAAAATAAACCCATTACATATTTATCACTGACATGCAATATTTAAAGAAAACAATTCATTATCTCATTCATCAGAGTATTTCTAAATACAAGCATTACATGTAACATCAAATTAAATGCCCTACGGGCTTACATCTTTCCAAGCCAACACTTGGACACAAAAATATGAGTTCTAACTCATATACAAGTAAAGCCCTAGGCTTGAATGTTTACATGTACTAACAAATCAAAACAACCAACTGAAGATAGTCTTCAAAATCCAAAAGTCGAATTCTTCCAAGCTAAGTCCTTGGAGGTAGCTTATCACCTGAACCTGAAAATGATGTTCCCATATAGGGTGAGCCACAACCCAGTAGAAATATATTAAACCAAATATAAGCATTGAATAAAGCAATAGCATTCAATAGATGGTTAACCAAGATAATCAATTATAACTTAATATAGTCTCATGACACTAATGTCAATGACGTGTTTCAATTCCCATTATTATCAATATGGTTCAGAACCTGGCCAAACTTACAACAGTAAACTATATATCATATTCACATTACTTCCAATAACAACAACACAGATGAGACTCAGACTCATATCAAACACTTCATACTTCCCATTTGATACACATTGTAGTGTTGTATCAACAACATGTAAAAACACTTCAATATAATAAGCACACATAATAGTGATGCTAATGGAGTCCATCCCCTATCTTCTCCCAAACAAAATCCGGTTTAGAGGTCCATCCCCTATCTTCCCCTAAACCGTGGAGTACATCCCCTATCTCCTCCCAAACAATATGCATATGCAATGCTCAATCAATTCAAGTATTTTCTGTATTAATTCAATAGTCTAAATTTATGACTTAAACAAATAGATTAGTTTCAATTTTTCCTAATCCACATGCAATGTCTACAACAAACACGACTATCCTCCACCGATAGCCCAAAACAGTTATTTCTAGACTGGAAATAAATATATCAACAATTCAATAGGCGAGCGATTTAAATTATCCAACTAAGCCATTTAATCAATGAATTCCTCAATTTCATGAATTTAACCAAATTCCCCAATTTCCTTAAATTAATTAAACAAATTAATTTATTAATACAACTAGGGTTTTTCCCAAAATTACCAAAGTACTCCCAACGTATCAAAATACCAAAACTTAGAACAAAACTTATAAGATGGAGTAGGAAATCCCTACCTCGAAGAAAATAACCCGAATGGAAAAGATGGAGATGAAGACCCAAATTCTAAAGTACTCCAAACCACCAAACGTTCAGATTAAATGGAAGCCCTTGACTTACTCTATCTTTTTAATAAAGGACTAAGGTTAGATATTCACCCTAGGTAGATCAATTCTTAGGGAGTAGACAGGTTTAGAGAGAGAGAGAGAAAGAGAGAGACTCTCAAGGGGCGGTTTTTAAAAGTTCAGAAAGAAAAGTAGGTCAAAAAGTGATCCAAAAAGTGAAATCTCGGACTGATGTAGTCGACTCCCCGCTCGAGCGTCCAAACTCCCGCTCGAGCGTCGAATACGCACTCCCAGTACTTTTTGCAGAACCAGGTCCCCGCTCGAGCGTCCAACTCCCCGCTCGAGCGGCACTCACACATTTCCGCTCGAGTGTCCAATCCCACGCTCGAGCGTCCAACCCTGCACAGGAAAATACTAGATGGGTGATAATCCCGCTCGAGCACCAAAACCCCCGCTCGAGTGAACAAGCAACAAAGGAAAACCCCGCTCGAGCGTCAAACTACCGCTCGAGCGGACAGGTCAAAATCTAGGCAACTAGTTTTGGCATCTAAACTCAACCGACCTGTAACAGACCCACCCAACACATCCTATAACTCAAATACAAAGAGATTAAAGGACAACAACAACCAATACATAATGACAGGATCCACGGAACCTAAGTCCGGATACAATAATTTAAAGGGAAAAGACCGGGGTCGCTATACAAGGGTTGAGTTGTCCAGTTATAGTTCACCTTAAAACTTCAAGCCTATATTTAATTACAATTTTAAAGTACTTTGTTTAATTTTCACATATTAAATTTTCATATAACATATCTGTTTATATATCATTACTTATATTGTAATTCGAAAATGTGTGATATGTTAGTCTCTAAACTTATTCTCAATGTCTATACAATAAAAATGTTTTTATGTTAATTTCCTGCATATGGCTATGATTAGGTTTACCAGAAACTACTAAATTATATTGAATAAAAGCTTGTTCAATCTAAATAAGCAATGAAAAACTGTAATTTCTTCTATTTTAATATACATTTACACATCTATCAACATTAACCACCTTCCATTGAGCGGTAAATTCACAACTTCCCATATAATAGAAAGTCCCATTTAAAATTTCGACCATAGCCCCACAAAGTACTAGACTGGCCTTGCTGGGAAAAAAACAAACAATTGAAAATAAATAATAATAAAAAAGATAAGAATTTGAAGTAGCAAAGGCACCCAAAAAATTTTTTATGCTTGTAATATTTTCTATTATCTTAAGCTGTTTCACTTCTACCATATTATAAAGCACCCAACAGTTACCCATCATCCGATTCCAACTTGCTAGCAACCTTCCCCTTCATCAAAAAAAGTGGACATAAAAATAAAAAATTATTAAAAAATAAAAATAGTAGCACTCATTTTGAAGAGGAGAGGCGACCAAAAAAGAAATCCTATTATTTTATACTTAGCATATTGAAACACTCACCCATCTTCCTTAATCTTCTCCAAAGAAGCAAACAGAGCCTTCCTTTAATATTCATCAATCACTGTACACCAAATGACAAAAGACACAATAACAACAACAATAACCAAAAAAATTGATGAACACCTTAACCGCAGTGATGCCTTCCGTTATCGCATTCACTATCTCTCACACAATAGCAAACACCCGAACACCCATGAACATTCACAGAAAAAAAATAAAATATGCTAAGTATAAAATGTGCAGTTTAAACAAAAAATGTAGCAGAAAAAAATATACAGATGGAGGCATATAGGGGTGGTTCTCATGATTGTTTATTTGAAGGAAGATCATATGATTTTCCCTATTGTATTGATGAGTTTATGTCTTAAAGATTATTGGAGTAAGAATGAAGATTATTAAAACAAAATGGGCTTATCATGCCAACAGATTTTTTCCCAAGCTTGTTGATTGTCTAATACAAATTTTTTACACTTTGCGATTTTTTTGTCTATGAGCAATTAGTTTATTAAACTAGGCTATGAACAAAATTAGTTCTTTGATATAATAAAACATCATCAAATCCAGAAATCAAATAACAAAAAATCTGCCCTCTATTTGGAATTTTTTTTTTTGGCAATGAGCAATCATGTTATTAAACTAGGCTATGAACAAAATTAGATCTTTGATAGAATAAGCATCATTAAAATTAGATCTTTGATAGAATAAACATTAGCATTAATTAATAATCAAAACATGAGCATATATTGTTTATAAAACTCATATTATGGTTTCGTAAATGCCGATCTTTTGATCAGGTGAGCGGAGGTGCTTAAATCATGACCACCTCTCCCCATACCTAAGGTTTTGAACTGAGACATCTTTGGTTATGACGAATAGTGACAATTGTCATGGGTTTCTTAGTTTTCCCAAAAGATTAGGTGGCAACTTTGAGATTGGGTGATGTAGTCCATTTATGAAAAATTTTGCAATAAATGGATTTTTTTTTATAAAGTTTTCAGATTTGGACTCTCATTTTCCATTTCACATTGCACTAGTGAAACATGATTAGAAGATCGAGACTCTAAACTATCACACATGCTTGGGTACCCCCAGGACTCCCATAGGTGCCAAGTGTTTGCCAAAATTTTCCAAGTTTTTACCAAGTGGTGCCAAGCATTTTTCAAGTTTTTCTAAATGTAGATTCCAAAATTTTCGATTTTTCTGAATTTTGAGTTACTGTAGATACCCTATGTTTGACCGCCCGCAAGACTTGGGCACTTTGTCCTGAGCACTCGATGATAAAGTTACGTTGTCAATGGTTCGAATTCTCAACGAAGGAATCCGTTTTTTAGCTTTAAAAAATCTCAACCTTCCAAACCCAAGCTGTTTATATACCTTTATACCACAAAAATCCATTTTTTAGCATATAAAATTCTCAACAATCATCTAGAGCCAAACACACTCCTATGCCAAACTCCATTTAGGATATCTAAACCCAACTCCAAACTTGATAGAAGGTGTGACCAAACACCCCATTTCAACACAAAAAAAAAAAGTGCAGATTTTTTTTTGTTTTTGTTTACATCGTTGTCTTCATGCTTTCCTCTCTAACTTCTCTCTCATATCGCCATGGATTTTGTTTCGGGCCTGCCTCGCACACAGAAAGGGCATGACTCTATTTGGGTTGTTGTAGATAGGTTGACCAAATCTGCACACTTTTTGGCTACTAAGAAAAACTTTTCACTTGATCGATTAGCAAAAATTTATGTGGATGAAATTGTGAGATTGCATGGTGTGCCGGTAACTATTGTTTCAGACAGAGACTCACGCTTCACATCCCACTTTTGGCCTAGTCTTCAAAATGCCTTGGGTACTAAATTGAGATTCAGTATAGCTTTTCACCCCCAAACCGACGGGCAATCTGAGAGGACAATCCAAACTTTAGAAGACATGTTGAGAGCTTGTATCCTAGATTTTCGAGGTAGTTGGGATGAACACTTGACCTTAATAGAATTTGCATATAATAATAGTTATCAATCAAGTATTGGAATGGCTCCCTATGAAGCTTTATATGGGCGAAGATGTAGAACTCCAGTATGTTGGGATGAGGTTAGAGAGAGAAAATTGTTAGGGCTAGAGATTGTTCAAATTACTACTGATAAAGTGCATAACATTTGAGAAAGGTTGAAGGTGGCTCAAAGTAGACGAAAGAGCTATGCAGATAATTGGAGGAGGGATTTGGAATTTCAAGTGGGAGATCATGTATTTTTACGAATCTCACCATGGAAGGGAGTGATGCGATTTGGAAAGAAAGGCAAACTAAGTCCAAGGTATATTGGGCCATTTGAGATACTAGAGCGCATTGGCAAGACTACTTATCGTTTGGCCTTACCACTTAGTCTATCTCGCATTCACAATGTGTTTCATGTATCCACGTTGAAGAAGTACATGCCTGACCCATCACACATGTTAGATTTCCAACCAATCCAACTCAAGGATGATTTGTCTTATGAAAAGGAAGCCATAGAGATTGTGGACATGAAGGATCAAGTACTACGTTCCAAGACTACACCACTAGTAAAGGTATTGTGGAAAAATCATGCTTTGGAGGAAGCTACTTGGGAGCGGGAGGATGATATGAAAATTCGATATCCACATCTTTTTCAAGGTACGAACTAGACTAAACAAATAAATAAATTTCGTGGACGAAATTTCCTTTAGGGGGGTAGAATTATAATATTCCCAACAATCATCTAGAGCCAAACACACTCCTATGCCAAACTCCATTTAGGATATCTAAACCCAACTCCAAACTTGATAGTAGGTGTGACCAAACACCCCATTTCAACACAAAAAAAAAAAAAGTGCAGATTTTTTTGTTTTTGTTTTTGTTTACATCGTTGTCTTCATGCTTTCCTCTCTAACTTCTCTCTCATTTTCCTTTACTTCCTTGGTGGCCAAACACCACACCCTTGCTCCACCCTTACACCACCACCGCCGGCCACCTTATCTTGCCGGAAAAAAAAGGTCTGGTCGGCCACTCCTTAAATCCATCTGAAAATAGCACAATAGAAGTACCAACTCTAGATTTTTCTTAATCTTTTGAAGAATCAAAGCATGGAGTTTATTTTCTTGATGGATTGGAGGCTTGTAATTGGTAAGAATCTTTCTCTAAAAGTTTAGTCTAAGGTTTTACATATTTTGAGTTAGAGATGATGAAATTTTTGTATTTTAGATCTATTATGATTTGGGGTTTGATTGTTGAATTTTATACTCTCAATTAGTTTCTATGAATGTTTTACATGTTAAAAAATGATCAATTTGATGTTTGTTTTGGAGATTAAGATTTTGGGTTAATCTAGGGTTTGAATGTGATGTAAAAATTGGGGATTTTGGTGTTAGGAAATTTATATGTTGAAATTGATTTGATAAATGGTGGATTGGGTATCTCTATGTTCTATGGAGGAATTTTATAAGTGGTTGAAGAGATTTTACTTAAGTTGTTGAGTTTATAAAAAAATGTTGATTTTTGACTTTTGTAGTTAATTGATGGTGGTATTGTGCATATAAATTGATTGGGTATTTAAAAAGTTGCTAACTCAAAGATGTACAAAGGATGGGTGTTGTGGAGATTGGATAAGTTATTTGTTTGGATGACTTGAAGTTGGAGGAGTTCTTTAGCTTGTCATTCCTTAGCATAATTTTATTTAGGATCATTTTTGTAGATGTTGTAATTTTCATTGAAAGTTTTTTTCCTAATTTTAGGTCCTATTTATTAATTGTTAGGATTGGAGGAAGGCGTCTCTACACCTCTTGGAAATTAATTTGTAGAGTCTCAATCTATACTTTTGCTATTTTTGGAGGTGAGTATACTTACCATGGAAATTACCTTACCTCTATCTTTATTATAAAGTTTGAAGATAATTTTGAATTAAAGGAAGTAAAGGATACATTTCATCATGGTATATGTATAAAAAGAAAAATCTATAAATCTATAAATCTATTGAGGCCAATCGTTGAGTTTAAATAAATATATGATTTCATTTGTATAATGAAGTACTAATTTTTTTATGAGAATTTATTTAAGTTGAGTCTTTCAAATTTTATGATGATGATGATTGAATGACAATGAAACATTGTACAAGGATATTTTTTTTTTGTTTTGATCATATAACCAAGTATAGCCTTTGGGGCCACAAGGGCCAAAATGCTTTGGGGTCCTGGGGACCGAAATGTTTTAAGGACCATAAGGGTCGTTGTATATATAAGGGGTCCCGGGGACCGAAACATTGAAATGAGAATTGAAGTGTTACGTTGACATGAGTTATGTTCCTATGGTTATGTTTTGGGTAACGGTACCGTCACCACCTAAGTCGCGAGGTAACGCGATCCTAAGGCTATGTAGTGGTTCGTATGATGGACCTGAAATCTTAACGTATTGAAAAGTTGTATTTTTGTTTACTTTCATTATTTTTATTTTCATTTTGTATAAATTTCGGTCCAATTAAGCTCTTATGTTTATTATCTTTATTTTGAACCCAATTGGAAGGAGCAAGTTTTATAACTCCTTGGTATTGGTATACTCATTGGGCTTTAGCTCATTCTTTTAAATAATTTTTTTTTTTTCAGATTCATAGACTTTTGTGTGGCTCGCCTCAACTCGGAAGACTAGAAATTTTTTTGAAGGATCAAAGGTGGGCATCTTGTAGTTGAGGTTTTGCTTAGGGTCATTCTAGGATGTAAGTTTACCTTTTATTTTTTTTATGAAGGAGGTTGATTGTAAATATTGCTTATAAAGTTGGATGTATTGATGGATTCGTGATTAGTATGTATTATTTTTTTGGGGAGGAAATGCTTGGGAACTATCTTGTAGCATGATAATACTTTTTGTCTTTAAATAGATCATCTCATATATGTTGGGCAATTGAAAGGTCTTATGCACTTTTGGTGATGTGGTGATGTGATGTAAGAATTATACAGGAATTGTGGTGTAAAGGTGCTATAGCATTTGAGGTGCACCCTCTTGGCGGGGTTTTGCCTTGCCAAGATTGGGTCGTTACATAGCATCATGCCAACATACACTAAGCCTGAACTAGAGGAATAGGGGAGCCACATTGGGGTCCGGTCGTGCCTCATTTGGGCGCAACCATGGCCATTTGGGGTCGGCCATGCCTTTTGGGCGAGAAACACTATTCTGGGGCGGGAATCTGCCAGCTGTCTATTTTTTAAGATATTTGTAACCTATTTGGCTCAAATTCTATAAATACGAGCATATATCTCTATTTTAAGGGTTAAAAAATTTCAAAAAAGTCAAAACACCTTTGAGAGCTGCTTCTTCCTTTGCAAGCTAGCTTTGTGATATTCTGTCATCCTTAAACCATATCTATACAACATATACACCTTTAGAGCTGAACCTTGGGGCCTTGGTTGAGTCTTGAGAATCATAATTCAACCTTGAGAGTGTGCTAGGATCAAGTTTGGTTTACAACCAAAGCTTTCTCTCTTCAAGAGGTATAAGCTTATCACCTTTTCCCTTGCTTTCATTTCAATCTCTCTCTCTCTCTCTCTCTCTCTCTCTCTCTCTCTCTCTGTGTCTCTCTCTTGTGTTTTTATGTTATTTTGGATTCATTTCAAGTGTTGGAGCTTGGGGTTGAATAGCTACCAAAGATAAAGAGGCTTAACACCCTTTCTTGCACCTTGCTTCATAGCTCATTCCCTTTGTTCTACCACTATTTTTCTTGTCTTACAAACTGATTTTCAGAGTTTAAAAACGCTAAAAGACGTGGTTTAGAAGTCTGAAAAGTGGAGCGGTTAGCCACCCCTCCTTGCTCTCGTTTACTAGTTTTGTGTTTCCTTGTCCTTACCTACCTTTTTGTGCTCTTAAACATACCTTTTAAGCTACTGTTATTTATGTTTTAGGGGTTGTTTAGGGCTGTTTTAATTCATTTAATTAGTCTATGCTTTGAATACTTTGCTTGTTATGTTGTACGTTCTCATAGCTTCGGTTGTTTAGGCCTTAGACACCGGGTCATTCAAGTTGATGGCCTTCTTTACTTAGTTTCTATGTAAAGAGTTTCATTTTTGGTAATAATCAACTTCGCATAATCAATTCTGCGCCCTTCCTCCTTTCTTGGTTTTCTTTGTTTGAGAGTTGTTTCAAGCGATTGATTGTTATTCTAGGCATGAGAAAGAGACCTCCTATGCTCAATGGCTTAATCTCTTTGGAGGTTCACTGCCAAGGCATAGTCTCTTTTTCATGCTAAGGATCACTTCTTGTTTGACATTCCTCTTCATTTAGTGGAGTTAAATACTACTTTGGAACAAAATGAGTAAAGAATGGAATGGTAGGTTAAAAGGACTAATAAAAATGGCTTCAAATCAATGAAACTGACATAAAGAAGATGAATAAAATTGGTTGGATTCAGCCAGATGTTATGCCGAGTCCATCGCGTCATCAAATATAAATTCATGATATTTTGATGAATTTTGAGATGTGTCCACCTCCCTCTTTAAGCTAACTTCATGGTTGGAGGGAGGGGTGGTTATCTTTCATTGCATTTATTAACTTTTTGTCCAAATGTGCTCAAAATCATCAAGCAATCAACTTGCTACCATTGATGATTTCGGAACCGAATTCGTTCTTCTCTTGAGTTTTCCCATGATAGAGAAGAGCGTAAGGGACAAACATGGCTTAAAACTGCTCTGTCTGCACTGTTTTCACCTCAGAGCACAAAAATATTTTCTGCACGAAAATAGGGGCACTGACGGCCTTGTTTGGACCTGGCCGAGCCTCATTGGGGGCCGGCCGGGCTCCAATGTTTGGTAAGCAGAGCATTTTGGCAGAAACAGAGGGTAATGACTGAGGGTGAAACAGAGCAGTGGCACAGAAGGCATACAGAGAAGCTTTTGAAAACCCTCTTCATTAACGCGCATATGATCCTTGTGCATCATTTAAATATTTTGTTGTAACTTTCTTGTTCATATTATTGTTGTAATATTTATTGTTAATATCATTGTTCTAATAACTTAGATAGTTAGATAGTTAGCTAGCTATTCGTTATTCATTCAGGTTTGTAATAGTTCATTTAATTCGGACACTTGGACAATCAGACCCTCTTGCACGAGGGCAAAATATGTAATAATTTTGTATGTCTTCCAACCCCCATTTCTTTCTCCATTTTATTTATTCGCTTATAATGGTAGCACATATTTACTTAGCATGTTCCATGACTTGCATCCATTCGTCTTACACGCATAAGGGTTTGGCTCATCATTCTAATCAATGTCAATTTCAACTTCCTTAATCGAACACGTGCTTTATCGCATGCTTTGAATTGGTTCACATGCCATGCTAGTAGCCGAACTCATTATTTGCGTAATGTGTGTGTTGCATTAGTCATATTGCATTGTTTAGGAGCATGCATTTCTTCTTATTATTTTGCATTATTTGGCTTGCCTTGGAGTACTAGGTGAGCATTTCTTGCTTTAGCACATTGCATTGTGTGTTTATGTTGCCATATCGAGCATGCTTTCTATGAGGCTAAGTGCTTAAGTGATATACTTGTTTGAATGCCGGTGGATGAAGGCCTTTTTACTTAAGTTGGAATAACTTGATTAATGTCAATACAAGCTCGCTTTTTCAAGTGACCTGTATTCAAAACACTTTTTCAAAACAAACATAAAATCAATGCATTCTAAATTTTGTGAATTGGTCTATACTTGTGTGCATCACATAGTAAAAATTAGCATAATAACTGGAACAATAGCATATAATATAAATGAAAATCACATCATGATTAGTAGAGGCTAATCTTTGATCGGATGAGTAGGGTGCTCAATTAGTGACCTTCCCTTCTCATGCCTAAGTTCTCGAGCCGAGACACTTTGGTAATGACGGACATGTAGCCTTTGGTACAAGTCACGGGTTTCCTAAATTTTCCAAAAATATTTAGGTGGCGACTCTGAAATCTGGCAAAGCAGTCCATTTTTGGCATCTTTTGATTCAAACTCGATTTCTAAAATGGTTTGCCGTATTTGGACTCTTTTGTGTTAATCCGTTTCACATTGCACTTGTGAAATCAGATGCAGAACCACGGGAGTTTGAACTATAGGGCTAACGAAAACTAAGCTACAATTTTTGGCGACTCTGCTGGAGATTTAGTGAACTTGACTTGAACTTCATGATGTGAAATTTTATCTACGCTGATATGTTCTTTGCATTGCATTTCCATTGTTATTCTATGTCACTATGTTTTCCATCTACTATTCACGGACGGTTTGCTAGAGACTTGCCCAAAAGCTTGCCAAAAGGCTGACCGGTCATGGGTTCTGCCATGTTGGAAACACAACCCTTGGATCTGGATTACCGCTGTACTGTTTGATCCACCTTTCAGTTCTCAGTGTTAGGTGTGAGAGGTATATTAGTGTAGACCGCCCCGAACTCCGCTCCGCTCGCGAGGGCGCGAATTGTGGTTCTAGCTACTACCGTTTGGACTCCTGTCATGGTTCTGAATCTAATCTCACAAAGTGCAATATAAGACTGATAAATCACCAAAGAGTCCAAATCTGGCAAATCATTTTGGAAAACTAATTTTAATCAAGAAGTGCCAAACATGGGCTGTTTTGCCAGATTTTAGAGTCGCCACCTAAACATTTTGTTTTTGAGAAATTTAGGAAACCCTGACTCGTGCCTAAGGCCAGGTGTCCGTCATCACCAAAGTTGCCTCGGCATGGGAACTTGGGTACGAGGGGGGAAGGTCATGAAATGAGCACCTCCTCTCGCCCGATCAAAGGATCGGCCTTTACTAACAAGATATGTTGTTTTTGAAAACACATGTGTTCTTATTCCGGTTTATTAGCTAGCTTACTATGTGATGCGCACAGTATACAAGTATAGACTCAATCACGCAGATTGGAACAAAACAACTCATGTTTGTTTTTGAAAATGGTTTGAAAGTGCAACCCGCAAGTAGGCTAAGTCGCGGATTTGCCACCCTTAAGTGGGCTTAAAAAAAACATGATTTTGCCACTTCAAGTGGGCTTAAAACTCGCATTTTGATGAATTGTTCCAATCCATGCAATGAAGCCTCCACCCACAGGCATTCAAACAGTTATATCATTTAGGCAAATAGCCTCATGGAAAGCATGCTATCATGGCAGTCACTTATACTCATGCAAGGATGCTAAAGCATAAACACTCAGTGTAATCCGAGCCAAAACAGAAGCTAGTTAGTAATCATGCATGATCCTAGCTATGGTAAGATGCCTAATGCAACACATGCAAAAATGCAATTAAAATAGGCTCGGCTATCTAGAATGGCATATGAATGCAACACTTGATAACATGCTTTGAAGCACGTATTCAAGAAAGTGTATTTAAAGTACAATGCAGTTTGAATGGTGCGCCGAGCCCGGTGCATGCAAGACGGATGAATGATGCACGCATGCAAGCATAAGGATGCTAATTGAAATATGCCCTAATCTAACCACTGAAAGCGGGTAAATAAAAGGGAGAAAGAAATGGGGGTTGGAAGACATGCATCACACACACGCACACTTATTACAAAATTTGCCCTCGCGACAGAGGGTTCGAATAATAAGCTAACTAACTAATCCAAGCTAATTAAACTAATTATTACAAGTAAACTAATTAACTAACTCTTGCTAATTAAGTATTACAATCCAAATTGAAACATATAGCTACGCTAAGCTAATTAGAAGGTTACAAAACGAATCAAATGACTAGTTTACATGAACTAATCATAAGTAATGAAATAGCCTCGCGGGCAAGGAAGAGATGCATGCTCGATCGGCTTCGCTCAGAAATCCACTACCTTGCCTCATGATGCCTCTGTTTGCACACTTTATGTACCTCTGAAAACTCTGACCCACCTTAGGAATATGTTGAGGGATGGTCGGCCAAGGTTGGTGACTGTCGGCCAATTCTGATAGTCAATCAGCAGATTAGATGGCCGGTTAGCAGCTCTGATGGCCGGTCGGCCACTGCTTCCTGCAATTTCCTCCTTTTGCTGCAACAAAGCACAAACAGAGGCATGACAGTGTATTTGCAAGGAAATGTGTGTGCAACCACACTCTTTATCATGTCTCAAACTCAAAGGAGTGTAGTGCTCGACTCTCGAGCCATCAATCACGTATCTCAATGCATGACGGCCAAAGAGGCCGAGTTGCACAAATCAATGTCAATGAATGCACACAAATAACACATAAGACTCGATGAACCTCCACCTTATCATACATGATCAAAGGTGTCGGTGACTAAGAAATGAGGCACGTTTCATCACTTTGAGTATGAAACGTGCGACATTCCTCGTGTTTGGATTGACGTCCAGCCCAAACACAATGCAACACACACAACATGCTAACACAATGCAATGCAACAACATGCAAACACAATGCCATGTGACAACATGCAAACACAATGTCATGTAACAACATGCAAACAATAGTGCAATAGCAAGGGCTATGTAATGCAATACTCAATGGACCGAACCAACCTCAAACAAGCCTCATGCATGCCAAGACAATGGCTAAAACATGTTGAAAATGAAGTCCATAAAGCAAATACAAGCATGCATACACATTGGTTCACAAACAAGGCATGAAGGCACAACTCTCAAACATATTGAAGGAGTGGAAAATGTGAGAATATGGCAATGAAATATGCTCTGAAATCATGTAAGGAATGATGCCAAATCATGCATATAACACAAGCATAGCAGGCTAGAAGGCTCAAAGCTTAAGGCTAGCAAAGGGACTTGTACCATAACCATATCAAGCATGCCCCAAAGGGCCAAGGTGACTCAAAACAGTCCCAAGGTAGGTCAAAACAAGGCCAAAACATGCATGGACTAGAGCTAACACATGCTAGAATAAAAGGCATGAAGCATGGAGCATACATGGCCAATGAGGAGGATTACACTACACCTATCAAAATCAAGCATGAGATGACTTTACCAAAAAAAAAATCAGAGTTATGGCATGTCAAAATAACACCAAAAATGCAATGAGATGGCAGCCCAAAAGCTTAGGCAAGATGGCATACATATTGGCTCATATTTAAGGCATAAAGCACAACCTTTCAAAAGCATTGAAAGAATGACACATGTGAGAATGTGACCACACTACACACACTGAATCACATACCAAATGATGCTAAATCATGCAAATAGCCCAAGCAATACATGCTAGTGGACTCGAAACACAAAGCTAGTGAGCAAGAATGAACTATGGCCATACAAAGCAAGGCATGCATGACCAAAACAACTTAAAACAGAGCTAAGGCATGTCAAAACATGAGCAAAAGCATGCTGGAGTGGAGCCAAAAGCATGTTAAAACCGTGGTCCAAAGCATGATGCATGTTAAGGCTATAGGAAGGATTGCATTACAAGTACATGAAACATGTAACAAGTGATCAAACTAACCCAAAACAGAGGTATAACATGTTAGAAAAGTCACAAAAACATGCTAAGATGGAGCCTCAAGGAGATAGAAAAACATGCTAACTTGGTGAGCCAATACTACATACAAACAAGGTACAAAGGGGGGGGGACCACCCCCATCTATTTGGAGCCTCAAAACACACTTTCCACCACTAAAATTCCTCTGGAATTCAGTGGTGAAGAGGCCAAACAAAGGTGATCCAAAGGCCTAAAAGAGATGGCTCAAAACAAGGCCAAGTAAGGCACAAAAGGGGGTAGACCACCCCCAACACCAAATAGGTCCCAAACAAACACTTTAAGCAATTAAAAATGAAGCTTTTTACAGTTGAAAGTTAAGCCAAAAGAAGCATACAAAGGTGGCTAAGTACTCAAGCAAAACAACGCTAAAAGGAGGTAACAACTCACCCTTGAAGAACCAAAGCCAAGCAGCAACTTCTGAGCCAAATAAACAAACTTTGAGAGTCCAAACAAGGTCCTCTAGCACCTCAGCAACAAAGCAATGGTGCTTTACTAGGTGTTGTAGTGCAAAAGTGAAGAGAAAACACACTTTAAGGCACAAACTCACACAAATATAGAGAGTGAGAGAGAGAGGAAGAAATATATATAGAGAGAGAGAGATATGTATATCTCTAAGAAAATTTTCAGAACCTCTGGAAAGGGAGAGGGACCTCCCTTCTTATAGAAATCCAAGTCTCAATCTTGTTGAACAAGCTAGAGGCTTGGTTCAATCCCTCCATACCCATGTATGGAGGATGAGTTCTGTGCTCACCAGCTGGCACAACAGGCAAAGAAATATCTGCAAAGCAAATAAAAAGGCCTCGGCCAACAAACATGGTTGACCGACCAAAAAGGGTGCCGACTGGCCACCACTGATGGCCGATGAAAAGAAGGAAAGGCCGACAGGCATGAGGCCTGGCCGATGGGTTGTGGGGTTGGCCAACAAGCCACCCCCTTCCCTCAGAAACAAAGCCACAAGCTCTTGGTCCACAACCAAGCACAAAACAGACAAGTTGAGAGGCTCCAAGGCAAGGCGCGCAACCGAGACCTTCAGAAACTCAAAACAAACACAAGCATGGATGAGCATCGAGTGTTCAAACGATGACGTCCAAGTCTTGAGGACGGTCAAAAATGGGGTGTCTACAATTAGGTAGTCTTGTCGAGGTATCCCTTTTTGACCGTTTGGCCTAGCTTCATATTGTAAAGCCATAGCGATTATTCTTAATTAGGATAGGATGCCACCCATATAAATGATATTGTGAAACTCTTTGTTTGAAGTAGCGCAGCCTAGATCATGTCAAAAATCTAGGACAGGGTAACCATATCCCCTCATAGGGGTGTTTTGGTTCTCTTTTACCTGGTATGTGCTTTTACAGTGATACTATATAGGAATGTTCATATCAGTGGTACAAGTATTAGTTTTGGGGGGCAGAGTATAGTGAATGTTCTTCAATTGTGATCATGACTGTTGTGGATTGGGCCGAAATACTATCCGATTTTGATTGTTGTTTTTCTTTTCTTTTGCTAGGTACTTTACCATCATAGCTTCAGAAAGACTCAGTATCTCCCAAGTTGTGTGGACTCGTTCTAGCAGGCTTTGCAAAACTCAAGACCTTGTTGGCGGTCAGCCAGTGTTAGTCTCACTTCCATCAATTGCTCAACGAAGAAGGAATAAACAGTCAGCAGCACCAATACAGAACACTCAACAAACACCTATTCGTTCCCACCCATTCAGTTCACTAGTACTTAACTCACCCGGATCAGCAATGGCACAGAACGCAGAAGAAGTTGTTGTCGTGATGGTAGCATTTCAAAGAACCATGGATACTGTAAATCAAAGGATGGCCGCACAGGATAAAATCATTGCCGATTTACGATACCCATCTGGGGAATCCATATCCACTGTCCACCCAATCCCATCTGCTCAGCCAAATCCTGATCCACCTCCACCAGTTGAAAACCCCTAGGTCCCAGATCCTCAGGAGATCTTCACACTAGCTCTAGCTTACAGGCCTCTGGTACAGCCCCTTGCTAGAATCTTTCCCGTTGACATCAATGAGATTGATCCGGCCCTGATCAAGATTGCCAGGCTAGAGAAAGCACTGAAAAAGTCTCAAGGCTTTAACTCCATTCCGGATATTGAAAATGGGTATACTGAGGCTTCAGTTAGATTACCAAAGAAGTTTAAGATGCCCCACATCAACAGCTTTGATGGGAGTAAAGATTCGATTGTACATGTCCGCCTGTTTTCAGATGTACTAAGACCGATGGGCCTGTCTCGGGCTCAGAAGCTGTCGTTGTTCAGGAGAACTCTGTCTGATGTAGCGGCTATCTGGTACGCTAAACTGGAAGATTCTACCAAGCGAAATTGAGAGGGGTTATCTGAGGGGTTTGTCAACCAATATTCATATAGCACTCAGATAAAGGTAACCATCAGTGAGCTGCAGGCAACTACATAAAACCCCAAAGAACCTTTTATCGAATTTGTCGCTAGATGGGAAGCAAAGGCGGCCCAGATGAAAAATAGGCCATCTAAAAGAGAGCAAGTCCGGCTGGTGGTCCAGAATCTTGAGCTAGATATGCTGCAGAGAATGATAGTGGTGCCATTGTCTACGTTTTCTTCTCTACATGAGTTGGGGGTCCAAATCGAGAGTACGTTCAAGAAGGGCATCATCTAGAGAACTAGCAAACCTACATGAAGGCCATTCAGCCGAAATACCAATGCTAGCAATAGCACTATTCCACGGCCTGCAGATGTCAATACTGTTGTCATAGCGACCAAAATGCCAATCCCTTTGCCGCAATAACCTCACAACCGGCACAACCCACCGGTCCAAGTCACAAACAAAGAACCTTTACCTATCTCCATATGAGCCCAGCCCATGCCCTCAAACTATTAATGGAAAAGGGATATCTTAAGCCCCTCGATCCTCGCCCTCTCCTTGACCCACTACCACCAAGACATGACCCTACCCAGTACTGCATCTTTCACTAACATCATGGTCACCTCACAAATCGTTGCTACCATTTGCGTCATGAGATCCAGGATCTCATTGACAATAAAATCATCGCTTCACCTGCCAAACCAAATGTAACAACCAACCCACTTCACGCTCATATTCAAGTCCTCCCATCCAGAAACATTAACCAAATCCATACACTACCACCCTCCTTTAACCCTAGTGCATATATTACTCCATCCCACCTACCAAAGCCTGAGGTGATTATTCCAAAAGGCACAGATACATGCATGATGGACGTAGCACCACAAACCCAATCAGGGCCTATGGTGGCAGAGGTGGAGAAGAAGGAGAATGCACTAGAAACAGGGTCGTCGGACGCCTAAGTCATAGAGAAGGGGGCTTCACTTGCAGAGGAGTATTACCCCAGCTTGTACATTATGGCCGCTGATTAGCCAAAACTAGTAGTTATACTGCCAAACTTCCTTAGCATTAACGCCATTGGGGAAGATGGACTAGGGTAAATTAAAATAGTTGGCTTGAACAATGCCTAAATGACTTGGCGAGACTAGAAGAGGACCTGGCCCACTTGGAGAATGATCTGGAGAACCTGTACTTCTTTGAAGAAGAAGGATGTGAGCAGTGTACAAATTGGGTGGCAGGATCCAAGTCAACCTAAGACCAACAATGGGTGGTTGAGTGAAGAAAAATCAGATGTGGAGGAGCAGACGAGAGAGACTGTGAAAGAAAATGAAATTGGTGATAGTAGCAAGGCTGAGGCCGCACCTTTAACTAAAAAAGAACAAGCGTTGGAGCAATTCCAACGAGAAAGGATAGAAGAAATCCAAAGAAAGATAGCCTTGGAGCAGGGAAAAGAAAAGTAGAGACTGAGCCAACAGTAGTAGATGTCCAAAGCACAGTAAAACAAGAGTGGGATTCCAGTGACAAAAAGAAAATGCCAAGAAATCTCAAGAAGTACTGGAACACAGAAACCAAAACTGTTGTTGAGGAGGAGTGGTATGATGATGGGGGGGTGACGTGAACATGCTCCTGGTAGAACCCGATAATAGACTGGCCATGACTGTAGGGGAGTGGTGCGAAGATAGCGACCTAGGTCATGCGTACATTGACAAAGGGTGGAAAGATGATACCCCTGATGATACATGGTACACTGACGTGATTAATCACATGACCCGCAGTGGTCGGCATTTCAAACCCCTGACTTTAGATCAGCTAGAATCCTCTAGTAAAGAGACTGAGAAATTAAAGAGAAAGATATTGAATAAGACCTGGTCTTGAAATAGTTCAAAAAGATTCTGGCAGACATATTAATCTGGGGGCTATTGATAGCTTCTCGGGATCATAGGCAGGCGTTGCTAGAGGCCATGAACAAAACAAAGTTTCCCATCGACACCGCCATTGACCAACTAGTGTTGTTGGTCACATCTGGGGACGTTATGCCAATGATATCCTTTACGGATAAAAAGTTGCCACCTGAGGGTGCCAATCACAACCGACCCTTGTATGTGACCCTGGAGAGCCGAAAAAAAATGGATTTTGGTGGTGTTAGTAGATACTAGATCGGCGATTAATGTGTGTCCGACATAGACTGCCTATGCCATACGTTTGAGGCCGGCTGACTTCATGCCCACAACCCAAGTTGTCCGTGCTTATGCGGTGGAATTCCATGTCATAGACATACCAACAACTTTTAATCTACTCTTGGGCAGGCCTTGGCTACACCAGATGAAGGATGTATCATCAACGATCCACCAGTTGGTAAAATGCCCCTTTAAAGGCGAGATTGCTACTATGTATGGTAATTCTTCTATCCATCCTCCCCAAGGAACTACCACGCCCTTGCTGGAAATCATGCATGGGAAAGAGGATGTATTCCTCTCTGGCTTCTTCTTGGTGAAGGCCGGTAGGTCCAATCTATCATGGTAGAAGATGATGGAAACTACGTAAGTGCCTAGTCCATCAACATGATGAACAAACAAGGGTATATTCCAGGATCAGGACTGGGTAGAAGTGGCAGATAAGGGGTATTATTGCCAAGAGGATGAGTCATAACCCCCATGCTTTTGGGCTGGGTTACAAACTTACCGCTGCAAACTAGCAAAGGAAAAGGGATGAGTTAAGAGGGAGAATTAAAACGAAGAGGACTGGGAGGCCGTATGAGTTAGTCCACAAGCCAATACGGGGAACCCTAAACGGACGCTTTGTCCACCAAGGGGAAGATTTCCCCTTCTACATATTTCTAGAGCCTTGGTTTGACCAGGAAACAGAGACCAGGTACCCGGGGTTCAAGATCTTCTTCGTGCACCAATTACCAGAGGAGGAGGATGAGTAGACAAACATGAGCATAAATACAGATCAGGGCAGAACTGCAAGCTTGGATATCAATGAAGACGAGCTGTTGGGTAAAGTATTGGTTGATCTACTAACAAGTTCTATTGCTCGGACTGAGCCCATCAACTTGGGAGATAGTTTTACTATCTCAATGATTGGGGATAAACTAGTAGTGGATTTCAATGGTCTCATCGTGGATGCATCTAAGGCTCCACACCTGGTCTCAGAAGTTTAAGAAGGGCACCATCAACAGCTCTAAATCGGATAATGAGTCTGAATCTAATTCCACTGAGTGTGTGGAGTCAGAGTCAGAGTCAGAGTCAGATTCGAGTTCTTCTGAGTCTAGTACTTCCAGGAGTGGTAACCTGATACCAAGGTTCTGTCTAGGCCGTCTTTTAGCTTTTTCTTTTGAGTCTATTGTAACCGAAGATTCGGACTTTTTGAATGGGAATGCCGTAGATTTCACTTACTTCTCTATGCTTTTGGTTGGTTATACTGATCTTGATTTTCAAAATTTTGACTTAAACGAAGAGGAAGAAATTCCTCAGGCTTTGAAAAATTTGGTTGACCAAGAGGAGGAGAGGAGTGTTAAGCCCTGTACAGATGAAATTGTTGCCATTAACGTGGGTACTGAGGAGGATCCCCGCTTGGTCCAGATGTCTTCAAAGGAATGCCAGCATTTAATCACTTTATTAAAAAATTTCAAAGATGTTTTCATGTGGTCCTACGAAGACATGCTTGGAATCGATCCTGAGATTATATAGCACCGAATTCCTTTTGACCCTAAGGCCTGACCAGTCAAACCGAAACTGTGTAGAGTTCGCCCAGATTAGGCTTTGAAGCTTAAGGAAGAAGTCACCAAACAAATTGCGGCAGGTTTCTTGATGGTATCTGAGTACCCAACTTGGCTAGCTAATATTGTTCCAGTTCCAAAGAAAGATGGCAGAATAAGAGTCTGTGTCGACTTTCAGGATCTAAACAAAGCTAGTCCAAAGGATGACTTTTCACTGCCGCACATCAATGAGTTGGTGAATTTCACCGCAGGCTATGCGTTGCTTTTGTTCATGGATGGGTTTTCCGGGTATAACCAGATTCTGATGGCACCGGAAGATAGAGAACAGACGGCTTTCACTACGCCATGGGGTATTTACTACTATCGAATCATGCCTTTTGGATTGAAAAATACTGGGGCTACATACCAGAGGGCTGTGACCACGATTTTGCACGACATGATCCACAAAGAAGTTGAGGTGTACGTGGACGACATGATTGTCAAGTCCAATGAGCGAGAGGGACATTACACCACACTGGCGAAATTTTTTCAGGAGATTAGGGAGTACAAACTGAGGTTGAACCCACATAAATGCACCTTTGGGGTGACTGTGGAAAAAATGCTAGGATTTATGATTACACAAAGGAACATTGAAGTAGATCCGTCCAAAATTAAGGCCATCTTAGAAATGCCACCACTAAGGGAAAAGAAGGTGCACAATTTTCTGGATAAAGTGCAATCATAAGATGGTTTATTTCAAAATTAACCTTGACTTGTGAACTGCTATTTGGTTTCCTGAAGAAAGAGAAGAAGTTCCAATGGGATGATCGCTTTCAGTTTGCCTTTGAGTGGGTCAAGCAATACTTGCAGAATCCACCTGTGTTGTCACCCCCAGAACTGGGAAAACCGCTGATCTTGTACTTGTCAGTGATGAATTCAATCATAGGATGCATGCTCGCTCAAGAATCTGAAGCTAAGGTGGAGAAAGACATCTACTATTTGAACAAGAAGATACTGGATTATGAGACCCGCTACACTCCCCTTGAGAAGGCTTGCCTAGCTTTGGTATAGGCGACTAGGAAGTTGAGGCACTACCTGTTAGCTCATTCTGTAATTCTGGTTTCGAGATTAGATCCCATTAAATATCTGTTTGAGAAATCGACACTTACGGGTAGGCTAGTTCGTTGGTTGCTTTTGCAATTTGAATTTGATCTCAAATATATCACGCACAAATCAGTTAAAGGGAGAATTGTAACAAAATTCCTGGTAGACCACCGAGTAGAAGGAGATGAGGTGGTAGAGTAGCTATTCCC
Source organism: Camellia sinensis (assembly GCF_055761805.1). Taxonomy (NCBI): domain Eukaryota; kingdom Viridiplantae; phylum Streptophyta; class Magnoliopsida; order Ericales; family Theaceae; genus Camellia; species Camellia sinensis. The sequence goes on from NC_138968.1 coordinate 56,243,088, forward strand.
AGATGAAGACATTCTGCAGATAGAAGAGGAAACATGGACAATGTACTTTGACAGAGCGTCTAATCAGTACGGTTGTGGGATATGTGTGTTGCTCATAGCACCCGATGATTCCCACATACTTAGCTTTCAAACTCTGTTTCAGAGTGTCCAATAATGAAGCAGAATATGAGGCTTGCATTGCGGGTTTGGAAGCTGCCCTAGAATTAGGGGCAATAAGGTTGGACGTCATTAGAGACTCAAACTTGGTTGTGTCTCAGGCTAACAGGGATTGAAAGTTCAAGGAAGAAAACATGAAATCTTATCATCAGGCCCTGGATATTCTGATCCCGAGGTTTGAAAAGTTGCGTTTACACATTTGCTGAGAGAGAGCAATCGGTTCGCTAGTGCATTGGCAACTCTATCCTCTATGGTAGACATACCATTTGAGGTGAAGATGCGTCCGATTATCATCGAACATAAATATACGCCTGCTTATTAGACCATCGCCACAATAGAGGAGGTGCAAGACAAAAACCCCTAGTATTATGACATTTGAAATTTTCTAGAAAAGGAGAAGTATCCACTAGGGGCAAGTGCCAAAGAAAAACGAGAAATACGAGGCTTGGCCATCCAGTTCATTATCTGTGGGGGTAAGCTATATAAAAGAGGCCATCTGGGAATGCACAAGTTGTGTGTCGAAGAAGAGGAATCGAAGCGTCTCATGGAGGCCATCCATGGTGGAGAATTTGGAGCACACATGAATGGTGTGATGCTTGCCCGAAAAATCCTTTGACAAGGCTATTATCGGTTAACTATGGAGGATGATTGTATTGGTTTTGTATGGCGATGCCACAAATGTCAAGTCCATGCCAATCGCATGAATATCCCGTCATCAAAGCTCTATAACATGACTTCGCCATGGCCTTTCTCAGTCTGGGGAATTGACGTCATTGGGGCAGTCTCGCCAAAAGGCTTCATAGACATGAGTTCATCCTGGCGGCCATTGATTACTTTATTACGTGGGTGGAAGCTCAGTCCTACTCTGTGTTAAAAGCATCTCATGTGGCTAAGATCATCAAGAACAACATCATCTGTAGGTACGGGGTGCCACACGAGATCATCTCAGACAATGGTTCGCACTTCAAGAAAGAGGTGGTCGATTTGCTCAAGAAATATAACGTGGCTTTTCACAAGTCATCAACATATAGACCACAGACCAACAGAGTTGTTGAGGTTGCCAATAAGAATGTGAACAACATCCTGCAAAAGATGATTGAAACTTATAAGGATTGGCCGGATAAACTACCCTTTGCACTCTAGGGATACAGAACGTCAATTCGGACATCCACAGGGGCTACCCCCTATTCACTAGTGTATGGAATGGAAGCTATTTTGCCAATTGAAATTGAAGTACCGTCGTTGCGAGTTGTGGCTAAGTGTCAGATAGTAGAGGCGGATTGGCAGCAGAGCAGGTTTGAAGAACAGGTGTTGCTTGATGAGAGGATGCTAAAGGCATTGTATCATATCCAGGGCTACCAGTGCAGAATTGCTAGGGCGTTTAACAAGAAAGTTAAGTCCAGGAATCTCAAAGAAAGAGATATGGTGCTGAAAGACAACCGAGCACCCATCTATGATCCTAAGAGCAAGTTCAGATCCAATTGGACTGGTCCTTCCATCATCAAATCTATCTGATCGGGAAGAGCAATTATTCTCATGGATACAGATGGCTTGGAGTTTTCACAACCGATCAATATGGACAAGTTGAAGAAATACTATCCCTGAGAGGCTCGCTGGGCCAAAAACTCGAAAGGGCGACTTAGGAAAAAGTTAGAGCATAAAAAATTAGAAACAAGGAAAAATTGAGCTCATAAGGTTGAAAACCTGAAAGGGCAGCTTTGACAAAAGTTAGAGCGCAAGAGGAGAGTGTTAATACTTAAGTGAAGCTGACCCGAACTACGTAAGGCCTGATTCCCATGTTTGGGATATGTAGGCAACTTCATCCTGAAGTTCGGCCATAACCTTCTCCAACTCAACTATCCTGTCCATTTGTTTGATCAGGCCATCTTTGTCCATCGTCTTTTAGCTTGGTTGTGTCATCTCCATTTGGTTGAAGGGCCAGTTGCAAGATAGAGCAGGGATGATGAATGCAGTTGTGGGTAGTTATGATCTTCTGATTTAGGATTGTACACCTTAAGGATTGATTCTGTGTGTGTTAGGTGGTGATCGTTTTCGAAAATTGTTTTGAAAAATTTTAATGAATTGATTTTTTCTCAAAATTTTACCTTTTACAACTTAGACCATTTTTGGAACCAAAAAAGAAAATTTTCAGTACTCACAACTTTAATTACATTGATTTCAACACAAGTACATTCTCCAACTTTTGATTAAACCAAAGTTGCTTTTACATCGGAAAAACTTGAAAAGAAAAGACAAAGCAATAAAACTAGGGACACAGATAAGTCAGGTGGTCCTATGTCCTCTACTCGCACTCATGGAAGTTTCTACTGTCAAAGTTGGCCCAACCTTTGTCTCCTTCTCGAGGCAAGCAAAGCACTCGCTAGAAAGGGCGTAATTGAGGCTAGGGGTAGGGGCCATAAGTTCTCTCGTCCTCCAAGCAGTCAGGTATCGCGTTAAGTGCAAAGCACGAACGGGAAATGGAGCCGAGTACTCCACCTCCTCATCTAGGCAAGTCTAATCATGTCCAAACTGGCGTTTGAACAGGAAAAGGAAATAGAACACACAGTGTATGAGGCCAATCAACTGTATGCCTGGTTGTCGGGATATGCTATAGCTCATCTCTATCAAGTTAAGCCAAGGGCAACGCCAAGCTATGTTAGCTGCAGATCTGCTGCATATCCAATCGCACCACCATCCCTCTGAACGAAAGTCCACTAGCCGCTGGCGAAAGAAGTAGACTCGGGCTGAGTACTCTGGACAAGGGTCCACTACTTTCAACTTATCCATTAACCATACCTAGGAAGGGATGAAAAATAAGAGAGACTAAAGAATAGAGAGATGTACGTGGAGAGAAAAGTAAGAAAAGGGTTTTTGAGATGAAAATAGAGAATAAGTGCCGAGTGAGGTGACGAATCATAAATAAGAAAGGGTGGGATACAATACCTGAAGAAGTAGTGGACTCCCTGCAAATCGAATAGTCTCTTGCCGATGAAAAGCATCTAAACCTATCAGGGTTTTGGCTAGTGCCAAACCCATGCAACTTTTACCCTCTTTTAGACATTAGAAAGTATGCGAGTAAGCATCAGCAGAGCGCGTGCTGGTAGTAACCTCGCCAGAAAAGGTCACTCCTATCTCCGATGGCCGAAAAATGATGAATCAAACCGAGAATATCTACCTCCCCATTGTGGGCCAGAGATCGAGTCTCATGCAAAGTAAGCCCACACATCTGACCAAGTGCCTGTGCATGATCGAAACGGGGTTGTGGCATGATTTCCTCATCACGCTGGGATTCCATCAATGCCTGAAATTCTTTCAAAGTTGGACATATTTCTTGTGATCCAAAGTGAAATACATGTGTAATGGAAAACAAAGCGAAGTACGGCTCAAAGGACAAAATGCATTTAGGCTGAAACCGTGAAAGTTCACTATTTTCGAGCCGTCCAAAGTGGCTATCCAGTCTCGAGGCTTATTGTTGAGTAAAATCTCCATTTTTAGAACAAAATATCAAAGACTTGCTCTTCTGCAAGAAAAACAGCATGGGAGCACCATTTATAGAGTTTAAGAAGAGGCAGTGCATGACAACTGGACTGCACCAACCGACATCATTTTTGGGCCCGCTCATGCCTCATTGGAGCCCGGCCATGCCTGTTTGGACCCGGCCAGGTCTAAATGTTGGCCCAGACAAATCAGGTTGTAGAAAGAGGCTGGCTTTTGCCTTGGTGTACTGTGGCTGTATTTTGAGTTTTGCTTTGTTTGCATCAAGTGTTTTTTAGTGTTTTTAGGTTATTTTCATTGTGCCTTTCAGTTATTAAGTTGTATTTTGCATTTTGTCTTGTTGTAGGTTATTATCCGATTCAAGAATGAATTCAAGAGAAAGTATTCACAGTTTAAAATCTTGTACAAGGTTATCATGCAAAGGTTGCACCATTCATCACTGTAACTCGACTTTTTTGCGCCCCCTTTCGAAAGCTCGAAAGAAGCCCTACAGTTCGGACTCCTGCGGTTCTAAATCTAATCTTACAAGTGCAATGTGAAATTGATAGACACGAAAGAGTCCAAATCCGACAAATCTTTTTGGAAAATAAATTTTGAATCAAATTGCCAAAAATGGACTGTTGTTCCAGGTACAGAGTCGCCACCTAAATATTTTTGGGAAATCTAGGAAACCCATGACTCGTGCAAAAGGCCACGTGTCGTTCATCACCAAAATGGTCTTGGTTCGGGAACTTAGGTACGAGGGGGGAAGGTCATGAATTAAACACCCCCGCTCGCCCAATCAAAGATCGGCATCTACTAATCATGATATGATTCTTATCAACATTATATGCTTTTGTTCCGATTTATTAGCCTAGCATTACTATGTGATGTGCGTACACAAGCTTGGACTCAATGTCACTGTCCTGTATCTAATCTCGCAAAGTGCGATGCAAGACCGATGAATCATCAAATCTAAATCTGACAAATCGTTTTGAAAAATAGATTTTTAAGAAAGAAGTGCCAAACATGGACTGCTTTGCCAGATACAGAGTCGCCACCTAAATATTTTATTTTTGGGGGAATTTAGGAAACCCTGACTCGTGCCTAAGGCCACGTGTCCATCATCACCAAAGTTGCCTCGGCTCGGCAACTTAGGTACGATTGGAGAAGGTCACTTCGTGAGCACCCCCGCTCGCCCGATCAAAGATCGGCCTCTACTAACCATGATCCTGAGTTTTAAAAACATTATATGCTCTTATTCTGGTTATTAGCCTAGAATTACTATGTGATGCGCACAGCATACAAGTATAGACTGGATTGCCTAAGTTGGAACAAAGCATCGCATATCCGTTTGTTTTGAAAATGGATTGAAGTTTGCTACTCGCAAGTAGGCTAAAACACGGGTTTCGACGAATTATTCCAACTCAAGCAACCCAACCTTCACCCACAGGCATTCAGGCAATTTATATCAACTAAGCAGTTAGCCTCATGGCAAGCATGGTGTCATGTTAACACTTACACACATGCAAGATGCTAAAGCATAAACACTAACAATGTACTCCGAGCCAAAACAAGAACATGTTAGTAATCAAATGTATGATCCAAGTCCATGTTAAGATGGCTAATGCAACACATATGAAATGCAATTAGAATAGGCTCGGCTAATCTAAGATGGCATATGATATGCGAAAATTTGATACACGTATTAAAGTTGGAATTGAAATACTATGCAGTTAGTATGATGCGCCGAGCCCAGTGCATGCAATACAAATAAATGAATGCAAACATGCATAGCATAAGGTATGCTAAATCAAATATGCCCCAAAACTAACCATCATAAGCGGTTAAATAAAAGGGAGAAAGAAGTGGGGGTTGGAAGACATGCATCACACACACGCACGCTTATTACACAATTGCGTCCTCTCGAGGGAGGGACCGAATAAATAATACAAATCAACTAACTAATCAACTAACAAGCTAATTAATTAATTACACAACCAAACCGAAATAAATAACCAGTCTAAGTTATTAAAACGCTGAAATGGCCTTGAGGCGAGGGATGCATGCATGCCTGTACGGCTTCGCTCGGAAATCCATCGCCATACTCATGCTGCCTCTGTTTATATTGATCTGTACTTCTGAAAACTTCACAAGTCCCAAGGAGCTTTCAGAATCACTCCCTGAGCACTGTGGGATGTCACCGACCAAGAGGTGAGGCCACCGGCCATGTGGAACTAGTCATCGACCATTTGTGGTAGTACCGGCTAAAATATAATGGTCGGCCGGCATTGAAGATTGTCGACCGACCATCTCTTCCTGCAGAATCCTGTTTTGCTGCAGCAGAGGACAGACAGAACATGGCGATGTATTTTCAAAGCAATTTATGCACCACCGCACTCCTTATCATGATGGCCCAAGGTGCCAAGTGTGCAAATAAATATGGAATGAAATGCATATAACATGAAAGGGGGGTCCTAACCTCCATCATGGTTGATCAAGAGGCAAGGGATGCATGCTCGGTGCTATGCAACCTAAACATGCGAGCATACTAGTGCAAAATGAGCATGCAAGCAACAATGCTACACAAGGCAATTAGCATATAACAATATGAAAAGACAAGCATGCAAACAAGCATGTGACTTTGTTCAATCATGTAACAACATGTGAGGCAAACATGTAACAACATGTTAAGCAACGTAAAACCAAAAGAATGCATGCCAAATGCACTACCATTTAAGCATGCAACCACATATTGATAGGCCAAGTATGCGACAACATGCAAGGCAAACATGCAACAACATGCGGGAATGGTCTTAAACCAAAATGGGCAACTCTCGAATAAGCCCAAATCATTGGCCAAAATGATAAGGGATAAGGGACAAAACCACATACAAACATGCATGGTAGTTGGCCTAACACTTAAGCATCAAAGGGAGCCTTCTAAGCACACTTAAAAGGAATGAAAAAGCATGCAAATGTGACAACATGTTAAACTCTGAAAACATGTTAGGAATGATGCCAAACCAACTAAACAAAGTAAGCAAAGCGTGCAAGAGAGCCTAAAGCTTGAAGCTAGCCGAAGGACTCAAACCAAGGCTACATGAAGCAAGCCCCAAAGGGATAAGGGGACCTAAAACAGTCCCAAATCAAGCTAAAGTGAGCCTAAAACATGCAATGACCAAAGCCAAAACAAGCTAAAACGAAGGGGCAAAACCATGAAGCATGCAAGGCCAACAAAGAGGTGTTACACTACACCTAATACTACCAAACATGGCACGATTTAAGCGACCCAAAACAGAGTTAGGACATGTCAAAATGAGCCCAAAAACCCACTTAGATGGCATCCCAATGACCTAAGCATGACGGCATACACAATGACACATTCATGAGGCATAAAACACAAACCCTTTAAGACAATAAAGGAGTGATAAGCGCAAGTATTCAAGCATGAAATATGGACTGAAATAACATTCTAAGTGATGCCAAACCACTGAAATGATCCACATAGAGCATGCTAGCAACTTGGACACTCAAAGCTAACAAGCTAGGTTGCATGGTGGCTATACAAAACAATGCAAGCATGACCAAGAAGACCAAAATCAGAGCTCAGGCATGCTACAACAAGCCTAAAAGCTTCATGGAGTTGGGCCAAAACATGTAAGCATAGCAGTGTAAATGCTAGGTACATATTAAGGCGAACATGGGTTTATAAGACAAATATACAAAGCAAGCATGGCATCTCTAAACTAACTCAAAACAAAGGTGTATCATGGAAAACCAAAGCCTAATACATGCTGAAATGGGACTAAAACAAACTAAACGCACATGCTACCACATAAGCCATTTATGCAAGCATTAAAGACAACAAGGAGAGGGGATGACCCTCTCCTTTTTAGAACCTCAAAGCCACCTCTCCACCACTGAAAATCCTCTAGATTTCAGTGGTAGAGAGGTCATGAAAAGACCAAAACAATGGCCAAAAGGTATGGCCTAAAACAAGGCCTAACAAAGCCTTGGAGGGGGGAGACAACGCCAAACCTCAAAGTGACCTTAAACAAAGTTCTAAAGAACACAAAATCAAAACTTTTATTAGTTATAGTCGAAGCTTAAAACAATAAGCAAGATAGGCTAAAAGCTTGTGCAAAAATGGGAAATAAAGAGGATAGTTTCTCACCCTTGAAGAATCTCTTCAAGAACACCACTCCAGTAGGTTTTTTGAGTTCAAAGCAACCCAAGAACACCAAAATCCACCTCCAAGGACCTCAGCTCCAAGAGGATGGTGTTCTAGTGTGTGTTTGTTTACAATAGTAAGACAAAAACACACATTTTGAGTACAAAATAAAACTAGACAAGGAGTTATAGATACAATACTATATCTAACCTCTCTAACCCTAATTTTTTGAACCTTGGAGGAGGGAGGAGGAGCTCCCTCTTTATAGAGGTTCAAATGCCAAGCTTCCTAAGCAAGCTAAGCAAGAGGCAAATCCCTCCATATACGTGTATGGAGGGGGTGTAATGTGGATGCCAACTGTGACAACTGGCATAAAATATCTGCCAAAAGCAGATGGAAAGGGGTCGGCTGGAAAATATGGCCGATTGACCAACAAAAATGGCCGGCTGACCAAAAACATTGTCGACCGACCAAAAGATTTGACCGGTAGCAAGAAAACAAGGCCGGTGGCCTCAATCCAAGGCCAGTGAGGTGTGGGGATGGCCAACAAGCCATTCCCTGCCCTCAGAAGCAAAAACACAAGTGTTTGGTACACAACCAAGCACAAAATAAACAAGTTGAGAGGTCTTGAGGCAAGGCGCGCAACCAAAACCTTTGAGAACTCAAGATGAACACGAACATGGATGATTATCGATTGTTCAAACGATGACGTCCAAGTCTTGAGGACGGTCAAAAATGGGGTATCTATAGTTGCCCCTCTTTGACAAAACTCGAAAGTGATAACAATGACGGGAGTGAATGTCGAAGTCCAGAGACGACCCATTTTTGACAAGGCTGAAGACTTAGACAAAGCATACAAGCTAGCAAGATATGTGCCCGTAGGCAGGGGCAAGATGCAAAGAACATGCATGATGTTGAACATAACTTATGATCATGCAAAGAGAGCTGTAACGAAGCAAATACATACAATAAATGCAACAGTTTTAAGCAAGCCAAAAACCAAACTACATTACAATGCAGAAAAGGATGTAAGAGAATTATTCAATTCTCGCTATGTCTCACGCGGAGAATACAATACCTGTGCGGTTCGTCTGGTCGTGCCAGCTTCAAATGAACCATACATACAATATCGTGCCTGAAAAAGAAAGAAAACTTAACAGGTACAATATTGTTAGAAACATGCATAGCAACGCAAGTGAAAAGTGCGTGACAACGCGAGTGAGAGGGTGCATGACAATACGGGTGGAAGGGGTGCATAACAACGTAACCTGAGTGTGTGCATAACAATGCGATTTGAAACAAGCATAATAATGCTATGAAGGCACAAACACATAGTAAAGCATACGCAACAACGTATACAATGTGTGAAAGTGAGGAAAAGTATACACATGTAAGTAAAGCACACGGAAACGTATGCAATGTGTAAAGCAAAGAATAAAATGTACACATGTAAGTAAAGCACATGCGACAACATATACAATGTGTAAGGCAATTATGAAGATAAGCATGAACACATGTAAGTAAAGCATGCGCGACAACGCAAGCAATGTGTAAAGTAAGGAATAAAATGTACACATGTAAGTAAAACATGCACGCTAACGCAAGCAATGTATATAGCAGGAATGAACACATGTAAGTAAAGCATGCGCGGAAACGCATGCAATGTGTGTGATAATGCGAAAAGGGAAGAAATGTGCATAAACACATGTAAGTAAAGCATACGCGAAAACACATACAATGTGTGTAACAATGCGAGAAGGGTGCCTAAACACATGTAAGTAAAGCATACGCGAAAACGCATGCAATGCGTGTAACAATGCGAGAAGGGTGCATAAACACATGTAAGTAAAGCATACGCGAAAACGCATGCAATTTATGTAACAATGCGAGAAGGGTGCATAAACATATGTAAGTAAAGCATACGCGAAAACGCATGCAATGTGTGTAACAATGCGAGGAGGGTGCATAAACACATGTAAGTAAAGCATACACGAAAACACATGCAATGTGTGTAACAATGCGAGGAGGGAGAAGGGGGTTAGTAAGGGTTAGTTACGTCCACATGCGGCACGCGAGTGGAGAAAAGTTAGATACGTCCACACGCGGCACGTGAGTGGAGAAAAATTAGAGTTACGTCCACACACGGCACGCGAGTGGAGAAAAGTTAGATATGTCCACACGCGGCACGCGAGTGGAGAAATGTTAGACATCGGAACATGTTCCGAATGCTCTTACCCAAAGAAAGGGAAACATAGGGACATATCCCGGTGTTCCCAAAAAAAAAGAGGGGGGGGACATACGAACGTATCCCGGTGTTTCGGAGAAGGAACGTGCAAAACAATGCAAGTTAGAGGGGTGCAAGACAATGCACATGAAATATGCGACAATGCGAGAGATTGACATGCATGATAATGCAAATGGAAGATGCATGACAATGAGAGTTGTTTGAAATGCATGACAATGCATACAAGAGATGCATGACAATGCACGTTATTGAAATGCATAACAATGCGAATTATTGAGACGCATAACAATGCGAATTATTGAGACGCATAACAATGCGAATGAGACATGCATGATAATGCATGATTTGAAATGCATGACAATGCAAACTTTTGGAATGCATGACAATGCATGAACTGAAATGCATGACAATGCATAAACTGAAATGTAGATGAAAGATGCATGACAATGCGTGTAATTGGAATGCATGATAATGCACAATTTATTGAAATACATGACAATGCATACTATTGGGATGCACTACAATGCAAATGAGACACGCATGACAATGCATGAACGAGAATGCATGACAATGCATGAACTGAAATGTAGATGAAAGATGCATGACAATGCGTGTAATTGAAATGCATGATTTATTGAAATGCATGACAATGCATACTATTGGGATGCACTACAATGCAAATGAGACACGCATGACAATGCATGAACGAGAATGCATGACAATGCATGAACTAAAATGTAGATGAAAGATGCATGGCAATGCATACTATTGGGATGCATTATAATACAAATGAGACACGCATGCGCGACAACGCTCATTTTTTTTTTTTTGAAATGCATGACAATGCAAATGAACTCAAATGCATGACAATGCACATTTTTCTTTTTTTTTTTTGAAATACATGACAATGTAAATGAACTCAAATGCGTGACGACGCATGTTTTTTTTTTTTTTTTTGAAATGCATGACAATGCAAATGAACTCAAATGTGTGACAACGCATGTTTGTTTTTTTTTTTTTGAAATGCATGACAATGCAAATGAACTCAAATGCGTGACAAAGCAGGTCTTTTTTTTTTTTTTTTTGAATTGTATGACAATGCAAATGAACTCAAATGCGTGACAACGCATGTTTTTTTTTTGAAATGCATGGCAATGCAAATGAACTCAAATGCGTGACAACGCACGTCTTTTTTGAAATGCATGACAATGCAAATGAACAGTGCATAACAATGCAAGTTGTGCATGTTACAACACGTGTAGACGTGCATAACGATGCAACCTATGTATGTTTATCATAAACAAGGCAAAACATTGTAAAGCAACGCATTTTTTTTTTAAAAAAGAAAAAGCGATTATTGAATTTCGCAAGATACCAAAGGATACGGAAATGATACACCTTGCACGTACTGAGCATCGCATACAGGAAGCATGGTTCGAGGTCAACACGAAGCTGGTTAAACTTCAAAAGTCCATTTCCTTGCACTGTTTTGAGTAATGGAGCTTCCAAACCACATAAATGACCCAAACAAGGGTGTAGGAGATTCACCGGCCACCGGGGAAGACCACCGGCCATCCATCGGCCACGAAATAAGGTCACCGGCCAAATATTTGGCTGACCAGCCAAAAATTGCTGTATCAGGGCAGTTTTGTCCTTTGGCCACGAGTCTTTAAATATGGGGTTCCAAACCCCATATTTTCACTTCTCACAAGCTCGAAAACCCTTCCCCCTTCTCTCTAGGTGATTTTTCCGCCTTTGATCTGTGTTTTTACAGTGTTTTAGCGCCCTTTTCGTCGTTCGATTCGCGAAAACCTCCTCGTTTCGCACGTTTTGAACCGAACAAATCTCAGTTTCGGTGTACTTTTCTCGATTTCCACCACTTGGGGTTTGTTTCCCCCGAGTTTACCTCGATCTTTGTGTCTTTTTAAGACTCCGACCTTTCTGCCCATTTTTCACCCTCTCGGGGTTGACTTTTCACATTCTTGCCCGGTTTTCACACTTTCGGCCATTTTCACACTATTCTTGAGATGGCAGACGACATTCCAGGCGTCAGGGCTCCCCCGGAGTTCGACATGGACCTTGAGGCCGAGCTCCTGCCTCTTCACATTCGGCCGTTTGATCCGGCGGCCTACAGGCCGGCGATACACGTGCTTCCTCCTGACAACCTCCGTCACTTCAGGAGCTATGAGCGACGCGTGCCACTGGAGCTTCTGCTGCGTGAGCCAGAGTCACATCTGTCCTATGGCGCTTCTGTGGTACACTCTTCCCTGTTTCATTTTCTACAATGTGGAACACATAACTGCAATAGCGATTTTGTTCTTTAACTGCTTAACTCAGACACACTAATACATCGCAAGCTGTAGTTCACTGCGAGCACACCCGCACCCGATACCTGTTTGAATCTGAACACGTGTACACACGCTGTATTTTCCACTGAACCACTCAAATACACTGATACATCACATGCTGTAGTTCACTACGAGCACACCCGTACCCGATATCTATTTGAATCTAAACACACGCACACACGTTGCATTTTCATCAATTTTGAGTGCATTCAACACTGTATTTGTAACACTGCTTCGCAACTATTTGTTTTGACCACAGGGAGATTCCCATGCCTTCCGGGGGTATGGGAATGTTGCTGCCAGAGGTTGGTACATAGAGCTGCCCGACGTAGTTCGTCGTATTGTCGACCGGGCCGGCTTTGGGACTTTTTGCATGGGACTTTCGCGCCTCACCGCAAGTAGGCCCCTCCTTGCTGCTCTGGTGGAGAGGTGGTAGGACACCATCGACTCCTTCCACCTTTCTGCCATCGGGGAGATGACGATGACTCACTTCGACTTTTTCATGCTCACAGGCATCGGAGTGGAGGGTGATCCGATCCCCTTTGATACAGACATGGACGAGTGGGACACCGCTCAGATATACCTGCTCGGCACTTAGCCACCTCTCGCTCGGGCAGGGTTCGTGCGATACTCATTGTTCGAGGATCATTTCTGGATCCAGGCGCCTACTACCCGGGAGGAGGAGGAGCAGTACGCTCGCAGTTTTATCATGTTTCTGCTAGGGACCACACTTTTCACCGACCGGGCAAACACTGTCGCCCTCTACCTACTGAGGGCGCTTGTGGATGTGACACAAATCTGCCGCTACGACTGGGGTGGCGCCGGCTTGGCCACTCTTTACGGGTACATGAGCTCATCTTCCCGTCTCAGTGGGCAGTTACTTGGAGGCTATTGGCGAGCCTGGGAGGTACACATTCCCTTCCTGTCTTTTCAATTATGCCTTTCATTATCTGTACACCATACACACTGCGCACACGCAATTTGTTCTACACTGACTGTACATTGCACACACTGTACAACACACCACACACATTGCACAATATTGTGTACACTGTTCTCTGATTTCCACTTTTATCTGTATACTGCTTTATCTGATAAGCCTACTCATGTCTGCTCTGTTTCGTTCTGTAGTTGTGGGTGTATGCCTACTTTCCGAGGCTTGCCCCAGTACCAGACGAGGAGTTGCCCCTCGGAGTCCTATTTTCTCACCACTTTGACATGAGATGCGAGCGGAGGCTGTGGGAGCCTTTCATGTTCTTCTGTTTCTACTTTGACACCATCACCGCGGCCGAGGTATGTCAAATATTTTAGTTTATTGTCTTTTCTTTGCAATGTACCTTAAATAATAGATAACAAACTGTATTTACTGCTATTTACAGATCACCTGGCAGCCGTGGGCCTCGTTGCCCATTGCAGTTCGGGAGCGGTATACCGGTGCTCAAGAGACTGCCCGATTCAAAGTCTTGTTTGAGGGCCCAGTTTGCCGTGCCTAGTACTTTGGGGAGCGCTTCTTGCGGCAGACCTTGGGCGTGCCAGAGCAGCCGGTTCCAGCACCTCCTCCTACCCATGCGAGGGATACTAAGAGGTATAGCTTAACGGAGATGATGAGTTACACCATCGGCTGGAGCTATGAGCGCTTTGTAGACGAGGGTGACTATGCGGAGTTTGTCCAGACCTATATCATGCGGCCTCTGGCCGGTGCCGGCCGAGTTGAGAGAGAGACCAGAGGCGCCAGCTACGAGAGCAGGAGCATCGCGGGCACCTCGGGCCCGAGGTAGGAGTGGGCCCGGAGAGGGAAAGGAGTTGGGTGGCCTGAGCTGCCTACTATGATGACATGCCGAGGGCAGGGTGGGGAGACTTACCAGATCCCCATCGCTCCCCCTCCGCCTGATCACGAGTTAGTCGGATTCTACGGCTTGCCTCCAGTATGCACTACTGCATTTTACGTCCTGTACAGTCATTTCATTTTATTTCTCTTGATGTTCCACAGAATACTGATGTTCTAGCACTCTTGCAGACTTCCACTGAGTACATTCGCCAGTCTTTGGAGTTGACTGCTTCCGTGATGGGGATGCTACAATGGAGCCTCGACCTGCTGGCTATTTAGAGTATCCCGGTAAGCTCTTTCAACCACAGTCTCAAACTATGCATAATCTGTTTCACACATAATCTGATGCATTGCACTGTTAACATGGCACTTGATACACAGCCTTCATGGTCAATGATACACTGTAACCCATGGATTTGTTCACAGCATTGCTCACGGCATTCATACACTGCACTCAGTCACTGCATTCTGTACTAATACACTACTCACTATGCCCAGTTACTGCATTTTGTACTGATACGCTGCTTACGGTACTCATACACAGCATTCTACACTAATATACTGCTCACAGCATTCATACACTGTACTCATACATTGCATTCTGTATTCATACTTTGCTTTGCGTAGCATAACTGATGTATTTACCATTTGTCCTTTTCAGCCCCTATTCCAAATACTGGCTGCAGGAGGTGCTCCAGCAGGACCATCCGTGTCTGCCTGAGGAGGAGGGAGAGCAGGACGAGGGACCACAGTACCCCCCCCGCACCAAAACGAGGCGCACTCATGTTGGGAGCAACTCGCGGGCACCGATTCCAGATGATGATGAGTCCGAGACAGAGGCAGAGGCAGAGTCGTCTAAGGATGAGACTGGAGATGACTCGGGCTCGGGCTCAGATGGTGGGGACGGCGACGATGCTCCTGGACCTTCGTCCAGGAAGAGGACAAGGACAAACTCTCATGCCTGAGACCAGTCGACGTTGATCTAGGCTTTTGTTGCTTTTCTTTCTTTTTGCTTTATTTTCCTTTTAGCTAGTAGTTTGAGCACTTTGTACTGCCTGAGGCAGGTTTTACTTTCCCAAAACTATGTATTTGAAAAGATGATGGAATGAAACAAGCTTTTTGCTGAAAAAGTGTTGCATTTGTACATCGCATCGCATCGTATCATACCATATCACATAACAATGTAATCGGATGGAAATTGAACATGCATGTACTACCAGGTCAGATAGACCAACATAACAAATAAACCAAATTAACTCAATAAGCAATAATGAGACCTTAACAAGTTTACAACTCGATAAGCGGAGAGCAACAACTCGATAAGCAAAATTGCGACAACTTGGTAATCAAATGACTAACAACTCAATAAGCAAATGAGTAACAACTCGATAAGCAAATGAGTGACAACTCGATAAGCAAATGAGCGACAACTCGATAAGCAAATGAGCAACAACTTGATAAGCAAATTGAAGTAATACAGGTGTGACTTTGCAAAATCAACAGCGGAAGGCACTGGAAGTGGAACTAATCACAAGTTCTCAATATGTTAAACATATAGAGTGTTCGTTTTGAACACACGGCTCGCAACACAGTACTCTGTTTATTTTGGTCATACGGATCATGCAGAACACTGCTGATTCTGAACACACAGCCCATTCTGAACATTGCTCATTTTAAACTCACAGCCCATAACACAGCATTCGGTTTATTCGGCACAACTAATTCTGAACAAATAGTTCAATCTGAACAGACGGGATGCAAAGATGGGATTGGCAGAAGTTGAAACATACTCAAATGCTCCAAATGTGGAAGAACAAATGTGGAGAATGGCACAACACTCTGAGCACAAAACGATTCATTTTGAAAATCGAGAATGAATTCTCAATCGGGTATTGAGCCTACCACTGAACACAGCAAAAAAGGACTCAACAATAGAAAACAAAAGGTATACAACCTAAAGACAAACACAGACACCTGAAACGACTCAAGACAAGAACGGAGACAAAAAACAAAAGACACGACACTCAGACGTGTTACAAAGGTGAGAGGCCTCTCAATTCGCAAGGAGCCAGTTTCTCCGGGTATTGTTTCCCACCCTTTCTCATTTGTGATTCTCACATCACTCTGGTGCTCAATCTTTGTTTTTCTGAAAGAGCCATTTTCTCACTTTTTCTCAACGAACATCTCTCTATTCTTCAATCTCTCATTTTTTTATCCCTCCCCTAGGTGGTTTGATGGATAAACAAAAAGTTGTGGGTTCATGCCCAACACTATTAGCTCGCGGCTACCTCCTCCGGTGTCATTTAGTCGAGGCCCCGAACGAGGGAGTGGAGTAACTTGATCCACTCAAATTTGCGCTTCGCACTTGGCTTGATATCTCGTTGCTTGGAGGATGTTGAGAGCTTTCGGCCCTTTGTTGTTAGCTTTAACTGTGCGCTTTTCTAGCTAATACGGTGCCTTTTTCGGCAAGTATGGTGCCTTTTCTGGCAAATGCATGGATAACAGGGAAAAGACAGGAAGCCTGACTCAACTGTGCCCCTAGTTCATCATTTTGACCATTTTTTTGTTTTGGCTTTCTACTAAAACAATTTTGACCAATATGAAAGTTAGATTAACATACTCGTTCAACTTTTTGATTTACAATCATGCAAGTTAGATTGTGAGCACTAAAAATTTTCCTCTTTTTTTTTGGGTCCAAGAAATGGTCCAATTTTTGGAAAAATTGGAATAATTTTCGAGAAAATTAGTCAACCTTGGTAAAAATTCTCAAAAACTGTTTTTACAAACGGCCACTGCTCAACAAGCACAGAACCTACTCTTGAGATGCGCAACCTTAGATCCGAAGCAATGGGAAATTGCCCATTGCCTAAACGGCACTGCATGGCAATGGAAGGTTGCCCCTTGTTCGAATGGCACTGCAGCACACTGTATGGCAACGGAAAGTTACCCCTTGTTTGGATAGCACCGCAGCGCATTTGTAGACACCCCATTTTTACCGTCCTCAAGACTTGGACGTCATCGTTTGAACACTCGATGATCATCCTTGCTCGTGTTCGTCTTGAGTTCTCGGAGGTTTCGGTCGCGCGCCTTGCCTCAAGACCTCTCAACTTGTTTGTTTTATGCTTAGTTGTATACCAAACACTTGTGTTTTTGCTTCTGAGGGTAGGGAATGGCTTTTTGGCCATCCCCACACCTCATCGGCCTTGGCTTGAGGCCACCAGCCAAGTTTTCTTGCTACCGGCTAAATATTTTGGTCAGTCGGCATTATTTTTGGTCGGCCGGCCATTTTTGTTAGTCAATCGGCCATATTTTCCAGCCGACCCCTGTTCATTTGCTTTTGCAGATATTTTTATGCCAGCTGTCACAGCTGGCATCCACTTTACACCCCCTCCATTTACCTCTTGTTTAGCTTCTCTTGGAAGCCTTAGATATTGGATTTCTATAAGAGGGAAGGCTCTCCTCCCTTCTCAGAGATTCTGGAATTTAGTGTTAGAGTTCATATATCTCTCTCTATATCTCTCTCTATATATTTGTGTGTGTATTTGTGAGCAAAAGTGTGTTTTGTTCACATTTTTGCACTAAGACACCTAGTGTTACACCATCCTTGAGTTGCTAAGGTGCTAAGGAGTTAGTTTTGGAGTTCTTGAGTTGTTTTGAACTTAGAAAAAGTGCTAGAGTGTTGTTCTTGAAGAAAGTCTACAAGGGTGAGAAACTTACCCTTTTATTCCCCATTTTTGCACAAGTTTTTAACCTATCTTGCATCCATTTTTAAGCTTAGTGTATAACTAAGAAAAGTTCTTTTTTTACTTGCTTTTGAACTTTGTTTAAGGTCATTTTGAGGTTTGGGGTTGTCTCCCCCCTCTAAAGCCTTGTTAGGCCTTGTTTTAGGCCATACCTTTTGGCCATTGTTTTGGTCTTTGCGTGACCTCTCTACCACTGAAATCCAGAGGATTTTCAGTGGTGGAGAGGTGGTTTTGAGGTCCTAAATGGGAGAGGGTTGTCCCCTCTCCATGTTGTCTTTGATGCTAGCATAAGTGGCTTGTGTTGTAGCATGTGTGCATAGCTTTATTTGGCTTTATTTCAGTAGGTATTTGGTGTTATTTTGCCATAATTTACCTCTGTCCAAAGTTGGTTTAGACATGCCATGCATGCTTTGTATACTTGTCCTGTAATTCCATGAAATTGCCCCAATATGTTGTGTGCTTTGAGCTTTGTTTCTAGCATGACTTTGGCTTGACTCCATGAAGCTTTTATGCATATTTTGGCATGATTTAGGTTTGACTTTGGTTGTTTGGGTCATCCATGATTTGCTTTATATAGTTACCATGCAATCTAGCTTGTATGCTTTGAGTGTTGGTCCCTCTACCATGTTCTATTTGTATCATTTCAGTGGTTTGGCATCACTCATAGTGTCATTTCAGTCCATATAGCATGCTTGAATACTTGCATAGATAACTCCTTTAATGCTTTAAAGAGCTAGTGTTGTATGCCTCATGAATGTGTCATTGTGTGCCAACATACTTGGGTATTTGGGATGCCATCTAAGTGGATTTTTGGGCTCCTTTTGACATGTCATACCTCTATTTTTGATCGCCTAAATCATGCCATGTTTGGTTGTATTAGGTGTAGAGTAATGCCTCTTTTGTGGTCTTGTATGCCTCATGCCTTGCCCACTTTGTTTTGGCTTGTTTTGGCTTAGTTCATTGCATGTTTTAGGCTTAATTTGCCATGATTTAGGATTGTTTTGGGTCATACTTGCCATATGCTCTTTGTTTTGTGTAGCTTTGGTCCAAGTCCCTTGCCTAGTTTTAAGCCTTAAGCCTTAATCATGCATGCATGGCTTATTCATGTGATTTGGCATCACCTTTAGCATCATTTCAGAGCATGTAATGTTGTCACATTTGCATGCTTATCTTCCCTTTTAAGTGTGCTTAAAAGTTGCCCCTTCGATGTTTAAGTGTTAGGCCAATTGGCATGCATGTTTGTATGTACTTTTGTCCTCATCTCCATAGCATTTTGGCCACTGATTTGGGCCTATTTGAGAGCTGCCCATATTGGTTTAAGACCATCCTTTGCATGTTGTTACATGCTTGCCTTGCATGTTGTTGCATACGTGGCCCCTTTGCATGTTGTTGCATGCTATGTATGTTTGTATGTCTAGATGATAGGACTATTAACATGTTGTTTCATGTTTAAGTGATATTATATTTGGCATGCATCTTTGATTAAGTTGCTTAACATGTTGCTGCATGTCTTGCATGTTTGCATGTTTAAATTGCATTTTGCATGCTTGTTAGCTTGCATACTTGTTACATACTTGCACGTTTGCATGCTTGTTCACATGCTCATATTACATGTTTAGTTTGCATAGCATTGAGCATGCATGCATCTCTTGCCTCTTGAATCAATTATGATAGGGGTTGGAGGCCTCTTATTTGTTTTGTGTGCATTTCATTTGATATTGAAGTTGCGCACTTAACTTCTTAGGCCATCATGCATTGAAATGCGTGATTGATGGCCCGAGGGTCGAGAACCATGCTCCTCTAAGTCTCAAACATGCTGAGGAGGGTGGTGGTGCATAAATTGCTTTGAAAATATATTGCCATGTCTTGTCTGTCCTCTGTTGCAGCAAACCAGTCTTCTGCAGGAAGAAATGGCCGGCCGGCAACTTTCAGTGCCGGCTGACCATCAAAACCTAGCCGGTGGTATAATTTTTGGTCGATGACCAATTCTCCATGGCCGGTGGTGTTTCCCCTTGGTCGGTGACCTCCCACAGTGCTTAGGGAGTAGTCCGGAAGTAACCTTGAGACTTGTGCAGTCCTCAGAGGTGCAGAGCAGTGTAAACAGAGGCAACATGCGACATGGCGATGGATTTCCGAGTAAGGCCAAGCGTGCTTGCATTCGTCCCTCTTCCCGAGGCTGTTTTACTGCTTTCAGTAATTTAATTAATTTGTTTAATTAATTAAGGGTCTGTAATATTTAATTAGCTTGTTAGTTAATTAATTTGTACTATTCATTCAGACCCTCCGAGAGAGGGCAAATTATGTAATAAGCGTGCGTGCGTGTGATGCATGTCTTCCAACCCCCACTTCTTTCTCCCTTTTATATAACCGCTTGTGATGGTTGGTTTTAGGGCATATTTGATTTAGCATACCTTATGCTATGCATGCGTGCATCCATTCATCTGTATTGCATACATCGGGCTCGGCGCATCATACTAACCGCATAGTATTTCAATTCCAATTTCAATACGTGCATCGAGTTGTTGAATTTCACATGCCATCCTTAGGTTAGCCGAGCCTATTCTAGTGACATTTTGTATGTGATGCATTAGCCATCTTAACATGGACTTGGATCATACATTTGATTACTAACATGTTCCTTGTTTTAGCTCGGAGTACACTGTGAGTATTTATGCTTTAGCATCTTGCATGTGTGTAAGTGTTAACATGACAGCATGCTTACCATGAGGCTATATGCTTATATGATATAATTGCCTGAATGCCTGTGGGTAAAGGTTGGATTGCTTGAATTGGAATAATTCGTCGAAAGCTGTCTTTTAGCCTACATGCGAGTAGCAAACCTCAATCCATTTTCAAAACAAACGGATATGCGATGCTTTGTTCCAACTTAGGCAATCTAGTCTATACTTGTATGCTGTGCGCATCACATAGTAATTCTTGGCTAATAACCAGAATAAAAGCACATATGTTTTCAAAACTTGATATCATGCTTAGTAGTGGCCGATCTTTGATCGGGCGAGCAGGGGTGCTCAAAGCTGACCTTCCCCAATCGTACCCAAGTTCTCGAGCCGAGGTAACTTTGGTGATAACAGACACGTGGCCTTAGGCACGAGTTAGGGTTTCCTAAATTTCTCAAAAATAAAATATTTAGGTGGCGACTCTGTATCTGGCAAAGCAGTCCATGTTTGGCACTTCCTTCTAAAAATCTGTTTTTCAAAATGATTTGCCAAATTTGGACTCTTTGGTTGTTTGGGTCATCCAAGACAACAAACTGACTGAATACCTAAGTCAGAAAACACAAAACTAGCATTCGCAAATGTTCAAAAATAGTGCGTGTCATACGCCACATCTGAAGTAAACCGAGCACCGCCCGCAGGTGGGCCAACCCTTGATCACATACTTGTATTATCTTCAAAGTCCACAAACTCAGTAGTGACGGACTTTGTTGAGCTGGGTGAGAGGATGACCTCGTCATCGATCAAGTCTTGCACTTCGTGGTGAAGACGAAAGCAATTGTCGGTGGTGTGACTAGCCTGTTGATGGTACGCACAGTACTGGGTAGCATCATGTGAGAGAGGGAGATTACTCGGGAGAGGCCGAGGCTCAAGAGGTTTGAGATGACCTTTTTTACTCGGGCGCAGGATTCGCAGAGCCTTGGACAAAGGCATGTAAAGGGCATGAAAAACCCTGCGCCCTTGGGGAAGATACTTCGAAGTCTTTGGACCTTTGCTAGACGCACTAGCAAAAGGATCAGCAGGTGCTGTCTTGGCTCTTGGATCTTTTCCAAGTGCAGGATTAGGGTTCGGAGGAACGGTTCTGGTACGACGGTCCCTATCTCGATTTTCCCTTTGGCTTGAACGGCTCTCGGTCTGAGTGGGGAAAATGTCATCCACAGTCTTAGCCAAAACCGCGAGTACTTGTTGCTTATTCAACCCCTCGGCTTTTAGAGCCTCAATAGCATGCTGAAGTTGTTCGTAGGCATCAGCGTCCACCTTCATCTTGTTCTTTCCACTAGCCTCAGCTTGGTGGGAGGTTTTGGTTGTTGCTTCAGTGCGAAGCCCCGTTGTCGTTGACGTGTCATTGCCGGAGTTTGAGACAGCTTCAGGTTGGTTGAGCTCAAGTACAATTCGCCCCAGAAGTGGGGGCTCCTGTGGCATGAAGTTCCCAGCATATGATGTGGTTGGTGGAGAAGCCGACATTCCAAAGGCGAGGTCAGCCACAGACCTTTGGAGGTCGCTAATCATTCCCATCAACTCAAACGTGGTGGGCTCACGAGTTTGAAACAACTGGGCCGTCCAGATCGGGTGCGCGACAGGCGACCTAGGTGGATGTGGTATTTCAACATTGGTCTCATCCTGCAAGATGATTCCTTGGTCCAATGCGGTTGCCATAACCACAATTTCCTCTGAATTTTGTGTCATCATATGTCTGCTGAACTGAACGGAGATGATGTAACCGGTGACTGACGAAACAGGTGAACCGGTAAGCCTTGACTGGTCTTTCCTCAACAAAGGAGAATGCTGGCTGCTCCAAACTGAATCTCTGAACTGAAAGAGAAAGTGGGCAGCATCTCAGCCCAATTTTACTAGAATAGACATAAGTTTAGCTGAATAACTGCATTCGACCACTGATCACTATTCCCCAAAATTACTGCCCCAAATCTGAATCTGATACCCGCAGATATAACTGATTCTCAAAACACTGATGCCCGCAGGCTTGATGCCCAGACTTGCAGACTGATATGTGTATTCCCTGTAGAGCTCAACTCTAAAGCACATAACAAACAAGTGAGAGCAAAAACATCCCTATGTTGGGGTAGGGTTTCCCTGTCCTATTGTTAGGAGCTAGGGTTTCACTACGCACACAGCGGTTTCAAACAACCTACAATCGGGTAAGCAACATGTCCTAGTTTGGAATGGTCACTATGGATTCCGAATATGCACTAGGTCGAATGGTCAAAAGGGTGCCCCGGTAAAAATCAGGGTTTGTGTTCCCATCGTGGCAGAGCTCGTAACCGGTCAGCCTTATGGCACGCTTCTCAAAGTGAGCCTCTGGCAAATCGTTCAGGAATAGCAGATGGCAAACACAGTGTCCTACGCGCACCAATGCACATGCAATGCAAAGAAACACATAAGTGTAGTCAAAACAAGATATCATGAATTCGAGTCAAGTTCTCTAACTCCCCAGCAGAGTCGCCAGAAACTGTAGACATCCCCGAACGTCCCGGGAGGGAATCCCGTTATGTTCATTGGGGCTTACTACAGTTTGGACTCAATATCACGGTCTTGTATCTAATCTAGCAGAGTGCAATGCAAGACCGATGAATCATCAAAGAGTCCAAATCCGACAAATCGTTTTGGAAAATAGATTTTTAAGAAAGAAGTGCCAAACATGGACTGCTTTGCCAGATACAGAGTCGCCACCTAAATATTTTATTTTTGGGGGAATTTAGGAAACCCTGACTCGTGCCTAAGGCCACGTGTTCGTCATCACCAAAGTTGCCTCGGCTCGGCAACTTGGGTACGATTGGAGAAGGTCACTTCGTGAGCACCCCAACTCGCCCTATCAAAGATTGGCCTCTACTAACCGTGATACCGAGTTTTGAAAACATTATATGCTCTTATTCTGGTTATTAGCCTAGAATTACTATATGATGTGCACAGCATACAAGTATAGACTGGATTGCCTAAGTTGGAACAAAGCATTGCATATCCGTTTGTTTTGAAAATGCATTGAAGTTTGCTACTCGCAAGTAGGCTAAAACACGGGTTTCGACGAATTATTCCAACTCAAGCAACCCAACCTTCACCCACAGGCATTCAGGCAGTTTATATCAACTAAGCAGTTACCCTCATGGCAAGCATGTTGTCATGTTAACACTTACACACATGCAAGATGCTAAAGCATAAACACTCACAATGTACTCCGAGCCAAAACAAGAACATGTTAGTAATCAAATGTATAATCCAAGTCCATGTTAAGATGGCTAATGCAACACATACGAAATGCAATTAGAATAGGCTCGGCTAATCTATGATGGCATATGATATGCGGCAATTTGATACACGTATTCAAGTTGGAATTGAAATACTATGCAGTTAGTATGATGCGCCGAGCCCGATGCATGCAATACAAATGAATGAATGCAAACATGCATAGCATAAGGTATGCTAAATCAAATATGCCCTAAAACTAACCATCATAAGCGGTTAAATAAAAGGGAGAAAGAAGTGGGGGTCGGAAGACATGCATCACACACACGCACGCTTATTACACAATTGCACCCTCTCGAGGGAGGGACCGTATGAATAATACAAATGAACTAACTAATCAACTAACAAGCTAATTAATTAATTACACAACCAAACCAAAATAAATAACCAGTCTAAGTTATTAAAACGCTGAAATGGCCTCGAGGCGAGGGATGTATGCATGCCTGTACAGCTTCGCTTGGAAATCTATCGCCATACTCATGCTGCCTCTGTTTATACTGATCTGTACTTCTGAAAACTTCACAAGTCCCAGGGAGGTTTTAGAATCACTCCCTGAGCACTGTGGGATGTCACTGACCAAGAGGTGAGGCCACCGGCCATGTGGAACTGGTCATCGACCATTTGTGGTAATACCGGCTAAAAATTAATGGCCGGCCGGCATTGAAGATGGTCGACCGACCATCTCTTCCTGCAGAATCCTGTTTTGCTGCAGCAGAGGACAGACAGAACATGGCAATGTATTTTCAAAGCAATTTATACACCACCACACTCCTTATCATGTTTGAGACTCAAAGGAGTATGGTTCTCAACCCTCGGGCCATCAATCACGCATTTCAATGCATGATGGCCCAAGGTGCCAAGTGTGCAAATCAATATGGAATGAAATGCATATAACATGAAAGGGGGGTCCTAACCTCCATCATGGTTGATCAAGAGGCAAGGGATGCATGCTCGATGCTATGCAACCTAAACATGCAAGCATACTAGTGCAAAATGAGCATACAAGCAACAATGTTACATAAGGCAATTAGCATATAACAATATGCAAAGACAAGCATGCAGACAAGCATGCAAACAAGCATGTGACTTCGTTCAATCATGTAACAACATGTGAGGCAAACATGTAACAACATGTTAAGCAACGTAAAACCAAAAGAATGCATGCCAAATGCACTACTGTTTAAGCATGCAACAACATATTGATAGGCCAAGTATGCGACAACATACAAGGCAAGCATGCAACAATATGCGGGAATGGTCTTAAACCAAAATGGGCAGCTCTCGAATAAGCCCAAATCAGCGGCCAAAATGATAAGGGATAAGGGACAAAACCACATACAAACATGCATGGTAGTTGGCCTAACACTTAAGCATCAAAGGGAGCCTTTTAAGCACACTTAAAACGAATGAAAAAGCATGCAACTATGACAACATGTTAAACTCTGAAAACATGCTAGGAATGATGCCAAACCAACTAAACAAAGTAAGCAGAGCCTAAAGCTTGAAGCTAGCCGAAGGACTCAAACCAAGGCCACATGAAGCAAGCCCCAAAAGGATAAGGGGACCTAAAATAGTCCCAAATCAAGCTAAAGTGAGCCTAATACATGCAATGACCAAAGCCAAAACAAGCTAAAATGAAGGGGCAAAACCATGAAGCATGCAAGGCCAACAAAGAAGTGTTACACTACACCTAATACAACCAAACATGGCACAATTTAAACGACCCAAAACAGAGTTAGGACATGTCAAAATGAGCCCAAAAATCCACTTAGATGTCATCCCAATGACCTAAGTATGATGGCATACACAATGACATATTCATGAGGAATAAAATACAAACCCTTTAAGACAATAAAGGAGTGATAAGTGCAAGTATTCAAGCATGAAATATGGACTGAAATAATATTCTAAGTGATGCCAAACCACTGAAATGATCCACATAAAGCATGCTAGCAACTTGGACACTCAAAGTTAACAAGCTGGGTTGCATGGTGGCTATACAAAACAATGCAAGCATGACCAAGAAGACCAAAATCAGAGCTCAAGCATGCTACAACAAGCCTAAAAGCTTCATGGAGTTGGGCCAAACCATGTAAGCATAGTAGTCTAAATACTAGGTACATATTAAGGCAAATCATGGGTTTATAAGACAAGTATACAAAGCAAGCATGGCATGTCTAAACCAACTCAAAACAAAGGTGTATCATGGCAAAACAAAGCCTAATACATGCTGAAATGAGGCTAAAATAAACTAAACGCACATGCTATCACATAAGCCATTTATGCAAGCATTAAAGACAACAAGGAGAGGGGATGACCCTCTCCTTTTTAGGACCTCAAAGCCACCTCTCCACCACTGAAAATCCTCTAGATTTCAGTGGTAGAGAGGTCATGCAAAGACCAAAACAATGGCCAAAAGGTATGGCCTAAAACAAGGCCTAACAAGGCCTTGGAGGGGAGAGACAACCCCAAACCTTAAAGTGACCTTAAACAAAGTTCTAAAGCACACAAAATCAGAACATTTATCAATTATAGTCGAAGATTAAAACAATAAGCAAGATAGGCTAAAAGCTTGTGCAAAAATGGGGAATAAAGAGGATAGTTTCTCACCCTTGAAAAACCTCTTCAAGAACACCACTCCAGCAGGTTTTCTGAGTTCAAAGCAACCCAAGAACACCAAAATCCACCTCCAAGGACCTCAGCTCCAAGAGGATGGTGTTCTAGTGTGTGTTTGTGTACAATAGTAAGACAAAAACACACTTTTTTAGTACAAAATAAAACTAGACAAGGAGTTATAGATATAATACTATATCTAACCTCTCTAACCCTAATTTTTTGAACCTTGGAGGAGGGAGGAGGAGCTCCCTCTTTATAGAGGTTCAAATGCCAAGCTTCCTAAGCAAGCTAAGCAAAAGGTAAATGTATGGAGGGGGTATAATGTGGACGCCAGCTGTGACAGCTGGCTTAAAATATCTGCCAAAAGCAAATAGAAAGGGGTCGGCTAGAAAATATGGCCGATTGACTAACAATAATGGCCGGCCGACCAAAAACATTGCCGACCGACCAAAAGATTTGGCTGGTAGAAAAACAACAAGGCCGGTGGCCTCAATCCAAGGTCGGTGAGGTGTAAGGATGGCCAACAAGCCATTCCCTGCCCTCAGAAACAGAAACACAAGTGTTTGGTACACAACCAAGCACAAAATATACAAGTCGAGAGGTCTTCAGGCAAGGCGCGTGACCGAAACCTCTAAGAACTCAAGACGAACATGAACATGGATGATTATCGAGTGTTCAAACGATGACGTCCAAGTCTTGAGGACGGTCAAAAATGGGGTGTCTACAACAGGGTATAGACTAGTTTGCCCGAATTGGAACAATTTAATTTCATGTTTGTTTTTCAAAAAGGGTTTGATTTTGCCACTTAACAAAGTGGGCTTAAAGTTTGTGAATTTGCCAGTTAACAAAGTGGGCTTAAAGTTTGTGAATTTTCCACTTGACAAAATGGGCTTAAATGTACATTCATCGAATCATTCCAATGCAAACAACAAGCCTTTATCCACAGGCACTCAAACAGTTAACAAGCAAGCACTTAGCCTCATGACAAGCATGCAATCATGGCAGTCACTCACACTTATGCAAGTATGCTAAAGCACTAAAAACTCACCTAGTACTCTAAGCTAAGATAAAACAAAAGAGTTAGAAAAATATACATGATACCTAACTATGCAAGATGGCTAATGCAACGCATGCAATAATGCAACTAAAATAGACTCAGCTACTTAACATGTTATTTGCAACAATTTCATAACATGCGTTTCAGCACGCATTCAACGAGGTAATAAACGGCAATGCAGGTTTGAATGATAAGCCAAGCCTCGGTGTACGTAAGACAAATGAATGAATGCAAACATGCTATATGTTAATTGAAACGTGATGCTCCTAATATAACCATCAAAAGCAGATAAATAAAAAAGAGAAAGACGTGGATTAGAAGACATACATATTATTACAACATTGATGCCCTTGTGCAGGAGGGTTCGAATGAATAAACTAGCTAAGCTAAACTATTTAACTAATTATTACAAAACTTGAATAAATAATTAACTACCTCTATGCTAATTAATTAAGAATTTAACTAGGCTAAGCTAATTAAATATTTACCAACACAAACTAATTTAATTAATCAATCTAAACTAATTAAACAAGTACAAAAACAAACTAATTAACTACAACTAATTAATTACAACAAATAAATGACTAATTGCTAATTAAACTAATTAACTAGTCCCGGGAAGGAGGGAGGCCCAATGCATGCTCGGTTTCCACCCGAAGAACATCCACTATCTACCTCTGAAAGATTCTGTTGCACAACCTTTGCACTGGTTTTCCTCTTCCAGATCAACTCTGCCCTACTCCACAAGCGTTCTGCTCAAAATTCACTGGTGGCTGGCCAATAGGGGGTTGTCGTCCAACACTGATGGCCTGCAGGCCAGAAACAGTGGTCGGCCGGCCACTGATGATGCACCATTTCTTGCTACAATAGAGAGCAAACAGAGCAAAGAGAGGGTATTCTCACAGGTTGTTTGTACTGTGTATCCCTCCTTATCATCAAAACAAGCTCAAATGAGTGATACACTTGGTTCAAAAACACATCAATCAAGCAATTTCATAGCATGATGGCTCAAGAACCAAGGTGTACAAATTAATAAATACACAAACAAGACTCACAACCTTCACCCTATCATGCATGATCAAGGGCAATGGTGACCTTAGAAAATTGACACTTTTTATCACTTTGAGTATGAAATGCTCCAATTTTCCTTGTGTTTTAATTAACGTTCGATTTGAACACACCAAAATACTACTAATTCTTAACTTGCAAAATTTTAGTTTCCATTTTTGTTTACCCATTTTAATTTACCAACCATTCTTTAACCAATTAATTCCATTGATGAGAAGTCCTCTAAAGAGAAGGAACTGTCAAACAAGGGGTAGTGTAAGGCAAGAGAGAGGTCATGCCGTTGATAAAGAACCCTCAAAAGAGAATTACACCATTAAGCATGGACCTCAATCTCGAGCTTAAACAATCCTAAGGTTGAAACAACCCTCAAATCAAATAAAGAGTTAAGAAATGAGGGAGGTTGCAAAAGTGTAGTGTATGTAGGCTAATGTGCACAAACTTGCAAGAGAGAGAGAGATTTGTTCCAAAAATTCTAACCTTCAAAAATTGGGGAGGAGACCCCCCACATATAGAAAAACATGCATTTGGCTGAGATATATCCCTCCATACATGTGTAGGGAGATGCAGCCAATTGTGCCAACAGTTGGCACAACTGTCAAAAAAATATTTGAAAAAAGACACTGATGGCCGGCAGGCCACTAATGTGGCTGGCAGGCCACCAATGATGGCCGGTAGGCCAGACCACTAGCCGGCAAGGCACAAGGGTGGCCGACAGCCCACAAATGGTGGCTGAAAACCCACCAGAGGAGGCCTACAAGTCCCAAGGTCTTGAGGTTTAAAGCACTAGGGTTTTGGTCCAAAACAAGGCATAGAATGGATAAGGTTTAAAGGCTCAAAGACAAAGCATTTTGGCGAGGACTTCGGGCACTAAAACGAGTACATGAAATCATAATCATCAAGTGCACAAGCGATGACGCCCAAGTCTTAAGGACGATCAAAAATGGGGTGTCTACAATCACATATTATGCAAGAGAAATCATCCAAATCTTTCTTTTCATAAACAAGAGGGTCCAACCTCGATCATTATTTTACAAAGTAAAAATAAAAGAAAAGTCTTCAACAACAAAATACAAAGGGTCTATCTAAAGCTACATAATTCCTAACTACAAAGCAAAAAAGGAAAAAAAAGTAAAATTAGCCCATCCTCACTCTCTTTCTCCTCGGTTGTGGAGGAGACACATCACTGTCATTGCTAGGGCTGTTGGACTGGACGTCAACCTCGTCCCCCTCATCCTCGGGGGTTGTGTACTCGTCAAAGGAATCCTCAGAGGGCGAGCGTCGTCTCACTCTGTCTCTCTCCCAATCAGCCCATCCTGTACCTCTCTCTAGGCCCTGTCTCCCTCTCTGTCTCCCAGCTGGAGGAGGTCCTGTAGGTACAGCTAGTGCCGGCTCAAGTTAAAAAGAGTACATATATCAGAATATGTTCAACATGATTATGGGCAAGATTGCAATAACAGTAAACTATGGACAAAGTGTACCTTAATCCCGTAAGAGACCAGAGCTGTTTGCCTCTTTCACACCATCAGAAGCAGTCGATCAACTGTCCGGAGCAGATCATCAACATACCCTATAGGCACCTGCAAAAGTGAAAGGACTTGAGAATATGGGCAGAAATAATAAAGCACCGTGGAACTACGAACTAATAAAGCATAGTGGGCAGAAATATAGAGGAAGTGTGTACCTGTTCGATGCTAGGAGCAACCACCAATCTACTATCCCTCTCCTCAATGTGCTCAAGAGGGATCTGCTCGATCACCCCGTCTGGTCACATGTATACAACCTCAGTTGGAATCTCAAGAAGCCCAGGGATAGGAGCTGCAATAGGAACACTTCTAGCGGCGGCAGCAGCAGCCTACAGAATGGCATAAACCACACCCTGGGTAAGAGGCGCTATTACCTGAGTCTATAAGAAAGCAGTGACGTCGCCAGCCCCATGGTACCGGTCACCGTCCTCTTCCTCTATCAGGTGATCAATCAGAGGCCCATCATGGAGATCATCGGCTATCCTCATACTTAGAGGAGGGGGATGTGGGACATCAGGATCATCTCGGCCCTGGGTCTGGCAAATAAAGTGCTCCTCCAAATGATATGCCCTGCCGAAGGGACCCTTAAACAGAATCCGCATGGTGGAGGCCTCCCATTCAGCAACAAAAGTCATCCTCGCTACCTGAGGAATGCCTACCCAAGGATGCCAGTCAATCTGCGAATGGAAGATTATTAGTGTGGCTTGCTTTTTGTGCTCCTTTCAGATACGACTAGCCCTACAATTTGGACTCTCGTAGTTCTGAATCTGATTTCACAAGTACAATGTGAAATAGTGAAAATATAAAAAGAATCCAAATTCGGCAATTCTTTTGGAAAATTGATGTTTGGATCAAATGCTAAAAATGGACTGCTTTGCCAGATTATAGAGTCGCCACCTAAATATTTTTGAGAAATTTAGGAAACCTAAGACTCGTGCCAAAGGCCACTATTCCGTCATCACCAAAGTGTCTCGGCTCGAGAACTTAGGTACGAGAGGGGAAGGTCATGAATTGAGCACCCCACTTGCCCGATCAAAAATCGGCCTCTACTAATCATGATGTGCTTTTTATTTACATTATATGCTCTTGTTTCGATTTTATTAGACTAACATTACTATGTGATGCACATAAGTATAGGCTAATTTGCAAAGATTTGAACACTTTGATTTCATGTTTGTTTGAAAATTGTTTTTGGTGACTTCATATATTAATCAATTTGTCCCAATTTTGGCAACTAGCCTCCATCCACAGGCATTCAAACAGGTATATCATTTAAGCAATTAGCCTCATGGAAATATGCTTGGCATGGCAACACAAACATTCGATGCAAGATGTTAAAACTCAAAATTGCTCACCTAATACTCCAAGCCAAAACAAAGCAAAATAATTAGAAAATATGCATGCTCCTAATTAATGCGATATGACTAAATGCAATGCACATGTTATGTAATTTCAATAGGCTTGGCTATGAACACGGTATATGATTCCATTCAAGACATGCGATGAATCACATATTCAAGCAATGAATTTAAACATTTGGTTAGTATGATGAGCCAAACCTTGGATGCATGCAAGATAATGGATGCAAAGCATAAAGATGCTAATTTGAAAAATAATGTTCTATACTAACCATCGTAAGCAAATAAGTAAAAGGGAGAAAGACGTGAGGTTGGAAGACATACAACTTATTACATATTGGCCCTCGCACAAAAGGGTTTGAATGAGTGTCCGAATGTTCGACTTTAAACTAATTATTACAAAGCTAAGTGAATGAATAAATAACTAACTAGCTAATTTATTACAACAAAATATGATAATTATCTAACGAATCATTGCTACAACAATATTAATTACGATGATGATAATTACAACAATATTGAAATCATTAATTTACAATTTACAATTTACAATGGAAGCACAAGGATGGAATGCTCGTAGCTGTTTCAGAAGTAACTCTGTCTGCCTTCCTTGGAATCTGTCCTGTTTCACCTTCAGTCACTACCCTCTGCTTCTGCAAAACACACTGCCTTACCAAACATTGATGGCCGGCCGGGCCCAAATAAGGCCGGTCGTGCCTTAATTTTATGCAAAATCCTATTTTTGTGCTCTGAAGTGAAAACAGTGCAGACAGAGTTATTCTAAATTCTGTTTGTCCCTTCTACTATTCTCTCTCATGGTAAGTCTCAAGAGAAGAATGGAGTCATTTCCAAAACCATCAATGAGCAAATTGATTGCTTGATGAGTTAGGGCATGATTTTGGACAAAAATTAATGAATACAATGAACCAATAACCACCCCTCCCTCCTATCATGGAGTAAGCTCAAAGAGGGATGTAGGAATGCTTCAAGCCTTATCGAAACATCATGAATTGATGTAAGACAACCCTTGACACAATAGACTCAGCATAACATCCGGCCAAATCCAAGTAATATAACTCATTTTCTTTATATGGATTGGTTCATATAAATGAGAAGCATGTCAAATAAGAAGTGATTCTCAACATGAAAGAGAGACTATGCTATTGGCGATAAACCTCTGTAGAGATTAAGCCATTAATTATAGATCTCTAACTCATGTTTTGAACAACTATCAACCGGTTGAAACAACTCTCAAATGAAAGAAATAGATAATAGGTTGCTTGTTAAAATGAGGTTCTTAAACAGGAAATTAAACAAAGAAAGGCCTAGAACAACATACAACAAACTATATATGCGAACATGTGAGACAACAAGAAAACTAATCAAAGAATGAATTAATTAAATAACCTAGGACAGCCCTAAAACAGCCCTTAATGGGTGAAAAATAGTGGCTCAAAGTGCATGAAAAGAGCCCAAAAAGCTAAACAATAAAGAAAGAAAATAAGGCTTGTAAGCAAGAACAAGAAGGGGTGGCTAAACCCTCCACTTTTGAAATCTCAAAGCATGGTTTTTAGCCTCTTTTAAACTCTAAAAATCAATTTAGAAAGCAAAGAAAAGGGCGTAAAAACAAGGGTTTGAGCTATAGGTGAAGGTGCAAGAAAGAGTGGTAACTCTATCTACCCTTTAGTAGCTATCCAAACCCAAGCTTAGACACTTAAAAGAGGATCAAGACAATACAAAAATACAAGAACTAGATAGCAAGAGATAGCAAAGAGAGCAAGAGAAGAGATAATAAGCTTATACCTCTCAAGAAAGGTAAGCTCTTTGTTTGTGAATCAAACTTGGTCCAAGCACACTCTCAAGCTTGAATTGTGGTGCTCAAGGCTTAACCAAGGTTCCAAGGCTAAGTTGTGAAGGTGTATATGGTGTATGGATATAGGTTAAAGGTGGTAAGCCTGCTCAAAGGTTGCTTGCACAAAAAGAAGGAGCTCTCAAGAAGGAGTATAAGCTTTTTAGAATTTGTTTAACCCTCAAAACAGAGATATAACTTCGTTTTTATAGAATTTAAGCAAAAGAAGTCATAAATATCTTCAAAAATAGACAACT
Source organism: Camellia sinensis (assembly GCF_055761805.1). Classification (NCBI taxonomy): domain Eukaryota; kingdom Viridiplantae; phylum Streptophyta; class Magnoliopsida; order Ericales; family Theaceae; genus Camellia; species Camellia sinensis. The sequence continues at coordinate 56,276,777 of NC_138968.1, forward strand.
GACGGGCTCCCGCCTAGAACAGTGTTTCTCGTTACTAAGGCACGGCCGGCCATAAATAGCCACGGCCGGCTCCCAATGAGGCACGGCCAGGCCTCAATGTGATCCCCTGTCTCTCTGCTTCAGACTCATCATAGGGTGGCAAAATGCATAAAAATGGATTTCTAAGGTACGAATAGTGGGAATATGGAAGGTTTGGGATTGTTTCAGAGCTTAAATATAGCCCCTTCATTGAGACCTCGAACCACGCACAACACCATTTTCATCATTGAGTGTAACAAGCAAAGCGCCCGAGCCTTACGGGCAGTCAAAAATGGGGCATCTATAATCAAATATCAAAGGTTGAATAGTATGGAAACAACATAATAGAAACAATAACAGTAGTAATAGATAAAGACTAGTATTAGATTTTGTTACCCTATCTGCGGTGATGGTATCAAAGAAGTGACAAAAGTAAGGGAAGTCACGGTCTACATGATGGCACCGCTCGCACCGAGAGTTATAGTACCGAGAGCAGGGTATTAACAACTCAATTAGCCTCATTGGGACTGGGGCAAGAGAAGTGAAATATGTGTAAACTCAAAGTTGTAAGAATAAGAAATGCAAGTGAATAAGTGAAACAGATAAGCAAATATAAACAGGAAATGTAAAGCAAAATAGAAAAGGAAGTGTGAGGTGTACCTCCTAAACTCTACAGTAGCCATCGAGGAAATCAGCCTTTCAGCGGGTTACAGAGCTTATGTAGCAGTACCGGGTGGCCAGGCCGGCACCACCCCAGTCGTACTCCACCACCTGTGGTAGGTGCACTAGCGCGCCCAAGAGATATAGCCCCACAATATTTTCCCTATTCACGAACAGGGTAGTACCAAGGAGATACGTGAAAAACCCGCGGGTGTACTGAGCAACCTCCTCCGAAGTAGCAGGCTGAAGGCTGTAGAAGTGATCCAGGAACCAACCGTATTGCACCATCCCCTGACTGGCAGCATCTGGGATCGCCCCAAGAAGATAAAGATGTGCAGTTCTCCACTGCGCCATGTCAGGATTAAAAGGGATCGGGCCGCCAACCCTAACCCGCTGGCTTGTGAGCATTGCAAAATCGTACAAGGTCAGAGTCAGCTCCCCGATCAATGAAAAGTGGAAAGAGTATGTGGTGTCCCACTACCTCTTTACCAGGGCCCCATATAGCAATGGCTCAGCCCTCATCTATACTAGTCCTGAGCAGAAAGGCCCAAAACCGGCAACATTGACTAATGTGCGAACCTTTACAGGGAGCCTCTCATACTAATTCCTGGAGCCATAAATAGACCCGTAGCCGCCAATCCTCCTAGCTATCACCTGTAGCGTGGGAATGTTTTCAGTATTCGCATTGTATTAAAAGGAAGAATTACTTACAAGCTCCAAAAATGTTCAAAATAAAGAACAGATTGCTTACCATGGAGGCGTCGGCGGACAAGTGCTCTATGGGCTCTCACAGTAAGATATCCTCGTTAATCCGTGGGATGAGGCCCTCAAATCTCAGGATACTGCCAGGGGTCAAAGCGTGTGTGCGTGGTTGGTAGGTGGCCGCCTCAAAAGGTCTATCGGCAAGGGGAAATAACTCCAGCTCAAGGACAGGAAGGAGAACATCCTAAGTCTCCATATCCTCACCCAGGACAGCTCCAATACCAATAACAGGGTCCAAAATGGGGATCTCGCCATTAGCCATAAAGGGAAAATGAGGGAAAGTGAGAAAAATAAAGAAAAGTGACTGGGTGGGTGAGAATGAGTGAAAATCCCAAAAACCCAAAATCCTAGGAGAGAGAAAATAAAGAAAGAAGGGAAAAACAAGAGAGAATGTGTAAAACTTGAACAAATATGCAGGAAATCAAGGGAAATCAAGAGAAAACCCAAAACTCAACCAAAACCAATTCTAATTGATACAAAGTGAAGAGGAGTGAAAGGGTTTCAAGAAGAAAAATCGCAAGGGTTGGTGGGTATTGTGAAAAGAGGGAAAATCTAGAGAGAGAGGATGCTTAGAGAGAAAGGAGAAGGGATTTCGAGTTTGGGTGTGTACGGAATATGGGTTAGGGTGTGTTTAAATTGTGCACGGGCTATATTTTTACCGAACTACCCCGTCGCCATCGCGACCTGGCCGGGGCTGTTGGAGCCCGGTCGTGCGTCGTTTAGGCCCGGTCGGCTCCCAGTGCAGCACAAATTCTTTGTTTTCTTTATTTCAGAGCTGGGTAATCTTGTTTCAATTCTGAATGGGTCCCAGTTCAAAAAAAGAGAGCAAGAAAAAAAACACACAAAAAAGGAGAGCAAAAGAAAATAATAGAGAGAGAAATTAAAAAGCAAAAAGAAAGAAGAATAGAAAAAGAAAACAAAAAAAAAAGAGATCGCCCCTAATCACTTCTGCAGCCTCCTTCCTTTCTTGGCTTTTGCTTTGCTTTGAAAGTTGGTTCAAACTAGTTACTTGTTTAAAGCATGAGATTGAGATCTTGTGCTTAATGATTTAATCCCTTTGGAGGTTCATTGCCAATGGCATGACACTTCTCTCATGCTTAAAAAAAATCTTGGTTTAATGCTTCTTTCCATTAGAGGACTTAAAGCTCACATTTGGACTTAATTTACTAAGGAATGGTTGGTAATTAAAATAGAGTAATGAAATGATGACTAAAAATGATGCAAGATAATAATCTAGTTTGGGTTCAATCGGACATTTATTGAACCCTTGAGTCTTGAATCATTTTAAACTTGTTAGTGATGTAAACAGTTCAAGAGTCAATGTCAACCACTTCCCTTGATCAATTCATGATAGGGAGGGGGTTTGAGAGTCTTTATTTGTTGCATTTATTGAACTTCCACACTTTGGTTCATAGGCCATCATGCAATGAAATTGCATCGATTGATGGTTTGTGAATCAAGTTTACCACTTTTTTGAATTGTTTGATGATAAGGAGGGGATTGATGGTTTGTGCAAACAGCATACCCTGCTCTTGCTCTGTTTGCTCTCTATTGTAGCAGGAAGAACCAAGCATCAGTGGCCGACAAGCTACTTTTTGTGGCCGGCAGGCCATCTTTTGTGGACTGCAGACCATCATTTGTGGCCTACAGGCCAACACTTCTAGCCTACCGGCCACCTTTGCAAAACCCAGCGTTGGCTTTTTTGAAATGGAAAAACGTGGTAGAGCCAGGTATGAAAAGTCAATCTTGGTGCATTTCGGGTAGGAGATGGAAAAGAAAGCGATTGGGGTTGCCCTAACTTGCTCCTTATGCCTCTGAATGCCTATATGAGTACCCCTTCCCCCTCCCTTTCAAAGGTTTAAGAGATTGGGCCATTTTATGAGCATTTGAGAACAAAACACCCACTTTCTCTCCCTCTTTGCCTTAGCTTAATGCTTGAAGAACTCAAGCACATTCAGAACCTTTACTTGAGGGGGGTTGCAAGGTTTTCTTGCACTTTTCTTGGTATATTCTTTGATTTAAGCAAACAACAGGTAAACTCCCTTCTCCTTTGTATTCTTCCTCCTTGGCATATGCTGCTATTTGCAATATTTTTTCAATTATGCAAGTTTATATGCTCTTTATATACAAAATTGGTTGTTTTGAATGTTTTATAAGTGTTGTTCATCTTAGTTCAAGTTTGTAGTCATAGTTTACTTAAAATCCATTTTTAATGGAAAAATCTTTATTTTATTCAAAGATGTGGCTTTATTCTTGCAACTAAAATGAATAACACTTGTTTTTATTCAAATCATATATTTTTAGAGTTGGTAAAGGTTTTAGGCTTAAAATGGATTGTATGAAATAGTTAACCATAACAATCATAAAATAGAAAATGAGTAGAGGCCAATTTTCAGATTGGGCAAGAGGGGGTGCCATCTTCTCCTCTTGTACCTAAGCTCTGGAACCTAAAATTTTCTTGGTTAAGATAGACAGGTTCTTAACTTAGTTTTCATTATTAAAGGTTTCTTAATTCCTTTTTAAAAATTAAGTGACGACTCTTTGTTGGTCAAAGCAAGTCGGTGTGGGATGCATGCCTTAGACTCGAAAAATGGTATGGCACCCATAGTTGGCAACTCTGCTAGGGTATTAAGTTAGCTTAACTTGAAAATTTCTATTTTATGAGAGTGGTGGTTAATTATTAATTGCATTGCATCATTGTGGGCTCAGAAAAACCTAGTTTTGTTCCATAATATCCCCGGACACTGTTCGTGGGCTATGTTATGTCAACAAAGCAAGCGTCAGATTATGTTATTAGTACTGTTTGATTATCTCCTTGTACTCCAAGGTGGTATTAATAGCCATAATTGATGTACCTGCTTGACCAAACCTACCATTTGCATATAGAAAGCATTAGAACCTTCCAAATTATGACAGAATACTCCCATTTTAGGATGGTATCGTTGCCGTTTTGTATGATTTAGTGAATGTTAGATCTCATTTCCAAATTAAGGCTAAGCAACCCTACCCCCAAATAGGCATGAATGCAAATTATGTGCTTATGCGGTATTTTGTCTTATATGGAAATGATTTGATTTGGTTCTGGGGATCCATCAGAAAGGTAGTAATTTGGTTCTAAAATTTGGAGATTTAATTGAGAAGTGATTTGATTCTGGGGCAATCTGAAATATTCTGGGCCATGATTCAATTCCAAAATTTGAGGGGTCATTTTAGGCAATGATTCAATCGAAATGATTAGTAGTAAATTAGGGGGTGGTTTTCCAAATTAAAGGATTTGAGTTTGTATTTGAACTCATACCTTAGTTGTCAATTGAAAATGATTGTTTTTCCAAAATTTTAGCAAAAAAAACTCAAGAATATATATGATCAAAGAATAGCTTTTAAAGAGGAGAAAAAAAAAAATCCAACTTAAGTAGAGCCTTAGAGATTATGGAAAGCGTTTGATTGGATGAGAATCTTTAAGTCATTGACTTTGGGAGAAATTTCAAATTTTATGAAAAAATGGTAGATGAGAAGGTGGCAACCAAGTCTTCCATTTTGAATAAAATTTCAATTCCCCTTAAAGATATTGAAGACAATTGTTTCATTAGATACTTCGAATAAAATCCAAAGCTCTTTGAGGGGAAAGAATTTTGAAAAAAAATATCCCGAGTAGAATTTTAGAAATTACGGAAAGTTTTTGATTGGGCAAAAATCTTTAAGTTATTGACTTTAGAGAGAATTTTGATTTTATGGAAAAGTGTTAGACAAGGAGGTGATGACCGAATCTTTCACTTTGAAATAAAATTTTGAATTTCTTTAGAAGACATTTGACTAGAAGATAATTGTTTGATTGATTTCTTGGAATAAAATTCGAAATTCTTTGGAAAATTCTAAAATAACATTTGAGTAGACTTCAAAAATTATGAAGAGTGTTGACAATTTACTGAAAATCTTTGTGCTACTAATTTTGGAGGAAACCTAATTTTATTGGAAAAATGGTGGGTAAGGAAGTAGTAACAAAGCCAGTCATTTTGAATAAAATTATGCTTCCTCTAACAGATATTTAGTTGAGGGGTGATTATTTGATTAAGTACTTGGAATAAAATCTGAACTACTCAAAAAGTTTCAAAAAAAAAAAAAGAAAAAAAAAAGAGAGAATGAGAAAAGAGCTTTACTTTGAAAAATGATTTTGAATAAAAAAAAAAATTGGAAATTATAATTTGATCATATGTTTTTAAAATGAAAGTGGGGCATTCTTCATTGGTAAGCAATAAATAATGGAAATACAATTATTTGATTGATCACTTTAGTAAAATTCTGAAAATTTCTCAAACTTTCTTGATTTGGAAACCATAACCTAATTGATGATGATGATGATTTTGAGGATCCATGGTAAGTCTTGATCAGAATTTGACTTGGTGCATTCACCTATTCTCAAGTTTGTTGTAACCATCGATCTTAGAAAGGAAGTTTCCTAATCTAAGTGGGCCACACTCAGTCGGTTGTCTCCTATTCAAGATCTGGTTGACAGAAAGCCCATGTGAGTCTCACTCATGCCCCCAGAAAAGAAGATCTGCAAGCCCAAGCCTATAGCAATTCTGGTTTAGACACAAACCATTTGATATTTTGGATCCGGGTTTTGTTGCCTTGTATAGCCATTTATGTCTTATTTTACTTATACCTCTCTAAGTTTGGCTTTTGGGTTGTGTTGGTTGCGTTCAGAATAGGTTGGTACCTTGTTTTTCAAAAACCTTGTTGCCTAGAATTTTGGTTCAACGCTCGAGCATCACTTCTCACACTCAAGCGGTCTTTGTAATCTCTCAGTACTTTTGCAAGTCTGCAAAACTACTGGGAGTTGGTATTCTTCGCTCGAGCGAAGCTTCTTGCGCTTGAGCGGCCCTTATTGAGCTTGAGCGTTGGTCTTCTGTCTGTAAAAATACTGGGAGTTTGTACTCCACACTGAGCGACAACTTCTTGCGCTCGAGCAGTCATATATTTTCTGTTATACGCTCGAGCGTCACTTCTTGCGCTCGATGGAGTATATCAGTCCGTAAAAGTCACTTTTTACATCACTTTTTCATTTCTCTCTCTCTCTCTAAACATTTCAAAACCCTAGATCTAGACTCTCTCTCTCTCTCTAAAACTTGCATTCTCTCTACAAATACACCTATATCTATTGATTTCTCCACCCTACTCCCTTTGTTAATAAGGTAGAGCTCACCTAGAGCTTCGTTTTCATTTGAATAGTGTTGGATTTTGGCTTCATCCGAGTTTCATTCATGTTTATCTCATCTTCTAGCTTTTAGGTAGGGATCCTCTACACTCTTTTATGATTTTTAACTTAGCTATTTGTTTTAATAAAACAATCTTGTGGTTTTAGAGGATTTTGAACAAACCTAGGGTTTTGGTTCAAAATCAAAAGAGGTTTTCAAACGGATGTATTGAAAATGGTTGTGGGAGTGGAAATGAGGTTGAGTTGTGATAAAATTACTGATTTTAATACTTAGAATGGGTTTTGGAAGAAAAACGGATTTTCTCTAAATGTCCCAAATGTTTATTTGTATAAATAAATGGAATTGATATTGAAATGTGAAATTAGATGGGTATTGATATGGATGGTGGAGTTGGATATGTATTATCACTCACATCTTAAAATTTAGAAAGTTCGTTTGTATTAGAGATTTTATATCTGTTTAGAAATATCTATTTTGGGCTATCGGTGGAGGATAGCTATGATTGTTGTAGAAATTGCATGAAGATTAGGTGAATTGAAACTAATTTTTCATCCATTTGCAATGAGCATTATCACACCTTGATACATTGTACATGTGTAATGTTTTTGAGAAAAATTGGTGAGTATGGGAAGGGGATGTATTCCATTGAATTAAGTTGGCCTGTGTGTCCAGGGTGAAAGTCTCGAAAACAGCATGTATACATGGGTTCCGATTCCCACGGACGAAAAATTCGTGAAATGGTGGAAATAGTGCTTGTATAGCCTACGTTTACATAGGTGTCGGTTACAATTTCCCGCGAACGAAATATCTATGAAAGGTTGTACTTTGAGATTCCTAGAGTTATGATTCATGGCCCTATTTTCTAATATAAAGGAGATGAATGATGAATTGTGATATAAACCAGACTTTGCATGGTTTTGGAGAGAGAAATGAGACATTTTGGTCATGAGCATTGCATATGCATTTTACCCTTATATCTTTGTTAAGATTCATATATTGTGTTGGATTATTTCTACTGGGCTTTGGCTCACCCCATATGGGAAAACCATTTTCAGGTATTGGTGATATGCCTCCATCAAGGACTTAGCTTGGAAGGATTAGAGCAAGAGCTTCATTTTGTTTACTTGTTATAATTATTTTGTACAAGCCTAGGGCTTTATCATATTAGATTTAAATCCATTTTGATGTAACCAAGTACAGTCTTAGAAAGTTGTAGCCTTCAGGTCATTTTAATTATATGTTTAACTTCTATTTCATATCTTTGTTGTTGGCACATGCTATAAATTTAGGGTTAGGACTTACGAATATATATTCGCATGTGTCACCCTTTTGTACAACTAAGTCTTATGTAATGGAAGGATATTATACTATGATTCATATTCGTATTTATTGATCATCTTGGATGGTTTATTGTTTTTTTTTTTCTTTCTTTTAGGCGTTACAACTTGGTATTAGAGCATACCGGGTTTGAATAGTTTGGGTACGTGGGAAGTGATTATTACCACAATGGGTTTGTCTTACTTGATAGAGACATTTATATCTATAGTACTGTAGACACTCTATTTTTGACCGCCCTTACGACTTGGACGCTACCACTTGCACACCCAATGATGAATGTATATGCTTATTAAGTGCTCGGAGTCCTTAGCAGAATGCCACAGCTTTGAGCCTTCAAACCCTATACACCTCTTGCCCTGTTTTGGACCACAACCATAGTCCTTCAAGCTTGAAAAACCTTGGGATCTACCGGCCACCACCTTTGGCTTCCGGCCACTTGTGTGGCTGTAGACACCCCATTTTTGACCGTCCTCAAGACTTGGACGTCACCGCTTGAACACCTAGTGATCATCCTTGTTTGTGTTTGTCTTGAGTTCCCGGAGGTCTCAGCTACGCGCCTTGCCTCAGGATCTCTCGACTCGACTGTTTTATGTTTGGTTTTGCACCAAACACTTGTGTTTTGCCTTGGAGGGGCAGGGAATGGTTTAAGGGCCATCCCCACACATCACCGGCCATGGCTTAAGGCCACCGGCTGTGTTTTGTTGCCACCAGCCAAATGTTTGGCCGGCCGGCACTATAGATGGTCGACCGGCCATCTTTTTTGGCCAAATTGCATTTTTGGACGGCCGACCATTGTGCATCTGCTTTTGCAGATATTTTATGCTAGCTGGCATAAACTTTGTTCCCCTCTATACACGTGTATGGAGGGATCTCCCTCTTGGCTAGCTTGTCTTGTAAGCTTGCAAGATTGAACCTTCTATAAGAGGAGGCCTCTTCTACCTCTTTTAGGTTGGACAAAAAAATACAGAGGGAGCTCTGGATTAGGGTTAGGGTTTGTGTATCACCTATCTCTATATCTCTCTCTCTTTTTGCCTTTGTGTGTGTATAAGTGTATTTGTGTCTTACTTTTGGGCACAAACACATAGTATTACACCTTCTCTTGGTTGCTGAGGGGCCAGAGGGTTGTTCTTGGTGTTCTTGGGTGGTTTTGAACTTAAAGAACCAGCTGGAGTATTGTTTGTGAAGGAGGTCTACAAGGGCAACAACTTTACCTTTAAATCTCCCTTTTTTGCATAGCTTTTTTGCCTATCTTGCAACTGTTTTTGAGCTTAGCATATAACAATAAAAGTTCTATTTTTGAGTCCTTTAAATAGTTGGTCAAGGGTGTTTTGAGCCTTGAGGTTGTTTGACCCCTCTTAGGGCTTATTTGACCCTTTTTTTTTTGTGCCATTTTGGTGCGCTCCGGGACCATTGTGTTTGGGCCTCCTCACCACTGAAATCTTGAGGGATTTCAGTGATGTGGATGGTGCCTTGAGGTCCTAAGAAGGAGAGGGCCACCCCCTCTCCTTGTTGTCCTTGAAAAGGGCCATTTTTGCCTCTTGAGGGAGCATCTAGTTTAGGTTCATGTTGATCATGCCTTAACTAATTTTTGTGCTTATATTGCCATGATATAACATTGTGTTAAGTTGGTTTGGGTACACCATGCTTGTTTAGCGTACATGCCTTGTAATGCCATGTTTTGGCCTTAACATGCTTTAGGTTTTGATCCTTGTTCTAGTATGATTTTGGCCAAGCTTTGTGAAGCTTTTGTGCTTATTTTAACATGCTTAAGTTCTGTTCTTGGTTGTTTTGGTCGACCATAGCATGCTTAGTATAGCCACCTCGCATTTTGGCTTGTTAGCCTTAGGTGTGTGAGTGTGTAGCATGCATTACTTGCACTATTTCAGTGGTTTGGAACCACTTACCATACTATTTCAGTCCTTATAACATGCTCGCATATTTGCATTTGATACTCCTTTGTTGCTTTAAAAGGTTGTTGCCTCATGCTCCATGAATGTGCTCCTTTGTATGCTTGCATGTTTAAGCCACTTAGATGCCATCTAGGTGTTCCCTTAGCATTGTCTAAGTCTGCCTTGAACCTGTTTTAAGTCCTCTTGACCTTGTGAGGCTAGGTTGACTTAGCCATGGTTTAAGTCTCCTTGACTTGCCTCAAGTACTTGGACCAATTGCATGCCATGTTTGTCTTGTTTAAATTGGTTTAGCACCATTATTAACATGATTTCCAAAGTTTACATTGCATGCTAATTGTTCATGCTTAAGCTCTCTTAAGTGTGCTTAAAGATTGCTTGTTTGATGTTTAAGTGTTGGCCTATCAACATGTACATGTTTGTGTGTGTGTAGGCCCTCATTTCCATAGCATTGGCCACTATTTTAGGCTTGTTTAAGGGCTGCCTAAATTAGTTTAAGTCCACCCCTTTGCATGTTGTTGCATGCTCACCTTTGTGTTGTTGCATACTAGTGTGTTGTTACATGATTGAATGAAGTCACATGCTTGCTTGCATGCTTGAACATCCATATTGTGTCTTGCATACTTGTAGGTTGCATTGCTTCATGCCTTACATGCTTCTTTACTTAGGTTGTGTGCCTAACCTACATTACACATTGCATTGCCATTTTGCATACTAGCCTCCATACCTAGGATGCATTGCATTGGCATGCATGCTTCACCTCTTGAGTTGATTGTGATGGAGGTTGAGCCCCCTTTGCTTGATTATGTGCATTGCATTCCATATCAAAATGCATACTTGGTTCCTTGGGCCATCATGCATGGAAATGCGCGATTGGTGGTCCGAGAATCAAGAATCGTATCCCTTTGAGTCATGAATATGATAAGGGGTGTGTTTGGTGCATACATTGCTTGAAATGCATTGTCATGCTATGTGTTTGCCCTCTGCTGCTGTCAAAAACAGATTCTGCAGGAAGATTTGGCCGGCCGGACATCTGAAGTGCCGACCGGCCATCCATAAGAGGCCGATGGATTAATTTGTGGCCGGTGACCATTCTCCATGGCCGGTGACCAATTCCCTTAGTCGGTGGTGTTCCACAGCATTCAGGGAAGCAACCCTGAGATTTGTGCAGTCTTCAGAGAAGGATAATAGTCAAAGCAGAGGCAACTTGTGCATGGCAATGGCTTTCCGAGCAGTGCCGAGCACGCATTGCATTGGGCCCTCTTCCCAAGGCTGTTTACTGCTTTTATTAGATTAGTTAATTTGTTAATTAATTAATTGGTCTGTAATATTTAATTAGCTTGTAGGTTAATTAATTTGTATTATTCTTTCAGTCCCTCCGAGCGAGGGTAAATTTGTAATAAGTGTGGGTGCGTGTGTGCATGTCTTCCAACCCCCCACTTCTTTCTCCCTTTTACTTACCTACTTTTGATGGTTAGTGTTAGGACATGTTTACTTTAGCATACCTTATGCTATGCATGCATGCATCATTCATTAGTCTTGCATACACCAGGCTCGGTGCATCATGCTAACTGCATAAACTATTTCAAATCTAACTTGAATACATGCTATCTGTGCATTTTCACATGTCATCCTTAGATTAGCCAAGCCTATTCTAGATTGCATTCTGTATGCGCTGCATTAGCCACTTAACATGGACTTGGATCATGCATTGATTGCTAACATGTTCTTGTCTTGGCTCGGAGTACATTGTAAGTATTTTTCTACTTTAGCATCTCGCATGAGTGTGAATGTCAACATGACAACATGCTTACCATGTGGCTAGATGCTTATGTGATATAAACTGCTTGAATGCCTATGGGTGAAGGTCGGATTGTTTGAGTTGGAACAACTCGTTGAAATCCGTGCTTTAGCCTACTTGCGAGTAGTAAATTTCAAACTGTTTTTCAAACAAACGGATATGCAATGCTTCATTCCAAATTAGGCGATCTAGTCTTTATTTTTGTGTTGTGTGCATCACATAGTAATTCTAGCTAATTAACTGAAATAAGAACACATAATGTTTTCAAAATCGGATATCATGGTTAGTAGAGGCCGATCTTCGGATCGGGCGAGAGAGGTGCTCATAGCTGACCTTCCCCAATCGTACCCGAGTTCCCGAGCCGAGGCAACTTTGGTGATGACGGACACGTGGCCTTTGGCACCGAGTCAGGGTTTCCTAAATTTCCCAAAATAAAATATTTAGGTGGCGACTCTGTATCTGGCAAAGCAGTCCATGTTTGGCACTTCTTTTCTAAAAATCTGTTTTTCTCAAAACGATTTGCCGGATTTGGACTCTTTGGTTTTAGATTAAGAACCATGACAAAATCGAGTCTGAACTGTAGCACGAAGGCCCCACGCAGGCGCGTCTACAGTGGCCTGTTGGCCACAATTGTGTTTTGCAGATATTTTCTACCAGCTATACCAACTGTTGTCACTGATGCATGCACTTGATTACACGTGTATGTATTGATGTTTTTGAGGGAGCCTCATTGTTTTCTATATATAGCGGACCTTCCCTCTTGCTTTCAAGGTTAGAAAATTTTGGAGCAAATTATTTTCTCTCTCTCTCTCTCTCTCTCTCTCTCTTGCTAGTTATTGAACCTTTACCTATACACTCTAAACCAAACCTTGCCATCTTTGAGCTGAGGAACTTTTGAGCCTACTTTGAGCTCTTGAGGGTGTGTATGTGTTGAATTGTTGCTTAGAAGTGTTCTCCTCTTCAAGAGGTATAAAGCTTGATTTGTTTCCTTGCTTTATTTGTTATTTTCCTACTGTTTTTTCTACTATTTTTGGACTGTATAAACTCTGCAATTTTGGGTTGAAACTTATGGTTTAAAGCCTTAAAGGGTGGAGGGGTGGTTCACCTTTCTTTTCACCTTGCTTTTCTGGCCTTTACCCTTATGTTTCCCATATTTACATTATCTTTTTTTAAGCTTCTAAACACTGATTTTTAGAGTTTTTTCAGTCGCTAAAATGTTGTTTTGAAGTCTAAAAATGGAGGGGGTAGCCTCCCCTCCTTGTGTGTTGTTTAGTAGCTTACATAGCTCCATGTTTTAGCTTATTGTTCTAGCTATTTTTGTCTTAATTCTAGTATGTTTTAGGACTGATTTAGCACTGTTTTAGGACTATTTTTAGCTATTCATTGCATTTGAGCTTTATATTACATGCTTGTAGTGTAATTGTCCTCAAAGGTTTGGTGTTTTAGGCTTTAGCCACCAACCTATTTGAGTTGATAGCATTTGTTTATGGCTTTCCATATTTGTTTTCACCCCTAATCACTTTTGCAACCTCCCCCCTTTCTTAGCTTTTGCTTTGCTTTGAAAGTTGGTTCAAACTAGTTGCTTGTTTAAAGCATGAGATTGAGGTCTTGTGCTTAATGGTTTAATCCCTTTGGGGGTTCATTACCAACGGCATGACACTTCTCTCATGTCTAAAACAAATCTTGGTTTGATGCTTCTTTCCATTAGAGGACTTACAGCTCACCTTTGGACTTAATTTACTAAGGAATGGTTGGTAATTACAATGGAGCAATGAAACGAGGACTAAAAATGATGCAAGATAATAATCTGGTTTGGGCTCAATCGGACATTAATTAAACCTTTGAGTCTTGAATCGTTTCATACTTGTTAGTGATGTAAACGGTTCAAGAGTCAATGTCAACCACTTCACTTGATCAATTCCTGATCAGGAGGAGGTTTGAGAGTCTTTATTTGTTGCATTTATTGAACTTGCACACTTTGGTTCATAGGCCATCATGCAATGAAATTGCATCGATTGATGGTTTGTGAATCAAGTTTACCACTCCTTTGAGCTGTTTGATGATAAGGAGTGGTAAGTTGTGCAAACAAACCTTGAGAATACCCTGCTCTTGCTCTGTTTGCTCTCTGTTGCAGCAGGAAGAACCAAGCATCAGTGGCCGGCAGACCATCTTTTGTGGACGACAGACCATCGTTTGTGGCCGGCAAGCCAACACTTCTAGCTTGCCAGCCACTTTTGAAAAACCTAGCAGTGGCTTTTTTGAAATGAAACAGAGTTGGTTTTGAGGTGAAAAACAGTGCAAGTATTCTAATTGTGCAATAGAGGCTTCCTGGCAGTAGAGCAGTGGCTTTTTTTTTTTGTGGAAATATGCGCGCATGCATGAGCACTCCTCGCTTCCTGAGGCTGTTTAATCTAATTACTTAGCTTAGATATTTGTTGTAATTAATTAGTTATACCTAGTTAATTTTGTAAAGTGTTGTAAATAATTAGTTAGCTAGGCTAGTTCTTTAATTTTGTCTTGTAAAAATTAGTTAATTAGCTAGAATAGTTAATTAGTTATGATGTTGTAATAACTAGCTAGCATAGTTAGTTAATTCGTTTTGTAATAGCTAGTTAATTAGCTTAGCTCATCAGTTCATTCGGACACTCTTGCGTGAGGGTGCAAATGTTGTAATAATGTGTATGTCTTCCAACCCCAAGTCTTTCTTCTTTTTATTTAACTACTTATGTTGGTTAGTTTAGGGCATCATGTTTTGTTTAGCATACTTCATGATTTGCATCCACTTATTTTGCATTCACCGAGGCTCTGTATATCATTCTAACTTACATTGTCGTTTAAATACTTCTTTAAAAAAGGTGCTTAGACCGCATGCTATTAAATTGATTAATATGCCATGTTATGTAGCCGAGCCTAGTAAATTTCATATCGCATGCATTGCATTTGTCATATTGCATTAGTTAGAAAAATGATTTTTTTTCTAACTCTTTCATCTTTTTGGCTTGGAGTACTAGGTGAGCATTTTCGCTTTAGCATAATCGCATGAGTGTGTTAATGTTACCATGTTTAGCATGCTTGACATGAAGCTAAGTGCTTAAGTGCTATATCTATTTCAATGCCTGTGAGTGAAGGCCAATTACTTGAATTGGAATACTTTGAATAATGTTCATATGCGATCACTTTTTCAACTGGTAGATATTCGAAACAATTTTCCAAATAAACATGAATCAAATATTCCAATTTTTGCAAGTTAGTCTATACTTGTGTGTGTGCACATCACATAGTAATGTTAGCCTAATAACCGGAACAAGAACATATAATATAAATAAGATTCACATCATGATTAGTAGAGACAGATCTTTGATCGAGCGAGCGGGGTTGCTCAATTCATGACCTTCCTTTCTCGTACCTAAGTTCCTGAGCTGAGACAATCTTGGTGATGACAAACACGTGGCCTTTAGCACGAGTCATGGGTTTCCTAAATTTCCTAAAAATATTTAGGTAGTGACTCTGTATCTAGCAAAACAGTTCATTTTTAGCAATTTGATTCAAAATCGATTTTCCAAATGATTTTCTAGATATGGACTCTTTGGTGTTTATCTACTTCACATTCCACTTGTGAGATCAGATTCAGAACCGCGGGAGTCCGATATTGTAGGACTTATTCGTCTTCTAAAAGGGGGCACGAAAAGGCGAGCTATAGTTTCTGGCGACTCTGCTGTTTTAGAGAACTTGACTTGAACTTCATGATGTGAAATTTCATCTACACATATATGTTTCTTTGCATTACATTTTGCATTGGTGCGCTTAAGTCACTGTGTTTTCCATCTGCTATTCCTGGACGGTTTGCCGGAGGCTTGCCTAAAAACTCACCAAAAGGCTGACCGGTCGTGGGCTCTACTATGATGGGAGCACAACCCTTGGATCTAGACTATTTCTCGGTGTTAGGTGTGAGAGGTATATTAGGTAATCTTGCTGAGGTACCCTTTTTGACCATTCAACCTAGCTGCATATCGAAAAGCCATAAAAACTATTCCAAACTAGGACAGGATGCTCACCCAAATTGCAGGATTGCGTGAAAATCGCTTTTGTTTGAATAATGAACCCTAGTTTCTAACAAAACTATGACAAGGTAATCCTACCCCCTCATAGGGGTGTTTTGGCTCTCACTTAACTGGTATGTGCTTTACAGTGAAACTGTACAGGAACGTGAATAGCAGTTGCAAGTTTGGTATTTGTTTTGGGGGCGGAATTCAGTGTGGAGTGCAGTCCTACAGCTTTGATCATGTCTATGTTGATAGCATCTTACCTGAGGTGCTGTGCAGTTTCTGATTACCATTTTCTTTTGCTTTATTTCTTTTTGCTAGGTAGTTTACCACCATAGCTTCAGAAAGTTTGGATATCCCCCAAGTACTCTGGACTCGAGTCAGAAGGCTTTGTAAAGTCTGGGATCTTGTTCAGGGACAGCTCGTGTTTACCTCACTCCCACCGGCTACAAGACGGAGAAGAATCAGGCAGAGCTCACCAGTTCAGTTTTTATAGTAGTCACCCTCAATTCACCTGTGTCTAGTCAGGTTCAGGGACAATCTTCTACTTCTAGTCCAGCACGGGATCACTCACCTATTCCGATGACACAATACCCCCAGCCAGTATGGAAAAATTGATACACCATCTGTAGTAGATAGCTGAAACCCTACAGCAAGATGATGCCTGCTAGGCCCAGGTCATGGCCCGTCAGGCTGAGGTAATAAACAGGCTACAACAACAGCAACCACAGTCGGGTGTGGCCTTTGCATCCCATGCACCTCCCATGGGTATCCCAGCCCCCGAAGCCACTGCTCATACTGCCAATGTCCAAGAAAACCAGGGCAACCAGCAGAGCCAATTCCAGTACAAGCCTCCAAAGCACCTGTTTACCAGACTGAGATTCCGTTTGAGTTCGAGGTTGACCCAACTGCACTCAAGGTCAATAAACTAGAAAAATTGTTCAAGAAAGCACAAGGTGTTAACTCTATCCCGTATATAGAGGACGGGTATACCGATTCTGCAGTGACATTGCCAGATCGGTTTAAAATGTCGCACATCGATTAATTTGACGGCTCCGGAGATCCAATGGTTCACCTTCAGCTTTTTTCGGACATCTTGCGACCGATAGGCCTGACTAGACTATAGAAACTGTCTCTCTTTGGTCGTACCATGTTTGGTATAGTGGCATTGCACAGTATTCATACAATACACAAATCGAGGTCACAACTCGTGATCTCGAAAAAACACGCCAGGAGTCGAAGGAGGGCTTCTCTGAATTTGTGACAAGGTGGAGAGCTAAAGCCTCGATGATGAATACGAGGCCTTCTGAGAAGGATCAGATTAGGATGGTCATCTATCCTACCTCTGTTTACATTTACAGAACTCCATGAAATGGGGGTACAAATTGAAGACGCCATGAAACAAGGGCTGATCACAGATGAGAATGAGCTAGCAAAAAGGCCGTTTGTCCACAATTTCAATGATGCCAGTGGTAGCACAGTTGCGAGGCCATCAGATGTAAGCGTTGTCACCATAACCAAAACTGTTGACTCTTTTGCCAACACAAGCTCACAAACACTGTCCAACCCTATCTGATCCCAGAGGACTTTCAACCAGTTATACATGACCTTGTCTCAAGCCATGAAGGTGCTAGTCAAAAAAGGGCACCTCAAACCATTAGAACCCTGCCCATTGCCTGATCCTCTTCTACCAAAACGCAACCCCACAAAATACTGTGCGTTTCACTAACATCATGGTCATGATACCGACCAGTGCTTTCGATTATGTCATAAGATTTAGGATCTCATTGACAGCAAGGTGTAGACACTCCATTTTTGACCGTCCTCAAGACTTGGACGTCACCATTGGAACACTTGGTGATTACCCTTGTTTGTGTTCGTCTTGAGTTCCCGGAGGTCTCGGTTGCGCGCCTTGCCTCAGGATCTCTTGACTCGACCATGTTGTGTCTGGTTTTGCACCAAACACTTGTGTTTTGCCTTGGAGGGGCAGGGAATGCCTTGTGAGGCATCCCCACACATCACCGGCCATGTCTTGAGGCCACCGGCCAGTGATTTTATGCCATCGGCAATATATATTGCCGATCGGCACTCTTTGTTGCCGGTCGGCCATTTATTTTGCCAAAATGGCAATTTTGAATGGCCAATCGCTGTTCATCTACTTTTAGTAGATATTTTGTGCCAGCTGTGATAGCTGGCACCCACTCTATTCCCCTCCATACACGTGTATGGAGGGATTTCCCTCTTGGATGGCTTGTTTTGGAAGCCTTACAAGAGGGACTTGCCTATAAGAAGAGGGCTCCTCTCTTGGCATTAGGGTTACAAAAATTTCAAAGGGAGCTTTGGATTAGGGTTAGGGTTGATACATATTTCCTATCTCTATATCTCTCTCTTGTGTGTGTCTAGTGTGCGTTTGTCCATACTATTGCACACAAACACATAGTGTTACACCTTCTCTTGGTTGTTGAGGGACCAGAGGATTGTTCTTGGTGTTCTTGACTGGATTTGAGCTCAAGGAGGCAACAAGATCATCATTTGTGAAGGAGGACTTCAAGAGTAAGAAACTAGCCCCTTTTTACCCCATTTTTGCACACTACTTTTACCTATCTTGCAACTGTTTTTTGGCTTTGCATATAATATATAAAAGTTCTATTTTTAAGGCCTCTAAATAGTTTGTTAAGAGTGTTTTAAGCTTCAGGGTTGTTTGACCCCTCTTAAGCCTTGTTTGGCCCTTGTTTTGTGCTATTTTGTGTGAGCTCTGGGACTTTGGTGTTTGGGCCTCCTCACCACTAAAATCTTGAGGGATTTCAGTGGTAAGGATGGTGCCATGAGGTCCCAAGAAGAAGAGGGCCACCCCCTCTCCTTGTTGTCCTTGAAAAGGACCATTTTTGCCTCTTGAGGGAGCACCTAGCTTAGGCTCTTGTTAACCATGCCTTAGCTGTTATTTATGCTTATTTTGCCATGAAATAGCATTGTTTTAAGTTAGTTTTGGTACACCATGCTTGCTTAGCATACATGCCTTGTAATGCCATTTTGTTGCCTTAACATGCCTTAGGTTGTAAACCATTATTCTAGCATGTTTTAGGCTTGGCTTTGTGAAGCTTTCATGTTTATTTTGCCATGATTAAGGTCTGTCCTTAGTTGTTTGGGTCGACTATGGCATGCATTGTATAGCCCCTTTGCATTTTGGCTTGTTGGCCTTAAGGGTGTGAGTGTATAACATGCATTATTTGCTTTGATTTAGTGGGTTGGGACCATTTTTCATGTCATTTCAGTCTACTTAGTATGCTTGTATGCTTGCATTTCATGGTCCCTTTGATGTGTCAAAGGCTTGTGTTGCATGCTCCATGTTTTGGTCATTGTGTATGCTTTTGAATTCAAGTCATTTAGATGCCATCTAAGTAATCTTTTGGGCTTTGTTTTATGTGCTAAAACTCTGTTTTGGGTCATTGAATTCATGCCATGTTTGGTCTTGTTAAGTGTGGTTCAATACCCCTTTAGCTTGCTTTGAATCTTGGACTTAGCTTGCATACCTTGATTGCATTGTTTGGGTTGGTTTGGCACCATGTTCTTGCATGATTTTCAAAGCTTAATTTACATGCTAATCGTCCATGTTATGCCTCTTTCGAGTGTGCTTGAGAGTTACCCTTTTGTGCTTAAGTATTAGCCCTTTAACATGTGCATGTGTGTGCGTGTGTTGGCCTCCATGTTTGAGCACTTTGGCCACTGATTTAGGCTTATTTGAGAATTGCCTAATCATGT
This sequence comes from Camellia sinensis, assembly GCF_055761805.1. Taxonomy (NCBI): domain Eukaryota; kingdom Viridiplantae; phylum Streptophyta; class Magnoliopsida; order Ericales; family Theaceae; genus Camellia; species Camellia sinensis. The sequence goes on from NC_138968.1 coordinate 56,296,281, forward strand.
TTAAGTCCATCTCTTTGCTTGTTTGCATGCTCACCTCGCATGGTTGCTTGCATACTTGCATGTACACATTGCATTGCCATGTTGCATCCTTAGCTCGCATGCCTAGGTTGCATTGCATTGTGCATGCATTGCCTCACCTCTTGAAGTGAGTCATGATAGAGGTAGAAGCCCCTTGGTTTGACTATATGCATTGCATTACATTTGAAATGAAAAATGCACAACTTGGTTTCTTGGGCTATCACGTATTGAAATGCGCGCTTGATAGTCCGAGAACCAAGGACCATGTCCCTTTGAGTCATAAACATGATAAGGGATATGGTCGGTGCATACATTGCTTGAAATGCATTCCCATGCTGTGCCTTGCCCTCTGCTGCTGTCAATTGCAGGTTCTGCAGACATTCTTGGCCGACCGGCAGTGTTCAATGCCGACCGACCATAAATCCGTGGCCGATAGCTTCATCAACAGCCGATGATCACATCTTACTGCCGGTGGCCATTCTCCTCAGCCGGTGGTGTCTCCCAATGTCCAGGGAAGCAATTCTGAGACTTTGGAAGTTTTCAGAGGGGCAGAGCAGGGAAAGCAGAGGCAGCCTACGCATGGCAGTGGACTTCCGAGCAAGACCCGAGCACGCGTGCATTGAGCTCTCTTCCCGAGGCCCTTTTTCTTGCTTTCTTAGATTAGTTGATTTGCTTAATTAATTTAGTTGGTCTGTAATAATTAATTAGCTAGGATAGTTAATTCATTATTCGAATTGTATTATTCTTTCGGTCCCTCCGAGCGAGGGCAAATCTGTAATAAGTGTGGATGAGTGTGTGCATGTTTTCCAATCCCCACTTCTTTCTCCCTTTTACTTACCTGCTTTTGATGGTTAGTATTAGGACATGTTTAATTTAGCATACCTTATGCTATGTATGCGTGCATCCACACATTTGTCTTGCATGCACCGGGCTCGGCGCATCATGCTAACTGTAGTAGTATTTCAAATCTAACTTGAATACATGCTACTTGTGCATTTTCACATGTCATTCATAGACTAGCCGAGCCTACTCTAGTGACATTTCGTATGCGTTGCATTAGACATTTAAACATGGACTTGGATCATGCATTGATTGCTAACGAGTTCTTTGTTTTGGCACAAAGTACGATGTAAGTATTTATGCTTTAGCATCCTTGCATGCGTGTGAGTGTTGCCATGATAACATGATTACCATGAGGCTAGCTGCTTATGTGATATAACTGCTTGAATGCCTGTGGGTGAAGGTTGGATTGTCTGAGTTGGAATAGCTCATTGAAATCCGTGTTTTAGCCTACTTGCGAGTAGCAAATTCCAAAACATTTTTCCAAAACAAACGGATATGCAATGCTTATTCCCAAATTAGGCAATCTAGTCTATACTTTTGAGTTGTGCACATAACATAGTAATTCTAGGCTAATAACGGGATAAGAACACATAACGTTTTCAAAAACGGATATCACGGTTAGTAGAGGCCAATCTTCGGATCGGGCGAAAGGGGGTGCTCATAGCTGACCTTCCCCAATCGTACCCTAGCTCCTGAGCCGAGGCAACTTTGGTGATGACGGACACGTGGCCTTTGGCACCGAGTCAGGGTTTCCTAAATTCCCCCTTAAAAAATATTTAGGTGGCGACTCTGTATCTGGCAAAGCAGTCCATGTTTGGCACTTCTTTTCAAAAATCTGTTTCTCAAAACGATTTGCCGGATTTGGACTCTTTGGTTCAGATTAAGAACCATGACAATTTGAGAGTCCTGAACTGTAGTGAACCCAATATGAACAGAACGGGACTCGTCCTCCCGGGGCGTTTGGGGACGTCTACACAAGGTAATCGCCCCACCTCAAAAACCCAACGTGACCATAAATCTACTCCCAGCCCATAATCAAGTTCCCGCACCTCGAAATCTCAACCTGATCCATACATTGGCCACTCCTTACGACCCCAGCGTATATATTACCCCCTCCCACCTATAAAAATTGGCATTGTTCATTTCAGAAGGTGCATATCTTTGCATGATGGACACGTCCAACCTCCAACCCAAGCCTATGGTGATGCTTACAGTGGAAGGGGAGTCGACCTTGGAAGAAGGAACTAGTCCGTTGCCGGAGTGTTCTGTAGACTTACCTAATGGGATATATGATCCAAGCTGCTACATTGTGCCAGCTGGTCAAACCAAGCCTAAATTGTTGCTGCCAACCTTGGTAGACATCAACGTGGTCAGGGAAGATGGCCCTAGCCAGAGGTTAGATGATCTAGCAGAACTCGAGGAGGACTTGGATAACCTGTAGTTCTTTGACAAGCAGGATCAGGGAGATGAACAAATTGGCTGGTTCGACTTGAACGGATCAATTGATAACTCCGGATGGCTGAGTGATAAGCCAGACAAAGAGGAAGGAACTGGAATAAAACCAAAAGGAAAGGAAGCAGCAGTCACTGTAGTAGCCAGAAGAGCTAATGAGAAAAGAAAGCTACCGGAGAGCTCTAGTGTGGAAAACCCAGCCCAAGAAGTGGGCATTGTGAGCACTGTGGATACAAAACAGGAAGTTGTACTAAGGCAGTTTGAACTAGAAAGGGTTAAAGACAACCAGGAAACTGTAATGGCACAACACCCTATAAGGGGCACCTATGATGTGAAAGTGATACAAGCAGAGCTGGATAACTATTTATCGGCCGCTGAGGGTGAATGGTGGGCCAATGATGATCTGCATCTGGCCCACACCGATGAAGACTAGGGCAAGTGTCTTCCGAACAACACGTGGTATGCAGAAGAAACTAATTATCTGAGAAAAAGTGGGTGGTATTTTAAACCGCCTCACCTAGATCAGGCAGAGGCATCTAGAAAAGACAGAGAGGTCGAGAAACAGAAAGAGAAATAGTTGGAAGAAGAGGTAGTGTTGAAACAGCTTAATAAAATCCAAGTTGACATCTCCATCTGGGGTCTTCTCATGGCCTCCCAGGTACACCGACAGGTAGTATTGTCGGCAATGGACAAGGCTAAATTATCCATTGACACCACGCCCGAGCAGTTGGTAGGATTGGTCTTCCCAAGTTGTGCCAGACCAACTCTGACCTTCTGTGACAAAGAACTATCGTCGGAAGGCTTGATCCACAATAAACCATTGTACATATCTGTGGAGTGCACGGATAAATGGGTACCGGTGGTGTTGGTAGATACCAGTTCGGCCATCAATGTCTGTCCTTCTCGCACCGCCTATGCAATTGGCCTTAAACCAGCAGACTTTGTTCCCACAGCCCAAGCAATTCGAGCATGTGATAACATTAGCAAAGAGGTCATGGACACAGTGCAAGTCAGAGTTCAGGTGGGCCCATATGAACAAGAGATTGAGTTCCATGTTTTGGATGTGCCGGCTACCTTCAATTTGTTACTAGGGAGGCTCTAGTTGCATCATGTAAAGGTTGTCTCCTCCACTCTCCATCAGATGTTGAAGTATTCTCATGGGGGAGGAATGGCGATTGTTTTTAGGAATTCATCCATCCATCTGCCACCAGAAGTAACTACGTGAGTGCTGGAGGTCACCTATGGCAAGGAGGATGTATTCCTCTCGGGATTCACACTAGCTGAAGCCCAAGTAGTGCAAACCATTCTTGCTACAAATGAGGGCATGTACGTCAGCGCCCAGTTTATCTATTTCATGAACAAACTGCGGCATGTTCCAGGAATGGGACTTAAGAGAAGTGGCCAGAAAGATGTTGATGCACTAACAGATGTGCCGCACAATCCACATGCCTTTGGTTTGGGCTATATACCCACCAAAGAGGACTGGATTAGAAAGAGGGAAGAAAAGAAAGGCAGAGCCAAGGTTAAGCAAGTCGGGAAACATTATGAGCTTATCCACAGGCCAATCCGGGGGACACTGAATGGCTGCTTTGTTCAGGAGGAAAAAGATTTCCCTTTTTGCGGTTTTTCTGAGCCTTGGGTAAATTCCTCCAAGCAGCGTGTCCCCGGGTTCGAGATCTTTTTTGACCTGCAACTGCAGAACAGTGATGACGAGGAAAAGGCTGAACCAAGCATCGAAGCTGAACAGAGCATGAAAATTGACTCAAATGGCAGCGAACTTGGAATAGGGGCAACACTGGCTAGTCTCCTGACAGATCCTGCGGCTGACCTAGAGGACTTGGGGGGGATAACTTTACCGTCTCCATGATTGGGGAAGAATCGGGTGTGAACCTAACCAGCGGTATTTTGGATGCATCAGGGGCACCATCTCTTATCTGGCAGCTGGAGAAAGGCTATCTGTCCAGTTTTGAATCGGGTGATGAGCTAGAATCTGATTCCACTAAGTCTGTAGGGTCGGGATCAGATTCAAGTTCTTCTGAGTCTGAGTCTGGTATTTCTGGGGATGGTAACCCGAATACCAAAATCCTGTCTAGGTCTTCATTCAGCTTTTCTTTTGAGTCTGTAACCAAAGATTTGGACCATTTGAATGAAAACTCTGCAGATTCTGTGTACTTTTCTGTGTCGTTGGTTTATTGTATTGACCAAGATTTTCAAAAATTTAATGAAAACAAAGGGGAAGAGATTCCCCTGGCTTTGAAAAACTTGATTAATCGAGAGGAGGAGAGGTTTGCTAAACTCTATGCTGATGAAATCATTGCCATTAATGTGAGTACTGAGAAGGATCCGCACCTGGTTCAGATCGGGTCCACGTTGTCTTCGAAGGAGTACGACCGTTTAATCACTTTGTTAAAAGATTTCAAAGATGTTTTCGCGTGGTCCTACGAAGACATGCCTGGAATTGACCCTCAGATTGTACAGCATCTGATCCCTCTTGACCCCAAGGCCCGACCCGCCAAGCAAAAGCTACGTAGAATCTATCCGGATTAGGCGCTGAAAATCAAGGAAGAGGTCATCAAGCAGATCGAGGTAGGTTTCTTGTTAGTATTTGAGTATCTAACTTGGTTGGCCAACATCGTCCTAGTGCCAAAAAAGGATGGTAGAATCCGGGTGTGTGTAGACTTCCGGGACTTGAATAGAGCCAGTCCGAAGGATGACCTTTCTCTGCCGCACATTGATGAGTTAGTGGACTTCACTGCGAGCCATGCATTACTATCGCTTATGGACAGGTTTTCCGAGTACAATCAGATTCTGATGGCACCCGAAGATAGAGAGAAGACCGCATTCACTACGCCATAGAGGACCTACTGCTATCGAGTTATGCCGTTTGGTTTGAAAAATGCCGGTGCTACCTATCAAAGCGCTACAACCACCATTCTGCATGACATGATCCACAAAGGGGTTGAGGTGTACATGGACAACATGATTGTCAAGTCCAAAGAATGAGAGGGCCACTCCATTGCCTTAGAAAAATTCTTTCAACGGATCAGGGAATACAGATTGAGGTTAAACCCGTAGAAATGCAACTTCAGTGTAACGGCAAGAAAAATGCTGGGCTTTTTGATCACTCAGAAGGGCATTGAAGTAGATCCTTCCAAAATGAAGGCCATCCTAGAAATGCCACCACCGAGGACTAAAAATGAGGTGTGAGGCTTTCTGGGTAAAGTGCAATTCATAAGACGATTTATTTTCAAATTAACCTTAACTTGTGAAATACTATTTAGTCTCCTAAAGAAAGGGAAGAAATTCTGATGGGATGATCGATGTCAATTTGCCTTTGAGCAGGTTAAGCAATACCTTTAGAATTCGCCTGTGTTGTCGCTGCCAGAGCCAGGGAAGCCTTTGATTCTGTACTTGTCAATAATAGACACGATCATAGGATGCATGCTCGCTCAGGAATCTGAAGATAGGGTGGAGAAAGCCATCTACTACTTGAGCAAGAAAACGCTAGAGTACGAGACTCGCTATACCCCGTTGAAGAAAGCTTGCCTAGCCTTGGTATGGGCTACTAGGAAGTTAAGGCACTACTTATTAGCTCACTCTGTAATCATGGTTTCGAGATTAGATCCCATTAAATATCTCTTTGAGAAACCAGCGCTCACGGGTAGGCTGGCTCGTTGGTTGCTCATTCTCTCCAAATTTGATCTCAAGTACATCACCCGCAAGTCGGTCAAGGGAAGAGCTATAGCGAAGTTCCTGGCAGACCACCTGATAGAAGGAGATGAGGCAGTTGAATACTTGTTCCCAAATGAAGCCATTCTGCAAGTTGAGGAGGAAACTTCGATGATGTATTTTGACAGAGCGTCCAATCAATACGGTTATAGGATAGGTATGTTGCTAATAGCACCCGACGATTCCCATATACCTTTAGCCTTCAAACTCCGGTTCATGGTATCCAATAACGAAGCAGAATATGAAGCGTGTATTGCTGGTGTAGAAACCGCCCTAGAACTAGGGGTAATAAGATTGGATGTTATCGGGAACTCAAACTTAGTTGTTTCTTAAGCAAATGGAGACTGGAAAGTCAAAGAAGAGAAGTTGAAGGTTTACCATCAGACTCTGGATGTTCTGATTCCCAGGTTTGAAAAACTGACTTTCACGCATCTACTGAGAGAAAAAAATAGGTTCGCTGATGCTTTAGCAACTCTATCTTCTATGGTAAACATCCCACTTGGAGTCCGGATGCGTCCGATTATCATCGAATAGAAATACACGCCGGCTTATGAAACTATTTCCATGATAGATGAAGTGTAAGACAAAAACCCTTGGTATTACGATATTTGGAACTTCTTGGAAAAGGAGATATATACACTAGTGGCAAATACCAAAGACAAATGGGGAATACAGCGAATAGCCATCCAATTTATCATATGCGGAGGTAAGTTGTATAAAAAAGGTCATCTAGGAATGCATAAGCTGTGTATGGAGGAAAAAGAATCGAAGCGCCTTATGGAGACCATCCACGACAGAGAATGCGGGGCACATATGAATGGTGTGATACTAGCCCGAAAGATTCTCAGGCAAGGTTACTACTGGTCCACCATGAAGGAAGATTGTATTGGTTTTCTGTAGTGATGCCACAAATGTCAAATTCATGCCAATCACATAAATATTCTGCCGTCAAAACTATACAACATGACTTCGCCGTAGCCTTTCTCGGTTTGGGAAATCGACGTTATCGGTGTAGCCACGCCAAAAGGGTCGAATGGGCATGAATATATCTTGGTGGCGATTGATTACTTTACAAAGTGGGTGGAAGGTCAGTCCTATGCAGTGTTGAAGGCATCGCATGTGGCTAAGTTCATCAAAAACAATATCATTTGCCAGTATAGAGTTCCGAACAAGATCATATCAGATAACGGCTCCCACTTCAAGAAAGAGGTGATAGACTTGCTGGACAAATACAATGTGGCTTTTCGTAAGTCATCCACATACAAGCCACAAACTAATGGAGCTGTGGAGGCCGTCAATAAGAATATCATGAACATCTTGCAGAAGATGGTTGAGACCCACAGGGACTGGCCAAATAAATTGCCATTCGCACTCTGGGCCTACAGAACTTCGATCCGAACATCTACAAGAGCAACCCCTTATTCTCTCGTCTACTGGATGGAAGCCGTTATGCTAATTGAAATTGAAGTCCCGTCGTTACGAGTTATGGCTGAGTGTCAGATAGTAGAGGCGAATTAGCAACAGAGCAGATTTGAGGAGTTGATGTTGTTTGATAAGAGAAGGCTGAAGGCATTGTATCATGTGTAGGGCTACCAGCGTAGGATTGCTAGGGCTTTTAACAAGAAGGTTAAGTCCCAGAATCTCAAGGAGGGAGATATGGTGCTGAAAGACAACCGGGCTCCAATCCATGACCCTAGGGGCAAGTTCAGACCCAATTGGACTGGTCCTTACATTATCAAAGCTATCTGGTCGGGTGGAGCAGTTATTCTTATGGACTTAGATGGCCTAGAATTTTCATAGTTGATCAGCATGGACAAGTTGAAGAAATACTATCCTTGAGATGCTCGCTAGGCTGAAAACCCGAAAGGGCGACCTAGGCAAAAGTTAGAAAATGAAAAATTAGAAATAAAGAAAAATTGAGCTCACAAGGTTGAAAACCCTAAAGGGTGACTTCGGCAAAAGTTAGAGCGCAAAAAGAGAGAGTTAATACTCGAGTGAACCTAAACCGAACTACGTAAGGCCTGATTCCCATCTTTGGGATACGTAGGCAACTTTATCCTAAAGTCTGGCTATAATCACTTCCAACTCAATTGTCCTGTCCATGTGTCTAATCAGGTCATCTTTGTCCATTATCTGAGAGCTTGGTTGTGATCTTCATTCTGGGAAGAAGAATGCAAAGTAGTAAAGTATTCAATCAGGGGCAGTTATGATCTTTTGGTTCGGGGTTGTATATCTTGAGGATTGATTCCATGCGTGTCAGGTGGTGATCACTTTCGGAAATGTTTTTGGAAAGTTTTAATAAAAGTTGATTTTTTTCAAAATTTTACCTTTCACAGCTTAAACCATTTTTGGACCAAAAAGAAAATTTTTAGTGCTCACAACTTTAATTCCATTGATTTCAACATAAAGTTCTCCAACTCTCTGATACAAATCAAAGTTGTTTTTACATCATAAAACTTGAAAAGAAAAGTCAAAGCAATAAACTAGGGGCATGGACGAGTCAGGTGTTTATGCATCCTCTACTCGTGCTTGCGGAAGCTTCTGAAGCCAAAGTGGGCCCGGTTTGTGCCTCATCCTCGAGCAAAGCCAAGCACTCGCTAGAAAGGACATAATTGAAACTAGGGACAGGGGCTAGAAGCTCTCTCATCCCCCAAGCAGTGAGATACCTAGCCAAGTGTGAAGCACAAAACAAGAATGAAGCCGAGTATTCTACCCCCTCCTCTAGGCAAGTCTGATCATGCCCAAACTGGCGTCTGAACCGAAATGGAAAGTAGAACACGCAGTGTGTGAGGCCAATCAATTGTATGCCAGGTTGTTGAGACATACTGTAACTCATTTCAGTCAGATGAAACTAGTGGTAGCACCAAGCTATATTAGCTGTAGACCTTATGTACATCCAGTCGCACCACTATCCCTCGTTGGGAAAATCCACTAGTCGTTGGCAGAAGAATTAAGCTTGAGTTAAATACTCGGAGTAAAAGTCCACCACCTTTAGCTTATCCATGAGCCATACTTGGGAAGGGATGAAAAATAAGAGAGATTAAAGAATAGAGAGATGTGCATTAAGAGAAAAATAAAGAAAGGGCTTTGAGAGAAAAATAGAGCATGAGTGCCGAGTGATGTGAGAAACACATATAAGAAATGATGGGAAACAATACTTGAAGAAGTAGTGGACTTTCTGGTGGTCTCTCGCCGATGAAAAGCATCCAAGCCTATCAGGGTCCCCGCCAAGGCCAACTGATGTAGTTTTTACCTTCTTTTAGGCATTGGGCCACTTCGATCAACCATATGCTGGTTCTGCCAAAACTAGGGGAAAGAAGGAAATGCACAAGCATACATAAATAGAGGGAATGTTGCCAAAAACCTCGCTAAAGGAGGTCTCCTCTGTCACTGATGTCGAAAAATTGATGAATCAAGCTGGGTATATCTAGCTCTCCGTCATGGGCCAAAGATCAAGCTTCGTGTAAAGTGAGCCCACACATTCATCCCAAAGCTTGGGCATGGCCAAAACGGGGCTGAGGTATGATTTCCTTATCGCGCCGGGTTTCCATCAATGCCTGAAATTCTTCAAGAGTTGGGCACATTTCTTGTGTTCCGAAGCAAAATACATGCGTAATTAGGTTCCAGCATCGGCCGCGGCATGGAGGAACAGAAAGCAAAATGGAGTATGGCTCAACAGAAAAAAGTGCATTTATGTCAAAACCCTAGAAATTTACCTTTTATGTACCGTCCAAAGTGGCTATCCAATCCGTGAGCTTCTCGGCAAGGAATATCTCTATTTATGGAAAAAAAAACAGTAGCTAAAATGAGGTTTTGGAGAAGAAATCACGAAGGAGGACCTTTTGTAGAAGTTAAGGCTGTGAGTGAAGGCCAACTATCAACAATCTGGTGACCCTCACATTTGTGGCTGGCAACCCATCTTTTGTGGCCGACAACCCCCCTTTCTGGCTTGTCGTCCACTTATGTGCTGGGCAGTGTTGGCAACCTGGTTTTTGTCTTGATCTTTGTATTTTCAGATCTTGTTTTGAGTCTTTTTGGTCTTTGTAAGTATGTATATTTGTGTTTGAGTTGTTTTTGCTTTGCTTATTAAGTTGTATTTTGTTTTTGGTAGTTGGTTGTCTCATTACCCGATTAAGAACATCGTGCCAATACAAGTTTTGATTTTCAAATTCAATTCCATTTTCATGCAAATATGGTGCTCATGATGCAAAAATGATAACACTTTTCATAAATAAATAAAAAAATGTGAGGTTTTTATTCCAATCATGGTTTTTACAAAAAAGGGTGTACAAGTTTTGAGAGCAAAAATAAAACCTATATGAAGCTATACATGTGCTATGCTACCAAACAAAAAGAAACTGAGAAAAAATATTAAAAAATCGGCGCCAGTCATCTCAGGCTTGAAAGGCCCTCTTCGTACTCTTCCTCGGAGAGGACTTGGAGGCACTGTCTCCATCAACATTGCTATCAGAATCAGACTCTGATCTAGAGCCAGTATCATCTCCGCTTCCTGCCTCAGAGCCTGCCTCGGCGTAATCTCTACTTCTAAACCCCGAGCCAGCATCATCATCTCCACTCTCAGATGACTCAGAATGTCGACTCGCTGCCTCCTCGGAGTCGCTAGTCTCAGCATCATCATCGCTCAAAACGAGCTCTAAGGGACTACTCCGGCCTAGGGTACCCCTATTCCTGCCTCGACCACGGCGCATATCTCGACCACAAGCTGGGGCCTGCCTTTCTCTCCTCCCTGCTACTGGAGGAGGTACTGCCGGTGCTGGTGCCAGTGCTGCCACTGGTGCCCTCGGTATAAATGAAATCTGAAAAAATAGTTGTCAACATATCAACTACAGTGTGTGTATCAGATATAGGCATAGTATGTAGAATAAGTTTCATGCAGAAACTAGATATAGTATGAGTACAGTGTGCCAATGCAGTGTATCAGTGCAGTTTGGGAACGACTACAGCAAAAGTGCCAAATATATCAGTGGAAATATGATAGTGTGGTGGACAATAGAGCAAGTAGTGAAATGCATGCTGAAATAGAGGAAATTACCTTAATACTGTAGAGACCAAGCAGCGTCTCTCTCCTCTAAAACATACCGATCAGAAAGGCAACTAGCTTGAGGAGGCTCTCTGTATACTTCGTAGTAGGTTCCTGCAAATGCATTTGACTGATCAATATCTGGAATAAACATATCTGAGATGAAAATGTAGGGTGCAAATTGTAAAGTGTGGTCCATACCTAAGGCGTGCCTTGAGCTCTAACATACTCGTGCCCTGCCTCTGCCGGCTCGATCAGAATCTGGTAAGCTGTGCCGGTCGGCTGCAAACATGTGAGTGCAGTGGAAATCTCTAACCAACTGGTCATCTGCCTAACATGAGGGGGCCCTTTAGTATGGGCCCTGGTCGCCCGAGTCGCCTCACTCGCCACAGGAGCTCCAGTTCCCTCGCATGCATGCACACCCGTCAGAGGGGGCATAAGATGAGTCTGGATGAATGTCGCATAGTCGCCCTCTGCTCTGAAGAAGTCAGTATCTAGGCCCACCATAAACTGGATGATTGCATCAACCGATAGGCTATCCGCTATCCTCATAGACGCTAAGGGTGGCATCAAAACAATCAGATCAAGCGATCCTACAGGCTGGCGTACAAGCCGCTCGCTTAGAAACCAGGCCCCGTAGACTAGACCCTCCAACAAAATTCAGAAACGAGATGTGCCCCAAGCCCCTGCATACTGGTCCCTCACACCAACCGGCATCATCGCCCAGGGCTGCCATATGATCTGCAAACAGAGAGTGTATAGATTGTTAGTTACCGTCAGTTGCAAAAGTATGAATCAGAGCATTACTAAAGCAAAAATAATTTTGAGTTTCGGGTTACCTCGTCAGCAGCCACTGTATCGAAGTAACGGCGGAAGAAGGCAAAGGTCGTGTTGTCACAGCTCTGACGCCGACACTGGCTGTCATACCGTCGTGAATACGGTACCATGGGGGAAATCTCCTCTATTGGCTCTAGAGCTAGAGCTGGGAAGTGGGCATAAACCCACAACTGCAAGGAGAGGACAGTGGTGTCAATGCATGAACAGAAATGAAATAGAAAGTGCAAAGCAGAAAGCACAATGTATGAACAGACACAGAAAGTGCAAAGCAAAAAACACAAGTTTTGAACAGATATTAAACAGAAAGTACAAAGTCAGAAAGGTGTGGTACATACCTCTCAGGCTCTCCAATAGCCTCCAACTCGCTCTCCTCTCATCAGGGAAGTGGAGCTCATGTAGCCATAGAGGGTGACAAGACCAGCTCCGCCCAAATCATAAAATTACACCAGAGGCAGTGTCACCAGGGCACTCAACAGATATAAGCCTACGGTGTTCCACCTGTTCGAAAACAAGGTGGTACCGAGGAGAAACACCAGGAAGCCCCGGCATGTACTGCTCCATCTCCTCTAGTGTCTCGGGTTCGCTCCCGCGAAACTACTCGGCAAACTAGCTATACCTCACCATCGTCGGTCTATACAGAAATGGGCGTGCTCCCGACAGGTGGATCCAAGTGGCCTCCCACTCGCCTATATCCATATCGAAAGGGATCAGATCAGCCCATACTCCTAAGCCTGTGAGCATGGCAAAGTCGTAGAGAGTCATCGTCATCTCCCCGGTAGAAGAAAGGTGGAAAGAGTTAATGGTGTCCCACAACCTCTCCATCAATGCCTCGAGAAGAGTCTAACTCGTTGTGCCGTGAGAGCCCGGAGCAGAATAGGTCAAAGGTAGCCATGTCAATAATGTCGCGAACCCTGGTGGGGAGCTCATCATACCAGTCCCTCACTTTCGTCACCCTGTACCCTTTGTAAGCACGAAAGTCTCCCTGTGGCAAAAAAAAGGTGAATCAGATGAAAGGCAGTGATAAAAGAGCATTCAGATAAAAGGTAGTGCAAGAAATAAAGTTAAAGGGAAGGCAGGAATGCATAAAAATAGAGTTCATACCTCGGTAGCACTGGAAGAAAGGTGAGAGTCTGGTTCTCTCAGTAGGAGGTCCTCTAGCACGCCACAAGCGAAGTCATTGAAACGCCTGATGCGTCCAGGCGGTAGTATATGTGTGCGAGGATGATATGTCATCGGATCAAAGGGCCGCACCCTCAGTGGTAATGGCTTTGGCTCGATCTCCGGAAAAAACTCCATCTCAAGATCAGCGACGATGTCCTCTACTGTCTCACCGGCCCCGATAACCACCTGCTCCTTAACCTCGAAATGGGGTGATAATGGAGGTGGAACCTCGGGAGGAGCCCCGTCATGAGGGATATCATCCGCCATCTGGAAAGTGGACGAAAATGGGTGGAAAATGAAAAAAAAAATAGAAAAAATAGGGGAAAACTAGGAAAAAGTCAATCCTAGGAGAGAGAAAATGGGAAAAAAAGTCAAAACTCAGGAAAGTTCACGAAACCCGAGAGAAACTAGAGGAGAACAAGTCTAAAGTGGTGAAAATGCAAGAAAAAGTGACAAAATCAAAATCTAATCGGTTCAAAGTGTAGAGAATCAACAGGGTTTTACGAAAAAAAAGTTTGCATGGGGCGTTGAAAAACGCGTATAAAGCATAAATCTAGAGAGATGAAGCACCTAGAGAGAGAAGGAGACTATTTTCGGAGGCATGGGTGTGAGGTAATGAAGTGTGGAGATGTATACTTAAAAACCGGAGGCTGAAAGACCAATTTATCTCGAAACTGGCATGGGTGGCTGGCAGGCCACTATTGGTGGCCGACAAGTGGCCAGTGGTCCTCATTTGTGTCTTGATGCTGTTTTGTGCTTCTATTCCCCAAGAAGTGTATGAGAGGTTCACTGTTAGGTCCAGATTGATTCTAAGGGATCTCGAAACTGCGTTGCGGTGCGTGAATATGCCCCACTTGCCAATATGAACGAGGTGTATCCTTTTTGAGCAGGTTGCAAAGTTTCCGAGAGGTAAATCGAAGGTTGTCACCGAATATCATTTTTGCTCGTTCTATCAAAATCGCATAGTTGTTCTCATCTATTCCATAAAATGTGCATTTTCACACATACGTATATTGCACGTGTGTCCTGCATTATTTATGATTCGTGCATAGAACATGCTCTCAATTGCATAGAACATGCTTTCAATTAACATCATGCATAGGTTGTCTATCTTGCATAGAATATGCGCTGTCACTATGTTGATTTGTAATATTGTTCATTTTGTGCATCTATCGTACATGTTCACTTTGTGCATCTATCGCACTCTCTCGCTATCTTGCATAGAATATGCGCTGTCACTGTGTTCATTTTGTGCATCTATCGCACTCTCTCGCTTTGTGCATCTATTGCACACGCTCATTCCTCTTTGCATCTTTTGTTTCTATCTCAAGACGCGTGAAGTGCGGCCCTGGGCGTGCTTTATCTCGGGACGCGTGAAACGCGAGCCCGAGCAATTTTTCTTATATCTTAGGACGCATGAAACGTGAGCCCGAGCGATTTTTCTTGTATCTCAAGACGCGTGAAGCGCAACCCTGGACGTGTTTTATCTCGAGACATGTGAAACGTGAACCCGAGCGATTTCTCTTGTATCTTAGGAAGCATGAAGCACGGCCTTGGACAAGTTTTATCTCAAGACGTGTGAAGCGCAGCCCCGACCAATTTTTCTCTTCTTCTCACGGTGTCAACATGATTGCAGTATCTTGGGACGTGTGAAACACGACCCCGAGCGATTTTCGTTTCTCTATTCTCAGGACGCGTGAAATGCAGCCCTGAGCTGTGTTTTCTTTCCTCATCCTGTGTTTTCTTTCCTCATCCCGTGTTTTGGCGAGATTAGAGTGTGTTTTAGATCTTTTTGCATGGAACCTATGTTGGTTTTAAACTTGAAGCTGCTCATTCATATGTTGTTATCTTGTTATTGCTTATTGCATTTGTTATTGCTTATTGCATCATCTTGTTTGATCATGAGTTTTCAAAATAGCCGGCTTCGCGAAGCATGTAAGTCCAGCTTTCAAAGTTTTTTTCGTGCATATCATTTGCATCTTTTCCCAGAACTACACTGGTTTGACTCCTTGCAAGGGGATACGTAGGCAGCCTGCGAGCGCAACTATTTGATTTATGTCTTGATTTTTTGGTCCAAGTCTTACTGCGTTGTCAAAATGAGTCATATTCGGGCTTTGACATTCACTCATGTGATTTTATGACTTAGAATTCTGTCAAAAAGGGACAACTATAGACACCCCATTTTTGACTGCCCTTACAACTTGGACGCCACCACTTGTACACTCAATGATAAATGTATATGATTGTTAAGTGCTCGGAGTCCTTAGAAGAATGCCATAGCTTTGAGCCTTCAAACCCTATACACCTCTTGCCTTGTTTTGGACCACAACCATAGTCCTTTAAGCTTGAAAAACCTTGGGACCTACCGGCCACCACCTTTGGCTGCCGGCCACAAGTGTGTTTTGCAGATATTTTCTGCCAGCTGTGCTAGCTGTTGTCACTGATGCATGCACTTTCTTACACGTGTATGTATTGATATATCTGAGGGAGTTTCATTGTTTTCTATATATAGAGGACCTCCCTTCTTGCTTTCAATGTTAGAAAATTTTGGAGCAAATTATTCTCTCTCTCTCTCTCTCTCTCTCTCTCTCTTGCTAGTTATTGAACCTTTGCCTATACACTCTAAACCAAACCTTCCCATCTTTGAGCTGAGGTACTTTTGAGCCTACTTTGAGCTTTTGAGGGTGTGTATGTGTTGAATTGTTGCTTAGAAGTGTTCTCCTCTTCAAAAGGTATAAAGCTTGATTTGTTTCCTTGCTTTATTTGTTATTTTTTCTACTATTTTTGGACTGTATAAACTCTATAATTTTGGGTTGAAACTTGTGGGTTAAGTCTTTAAAGGGTGGAGGGGTAGTTCACCTTTCTTTTCTAGCCTTTACCCTTGTGTTTTCCTACCCTTACACTATCTTTTTTTGAGTTTCTAAATACTGATTTTCAGATCTTTTTCAGTTCCAAAATGTTGTTTTGAAGTCCAAAAACGGATGGGGTAGCCTCTCCTCCTTGTGTCTTGTTTATTAGCTTACATAACCCCATGTTTTAGCTTATTGTTCTAGTTATTTTTGTCTTAATTCCAGCATGTTTTAGGATTGATTTAGCACTGTTTTAGGACTATTTTTAGCTGTTCGCTGCATTTGAGCTTTATATTACATACTTGTAGTGTAATTATCCTCATAGGTTTGGTAGTTTAGGCTTTAGCCACCAACCTATTTGAGTTGATAGCATTTGTTTATGGCTTTCCATACTGCACACGCTCAAACTTTGTACACATTCACATTGCTGCCTGGGTACACGTGACATGCATACATGCATGCAAAAGTGCAGGATACATTTCCCTTGGCTTGATTGTGGCTCAAGTAAGCCCGAATTGCCTTCCAATCAAAGTTTTTTGATAAAACCAGTCATTAATTCTTAAAAATATGTTTGATCAAAGGACAACCAGACCTCTCTTTTCTTCTTAGAGTTAAAAAGTTGATGGCCAAAACAGGTTTACATAGCAATTCGAAATAATCTTAAACATATCTACAGATGAAATAATTATCATTTCATCATCGGGAGGCTTGCAAGCGCCCAAAGTCTTAGGGTCACTGAAAATGGAGTGTCTACACCAACTCAACGAACTTATTGACCGATAAAGAATGTCACTCTTATATGAATGAAAATGACCAACACTAAATGCATGCGATTATTAATTATTTTCATATTAAGAGCATAAACACTCATAATAACTATGAAATGTAAATTATCTTATCTAATCAGTACATGAACAATTATCCCAAGACAATCTTTTCAATACATACAAAGCGTGCTAGCACAATGAGTTAAAACTTTACCGTTTTCTATAGTCATGACAGACCTACTCAAACACCATGCTACAGTCGTATAGATGGTGTGTCCAAATCCATCTTAGACTGTGCACTACTTATATTCTACAAGAACTAATGATCTGATCTTCCGTGTGGAAGCCGAACTCTACACACCAGATCACATACTTCATAGAATAAATGACACACATGCTGAACAATAGACAAATAATATAATGCAAATATTACTCATAATGATTCTCATTAAAATTGAAATAACTGACATTATTAAAAATAAATACTAAATCCCATTATATTTTTCTAATAAAAATGAACCATTTGTTATGAAATTAAAAATTTCAAGTAGTGTGATGTAATTTTAAGAACACTGAAGATAAATCATATTTCAAACAAATCTCAAGTGGTCTATGTGTAATTTACCTAGGAGTGTTTCATTGTATAGTTTAAATTATTCATACCTTTAAATTGATTTTTTTTTTAAATTAAATTTTAACAGTTACTGATTTTCAATTGAAACATATTAGCTAAAACTAAAAAGTACTGAAAAATGATAAAAAGATTAAAATACGAATCACCTCAAGATTTGATTGAAAAAAAGTGAAAAATGAGATATTTTAATTAGACCTCAAGGACAACTGTGTTTTAATCAAATTTTAGGGAGTGTATTGAAAAACGGTGAAAAGATTAAAACGTGCTTTTGCAATCAAATAAAAGTATTTTGAAATCAATGAAAATGTCTAATACTCTTTACTTATTTTGCCATTTTCTTTGCCTACACTTGTTAACCAGTCCTATTTAAGAATAATAAAAAAGTAACATGACTTTAAAAAGTATTCATACAACGTGAATTATATATTTTATATGATACTTTAAGATAGATATAAAAATAAAAAATATATTGAAAAATTTATGGCATGTGGCATTTGATTATGAGGTTTTATAATCTTAAATTTATGATTGATTTAATTATTAGACTATGTGATGATCCAGCAAAGGACTTTTGATTGTGAGACTTTCGTGTTGTAAGTTAAATTAATGAAAATTATAAAATTAAAAATTAAAATACATATCATATACACCTCATGACAAGATGTGTATAATAAGGTTTGTGTTGGAGAATAGATTAAAAGCTAATTTTTTATTTTATTTTTTTTAAAAAATGTATAAAAAAAATAAAGAGGTGATGTAATTTAAAATTTTTATAAATTTAATGTAACTCATAAAGTATTATGACGCAGCGGATGAAAAATTAGAATCATACCTTTTAGCGAAGAATCTCGTAGGTAAATCACGTGCTTCCAAAATGCGAACAACAAACCCAGCAGTGGAGTGATACTACAATATGAGTATCACCCACACAAGTCACAGTGCAGAAGTTGGATTGTTCTCATATGGGAGAGAGTTAGAGAGAGAGAGTCTGGGAAAAAAAGGTTAGGCAAAAACCACATAATGTATCTGATATACGTATCTGATATATCAATATATTATCTAAAATATATATTCAGATATATAACCATATATATCAATCTATCCATATCCGTTGATATGATAGATATAGATATCTTGAATGGTTATCCATATAAGTTTTGAATTCAAATTCAAACTTACATGGATAAGGTTCAAAAGGTTCAGGTTCAAACAAGTTCAAAGGGTCATGCCACATGAGAGCCCAATTTCTAACATCTCCCACTCGCTCATGAGTTGGCATGACACTACCACATCTCTATCTCAGTCTCCCCAAAAATGAACAATCTCATACTAGCCAATGCACCGTGCAACTACTAAGAACACCTGCATGTGGGAGCTCTATACTAGAAACTCAAAATGAGCCAGCATAGAGACATCAACTCAAAAAGAACAAAAATAGTGTCTCATATACCCCAGACCCATCTAATTACACCGGTCCAAAAAACATCTCTAATCCCTCAAAAAGAGCATGTTTGACCCTCTCAATTCTTGCAATATATTCACACTCAATCCGCCTCTCATACAGAGCGATGTGAGTTGCCGACAGTGAATATACAACAGTGGTGTAATACTAGATGATCTTCCCTTTGCCCTCATGCCATTTAGTTTAGGATTGACCGTTTTTCCAATGATGTCTCTTAAGGCCGAATCATACATGACCGCAGGCAACATACCAAAGTAGCAGAACATCAATCCCTTACCTTATGACATAGTCAAAAGTCACAAAAGGGTACATAAATGAAAGTCATATCAATAATGGCACGTAAGACTTACACGGTGAGGAAACAGAGATCCATTCTCTCACCTCATTACTCGGTCACTAAGCACATATAGTATGAATACATGATACGGTGGAGTAACTCTTCCAAAAGAGTGACGTCATACTCGATACACCGTATAGATATTAGTCTAGTCACTTTGTAGCGCCTAACCTGAATTCTCTATTTGCTCGCCTTCCAGGCGCCAAATGAGATCTGGCATCTGGCTAATCATAAGAGGCACAACATGGAAAGTGGGTACTAACATCCATGTTTGGTCCTTAACACGACTTCATTTCGGTTGTAACCAAGGCGACATGCATAGTGGATAATTTAAGCATCTCTTGGCTCCAAATAAAAAATAAACTACTAGTCTCATCCTTGCTCGCTCCCAAGCGCCAAGGGCGATTGCTCGTGTGAGTGAGCCAATCTTGCCTGCTGACATCATCATCTGCTAATCATTATGACACAAACCATAATAGTGTCAACATCCCATCATCTCATAACAAATAAGTGATCGATTTAAAAAACATGACCACAGCTTGCGCAATTCTAGATTCCAAACATAAGCCTTATCAACACCTCTTGCTATAAGCATATACAACGAAATCCTCCATGTGCGCCTCACATGAGGTGATTCAAGATCACTACCTCTTGCACAATAAACTCTCTAAAGATATTTTTGGTGACTAATTTACGTTTATTCTTGATGCGCCCAACTAGCGCACATGCGCCCAACTAGCGCATTGAATCTTACAAGGAGCAAATTAATATAATACTAGTAAAGCATTCTATCCACAGTCTAATGAGCAAGGTCAATGTCTAAACAACTCAGTTGATCATTTACCAAAGATAACACTTATTAAGCCGAATACGCCCATATAGTGTACTTTAGGCTCCCACAACAAAGAAAAAATCAAGGAATATAGGTCATCTGTTTCTCCCAAAGACAATCCGAGGATTCACTCAATAGCTAAGGCTTTGGCTTTTACCGATAGGTAAGTCAATGGGTTTGCAATTTTGCATCTAGAATTGTTCTAGGATATTCCTTATGTAAGTCATCGAAGACAAAATAGGAATTCTCCCAAAACAATCCCTAAGGATCGTACATCCGAGCATATAAATTACATCACCCATGTCCATCATATCTAAAACAGAGGACTGCCCACCCTAGGTGGCGACAACCCTATAAATTCCTGGCTCATAATGACTAAGTAAGGAAAAACTTCTTTTGGACCATTGATCATGCCTCAGTGGTCTTCATTGATCATCGTTGGCCAATCATGGCTTGACGAAATCTAAGAACCACTATTTGGATAACTGTTTTAGGCTATAAAAGATTTATTGGAACTAGCAACCTTTTTGCGCTCCTAACTTTTCACCATAAAAGCAGAAGGTAAATCCCTACGGATCTACTTATCCAATTCTCTAACGAGAAAGTTGGGTTACAATGTCCACAAATCAATGTTCCGAACTTATGTCAATCATAGCCTAAGTCAAAATAACCTCATTCTCCAGGAGGAAGTCTTCTTATGGTCTACACTTTCCTCAATGGTGCGACTTTTCGGTATCTAGCAAGCCTTGTGCCTCAACAATGACTATCCAAATTACGCATAACTTTAGAACAGTTTCGCGTCATAATGGAAAGTCAACCAAATTATAGAAATGGTTAATCCTCAAAGACTTTGTTTTAAACTGCGCAACATTAATCCACTTTCTAAAAACAGGGGACTAGAGCCTTTGGCATTATCCTAAGCTCTTTATCATCTTGCGGAGCAATCTTTATCATCTTGCGGAACAATCATGAATGTTTCTTTCTCAATCACCCAGTGATGACATGGAAAATTTTCGCATTCACTACCACGCAACTAATAATATAGAGTATTCTTCTCTAATGGAGTAATCCAATAGCAAGGACATCACTCCCACTGTCCTTAGGATATTGTAAATTTCTTTCCATTCTCAACTAAGCTACATAGAGCGCTAAGCTTAGAATTCTCTATCTTATAGAGTTCCAAAAACACTATTCACGTCACCTTTACTAAGAAAACTTTATGTGACTTAGTTACACTACCACAAAGCTGCTTACCTATATGCACATGACCCGGAGGGTTTACATGACCGCATACAATAATGCGCCACATGACCCTATGTGTTTACAAGACAGCGAGTGGGCCCGAGAAGGCCTACTCAAACCATCGTGTCATCATCTCATTAATGTGATTAAGTATAATAAGCCACTAGTTCATGACCAATGTCATAAACTAATTCCAATCATCTTAATGTGTGAGTTCTCGAAGACAAGTTTTAAAGGTTTAGGCCCAACTAGGTAATGACTCACGACTAATTCATATTCACTAGATCATAAAAGGATGTCATGGAGATATCAAGTGCGCCTAAGTCGTAAATTTAACTAGTAAGTGCTAATCCCCTGCACCTTCAAGTTAATTTTATTCTCTATATACTTTACTGCATCTAGTTGAAAGATGACGATACTCCTCTTGCTATATCTATTTCTCGCTTCATAGTTACTTGCAATTAATTCTACTATCCACAAGAATGAGAGAATAAGCTATCAACTATGACAGCTCCTGAAGTAACTTAAGCGCGAATTAGGCTGAAGAGTCTAATTCAACACAATGCTCTCACGAGCCATGCGTTAAATTCTTAGAGTCATAACAACATTGTCGGCCTTGACCTTTTCATTACTATGCTGCAACGTTTGCACTTAGTGGTAAACGTTATTCAAAAACGTTAGCCTAGCTAAGGAATCATACAAAGAAGCCCCTCCTCATGTCTCACACTCAAGTGTGGAAACAATAAGTGTCCAGACTTAGACATGCTGGCAATGCTAATAGATTTTGCAGCCACTAAGCGCTAATCTTTTCACTTAGTGTTAATAAATTTTGCAACTTCTAAGCGCTAATCTTTTCACATAGTGTTTATAGATTTTGCAGCTTCTAAGCGCTAATCTTTTAACTTCACGTGATATTTCAACGCACACTATTATAGTGCATGAAATTTTGCTCCATCCACTTCCAATAGTTGGGTAGAGAGCAAAACACTGCTCGTACTGGTTACTCGTCTTACACTTAATGACTAATTTATTTAAGCTCGCATTTCTTGGATGACGTGACTCTTGAATGTTACTTCATCCAATGATGTAACATTATTTACAAGTCAAATTACAAATTCAATCCGTGCAGCTCAATAGTCAAGATCATATATAGATCTATTGAGGGCTTACTAATTTCATAACTCCAAAACTCGCCAATCAAAACTACGTAGTGTGCCGCTAACCATAGCGCACACATCAAATTTTGTTGTGCCAAACAAGGCAACAAAAACTAGGGCGACTTTGAGTCATGTTTCCTTACTTTGGCTCAATTAAGGTATGACCTAAAATCTCCAAGACTTTTTCTCATCTAAAGAATAGGATTACATTGTTCACATTTGAACATCTCTACTAAGTCTAGGTCAACCAAATTAAGTTCCATAAGCTAAGTCAATTTAGAGAGAAATTCGCATTGGGATTAATTTTTTTTTATTAGCATAATATAATTTTGCCGTAAAAATCTAAATTAAATAGTGACAATATTACACAAGTCGCAAGATCGAAAATTCGCTAAGCTCGTAATCATCTCTTGCGCCACAGGTGACAATTATCCAAAATTTAATTTAACTTATGCGCAAAATATTAGTTTTCGGGAGTAAATCTACAAAGATTTCTCTCAACCGAACAATCTCCACTGACTATGGCATGTCTAAAAACATGATAAAAAAAATTATAATTCCATACAATAGCATCATAATGTAGATTCACAACCAACTCATGTTATGCCACAATTAATAATGGAATTTAAACAAATAACAATTGATCATGCTATTCTAATTACAACATATTAGAAACGCTAGGCAAAAAATAACAATATTCAAATTATGCCATAACAGAAAGTATATCACTTCTGGAATTTTCTGGTATTTTCTGGTATTTTCTGGAATTTTAAATAACTAATAAACACACATAAAATTAGAAATAAATATTTCAAAATCAGGTAAAATGCAATAATCATACTAGTAAATAGTAAACTACAACAATAGTCTACAATAAAAAATTCAACCCCAGAAACTTAATCATGCAACGTCAGATGCATTTTAAAGCAGAAATAATAAATTATTATTTCAAGAAAAATATTTTTTATTTTTATAAAATTTTGAAAATTTTACAGAAAATAGAAAAATTAATTTTGAGTCTAACGGTCCCAACCACGCTTAAAACAAAGTTATAACGAATTAATTATGACCATTTAACGCGATTCAGAATTTAAAACAAAACAAACAGCGCCTTAGTACCAGTAGCCAAGCCAGCCAAGCCGCAGAGTAAAAACAGCGCGGCTCAGAAGGCTGCTCAGCGTGCGGCACGAGGGTGCGCAGTGCGGACGGCGAGCGCGTGGACAACCCGACTAACGCGCGTGATGGCGCGTGTAGGCCCGTGTATTGTGCGCTTGGCGCGTGGAAGCGCGTGGAGGCGCGTGACAGCGCGTGGTGGCGCCTGCCCGCCGCTGAAGGCATCATCTGGCGTGTGAGGCACACGCACCGCCTTTCGGGGTGTCTTCTGGTCCAATTTCGGTACACCCGAACCCCATTTTTCAAAATAAATACATTTATGGCATTAAAAATGACATTTAATGAATATAAAAATGAAGTATTTTATGCTCTTAATCTAATGAGAGTGGACATCTTCCTCCTTTGTTAATATTCATGCATATATCATGTATATATATTTATACAAAAATATACACATATTTTAATGCATAAAAATAAGCACGAAAATACTCATATTGGCTCTTATACCAATGTAAATCATAAAGTATTATGACGCAACGGATGAAAAATTAGAATCATACCTTTTAGTGAAGAATCTCGTGGGTAAATCACGTGCTTCCAAAATGCGAACAACAAACCCAGCAGTGGAGTGATACTATAATATGAGTATCACCCACACAAGTTACAGTGCAGAAGATGGATTGTTCTCATATGGGACAGAGTTAGAGAGAGAGTTTGGGAAAAAAAGGTTATGGATAAAAATCACATAACGTATCTGATATACATATCTGATATATCAGTATATTATCTAAAATATATATTCAGATATATAACCATATATATCAATCTATCTATATCAGTTGATATGATAGATATAGATATCCTGAATGGTTATCCATATAAGTTTTGAATTCAAATTCAAACTTACATGTATAAAGTTCAAAAGGTTTAGATTTAAACAGGTTCAAAAGATCATGCCACATGAACGCCTAATTTCTAATATTTAAAAAGTTAACTTTTAAGCAAGTTTTCAAAATAGACCTTAAGCCTTTTCATATATATATATATATATATATGAATATGGATAGTGCCTCTCTTTAATTAGTTGGGTTTTTTAAACTAGAGTATCTTGTTGGATTTAGTGGGCTAAAGATGGAGCATATATTGATAATTGAAACGGTTTAATAATTAGATTTCGTTGAGTATTTTATTTTTATAAAAAATTTACGGTGATCGAATATCAATTGTCATTTAATCAAATCACATTTATGTCAATAATTTATTTTAAAAATCATAATTACTATTGATATAAATTTAATCTGATTAAATGATTATCAAATATTTAATCAATACAATTTTTATAAAACTAAAATAAACAAATTTTAAATATTAAGGTAGCATTTGGTAACTTTTACGTTTTTGATTTATGTTTCTAAAAATTTTATAAACTAGTTTTTGTTTATTTTTAAAAAAACATTAATTACAAACGTGTTTGGTTTGAACAAAATGTTTAAAAATTTTTAAAAATATAAACTAAAAAATATATTTGTTCAGGCCTAAAATATTTATATTTATTTTTATTATTTATGACAATGGGATCACACACATTATAATTGAAAAAATTAATTAAAAAAATAATTGAAAAAAAATTTAATTAGGAAAAAAATTTATTTGAAAAAAAAGATTATTTGAAAAAAACATTAATTGAAAAAAAAATTATTTGAAAAAAAAAATTGAAAATAAATTATTTGAAAAAAAAATTGAAAACTGAAAACGTAAACTCATTTTTTAAGTTTACGTTTTTTTCTCAAATTTGTAAATTGAGACAATTATTTATAAACTAAAAAAATTATCAAACAAATTTTTGTAATAATTTTTTAAATTTTTATAAATATAAATTGAAAATCAAAAACGAAATAATTACCAAACAGACCATAATTGTTTTAAATTATTAATATAAACTCGCGATGAGTTTACGAAACCAACAGAATGCGATTTTGCACTGTGGAGATGCGTGGACCTACATATAAAGTAATTCTGAAATATGAATATATAGTATTTTATCATATTATAATTGATAAAGAAGATGAATAGATAAGATATTATATTGAGTGATTAAAAAATATAAAAATATATATTAAATAGTAATTGATTAAAAAATACATACAAATGATATTTCAAAAATATTGAATAATTTTCCATATATATATTATGCCATTTATGTTATAGAAGGGAAGTACACATCGACGTGTGAACCACGGGTCAAAACATGCGTTTTTCTTCTCACCCACGTGTTCTGCACTTATGGCACATTTTTCTTCCCACTTTCACCTAGGGATGACAATTTAAACTTGATCCGATTGGGACCTGATCCCTCGATCCTGATTAGAACGATTTTTTCTCAAAAATTATCCCCATAAAGCCGGAGATGGTATTGAAAATTAAATCCCCGATGATTTTCGGGCCGGGAACGGGGATAAGTTCCCCAACCCCAGGCCTGGCCTGACAGATCCCCGACTGATCCCCACGTATAGTTATTATAATATATATATATATATTATATTATATGTTTAGGGTTATTATAATATATATATATTATATTATATGTTTTGAGGCCCTCTCTCTCACTCACGTCACACTCACATCTCTGAGTCCCTTTCTCTCTCTCTCTCTGCTGTGTAGCTCTTGTGAAGATCAATGGCAAATAAGGTGTCTACAGAATCATTGCCGAATAAGGTGTCTACAGCCGACGACGACGTTCCACCGAATCAGAACCTCCTCCTCCTCCTTCGACGACGACGACGACGAGCGCCAACTCCTCTTCCTCCTCCTCTTCCTCCGACGACGAGGGCCACCTCCTTCTCCTCCGAGACCTCCGACGACGACGACGACGTTCCCTCTGCCACGCCAGATCTGAGCAGATGGATCTCTCTCTCTCTCTCTACTTAGATTTATCTCTCTCTACTCAGATTTATTTGTGTGTTGTTGATGTTGTTTGATGATATTGTTGTTGATGATGTTGATGTTGAGGATGTTGTTACTACTGTGTTTTTGCTTCTTCTTCTTCTTCTTTTTTTTTTTTTTTTTTTTTTTTTTTTTTTTTCTTATGGATCCGGAGAATTTTTGGGGTCGGGGAAACCCAATCCCCGTTAGGGGACGGGGACGGGGACGGGGATGGTAATAGATTCCCCGTCGGGGATCGGGGCCGGGAACGGGGACATTCTTACCATCGGGGATCGGGGACGGGGAAGGTGATCCTCGACCCCGCCCCGCCCCGTTGTCATTCCTACTTTCACCTCCTTACAATGTTATTTGTTTTTTTTTTTTTTTTTACACCCTTAATCAAAATATAAAATTTTTATTTTACAGTTGAAGTAATTACCATTTTTTCATCGGGAGACCAACAAGCGTCCAAAGTCTTAGAATCACTAAAAATGGAGTGTCTATACCAACTTAACGAACTTATTGACCGATAAAGAATGTCACTCTTATATGAATCAAGATGACCAACACTAAATGCATGCGATTATTAATAGAGCATAAACACTCATAATAACTATGAAATATAAATTATCTTATCTAATCTGTATATGAACAATTATCCCAAGACAATCTTTTCAATACGTACAAAGCCTGCTAGCACAATGAGTTAAAACTTCACCGTTTTCTGTAGTCATGACAGACATACTCAAAAACCATGCTACAGTCGTATAGATGGTGTGTCCAAATCTATCTTAGACTGTGCACTACTTATATTCTATAAGAACTAATGATTTGATCTTCCATGAGGAAGCAGAACTCTACACACCAGATCACATACTTCATAGAATAAATGACACACATACTGAACAATAGATAAATAATATAATGCAAATATTACTCGTAACGATTCTCATCAAAATTAGAATAACTGACATTATTAAAAATAAATGCTAAATCCCATTATATAAAAACATGACTTTTAATATATTTTTCTAACAGATGTAACAAAGGAGTTGGGTTCCAAACAACCAAATGTATAAGAAATTAAAATTTGACACCGCTGAGCTTCCTTGCTAGCTTGGAGCCATGCTGTCTTCCTCCAATTGCCCCCACCCAACAAGCTAAAAAATGTTGCAGCCAATTGTACTTCCTGCTCTTATCAAACAAGGGACTACCATAAACACCCTTTGCTGGCAAGCTACTCTCGCCCACTTTATGTATTCTACCAATGCTTTCTTGTCTTGAGACAAGACTGAAAAAGCTAGGAACTCTTTTTGAGGAGAAATATATATATATATATATATATATGGTTTCCTTCGTTTTTATATGGTAAGGTCAAGTTTGGGTACTTCCAAAAAAGTTAAAAAGTTAAAAAGTTAAAAAGTTAACACTATTCACCAAAAGTCAACAATTACGGCTGCACAACTCCCAATTCAAATTTTTCCCTACAAATCAATTTTTACAATTTTTTATTACACATTTTTCAATAAAAAGTCAAAAAGTTAACCCAAACATCCATATTTTCAACCTCAATTTTATAATCCAAAAAGACAAAAAGTGCACTTTTTTAGTCTTTCCAAACTTGGCCTAAGTCAAGTTAAAAGGTTTTTTTAAAAATTTTAAATAATTTTCTTTTTTAAAATAAGAAAACCAACCAATCTACTAACACCATATTTATTAATATTTTTTTTCTTGGGCGTTATTTGAGATAAATTAAAAAAAAAAAATTAAAAAGTTAAAAAATTATTTAAAAAATTAAATATTCTATACTATTCATAGGTAGCTTGTCACGACCCGCTTCCCGTATTCAATGGTTAAGTATCGTAATGGCCAGTAACTGAAATTACCTCCAGTCAATTTTTAAACAAATAAATAAACGATAGCGGAAATAATATTCAAGTGAGGGTACCAAAATAATCATTGGAGTTTCTATTTAATTAACTTGTCAGAGCTGAACTATCTCTACAAAGTGCTTCGTGCCTACCCCACGCGCTGGCCCTGACATATCACTTGAAAGTGGTAAACAACTATAAGTACATGACAGAGTGAGACATATTATACTAAGAGTATAAGAGCATAAAATTCACCATGGATAATTATTGGCTAAACAGAGCTTGATATTAAAATACATAATATATAATACAGAGATCAAATACGGAAATCATCTACATAATCATAACCACGGTACAGAACGGAACAGAACAGAACAGATGTATGGACTCAAGAGATGGCTCATACGAACTCTAGAGGTGGTTTTTACCATAGTGTAGTATTTAGTTCCGTATAGCACTTTGCTCCACACCAGAAGTCATAACCACGGTACAGAACAGGACAAATGTAGGAACTCAAGAGGTGGCTCGTACGAACTCTAGAGGTGACTCCCACCATAGTGTATCACTTAACTCCGTACAACACTTTACTCCACACCAGAATTCAGATGGTCAATGGATCCATGACAAACAGAGGATCACATTTAAGTCTCTCAAGACATGGGACTCCCGTGGTGGTACTCGCAAAGCATAATTATATATAAGGTCATAGCCAAATATTCTTTAAAATATAAACAAACATATCCATAGGTTTCACTTTAGCAAATAGGGTTCAGATAATAATCCACGTAACTGAAATAATAATATAGTTTATAATAATTTATAAAACGTAACATGTATAAAATAAATATAGTAAGTCAAAATATAAGTAAAATACATTTTGATAACTCAAGGTATAATATAACTCACATTAACTTTAATAACTCACTCTTTCATTCCACTACCAAACTTTAATACATCACTCTTTCGTTTCATTACCAAAAATTACTTAACTTTCATAATTTTTTTCCTCCATTATGTTCCTTTTTTTCTCCTTCCTTTCTCTCCATTCTTTCTTTCTTTTTTCTTTTTTTTTTCATCCTTTTCTTTCTTATTCTTCACCCTAGCAAATCCTCTCTTTTATAGAGAGATTGCCGTGGCCACCAAACCAAGTTGGCGCGTGTCACCTTCCTATTAATTTTCATTAATTTAAACTTATTCAAACTTCACTTAATTATAAATATTATATTTTGATCCTTTTTATCTCTAAATTCTTAATCATTATATCATTTTATAAAATTACACATAATAATAATAAAATAAATTATATATTTTTTTAACTGTGATTAAATAATGTTAGTATAAATTGTACAGAATAATTAAAAATCTGAATTGTTACAATCTTTCATCCGTTTAAAATTTCGTCCTTGAAATTTGTCATATGCGTAAATTAACCGCTGCGCACTCTGATAAATATCTATTAGATGATTAATCTGATAAAAATGTTACCTAAAAAAAAAAATTACGAAAAACAACTCACTGTTTAGTTGTCAAAAATTATTTTGGGCCAAAATGAGAAACAATCGATGACTTTAAAACTTATCATTAGTTTTGTAATAAAATAAAATAAAATAAGAACATAATTAAACAAATAACTGAAAATAAAATGACAGAACCACATGCAATAGTTGAACGAATTTGATATGTGCTTCCATTTCTTTTATCCGCGAACTTTCTACTGATGAAAAATAGTTTCAAAATTAATATCTTTATAATTTGAACTCACTTTTTTTTTTAAAGTCGATTTTTTTTTTTGATTACTGAACTGAAAATTTAATGTATTTAATTATATTATAATTTTGGTAGGTGCTTGACCCCGACACCCTCTATATATTTTCTTTCTTTTGCTATAGCATATAAAATTTTATCTAACATCCTTCACAAATTATGCACAAAAAAAAAATTTAATAATAATATATATATATAATCATAAAAAATTATAATATAATTAAATCGACGAACAAAATATAATATTTAGGTACTAATTACTCGCTATCCTACTTCTTAAATGTGCGTGTGTCCAATGCTCCAATGATGTTTTTATTTTATTTATTTATTTTTTTAAAACCATTGCTCTGATACCACTTGTCACGACCCGCTTCCTGTACCCAAGGATTAAGCATCGTAATGGCCAGTAACTGAGATTATCTCTAGCCAATTCTTAAACAAATAAATAAACGCGAGCGGAAATAATATTCAAATGACGTTACCAAAATAATCAATGGAGCTTCTATTTAATTAACTTGTCAGAACTGAACTATCTCTAAAAAGTGCTTCGGGCCTACCCTACGCGTTTGCCCTGACATATCACCTGAAAAGTGATAAACAATTATAAGCACATGGCAGAGTGAGACATATTATACTAAGAGTATAAGGGCATAAATTCACCGTGGATAATTATTGGCTAAACAGAGCTTGATATTAAAATACAGAATATATAATACAGAGATCAAATACGGAAATCATCTACATAATCATAACCACGATACAGAACAGATGCATGGACTCAAGAGATGGTTCATATGAACTCTAGAGGTGGCTCCCACTATAGTGTAGCACTTAGTTCCGTATAGCACTTTGTTCCACTCCAGAAGTCATAACCACGGTAAAAAACCGGACAAATGTATGGACTCAAGAGGTGGCTTGTACAAACTCTAGAGGTGACTCCCACCATAGTGTTGCACTTAGCTCCGTACAGCACTTTGCTCTACACCAAAATTCAAAGGGTTAATGGATCCATGACAAACAGAGGATTACAAAGTGGTCAAACAGGGGTCAGTGGTTATATAAATCTCCCAAGGCATGTGACTCCCGTGATGGTACTTACAAAGCATAATTATATATAAGATCATAACCAAATATTCTTTAAAATATAAACAAACATATCCATAGGTCTCACTTTAGCAAATAGGGTTCAGAAAATAATCCACGTAACTGAAATAATAATATAGTTTATAATAATTTACAAAACATAACTTGTATAAAATAAATATGTTAAGTCAAAACATAAGTAAAATATATTTTAGTAACTCAAGATATAATATAATTCACCTTAACTTTAATACCTCACTCTTTCGTTCCACTACCAAAAACCTCTTAGCTTCCATAATTTTTTTCCTCCATTTCCTTCCTTCCTTTCTCCTTCCTTTCACTCATTTCTTTTTTTTTTTTCTCTTCCTTTTTTTTTTTTTTTTTTTTGTTACAGGGAAATCCTCCAACCCTCCCACAGGTCCAAGGCAGGCAGCGCCCCATGAGGAGATCACCAGGGTGTCCTGTTGTCCGTTCCGAGTAAGAGACTACAACCTGGAAGCTTGTCCCAACCTCTTAAGGCAAGTTTCGATTAAGTCAGGACTCGCACAGCAGGGGAGCATTAAACCCACACCAAGTAACTGATGAGGCATCCTTGAGGTCTAACCTCCTAACCAACAATGCTTCGCCCAAGAGATTGACCCAAGGGAAGAATTGAACTTGTGACCTTGGGGCTTAAACCCAACAAATCCTCTCTTTTATAGAGAGATTGCCGTGGCCACCCAACCAAGTTGTCACCTGTCACCTTCCTATTAATTTCCATTAATTTAAACTTATCTAAGTTTAACGTAATTATAAATATTATATTTTGATCATTTTTTATCTCTAAATTCTTAATCATTATATCATTTTATAAAATTACACATAATAATAATAATAAAATAAATTATATATTTTCTTAATTGTGATTAAATGATATTGGTATAAATTGTACAGAATAATTAAAAAATCTGAGTTGTTACATAGCTTGTGGGAAAAGTCACTAGGACAAAATTATTATTTTGTCTTTTAAATTCAACTATTCAAAAGTCAAGGAGTTAAAAATCAAAAAGTCAAAAGGATAAAATGATCATTTTGATTTTACTATAATATTTTATTACACATCTTTTCATAAAGAGTAAAAAATTATTTCAAAATACATCTTTTTTTTTTTTTTTAAACTAAAAAATCAAAAAAATATATTTATATAACATATCTCAAATAACTCCCCAATTAGAGAATGCTTCATTTTAAGGGAGAATAACATCTATAGATCCACCGCCTTAGGAAAAAGACAACAAGAAATATAATATAATTCTCCTACCACAAAAAAAAGTCAAATAATCTTAGATGGGATCAGGAAATATATACGTCCAGCTTGTTTTAAGTTGAGATTAAAATTAGATCTATTTAGTTTGATTTACGGATCTATGTTTTAGATCATTTTTGATAATCCGAACCGTTCAATGTGTAGAACTCGTCGAGTATTACATGCCTATAAAAAATCACATTGATCAGATATCAATAGCTATGTGATCAAATTAATTTTATATAAAAAAAAATAGACGGTGAAAAAATTAACGGTTGATAAAAAACTGTTTTGTTCACATAGCTATCGATATCCGATCAACGTAATTTTTTACAGGCATATAATACTCGACGAATTCTACACATTAAACGGTTCGAATTATCAAAACGGAACTCGTGGTGAGTTTCCACGAACCCAACAATACGGTCCAGTCCGATCTTAGACTGGACCAAAGCCACTACCAAATATAAATATATATATACACATTATTTCCACCGCTAGCAACGTATGGAAAATAATTTAAACAAGTCCACTCTTCTTAATTCGATACAATAATGGATTCGATACAATAATGGATCATGGAAGCTGGTTTGATAGTTGTCTTTTTAAATGTTATTTTGACTTTTTATAAAAGAATAATAAAAAAATAAAAATAATAATTTGATAATTTGTTATAATTTTTTAAAATTTTAACTATAAATCTTGATTAGCCCTAGAAACAGATTAAAAATTATTTTAATATAATAAAAAAAAAATCAACAAATCTTTCGTGAATCACTAAAAAAATCTAATTTCACATCAATTTTTTTTATTTATTTACTTATTAAAAACAGTTTTTTTTTTTTTTCTCAGCATTAACTAAAAACAAATACTATATAAAAAAAATTAAAAAAATTAAATATAAAAATTAAAAAAAAAAAACACTAAAAAAAACCACCATTAACACCTCTCAAGACAAAACCATTGTTTGGGAAGTGGGTTTGGGTAGATTTGGGATTAAAATAATCTCAAAAAATAAAATAGACTTTTTAATCTCTAATCCATAATTATTATCTTTTTTATTTAAAAAAGAAAATGAGTTGGACCCCCTCGAGGCATCCCTTTGGACCCCCTCTTTCTCTCATTAGTCAATTTTTCTTTTTTCTTTTTCTTTTTTTCCTTCTCCTTCAATCACCACCCGCCACGTGTGTATAGGGGGTGGAAGTGGTGATTGGAGGGGGTCCCAATCACTTCCCAAAAAAAAATCAAAGGTTGCGTTTGGTTGTGTTTTGTAAATGTGATTTGAGAGTATGAGTTGTATTTTGAGTTTGTGTGCTGTAAAATTATGATTTGAGTGTAGAAAATTTGTTTGGTAAAGAGTTTTGAAAATAGTTTTGCAAAAGAGGTTTGATTTGAGTGGGGAATTGTTGATGTGATATTTGATATGTGATACAAAAATTTACGACTCCTAACTAAACATACAACTCAAAATTATTTTAAAGCACATTAAAAATTTTAAAAAATTCAGAAAATATTTTTTCCAATTATATAAATCAATTGCAAAAAAAAAAAAAAAAAAAAAAAAATCTGTACAACAGAGGACATCCGGGTGGATGTCCCCAAGGACATCCGGGTGGTAGTAGTCCCTAGGGACGATCGAGCGGTCTTCTCCTGGCCAAAAAAAATACAAGAAACGCGCAGAATGAACAGAGCTTTCGACAGAGTTTTAGAAAATTAATTCCAGAACTCTTATCAAATATGGAGCTGAAATTAGCATGTAGAATCACATTTCAAAAGCACAACCAAACACAGCCAAAAATTCTTCTCAAATTAAATTTTTTAATCCCAAATTAAAATTATTAAAAAGACTAAAAAGTCAAGACGAAGACTTATTAAGCTGTGGACGCTTACGATTGGCGGCTCATAGATCTTATATCCTCAATCAAACGGTCCAAATTAACAGAGGAGACTCCACCTTTGGTCACAGATTGTCTGGCCAAACTAGCCATCCAATCGGCCGACCTCGCAAACTCCTCCTTCCTGACCTCCATCACGTCGTTGACCATCTTCTCAACAATGACTCTGTCGCAGGTGTCCTTCATGTCCAATCCAAGCTTCCAAACCTCCCCAACAAATCTACTATTGATCTGTTGATCCACAAAGTATGGCCAACAAATCATAGGCACTCCCACGAACACACTCTCCAGTGTCGAGTTCCATCCACTGTGAGTCAGAAATGCCCCAACAGATGGGTGTCCCAGGACCTCTTCTTGTGGTGCCCAACCCACTATGTACCCTCTCTTCTTGGCCTCCTCCCGGAGCTCGGTTGGGATCTGACTCTCCCACCCTTTTCCGGCCATGGAATCCGGCCGTATGACCCATAAGAAGCGCTTCCCGCTGTTGACCAGGCCGACCCAGAACTCCACCAGCTGCTCCTCTGTTATTGTCACGAGGCTTCCGAAGCTAACGTAGACCACCGATTTTGGCGGCTGCTCGTCCAACCAGCTTAAGCAGGTTCGATCTTCTTGCCGGAAGCTGCTGGAGGAGAAGGAGGATGCGGGAGCTGTGTCGACTGCCAGTCGGGCTTTGAGGTGGGCGTGGAGTGGTCCGATGGTGTAGAGATTTGGGCAGAGAGTGCGTATCTGAGAGAGTAAGAGTCCTTCCAGGTCTTCAAATGTGTTGAGTATGAGGCCGTCAGCTCGAGGAACTTGATGTCTCTCCGTCATGTAGAGTCGGATGTTTGGGTCATCGGGGTCGCCTCTCCGGCAGAAGCTCGGAAGATCTCGACGCCGGAGAACACCTTCCATGCCCGGCACGCTCGATATCAGCGCATCCAACTCATTTTCTACAGTTAATTTCCATACACATATGTATAAATTCTCTGAGTAAACCTAAGTGTATAATAGTTCGTTCAAAAAAAAAAAAAAAGTGTATAATAGTTATAGGATTGGGGGATTTTGATTTGCCATGTAATGAAGAATATCATAGAATGTGTAAAACATATAGGAGGAGTACCTTGGAACGGAAATTCTCCAGATTGAAGGAGGATGGGAAGGCAGAAGAAAATCCAGAGAGAACAAGGGCTGATAGTACGGCAGCAAACGATGGGAAGACCAATCTCTTTAGCAACATCAATGGTAAAACTCAAGATTCCATCTGCTATAATGAAAGTGACGGGAGGAAGAGGAGCAATCGCGGAAGCTGGGAGCAGAAGCATCTGTCGAAAAAGAGGCTTGGTAACAGCTTGGAAAGCATCGAACATCTCCATGAGTTGATCGCCCAATCGAGGGTGGTCTTCGGGAAGGCCATCGGAGATGGAGTCCAAATGGAATCCGGGATAGCGACTGAAATGGGATTGGATGTTGGTGAATCGGAGGAGACGACTGCGGATGTGGTCGGTGACCAGGAAGGTGACGTGGAGTCCGGATAGGCATAGAAGTTCTGCTAGCTTCAGCATGGAGTTTACAGGCCCCTGTAAGGGTAGGGGGAATATGAGTACATGAGGAGGAGAATGGAGTGCCTGTTGCTGCTGCTGCCGTTGATCCTCCATACTAGCTGCTCTTCTTCCCCACTTCTTGTGTTTTTTGACAAGTTTAATATATATTAATTTTCACAAAGTACAATAATTCCACTAGCCACTGCAACCTCATCCCATCCCAAATAAAGAACAGTAAAGATTGGTCCTCTCTCTCACCTAAACGTGTCCACTGCTCGACCCTCACAAACATACAAACTTTTGTTTTAGTTTTTTTTTTCTTTTAATAATATAATAAATATTATAAATTTTGAAAGGGAGCAACTTGTCCGTGGATTGAAAGTAGGGGTGGGCGCGGGTCGGTTGCGGCCACGGAACCTCCAATTCGTCATTCGTCCGTCAGATTGGCGGATTGAAGAAAATCAATCCGCATCCGTCCGCCAATCCGGCGGATGTGGATTGAGCGGATTGGCGGTTTGGCGGATGGATGCGAATCGGTTTGGCGGTTTAAAATTTTATAAATTTTCAAGATAATTCAACTTGTGCACTTCCTCAAACAAAAAAAAGAAAAAAAAGAAAAAGAAAGTATTATAGTCAATGACTTAAAAAAGTATTATAATCACTGTATGCCTTATCAAAAGAAAAAAAGTTTGAAACTTTATAATATCACGATCACTGCATGCCTCATCCACATATTACCATCACAGCATGATTCATCCCCATAAAGTATTACAATCTGTGATTCTTAAAATATAATAACAATTCAAACCACTAAAACCATGAACAGAGCAGTAGTAGAGATTGAATGTCTCTGTATTGTTACATCTACATATGTTTTTGAAAACAAAAACCAACCAGCATATATCATATTTTCTATTTATTATTTTTAGAGTTACATTTAAAAACTAAAAAATATATATGAATAATACGTTTATTTTTTTCAATTAAAAAAATATATTTAAGTTGAAAACTTTTTTTCAACAGAATATTTAAACTCTTTTTCAATTGAAAACACAAACATAATATTTAAACAAATTGAAAATACAAAGTCTTATAAATTACTAGGGGTGCTCGCGATTTGGCGGTTTGGCGGTTCGGTTGCGGCCAAAAAATCTCAAATCCGCCATCCGTCCGCCAAATTGGCGGATTTGAGAAAATCAATCCGCAACCGTCCGCTCATCATCACGCATCCGTCCAAAATGCGGCGGATCGGTTCGGTTCGGTCGGTTTTGGCGGATCGGTATATCCGCTGCTCACCCCTAATTGAAAGTGAACTAGACTGTCGTTTCATAAAAAAAACAAGGAATTGGACTGGACTATTTTGGCATGTATAGTTTATTAGGGTTCTTATTTTGATAATTTAATTTGTTTATTTTTTAAATTATAATATAAAAATTATTTATGAAAAAATCAATTGGATCTGATAATCGTAATCACATCAATTTATTACATTTATCTCTTAATTTTTTTTTATAAATAAATGTAATCAATTAATATTATTAATAGATTTCGTATTGAAGTTTCATTACTGCATGACTATTTGTTATTGAAGTGTAAAAATTAAATTTACATTTCAAATGTAATGATATAGCAATTAATTAAGATATTTGACACAACACACTCTCTCTCATATCTTCTATAACCATCAACCAATAATGTCACTTATACATTATTGGATTTAAAAAATGAATTTAAAAAAATGGGTTTATATATCATTTTTCATTTATATATATATATATATATTTTTTTTTTTATCAGCAAAAGAAAGCTTTATTGATGGAAAAACATACAAAGTATGAAAAAGTACATCAATAAAGAGGAGAGTGCAAGAGCATCACTGTGTAACACTGAAATCCCAACTAGGTTGGCACCAAGATGCACACGCCGATCATCTGCTAGCACAGAACTCTAAACTCGAAGTTGGTGAGCAACCAACAAACAAAGCAAAACAAACAAGCAGACAGCAAGAACAGAACAATAACACCTATGACCACCAAAAAGCAACCCCAAGCACACAACTGGTAGACAACAACATCTAGCAGCAACAACAAGCACCTAAACACACTGTTGCTTCTGCTACACAAGCATAAGCAGCCCAACACACTACAAACATCAAGAACAGAACAGACACAACTACAACCCAGAACAGTAGCAGCAGCAGTTGGGCTACAACAGCACAACAACAACGCCTTCACCCCAAGCACTGTTGAACCTAATTCGAGTTCAGCACTAAATCTAGAATTGTGTACTGCACCCCTGAACACAACATCAAAAACTTCATCAAGGCAGACATCAGCAACACCAGCAGCATCAGCAATGATGAGACCAGTGCAGACATCAGCAGTTTGGCGCACAGAACCAACAGTGATGAGACCAGTGCTGCCATGAACTCCATTCAGACCAACAACCAATTCAAACCAACAACCAACCAGACAAAGAGCAGGAGACTAATTGGTTAGACCAAGCACAACACCTGAGCACCAACCCAATCCACCACAGAACCAGATAACAAACCCAATCCATCACAGAACCAGACAACAAAGACAGAAGAACATCAGCATGCGGCCCAGACAACAAACCTAAACACTTGAAACCAACCCATCCATCTACATTAGACGCAACCTAGGTTTTTTGCACAAAAGTTTTGAAATTCGGGTGTAGTGACTAGGCATTTAGAAACCTAAAAGGCTTTGGGCCCCAATCTCTTTCTTCTTCCATGAATAATAAATGACAATGATCCGAGAACCTTCTTGGTAATCCCCATAGTTTGAAGCTAAATTTCTGCACCCATTCTGGACTAAGTAAGAACTTGTCTAACCTACTCCATTTGACACCTTCTTGAGAGTTACACCAAGTGAATTTTCTCCCCAGCATTGGGATGTCACACACTTCCAGATGCTCTATTAGCTCATTGAACTCAGTCATGTCACTATTTCTTTGAGAACGGCCTAACCTCTCTGATAATTTCCTGACTTCATTGAAATCACCCCCCAAACACCAAGGTTTTTCATAAATTGACTTTAGATTCTTCAATATGCCCCATACTCTTCTCCTACTAGCACCATCATTTAGACCATACACATTAACAAAAACGCAATCAAAGCTACTAAAAAGAGTACCTGATAGGATGATGAAATTCCTATTACTGCGGCAATCTAGGAATTGAAATACTTCTGGATTTCAGATGAATAGTAAACCACCAGCTGCTCCCTCTGAGTCTACTGCCATAAATTCCATCTGTTCACTAGGTCAACATGATCCGACAAATTCCTCATTGATTACTTGTCTCTTTGTTTCTTGTAGTAGGACCATATATACCTTCCTTTCATACAACAAGGTTTTGAGTTTTCTTCTTTTAAGAGGCTTACCTAGCCCTCTAATATTCCAAGATAATACATTCATTGAACACAAATGCACTCACCAGACATCAGGAAGGATAGATTAAACTGCCTTCCTACCCCTTGGTCCCAGTATCTCCTTGTCATTTGCTTCCAGTTCCAGCAACTTGCTGAGCACTTCCTCCTCATTATCTTTACAATTCATCTCAAGAATCTGCCCAATTTGTAGGGATGCCTCTACCTCATTAAGTAATAGTTGTCTACTACCAGATTTTTGTGCCATAGATAAAGAGATTGCTGCAGTTGCCGACCTAAATATGGCACCTTTTTTGAACTTCAAAGATGAATCAGTCCCTACTTTCAGATTACCTTTTCTCTTCATCTGAACTATTGCTGTCCCTTTTCCTTTCTCTTGTTTGTTTGTCTTCCTTGTTTGAGCTAGCATTATAGACTCTCTTTGTGCCACCGATTGGTACTCCTCTTCTACTCTAACTTAGGCTGCCTTTCCACTACTAAGTTGAGCATTATTCTCCTTTGATGGCTAGGACTCAGATTCACTTATCCTAGAAAATCTATGGCCCAATGTTTGGCCACACTTTAATACATAGGCCTGACCTAAAAGTACCTCAATGTTAAGCCCATGCCCATTTTTCTGAGGCCCACTTAGGCTTCTCATGAAACCAAGAGTAACCACTCCTTCCACCACTATCCGGTTACCTTCATTTTGAATCTGTATAGGGTTTATCACTGATTTGACTGACTTTTCCCCACTTGCACTCCCATTACTTTCATTTTGTAATTGCATACATTTTGTCTGCCCTATGTGTATGATAGTCTCTTGAACCCTAGACCTGTTAAGCCCCCTACCTTGTCCATCAATGTCAGTATAAGCATCATTGCTTACCCCCTGACCCACCTGCCTCCTCAATGCCTCATCTGTCTATCTCTCCTCCAGCCTGGCCCTCCACGTCAGCTTCATCATCCACCTTCTTGCTGCCCACTATAGATCGCTGCTTGTGTTCAACCTTCTTACTGCCCAGAACAGATCTCTGCTCTTGTTCCTCACCATTGGAAGTTTGATGTGCCTCTTGGTTATGATCACTATAACACTTGCACTGTTTGTAAATTACCTCCGATATAACCACCTGTTCTTCACATACTTTAACTAGGTAAGTTGACCCCTTGCAACTCAAAGTAATTGTTTTGTTTATGGACTCCATACATGTTGTGGCAATCCTCACCTTCCCACTGTGAAAGGACTTCATTCTAGTTATATCATCATCAATACCTATAATTTCCCCTCACAACCTTCTAGTATTACTGAACGTTTTACTACTCCATAGGTTTAATGGCACACCATAACAGGTAAGCCATACAAGCCTTTCCTGCTAAAAAATCATCCCCTTCGTCCATTCCTTGATAAACTCACTCCATTCGTATACCCACCCCTCCATAGTTTTGAGATTCTCTTTCAAACTTCCCATTGAGTCAAAGGTCAACACAATATCTCTACCACCACCATCTCTAACCTAGATATCTGTCATTCCTTTGAGCTTCAATTCCTCTTTAAACTCTGCCGCAGAGTGTAGAGGTTTGAGTCTAATGATCGCACTATCATAAAGCCAGCCATTTCCTTCCTCGAAAGCTGATAGAGTAATACTTGCTGTGTGTGCTAATCCTTTACCACTTAAAGCTTGTGCATACGACTTTCCCCTTTGTACCATATTTGGGACTCTGCTAGTATTGCCATTAGCCCATCGTCGAACTAGAACCTTGAGTGACTGTTGATTGACCTCCTTGCCTTTTCCATAATCTGCTTATTTTACTTTCAATGCTCTGTTGTCACACCAGAGTCCATGAGCTTTTTGGACTGCCATACTTGTTGCCACTGGAAAAGCATAATGTACAAAGCCAAATCTTGATCTAGTCATCTTTCTCCTTTTGTTGGGAATGAATACATCCTTTACAATCCCGAAATTTGTAAATACTTTAAACAACCCTTTTGGATCCATCGATTCAGGAAGATTATCCACAAAGATCGTATGAATCTCTTATTCTAATTCATTATTCCTACTGCCTTGATTACCATGCTTTCGCAATTGATCCACTGTCCTCCATTCCTTAGCTTTGACCTCAATATACAAATATTTCTTACAGACTAGGATCATATTTTTATATTTGTTAGAGCATTGCTATTTAAGTTCAAAAATTAGACCCACTTATTTTGTAGAGTATTGCTATTCAAGTTCAAAAATTAGACCTAATTTTCAAGCCATGTGGTAATCAATTAGGAGGAGAATTCTATTACACACCCTTGTACCATATGCACCCTTAATTACGCCATTTTCTTCTTTAGTTATGACCAAATTTTTTCTTTAGTTATGACATTATTTTGAGATTTCTGTTATGACTTTTTGTAATTGATTAAGATTTTTTTTTTTTTTTTTTTTTAGTATAACTCAAAAAGTATGAAGTTATGTCATAGTTTTCTATAGTTATAAAGTGCATATGGTGCACAAAGGTGTGTACCATAGTCTTTTCCTCAATTAGGATATCTAAGTCAATACTTTCTCTCATATTTTTTTTTAATCATCAATCAATTATATCAATTATACACATCATTAGGTCTAGAAAATGGGTTTAGCAAGTGAGCTTATATATCATTGTTGGGTTTTTATAACTAGTGGTAAACCTGTGCTATGCATGGAATGTGAAAAAATTAATAACATATTTTTATAGAAAATAATATAAATAATTAGATTTTTGTATACAAATTATGAAAAAAAAAAAAAGATTGAAAACTACAATCTAAATTCCATAATTTTGTCAAAATTTATCTATCAATTTTTGATTTGTCACAACTTCAACATGTAACTTTCAACCTGTAACGGCTCGGATTGAGATTCAACCCTTGTTCTTGTTTGTATAAAGATGGTTGTATTATAAAAGTTTTTTTTGTCAATGATTGGACTTAGCTTGAAAATATTTTAAGTGTAAAAATTGGATTTTCAAAATTTGTGATTTAGAAAATAATTTTTGGTGGTAATTATTCTTTATATATATATATATATATATTAAATAGTCTAATTTGATTTTATGAGATTTTTCTACGAGATATTAACCACTTTACTTCAATGCTAAACTTAGAAATTTCAATTGGAAAATTATTTTTACACTAAAATTGGGGGAACCACTTTTTGATTTAATAGCATTTTGATTTTTTTGTATTTTTCTTTGAATCTAGATGGGAGGTATTTCCTTATTTACATTATAAACTTAAATAAATGAAATATAAATGTAAGAGACTAAGCATTTACTTAAATGGTTACAAATGGAAATAAGGTTAATATGCTCGGAGTGCCTTAGGAGCTGAGCTGTATGACTTGATGTGTCCTGGATGACCGCTCGAGCGGTGAAGAGGGTGCATCTAGTATTTTGCTCTGCAAATTGAAATTGTGAGAGCTTGAGTTCACTGCTCGAGTGGTCTGCGCAATATCAGCAACTTAAAAGTTGCATTTTAGATCATTTCTTTCACTTTTTCTTTTCCTTTTCCTCTTCCTCTCCTCTCTCCTCAACTTCGAAAATCCTAATTTTCTCTCTCTAAATATCTCACTTTTCGCCAAGATCCAAGCCTAAACTTTTTGCAAAAAATGAAGACTATGTAAAGATCTTGATTTTTACCTATTAGATTGCGATTTTGTCAAAGTTCTTGTTTGGGTCTTCGTTGTTCACTCTCATTCTTAAGGTAGGAGACTCTCTTAACTCCATATATTTATGATTTGGTGTGATTTCTTAACATTTTGGGGTTATGGGTTGTAATGAGTTAGAAAACTTTGATGAAAAGTTGTTAATGGACAAAAATGGGGTTTTCACACAAATTTTTAAAATGTCTTGAATGATTTAACATATTGATGAATAATATTTGATGATTTTTGGATTTGACAAAGAAATGAGGAAAAATCCCAATTTTCTTGAAACCCTAGATTTGGGATTTTTAATTTAAAAGAGGGTTTGAACTAATTGGTACTTTATGTTGAAATTTCAATTGATTTTCTTGAAATATATGTGAGTGGGATGAAATTTTGATTTATGATGATATTATTGACGATTCATGGAAGTTGAATCATGTGGAAACTTGGGAATGTTGGAAGGATATAAAGTTAACAGTTTGCATAGAATTATTGTTAGTAATGAGAGAGACTTGGAGTCCTGGAAAAGAGAAAATTTCATTAGTTTTTACTTGTTAGATTCTTGTGCAATTAAATTGAATTTTGGATAAATTAGAATATTTTAAAATTCATGCATCACATTGCATTCTCATCGTTTTGGACTAAGTGTCTGGTGATTTAAAAGTGCATTTGTGTTTTAGGTATACATCGTGTGTGTTGAGGTGCCCAATTTCTCTTTCGTGCTTGTAGGCCAAAAAAAATGTGGGAATATTATCAGTATACTATTAAGGTGCCCAATTGCCTTTCCATGCTAAACGCCAGTAAATTTAGGCTATATGGCTGAATAGATTGTTGGGTGTCCAATTGCCCCTCCGTGCTCGGTGGTAAATGTTGGATATTTTTAAAATGAAATGGGCGTCCAATTGCTTTTCTGTGCTCGATGGCCTGTAAATGTGGAGATGTTTTCAAAAGTAAGAGGTGCCCACTTGCCCTACTGTGCTTGGTGGTCGGTAAATATGAGGAGTGATTGAGATGTGTAACGTGAATTTTATTACAAAATGAAAAGTCCTTGGTTATGTTAAAGGTTAAAGATGTAACGCCCTCAAAAAAAGAATACATAATACCCATCATTCAGACATGCAGTAATATAAGAAAATCAACGCCTTTCCATTCATCAGAGTAGTTCTTACAACAGTATTACATGTTAACAACAAAAGGAAGTGCCCTACGGGCTTACAGCTTTCCAAGTCAACACTTGGTTACACAAAAGAAGAGTACTAGCTCTATACAAAATAAGCCCTTGGCTTGATATACATGTAATACAGGCAAAATAATCAAAAAGAGTCTTCAACTCCCATAACCATCCAAGCTATGTCCTTGGAGGTGGCATGCTACCTGTACCTGAAAATAATGTCCCATATAGGGTGAGCCAACGCCCAGTAGAGATATGCTAAACGCAATATGAGCAACAACTAAGACATTAGCAATTGATAAATGTTTAACTCCCATAAATCAATTCATAAACCATTTCCATTACATGACCACTATGTCTATGTTTTATTTCATTTTCTATTTCTTATCCATTTTCCAAATTCATACCCGTGGCTCAGAACCTGGCCACACACTCTAAACGAAATAATAATTCATATTAAACGTTTCCCAGTTCGCAATAGATAAGCATACAAGCTGTATCAACACCTCCATAGATAAGCATATGAGCTATATCAACACTTCCATAGATAAGCATATGAGCTATATCAACACACTAACTGACAAGCATATGAGCTGTATCAGTGGAGTCCATCCCCTATCTTCTCCCAAACAACATCC
The DNA here is from genome assembly GCF_055761805.1 of Camellia sinensis. Classification (NCBI taxonomy): domain Eukaryota; kingdom Viridiplantae; phylum Streptophyta; class Magnoliopsida; order Ericales; family Theaceae; genus Camellia; species Camellia sinensis. The sequence goes on from NC_138968.1 coordinate 56,340,970, forward strand.
GGTTTAGAGGTCCATCCCCTATCTTTCCCTAAACTGTGGAGTACATTCTCTGTCTCCTCCCATACACGCAACGTATATACACAAAGGTCATATACACAATCAATCAATACATAACGTTAATGTATTCTATCAACCGTCATACTCTATGACACATCCACTTGATTAGTTTTAGTTTGCCTAATCATCATGCATTGTCTACAACAATCAAAACTACCCTCCACCGATAGCCCAAAGTAATTATTTCTAAACAGATAATAAAAGCTCCAACAGATAAAATATCAATGTTTTCAAGGGTGAGTGATTAATAAATCCAACTCTACCATTCTACAATATAATGAGCCAATTTCACTATTTCCAAGTCAATACCAAGTAACAACAATTTTTCCAAATTAATTATACCAATTAATTTATGCAACAGATTTGGGTTTTCTACCCCATTTTCCAATATAGACCCAAGAGTCCAAATATCAACAACCAACAACAATATCATTATTTTGAAATCCAAAATACACATTTTAGAATCAAAATAACAAACCCCCTTTTATACATTTTGAAACCCTAGATCTCAAAATCAAACCATTTAACAAAGTGCCCAAAAATCTAGGTCAAAACCCATAAGAGTGAGTAGGAATCCCTACCTCAAAAGATGAAACCCAACGAAGGAGATGACGAAAATGAAGATGCTCCAAATCACAAATTTCTCGGATCAAATGATGGCCCTCGACGATCAGCAACCTTTTTGTAAAGGCCAAAGGTGAGGAAACAACTTCTACTAGATCAATACTTAGAGAGAAGTGGAGGTTTTAGAGAGAGAAGCTCTCAAATAGCGTTTTTAAAAAGTAAGAGAGAGTGTGATAATGTAAAAAGTGACTTCAAAATGCCCAACTGTCTTCTGATATACGACAGGTCCGCTCGAGCGAAAAACACAACGCTCGAGCGCCAAGAATAAAATACTGAATTCGCTCGAGCGTAAGAAGGCCCGCTCGAGCTCCAAGACACAAGAATAAAGTACATCCGCTCGAGCGTGAAAACCAGCCCGCTCGAGTGTAGATTTTCCCCTCCCAGAACTTACACCAAAAAAGTACTACCCGCTCGAGCGCCAACAAGCCCGCTCGAGCGCAATCCGCTCGAGCGCAGGAAATCCGCTCGAGCGTAGAAATCACACCTGCAGAAGTTTTGCAGAGCACGAAAATACTGGGAGTGTGCAATCTCCGCTCGAGCGTTAGACGACCCGCTCGAGCGGAACGACCAAAAACCTGGTAACAAGAAATTAGACCAAGGCTCAACCCACCTGCTTGAAACATGCCCAATACATCCTAAAACTCAATCAAATAGAATTAAAGGACGACAACAAGGTAGACACAACGACCAACTCCACGGAACCGAGTCCGGAATATAACTGAACAGTTAAGGGAATACCAGAATCGCTATAACCTTCCCCCCTTAAAGAATTTCGTCCCCGAAATTAAATACAAGTTTTTCAAAAACAAGTTTTCTCCATTCCCAACAATATTATAACATAATGTTAAACAATCCGACCCGTTACCAGTCAATCCCATCACTTTGCAAGAGGCATATCACATTATACATAACAACCTGCATTATCAACATGCATTCCTTTGAAATTTACCCATTTCAACTCATTTTCCACAATTCCTTAACACATGCAACATTAATATCATATTTGCATTTTCACAATATACTCAACATGCACAACCTTAACACAGCTTCCATTTACCAAAACATTTACAATGTTTTACAACTTAAGACATATATAATGTTCTTAAAGTTCAATATTATTACAAAATTTCATTACATGATTACACATCAACAAACATGTTTGGATACTTTTCACAGATTTCCAACTCACGTTCCCAAGTGGCTTCCTCCACTCCGTGATGCTTCCACAAAACTTTTACCAAGAGAGTGGTCTTGCCTCGCAAGACTTGATCCCGCGTATCCAAGACCTGAACCGGTCTCTCCTCATACGAGGCATCCTCATCTACCTCTAAGTCGGTCCAATCTAACACATGGGACCGATCCGGCTCATACTTCCGAAGCATACCCACATGAAACACATCATGCACCCCGGACAACTGCGGTGGTAAAGTCAAACGATAAGCAACTTCCCTAATCCTCTCAAGGATCTCAAAGGGACCGATAAACCGAGGGGATTACTTCCCACTCTTCCCAAACCTCATCAAACCTCGCCTAGGTGATATTTTCAAGAAAACATGATCACCTATCTCAAACGCCAAAGGCCTCCTCCTACGGTCGGCATAACTCTTTTGGCGACTCTGGGCTGTAACAAGCCTCCTACGGATAAGCTCAACTTTCTCCATCGTCTCCCTAACCAACTCTGGACCCAACAAAGGTGCATCTCCTACCTCGGCCCAACAAACTGGAAACCTACACGATCGGCCATACAAGGCCTCAAACGGTGCCATACCGACGCTAGACTGAAAACTATTGTTGTAGGTAAACTCCACCAAGGGCAAGTGCCTCTCCCACGTCCCACTAAAGTCAAGGACACAACCTCGAAGCATATCCTCAAGGATCTGAATAGTACGCTCGGACTGCCCGTCAGTTTGAGGATGATAAGTCGTACTAAAGGTCAACTTAGTGCCTAAGGCACTCTGCAAACTCTGCCACAACCTAGCAGTAAAACGAGGGTCTCTATCTGAGATGATCGCCACTGGGACCCCGTGCAACCTCACTATGTCCCGAAAATACAAGTCGGCAAGATGATCTACCGAATCTCTCACGTACATAGGAATGAAGTGCGCGGACTTAGTCAACCGGTCTACAACCACCCAAATAGCATCACTACCCCGCTGAGTCCTCGGAAGACCTACAACGAAGTCTATGGTGACATGTTCCCACTTCTACTCGGCAATAGGCAAGGGTTGTAGCAAACCCGCTGGCCTCTGATGCTCAGCCTTCACTTGCTGGCAAGTAAGGCACCTTAGACACGAAAACTGCCACATCTCTCTTCATTCCTCGCCACCAAAACTGGCGACCCAAATCCTGATACATCTTAGTGCCTCCTGGTTGCACCGCAAAACGTGAATGGTGAAACTCTCGGAGTACTTCCCCTCGGCAAGACTCCGGCACAAACAAACGGTCTCGGTATCTCACACTCAGGTTGGGATACACCGTCAAACCCTTCTCAACCTTCCCACTGGAGATCCTCTCTCGGAGGGATTCCATCTCAAGGTCACCTCTCTGTGCCTCTAACACCTGAGTCACGAGTGTAGGCTATGCAACAATAGAAAACAAGGCCGCAGCCTCAACAGATCCGCCCAGAAGCAAATCAAACTCGCCAAGTGCACCCAACATCTCCCATTCCCAGATGGCTATACAAGCTACATCACTAATTGATTTCCTACTAAGGGCATCGGCCACAACATTGGCCTTTCCCGGGTGATAGTGCAACTCAAAATCATAATCCTCGATGAATTCCATCCACCTCCTCTGCCTCAGATTCAAGTCTCTCTGTGTAAAAAGATACTTCAAACTCTTGTGGTCCAAGAACACCTCGAACCTCTCACCATAAAGGTAGTGCCTCTAAATTTTTAAGGCAAAAATCACGGCTGCTAACTCAAGATCAGGCGTAGGGTAATTCTTCTCGTGTATTTTCAACTGATGTGAGCCAAAAGCTACCACTTTCCCCTCTTGCATCAACACACAACCTAAACCCTCCCGTGAGGCATCGCAATAAACTGCATAATCCAACCCTCTCTCCGGAATAATCAAAACTGGAGCAGTGGTCAATCTAACTTTCAACTCTTGGAATGACTTTTCGCAAGTCTCACTCCACACAAACTTGGCCCCTTTCCGCATCAATCTAGTCAATGGTGAAGCTAGCCTGGAGAAATCTCTCACAAACCGACGGTAATACCCAGCTAATCCCAAAAAATTGCAGATCTCAAAGACACTCTTAGGCTGTGCCCAATCTTGCACTGCCTCAACCTTAGACGTATCAACAGACACTCTTTCCCCGGATACCACATGGCCTAAGAACTTGACCTCTCCTAGCCAGAACTCACATTTCCCAAATTTGGCATACAGCCTATGGGTTCTAAGCAGCTCAAGCACCACTCTCAAGTGTTCCTCGTGCTCCTCCTTAGAAGGCGAATAAATCAGAATATCGTCCATGAAAACGACTACAAAACGATCTAAGAATTCCCAGAAGATCTGGTTCATCAAGTCCATGAAGACTGCCGGTGCATTGGTAAGCCCAAATGGCATCACCAGAAACTCATAATGGCCATACCGCGTACGGAATGCCGTCTTCGGAATATCCTCCTCTCTGACCCTCAACTGGTGGTAACCCGATCTCAAGTCTATCTTAGAGAAACAACGGGAACCCTTCAACTGATCAAACAAATCATCTATACGGGGCATAGGGTACTTATTCTTGACCGTAGCCCGATTCAACTTCCGGTAATCGATACACAATCTCAAGGCACCATCTTTCTTCTTAGCAAAAAGGGCCGGTGCTCCCCACGGCGAAACACTAGGGCTGATGAAGCCCTTATCTAACAATTCCTAGAGCTGAATCTTCAACTCACTTAACTCGGCTGGGGCGAAACGATAAGGTGCCATAGAAATCGGCGCCGTGCAGGGCACTAAATCAATAGAGAACTCAATCTCTCAGTGAGGTTGAAAACTAACGAGATCCTCGGGAAAAACATCCGAATACTCACAAACCACTCTCGGTAATACAATCTGGGTCTCATCACACTCACTATTCATGAAGCTAGCAAGTAGACCACTAAGCTCACTCCGCCCTCGCGGATCATACACCGGTGGCAACACACTACCAACCCGATCCCCCAAGAAATGGAAACACTCCCCGCTCAAGGTGCATACTGTGACCCTCTGGCGGTAGCAATCGATAACAGCCCGGTATGACGATAACCAGTCCATACCCAAAATAACATCAAAACCCTTCATGGGCATAACAACAAAAAGAAAAGGAAGCATACGGTCGGCGACCTCTATATCACAACCTCTACATCCGTGTTTCAAAATCAATCCACTTCCAACAGGTGATACAACACATATAGGAGATGCTAATAGTGCCAACTCCAACTCCAACACAGATGCAAATGCAGCAGATACAAAAGAATGAGATGCACTCGTATCAATCAATACACTAGCAACCGAGTTACAAAACAGAAAGGTACCTCTCACTACTGATGGAGCCGGTACTAGGTTCTGCGTGGTAACACCATACACACGCCCTGTAGGCCCCTGATCCACCTGCTCACCTCTAGGAGCAAAAGACTGCTGCATAGACTGGGATGACGAAGCTCCTGGATTGGCCCTCCAGACCTGCACAGACTGAGCTGGCTGATAACCCTGCGTCTGCCTAGAACCAGACGCCCCCAAAGTGGCACTCAACTGTGGGCAAAACCTCTTCAGGTGCCCGAGCTGACCACACTGGTAGCAAGATAAAGGCTGGCCCCTGCCCTGACTCTGGCCCTGAGGTCTAGCTGAAGAAGAAGCAGCTCACTGACCCCCTTCCTTTTGCGGGCAAACTGAAGACTTGTGACCCAGCTGGCCACAAGTAAAACAAGTCAAGCCTCCCTGATTACTTCTCCCGGAGCCTGCACTCGGCACTGAAAAGATCGATCTAGCCAAACCACCCTGAGACTGTTGAGGGTTAGAACCCCTCTGTCTCCTGCCATCACCCTGACCATCTTGGCTCCTCTTGGAGCCTCTCTGTCCTTCCTCCTCTTCCTGCATCATAATCTCCATATGAGCTGCAGCATCCACCAAACGTCTATACTCTCGAACAAAGGACCCTCCAACCCTCAACTTGAGTCCACGCCTTAACTTCCGCTCAAACTCTAAGCAACGACGTTCCTCAGACGCCAAAAGTTCAGGTGCGAACCTGGACAAGCAAGTAAAAGTAGCCTCAAACTCGGCCACTGACAAACCCAACTGTTTTAGTTGGCAAAACTGTTCCCTCAGCTTCTCCCTAGCAGTTGAAGATAAAAACTTCTCCTGGAAAGCATTCACAAACGCCTCCCATGCACCACCAACACTGCCCTTCTCGTACTTCCACCATTGACCCGCATCTTCCTTCAGTTGGAAGGATGCCAGGGTCACCTTTAAAGCCCCGTCCTCGATGCCAAGCATCTCGAACATCTTCTCCATCTGTTCCAACCACTCGTCAGCCTTAAGTGGCTCCTTCAGATCCCCAACAAACTCGTCCGGATTGGACCGGAAGAATTCCCTCTTCAAGAAGGAAGGCCCTGCCTCAGCTGCGTGGGCCTGTTCCTGATTCCCAGCTCTAAGAATACCCAAAGCTCCTACTATTTCTCGGGCCATGGCACTCATAGCCTGCTGACCTGCTGGCTCGGCCACATGGGCCTGACCAACTCCCTCTTGCTGTGCCGGAATATCATCCGGTAAGGGCATCTCTTGCCTACCACGCCTACCACATCCTCGTCCTGACATCCTAATAAAGGTAACCAAGACTATTAGCACATTCACAAATGTGTCGAAGATATAACACTCACGTCCTAATGCATAGACAACTGTAATTCACTCCACGTAAGCACCTAATCACGTAAGCAATTACGAATTTCATTCCCGGATAATGACAGTCCCGAGGCGTTACTAGAGTTTCGGTTAGAAACAACATTGATCAAGTGCCTTTCCAACAAGACTCCCAGAAACTCAAGGATCCAATCAACATCCTAGAAACTACATTCCAAACCCACATAGTCACATAAGCATGTTATCAATTAAACACATAGCATATGACACTACATCTAAGTCTCTATCAAGCGAGACAAACCCATTGTGATACTAATCACTTCCCACGTACCCAAAGTATTCGAACCCGGTACGCTCTGATACCAAGTTGTAACGCCCTCAAAAAAAGAATACATAATACCCATCATTCAGACATGCAGTAATATAAGAAAATCAACGCCTTTCCATTCATCAGAGTAGTTCTTACAACAGTATTACATGTTAACAACAAAAGGAAGTGCCCTACGGGCTTACAGCTTTCCAAGTCAACACTTGATTACACAAAAGAAGAGTACTAGCTCTATACAAAATAAGCCCTTGGCTTGATATACATGTAATACAGGCAAAATAATCAAAAAGAGTCTTCAACTCCCATAACCATCCAAGCTATGTCCTTGGAGGTGGCACGCTACCTGTACCTGAAAATAATGTCCCATATAGGGTGAGCCAACGCCCAGTAGAGATATGCTAAACACAATATGAGCAGTAACTAAGACATTAGCAATTGATAAATGTTTAACTCCCATAAATCAATTCATAAACCATTTCCATTACATGACCACTATGTCTAGGTTTCATTTCATTTTCTATTTCTTATCCATTTTCCAAATTCATACCCGTGGCTCAGAACCTGGCCACACACTCTAAACGAAATAATAATTCATATTAAACATTTCCTAGTTCGTAATAGATAAGCATACAAGCTGTATCAACACCTCCACCGATAAGCATATGAGCTATATCAACACTTCCATAGATAAGCATATGAGCTATATCAACACACTAACTGACAAGCATATGAGTTGTATCAGTGGAGTCCATCCCCTATCTCCTCCCAAACAACATCCGGTTTAGAGGTCCATCCCCTATCTTCTCCTAAACCGTGGAGTACATCCCCTATCTCCTCCCATACATACAACGTATATACACAAAGGTCATATACACAATCAATCAATACATAACGTTAATGTATTCTATCAACCATCATACTCTATGACACATTCACTTGATTAGTTTTAGTTTGCCTAATCATCATGCATTGTCTACAACAATCAAAACTACCCTCCACCGGTAGCCCAAAGTAATTATTTCTAAACAGATAATAAAAGCTCCAATAGATAAAATATCAATGTTTTCAAGGGTGAATGATTAATAAATCCAACTCTACCATTCTACAATATAATGAGCCAATTTCATTATTTCTAACTCAATTCCAAGTAACAACAATTTTTCCAAATTAATTATATCAATTAATTTATACAACAGATTTGGGTTTTCTACCCCATTTTCCAATATAGACCCAAGAGTCCAAATATCAACAACCAACAACAATATCATTATTTTGAAATCCAAAATACACATTTTAGAATCAAAATAACAAACCCCTTTTTATAAATTTTGAAACCCTGGATCTCAAAATCAAACCATTGAACAAAGTGCCCAAAAATCTAGGTCAAAACCCATAAGAGTGAGTAGGAATCCCTACCTCAAAAGATGAAACCCAACGAAGGAGATGACGAAAATGAAGATGCTCCAAATCACAAATTTCTCGGATCAAAAGATGGCCCTCGACGATCAACAATCTTTTTGTAAAGGCCAAAGGTGAGGAAACAACTCCTACTAGATCAATACTTAGAGAGAAGTGGAGGTTTTAGAGAGCGAAGCTCTCAAATGGGGTTTTTGAAAAGTAAGAGAGAGAGTGAGGATGTAAAAAGTGACTTCAAAATGCCCAACTGCCTTCTGATATACGACAGGTCCGCTCGAGCGCCAAGAATAAAATACTGAATTCGCTAGAGCGTAAGAAGGCCCGCTCGAGCGTGAAAACCAGCCCTCTCGAGCGTAGATTTTCCCCTCCTAAAACTTACACCAAAAAAGTACTACCCACTCGAGCGCCAACAAGCCCGCTCGAGAGCAAGAAATCTGCTCGAGCGCTAGACGACCCGCCAGAGCGGAACGACCAAAAACCTGGCCACAAGAAATTAGACCTAGGCTCAACCCACCTGCTCGAAACATGCCCAACACATCCTAAAACTCAATCAAATGCAATTAAAGGACGACAACAAGGTAGACACAACTACCAACTCCACGGAACCGAGTCCAGAATATAACTGAACAGTTAAGGGAATACCGGAATCACTATAAAAGAGTTAAGTCAGCCATGGATTTTAAATTATACATTGAGCATTTGAGTTTCAAAACAAAGACAATGTCTTAAGCATGGCATAGCATTGCATGAACATAATAATATCGTACATTTATATATTGGGTTAAGTTTATTTCATACTGAGCGTAAAAGCTCACTCTTTTTTTTGGGCTGGATATCCAACATTCCGAGTAATAAAAAGGTGCCTCTAATTCATTGAGAAGCAAATGGATTATAGATGGAGCACTGAAGCTCCTTTTGATGTTGTTTGTTTACAGTTATTGAGCTTACTTTCCAGGATAGAATTTTAGTTTGTTGTGATCAAGGCTTTTAGTCTTGAAAGATGTAAGCCCTTATGGCAATTTGATATATATTTTATAATTCTACGTATCGTAAATCAATGTAATGAACTTGATGAAGAATCTATGAAAAACTGGTGAGTTTTGGCTTATAAGATTGTTGTTTTTTGTTCCTTGTTCACATTAATGTTATAGAATTTGGTAACAGTAATGGATTATATCTATAAAATGGTATAGAAATATTAGGGCATTACAATTTGGTATTAAAGCTAACCAGGTTTGAATACCTTGTGCTCATAGGAAATGACGTTTGTCACAATGTGTTACTAGGTTAGAATAGGACATTTATAAGCTTTGTATGACTTGTGTGTACCTATGTGACTATGGGTATGGATTAAACTCTTAATATGAAGTTTGTGCCTATGAATTTCTTAGGAGTCTTGTTACGAGGCCACTTGATCAATGCCATTCTAGCCTGAATTCTTTGAACATTTGTGGGGCAAATTGGCATCTTAGGAGGATAATTCAAATGTGCTTTATGTGACTGTGTTTATGTAGTTTGTCCATTGTTAAAATTGTAATGTGTATAGGCATGTGTAGACATTTTGGGTAGCATGCTTGGTTTTGTGTGGGATAATTTGTGAGCTAAGTTTTATCTTATTCTTATATAGGATGTTTGGACGTAGTGATAGAAGTCGTGGTAGAGCTCATCGTGGTGGTCAGGGTGTTCCCCTTCAAGGAGAGGGAGTAGGCCAAACTAACATGGCCGAACAAGAGGTGCATTATGTTACGGATTTGTTGGCTCAGGAATCGGCGGGTGCACTTTGAGAATCTATGAATATTTTAAGGGCTAAAGAAGTAGCACGGGCCGCCGTATGAGAGACTAGATCCTCTTCTTTAGCAAAGGAGTTCTTTAAGTCAAAACCTATGGAGTTTTATGGTTGGTCTAACCCGCTTCAAGTGGATAAATGGCTAGAACAGATGGTGAAGACGTTTAAGGTGTTTCACATTGTTGATGATGAGCTTCGGATTATGTTAGGGGCCTTCCAATTGAAAGGGGACACAGGTCAATGGTGAAAATATGCCAAAGATCGTATAGTGCACACATGGAAGACATTTACTCACACCTTCCAAGAGAAGTATCTTCCACCCACGGCCAGGGAGCGTTTGAGAAAACGGTTTAAAGAGTTAGAATAGCTCGACACACCCTTAGCAGAATTTGAAGTAGCCTTTATTAGCTTGTCGAGGTGTGTACGAGAGTTAGTGGCGACTGATGAGTGTTGTTGTTTGGAATTTGAGAAGAGACTTTGGTGGGAAATCAAGATGAAGGTGGTTGGCAGTATGATTCGGAGTTATGATAGACTTGTGGAAGCAGCCGCACATGTGGACCGCTTTGCCAGATACAGAGTCGCCACCTAAATATTTTATTTTGGAAAAATTTAGGAAACCCATGACTCGTGCCAAAGGCCATGCGTCCGTCATCACTAAGATTGTCTCAGCTCGAGAACTTAGGTACGAGAGGGAAAGGTCATGAATTGAGCACCTCCGCTCACCCGATCAAAGATTGGCCTCTATTAATCATAATATGATTTTTATGTACATTATATGCTCTTGTTCCGGTTTATTAGGCTTAGCATTTACTATGTGATGTGTGCATACACAAGGTATAGACTAGTTTGCCCAAATTGGAACGATTCAATTTCATGCTTGTTTTTTGAAAAGGGTTTGATTTTACCACTTAACAAAGTGAGCTTAAAGTTTGTGAATTTGTCACTTGACAAAGTGAGCTTAAACGTACGTTTATTGAATTATTCCAACTTAAGCAACAAGCCTTCATTCGCAGGCATTCAAACATTTTAACAAGTAAGCATTTAGCCTCATGGCAAGCATGTGTAGAAGTCCCCGAACGCCCCGGGAGGGTGAGTCCCGTTCTGTTCATTTTGGGGTTACTACAGCTTGGACTCTCAAATCGTCACGGTTCTTAATCTGAACCAAAGAGTCCAAATCTGGCAAATCGTTTTGAGAAACTGATTTTTTGAAAAGAAGTGCCAAACATGGACTGCTTTGCCAGATACAGAGTCGCCACCTAAATGTTGTTTATGGGGGAATTTAAGAAACCCTGACTGGGTGCCGAAGGCCACATGTCCGTCATCACCGGAGTTGTCTTGGCTCGGGAGCTAGGGTACGATTGAGGAAGGTCAGCTATGAGCACCCCCTTTCGCCCGGTCCAAAGACCGGCCTCTACTAACCATGATATCCAATTTTGAAAACGTTATGTGTTCTTATTCCGGTTATTAACCTAGAATTACTATGTTATGCGCACAACAAACAAGTATAGACTAGATTGCCTAATTTGGAAACAAGCATTGCATATCCGTTTGTTTTGAAAAGCACTTTGGAATTTGCTACTCGCAAGTAGGCTAAAACACGGATTTCAACGAGTTTTTCCAACTCAAACAATCCAACCTTCACCCACAGGCATTCAAACAATTTGTCTCATATAAGCACTTAGCCACATGGTAAGCATACTATCATGGCCACATTCACACGCATGCAATATGCTAAAGCGAAAATACTTACATCGTACTCCGTGCCAAAACAATAAACTAGTTAGCAAACATGCATGTCCTAGTTCATGTTAAAGCGACTAATGCAACATAAGCAAAATGTGATTAGGATAGGCTCGGCTAATCTACGATGACATGTGAAATGCTACAACTAACACGTATTCAATTTGGAAATTGAAATACAGATGCAGTTAGAATGATGCGCCGAGCCCGGTGCATGTAAGACAAATGAATGAATGCACGCATGCATTGCATGAGGCATGCTAATTTAAACGTGCCCTAATACTGACCATCAAAGCAGGTAAATAAAAGGGAAGAAAGAAGTGGGGATTAGAAGACATACACACCACTCACACACACTTATTACATATTTGCCCTCGCCCGGAGGGACCAAATAAATAATACAAATTAATTAACTACGCAAGCTAATTAAATATTACAAATTGCCTAATCAGTCAACAAACTAATTTAAACTAGGAAAAGCAGTAAACCGTCTCGGGAGGAGAGCCAGATGCAGCGCGTGCTCGGGTCCCGTTCGGAAGTGCACGATCATGCATAGTCTGCCTCTGTTTTCCCTGCTCTGCCTCTCTAAAGACTGCCAAAGTCTCAAGGATGCTTCTCTGGATACTGGGAATCACCACCGGCTGAGTAAAATTACCACCGGCAGCGAATTGTGGTCACCGGCACAAAATGAATCCATCGGCTGGTGATTTACTGCCGGTCGGCAATATATACTGCCGGTCGGCAAAGAATGCCTGCAGAACCTGCAACTCACAGCAGCAGAGGACAGAACTTGCATGGCAATACAATTCAAGCAATGTATGCACCAATCATGCCCCCTATCATGTTTGTGACTCAAAAGGGCATGTGTCTCGATTCTCAGACCGCCAATCACGTATTTCCATGCATGATGGCCCAAAGAATCAAGTGTGCAACTTTCATGTCAAATGAAATGCAAACCAAACAAACGAACCAAGGCCCAATTCCTATCACCAAGTCAAGGAACAAGGCATGCATGCAAGATGCAATGCAACCTAGGCATGCAAGCTAAGGATGCAACATGGCATGGCAAGACACTTATGCAAGCATACAAGCAAACATGAGGCAATGCAAACTGATAAAAAGGTGGACTTGGACATGATTTAGGCAGCTCTAAATAGGCCTAAAACAGTGGCCAAAAAACAAGGAATTGGGATCAAACATACATACACACATGCAAGTAAGTTGGACCAACACTTAGGCATTAAATAAGCAACTCTAAGGCACACTTGAAAAGGGATATCATGGACAATTAGCATGCAACATAAGCTCTGAAAATCATGTTAAAACATGGTGCCAAACCAAGCAACAAGGCAAGCTAAACATGCAACAATGGTCCAAGCATTCAAGGCTCACCAAAGAGGCAATGGACTACACTTAGTACAACCACACATGGCAGGACTTAGGCAATCAAAAACGGAGTTTTAACACATGAAACTAAGCCCAAAAGACCAACTAGATAGCATCTAGATGGTTTGAATTTAAAGGCATGCATAAATGCTAAAACATGGAGCATGCAAGGCAAGCTTCCAAAGCTTCAAAGAGGCATCCAAGGCAAACATATGAGCATGTCAAAGGGACTGAAATAACATGTAGGGTGGTTCCAAACCACCGAAATGATGCAAGCAACACATACTACACATTCACATACTTGAAGCATACAAGCTCAAATACAAAGGAGTTATACTACACATGCCAAGATCAACCCAAACAACTATGGACAGACCTAAAACATGGCAAAATGAGCACAAAACCTTCACAAGGCTAAACCTAAAACATGCTAGAGCAAAGGCTAACAACCTAAGGCATATTAAGGCAATAACAAGGCATTACATGGTAGGTATGCTAAGTATGCATGGTGTACCAAAACCAACACACAACAAGGTTATATCATGGCATAATAAGCATGGAAAACAGCCAAGACATGATCAATACACACTCTAACATGATACTCCCTCAAGAGGCCAAAAAGGGTCCCTTTCAAGGACAACAAGGAGAGGGGGTGGCCCTCCCCTTTTGGAGACCTCAAGGCACCATCTCCGCCACTGAAATCCCTCAAGATTTCAGTGGTGAAGAGGCCCAAACACCAAAGTCTCGAAACTTGCACAAAAATAGCACAAAAAGGAGCCTTACAAGGCTTAGGAGGGGTCAAACAAACCCAAACCACAAAACACTCGTAATAAACAATCAAGAGGGCTAAAAAACAGAACTTTTTTTTATTATACAATAAGCACGAAAACAGCTCTAAGATGGGTAGAAAAGCAATGCAAAAATGGAGAATAAAAGGGAAGTTTCTCACCCTTGTAGATCACCTTCACAAATGATGCTCCAACAGCCCTCCTTGGCTTGAATCCAGCTCCAAAACACCAAAACCAGCCTCTTAGAACCTCAGTAGCTAAGAGAAGGTGAAACACTATGTGTTTGTGTGCAATAGTAAGACACAAACACAATTAAACACACACAAAGGTAAAAAGAGAGAGGTATAGAGATAGAATGTGTATGGATCCTAACCCCAGAACTCAAAACCCTAATATGGCTGTCTAAACTCTCTAAAATGTCTAACCTCTAAGGCCAAGAGAGAAGACTCTCTCTTATAGAGCCTTTTGTCTTGTAAAGCTTACAAGACAAGCTTCTAAAGAGAGAGATCCCTCCATACACGTGTATGGAGGGGAGCCAAATGCAAGACAGCTGTGATAAAATATCTGCAAAAGCAGATGAACAGTAATCGGCTGCCCAAAAATGCCATTTTGGCAAAAGGGAGTGCCGACCGGCAACAAATAGTGCCGACCGGCAATATAGATTGCCGATGGCAGCAAAAACCAGCCGGTGGCCTCTGGCCATGGCCGGTGATGTGTGGGGATGCCTCACAAGGCATTCCCTGCCCCTCCAAGGCAAAACACAAGTGTTTGGTGCAAAACCAGACACTAAACAGTCAAGTTCGGAGATTCTGAGGCAAGGCGCATAGCCGAGTCCTCCGGGAACTCCAAACGAACACAAACAAGGGCAATCACCAAGTGTTCCAATGGTGACATCCAAGTCTTGAGGACGGTCAAAAATGGGGTGTCTACAACATGCTAGTCATGGCAGTCACTTGCACTCATGTACATATGCTAAAGCACTAAAAACTCACCTAGTATTGCAAGCTAAGATAAAACAAAAGATTTAGAAAAATATGTATGATTCCTAACTATATAAGATGGCTAATGCATCACATGCAACAATGCAACTAAAATAGGCTCAGCTACTTAACATGTTATTTTTCAACAATTTCATAGCATGCGTTTAAACACGTATTCAATGAGGTAATAAACGACAATGCAAGTTTAAATGATGAACCGAGCCTCGATACATGCAATACAAATGAATGAATGCAAACATGCGATATGCTAATCGAAACGTGATGCCCCTAATCTAACCATCATAAGGAGTTAAATAAAAGGGAGAAAGACGTGGGGTTGGAAGACATACACATTATTACAACATTGATGTCCTCGCGCAGGAGGGTTCAAATGAATAAATTAGCTAAGCTAAACTACTTAACTAATTATTACAAAACTTGAATAAATAAGCTAGCTATCTAAGCTAATTAATTAAGTACAACAATTAAATAATTTAACTAGGCTAAGCTAATTAAATATTTACAACACAAACTAATTTAATTAATCAATCTAAACTAATTAAATAAGTACAAAACAAACTAATTAGCTATAACTAATTAATTACAACATGGATTAATTAACTAAGTACAACACTTTACTAATTAGTTACAACTAATTAAGCACAACAAATAAATGACTAATTGCTAATTAAACTAATTAACTAGTCCCAGGAAGCGAGGGAGGCCCATGCATGCTCGGTTTCCACTATAAAAGACCATTGTTTTGCTTCCAAATGCCTCAGTTTGTATAGTTGAATACCAACACTGCTACTCACTCTGCTCTGCCTTACCAAAACTCTGCTGAATTTTGCATCAGTGGCTGGCCGGCCATTGGTAAAGGTTGTCGGCCACCAGCCGGCCATGGTTGAAAGTTGCCAGCCATGGATGGTGGTCTGCCGGCCATGGAAAGTGGCCTGTCGGCCACTAATGTACATGTTCATCTTGTTGCAATAGAGGACAAATAGAGCATGCACAGGGTGTTTCAAGGGTTTGTTTGCACAACCTATCCCTCCTTTTCATGGGAAAATCAAAGGAGTAGCAAGCGTTGGTTCACAAACCATCAATGGATGCAATTTTATTGCATGATGGCTTGTGAAACCAAGTGTGCAAGGTCGATAAATGCGAAACAAGACACAACCCTCTTCCCTTTCATGAATGATCAAAGGAAGAAGTTGACCTTGGAGACTTGGATCATTTCATCACTACTGAGTATGAAATGGTTCAAGCTTCCATGTGTTCAATTAACGTTCGACTAAACACACCAAGTTATTATCTTTCTCACTTTTAGTCCCAAGTTTTAGTTACTCATTTTACTTTACCAACCATTCTTTAATCCAATTAAGTCCATTGGTGAGTTAAGCCTCTAAAAGAGAAGGACGTGTCAAACAAGGGGTAGTTTAAGGCAAGAGAGAGATGTCATGTTGTTGATAATGAACCCTCAAAAGAGGATTAAACCATTAAGCATAGACCTCAATCTCAAGCTTAAACTATCCTAAGGTTGAAACAACCCTCAAAGCAACAAAAAAAAAAAGTCAAGAAATGAGGGAGGTTTTAGAGATTAATGAGTGTTGAAATTCAGTTAGAAAAGCACTAAAACATGCAATCAACTCAAACAAGTGGTGTCTAAAGGCCTAAAACACCAAACTTATGAGGACATATACACTACAAGCATGCAATAAAAGACTCAAATAACTTAATCAACCCAAAATAGAGTTAAAACAGTCCAAATCAGAGCCTAAAACATGCTAGAATTAAGCTAAAAATGGCTAGAAAAATAAGCTAACACATAGAGCTAACTAGGCTAGCAAACAAGACACAAGGAGGGGAGGCTAACCCCTCCAAACTTGGACTTCAAAACATGGTTTTCTCTACTAAAATTACTCAGAGATACAGTGTTCAAAAGCCCAAAAAAAGATGGTTTGAAAGTGGGAAACAAATGTGGAAAGGCCTTACAAACAAGGAATAAAGAAGGGTGAACCACCCCCCTAACCTTAAATAGCCTAAACCACCAATTTTAGTCCACAAAAAATTGAGTTTTTTTAGCCCAAAAATATCCCAAAATCAGTAGGAAAAGATAGAAAAACAAATATGCAAAACAAGGTAAAAAGGCAAGTATTATACTTCTTGAAGCAAAGATCAATTCTAGGCAACAATTCAAGCCAAAACCAACTTTAAGAGATCCAAGAAGGCTTCAAGGAACCTCAGTCCAAAGGTGATCAATTTTGGTTAAGGAGGTGTAGGCAAAAGTGTAGTGTAAGTAGGCTAAAGTGTAGAGAATTTGTAGAGAAAGGAAAATTTTTGAGTTCAAAATTTTCTAACCCTGCTACAAGAGAGATGGGGTGTCTATATATAGAAAACATGAAATCTCTACAAGGAGATCCAGCCCTACACGTGTGGACAGATACATGCATTTGTGCAAATAGCTGGCACAGCTGGCATAAAATATTTGTAGAAAACATTGGTGGCCGGCTGGCTATCAGTGGTGGCCGGCCGGCCATCACTGGTGGTTGGCAAGCCATATCAGTGGCCGGCAGCCCAAAAGTGATGGCCGACAGCCTTTAGGGATGGTTGGCAGGCCACCAGAGGTTGCAGGCTGGAAAGACCAATGCATGGTCCAAAAATGAGACAAAAAGGGCGTCGGGTTTGAAAGGCTCAAAGTTGTGGCATTCCACTGAGCACTTTGAGTGCTTGGCGAGCAAACAGACTCATCATCGGGTGTGCATGCGAGGACGTCCAAGTCGTAAAGGCCATCGAAAATGGGATGTCTACATATCACAACTCCCCTTTCTTCTTCCTGAATTTTCTGGACTATTGCCTCAATGTCCAATGTGAAGAATTTGACCAAAGCCAATGATATGGCTCCATGATCCTCCTACTTACAACCAGGCATTATTGGTATCCTTGATGATGTAGTCGTATTCATCATCAGCACTTTCTTGTACCAAATGTTTCAGATGTGCCACCTCTTCATTAACCGTTACTTTGGCTATTATATCAGGCTTCCTTAGCACGCTTAGTAGAACCACCCCTTCGGTATACAACTTTGCTTCTGCAAAATATACACATGCAATAATGGGTTGTGGGTCTGCATTTATTTTCTCTATTCCCCATTGCTTAGGGCTATCATCACCTTTTAATGTAAAGAGAAGGGCACACACTTATTGGTGTGGATCCAATCTTTACCAAGCAAGGCATTGTATTTGGCATTCCTGTGTATGACAAAAAAGGCAGCCATACAGTCCCTTATCCCCATACTCAAATTTATGGGTAGTATGCCTTAGGCCATCTACTTATCCCCAGAAAAACCAGCAATGGTCGTGTTTGTTGGGATCAATCTAGGGTTTCTCTTGCCCAATTTCATCAAAGATGAACGAGGAAACAAGTTTACTGATGCCTTATTATCCACTAATACCCTATTCATCTCTATCCCATCGAAGTATGCTTTAATGTACAAGGGTTTAACATGTTAAGTCATTGATGATGTGGGATATTCAAAGGGGTATGATAGGGTAACTATGCTTACCTCTTCATTTTCTTCATCGGTCTCCATAGGCTTAGCTACTTCAGACTCATCATGGACTATGCTGGTTTGCGAATCCTCACTGGAGACTTCTATAAGATCATCCTCCAGACCCTCCTAATTTTCTTCTTCAGCTTAAAACTCCTGCGGCAGCATATAGACCATATTAATTGGCATTGGAAAGAACAAGCCAAACTGTACTACTGTCTGTAACTGCTCTTCTTCTCTGTTGGTTTGACCTGACACCTAGGATGCATCTTTCATGCTGCATTCTGGAACCTCTAAGTTGGTAGGCTCCTTAGTAGCAGTCTGTTGTTGGTCTATCTTGAATACATACTCTGTTTGTTTAGCCATGAAGGCTTTGAACATTTCTTCTTCAGCCAATATCTTTTCTTGGTCTAGCTCAATTCTTTCGTCTATCTCATTGTCGTCATCACTTTCCATTAAGGCCTTTTCAAGGCCTGCCAAACTCAATCTCTCTTTGGCTTTTAGTTCAGTATGGACCTTAGCCAGTTGCTCTCTATTTGCACTTCTGTTGATCTTGGGTTTAGGCTTCAAACTCTTTCTTTCTCTCATTGGACCTTTTGATTGCGCCAAAGAGGTGCCCTCACCGGCTCCCTTCAGATCCTTTTGGTATTGAGTGAACCTTCGATGGCTCTTTCTCCTCTCAAATCTGGAGATCACAGGAACCATGTCTGGTTCCTTTGTCTTTGGGTTTTTGAGTAAAACCCAATTATTTGGAGCCACCAAAGGAGGCTTGATCGTTCTGTCCTTGCTTACAAAGGCCTTTTCCTAGGTTGGTATCACTTTAGGTTTGTTTTGCATGACAAACCAATCCGATGCTCCTAGCACCCATAAACCCACTGTGCTGGTCGTTGGGCCTGCCGTTTTTATCTTTGAAGGCTAATCATTGGCCTTGGTTCCCTATATTGACCAAGTTCAAACTTACTTATAGGCGTGTTGACTATCCTGTAGTAATTTGGTGGCCTGGTTTCATAAAAAGATCTCTTACCTCTTGACAGATGTCTGGCGTTTGGTGGCCTAACCAAGGATGGCTACTGGCTAGGACCACTTGGATATGCCCTCTTGTTGTAGGTACTGACTGGCCTACGATCTTTCTGCACTTCTTTGTAGTACTGCTTTCCATCAACTGGAAACCCTTTCAGCCATTTGTAACTCAGCCCGCATCTAGGACACATTCGCTGCATAACAGTTGTTTCAAGCAATTCATCATCTAAAGTTTCTTCGCTGGAAACATCTTCTTGGCCCACGAAGCTTTGCCCACTTGCTGGTGAACCCTGTGTGTTCTTCTTAAAAGCAGTTTGGCTGGCAACATGCATCTGCACGTTGACCTCATCCAACTCCTTCATTGAGAGGCTCTTCTCCACCTTTTGGGCAAGGAAGTCTGGTATGCCAACATTGGCTGCCCCTTCTCTGATCTCCAGAAATGGATCGATGTCAATTCTCATTGTCTTTTCTACTTTGGCTGGAAATTCCAGTCTTCCTTTCCGAATCTGCTCTTGAATCTTGTCTCAAAAAACAATACAGTTTTTAGTTGAGTGAGACAAAGAGTTATGTCATTTACAGTACATTTTGCCTTTTATTTCTTCTGAAGTTGGGATCTTAACTCCCTTAGGCAGTTTTAGAAAATGTGTTGTTAGCAAATGATCAAATATGTCATCTGATTTTAATATATCAAAAGAATACTTCTTGTGAAGATCTCTCTTCTTAAACTGTTGATCAATGGTAGTATCCTTCTGAATTAATTCTTCACAGGTCATAAGCTCTTTTCTTATGATCTCTGCCACATCAATTTCAAAATTAGGGTCCCTATAATAGGTCATATAGGATGCATTACTTCGATCTATTCTTCCACAATGAGAGTCTCGTATCTAGCGAATTTATAAGTTAGTTCTACTAGGTCTCGAAACTCTGTAGAGTCAAACTTCTTTCGAAGCCTGAACTCTAGCCCATTTTGGGCCAACCTCACAAATTCAAGTTCAAGAAATATGACCCTACATTTGTTTCATGCTGTTTTGAATCTGGCAATGAATTGAGCAACCTTCTTATCAGGCCTTTGGCTTAACCTTGCCAAATCTACTATAGATAATTCAGGCTCTGTTGAAAAAACTGAGTATGAAACACTTCTACTATTTGTTGCCAAGTTTGAATAAAACCAGGTGTAAGGTTTGTGTACCATACAAAGGTTGTCCCAGTTAAAGAGTTCGGAAAGCTCTCAATTTCATGTAATCATTGTTGGAAAATTCACCACACTAGCCTGTAAATCTGTCAATGTGTTCAATAGTTGACTGGTTTCCATTCCCATAGAAGAGGGCAAAGTCCGGTATCTTATACAACATTGGGTATTCATGTAACCTATCTACCCATTATGGGTAAGGTTTTCTATAAACAGGGGTCTGGACCCCCCAGGCCATAGGTCCACAAATCTCTCTAACAATGTCAGTAATTTGGTCCCTAGGTACAACATTCTATGCTGGCTGGGCCACTATTGGAGGAGCAAACATAGGGTTTGGAGGAGCTTCTTGTGCTTGAGGCCCTCTTGGTCCATGCAAAGGCACATTTGGGACTAGTTGTCCCAGGGGAAAGGGTTGTCTCTGTTGTGCTGGTTGATGTTAAGGATATGGCTGCCCCCTTCGGACTGGCATTTGTCCCACAAAAGGTGCTGTAAAGGGCACTACTAGAGGAAGAACATGTATTGTTTCTCTTCCAACTGCAGGAATTCCTTCCAACCCCCTACGAATAAGTTCGAACACAGGATTAGTGAACACCCATGTGCGAGGCATGGGTTCAAACACAGGATTTGAAAATACTTGTATGCCATTTCCTTGTGTCAGTCCAGACCCACCAATGTGCATGGTTTTCCTGGTAGGCAAAAGTGTGCTCTGACTTACTAGTGGTCTAAGAGGAGCTTCGTACCATGATTAAGGCATAGGTGACGGTCTCTCATGATTTTGATTATTAGTTTGACCACTAGTTTGTTCATTATTTTGTCCATTACTTTGCATAGGCTGTTTATCTCGAGCCAATCTTTGCTGAAGTATATTTATGTTCTCTTCAGCCTGTCTTATGATAGGTGGTTGATAAGAGCTCATTCGATCCAAAAAGGATGTTGCCCATCTTTCCATTATATACATTAATTGCTATCCCATAACATCAACCAATCCTCCCTATGGATTCATTGGTTGGGTAAATAGAACAATGGAATGTCTAGTTTCATGGCCCAGTCCAACATTTTGGTGTGTTGCATATCCTGAAGTGCTGGTCTCTTCGACCACTTGTGTAAGATCACTTGAAGCAGGCACATCCATATGATGTGATACTACATTATCCTCTGGGTTTTGTGTGTCTAAATCTCATTCTACACCTTCTTCAAGGCGTTCATTTTCTCTTTGTTTCCTACGTCTAGCCATTATAAGAAGTTCCACTAGGCGTGCCAAAAATATATGTTGATTTTTTTGGCTTTCGAAGGTTAGAAATGTAATTAAATGTGAAGCCCCTGAAATATGTATTCACTTTAAAGACCCTAATGTTTGAATTATTTTCTTAACGCCCCTCGGTTATTTAAATTATTTCAGATCTTGTCGGTTAGCATTTTATTTTATATTTTTTAACAAAACAGGAATTTTTCTAGCCAGATTAGGTTCCCTAACCTAATTTAATTTAAGTCTACATGAGGAAGGTTCCAACACATGTATTTAACTCCAAGCCCTCACTCTTTATTTAAATTCAAAATTTACCCCAAAGACTAGTACTTGTACCTTTGTACCATGAGTACCATCCATCAAGAGATATATATATATATATATATGTATACACCTTGAGGAGTGTGTCCTAGAGCCTAAAATTGATAATAAAAAAAAAAATAGCTCCTTCACCCTTCCCTAGGGCCGGCCATTCTAGGAGGAAGTGAGGATACAATTTTCTAAGTCTATCATCATGAAAATCTAGAAACTCGCAAACCTAGTACCCTAGACCTAGGATGCTAATCCCAAAACTAATTTCATTACAACTAAATGTTGCCTAAACCTATAAGTAAGCCTCCCAAATCATCCCTATTCCTTTAAAACTTCAAACAAATCCTGACATTTCCATCCATTTCCAACTAATGGGCTTTTAAGACATTTTACATCAAAAATTGTCTATATACACCAACACCCCCTAGCTTGGCAAGCACAAATAACACATTCACACACACTTTCGGCCAGAGAGAGGGAGGAGAGCAAGAAAGAGAAGTCTAGAGAAGAAGAGGGAGGAGGAAGAGAGCCTTCTTGTGCAAAGCTTAGTAGGTAAGCCACAAATACAACCTTCTCTTTCATTTTCCTTTTTTTCAATACATGTTTCTAAGGGTTCTAAATGATGTTTTCAGATCTGTTATTAATGAGTTCTTATGTTAAAAATGCTAAGGGTTGAGTATTGATTCCATCTCTCTTGTATTTTTCCCGTTTTGGCACAAAACCATCTTTTTTTTATACCAATCTCTCAACTTTCCAAGGGCACTCTTTCAAGAAAATTTTCTGAGTTAAATATATGTTAGTTAGCATGTTTTCTTCACAAAAGAAACGAAAACTTTCCCTTGGTGGAACCCTTTTCTCATAAAACTTTTTGTTTTGGGCATGGTACCTTAGAATCTGTTTTTTGCAGCCCACTTCCAAAAATTTCAGAAAAATGTATAAAATTATTCTGGACCTCTATTTTATGTCAAAATCTCCTTGAGGAGTTAGCTTTCAACTAAAATTAGTTTCATCGAAAAACATTAATCGGTTTGCAAGAAAATCAAATTTTCGTAACGGTCGACAGATCTGGATAGAATCTGGACAGCGCTGGAATGTTTTCTAAATAACTTGAAATCTAGAAAAGCAATCCCATTTCCAAAATATGTTCTAGAAACTAGATCAAATTCTCTACGAGCCGTAGGAAGGCTGAGTCCGGTGGAAGATCTAAAAT
Source organism: Camellia sinensis (assembly GCF_055761805.1). NCBI lineage: Eukaryota > Viridiplantae > Streptophyta > Magnoliopsida > Ericales > Theaceae > Camellia > Camellia sinensis. The sequence continues at coordinate 56,364,431 of NC_138968.1, forward strand.
AGTCCGTTCATTTTAATCTTTATGCGATACTAAATCTGGAAATTGTGTTATGTGTGGATGTTTTATGCCCTTGAGTTCATGAGATTGCTTATTAGCTTATGATCATATCTTGGCATGATATTATATGTGTTATGGTTATGTTATTTACCTTTCTCATCTTAAGAATGCATGCTTGTATGGATATTATTGTCTTATAAGTTGGACTAGCCTTAATTTAAAACATTTAACTCAACAGGAAACCTAATGGGGAGGGTATTGGGTTTTCGAGCACTTGAGTAATGAAAAGATGAGAATATGTGATATATGGATTGCTGGGATGCGTTCCCTATTTGGAAGTTAAAGTCTTGTGCAAATGGTTTCGGGACCCTTGAACGGAGCGATTATATTCGGACCCTAGGTGGTTTGGTGCAAGGAGGGATTCGGGCAAGGCCCTATTTTACTGTCTCTTTTGAGGCCCTGCGGTTGGTGCTACGGGGTACATAACCGTTGGTAGGCATTCGAGGTTAGTTCTGCAACAAAACAACAAAAGATGGGGCATACCGAATAATCCGCGTCCGATTCTTGTGGTTGGGAGAACGAAATCTCTTTGGGGGATTTCTAGTTTGCTAACATCTAACTTAACCCTTAATTTATTTATTTGAGTATCATGCTTTACTACTTGATGTTATAATTGTGATTGTGTATTGGACTGGGAAAAAGGGACGGGGTGTGTATGTGTTTACTGGGCATTCAAAGCTCACGGCGTATCATGCCAGGTGACGAAGAGGAACTCATAGCTGGAGACAACAAGCCTGAAACTTTCGAAGACTTTTAGCTATTCTAGAAAAATTAGAAGTTTCTTATTGAATATTTTGTAAAGACTCATGTGAAGACTTAAGCTTTCTTTTGGGATGTAATGTAATTAGACCATCTTTTGAATTAAATATATTGTGGTTGTTATGTATTTATATTCTATGTATGAACCTTATCGTTGCTTATGAGACCTTGTGTCAATACCTTTTAAGATCTGTCAAAAGGGTAGTGCGCTACCTAAAAAAGCTGGACTTAGAAAGGAGGCTATTTTGACTCCTCCGGCGATCTGGGATCTTACTTGGTTATTGACCATAGGACTCATTAGTGACTCTCCCTTGACTGTAACCAATAGTGTAGAATCAGGGCGTCACATTAAACATGCCAACAAAGATCAATAAGCCCTTACAAAGATAGTTAATGCCAACCAATTAGTCAAATGATTGCTTCGAAGTTCTTTTAGCCTCAATGAAGAGGACTTTTACTGGTAGCTTATTTTAGGAGAAAATTTAGAAGACTAATCCCAAAAGTAAAAGAAAGAAGAAAAACAGTGTTGGAAATCAAATTTCATTAAGTAAACAAGAGTTTACAATTGTACATTCACATTTTTACAACTTCAAAAGGGGTTACAACAACAAACTATCTTAGAACTACTCTTAGGAAATAGAAATGCAGTGCAGGAAAATATAGGGTTGGAAAATAAAAGACTGGAAAGAAAAATGTAAAGTAAATAAACTGGTTTCTGGATCTGGTTTTGGGCCTTTCACTATTAGCCTTCTCTTCTATTTATAGGCTCTGATGATAACCGTCGAAGTGGCTAATAATCGTCAAAGTGGGTGATGTCGAAGTGATCTCCATGATCACTGGACATGGCTTTGAACAGTTTGCTTCCACTATATCACTCTTGCGGTTGGGCTTCCCCTCCCGAATTTGAATTTAAATTGTAAACAATCATTTAGCCACGTTACCCTATTCATCTTAACTGTTCCAATGTCTCGCAGATCCATCGCCATTGATACAAGTTGCCATGTGTATGTTGATAACTGGAAGCCTTCACTGATTTCCTAAATTACCCCTTATGGACCACGTGTCAGGCTGTGATTAATTCGTACTGTTAGACTTATTTATTTTGATGATTTATTTAATTATGTTTTTAATTTATTTAGAAGAGAAAAATAGAATCAAAATTTATTTTGATGATTTATTTGAAAGAGAAAAATAGAATCAACATTTATTTTGATGATTTTATGTTTTAATTTATTTGAAAGAGAAAAATAGAATCAAAATTTATTTTGTTCCATTATTTCTTACCTAAAACTTTTATCCTAAATGTTAGAATTTATTTAATATTTTGATTAAATCAGAGGTTCAAACAGCCCAAAACAAAGGTTCAAACAGCCGAGCACAGTAGTAGGCCAAAAGGTTCAAACAGCCCAGCACAACAGCAGGCCAAAAGGTTCAAGTGGAAGATATTCAAATGAATATAACGGCTATAAACGGCTATAAATTCAAATGAATACAATGACTATAAACGGCTATAAGTTTCATTATATATACCAACGCCTCTAATGTAAACAAGTTACAAAAAAAATCGGAAAATATTATTTGATCTGTAATCACTCACATCTATTCTCTGAAAAAATTCTCTGAGAAGTGTTCTTCAATTTTTGTTTACATCCTATTTCAGAAATTATACACTGAGACGTATAGCTTTAAGCCCATCTTTCCTGTGTGAGGTTTATAGAAAAACCAGAGCTTCATTTTTATATCTATCTTTGAGAGATAATTCTTGTAGCTTTCTGTGAAAGCAAAAACACATTCTTTTCAACATTATAAGAGTGTAGTACACTTAGTGTTCTTGACTGAGAAAGTCTGTGTAAAATCTATGGAGGATTAAAAGGTTGCTAGCACCCTGTGAAGGTAGAGTATAGTGGAAAATCTCAAGTGAAGCTTGAGGAGTGAACGTACGCCGAGTTGAAGTCGAACCACTATAAATTTGTTTGCCTCTCTCTCCCTTATCTCTTTATTTTATTTAAATTGCCATAGCTATATTTCACATTTTCACTGTGCTAAAATCATTAGCTGAGGTAGTTGTTAGAACACTTGTTTTAATTATTTTTATTTCATTAACTATATTTATCTATTGTGCTAGTCATAATTTTTCTTAGGGTATTATTATTTTTATTTGTAAAAACCTAATTCATCCCCTTCTTAGGTTGTCTTTTGGGTAACAATTGGTATCAGAGCCTATACTCTTGTTTTAGATTTAACCATCTGGGAGTTTTGATCCATGGCAACCTTAGCTGAAGGACAAGCCACAAATAGGCCACCATTGTTTGACGGAAACAACTATAGTCATTGGAACAATAAAATGACCCTATACTTACAAGCCACTGATTATGCCATGTGAATTATTGTCACCAAAGGTCCAAAAATTCCTACCAAATTAGTAGACAATATTAGTGTACCTAAAACTGAAGATGAATGTGATAAGACGGATAATAAATTATTGCAAGCCAATGCTAAAGCCAAACTTCCCCTTGTTTGTAGATTAGACTCTCAGGAGTATAATAGAATTTCAAGTTGTGATTCGGCAAAAGAAATTTGGGACAAACTTGAGGTAACGTATGAAGGTACAAACCAAGTGAAGGAATCTCGTATTGATATGCTTGTTCATAGTTATGAATTGTTTAAAATGAACTCTGATGAATCTATTTCAAGTATGTTTACTAGATTTACTGAAATTGTAAACTTTTTGAAATCTCTTGGCAAAACTTATACTAACAGTGAGTTGGTGAGAAAAATTCTTAGGTGTTTACCAAAGAATTGGGAAGCAAAGGTCACGGCCATTATAGAAGCCGAAAATCTCTCCACACTTGGATTGAATGAGCTTATGGGTTCCCTTATGACTCATGAGATCACCAAGAAAGAACATGAGGATATTGAAAAAAGAAAAGAAAAGTGGAATTACATTCCAAGCCTCATCAAATGAAGAAGAACATGAAAACTCCAGTGAGGATGAAAGCTATGCCATGTTTAGTAGAAATCTCAAAAAGCACTTCAAGAAAACACAATTATGGATGAAGAAGATCTTTCAAGAAAGAGTACAACAAAGATAACAAGAAAGAGCCTATTATTTGCTATGAGTGCAAAAATCCTGAACATATGAAGATGGATTGTCCAAAATTGAAGAATCATGGAAAAGATTACAAAAGAAACAAAAAGCCAATGGTTGCAGCTTGGGGAGAAAGTGAATATGAAAGCTCAAGTAATGAAATTGAAAATGAAGTAGCCAACTTAAGTCTCATGACTCTTGAAAATAAAGACTCTACTCAAGAAGAGGTAACTACTCTTTATGAAGAACTTGAAAGTACATTTCATGAACTACAAGATGAACTTAGAAAAGTTTGTTCCAAAAATAATGTGTTGAAGAAATCTGTTGCATCTTTATCCATTAATGTAGAAGTATTAAAGAAAGAAAAAAATTGTTTTGAAAAACGATTTTGATACTATCTCTAATGAGAAAACTACTTTAAAAAACAATGATGATGATTTAACAAAAACACTTGAAAATTTTGTAAAAGGTAGAGATAATCTCAACATGCTCCTTGAAAAACAAAGATGTGTTTTTGATAAAGCGGGTATTGGATATGACGCTATTAAGGAACAAAAGAATCTCAATACAATTTTTGAAAAGACACCTCTCATGACACACCCTCATATTACTTGTCATTATTGTAGAAAGAAAGGCCATTATATATCTTATTGTCCATTCAAAAAGAATATGAACATGGGAATTAAAAAGATTTGGATTATTAAGGGATCTAACAAAACTAACCAAGAAGGACCCAAGAAACTATCGGTACCAAAAACTAGCACTTGATTGTCATCTTATTGGTTTGCTTTAAGTCTAAAGTTAAACAAGGGAAGTGGTACCTTGATAGTGGATGTTCCAGACACATGACTGGAGATAAATCATTCTTTATTAAACTATCATTGAAAGATGGAGGATTTGTTATTTTTGGAGACAACACTACTACAAAAATAGTTAAATATCACACTTTGACAAAAATATATATATATATATATATCTCACTTTTATTGGAAGTGTGATAAAAAAAATTAAATTGATATTTTAATCACACTTAATTTGATTAAGTGTGATAATATTTATTTTTTATGTCACTTTTCAATTAAGTGTGATTATACATATATTTTTTTAATCACACATTCTAATTAAAGTGTGATTATATATACACTACTACTTTTTAATCACACCTTTTAAATAAGTGTTATTATATATATTTTTTTAATCACACATTCTAATTAAAGTGTGATTATATATACACTACTACTTTTTAATCACATTTTTTAAATAAGTGTGATTATATATATATATATATATTTTTTAATGACACATTCTAATTAAAGTGTGATTATTTATATATATTTTTAATCACACATTCTAATTAAAGTGTGATTATATATACATTACTACTTTTTAATCACACTCCCAAATAAGTGTGATTGTATAAAATATTCCAATTTGATTTTTATATAAAATATACATTTCCCAAATTCGTGCCTCTGTTCTGCCCATGAATGACAGAGGACGACTCTTTCTATTCCCAACAAGATTGAATTTCACAAGCATACAGGTCTCTTCTCCTTGCCTTCTATTCCCGGTCGGGAGGATTGGCTGGTACTTGAAGAAGGGTCGCTATGCTCAGTGGGTCGGAACTAGAGGTCTGGTTTTCATAGCCGTTGTACTTGAATACCTAGCTACTGAAGTAACTCTCTCTCTCTCTCTCTCTCTCTCTCTCTCTCTCTCTTCAATACAACAAAATTAGGTTTTTACAGTTTCACATCAACAACATACAATAAATGCAAGCCGTGGTTTTTCACTTTTACGACTTACTTTTTTTGCATATCATAAATAATTTCCCAGCCACGACATGTCTATTGCGTAGGTCATAAATGCTAATAACGATGATTTTTTTACGACTTGCAATGTTAGCCATAAATAATAAAACTTTCTATGACGTACATATGGTATGCCGTTAATACATCAACTATACACGACACGCGTACACCAACTATTAAAAATATTGAACATTTCACGACGCATAAAAAGCCAGCCGTTAAAAATTTCACTTTCCACGACATACAAAAAAACTAGCCGTTTAAAATATTATATTTTTCATGACACGCAAATACTGTTGTGAAAGGTATGATCGAAAAAAAAAATAACGCCAAAATAAAAATTTCGAAGCGCCAAACAGCCGAAAACAAAATATTTAAAAATAAAAAATCAAAATCAAAAGCCCCAGCTCCCAACATCTATCTATACCTAATGGTTCTAATCATAAAGAAAGAACAAAGAACACAATTCAAAGAGGGAAAAGGAGAAGAGAGAGAGAAGATAGAAGGGTTCAAAAGGGAAGGGAAGGGTTTCAATCTCTCTTTCTGGACACTTTGACGGTACGGAAAGACTGGTTTGGCGGCGGTAACGATCGACGGTACGCACTCATTTCATCTCTTTTCTTCTCCCTCAAACATCTGCATACCTAAACGATTATCAAGCATAAGCTTATAATCACTCCTTTTGATGAGGCTAAGGCTGCGAATGGCAAGAACGATCTCGCGGTGGAGGTGGTCGGCGTAGATGAGGTAGGGAGGGGCGTGGTTGTGAGTTTGTCGGGGTTGAGGCAGTTAAGGGGAACTAGGGGTGCCTCTCTGTCACTCTCTGTCTCTCTCTCTCTATATATATATATATATGTATGTATGTATGTATGTATATGATTGTTTTCAGATTTTGATGATTGTGATCTCTTCTACTAAAGGGGTTTCGTCTAGGGCTAAGGATGTTGTTAGGGATTCGAAATCACCAGTGCTATTGGTTTTAGGGCAAACGAAATCGGGTTTGAGCTTAGATCCAGGGGAATCGGTAATTTCCTCTGAGGAGGTTCATTCGATTAGAGTTAAGAGATTGACGATGGGGCGTGAAGGGAGTCTTAGCCCTAGTTCGAGGTCGTTCGCTGCTTTGGTGGTGTGTTGGCAATTTGTATAAGTGAAGGAGTCCACCTTATTATAAGGAAAATAGATTATTCTTCGCATGACTTTTTGTTGATGCATATTTACTCAGAAGTCTCTTGAAATTAGATGAAATTGTCCTAACTGATGGTTTCTCCTTTGCAACTCATATTCCTCTTTAGCTGTACCCTTTTCTTAATACGTCAAGCAAATCAAGGCCATTTGAATACTTGAGGCTAACTAGCTTAGGTGCCATTGGTGCGTTGGTGAAGGTGCTTCATTATGCTGATATTAATTTTTACATCTTATGAATAATCTTGCTTTTTTTTTCATATACTTCTATTTGTGGAGATAATAGAGTGGCAACTATATATGTTAGTAAGGACTCCCTCTGCAGATAGCAACTTGTTTTCAAATTACAAAATTGAAAAACAAAATAATATACATAAAGAATTAAAATCTAATTCATGTCTATAAAAATAAATAATAAAACAAATCCATAGCTAGCATGAGTTTTATGGGCATGATCTTATCTCTTGAATGTTCCCTAAAGACGGAGAAATATTTTTGAAGAAGTTAATAAGCTGTTTAAAATGAATTTGCATATTCTCTCAATTCCAACCAATGGTAATTATTATTCTAACAATTTTAATTAATATACATTTCCTTAGAAATTCAAACTGGTTCATAATTTCAAGGAATGCATTATGTTATCTAGATGTTGGTTTTAGTTTTTATTCTCTTCCTTTTATTTATATATTTATTTTTGATCAGCAACAAAATGGAACTTTTATTAAAAAGAAGAATAAGAAAGAGATGGAAACAAAGGCGGCCAAGGAGTCCTTAAAACAAAAAATAATAGAAGGAAAATCCCAGAAAAAAACAAATAAATAAGAGTCTGAGTCGCACACTGTATTCTCTTCCTTTTATACGGGCACATATTAATTTAAATATACCTATGTAAAAAGTTTGGAAAAGAAATACTGCAGACTCTATTTTTGATGGGCATCTGCATATATTGGAAGCCATTTGCAGCCAACATTATAGATTACTTCTATGACCTTTAGGAGACCTATGATGAATTTTTTACCAAAATAGAGGTGTTGAATTTCTCTTTGATATTTGTTTCAACTGCTTTCTTTTTCTTCTCCCTTTTTCCCAAATTTTGAACCCATAAATTGTGACAATTTAAAGCAGTAAACAACTGCCTAATCACACACAATATGTAATGGAGAAATTTTTATGTGCAGTATGCCTCTTTCACTTTGCTCGCAATAATCTCCTCCATCTCTCATTGAAAGGGGAAGCTACATTCTTCGGAAGCTCTTGGTGTCCCTAATAACTAAGCTCTTGTTCATGAGTCATTAAGTTTTATTTATTTATTTATTTATTTATTTAGTTGGGTGACTTGAATATCGTGAAAATCAAAACTTGTGTTTTTTTCTTTTTTCTATTAGGTTGATGATACAGAAGTTATTAGCTTCCTTCTCTCAATAGAAATAATTCCACTATGCCTGTGGACGATGGAGATGGGCAGTGAACTATCAAAAACAGTTAAGTGCACCTGAATCCATTGTATTAATTTTTTTTTTCCCCAATGAATACCACCAATAATTTCACTGTTTCTTTTCTCACTATCTGTTGCAGATTCATGTCTATTTTCTATCTGAATGTATTGCTAGCTATAGCCTAGGTATGCCTAAAGCTGATATGAGGCTAATGATTCAAAATTCCTCTTTCTTTTTGTAAAGTACATTTTCAGATAACAAAAAACAACTTAATTTTTTATAGCTAGCATTTTTTATGGCTAAAAATTAACTTAATTTTTCGTAAAGTATCTTTTGCATTTTCTTTTCCTAAGAAGTTCAATATGTTTTCTAACTCTAAGAATGTTTGATTTGTTTCATTTGTTATAGGATGTGGTTTGTTTCTAAGAAAATGGTGAGCTCTACGAATTACGTTGGGTTTTAGGATTATATATTATTGCTACCGTTGGTGATACCTTACAAAATGAATTTTAATTGTAGATATTGATGACTCTAGGCCTGGTAGAGGCTGCCTTATAGTTCCATGGTACCTTGTTATTGTAACATCAATACTCCTAGTTTATATCCTCTGTAGTTTGATAAAACACATTAATTTTTCCTAGCAGGTTGCAACATTCATTATTCAAAAAATTCTATTGGATGATGTGGACTTGTAATTAATGATAAGAGATTACGGATATTTTTGAATGGAGATTAATTTCAAATCAAGCAATTCGAGATTATTTGAACCATGGGCATAGGCTATCGTGCAAAGCACGGTGCCTCGCAACTAGTACGTATATTAAACTATATAATAGTATTTTAGACTTTTGTAATATGTTGTTTTGTCTTCATATATAGCAAGATTTTGGATAGAAAGATATTTCACAAAAGTTTTAAAACAAATTAATTACAACTTGTAGGAGCCAAGCAAAGGGACAAATGGCAAGAAACATTCTCATAGAGAAATGCAGGTAACCTTGCACATTTCTCATGCTTGTACTTTTGGTTGCTTGCTTTTCTACTCAAGCTTTTGTCATTATTGCATATGGATCCCATCATCTATTAAATTTGAGTAAACAAACACTTCATAGGGTAAGCAAAACAGTGCAAGTGGTGAACATAGGGTGCACAGAGGTGGTGCTTGGAAGAATTCCCTTCACCAGAAGCCTTAAAGCATTGAATTATTGTTTCAACCAAACCACCAATAGAATATCAGGAAATGAGTCACCAGACCTTGCAGCTTAGCTGGATCCTGATGACAAGATGAGCTTAGAAATAAATTTATTTCATCAGCTTATAATCTACAAATGAAATTTACTTCATTCTGTTATAATTTCTAAGGTTCTCAATTACTTTAACATGTTAAAATTTTGTTATGGTTAATAGGACGACATCGATCAGGATGATGAAGGCAATGATGACTGTGAGCAGAAATCATGCCAGCTAGGAGCACGTCAATACAAGCATCCGATTGCAATTCATGCTGGGAAACCAAAGAATGGATTGAAAGAGGCTTTGAGGGCTGGAATTGGAAAAATTAAACGTCTTAGTTTGAGTGAAATAACACTTGAAAAGGCAACAAAATCTTATGGAATTGACCTTGTGAGGTAGTCACTGAAGTTCTATGTGCTTAATACCTCTAAGAATTATCTTAAAACATTTATATTTTTACTCCAGTGAGTGATTAGATATCTACTCTTTTTTATTAATCTTTTCTTTCTTGTCTCCCTTAGGTTCACACAGAAGAATATTCTGAGGGAATACCCAAAGTGGACCCGAGTCACCTCCTCAAATTTCAATCCACTTACTGGATGGATGCATGAAGCTCAGATGGTTGCATTTAATCTGCAGGTTAGTTTTGAAGTCTTATGTCTTCATAAAATCATGTTATTCATGTTTTTTTGGTGAGCTTTGGTAATATTTTCTCTATTTCTTAATCTTGTGTGGTTTGATTAGTTAATGATGTAGAATGCAAGTTCAGTTAAAAAAATGGCTTAAATATATGGAGTGGGAAAATATTACTTTTTAGGATTGATTTCTAGTTTTTTATTCTATTTTTGCGATTGACATCTATGTAAAGCTTATATTATACACTATGGTGTCTGGATAGCTTGGAATTTTTCTAATTCTATCTTTTTCATTTTGTTAGTTCAATTTCATCCTATTACAATGTAATGTAACAGCATTGAAAATAAAAAATAAAAAATGACTACATTGCAGCTTCTAGTAGTAGCATAATATTACATAGAATGTCAAATTTGAGTCACATGACGTGATTTGTTTAATGTTAATATTCTTATAGAGGTTAATATTCAACCAATATCTTGGGAATCTGGGAAATTCGTTTGTTTGTTTCCTTTCTCTTTATTTTTTGCTTTCCTTATATATAGATTTGACAGCAAGTCAAATGCAGGGTTCAAATTTGATGCCAGAGAATAGATACATATCCTTATAAATAGATAGATCCAACTAATTCTCTTTATTTACTGTTTCAATAGTTAGCATGTCGCAAAGATAGCTTATGAGAATCAATTTGTGATGAGTACTCAAGAAATTATGAAATTTCTTGAAAATCAGTTAAAAGCTGCACAGAGTCCTGTTGAACTCATGTTAAAATTGTGAATTTAATAAACGCCATTTTTAGACACTAAAAACAAATAAACATAATACAATGAACTAATCAAATATATGTCTTTAATTTTACACAGTGTATATAGCGATCCCGGTTTTACCCCACCTTTATTGTGTTTCGGACTCGGGTTCCGTGATTGTATATTGTTGTCTATGTCTTGTTTCCTCCCTTTAATTCTTTGAATTTGAGTTTTGGGACTTGTTGGGCGAGTTTGGAACAGGTTGGTTGTTTTTTGATACCAATGGTTGTTGCCCAGAACTTGGTCCTTCCGCTCGAGCGGGAACTGTGTCTGCAGAAAATACTGGGAGAGCGTATTTCACACTCGAGTGTAGGGTTTCACACTCGAGAGGGAGTCTGTGTCTTACGCTCGAGTGGGACTTTCCACGCTCGAACGGACCATGTTATAACAGATCGTGAAACTGACATTTCAGGTCATTTTTCTGCATCCTCTCTCTCTCTCTCTCTCTCTCTAAAAGTCTCCAAAATACAAATCTAGAGCCTTTGTCTCTAGAAAACCATCTTTATTCTTTGATTTCTCCAAATCCATTGGGATTTTGGCCATAGTTCCTTCGTCAAAATTGTGTAACTTCTGGAGGGTTTCGTTGTGTGCGGCGGAGATCGAGTTTCATCGTCATTGATTTTGGGGGTTTCAACTCTTTTCTTCTTTTACACTTGAGGTAGGGATTTTCTACACTCTAATATGGTTTTTAGCTTAGTTGTTTGCTATTGTGTATAGATGATGAGATATTTGGTTGTGGTTTGGACAAATTTAGGATTTGGATGAGAAATGAAAAGAGGGGTTTTTGATGAATATGAAGTAAATGAATATGAGGCTTGAATATATGATTATGCTATTCCAAAATAGTTGATTTTGGTGTTTGGGTTGATGTAGACCGCCTGAAATCCGCTCTGCACGCGAGGGCGCGAATTGTGGTTCTAGCTACTACAGTTCGGACTCCTGTCACGATTCTGAATCTAATCTCACAAAGTGCAATGCAAGATTGATAAATCACCAAAGAGTCCAAATCCAGAAAATCATTTTGGAAAATTGATTTTAATCAAAAAGCGCCAAACATGGACTGCTTTGCCAGATTTCAGAGTCGCCACCTAAATATTTTGTTTTTGAAAAATTTAGGAAACCCTGACTCGTGCCAAAGGCCACGTTTCCGTTATCACCAAAGTTGCCTCGGCTCGGGAACTTGGGTACGAGGGGGGAAGGTCATGAAATGAGCATCCCCGCTCGCCCGATTAAAGGATCGGCCTCTACTAAGCATGATATGATGTTTTTAAAAACACATTCGTTCTTATTTTGATTATTTAGCTAACTTACTATGTGATGTGCACAGCATACAAGTATAGACTTAATCACACGGATTGAAACAAAAAAACTCATGCTTGTTTTTTTTTTAAAGTGGTTTGAAAATGCTACTCGCAAGTAGGTTAAGACGCGGATTTGCCACCCTCAAGTTGGCTTAGAAAAACATGATTTTGCCACTTCAAGTGGGCTTAAAACTCACAATCATCGAGTTGTTCCAATTCAGGCAATCAAGCTTCCACCCACAGGCATTCAAGCAGTTATAGCAATTAAGCACATAGCCTCATGGCAAGCATGCTAAATATGGCAACACTTACACGCATGCAAGGATGCTAAAGCATAAACACTTACCTAGTACTCCGAGCCAAAACAAAAGCTAGTTAGCAATCAATGCATGATCCTAGCTATGTCAACAATGCCTAATGCAACGCATGTAAAAATGCAACTAGATAGGCTTGGCTATTCTAAGATGTCATGTGAATGCAACTAGATAACATATATTCAACTTGGTATTGAAATACGATGCAGTTTGTATGATGCGCCAAGTCCGGTGCATATAAGATAGATGAATGGTTACACGCATGCAAGCATAAGGTATGCTAATCGAAATGTGCCCTAAACTAACCATCGAAAACTGATAAGTAAAAAAGAGAAAGAAATGGGGTTGGAAGACATGCATCACACACACACACACACACTTATTACAACATTTGCCATCTCGACGGAGGGTCCGAAAGAATAAGCTAAGCTAGCTACATTAAGCTAAGCTACTTAACTAATCTAATAATCTAATTAGACTAATTATTACACAATACAAATTGAATAACTAGCTACAACTAATTATTACAATGCTCTAATTAATTAACAAATTAATTAAGTTACAAAACCAACTAAGTGAGGAAAAGAAGCTAAATTAGGCTGCCACAGCTCTGCCTTGGAATAATGAATGATGCATGCTCGGTCGGCTTCGCTCGGAAATTCATTACCATGTCCCCAATTGCCTCTGTTTGTATTTGGTTTGATTTCAGAACACTACACAAACTCCAGAATGCTTTTTCTCTGACACAGGGATCTCGTGGTGGGCTGCCGACCAGAAAAGGGTGGTGTAGACCACCTGTAGACCAGAAAAACTAGCTATAGACTAGAAAAAGTGGTCGGCCAGCTACTTTTAGTGGTCTGTCGACCAGAAATTTTGCCAAACTCCAGTTTTGCTGCAACAGAGAACAAGATGGGGCATGGCAGTGTATTTGCAAGATATGTGTGCACAACCACCCTCCCTATCATTTCTCAAGCTCAATGGAGTGCGGTACTCGACTCTCGGGCCATCAACCGAGCATCGCAATGCACGATGGCCGAGAAGCCAAGTTTGCACAATTCAATGTCAATGAATGCACAAATAACACATAAGGGCCTCCACCTCTATCATGTTTGACCAAGAGGGCCGGTGACTGAGAAATGAGCCGCGTTTCATCACTTCAAGTATGAAACACCCTCGTTTCTCGTGTTTGGATTAACAACCGATCAAAACACAATCCAATGCAATAACACTCCAAACATAATGCAATGCAACAACATGCAAGCAGGATGCGATTCAACAACATGCAAACAATATGCGATTCAACAATGTTAATGTGGCATGCATAAGGTTCTATCACATGAACAATGCATGAAAGACATGTTCGAAGGCTAAAGCATCAAAGCAAATAAAGAGCATCATACAAGAGGCATGCTATACAATGCTCAATGGACTTAAACCAACCCTACATAAACCTCATGCATGCCCAAACAATGGCCCAAATGTGTTGAAACTTAAACACAAGAAGCAAGAAAAGAATGCTCAACTCATGGCTCGCAAGCGAGGCACAAAACTCAATCCTCAAACGCATTGAAAGAGTGATAAACATGAGAGTATAACAAGTCCATATGCTCTGAAATTATGTTCTAAATGATGCCAAATCATGCACATATCACAAATGAAGCTTGCTAGGAGGCCCAAAGCTTAAGGCTAGCAAAGGCACTTGCACCATAGCCATATCAAGCAAGCCCCAAAGGGCCAAGGTGACTCAAAACAGTCTCAAGGCAGGTCAAAACAATGCCAAAACATGCATGGAATAGGGCTAACACGTGCTAGAATGTGAGGCATAAAGCATGATGCATGTAAGGCCAAAGAGGGAGATTACACTACACCTATCAAAACCAAGCATGAGAAGACTTCATCAACAAAAATTAGAGTTGCAACATGGCAAAATAAGACCAAAAACACACTAAGATCGTAACCCAAAAAGCTTAGGCAAGCATGCATGCCAATTGGCTCATGATTGAGGCATAAAGCATAACCCTCCAAAAGTATTGAAAGAGTGAAGCATGGGAGAGTATGACCACACTACACACACTGAAATCATGTTAGAGATGAGGCCAAAGCATGCAAATAACTCAAGCAAGCCATGCTAGAGACTATGAAACTCAAAGCAAGTGAGCAAGATTGCACTATGGCTATACAAAGCAAGACATGCATGACCAAAAACACTTAAAACAGAGCTTAGGCATGGCAAAACATGAGTAAAAGCTTGCTAGAGTGGAGCCAAAAACATGCTAAAATTGTGGTCCAAAGCATGATGCATGTTAAGGCAATAGGGAGGATTGCACTACAAGGTTATGAAGCATGCAAGAGTCAATCAAACCGACCCAAAACGGAGCTATATCATGCTAAAATAACACCAAAAAAATGCTGAGATGGAGCCTCAAGGAGGCTAGCATGATGGATCAAAGCATTAAGCACACAAGGCTAAATGGCAAGATTACACTACAAGTATAAAAAGCATGCATGGGGTAACCAATCCAAGCCAAAACAGAGTTATGCCATGCTGAAATAGGGCCAAAAATAGGCTGAAAACAAGCCAATACTTACTAGAAAAACAAGCTCAAACATGAGGCCATCAACACAAGCAACCAAGACATAAGGAGAGGGGATGACCCCCTCCTATTTAGGGCCTCAAAACACACTTTCCACCACTGAAATTCCTCTGGAATTCAGTGGTGAAGAGGCCAAACAAAGGTGATCTCAAAGGCCTAAAGAGGTGGCTCAAAACAAGGCAAAACAAGGCACAAAAGGGGGGTAGACCACCCCCAACACTAAAGAAGTTTCAAACAAACACTTTAAGCACTTAAAAACTAAAGTTTTTTCAATTGAAAGTTATGCCAAAAGAAGCATGCAAAGGTGGCCCAAACTAAGACAAAAACAAGTCTAAAAAGGGGTATATGCTTACCCTTGAAGAACCACAGGAAGAACAACCACTTCTCTGAGCTCAAACCAGCTTTTGAGACCAAGCAAGACCCTCAGGTACCTCAGTAACAAGATAGTGGTGTTTCACTAGGTGCTTTAGTGCAAAAGTGTGAAGAAAAATCGCTTTAAGGCACAAACAACACAAATATAGAGAGAGAGGGATATGTATATCTCTATGCAAATTTTTTGAACCCTAGAAATGGAGAGAGAGCCTCCCTCTTATAGAAGTCCAAGTCTCAAGCTTGTTCAACAAGCTAGAAGCTTGGTGTAATCCCTCCATACACGTGTATGGAGGATGCCTTCTGTGCCCAACAGCTGGCATAGCTGGGAAGGAAAATATCTGCAGGAAATGCAGGATGGCCGCCAACCAGTTAAAGTGGTCGGCCGACTACCTCCTCTAGTCAACCAACCAGAAAAAGTGGTCTATAGGGACAAAAACTGGTCGGCAAGGGAGAGGGAGGGTCTACATAGAGAGTAGAAGGTGGTGGCAGGCTGCCGACCACCTTAGATGGTCCACAGACCACCAACCCTAGCTAGCCGACCACTAGAAGTGGTCTACAGGGACAAAAAAGTGGTCTACAAGGGGAAAAATTGGTCTACACCCCTGTTCCACTCTCCAGGCAAAGGATACCAACGTTTGGTTCAAAAACAAACCAAAAATGAAGCAAGACAAGAGTCCAGAAGGTGAGGCACCCAGCTGGAGGCCCCGAAAACTAGTTTACGGATACAAAAAGGGGCCTATGAGAGGGAAATGTAGTCTACAGCTACAAAAAGTGGCCTACAGGCCTCTATTTCCCTCTAGGCAAAGGCAGTAAGGCATGGCCCAAAAACCGGGCCAAGAGGAGAAAGTTAAGAGGTCCTGAGACAAAGCGTTCGGCCGAAGGCTCCAGAAACTCAAAACGAGCACAAACATGCGCAATCATCGAGCGCTCAATCAATGACGTCTGAGTCTTAGGGTCGGTCAAAAATGGGGTGTCTACAGTTGTCCCTCTTTAACAGAACTCAGAAGTCATGAAATGACGGGAGTGAATGTTAAAGCCTAGAGACAACCCATTTTTGACAAGGCCGAAGACTTAGACAAACAGGCAAGATAACAAAGAGATGTGCCGGCAGGCAGGGGCAAAATGCAAATGACATGCACAATGAAGAACATAACTTATGATCATGCAAAGAAAGCTGTAATGAAGCATTTATGCAAAATAAATACAACATTTTAAGAGAAAGTTATGCAAAGAAATGCTACAGCAAACTCGTACATAAGCAAGTAAACACGAACCAAACTACATCTCATGTAGAAATGATGTAAGAAAATTATACAATTCTCATTGCATCTCACGCGAAGAAGGCTAAAATCGACTATCGAGAACACCCAAAGTCTCAAACGAAACACCTTCTAGCGTATCAAACGCGAAATGAGAGGGACTACGCAAGAAAGCGCAGTCGTCCAAACGCGTGTCAAACGCGAGAGGAGAAAGGTATGTCCAAACGCAAGTCAAACGCGAGTGGAGAAGGGTAACCAAAAGAGTTCGAGAGAACAGGAATGATCTCACCCAGAGTTTCTCTGACTGAAACACATACAACGTCGTCTGGTTGTGCCAACTTCAAATGAGCCGTACATATAATATCGTGCTTGCACAAAAGAAACTTTGACAGGTACAATGTAGTAGAAACACATGATCAACGCTATATCAAGATACAATTTCAACACAAGATAAACGCGTGCACATATGATGCCAATGGAAAGGTGCATAACAATGCATGAGAGATGTACATAACAATGCAAGTGAAACGGTGCATAACAATGCAAGTGGATCGGTGCATAACAATGCAAGTAGAACGTTGCATAACAATGCAAGTAGAACGTGCATGACAACGCAAGTCAAGAGGTGCATAACAATGCAACTGAAGCGTGCATAACAATGCAAGTAGAACGTGCGTGACAACGCAAGTGAATAGGTGTATAACAATGCAACTGAAGCGTACATAACAATGCAAGTGAAAAGGGTGCATAACAATGCAAGTAAAGCATGCATAACAATGCAACTGGAGTGTGCATAACAATGCAAGTAGAACGGTGCATGACAATGCAACTAAAAAGGTGCATAACAATGCAATTGGAACGTACGTGACAACGCAAGTAAAGAGGTGCATAACAATGCAACTGAAGTGTGCAAAACAATGCAACTGGAACTGTGCATAACAATGCAACTGGGACATGCATAACAATGCAAGTAAATTGTGCATAACAATGCAATTGGAGTGTGCATAACAATGCAAGTAGAACGGTGCATGACAATGCAACGGAAAAGGTGCATAACAATGCAACTGGAACGTGCATGACAACGCAAGTGAAGAGGTGCATAACAGTGCAACTGAAGCATGCATAACAATGCAAGTGAAAAGGGTGCATAACAATGCAAGTAAAGCGTGCATAACAATGCAACTGGAGTGTGCATAACAATGCAAGTAAAGTGTGCATAACAATACAACTAGAGTGTGCATAACAATGCAAGTAGAACGGTGCATGACAATGCAACTGAAAAGGTGCATAACAATGCAACTGGAACGTGCGTCACAACGCAAGTAAAGACGTGCATAACAATGCAATTGAAGCGTGCATAACAATGCAAGCAAAGCGTGCATAACAATGCAACTAGAACCGTGCATAACAATGCAACTGGAGCGTGCATAACAATGCAACTAGAAGTGTGCATAACAATGTAGGTGTAACGTGCATAACAATGCAAAAAAAGTGTGCATAACAATGCAGGTGTAACGTGCATAACAATGCAAGTGAAGCGTGCATAACATATTCTGTGCACAATAATCAATGCATATTCGATGCAATATGCTCAGTGAAAAAATGTGCGTCTTGGCAAGACTGATTCAGTTGTGACCTCTGATTTACCTCTCGAAGGGGTTACAATGTATTTCAAAAGGATACACCTCGTGCATGCAAACTGACGATGAGCTACGCATCGAAGACATGAGTTGAAACTTCCACAGAAACATTTTGAGCTAAAAAGTGGATTCTTTTGCCCTTTCTTGATTATACTTCCAAACCGCAGTTACTACCTTTCCTTCCTGGCCATGTTCACAATTTTCCCTATTCTTCAACGGGGTGACAGACTAGGTTGGTTCAGTATCCAGAATTGAGGTGCATACCCGCTACCTTAACCTATGGGGCTTCCATACAGATTTTAAGCCGAGGATACACCCCCGGGTATTTAAACCAAACTTTAGTTTCGAAAATCTCGAACCTTTGCATTCTAGGCATCAGCCATTCGAACTCTAGTTTCCACCGTCACAGTTGGTCTCCTAGGAACTCATTGCAAATGCAGCCAAGATGCCTCTGACAAGGACTGGTACTTATGGATAGCACTTCTGATCGCCATTCTGGTATTAAAGCAGGCTTGAACTTGAGCTTGAGGTAGAGACACACTCATTCTTCGGAGCATTGACAAGGCCTGAAAAGATACATCCGGAGTAAAATCACAGAATTTTTTGAAGTTGAAACACACTCAGATGCTCTAAGTTTTTCATCTTTTCTTTTGCTTCGCAGTTCGGAACCTATATAGCTTTAGATAGGTCCTTGTTCTACTGTTCTCACATGACCTGGGTTGAACCTTGCCGTTTTATGAAAGAACAAATCCTATTTTGTACATATATGGAGAACAGCACAGCACTCTGAGCACAAAATGATTTATTTTTGAAATTGGAATTGAGAATGAGTTTTTGATCGGGTATTGAGCCAACGACTAACCATAGCAAAAATGACTCAACAACGGAAAACAAATGTAAAACAACCTAAACACATTTATTGACGCCCGAAACGACTCAAAATAAGAATCAAGACAAACAAAAACACAACAAAACACAAGACTCAAATGTGTTCCAAAGGCGAGAGACCTCTCGGTTGACGGGGAGCCCATAGCTTCTTCGAGTACTATTTCCCACCCTTTCTCATTTGTGATTCTCTCATCACTCTGGCACTCAATCTCTAGTTTTTTGAAAAAGTCATTTTCTCACTTTTTCTCTCAGCGCGCATCTCTCTATTCTTCAATCTCTCTTCTTTTTTATCCCTCCCCTGGGTGGTTGATGGATAAATAGGAAGTTGCGGGCTTTTGCCCCTAGCATTCCACTAGATTCTTCTTTTTCTGCTCACAATAGTGAACTTTCCCACAGAGGGGTTGCGCTACAACTGGGTGTGTAGCAAATCTGCAGCTGACATCGGTTGATGACGCCCTTGGCTAGTTCGGATGTAACCAGACCTTTTCGAATAAAGGAGAATATCCTGCTCTTTTTACAGTTTGTGCTTCGCACTTAACTTGATACCTCGCTGCTCGGAGGATGAGAGAGCTTTCAACTCCTTGCTATTTGCTTCAGTTGTGCCCTTTCTGGCCGGTAGAGTGTTCTTTCTGGCAAGTAGAGTGCCCTTTTTGGCAAGTATGTTGACAATGGGGAAAAGACAGAACACCTGACTCAACTGTGCCTTTAGTTCATCATTTTGACAATTTTTGGGTTTTGGCTTTCTACTAAAACAATTTTGACCAATATGAGAGTTAGATTAACATACTTGTTCGATTTTCTGATTTAAAATCATGCAAGTTGGGTTATGAGCACTGAAAATTTTCCTTTTTGGGTCCAAGATATGGTCCAGTTTTTGGAAAAAAAAAGGAGCAAATTTTTGAGAAATTAAGTCAACTTCATTAAAAATTCTCAAAACTTGTTTTTACAAACGGCCACTGCTCGACCAACGTAGAATTTACTCTTGAGACGCACAACCTCAGATCCAAAACAATGAAAAATTGCCTCTTGTCTGAATGACACAGCACGACACCAAATCTAGCAACGAAAAGTTGTCCCTTGTTTGAATGGCAACTCACGGCAACGGAAAGTTACCCCTTGTCTGAATAGCGCCGCAGCATACTGTAACCCGCTCTCATAATGAAGTTCACAACCAAACTCTTGGATAAAGAAGCAACAAAGATGACCCGTTCAATCTCATGGACAGGACAGTTGAATTTGAAGTGTTTTACGACTGGACTTCAGAATGAAGTTGCCTACGTATCCCAAACATGGGAATCAAGCTTGACGTAGTTCCAGGTTAAGGTACACTCGTGTATTAACCTCTCCTTTTACGCTCTAATTTTTGCCGAGGCCGCCCTTTTTGGGTTTTTAACCTTGCGAGCTCTGTTTTTCTTTTCTTTTCATTTCTTTTCAATGTTTTCTTTTCTTTTTATTTCTTTTCATCTTTTCTTTTTTTGTTCTTTTCTTTTCTTTTCTTTTCTTTTTCTTTTTCTTGCTCTAACTTTTGCCTAGGTCACCCTTCCGGATTTTCGGCCTAGCGAGCCTCTCAAGGGTAAAAGTGTAGCTTTGTCCATGTTGACTGGTTGTAGGATCTCGAAGCCATCTGAATCCAGGAGAATGGATGCTATTCACTGATGATGTAGGAGTCCATCGAATTGGGGGCTGAATTTGCCCCTAGTGTGGCGAATAGGAACTCGATTGTCCTTCAGCAATACTTTCTTCTTCCAGCTGCGGGAATTTGGCTTTCTTACCAGTCTTTATTGGTTTGCGGAATGACTCATCTTTTGAATCTTTGAGCAAATCTGACCTTTTGTTGTCCCTAGTTCAAGGGCTACTTCTCATTCAGCTTTGCAACCTTCCTTTGATCACATCTGACCTTCTTGCCCCTAGTTCGAGGGCTGCTTCAAATCTGGCCATACAAGCCTCCTTTGTGGTTGACCGTTGAACATTCTGAGTCCAAGTTCAAGGTTTGAAAGCAAAAGGGGTTGAGTCTCGAGGCTGAGAGCAATTCCATGCTGTACAATCTCAAGATCAATTCCACGTATGTCTTCGCAGGACCACGCAAAACATTTTTTTTGAAATCCTTTAAGGAAGCGACTAATCGTTCGCGAAGACAGTGTAGAACTAATCTGGATCAAGCCAAGATCCTTCTCAGTGCTCACATTAACAAACATGATCTCATTCATTAAGGGCTTAGCATGCCTCTCTTTCTCTCAGTTGATCAATTTTTTGCAAATCTCGAGGAATTCCTTCCTCTTTGTTTTCACCACAGTGTTAGAAAAAAAGTTTTGAAAAACTTGGGTCAATGTAATGATTTCAAGGCACAAAAAAGACACAATTTTGGTCAAATACTGCCATCTCATTCAAAACTTTTGGCACAACTGGCTCCAAGGCAGAAACAGACACGAAATGGTGAAAATCACTGTTGTTTTATTCAGATCTTCTGGCACAACTGGCCCCATGGCAGAAACAGACTCAAAAGAAAGAGTGTAAAAGACACACAAAAACACATTGATGGCCGAGGTAACACTCCCGAAATCACGCGACTCCGACACAACAGGACTGACTCGATACAACAAGACAGACGCAACTGACTCAGTTCAAAAAGACTGACTCAATACATCACAACAAGACTGACCCAATACCCAAGTCAGAAAGTAAAATAGATAGCATTCGCAAAATGCTATCTGGCACAATTATAAGACTGACTTTCGAAACAAGCTTGATAAATCTGGCACAATTATAAGAAACAAGGCTAGACTTGTTGCACAAGGATACAATCAAGAAAAAGGTATTGATTTCGATGAAACTTTTGCTCCGATTGCTAGATTAGAAGCCATTCGCATATTACTTGCATTTGCATGTTTTAGAAATTTCAAACTTTATCAAATGGATGTAAAAAGTGCCTTTCTTAATGGTTTTATAAATGAGGAAGTTTATGTTAAACAACCCCCAGCTTTTGAAGATCATGCTTTTCCAAATCATGTTTTTAAACTATCAAAAGTTTTATATGGTTTGAAGCAAGCACCTCGTGCATGGTATGAACGATTAAGTAAATTTTTGATTGAAAATAATTTTTCTAGAGGAACGATTGACACAACACTTTTTTGTTAAAACTAAAAATGATAGTTTACTTATTGTGCAAATATATGTGGATGACATTATATTTGGTATTATTAATGAAACCTTGTAAGGAATTTCCTAAGTGTATGCAAGGTGAGTTTGAGACGAGCATGATGGGGGAACTAAATTATTTCCTTGGGCTTCAAATCAAACAATGTAAGGAAGGAATTGTTATCAACCAAGCTAAGTACAAAAAAGAACTACTCAAAAAGTTTGGTATGTATGACTCAAAAATAGCTGGAACACCTATGAGCACATCCATTAAGCTAGACAAGGATGAAAAAGGTAAGTCCATTAATCAAACAAAATATCGAGATATAATAAGCTCACTTCTTTATTTAACCGCAAGTAGATCTGATATTATGTTTAGCGTTTGTATGTGTGCTAGATATCAATCAAATCCAAATGAATCACATTTTAGTGCTGTTAAAAGAATTTTTAGATATATTGTTGGTACTCAAAATTTGGGACTGCTTTATCCTAAAGGTGTTGCTTTTGATTTAATTAGTTA
Source organism: Camellia sinensis (assembly GCF_055761805.1). Classification (NCBI taxonomy): domain Eukaryota; kingdom Viridiplantae; phylum Streptophyta; class Magnoliopsida; order Ericales; family Theaceae; genus Camellia; species Camellia sinensis. Next base: position 56,387,456 of record NC_138968.1, read on the forward strand.
CTCGGATGATGACTTTACTGGATGCAAGCTTGATAGAAAAAGGACCAGTGGCACTTGTCACTTTCTTGGTAACTCATTAGTATCTTGGTTTAGCAAAAAGCAAAATTATGCTGCTTTATCAACGACCGAAGCTGATTATATAGCTTCCGGAAGGTGTTGTGTCCAAATACTTTGGATGAAACAACAATTCGAGGATTTTGATTTGCATTATGATCATATTCCTATTAAATGTGATAATACTAGCGCCATCAATTTAAGTAAAAATCCGGTTCAACACTCACGAATAAAACATACTGAAATTCGACATCATTTTTTAAGAGATCATGTTCAAAAATGGGATATTGTACTTGAATTTGTAAATACCGACAAACAATTGACGGATATTTTCACAAAAGCCCTAAGCGAGGATCACTTCAATTTTATTCGTGGCGAGCTTGGAATGTCGATTTCTACTTAAAAGGTTTTGTTGTGACTGTGAAACTTGAATTTTTGTTAAAATGATATATGTGTATTATTATATTGATATGGAAACATTTTATCAGTTAAATGCTCTCAAGTCCTTCATACAGTTATTCTCCTTAATAGTTTGTTATTCTCAACTGTGTAATTTTTTTTGGGTTCTGCATCTTGAGGTAAAATTAACTTTCCATACATTATTTTTTTTAAACCCCCATGGTATTTTTTTTGCGTTACCATTCCAGCAACACCAACGTCCCATTAAGTTTAATTTCTGCTGGTATTATTGTATTTAATTTAATTTATTTTTTTTATTGCTATTAGGCTTAATATCTTTTACTTTTTTTTTTAATTTATTTTATGTTGTTTTACTACTAGGCTTCATTTCCTTTATTATTTTTTTTTCTTCTTTTCTTTTCATTATTTTTTATTTTTTTTGTTGTTTTGCCCTGAGACTTTATTTTGATTTTTTTTTCTGCACTTTACTTTCTTCTTCAAGTGATTACATTAAACATAAAATAAAAAAAAACACCCTTCATTTTTTTACGATCATACGCCGATCAAAATAAACATATTTACATAAAATAAAATAAAAAACCATTCATTTTTTTTACGGCCACATGGCGATCTTACTTACTCGCCTCTTCCATCATTTTCTTCTTCTTTTTATCACATTGGGCGACCTTTGATGCCCTTGCCCCCGTGCTTTCGTCGAGTGCGATGACTCCCTGCTGACTATCAAAGGCCAAGAACGACGTTGCTCCAAATCGGGCCATGGAAGTGGTCTTCCGTTTAAGCTCTTTATTTTCAGCCTTCAGTGTGCCTGTATCTGCTCGCGCATCCTTGTACATGCGCTGGAGCAGAGAGAGTTGGGCGTTGACTTGATGGAGCTCACTCGTCCTGTTTTACAATCGGTGAACCAATTTTGTGACTGCAGTCACCGTCTCCATACAGGACGTTAGTGTGAAATGATTGGCTTCAATGCTTGATTGAGCTGCCATTATTTGCTCAATCGACATCATAGGAAGGTTGGGAAGAGTAGGAGCCGGGGCACTCGGCCCAGCAGCGCTTACGGGATCATTCAGGTCCGGAAAGAGAGTAAAGGGATGGGACAAGGCCATGTAACAGACAAGAGCGATGTAATCGACTGGAGGGTAGTGTTTGGCAGCCTTTCTGCTCTGATCGGACTCTCTGTTCTATCTCTCTTACGAAGCAGAAAAAAGGGCTGGAAGCAAATGAGGAAGAAGAAGGAGACTGAGTGATTAAGAAAAAGACGGAGGAGAAGAAGACAAGAGGGAGCGAGAGTCGAGGCAACAGATTAACCCGTCTCGCTTTTGTCGGTTGGCTGACGCAAAAGCGAGGCCGCGTGTCCGACGCGATTTTCGACGAAAAATAGAGACGCGAGCGAATCTTACATATATATATATGTTTTGATTATCTATTTTTTGATGTCATTTATCACTATCATTTTCCTCCACCGCCTCTAGATTCTGACCCTTGATTTCATTTTGATAATGTCACAGGGAGAGAAATTATATGATGTTATGTATTATGGTATTATTTTCAAATTATGGTATTATTTGAAAACTAATCTGATGATTATGTGTTTATAGTTTGATATCTTAGTCTCATATCATGTCTCTAATTAAAGCTTATTTATTACACATGTGTTAACCTATGTATTTAGAAATGAATTCAGGGAGCATGACTTGAGAGAGAGCTTTTCTTACTCCCAAATCAAATAAAATCAAATCAAAATATCATTGTGTGCCATCATCAAAAAAGGGAAGATTGTTAGACTTATTTATTTTGATAATTTATTTAATTATGTTTTTAATTTATTTGGAAGAGAAAAATAGAATCAAAATTTATTTTGATGATTTATTTGAAAGAGAAAAATAGAATCAACATTTATTTTGTCCCATTATTTCTTACCTAAAACTTTTATCCTAAATGTTGTTAGAATGTATTTAATATTTGATTAAATCAGAGATTCAAACAGCCCAAAACAAAGGTTCAAACAGCCCAGCACAGCAGTAGGCCAAAAGGTTCAAACAGCCCAGCACAGCAGCAGGCCAAAAGGTTCAAGTGGAAGATATTCAAATTAGTAATGATGGAGTAAAATATATTCAAATTAGGAATGATGGAGTGGAAGATATTCAAATGATGCAACGACTATAAACGGCTATAAATTCAAATGAATACAACGGCTATAAATGGCTATAAGTTCATTATATATACCAAAGCCTCTAATGTAAACAAGTTACAAAGAAAAATAGAAAATATTCTTTAATCTATAATTACTCACATCTGTTCTTTGAAAAAATTCTCTGAAAAGTGTTATTTAATTTTTGCTTACATCCTTTTTCAGAAATTATACACTAAGACATATAGCTTTAAGCCTATCTTTCCTGTGTGAGGTTTACAGAAAAATCAGAGTTTCATTTTTATATCTATCTTTGAGAGATAATTCTTATACCTTTTTGTAAAAGCAAAAACACCTTCTTTTCAACCTTGTAAGAGTGTAGTACACTCAGTGTTCTTGACTTAGAAAGTCTATGTAAAATCTGTAGAGGATTGCTCCATCTGTGAAAAGGTTGCTAGCACCCTGTAAAGCTAGAGTATAGTGGAAAATCTCAAGTGAAGCTTGAGGAGTGGACGTAGGCCGAGTTGAAGCCAAACCACTATAAATTTATTTGCTTCTCTCTCCCTTATCTCTTTATTTTATTTAAATTGCCACAATTATATTTCACATTTTCATTGTACTAAAATCATTAACTGACGTAGTTGTTAGAACACTTGCTTTAATTATTTTTATTTCATTAACTATATTTATTTATTGTGCTATTCATAATTTTTATTAGGGTATTATTATTTTTATTTGTAAAACCTAATTCACCCCCCTCTTATGTTGTCTTTTGGATAACATGTACAAAATATATCGCCAACATTACCATACACACCTTTTGCCGGCAGGCTACTCTCACCCACTTCATCTATTGTAACAATGCTTTATTGAGATAGACTGAAAAAGCTAGGAACTCTTTTGGAGGATAAATATATATCAGTTGTGATTGAGACCTCTAAAGGAGTAGCTCTAATGTGCTAGCATGGAGTAAAAAAAAAATACATCACATCAACAGTGAGTGAGACCCACTGCCCACTTATTAGAACTGGCTTTAAAGCTAAAGAATTAAAGCTCTAAAGCATTTTTCAATATATATGATTTTTTTCTTTTTGTATGGTAAGTCAAGTCAAAAAGTTTTTTTAAAAATTTTAAATATTTTTCTTTATTAAAATTAGAAAATCAACCAATCTACAAACACGATATTTATTAATATTTTTTACTTATTTATGACAAGACGATGTGACTTGATTAAAGAATCTTCATATTAGAGAAAATAACATCTATAGATCCACTGCCTTAGAGCATCTCCAATAGAGTTGCCAAATGAGCTGCCAAAGCTATAATTTGAGAAAAATGAAAAAAATGAGGTCTCTAATGGCATGCTATTCCTCTTGCCAAATATAGCATATGCCATTTCTGCTGTCAAATTTGGCAAGAGTTTTGGCATTTGCCAAACATGCCACATCATTAAAGATTAACAGAATTTTGGCTCCAAATTCACAAATTCATCTGTTTTTGTTCTTCGCCACAAATCCACAAATTCACAATTTAAAAAACAGAATCCCATAACTGTATGCAAAATCACAAAACAAAATCACAAATCTCATAACAAATTTTCACAATTTTCACAACTCTCATAAAAAAAATTAAAAAACAGAATGATCAGTGAACCCAATTTTCACAAATCTCATAACAAATTTTAGTGAATAACAAATCTAAAACAAAATTTACCTGGATCCTAGCAACTCTTGATGGAAAAATGATGATCCTAGCTGGATCGATGGTGGATGGTGGTTCTACTGTGAATTGGTTAGCATCTATCAAAACTCCCAAGTTTGTGCTAAAGGAATGGGCAGAGACCCACAAAATCCCACTCTTCTCAAGCCTTCAATATCTTTCTACCATGGATGTAGTGTGTGAAAGAATCGGTTTTACGGAGAAATGCGTTTAGGAAGGGTTTCAAAATCAAATCCTCTATAAAGGATGTGAAAAACTTGGTCTGGACATCGAGGGATAGGGATATGGGCATGATCTAGTGGTGGTTCTGGGCAAGGAGAGAGAGAGTGAGAGACGACTTTGGAGTGGAAACAGGGGGAGAAAGAGAATCGGTGAGTGTGAGTGAGAGAAAGAGAATCGGTGAGTGTGAGTGAGAGGGAATCAGTGAGCATGAGTGAGAGAAAATGAGTCAATTAGTTTGCACCATTAGAGAGTCGGATGAAGATGGAGAGAGAGAGAGAGAGAGAGAGAGAGAGAGATGTTACTAGTTTTGATGGGCGGTTGATCAAAATGGAGATAGAGAGAAAGAGATGGGGTGTTTGGCAATCAGAGGTTGAGGCTATTATAGCCTCTTTTGGAAAATTAGCCCAAAAGTCAGCACTGTAGCACCTTTTTACTGATTTTCAAAAAAAAAAAAAAAAAAAAAATAGGCTGCTGCCCGGATAGTGTAGGCACAGCCTACACTGTCATAGCCGGACAGTGTTACAGCAAGGGCTCTTTATATCAATTTTAAAAATAAAAAGTTAGGGATAAATCTGTCATTTTAAATTTAAACATCATTTAAACATACTTTCCAATACAACAACTCAACTAAAAATTCATCTCATCTTCCCAAACACAAAACTAAAATAGCCTACTAAAATTGTCAAAAAGCCAAATAATCTACTAAAATAGCCACTTCCCAAACGAGGCCAGAGTGAAGGTGATCAATTTAGATCCAAAGATTTCAGATGATCAAAACATCCAACAATGGAAAAAATCTTGGAATTTTGAATTTTCTCACAAAGGCTCCTTTTCCTATTTCTTATTTTTTAAAACAGAACACTATTATCTCAATGCTATAAATGAATGTAGTTAATATATATATATATATTCTTAATTTTGTAGTGATATATGAACGGTGGGGTGAATTATATATATATATATATATATTTTTCAATTTTTCAATTTTTATATTTGTCTAGTCGGGAATAATATAAATATATAATTTTTTTTTTATATAAATAGTTAAAAAAAGGTTACAAAAGACAAAAAAAAAATAAAACAAAAATAAAATCACAAAAAAACATATATCCAAAGAATACCTACAAATTTGGAAAAAAAGTTAGTTGAGATTTGCCAAAATAGCAAATGATAATTGGAGCACCATTGTTATAATTTGGCAAAATAACACTATTTATTACAAAATTATAGCAATAACAATGACAATATAGTAATAATCATTAGAGATGCTCTTATGAAAGAGATAGTAAGAAATATAATATACAATAATATTTGGTATCTCTAATTTTTTTGAATGGTTCAAATGTACCAAAACGACATTATTTTAAAGATAAAACAATGTTATTTTATTATATTCGAGTCATTCAAATCACACAAATTTAAATTATCAATCTTTTTTGGAACCAGGAAATATATATATTATTTCTACCACTAGCAGCGTTTGGGAAATAACCTCTTATTGTGCATCGTCAACACCGAGTAATTTGAACAAGTCCACTCTTCTTAATTCGATACAACCTTGAGGGGTGTTTGTTTTGGAAAGATTGGGCATGTGATTGGACTATTAATTTGGATCGGCTAATAATTCGTTATTTGTTTCAAAAGTTTTGTTTCCAATTAATAGTCCATATTTGTAGGACTATGCTATTCCATGGGAGTGGGATAGAAACCTATGGGGACATAATTTTTGAATGACAACACATGGCCGAAGTGTCACCGAAGTGCCAGTCGAGGTGCCACGTGTCCTGGTCATGACGTCGAGGTAATCTCGGCTAGGCCGAGGTTATCTGCGAGAATACGGGAATCCGAGATAAAACGGATAAGGGACAAGTGTCCTAGAATGAGAGAAGACTACAGTTTGGGAAAAGATGAGACTCCTAGAGAGTTTATCCTAATTCTACTGGGAATCCAAGATTAACAGTAATCCTAAGTCCATTAGAGCTAGGTTTCTATTGGGACTAGGATTGTGTTGACTATAAAAGAGAGGCACCCCATGGGTCTAAGGTGTGCTTTTAATATTCTGTCTAGTGAGTTAAGCATTATTGGTTATCTTTGAGAGATATTGAGTACTGACTTGATCGTCGAAGTGTCCCCGGGTAGACGAGCCACCGCCAGAAACTCTTCTTTCTGTTGCAGGTCGTTCGGGCTTAATCTATTCTACCGGTGCTCTCCAGCTGGGTACCTGTTTGGCAATATGGTCAGAAAATCACCTACACAAAACCATAGGATAACTCATCCCATGGAATTAGCTAATAAAATTACATTTTGCCCTCTGATATTTAATTATATATTATATTTAGTAAAATTCAATAAAATTTAAATGTTTCAATTTAAAAATAAAATAATTTTATTTAATTTTTATTTTTATTTTATTTATTTATTTTTTAAAATAATTTTTTATAGATATTTTATTGATGTTTTATTTTAAAATTTTGTTTATATTTTATTTAATTTTATTATTTAAATTTTAATAGATGCTTTATTTTATTTCATTATTTAATTATTATTATTATTTAAAATAAATTTATTTAAAATTTTAATAAAAAAATAAAATATATTTTTATTGATATTTAATTTATTTAATTTTTTAAAAATAAATTTATTTAATTGTGCAAAAAATAAAATAAAATAAAATATTATTTAATTTAGCTAAAAATAATTAAAATATTAAAACCATGTTTAATATTGCTATTACTTAGTAAATAATTAAAAATGATAAAATAATCATTTGAGCATTTATCCTTTTCCATAATATCCCAAGCAAACATTGAATTCACTAATCCGTTTGGGAAGTGGGTTGATTTTTTGGCTTTTTGACTTTTTGACTATTTTAGCCTGGGGCTAAAAAGCCTGGTTTGGAAGGGCTTTTTGGCTTTTTTGACTTTTTTTGTGAGAGAGGAGTGTAATGATTATGGGTTGGATTTGATATTTTATTTTTTGTGACTAAAATAGCTTATTTTATTTTTGTGGCTATTTTAGCCCCTAACTCACCAAAACCAACTTCCCAAACTATGCCAAAAAATAGTTAAATCTAGACATCTAATCCCATGACTAAACAAACATAGGATACAAATTAAGTCTAACCAAATACACCGGAGATAATGTATCTCAAGCCTAATAATCCGATGAATTACAATCCTTCCTTATCTAATCCGTCCAAACACAATGTTGTAATGGATCATGGAAGCTGGTTTGCGAGTTTGACTTTTTAAATAATATTTTAATTTTTTATGAAGAATAATATAAAAAATAAAAATAAAAATTTGATAATTTATAATAATTTTAAAAAATTTTAACTATAAATCTTGATTTCCAAACAAGGCCTAGAAACAGGCAAAAAATTATTTTTAAAAAATCAAAAAATAAGCAAATCTTTCGTGTATCACTAAAAAAAATTTAAATATCACATCAATTTTTTTTATTTACTTATTAAAAACAATTTTTTTTTCCCTCAGCATTAACTAAAAACAAATACTATAAAAGAAATTTAAAAAAAAAAAAAAACACTAAAAATAGTCACAAAAAGATATAACTTAGCCTGAGAAAACCAACTGTATATAACTTAGCATTTGTTTGGCCAAAATTAAAATTAGATTTTTTTGATTAAAATAATCACAAAAAGATAAAATATATTTTTTAACCAAATAAAATACAATTTCACATCTAAATTATAATTATTTTATTTTTTTTCACAAAAATAAAAAAACTTATGAAAAACGAGATTTTTTAACCTCAAATCAAAAAAATAAAAAAACTAAAAAATCGACTCCCATCTGAAACCAACCCTTGTTAAGCTGTGGGACGCTTACGATTGGCAGCTCATAGATCTTATATCCTCAATCAAACGGTCCAAATTAACAGAGGAGAATCCACCATTGCTCACAGTGGCCAAATTAGCCATCCGATCGGCCGACCTCGCAAACTCCTCCTTCCTGACGTCCATCACGTCGTTGACCATCTTCTCAACAATGACTCTATCGCAGGTGTCCTTCATGTCCAACCCAAGCTTCCAAACCTCCCCAACAAACCTACTATTGATCTGTTGATCCACAAAGTATGGCCAACAAATCATAGGCACTCCCTCGAACACACTCTCCAGTGTCGAGTTCCATCCACTGAGTCAGAAATGCCCCAACAGATGGGTGTCCCAGGACCTCTTCTTGTGGTGCCCAACCCACTATGTACCCTCTCTTCTTGGCCTCCTCCCGGAGCTCCGTCGGAATCTGACTCTCCCACTCTTTTCCGGCCATGGAGTCCGGCCCTATGACCCATAAGAAGCGCTTCCCGCTGTTGACCAGGCCGACCCAGAACTCCACCAGCTGCTCCTCTGTTATTGTCACAAGGCTTCCGAAGCTAACGTAGACCACCGATTTTGGCGGCTGCTCGTCCAACCAGGTTAAGCAGGTTCGATCTTCTGGCCGGAAGCTGCTTGAGGAGAAGGAGGATACGGGGGTTGTGTCGGCTGCCAGTCGGGCTTTGAGGTGGGCGTGGAGTGGTCCGATGGTGTAGAGATTTGGGCAGAGAGTGCGTATCTGAGAGAGCAAGGGTCCTTCCAGGTCTTCAAATGTGTTGAGTATGAGGCCGTCAGCTTGAGGGACTTGATGTCTCTCCGTCATGAAGAGTCGGATGTTTGGGTCATCCGGGTCGCCGCTCCGACAGAAGCTCGGAAGATCTCGACGCCGGAGAACACCTTCCATGCCCGGCACGCTCGTTATCAGCACATCCAACTCATTTTCTACAGTTAATTTCCATACATATGTATAAATTCTCTAAGTAAACCTAAGTGTATAATAGTTCGTTCAAAAAAAAAAAAAAAAAAGAAGTGTATAATAGTTATAGGATTGGGAGATTTTGATTTGCCATGTAATGAAGAATATCATAGAATGTGTAAAACATATAGGAGGAGTACCTTGGAAAGGAAATTCTCCAGATTGAAGGAGGATGGGAAGGCAGAAGAAAATCCAGAGAGCACAGGGCTGAGAGTACGGCAGCAAACGATGGGAAGACCAATCTCTTTAGCAACATCAATGGTAAAACTCAAGATTCCATCTGCTATAATGAAAGTGACGGGAGGACGAGGAGCAATCGCGGAAGCTGGGAGCAGAAGCATCTGTCGAAAAAGAGGCTTGGTAACAGCTTGGAAAGCATTGAACATCTCCATGAATTGGTCGCCCAATCGAGGGTGGTCTTCGGGAAGGCCATCGGAGATGGAGTCCAAATGGAATCCGGGATAGCGACTGAAATGGGATTGGATGTTGGTGAAACGGAGGAGACGACCGCGGATGTGGTTGGTGACCAGGAAGGTGACGTGGAGTCCGGATAGGCATAGAAGCTCTGCTAGCTTCAGCATGGAGTTAACAGGCCCCTGGAAGGGTAGGGGGAATATGAGTACATGAGGAGGAGAATGGAGTGCCTGTTGCTGCTGCGGCTGCTGCTGCTGATCCTCCATTGTCCCTGCTGCTGGATACTAGCTGCTCTTCCTCCCCAGTTCTTGTTTTTTGACAAGTTTACAATATCAGAAACAACAATGCTAAGTATCATGAAAAGTCTTTCATGAAAATGATTATGAAATATTTGTGACCTTTGGATTACACTTAGAATAAAGCACCACATACTAATTAAGGTAATCTAAGGATCACAAATCTTTCATGATCATTTTCATGAAAAAAATTTCATGATTTCTAATATTTCTCTATCCGCAATGCTGATACGACGAAAATTTGTGATTCTTAATTTATATTTATAATACAATATTATATATTAATTAAGATAATTTAAGAATTATAAATTTTTTATAATTATTTCTATAAAAAAAATTTCATAATTCTTAATTTTTTACTTATAATATATATTAATTAATCACAAAGTACAATAATTAATCCCACTGGCCACTGCAACCTCATCCTACTTCCAAATAAAGAATAGTAAATGATTGATCCTCTCTCTCACCTAAACGTGTCCACTATTCGACCCTCACAAAAGAAGTGAAGAATAGTAAATGATTGATCCTCTCTCTCACCTAAACGTGTCCACTACTCGACCCTCACAAAAGAAGCGAAGAATAGTAAATGATTGATCCTCTCTCACCTAAACGTGTCCACTACTCGACCCTCACAAAAGAAGTGAAGAATAGTAAGGTCAAGTTTGGCTAGACTATTTTAGTTTATATTTTTTATCTTTTTATTTTTTTTGAGTCACATCAATTAGTATCTCCTCTTTATTTTTTTTACACATAATTTAATAAAAGTAAAAAAGTGTACTTATTTAGTCTTCCCAAACTTAACCTAAATGATTGATCCTCTCTCTCATCTAAACGTGTCCACTACTCGACTTTCACAGAAGAAGCGGAGGGAGAGTTTAGAAATTTTTTTAATTTGTTTAGTTGCATATTTTAAAATTTTTTTTTTTTTAGAGTTTAGGATGATTTGATATTTTTGAAAAATTTGAGTAAATGTGTGTAAGAGAAAAAGTGATTGAGAATGAGAGAGGAGAGAGAGAAAAAGTGATTGATTAATGTGTAAGAGAGAGAAAGTGATTTTGAAATTTTTTTAAGAAAAACTCAAGCCAAACAATTTTTTTAATTTTTTTTTTTCTAAAACTCATCCCCAAATACAAACCAAACATACCCACAAACTTTTGTTTTTATTTTTTTTTCTTTTAACAATATAATAAATATTATAAATTTTGTAAGGGATCAGCTTGTCTGTAGATTGAAAGTGAACTAGACTGTCGTTTCATAAAAAACAAAGAACTAGACCGGGCTATTCAGGCACGTATGTAATTTAAATCGTTTATTTTTTAAATTATAATATATAAATTTTTTATAAAAAAAATTAATTGGATTCGATAACTGTAATCACATCAATTTATTATATTTATTTTTTAAAATATCATAATCTAATCTTTAAATAATATTTATCTTTTTTTTAATAAATAAATGTGATAAATTAATATTATTAATAGATTCCGTATTGAAGTTTCATTACTGCATTACTATTTTATGAGCATTGTTTTTTAAGTCAAAAAAATTAAATTTACGTTTCAATTTTAATGATATAATAATCAATTAAAATATCTAACATAACACACTCTCTTTTATATCTTTTATAATCATCAATTAATAATATTACTTACAAATTATTGGATCTAAAAAATAAATTTAAAAAAATGAGTTTATATATCATTTCTCTTTTTTATATTTTTTAGAACATTGCTATTCAAATTCAAAAATTAGACCGACTTATTTTGTAAGGTATTGCTATTCAAGTTCAAAAATTAGACCTAATTTTCAAGCCATGTGGTAATCAATTAGGAGGAGAATTCTATTGTGGGATTTAAATTGTAGTTTTCAATCTTTTTTATTTTTTTAATTTTTTAATTTTTTTTTTCATAATTTGTATATAAAAATCTAATTATTTATATTATTTTATATAAAAATATGTTATTAATTTTTTCACATTCCATGCATAGCACAAGTTTACCACTAGTTATAAAAAAACCCAACAATGATATATATGCTCACTAGCTAAACTCATTTTCTAGACCTAATAATGTGTATAACTGATATGATTGATTGATGATTAAAAAAAAATATAAGAGAAATTATTGTCTTAGATATCCTAATTGAGGAAAAGACTACGGTCCACACCCTTTTATCTATCAATTTTTAATTTGTCACAACTTCAACATGTAACTTTCCACCTGTAACGGCTCGAACCGAGATTCGACCCTTGTTCTTGTTTGTATAAAGAGGGTTGTATTATAAAAGTTTTTTTTTGTCAATGATTGGACTTAGCTTGAAAATTTTTTTAGTGTAAGAATTGGATTTTTCAAAATTTACGATTTAGAAAATAATTTTTGGCTGTAATTGTTCTTTATATATATATATATATATTAAATATTCTAATTTGATTTTACGAGATTTTTCTACGAGGTATTAACCACTTTACTTCAACGCTAAACTTAGAAATTTTAGTTGAAAAATTATTTTTGTACTAAAATTGGGAGAACCACTTTTTGATTTAATTGCATTTTGATTTTTTTGTATTTTTCTTTGAATCCAAATGGGATGTATTTCCTTATTTACATTGTAAACTTAAATAAATTAAATATAAATGTAAGAGACTAAGCATTTACTTAAATGGCTACAAATGAAAATAAGGTTAATATGCTCAGAGTGCCTTAGGAGCTGAGCTGTATGACTTGCTGTGCCTTGGGTGACCGCTCGAGCGGTGAAGAAGGTGCATCTTATATTATGCTCTGCATATTGAAATGGTGAGAGCTTGAGTTCAATGCTCGAGCTGTCTGAACGATATCAACAACTTAAAAGTTGCATTTTAGATCATTTCTTTCATTTTTTCTTTTCCTCTTCCTCTCCTCTCTCCTCAACTTCGAAAATCCTAATTTTCTCTCTCTAAATATCTCACTTTTCACCAAGATCCAAGCCTAAACTTCTTGCAAAAAATGAAGACTACTAAAGATCTTGATTTTTTACTGATTATATTGAGGTAGGAGACTCTCTTAACTCCATATATTTATGATTTGGTGTGATTTTTTAACATTTTGCGGTTATGGGTTGTTCTGAGTTAGAAAACTTTAATGGAAAGTTGTTAATGGACAAAAATGGAGTTTTCACTCAAATTTTTAAAATGTCTTGAATGTTTTAACATACTGACGAATGATATTTGATGATTTTTAGATTTGACGAAGAAATGAGGAAAAATCCCAATTTTCTTGAAACCCTAGATTTGGGATTTTTAATTTAAAAGAGGGTTTGAACTAATTGGTCCTTTATGTTGAAATTTCAATTGATTTTCCTTGAATATATGTGAGTGGGATGAATTTTTGATTTATGATGATATTATTGACGATTTATGGAAGTTGAATCGTGTGGAAACTTGGGAATGTTGGAAGGATATAAAGTTAATAGTTTGCATGGAATTATTGTTAGTAATGAGAAAGACTTGGAGTCGTAGAAAAGAGAATATTTTATTAGTTTTTACTTGTTAGATTCTTGTGCAATTAAATTGAATTTTAGATAAATTAGAATATTTTTAAATTCATGCATCACATTGCATTCTCAAAGTTTTGGACTAAGTGTTTGGTGATTTAAAAGTGGGTGTGTGTTTTAGGTATACATCGTGTGTGTTGAGGTGCCCAATTTTCCTTTCATGTTTGTAGGTTGAAAAATGTGAGAATATTATTAGTATATTGTTAAGGTGCCTAATTGTCTTTCCATGCTAAACGCCGGTAAATTTAGGAGATATGACTGAATAGATTGTTGGGTGTCCAGTTGCCCCTTTGTGCTCGGTGGTAAATGTTGGATATTTTCAAAATGAAATAGGTGTCCAATTGCTTCTCCATGCTCGGTGGCCTATAAATGTGATGATTTTTTCAAAAGTAAGAGGTGCCCACTTGCCCTATTGTGCTTGGTGGCCGGTAAATGTAGAGAGTAATTGAGATATGTAACGTGAATTTTATTGCAAAATGAAAGGTCCTTGGTTATGTTAAAGGTTAAAGAGTTGAGTCAATCATGAATTTTAAATTATACATTAAGCATTCGAGTTTCAAAACAAAGTCAATGTCTTAAGCGTGGCATAGCATTGCATGAACATAATCATATCGTACATTTATATATTGGGTTAAGTTTATTTCCTACTGAGCATAAAAGCTCACTCTTTTTTTTGGGCTAGATATCCAACATTCCAAGTGATAAAGACGTGCCTCCAATTCGTTGAGAAGCAAATGGATTATAGATAGAGCACTAAAGCTCGTTTTGATGTTGTTTGTTATTGAGCTTACTTGCCAAGATAGAATTTTATTTTGTTGTGATCAAGGCCTTTAGTGTTGAAAGATGTGAGCCCTTATGGAAATTTGATATATAGTTTATAATTCCACGTATCGTAATTCAATGTAATGAACTTGATGTAGAATCTATGAAAAACTGGTGAGTTTGGCTTATAAATTTGTTGTTTTTTGTTCCTTGTTCACATTAATGTTCTGGAATTTGGTAACAGTAATGGATTGGTAATCTATAAAATGGTATAGAAATATCGGGGTGTTACAAGAGGTGCGTGGTGTTATGGGTTCGTTGGCTCAGGAATTGGCGGGTACACTTTGAGAATCTATGAATATTTTGAGGGCTAAGAAAGCAATACGGGCCACCATAGGAGAGACTAGATCCTCTTCTTTAGCAAAGGAGTTCTTTAATTCAAAACCTATGGAGTTTTATGGTTGGTCTAACCCTCTTCAAGTGGATAAATGGCTAGAACAGACGGTGAAGACGTTTGAGGTGTTTCACATTGTTGATGATGAGCTTCGGGTTCCCTTGGAGGCCTTCCAATTGAAAGGGGACTCAGGTCAATGGTGAAAATATGCCAAAGTCCGTATAGTGCACACATGAAAAACATTTACTCGCGTCTTCCAAGAGAAGTATCTTCCACCCATGGCCAGGGAGCATTTGAGGAAACAGTTTGAAGAGTTAGAATAGCTCAACACACCCTTAGCAGAGTTTGAAGCAGCCTTTATTAGCTTGTTGAGGTATGCACAAGAGTTAGTGACGACTGATGAGCGTTGTTGTTCGGAATTTGAGAAGAGACTTAGGTGGGACATCAAGATGAAGGTGGTTGGCAGTATGATTGGGAGTTATGATAGACTTGTGGAAGCAGCCGCACATGTGGAAATCACCTTGGAAAAGAGGAAGAAATAGAGGGGTAAAAGACAAGGAGGACATGAGTCACAGAGTGACTCGGGGACATCCAAGAAGTCGAAGGGTATCACTAGCACTCAATCGCAGTTGCAGCGGACCATGCCTTGGGCTATGGTAATGGAGATGAGTTCAAGGAGTACTAGTCAAAATAAAATGACTTGTTTTTGATGTAGGCAGCAAGGTCACAAGGCTTCAATTTTCCCTCAAAATGAGGGAAAACAACTGTAGTAATGGCTGGCTCATTCTCATAGCTAGTTTCGGAGTAGTGGTTGGATGTCCACCTGCTACCAATGTGGAGAACCAAGGTACATGAAGAGACTTTGCCCGCAGTTGGTAGGGGTTCCTAGTGCTTCAGGATCCTAATAGTCATATAACCTTCAATAGGCTTTGGGTAAAAAACAACTTCATTTGTTAGTCCAATTACAAGATAAGAGATCACCCACTTGTTTTAAGTGTAATTAGCCGGGCCATGTTAAGCATAATTGCCCTTAAAGTAGACAGAACCAAATTAGTAGTTCAAGCAAGGACAATGATGTTATGAGGAAGCAGCGTGATGTTTTGTTGTTTTGGTATTGTAATGCTATGGTGTTATAGGTAGGACAGTGTATTTACAGATGTTGCATATGTATATATATGTGTGTGTGTGCTTTTCCAGGGGAATTAGATTGTAATTGTAACAACCCCGACCCATGATTAACGTTAATCCATGCTTAAGTATGCCTAATAAGTAATTAAGAAGAAATCATGAGTTAATTACGTGTGCATTGCATTATTTGTGTTTATATCTGTTTAACGTAGGAAGATCTATTCATGTTTTTGTTTCAATTTGCGAATTAAAGGCCTTATCAGCATTCGATTCAAAATTGACTTGATTTATGTGTTATTTGGAATTTTTAGAATTTTATGGTAGATTTAATAAATATTCGATTTGGAACGATTAAATTAGATTAATTTAATGCCTATTTGATTAGCTTTAATGAACCACCACTAGGTAAGCCTATATAAGGCCACCCTCATCGCCTCTTTTATACTTTACACTCTTATTCACTCATATCTTTGAACTCAAACGTAGGAAAGAGAGAGAGAGAGAGAGAGAGAGAGAGAGAGAGAGAGAGAGAGAGAATGAATTGAGATCAAGAGCTTGAAAAGAGAGATTTGCTAGGAATTGTTGAAGAATATGAGTAAATTTGGAGATTGAAGCTTTTACACTTATGAATCTAACACTCTAGGTAAGAATTCTAGTCTTTGGCCTTGTAAAGTAGTTGATTAATGCATGGAAACAAGTGAATTAGGTGAATTCATATGGGAATTGAGCTAGAATTGAAGAAAGTTAAGTCATTCCATACATGCATGCATATATCATAACATCTTGAGTTTGAAATCAAAGAATTACCACATGCATGTGTCTATCTTGACTTGGTATTGAGAAATCATCACATTTCTTACCATTTGACTTTAATTAATCATATTTTAAAAAGCCATAGTTCAAGAAATTTACATGCATGTTATATCTATATTATGTTTTCATAATTCAAGTTTGAGTTTGCTCAATTGTCAAGTTTAGGGGCCTTGATTTCATGAAAATGATCCTTAATTCTTAATATTTTACAAGTTTAGACATGTTTCCTTGAGTTTTGGCCCAAAATAATAAGGCCCAAAATAATAAGGCTTGTGGTTTTGAAATTAAGTTTTGAGCTTGTCAAGAATTCTGCTTCTACGCTCGAGCGAAGAAATCCACGCTCAAGCGACCACTTTGAGTGAGTGCAATATCGCTCGAGCGACTAGAAATCCACTCGAGCATGAAATGCATGCTTCCAGAAGTTCTTGTGTTTTGCAGATCGCTCGAGCGACAAAAGTTGCGCTTGAGCAAGAGCATGTCTCTCATGTTTGAGCGAGCATCGAGTAAGCGTCAAGCGAAAAAAGCAAGCAACCAACACTTTTACAAAAGTTTATAGACCGCTCGAGCGACAGATCTTGTGCTTGAGCGACCACTCACATTTTGCATGTCTACTCGAACGTAAGAAGTTACACTCGAGCGAGGACCCTATTTTTAACAATTTTTGTTAAGTGTTTTCAAGTACATTTTTCTATCCTCATTCTATCATAGGCATACCTAGGCCAAGTTTAAAACATCATAATGAGGATAAAAAAGTAGAAACACACCGAAACAAGAATGAACCAAGTTGATGATTCTGGGTGTGTAATTCAGTACGTATTCGTTCTGTATTTGTGTAGGTCACATGCCGCAAGATATCTGAATTGCCTACTCTGTCCGTTTACTTGGAGCTATCTGTTATCTATGAGTAATAACTTAGTAAAGCTATATTCAAGTTAATTATTTTTTGTATATAGAATAAGATCTGTTCTACGAAATGCTATGTTTAATACTATGAATGATTGTCCAACACTGACAAATGTTTGTGGTATTTATGCTATGATTCAAGTATGTTGTCTGTACCCAGACCGGAGGTTCCTTTATAGAACTGACAAGTTATATGTACCCGACTAGAGGTTTTTTTATTGAACTGACAAGTTATCTGTTCCCAGTCCGGAGGTTCCTTTATGGAATTGACAAGTTATCCGTACCCGGCCAGAGGTTCCCCCATGGAATTGACAAGTATGATCTATGATGCTCTGTAAATGATCTATTAGTGCTAACAGATGAACTATGTATAATCAAGCATGAATTCTGATTTCTGTGTATGAATTGAATAAGAGTACGAATATGAACCTATTCTATGTACAAACTTAGTTACGGGACATCATTCATTTAACCCCTTACTCTGTTATTATTCATTGGGCTCCCGCTCACTATTTATATTATGTGTGTAGGTGATCAGGCATGTGACCAGGCTCAGAGTTGAGGACCTGGCGTCTCAGTTTTTGTTAGCCAACGTTTGTGCCTCCCGAGAAGGTTCCGAATTAAGTTAAGTCTAATGGCTGTGTTATACGAATATATAAGACTGCATTTCTTTTGCTCCTCAAACAAGTTTTTCTATTTATATATACATGAAATGACGTGTAAATACTGTATCTTTTGACGTCACTTGTAAGTTTATGAAAGTTAAAGCTTATCTGTCTCATATATGTCTTCACAGCTCGATGGACTATGTATGTTTCATATATTCGCTTCCGTAGCCCCTAATTATATATTATTATGTTAAGAGGCCTTTAGTGATCCAAAGATTACTGGCCGGTTACGATACTAAATCTATAGGGACGGGTTTGGGTCGTGACAGCAATGAATTGTAATTCTATATGTTTTGATGAATCCTTGTTAAGATTGGTAATCTTAATCTTGTGCAAAAACGCTATTGCCTCATATAGTTGAGCATGTAATGGCTTATGAGCCTTATACTTGATTAAAACTATGCTGTTAAAAATTTATAACATTATGTTTTGCGAGGCTCATTTGGGATGTTTGAGAATGAAGTGACTTTATTCTAGGTGTGTATGGTTTGGGGGTAGTATAACCCATTAAAGTCTTATAGAATGGGAGAAAGTTGTTTGGTGTAGTGTTAAAGAGGTTCCTTGAGAAAGTGTGAGACTTGTGTCTTTTGATGATGAGAGTAATGGTCATGCTTATGGTTCTATGTGTTTGGGTCGTGTGATTGGTGAGGTTGTCGTCAACGATATCGGTCACCTGGTGGTAGGATGAGGTGTGTGAATTGCTATATAGGCATAAGGGTTATAGTGAGTCAACTTAAGAATGAGAGTTGGGGGATTGAGTTTTAGAGGAGGAAATGTTCGGTGTGGTAGGTTATAGCGTGTGTGCTCTTAAGATGTCAGTCGTAGCATCGTAGGTTGTGTGAAATTATGTGTTAAACCCCATATAGGGGTGAACAGTACTGGGTGAGTGTCGGTATTAATTGAGGGTTGTGGTGATAGTTGGTTGATGTCAGGTAAAGGGTCGACGAGTACTCACCTCGGGAGTTACTTTGGCTTTGATCAAGGAGTATAATGTTAAGAGATACATTAGAGGGCACTTGTGAGAGTGAAGTCTTTTTTTTTTCTTTTTCCTTTTTTGTGCTACATTGTTTAGACAGTCAATTGTGCTAGTAATTGTGATGGGAGGGTGGAAAAAAAAAAAAGAAAAACGGTGAAGTATTTGTACTTTTTCGTTGTTTGTGCTCCAACACCTTATTGGCATGATTATTATTACTATAATTATTATTATAAAAATGTTATAATCGGGTTGTGATATCACCATAGGGGTGATGGGTAATGTTGGGTGATGGTTAAGAATCACTAGGTATGTTGTTGAAAGAAGAATTTGGAAACGTTTTCAAGATAATGAAAATTTTTCTTTTTGCAAGAAAGAATGATTAGTTCTTATATATTGTTTAGTTGTGTTGTGTTGATTTGGGCACGAATTGACGGATTTGTGTTTGGACAAGTTATCTTAGTGAACTAGAATCATTCAAATTCATTGCGGTGTAATTCTTCCCTTTTGTTCGTAAATCAAGTTTCCTGAGTGAACTCCCTTTCAGTTATGAGAATTAATTAGAGTTTCTCATTGTTAATATGGTATCACCCTTGGGTTTGAAGTGCGACTAATGGAAATTACTAACTGTCTTGTCTTGAGTAAATTAACGTCGTCAAAGCCATGGGGCTGGATTATTGTTTTATGAACCAAGTTTTCCTTGGTGAACTCTATTCTTTTGTTAGTTGATTGAGAGCATCTTGTTGCGAGTAAGTGGTACTATCCTTGGGGGCTTTGGATACTGAATGTTCAGTTATTGTCGAGTGCTAGTGTGCGATTGAGGTGTGGTTAATATGCCTTTGGGTGTGTGGAAACCAACCTTTCTAAAAGGTGTATTTTTTAAACATTTTTCAAAATAAAATTCTACTGAGAAAACTTAAGCATATTGCTTTTGCTTTTGTTCATTAATATTAAATTTTTAATTAATTTATTATTTTAAAATATAAATTAGTAAATAATTTTATATATTTATCTATACAAATTAGTTTCAATTACTCATGTTATTTGGTCTCTCTGCCACAGTCTAGCAAATTTAATTCAAATTTTTTTAATTTTTACAAAAGTCCTTACCGAATTAAAATTTATGTGGCCAAATCTTTAAAAAATTTCAGGCATGACTCGAATTGCTTGCATTGAGCTCGCCCAAGTTTGCAACTCTAGCAAAGGGGTTGTGTAACGCTCTGATATTTATATACCATTTTATAGATTACTAATCCGTTACTATTACCCAATTCCATAATATTAACGTGAATAAGGAACAAAAGATAACAATCTTATAAACCAAAACTCACCATTTTTCGTAGATTCTTCATCAAGTTCATTACATCGATTTACAATACGCGGAATTATAAAATATACATCAAATTGCAATAAGGGTTTACATCTTTTAAGGCTAAAGGCCTTGATCACAACAAAATAAAATTATATCCCAGTAAGTAAGCTCAATAACTGTAAACAGACAATATCAAAAGGAGTTTTAGTGCTCCATCTAGAATCCATTTGTTTTTCAAC
Organism: Camellia sinensis; assembly: GCF_055761805.1. NCBI lineage: Eukaryota > Viridiplantae > Streptophyta > Magnoliopsida > Ericales > Theaceae > Camellia > Camellia sinensis. The sequence continues at coordinate 56,408,240 of NC_138968.1, forward strand.
GAATCGGATACACGTCTTTATCACCTGGAATATTGGATATCCAGCCCAAAAAAAAGAGTGAGCTTTTACACCCAGTAAATAAATTTAACCCAATATATAAATGTTAGATATGATTATGTTAATGTAATGCCATGCCATACTTAAGACTTTGACTTTGTTTTGAAACTCAAATGCTTAATGTATGATTTAAAACCCATGTTTGACTCAACTCTTGAAGCTTTATCATAACCAAGGACTTGTAATAAAATCCACGTTACACATCTCAATCACTCCCCACATTTACCGGCCACCAAGCACGGTAAGGCAACTGGGCATCTCTTATTTTTGAAAGCATCTTCACATTTACCGTCCATCAAGCACGGAGGGGCAATTGGACAATCATTTCATTTTAAAAACATCTCCACATTTACTGGCCACTGATCACGAAGGGGTAATTGGACACTCAACTATCTATTCAACCATATCCCCTACATTTATTGGCATTTAGCACGGAAATGCAATTGGGCACCTTAATAATATACTGATAGCATTCCCCATATTTTCTGGCATATAAGCACGTAAGGATAATTGGGCACCTCAACACACACGATGCATTCCTAAAACACACACACTTTTAAATCACTAGACACTTAGTCTAAAACCATGAGAATGCATTGTGATGCATGAATTTATAAATATTCTAATTTACACAAAATTCAATTTAATTGCACAAGAATCCAACAAGTAAGAACTAATGAAATATTCTCTTTTCTATGTCTCCAAGTCTTTCTCATTACCAATAATAATTCCATGCAAAATATTAACTTTGTATCCTTTCAACATTCCCAAGTTTCCACACGATTCAACTTCCATGAATTGTCAATAATCATCATAAATACAAAATTCATCCCACTCACATATATTCAAGGAAAATCAATTGAAATTTCAACATAAAGTACTAATTAGTTCAAACCCTTTTTTAAATTAAAAATCCCAAATTTAGGGATTCAAGAAAATTGAGGGGTTTTCTCATTTCTTTATCAAATCCACAAATCATCAAATATTATTCATCAATATGTCAAAACATTTAAAACATTTCAAAAATTTGAGTGAAAATCCCATTTTTGTACATTAACAACTTTCCATCAAAGTTTTCTTACTCATAACAATCCATAACCCCAAAATGTTACAAAATCACATTTATATTTTATTTACTTAAGTTTACAATATAAATAAGGAAATAACCCCCATTTGGATTCAAAGAAAAAAAAAAATCAAAATCCAATTAAATCAAAAAGTTGGTCCCCAGATTTGGTATAAAAATAAATTTTCGATTGAAATTTTTAAATTTAGCGTTGAAGGAAAGTGGTTAATACCTCGTAGAAAAATCTCATAAAATCAAATTAGACTACTTAATATATAAGGAACAAGTACTGCCCAAAATTATTTTCTAAATCGAAAATTTTGAAAAATCCAATTTTTACACTTAGAAAATTTTCAAGCTAAAGTCCAATCTTTGACACACACACACACAAAAACACTTTTTAAAACAACCATCTTTATACAAACAAGAATAAGGGTCGAATCTCGACCTGAGCCGTTACAATCTCCCCCACTTAAAAATTTTCATCTCCAAATCTAGGCAACTCAAGATTCAAGACACCGACAATGCTAAAAGGAGCCAACATTTGGACTAACACTCGCAGATCAATCGTAACTAGTTTATGGTTGACAATGGGTTCCAAGGGGAAGTTTCCCTACACAAATATTTCAAAGGCTATTTTAGTCGGAATGGACAATTCCCATTATATATGGGTTCCCGAGCAACAACTCTAATACATGAGGTTATGGATGAAGCTATGACCCATAAAACTTAATGGTGTCCACAAGGCTAAAATCTCACAGCACTTCGAAGTTTTGCCGAAGATAGATGGAAACTCACCGGAAAGTTCAGTTCGACAGACGAAAGTTAGAGGTTGAAGATAACGCAAATTTTATGTAATATATATTGTCTTTGCAAAATATAAACAACAAACCTTTGGCTGGCCAAGTTGTTAAGTCTTTGGTCTTTCCCTTTGGTCCTAAGTTCAACTCCTTGCAATAGCAAAATGAATTTTTTTTTTCCTTTTTGTGAAGCATGAGGATGATGTCAATAGATGGAATATTTCTTGTCATAATAGAATATTCTTGGGGAGTATTTTCAGTGTGGCTCTCGGAAGTGTAGCAAAAGGTTGGTCTTAGCTAAATGGACCGTTCTGAATGCAATCGCAAGGTCATAATGGTGAAATTCAAAACAATTTTTGAAGTTTGCCAAAAGTGTAAGTTTGTCATCTTCAATAATTGGAGAAAGGTAGTCGGATGTTTCAGAATGTTGCAGATTCACTGAGGTTAGAAGGGGGAAATTTTGACTAGATTGGACCATTAGACAGATTGAGAGATAAATCATTAGAGACTAGAGGAGATTAGGCTTGATCAAGTGGCAGATCAAGGGAAATCAAGATTGGTCAAGGGGCGATCAAGCGGATTGCACATGATTATCTCAGGATCAACAATGTTTTGAAAAGTTCTGTCAAAAAGACACTGTCTAAGGAGATTGGTTCTTAAGTGGGATTGATTGTGATCCCACCAGTCTTTCTTAGGAACTTTCTTGGTTGTTGAGTTCAGACGATAGAGAGATCTAGTTTAATTGGAAGAAGACCATTTCATAGGTAGACAGATGATTGGCAACCAGTACAAGCTCAGGGAAATATTGTTGCAGTTGGAGCTACTACCAAACAGAATACGAGAAGTACTGATCGAATGTGAATATGGAAGAGCAACAACTACAGAAGTGCACACATAAAGCACGGGAGCACGTAGCTACGAGAGCACAGGTGATACGCTGGAGTGTCATACAAGGTGCAAATGTACAATAGTGCAAGAGTACACAGTAAAGTCACACATATGTGCAGTGTGGAGGATTTTTGCTGGAAATAGCAACCAGTTGCTAGAAGTTCACAGAAGAAAGCTCCAGACAAAGAAATTGAGACGGATAAGAAGCGATAGTGCACACCCAGTGAGAGGCAGATCTCTTTATTTGTCCTAAATCTGGTTCGTGGTAGTGAAGTCACGACTGGCACCCAGAAAGTTTGGGTGGAGTCACTTCAACAGGGAAACAATAAACATTCTATAACAACCCTAAACTGTGATTAGTCACTAAACCATGATTAAAAATGTCTAATAAGTAATTAAAGGGAAACCCAAAATTAATTGCATGTATATTGTGTTATTTGTGCTTATATCTGTCTGACGTAGGAATATATGTCTCAATTTCTGTTTCAATATGTAAATTGAAGGCCTTATTGGCCACTGAATGCAAAATTGACTACGTTTATGTGTTAATTAGAATTTTTAGAATTTTATGGTGGATTTAATTGAAATTCGATTCGGATCTAAATAATTAGAATAGAATAATGTTAAGGCCAATGGACTCTACAACATTTCATCTTTATTTCCTTGAGAGCAAAATATGGAGGGGAGAGAGAGAGAGAGAGTGGAAGAGCTCGAGCTCTAGAGCAAGGAAGAAGAATTGTAGAGAATTGAAGGTTTTGATTTGGAAACTCAAGCAATTGAACATCTAGAATACAATTAAGTCTCTAAGGTAAGAATTCTAGCCTCTAGTTTTGTAATTTAGTTGGTTAATGCATGAATTCAAGAGAATTAAGCTATGAGATGCATGAATGAGCTAAGGATGTAGGAAAGAAGAGTTAACCATGCATGCATGTGTATTTCATGAAGCTTTGAAGTTGTTCTCAAAGAATTCTCACTTGCATGTGTTCATCTTGACTTTGTTTTGTGAATTCATCACATTTCTTGACATTTTATCTGAATTGATAATGTTTTGAAGAAATGAAATCATGTCAATTCTTGCTTGTGTTTTAACTCAAGTTTCAAGTTTTGTTTTGCACAATTGAGTTAACTCTGGGCTTTGATTTTGTGAAATGATCTTCAATTCATAATGTTTCACAAGTTTAGACATGTTTTCTCAAGTTTTGGGGCCCAAAGGATGTGTTTTGAAGCTTTACACTTGAGTTTTGCATCTTGAACAACAATCTGGAAATTCTAGAATTCTGTATCATCGCACGAGCGATAGGACCTGTGCTTGAGCGATCACTCTTTGTTTTGCACTTTCACTCGAGTAACAGAACCTACGCTTGAGCGACCACCCTTATTTTTGATCCTTCACTACGTAGGAAGTTGAGCTTGAGTGTAAAATGAGAGCTCTCGAAAGTTTTGTAGAGTTTTGCAAACAGCTCAACCGATCAAAGTTGTGCTCGAGTGAAGACCTTGTTTTCAACAAATTTGACTAAGTGTTTCAAATTACATTTTGGCATCCGCATTGTATCTTAGGCATTCCTAAGCCTTAATTAAGACATAATAATGAGGGTAAGGATTTGAAACACACCAAGGTAGAAAAGAAATAAGTTAAGTATTTTCTAAGCGTGTGTTTCAGTGTATATCCATTATGTGTTTATTTAGGTCACGCGTCGTAATCTGTCTGATTTATTTGCTCTGTTTATTCTGTCACTGGAGGTCTCTGTGAGTAATAACTTTGCAAAGCTATATTTGACTATAAGTATTTTCTAACTAAAATGATATTATTAGTTTTTTGAAATGTTACTTTTTATATAGATGAATGATTGTCTAGTTTTTTGAAATATATCGTGGAATCCTTAGAATCATGTGATATCTTCCTATTACCTGGTGCCAGAGATTTCGTCATGGAACTGGTTAATCATAACCATTATCTGTCTGTATGTGCTTTGTATATAGGTCTTTATGACTGTCTCATGTAATCATGAGCCATCTGTCTGTTAGCACTAATGGATGTACCACGTATGATTATCTGTGAATTCTGAATCTACATATGTATAAAAATTTGTTTCTAACTTCTAAATCTATCACGGATATCATTCATTAAACCCCTTTACTCTGTTATTATTCACTCAGCTTCAGCTCATTGTATTATTATGTATGTAGGTGATCAGGCATGTGACCAAGCCCTGAGATGATTGCCTGGAGATCTGTTCTATCAGCCAGCCACGGTGCCTCCCAAGGAGGTTCCCGTTTTGAAGTGGTCAAGTGTTTGTGATGTTTGAGACTTTTGTATTTCTTAAGTTTTGTCTGAACAAGTTTTTGTATGTTCTGTATATGTGGGTCTTGGTGACGTAAGACTAACGTAATTATGACATCACTTATATGTATATTAAGTTTTAAATATTCTATCCCATGTATGTCAACATAGCTCTATGGACATTATTTGTTGGTATTTGCTTCCGTTAGCCCCTATATTTTGTTTAATTTGTTTAAAGGCCTTTGGTAATCTCAATATTACTGGCTGGTTACGACGCTAAATCTATATGAGCAGGTTTGGGTCGTGACAGAGTGGTATCAGAGCACGAGTTATACAACACGCATGAGTCCATTTGAGCTACAGGACTTCCTAGAAGTAGGGACATTACATCTGCATGTGTAAGTGTGTGACAATATGTGAACATATCAAAACCAATATGAAATGCCTCTAAAATGAAATGAACTGAAACTGAACATTGTTTATTAGTTCTCTATGTACGTATAGCAAATGGAAAATGCAAGATGTAATGATGCAACTAAATCCTCTAAGACTCACATGAGCAAAATGGAACTAATGCTTGAAGCCTTAACAGAGTCAATGAGATAGTAGCAAAGACAACAACCTCTGCCTCCTTTGCCCCCTTTGGTCCAAATAGAATCGATAAACAACGACATTATCTCGTTGACTCAGAAATTTACCAAGATGAAGCCGCCAACCTTTTTAGGTGGCATTGAGCCATTAAAAGCCGAGACCTAGATGCTAGAAATGGAAAAACTATTTGAAGTGTTCCTGTGTTCAGAAACTCAGAATGTTCTACTGGGCACTTATACGTTAGTGGATGTTGATTAGAAATGACAATGAGACCCTGACCTGGAATCAATTTATGAAAATCTTCTATGAAAAATAATTTCCTTAATGCTTCAGAGATCGCAAGGTTTCTGAATTTGAACAGCTAAAACAAGAAAACATGTCCATAGCTGAGTATGAAGCTAAGTTCACTGAATTAGCCCTATTTGCTCCTTATATGGTGGATTCATATTACAAGAAGGCTTCGAAATTTGAAGGAGGCTTGACTTTAGACGTGTTTGATCGAGTTGGTGTATTGAAAATGCCTAAATATGTGGATGTACTTGATAAAGTCCTAATGGCTGAAGCCAACTTGGCTGCAATGAAAAAGACTAAAACTCCAACAACTGAATGGAGAAGTAAGAGATCAGGATTTAATTTCAAAAAGGGTCATTCATTTCCAATGAACAAGAAGCAAAAACGGGGTCTACTAGCAGCTCAAGTCAAAGCAGTAGATCTACGCTTGCTTGTTCTGAATATGGAATAACACATAATGGTGTTTATTATTGTACATCTGGTGCTTGTTTTTGGTGTGGCAACATCTTGGGTATGATGATGCCAATTGTCCTACGGTAAGTTCAATCGGGTCCACTTCTACATCAAGAACAAATACCAGAGCCAACACCGGTAATGAAACTTTAAGACAAGGAAGAGCGTCTGCACTAGTGTTCGGGGACGTCCAGACCACCGAGTCTATGGTGTCAGGTATACTCCCTATTTTGCTTAGAATGCATATGTGTAGATAGATTCTGGTTCTACACATTCCTTTGTGTCACATGCTTTTTCACAAAAGTTGACTAGACCATTAGAATCTATGAACTATTTGTTATCTGTATCTATACCAACTGGGGGTTCTATGGTATGTGCTTACATTTATCCAGCATGTGATATTGTGATCGGTGATATGATATTGTATGTTGACCTACTGCCTTTGAGTCTTGATCATTTTGACTCTATATTGGGAATGGATTGGTTGACCAAGTATTATGCTACTATTGATTGTGTGAATAAATCTGTTGTATTTCGACCTCTGGGGCTACCTGATTTGTATTTGCTGGGAATTGGGTAAGTCCCTTCTTGGACATGGTTGTATGTTTGACTTATTGCCTCTAATTGCATGCGTGCATTGTACCATATTAGCATTACGTGATGAGTTGCATTGTAGCATTGCATATTAGGAACATTGTATGCTTGCCATGATATGTTGCATTAAATTTGGCATGCCTTGCTTTTTTTTGTGATATGTTGCATTTTCGAGCCATGTTTGCATAACATGCATTGCATTGCTTGGTTTGGGGTGTCAAACCAAGTGTGAGGGTTAAGAAGTGTTCATACTACAAGTGATGTAACACGCCTTAACTCTCAGTCACCGAGACCCTTGACCTTGACATGATAGGGTCTTGGTCTTCATCCGTGTGTTGCATGCATTTTCATTGAATCGCAACCTTGGCTCCTTAGGTCATCATGCATCAAAATGCACAATTGATGGCCCAAGGGTCGAGGGCCATGCTCCCTTGAGTCCCTTGCATGATAGGGAGTGTGCCCGCGCATACATTCGCTTGAAATGCCATGCCATACACTGTCTGTCCTTGTTGCTGTCAAAAACCAGTTTCTGCAGGGAGTTTTTGCCGACCGGCAGTGTAGAGTGCCGACCGGCCATGGATTGGTGGCCGATGGCATGAAACCCCAGCCGATGGATAAGTTCCATGGCCGGTGGGTATTCTCTTCAGCCGATGGTGTCCTACAGGGTTCAGGGAACCTGTCCCAGAATTTTGGTAGTTTTCAGAGAAGTAGGGCAGTGTAAATAAAGGCAGCAGTGGTATGGTGCGGGCTTTCCAGGCGAGACGGACTCGAACATGCATCATCCGCGCATTCCGAGGCAAGGCTGTGGCCTTTCCCTTTTTGCATTTAATTTGATTAATTAAATTAGAAGTCTTGTAATAATTAGTTTAGTATTATTCATTCGGACTGTAATATTTATTCGGACCTTCCGAGCGAGGGCACAACTGTAATAAGTGTGCGTGTGTGTGATGTATGTCTTCCAACCCCACGTCTTTCTCCCTTTTATTTACCAGCTTTTGATGGTTAGTATTAGGACATGTTTAATTTAGCATACCTTATGCTATGCATGCGTGCATCCACACATTTGTCTTGCATGCACCGGGCTCGGCGCATCATGCTAACTGCATTTGTATTTTGATTCCAAATTGAATACGTGTTAGTCGTAGCATTTCACATGTCATTATAGATTAGCTGAGCTTGTCTAGATTGCATCTTTGCATGTGATTGTATTAGCCATTTTAAACATGAACTAGGATCATGCATGTGATTACTAACTAGTTTCTGTTTTGGCTTGGAGTACTAGGTAAGCTTTTATGCTTTAGCATACCACATGCGTGTGAGTGTTGCCATAATTGCATAATTACCATGAGGCTAGCTGCTTATGTGATATAACTGCTTGAATGCCTGTGGATGAAGGTTGAATTACCTAAATTGGAATAATACATTAAAACTGCGAGTTCTAAGCCCACTAGATAGTGGCAAAACCATCTTTTCTAAAGCCCACTTGAGGGTGGCAAAACCTGCATTTTAGCCTACTTGCGGGTAGCAAACCATTTTCAAAACAAACAGGCTATGTTTTGTTCCAATTTAGGTGAGTTGGTCTATACTTGTTTGCTGTGCGCATAACATAGTAATTCTAGGCTAATAACCGAAATAATAACACATAACGTTTTCAAAATTGGATATCATGGTTAGTAGAGGCCGATCTTCGAATCGGGCGAAAGGGGGTGCTCATAGCTGACCTTCCCCAATCGTACCAAAGTTCCCGAGCCGAGGCAACTTTGGTGATGATGGACACGTGGCCTTTGGCACCGAGTCAGGGTTTCCTAAATTTTTCCAAAATAAAATATTTAGGTGGCGACTCTGTATCTGGCAAAGCAGTCCATGTTTGACACTTCTTTCAAAAATCTATTTTCTCAAAACAATTTGCCAGATTTGGACTCTTTGGTTCAGATTAAGAACCGTGACAAAAAATCGAGTCCGAACTGTAGCACGAGGGCCTCATGCGGGCGCGTCTACACTATATGAAACTATACATGTGCTATACTACCAAACAAAAAGAAACTGAGAAAAAATATTAAAAAATCGACGCCAGTCATCTCAGGCTTGAGAGGCCCTCTTCGTACTCTTCCTCAGAGAGGACTTGGGGGCACTGTCTCCATCAGCATTGCTATCAGAATCAGACTCTGAACTAAAGCCAGTATCATCTCCGCTCCCTGCCTCAGAGCCTGCCTTGGTGTAATCTCTACTTCTAGACCCTGAGCCAGCATTATCATCTCCACTCTCAGATGACTCAGAATGTTGACTCGCTGCCTCCTCGGAGTCGCTAGTCTCAGCATCATCATCGCTCAAAACGAGCTCTAAGGGACTGCTCTGGCCTAGGGTACCCCTATTCCTGCCTCGACTGCGGCGCATATCTCGACCACAAGCTGGGGCCTGCCTCTCTCTTTTCCCTGCTGCTGGAGGAGGTACTGCCGGTGCTGGTGCCAGTGCTGCCACTGGTGCCCTCGGTATAAATGGAATCTGAAAAAATAGTTGTCAACATATCAGCTACAGTGTGTGTATCAGATATAGGCATAGTATGTAGAATGAGTTTCATGCAGAAACCAGATATAGTATGAGTACAGTGTGCCAATGCAGTGTATCAGTGCAGTTTGGGAACGACTACAGCAAAAGTGCCAAATATATCAGTGGAAATATGATAGTGTGGTGGACAATAGAGCAAGTAGTGAAATGCATGCTGAAATAGAGAAAATTACCTGAATACTGTGGAGACCAAGCAGCATCTCTCTCCTCTGCACCATACCGATCAGAAAGGCAACTAGCTCGAGGAGGCTCTCTGTATACTTCGTAGTAGGTGCCTGCAAGTGCATTTGACTGATCAATATCTGGAATAAACATATCTGAGATGAAAATGTAGGGTACAAATTGTAAAGTGTGGTCCATACCTAAGGCTTGCCTTGAGCTCTAACATACTCGTGCCCTGCCTCTGCCGGCTCGATCAGAGTCTGGTAAGCTGTCCCGGTCGGCTGCAAACATGTAAGTGCAGTGGAAATCTCTAACCAACTGGTCATCTGCCTAACAGGAGGGGCCCCTTTAGTATGGGCCCTGGTCACCCAAGTCGCCTCACTCACCACAAGAGCTCCAGTTCCCTCGCATGCATGAACACCCGTCAGAGGGGGCATAAGATGAGTCTGGATGAATGGCGCACAGTCGCCCTCTGCTCTGAAAAAGTCAGCATCTAGGCCCACCATAAACTAGATGATTGCATCAACCGATAGGCTATCCGCTATCCTCATAGACGCTAGGGATGACATCAAAACAACCGGATCAAGCGAGACTACAGGCTGGCGTACAAGCCGCTTGCTTAGAAACCAGGCCCCGTAGACTAGACCCTCCAACAAAATTCAGAAACGAGATGTGCCCCAAGCCCCCGCATACTGGTCCCTCACACCAGCCGGCATCGTCGCCCAGGGCTGCCATATGATCTGCAAACAGAGAGTGTACAGATTGTTAGTTGCCGTCAGTTGCAAAAGTATGAATCAGAGCATTACTAAAGCAAAAATAATTGTGAGTTTCGGGTTACCTCGTCAGCAGCCACTGTATCGAAGTAGCTATGGAAGAAGGCAAAGTTCGTGTTGTCACAGCTCTGACGCCGACACTGGCTGTCATACCGTTGTGAATACGATACCATAGGGGAAATCTCCTCTATAGGCTCCAGAGCTAGAGCTGGGAAGTGGGCATAAACCCACAACTGCAAGGAGAGGACAGTGGTGTCAATGCATGAACAGAAATGAAATAGAAAGTGCAAAGCAGAAAGCACAATGTATGAACAGACACAGAAAGTGCAAAGCAGAAAGCACAAGTTTTGAACAGATATTGAACAAAAAGTGCAAAGTCAGAAAGGTGTGGTACATACCTCTCAGGCTCTCCAATAGCCTCGAACTTGCTCTCCTCTCATCAGGGAGGTGGAGCTCATGTAGCCATAGAGGGTGACGAGACCAGCTCCGCCCAAATCATAAAATTGCGCCAGAGGCAGTGTCACCAGGGCGCTCAACAGATATAAGCGTACGGTGTTTCACTTGTTCGAAAACAAGGTGGTACCGAGGAGAAACACCAGGAAGCCCGGCATGTACTGCTCCATCTCCTCTAATGTCTCGGGCTCGCTCCCGCAAAACTATTCGGCGAACTAGCTATACCTTACCATCGTCGGTCTGTATAGAAATGGGCGTGCTCTCGACAGGTGGATCCAAGTGGCCTCACAATCGCCTATATCCATGTCGAAAGGGATCAGATCAGCCAATACTCCTAAGCCTGTGAGCATGGCAAAGTCGTAGAGAGTCATCGTCATCGCCCCGGTAGAAGAAAGGTGGAAAGAGTTAGTGGTGTCCCACCACCTCTCCAACAATGCCTCGAGAAGAGTCTAACTCGCTGTGCCGTGAGAGCCCGGAGCAGAATAGGTCAAAGGCAGCCACGTCAATAATGTCGCAAACCCTGGTGGGGAGCTCATCATACCAGTCCCTCGCTTTCGTCACCCCGTACCCCTTGTAAGCACGAGAGTCTCCCTCTGGCAGAGAAAAAGTGAATCAGATGAAACGCAGTGATAAAAGAGCATTCAGATAAAAGGTAGTGTTAGAAATAAAGTTAAAGGGAAGGCAAGAATGCATAAAAATAGAGTTCATACCTCGGTAGCACTGGAAGAAAGGTGAGAGTCTGGCTCTCTCAGTAGGAGGTCCTCTAGCACGCCACAAGCGAAGTCACTGAAACGCCTGCTGCGTCCAGGCGGTAGTATATGTGTGCGAGGATGATATGTCATCGGATCAAAGGGCTGCACCCTCAGTGGTAATGGCTTTGGCTCGATCTCCGGAGAAAACTCCACCTCAAGATCAGCGGCGATGTCCTCTACCGTCTCACCGGCCCCGACAACCACCTGCTCCTTAACCTCGACATGGGGTGATAATGGAGGTGGAACCTCGGGAGGAGCCCCGTCATGAGGGATATCATCCGCCATCTGGAAAGTGGGTGAAAATGGGTGGAAAATGAAAAAAAAATAGAAAAAATGGGGGAAAACTAGGAAAAAGTCAACCCTAGGAGAGAGAAAATGGGAAAAAAAGTCAAAACTCAGGAAAGTTCACGAAACCCGAGAGAAACTAGAGGAGAACAAGTCTAAAGTGGTGAAAATGCAAGAAAAAGTGACAAAATCAAAATCTAATCGGTTCAAAGTGTAGAGAATCAACAGGGTTTTACGAAAAAAAGTTTGCATGGGGCGTTGAAAAACGCGTATAAAGCATAAATCTAGAGAGAGAAGGAGAGTATTTTCAGAGGCATGGGTGTGAAGAAATGAAGTGTGGAGATGTATACTTAAAGAGCTGAGGCTGAAAAGACCAATCTATCTCGAAACTGGCATGGGTGGCTGGCAAGCCACTATTGGTGGCCGGCAGGTGGCCAATGGTCCTCATTTGTGTCTTGATGCTGTTTTGTGCTTCTATTCCCCAAGAAGTGTATAAGAGGTTCACTGTTGGGTCCAGATTGATTCTAAGGGATCTCGAAACTGCGTTGCGGTGCGTGAATATGCCCCACTTGCCAATATGAACGAGGTGTATCCTTTTTGAGCAGGTTACAAAGTTTCTGAAAGGTAAATCGAAGGTTGTCACCGAATATCATTTTTGCTCGTTCTATCAAAATCGCATAGTTGTTCTCATCTATTGCATAAAATGTGCATTTTCACACATACGTATATTGCACGTGTGTCCTGCATCATTTATGATTCATGCATAGAACATACTCTCAATTGCATAGAACATGCTTTCAATTAACATCATGCATAGGTTGTCTATCTTGCATAGAATATGCGCTGTTACTGTGTTGATTTGTAATATTGTTCATTTTGTGCATCTATCGTACATGTTCACTTGTTCACTTTGTGCATCTATCGCACTCTCTCGCTTTGTGTATCTATTGCACACGCTCATTCATCTTTGCATCTTTTGTTTTTATCTCAAGACGCGTGAAGTGCGGCCCTGGACGTGCTTTATCTCGAGACGCGTGAAACGCGAGCCCGAGCGATTTTTCTTGTATCTTAGGACACATGAAACGCGAGCCCAAGCGGTTTTTCTTGTATCTCAGGACGCGTGAAGCGCAACCCTGGACGTGCTTTATCTAGAGACATGTGAAACGTGAACCCGAGCGATTTCTCTTGTATCTTAGGAAGCATGAAGCACGGCCTTGGACAAGTTTTATCTCAGGACGTGTGAAGCGCAGCCCCGAGCAATTTTTCTCTTCTTCTCACGGTGTCAACATGATTGGAGTATCATGGGACGTGTGAAACACGACCCCGAGCGATTTTCATTTCTTTATTCTCAGGACGCGTGAAATGCAGCACTGAGTTGTGTTTTCTTTCCTTATCCCGTGTTTTGGCGTGATTAGAGTGTGTTTTAGATCTTTTTGCATGGAACCTATGTTGGTTTTAAACTTAGAGCTGCTCATTCATATGTTGTTATCGTGTTGTTGCTTATTGCATTTGTTATTGCTTATTGCATCATCTTGTATGATCATGAGTTTTCAAAATAGCCGGCTTCGCGAAGCATGTAAGTCCAGCTTTCAAAGTTTTTTTCGTGCATATCATTTGCATCTTTTTCCAGAACTACACTGGTTTGACTCCTTGCAAGGGGATACGTAGGCAGCCTGCGAGCGCAACTATTTGATTTATGTCTTAATTTTTTTGTCCAAGTCTTACGGCGTTGTCAAAATGAGTCATCTTCGGGCTTTGACATTCACTCACGTGATTTTATGACTTAGAATTCTGTCAAAAAGGGACAACTATAGACACCCCATTTTTGACCACCCTTACAACCTGGACGCCACCACTTGTACACTCAATGATGAATGTATATGATTGTTAAGTGCTCGGAGTCCTTAGAAGAATGCCATAGCTTTGAGCCTTCAAACCCTATACACCTCTTGCCTTGTTTTGGACCACAACCATAGTCCTTTAAGCTTGAAAAACCTTGGGACCTGCCGGCCACCACCTTTGGCTGCCGGCCACAAGTGTGTTTTGCAGATATTTTCTGCCAGCTGTGCTAGCTGTTGTCACTGATGCATGCACTTTTTTACACGTGTATGTATTGATATATCTGAGGGAGTTTCATTGTTTTCTATATATAGAGGACCTCCCTTCTTGCTTTCAATGTTAGAAAATTTTGGAGCAAATTATTCTCTCTCTCTCTCTCTCTCTCTCTCTTTCTCTCTCTCTCTCTCTTTTGCTAGTTATTGAACCTTTGCCTATACACTCTAAACCAAACCTTGCCATCTTTGAGCTGAGGTACTTTTGAGCCTACTTTGAGCTTTTGAGGGTGTGTATGTGTTGAATTGTTGCTTAGAAGTGTTCTCCTCTTCAAGAGGTATAAAGCTTGATTTGTTTCCTTGCTTTATTTGTTATTTTTTCTACTATTTTTGGACTGTATAAACTCTATAATTTTGGGTTGAAACTTGTGGGTTAAGTCTTTAAAGGGTGGAGGGGTAGTTCACCTTTCTTTTCTAGCCTTTACCCTTATGTTTTCCCACATTTATACTATCTTTTTTTGAGCTTCTAAATACTGATTTTCAGATCTTTTTCAGTTCCAAAATGTTGTTTTGAAGTCCAAAAACAGATAGGGTAGCCTCTCCTCCTTGTGTCTTGTTTATTAGCTTACATAACCCCATGTTTTAGCTTATTGTTCTAGTTATTTTTTTCTTAATTCCAGCATGTTTTAGGACTATTTTTAGCTGTTCGTTGCATTTGAGCTTTATATTACATACTTGTAGTGTAATTATCCTCATAGGTTTGGTAGTTTAGGCTTTAGCCACCAACCTATTTGAGTTGACAGCATTTGTTTATGGCTTTCTATACTGCACACGCTCAAACTTTGTACACATTCACATTGCTGCCTGGGTACACGTGACATGCATACATGCATGCAAAAGTGCAGGATACCTTTCCCTTGGCTTGCCTGTGGCTCAAGTAAGCCCGAATTGCCTTCCAATCAAAGTTTTTTTGATAAAACCAGTCATTAATTCTGAAAAATATGTTTGATCAAAGGACAACAAGACCTCTCTTTTCTTCTTAGAGTTAAAAAGTTGGTGGCCAAAACAGGTTTACATAGCAATTCCAAATAATCTTAAACATATCTACAGATGAAGTAATTACCATTTCATCATCGGGAGGCTTGCAAGCGCCCAAAGTCTTAGGGTCACTGAAAATGGAGTGTCTACACCAACTCAACGAACTTATTGACCGATAAAGAATGTCACTCTTATATGAATGAAAATGACCAACACTAAATGCATGCGATTATTAATTATTTTCATATTAAGAGCATAAACACTCATAATAACTATGAAATGTAAATTATCTTATCTAATCAGTACATGAACAATTATCCCAAGACAATCTTTTCAATACATACAAAGCGTGCTAGCACAATGAGTTAAAACTTTACCGCTTTCTGTAGTCATGACAGACCTACTCAAACACCATGCTACAGTTGTATTGATGGTGTGTCCAAATCCATCTTAGACTGTGCACTACTTATATTCTACAAGAACTAATGATCTGATCTTCCGTGTGGAAGCCGAACTCTACACACCAGATCACATACTTCATAGAATAAATGACACACATGCTGAACAATAGACAAATAATATAATGCAAATATTACTCATAATGATTCTCATTAAAATTGAAATAACTGACATTATTAAAAATAACGTATCTGATATAACGTATGGGAAAAAAAGGTTAGGCAAAAACCACATAACGTATCTGATATACGTATCTGATATATCAATATATTATCTAAAATATATATTCAGATATATAACCATATATATCAATCTATTCATATCAGTTGATATGATAGATATAGATATCTTGAATGGTTATCCATATAAGTTTTGAATTCAAATTCAAACTTACATGGATAAGGTTCAAAAGATTTAGGTTCAAACAGGTTCAAAGGGTCATGCCACATGGACGCCCAATTTCTAACATTTAAAAAGTTAACTTTTAAGCAAGTTTTCAAAATAGACCATAAGCCTTTTCATATATATATATATATATGAATATGGATAGTGCCTCTCTTTAATTAGTTGGGTTTTTTAAACTAGAGTATCTTGTTGGATTTATTGGGCTAACGATGGAGCATATATTGATAATTTGAACGGTTTAATATTTAGATTTCGTTGAGTATTTTATTTTTATAAAAAAATTACGGTGATCGAATATCAATTGTCACTTAATCAAATCACATTTATATCAATAATTTATTTTAAAAATCATAATTACTATTGATATAAATTTAATCTGATTAAATGATTATCAAATATTTAAGGGAAAATTAGTTTAAAGTCCCTCTCCTATTTTTAGTAATGGAAAAGATTTACAATATTATTTTTTGATGTCTAAAGTGCCTCTCATCTATCACAGAGAAATTTGATATATATATCTCACGCTCTCTGTGTCTCTCTCGTTGCTCTCTTCTACTCCTCAAAATTCCCAAACTCAACCTTCTTCTTCGTCTCCTCTATTGTTGCTGCCATCGGCACCGCTGCCAGTGCCTCTCCCTTCAAATCAACTAGGTAAATCAACCTCCATCCAGGGTCTGAACGAACATGCATTGGGGCTTTTGTCAAAAAAGTTAGGTTATTTTTGTTCGGCGCTTTTGGCTGAGGATTAACTTCGTTTGAGACCACTGAAAGATTTCCATGTTAATTTAGTTATGTCTGTTAGTTAGTATTGACTCATTGCTTTTGTTGCCTCTCTTGGTGAATTATTAGAAAAAGGAAGTCCTGTGTGCAACAGGATTATGAATATAGGTGTAATCTGTTTATTTCTTCTTATTTTTTTAATTTCTTTCCTTTTTTTTCGTGTGTTTTTTTGTTTACTCTTTACAGGGAGAAGGTATGTGTATTCTTTTCAGTTTTACTGCACAACTTTTCCAGGATGGCTTGGGAGAATTTTGGAAAGGTATCAAGTGCAGATTCTACCTTCTTATTAGATTCCTTTGCCAGATGCTTGCACACAGGTTTCTAAAATTTGTGTGATTTTTCATTTCTATTATATTTTATTTGTAGCCACCATTTTCATGTTTTCCCCCCTTTAAGAACTTGCAATTTTCTTTATACACAGTGATGTCTGATGCGGAGACAAGAAGCGCTTTTACAGAATTATACTTCTCTGGTGAATTACTTATTCTCATTGAGGATTTTCTTCTAGAAAGAAGAGTTCTGGTTTGTAGTAATGTATCTTCGAAGTCATTGTCCAAAAGTGGTTCAATTATCAACAATCTGTCTTTAATATTTAATCTCTGGAGATAAATTTCGAAGTCAGAGAAATTTGGTTAAAACAGATTTCGAAGTCAGAGAAATTTGGTTAAAATGCATTCCGAAGTCAGAGAAATTCAAATGATGATGGTGACAACGACAAATATGATACTTCAAGGGAGAATGGCGACAGCAGTGCTAAGGTAGAAGAAGAACCCAAATGTCATGAGGTTGCTCATAATTCTGGTCACAGCAGCAACAAAGAGAGTAATGGTGCAATGGTGAAGAGAGAATTTGAAGTAGTATTATTCAATAGAATTATTGTTTTGAATTGTCATAATTATGTTATAGCAGTTGGGTAATGGAGATGTCATTGAAGTTGTTACATTTTGCCATTGCTATCAAAGGTTTGATGTATTTTATAAAGGTCAGTGATTGAAAAGATGAGATGATGAGTTTTGGCATTTTGCACTATAAATGGCATGCAAAAATTAGAAAAGAGCCAGAGAAATTTGTGAAGTGAGAGAATTTTCCTGGATAGCCACACAAATTTTCTCTCTACAATTTTCTCTGGATTTCTTTGGTACTCAGAGAAATTTCAATTTTCTCTGGTTTGAATCCGGAGAATTTCTCTAGAGAGAGTTTCAATTTTCTCTGGACAGAATTTCTCTGGAGAGATTTTCTCTGGACAAAATTTCTCTGGAGAGAATTTCTCTGTGACTGAAATTTCTCTGGATCGATGTTGAGGGACCTTAGACATTATGAAAATATTTGATGTCCTTTATGCTATAAAATCTTAATATCAG
The DNA here is from genome assembly GCF_055761805.1 of Camellia sinensis. Classification (NCBI taxonomy): domain Eukaryota; kingdom Viridiplantae; phylum Streptophyta; class Magnoliopsida; order Ericales; family Theaceae; genus Camellia; species Camellia sinensis. The sequence goes on from NC_138968.1 coordinate 56,426,345, forward strand.
GGACCTTAAAAAAAATTCCCCAAATATTTAATCAATATAATTTTTATAAAACCAAAATAAACGAATTTTAAATATTAAGGTAGCATTTGGTAACTTTTACGTTTTTTATTTATGTTTCTAAAAATTTTATAAACTAGTTTTTGTTTATTTTTAAAAAAAATATTAATTACAAACGTGTTTGGTTTGAACAAAATGTTTAAAAAATTTTAAAAACATAAACTAAAAAATATATTTGTTCAGGCCTCAAATATCTATATTTATTTTTATTATTTATGACAATGGAATCACACACATTATAATTGAAAAAATTAATTAAAAAAATAATTGAAAAAAAATATTCGAAAAAAATGAAAAAAATTAATTAAAAAAATAATTGAAAAAAAATTTAATTAGGAAAAAAATTTATTTGAAAAAAAATTAATTGAAAAAAAAATTGAAAACTGAAAACGTAAACTCATTTTTTAAGTTTGCGTTTTTTTCTTAAATTTGTAAATTGAGACAACTATTTATAAACTAAAAAAATTATTAAACAAATTTTTGTAATAATTTTTTAAATTTTTATAAATATAAATTAAAAACTAAAAACAAAATAATTATCAAACAGGCCATAAGTGTTTTAAATTATTAATATAAACTCGCGATGAGTTTACGAAACTCAACAGAATGTGATTTTGCACTGTGGAGATGCGTGGACCTACATATAAAGTAATTTTAAAATATAAATATATAGTATTTTATCATATTATGACGGATGAAGAAGATGAATAGATAAGATATTATATTAAGTGATTAAAAAATATAAAAAAATATATTAAATGATGATTGATTAAAAAATATATACACGTGATATTTTAAAAATATTAAATAATTTTCCATATATATATTATGCCATTTATGTTGCAGAAGGGAAGTACACAGAGACGTGTAAACCACGGGTCAAAACATGCGTTTTTCTTCTCACCCACGTGTTCTGCACTTATGGCACATTTTTCTTCACACTTTCACCTCCTTACAATGTTATTTATTTATTAATATTTTTATACCCTCAATCAAAATATAAAATTTTTATTTTACAGTTGAAATAATTAGCATTTTATCATCGGGAGACCAGTAAGTTTCCAAAGTCTTAGAATCACTGAAAATGAGGTGTCTATACCAACTCAATGAATTTATTGATCGATAAAGAATGTCACTCTTATATGAATCAAAATGACCAACACTAAATGCATGCGATTATTAATAGAGCATAAACACTCATAATAACTATGAATATAAATTATCTTATCTAATCTCTACATGAACAATTATCCCAAGACAATCTTTTCAATACGTACAAAGCCTGCTAGCACAATGAGTTAAAACTTCACCGTTTTTTGTAGTCATGACAGACATACTCAAAAACCATGCTACAGTCGTATAGATGCTGTGTCCAAATCTATCTTAGACTGTGCACTGTTTATATTCTATAAGAACTAATGATTTGATCTTCCGTGAGGAAGCAGAACTCTACACACCAGATCACATACTTCATAGAATAAATGACACACATGTTGAACAATAGACAAAATAATATAATGCAAATATTACTCGTAATGATTCTCATCAAAATTAGAATAACTGACATTATTAAAAATAAATACTAAGGTCAAGTTTGACATTCTCAAAAAAATCTGAAAAAGTCAAAAAATTACTATTCTATTTAAGTCACATCATCTTATTTAAGTCACATCACCTCTCTATCACATCACTTCAAACCCAACCCATACTCAACTCATATTTCATAAAAAATCAAAAAATACATTTATTTAGGACATTCCAAATAACCCCTAAATCTCATTATATAAAAACATGACTTTTAATATATTTTTCTAACAGATGTAACAAAGGAGTTGGGTTCCAAACAACCAAATGTATAAGAAATTAAAATTTGACACCACTGAGCTTCCTTGCTAGCTTGGAGCCATGCTGTCTTCCTCCAATTGCCCCCACCCAACAAGCTAAAAAATGTTGCAGTCAATTGCCCTTCCTGCTCTTATCAAACAAGGGACTACCACAAACACCCTTTGCTGGCAAGCTACTCTCGCCACTTTATGTATTCTACCAATGCTTTCTTGTCTTGAGACAGACTGAAAAAGTTAGGAACCCTTTTTGAGGAGAAATATATATATATATATATATGTATGGTTTCCTCCTTTTTATATGGTAAGTCAAGTTAAAAAGTTTTTTTAAAAATTTTAAATAATTTTCTTTTTTAAAATAAGAAAACCAACCAATCTACTAACACCATATTTATTAATATTTTTTTTCTTGGGCGTTATTTGAAATAAATTAAAAAAAAATTAAAAAATTAAAAAATTATTTAAAAAATTAAATATTCTATACTATTCATAGGTAGCTTGGCATGATCTGCTCCCCGTATTCAAGGGTTAAGTATCGTGATGACCAGTAACTGAGGTTACTTCCAGCCAATTCTTAAATAAATAAATAAACGCGAGCGGAAATAATATTCAAGTGAGGGTACCAAAATAATTATTGGAGTTTCTATTTAATTAACTTATCAGAGCTGAACTATCTCTACAAAGTGCTTCGTGCCTACCCCACGCGCTGGCCCTGACATATCACCTGAAGGTGGTAAACAACTATCAGTATATGACAGAGTGAGACATATTATACTAAGAGTATAAGGGCATAAAATTCATCATGAATAATTATTGGCAAAATAGAGCTTGATATTAAAATACAGAATATATAATACAGAGATCAAATACGGAAATCATCTATATAATCATAACCACGGTACAGAACGAAACAGAACAGAACAGAACAGATGTATGGACTCAAGAGATGGCTCATACGAACTCTAGAGGTGGTTCCCACCATAGTGTAGTATTTAGTTCTGTATAACACTTTGCTCCACACCAGAAGTCATAACCACGGTACAGAACCGGACAAATGTATGAACTTAAAAGGTGGCTCGTACGAACTCTAGAGGTGACTCCCACCATAGTGTATCACTTAGCTCCGTACAACACTTTACTCCACACCAGAATTCAGATGGTCAATGGATCCATGACAAACAGAGGATCACATTAAAGTCCCTCAAGGCATGGGACTCCCGTGGTGGTACTCGCAAAGCATAATTATATATAAGGTCATAGCCAAATATTCTTTAAAATATAAACAAACATATCCATGAGTTTCACTTTAGCAAATAGGGTTGAGAAAATAATCCACGTAATTGAAATAATAATATAGTTTATAATAATTTATAAAACATAACGTGTATAAAATAAATATGGTAAGTCAAAATATAAGTAAAATACATTTTGATAACTCAAGGTATAATATAACTCACATTAACTTTAATAACTCACTCTTTTGTTCCACTACCAAACTTTAATACCTCACTCTTTCGTTCCACTACCAAAAACTTACTTAACTTTCATAATTTTTTCCTCCATTTTTTTTTTTTTTTTCACCCTATCAAATCCTCTTTTTTATAGAAAAATTGCGGTGGCCACCAAACCAAGTTGCCACGTGTCACCTTCCTATTAATTTTTATTAATTTAAACTTATCCAAACTTCACTTAATTATAAATATTATATTTTGATCCTTTTTATCTCTAAATTCTTAATCATTATATCATTTTATAAAATTACACATAATAATAATAAAATAAATTATATATTTTTTTAACTGTGATTAAATAATGTTAGTATAAATTGTACAGAATAATTAAAAATCTGAATTGTTACAATCTTCCATTCTTTTAAAATTTCGTCTTTAAAATTTGTCATATGCGTAAACTAACCGCTGCGCACTCTGATAAATATATATTAGACGATTAATCTGATAAAAATATTACTTAAAAAAAAAAATTTACCAAAAATAACTCATTGTCTAGTTGTCAAAAATTATTTTGGGTCAAAATGAGAAACAATCGATGACTTTAAAACTTATCATTAGTTTTGTAATAAAATAAAATAAAATAAGAACATAATTAAACAAATAACTGAAAATAAAATGACAGAACCACATGCAATAGTTGAACGAATTTGATATGCGCTTCCATTTCTTTTATCCGCGAACTTTCTACTGATGAAAAATAGTTTCAAAATTAATATCTTTATAATTGGAACTCACTTTTTTTTTTAAAGTCGATTTTTTTTTTTGAATACTGAACTGAAAATTTTATGTATTTAATTATATTATAATTTTGGTAGGTGCTTGACCCCGACACCCTCTATATATTTTCTTTCTTTTGCTATAGCAAATAAAATTTTATCTAATATCCTTCACAAATTATGCACACAAAAAAAAAATATATATATATATATAATCATATAAAATTATAATATAATTAAATCGACGAACAAAATATAATATTTAGGTACTAATTACTCGCTATCCTACTTCTTAAATGTGCGTGTGTCCAATGCTCCAATGATTTTTTTTTTTTTTTTTATAAACCATTGCTTTGATACCACTTGTCACGACCTGCTCCCTGTACCCAAGGGTTAAGCATTGTGATGGCCAGTAACTGAGGTTATCTCCAGCCAATTCTTAAACAAATAAATAAACGCGAGCAGAAATAATATTCAAGTGACGTTACCAAAATAATCAATGGAGCATCTATTTAATTAACTTGTCAGAACTGAACTATCTCTACAAAGTGCTTCGGGCCTACCCCACGCGCTTGCCCTGACATATCACCTGAAAGTGATAACTAATTATAAGTACATGGCAGAGTGAGACATATTATACTAAGAGTATAAGGGCATAAAATTCACCGTAGATAATTATTGGCTAAACAGAGCTTGATATTAAAATACAGAATATATAATACAGAGATCAAATACGAAAATCATCTACATAATCATAACCACGGTACAGAACATATGTATGGACTCAAGAGATGGTTTATATGAACTCTAGAGGTGGCTCCCACCATAGTGTAGTATTTAGTTCTGTATAGCACTTTGCTCCACACTAGAAGTCATAACCACGGTACAAAACCAGACAAATGTATGGACTGAAGAGGCGGCTCGTACAAACTCTAGAGGTGACTCCCACCATAGTGTTGCACTTAGCTCCGTATAGCACTTTGCTCTACACCAGAATTCAAAGGGTTAATGGATCCATGACAAACAGAGGATTACAAAGTGGTCAAACAGAGGTCAGTGGTGGTACTTACAAAGCATAATTATATATAAGATCATAACAAAATATTCTTTAAATTATAAACAAACATATCCATGGGTTTCACTTTAGCAAATAGGGTTCAGAAAATAATCCACGTAACTGAAATAATAATATAGTTTATAATAATTGTACGGGGAGCAAATATTCCGGCAAGCCCGTACTCCTTTCTTCCGAGCTCCGTCGATGGCCGATCACCTGCGAGCAAGGAATGGTGAGCTACTCGGCGGTGTGTGGCCGGAAACACCCTCCGACGATCAAGTTAGCACACACCTAAAGTTGGATAGAGAGAAGGGAGAGAGTGTTTGAGTGTAAGAATTCCTTACAGAGATGTTTGTATATCTGCGTATGGGAGGCGCAGACATGCTTATATACCCTCTGCGCCCCATATCCACTCCCAGTCATCTCCTGACACGTGGCTCCGTTGTCCCATCTGTCAGCATAAACTTTGCTGAACATCACCTAATCTAACTGCCTGCCCATTCTCCTGGGAGCTCGGCAGCCGGGCAATTCCATCTCGGCCATCGTCTGCCATGCTGCGCTTCATGCCCAAGTACTCCAACAGCTAAGCTTAGATGAGGACCGGACTCGGCGGCATCTCGGCAAAGCCGAGCTTGGGACTACTTACGCTTGTCTGCGGTCGACCTTCCTGCCGAGCAAACAGGTACCTCGGTCCAACCTTGCCTTTCCTGGTGTTGGACTTTTCACCTGACCGGCTTCGTAATCACGGATCCTTGCAGCTCGGTCAATCAACGCGCTGCCTTAACCGAGCAGCTTCCATCAAGGCCGGGCCACACAACTCGGCACAACTCTGTCCGGCCCAAATCTGTCCGGCCCAAATCTGTCTGGCACAAAGTCCATATCATTAATCTCCCTCTCAATTGCCCCTTAATTCCGTCCGCTGAAGCGTGACTGGGATTACCTATCCTGACCGGCGTAATACTTCCTCGGTCCTCAACATGCAAGATGGTGACCGCACTAAGAAAGCGAGCAAGGTCCGCTCCACGACTTCCTTCTTGGCGAGCAACATCAGCTCGGCCAAGGAACTCCAAAGAAGGGGAGCTAGGTCCGCTCCGCGACTTCCTTCTTGGCGGACAAGATCAGCTCGGCCAAGGAACACCAAAGAAGGGGAGCTAGGTCCGCTCCGCGACTTCCTTCTTGGCGGACAAGATCAGCTCGGCCAAGGAACTCCAAAGAAGGGGAGCTAGGTCCGCTCCGCGACTTCCTTCTTGGCGGACAAGATCAGCTCGGCCAAGAAATACCAAAGAAGGAGAGCTAGGTCCGCTCCGCGACTTCCTTCTTGGCGGACAAGATCAGCTCGGCCAAGGAACTCCAAAGAAGGGGAGCTAGGTCCGCTCCGCGACTTCCTTCTTGGCGGACAAGATCAGCTCGGCCAAGGAACAAAGAAGGGGAGCTAGGTCCGCTCCGCGACTTCCTTCTTGGCGGACAAGATCAGCTCGGCCAAGGAACTCCAAAGAAGGCGAGCTAGGTCCGCTCCGCGACTTCCTTCTTGGCAGACAAGATCAGCTCGGCCAAGGAACACCAAAGAAGGGGAGCTAGGTCCGCTCCGCGACTTCCTACTTGGCGGACAAGATCAGCTCGGCCAAGGAACTCCAAAGAAGAGGAGCTAGGTCCGCTCCGCGACTTCCTTCTTGGCGGACAAGATCAGCTCGGCCAAGGAACACCAAAGAAGGGGAGCTAGGTCCGCTCCGCGACTTCCTTCTTGGCGGACAAGATCAGCTCGGCCAAGGAACACCAAAGAAGGGGAGCTAGGTCCGCTCCGCGACTTCCTTCTTGGCGGACAAGATCAGCTCGGCCAAGGAACTCCAAAGAAGGGGAGCTAGGTCCGCTCCGCGACTTCCTTCTTCTCGGACAAGATCAGCTCTGCCAAGGAACACCAAAGAAGGGGAGCTAGGTCCGCTCCGCGAGCGGCTTCTTTCTTGGCGGACAAGATCAGCTCGGCCAAGAAACACCAAAGAAGGGGAGCAAGGTCCGCTCCGCGACTTCCTTCTTGGCGGACAACATCAGCTCGGCCAAGGAACTCCAAAGAAGGGGAGCTAGGTCCGCTCCGCGACTTCCTTCTTGGCGGACAAGATCAGCTCGGCCAAGGAACTCCAAAGAAGGGGAGCTAGGTCCGCTCCGCGACTTCCTTCTTGGCGGACAAGATCAGCTCGGCCAAGGAACACCAAAGAAGGGGAGCTAGGTCCGCTCCGCGACTTCCTTCTTGGCGGACAAGATCAGCTCGGCCAAGGAACTCCAACGAAGGGGAGGTAGGTCCGCTCCGCGACTTCCTTCTTGGCGGACAAGATCAGCTCGGCCAAGGAACTCCAAAGAAGGGGAGCTAGGTCCGCTCCGCGACTTCCTTCTTGGCGGACAAGATCAGCTCGGCCAAGAAACACCAAAGAAGGGGAGCTAGGTCCGCTCCGCGACTTCCTTCTTGGCGGACAAGATCAGCTCGGCCAAGGAACTCCAAAGAAGGGGAGCTAGGTCCGCTCCGCGACTTCCTTCTTCTCGGACAAGATCAGCTCTGCCAAGGAACACCAAAGAAGGGGAGCTAGGTCCGCTCCGCGACTTCCTTCTTGGCAGACAAGATCAGCTCGGCCAAGGAACACCAAAGAAGGGGAGCTAGGTCCGCTCCGCGACTTCCTTCTTGGCGGACAAGATCAGCTCGGCTAAGGAACACCAAAGAAGGGGAGCTAGGTCCGCTCCGCGACTTCCTTTTTGGCGGACAAGATCAGCTCGGCCAAGGAACTCCAAAGAAGGGGAGCTAGGTTCGCTCCGCGACTTCCTTCTTGGCGGACAAGATCAGCTCGGCCAAGAAACACCAAAGAAGGGGAGCTAGGTCCGCTCCGCGACTTCCTTCTTGGCGGACAAGATCAGCTCGGCCAAGGAACTCCAAAGAAGGGGAGCTAGGTCCGCTCCGCGACTTCCTTCTTGGCGGACAAGATCAGCTCGGCCAAGGAACTCCAAAGAAGGGGAGCTAGGTCCGCTCCGCGACTTCCTTCTTGGCGGACAAGATCAGCTCGGCCAAGGAACACCAAAGAAGGGGAGCTAGGTCCGCTCCGCGACTTCCTTCTTGGCGGACAAGATCAGCTCGGCCAAGGAACTCCAACGAAGGGGAGGTAGGTCCGCTCCGCGACTTCCTTCTTGGCGGACAAGATCAGCTCGGCCAAGGAACTCCAAAGAAGGGGAGCTAGGTCCGCTCCGCGACTTCCTTCTTGGCGGACAAGATCAGCTCGGCCAAGAAACACCAAAGAAGGGGAGCTAGGTCCGCTCCGTGACTTCCTTCTTGGCGGACAAGATCAGGTCGGCCAAGGAACTCCAAAGAAGGGGAGCTAGGTCCGCTCCGCGACTTCCTTCTTGGCGGACAAGATCAGCTCGGCCAAGGAACAAAGAAGGGGAGCTAGGTCCGCTCCGCGACTTCCTTCTTGGCGGACAAGATCAGCTCGGCCAAGGAACTCCAAAGAAGGCGAGCTAGGTCCGCTCCGCGACTTCCTTCTTGGCGGACAAGATCAGCTCGGCCAAGGAACACCAAAGAAGGGGAGGTAGGTCCGCTCCGCGACTTCCTTCTTGGCGGACAAGATCAGCTCGGCCAAGGAACTCCAACGAAGGGGAGCTAGGTCCGCTCCGCGACTTCCTTCTTGGCGGACAAGATCAGCTCGGCCAAGGAACTCCAAAGAAGGGGAACTAGGTCCGCTCCGCGACTTCTTTCTTGGCGGACAAGATCAGCTCGGCCAAGGAACTCCAAAGAAGGGGAGCTAGGTCCGCTCCGCGACTTCCTTCTTGGCGGACAAGATCAGCTCGGCCAAGGAACAAAGAAGGGGAGCTAGGTCCGCTCCGCGACTTCCTTCTTGGCGGACAAGATCAGCTCGGCCAAGGAACTCCAAAGAAGGCGAGCTAGGTCCGCTCCGCGACTTCTTTCTTGGCGGACAAGATCAGCTCGGCCAAGGAACACCAAAGAAGGGGAGCTAGGTCCGCTCCGCGACTTCCTTCTTGGCGGACAAGATCAGCTCGGCCAAGGAACACCAAAGAAGGGGAGCTAGGTCCGCTCCGCGACTTCCTTCTTGGCGGACAAGATCAGCTCGGCTAAGGAACACCAATGAAGGGAGCTAGGTCCGCTCCGCGACTTCCTTCTTGGCGGACAAGATCAGCTCTGCCATAGAACTCCAAAGAAGGGGAGCTAGGTCCGCTCCGCGACTTCCTTCTTGGCGGACAAGATCAGCTCGGCCAAGAAACACGAAAGAAGGGGAGCTAGGTCCGCTCCGCGACTTCCTTCTTGGCGGACAAGATCAGCTCGGCCAAGGAACTCCAAAGAAGGGGAGCTAAGTCCGCTCCGCGACTTCTTTCTTGGCGGACAAGATCAGCTCGGCCAAGGAACAAAGAAGGGGAGCTAGGTCCGCTCCGCGACTTCCTTCTTGGCGGACAAGATCAGCTCGGCCAAGGAACTCCAAAGAAGGCGAGCTAGGTCCGCTCCGCGACTTCCTTCTTGGCGGACAAGATCAGCTCGGCCAAGGAACACCAAAGAAGGGGAGGTAGGTCCGCTCCGCGACTTCCTTCTTGGCGGACAAGATCAGCTCGGCCAAGGAACTCCAACGAAGGGGAGCTAGGTCCGCTCCGCGACTTCCTTCTTGGCGGACAAGATCAGCTCGGCCAAGGAACACCAAAGAAGGGGAGCTAGGTCCGCTCCGCGACTTCCTTCTTGGCGGACAAGATCAGCTCGGCCAAGGAACTCCAAAGAAGGCGAGCTAGGTCCGCTCCGCGACTTCCTTCTTGGCGGACAAGATCAGCTCGGCCAAGGAACTCCAAAGAAGGGGAGCTAGGTCCGTTCCGCGACTTCCTTCTTGGCGGACAAGATCAGCTCGGCCAAGGAACACCAAAGAAGGGGAGCTATGTCCGCTCCGCGACTTCCTTCTTGGCGGACAAGATCAGCTCGGCGAAGGAACTCCAAAGAAGGGGAGCTAGGTCCGCTCCGCGACTTCCTTCTTGGCAGACAAGATCAGCTCGGCCAAGGAACACCAAAGAAGGGGAGCTAGGTCCGCTCCGCGACTTCCTTCTTAGCGGACAAGATCAGCTCGGCCAAGGAACTCCATAGAAGGGGAGCTAGGTCCGCTTCGCGACTTCGTTCTTTCTTGGCGAGCAACATTAGCTCGGCTGAAACTTCGGAGTTAAGCAAATCATCAACTCGCCAGCCAGAGTAAAACATCTCGTTGGAACCTCGCAGTTGAGCAAATCATCAACTCTTCAGCCGGAGTAAATCATCTCGGCTGGAACCTCGCAGTTGAGCAAATCATCAACTCTTCAGCCGGAGTAAAACATCTCGGCTGGAACCTCAGAGTTGAGCAAATCATCAACTCTTCAGCCGGAGTAAATCATCTCGGCTGGAACCTCGCAGTTGAGCAAATCATCAACTCTTCAGCCGGAGTAAAACATCTCGGCTGGAACCTCGCAGTTGAGCAAATCATCAACTCTTCAGCCGGAGTAAAACATCTCGGCTGGAACCTCAGAGTTGAGCAAATCATCAACTCTTCAGCCGGAGTAAATCATCTCGGCTGGAACCTCGCAGTTGAGCAAATCATCAACTCTTCAGCGGGAGTAAAACATCTCGGCTGGAACCTCAGAGTTGAGCAAATCATCAACTCTTCAGCCGGAGTAAATCATCTCGGCTGGAACCTCAGAGTTGAGCAAATCATCAACTCTTCAGCCAGAGTAAAACATCTCGGCTGGAACAGAAGAGTAGGCCCCTCATCCACTATTATTTCGGGCACAACAAAGCTCTTCAGCAAAAGTAATTCACTTCTATTACATTGACAAAAAGAGTATTTGCATTCAGAAGTGTAGGGGAAACAAGTCCCTCAAAAAATTACATAAGGCCGCATTCCATGGCCGGGGTACGCCTTTGCCATCCAAATCTTCTAAGTGGTATGCCCCCTTGCCTGGTTATCTTGTAAGGCTCTTCCTAGTTTGCCCCTAGCTTGCCTTCACCCGACACTAGTGCGTTGCCCATGACCTTCCTTAAAACCCAGTCGCCCACTTGCCCGTTGCCATCGAGGTTGTCTCCGCGGTGGACGTCGCTGCATCATCCTCTACTCGGATGTGCTCATTGATGCGCTGCATTAGGTGCCACATGGATGTCTGCTGGTTCATTGTAAGCGAATCCCTCAGCCTATGTCCGAGCGGGAGACCGCGCTTATATTGCGTGATTGCAAGGTTGACCGGGCAATCCAAGATCTCGTTGAAGGTTTCCCAATACCTCGAGTTGTATGCCTTCAGTGTGTCGCTCGGTTCCATCTTGACACTAAGTAAATGATCGACTTCCTTTGGTGTTTTTGTGTTGGTTTTGAAGCGCGTCACAAAGGCTTCGGCCAACTGATGCCACCGTTGTATGCTCCCTTCCGGCAACCTCTCGAACCACTTCAAGCCCAGCTCGCCTAAACTTGATGGGAAGATCAGGCACATAAGTCCGTAATTTCGCCTATGTCCGGCCATAACCTGTCGGAAGTGGCTCACATGCATGTAAGGATCGGTTTTCCCATCGTAAAGCGTAAACTTTGGCTGGTGGAAGCCTGCCGGAAGCGGTGTAGTTTCTATTTCCAGGGAGAAAGGGGTGGCACTCAACCTGGCCAAATCTGAATCCACTAGGAGTGGCGCTGCTTGGCGGGGTGGAGGCATTCCGACCTCCTCGCTGGCGTGAACCCCGTAGGATAGCCGCTGGAACGCCGGTATCCTCTGAGCTTCGCACCGACGAGCCCACTCCTTTAAGACCGCCCGTAAATCCTCTGAATGAGCGGAGTAAGAGTACCTCGACGTCGTCGCCGGACGTAAGGGTTTGTAGGTGCTGTCTTGCGCGCTAGACTTTTCTGCACGCACGTCGGAATCACCAACCTGGTAACTCCTGGTAATAGATATGGACTGTGTACGTCGCTGACTCTGATCGCTTGAACGGCGGGAGGGGGGGTGCGCTCACTGTGGTCTCCCACTCTAGCTACACCTTTCCCTTTGAAATGTCGCTTTAGATCCTCCATCTCCGCCGCCATTCGCCGGATGACAGCGTCTTGATCCCTCAGCTTATCTTCCAGACGTTTGGCGTGTGAGTCTCTCCTCCGCCGATGACCGTCTGGACTCCGCGAATGTCCATGACTTCGTCCGCGCTTGTCCCGCGCGTCTCCTGACTGTTCGCCAGTGGGCGTCCCCAAGTCAGCCATTGGATGGACAGCAGGAGGTCCCTCTCTCCTCCGGGTGTACTACGGGGTGGCTCCGTCGATGGCGGACAACGGGAACTCGTCGTTGTTTGCCATGGACGGCGATCAGATGAGCCTGGAAGACAAGGTTTTGTCTGTCAAGTTTCCCACAGACGGCGCCAATTGTACGGGGAGCAAATATTCCGGCAAGCCCGTACTCCTTTCTTCCGAGCTCCGTCGATGGCCGATCACCTGCGAGCAAGGAATGGTGAGCTACCCGGCGGTGTGTGGCCAGAAACACCCTCCGACGATCAAGTTAGCACACACCTAAAGTTGGATAGAGAGAAGGGAGAGAGTGTTTGAGTGTAAGAATTCCTTACAGAGATGTTTGTATATCTGCGTATGGGAGGCGCAGACATGCTTATATACCCTCTGCGCCCCATATCCACTCCCAGTCATCTCCTGACACGTGGCTCCGTTGTCCCATCTGTCAGCATAAACCTTGCTGAACATCACCTAATCTAACTGCCTGCCCATTCTCCTGGGAGCTCGGCAACCGGGCAATTCCATCTCGGCCATCGTCTGCCATGCTGCGCTTCATGCCCAAGTACTCCAACAGCTAAGCTTAGATGAGGACCGGACTCGGCGGCATCTCGGCAAAGCCGAGCTTGGGACTACTTACGCTTGTCTGCGGTCGACCTTCCTGCCGAGCAAACAGGTACCTCGGTCCAACCTTGCCTTTCCTGGTGCTGGACTTTTCACCTAACCGGCTTCGTAATCACGGATCCTTGCAGCTCGGTCAATCAACGCGCTGCCTTAACCGAGCAGCTTCCTTCAAGGCCGGGCCACACAACTCGGCACAACTCTGTCCGGCCCAAATCTGTCCGGCACAACTCTGTCCGGCCCAAATCTGTTTGGCACAAAGTCCATATCATTAATCTCCCTCTCAATAATTTACAAAACGTAACTTGTATAAAATAAATATGTTAAGTCAAAACATAAGTAAAATATATTTTAGTAACTCAAGATATAATATAATTCACCTTAACTTTAATACCTCACTCTTTCGTTCTACTACCAAAAACCTCTTAGCTTCTATAATTTTTTTCCTCCATTTCCTTCCTTTCTCTCATTTCTTTCTTTTTTTCTCTTTCTTTTCTTTTTCTTCTTCTTCTTTCTTTCTTTTTTTTTTTTTTTTTTTGTTACAGGGAAATCCTCCCACCCTCCCGCAGGTCCAAGGCAGCGCCCCATGAGGAGATCACCAGGGTGTCCTGTTATCCGTTCCGAGTAAGAGACTATAACCTGGAAGCTTGTCCCGACCTCCTAAGGCAAGCTTTGATTAAGTCAGGACTCGCACAGCAAGGGAGCATTAAACCCACACCAAGTAGCTGATGAGGCATCCTTGAGGTCCAACCTCCTAACCAACAGTGCTTCGCCCAGGAGATTGGCCCAAGGGGAGAATTGAACTTATGACCTTTGGGCTTAAATCCCAGCAAATCCTCTCTTTTATAGAGAGATTGCCGTGGCCACCCAACCAAGTTGTCACGTGTTACATTCCTATTAATTTCCATTAATTTAAACTTATCCAAGTTTAACTTAATTATAAATATTATATTTTGATCACTTTTTATCTCTAAATTCTTAATCATTATATCAATTTATAAAATTACACATAATAGTAATAATAAAATAAATTATATATTTTCTTAACTGTGATTAAATGATATTGGTATAAATTGTACAGAATAATTAAAAAATTTAAATTGTTACATAACTTGTGGAAAAAGTCACTAGGACAAAATTATTATTTTGTCTTGGGCAAATTACATATACACCCCTCGAGGTTTGGCTAAATTACAGATACCCCCCTGAGGTTTGAGAAATTACGAATTCCCCCCTAAATGCTATATTTGCATAAGAAATTAGGGGGTAATTTGTTATGAAATATAAACCTCAGGGGGTAAATTGTTATGAAAATACAAACCTCAGGGGGCGGGATGTAATTTCCGAAACCTCAGGGGGGTATCTGTAATTTAACCAAACCTCGAGGGGTGTATATGTAATTTGCCCTTTTGTCTTTTAAATTCAACTATTCAAAAGTCAAGGAGTTAAAAATCAAAAAGTCAAAAGGATAAAATGATCATTTTGATTTTATTACAATATTTTATTACACATCTTTTCATAAAGAATAAAAAATTATTTCAAACATATATCTTTTTTTTTTCTTTTTTTTAACTAAAAAATCAAAAAAAATATATTTATATAACACATCTCAAATAACTCCCGAATTAGAGAATGCTTCATATTAAGAGAGAATAACATCTATAGATCCACCGCCTTAGGAAAAAGACAACAAGAAATATAATATAATTCTCCTAACACAAAAAAAAGTCAAATAATCTTGGATGGGATCAGGAAATATATAGTTCCAGCTTGTTTCAAATTGAGATCAAAATTGGATTCGTTTAGTTTGGCTCACGGGTCCATTTTTTAGATCCTTTTTGATAATTCGAACCGTTCAATATGTAGAACTCGTCGAGTACTACATACTTATAAAAAATCACGTTGATCAAATATCAATAGCTATGTGATCAAATCAGTTTTGTATAAAAAAAATAGACGGTGAAAAAATTAATGGTTGATAAAAAACTATTTTGTTCACATAGCTATCGATATCCGATCAACGTGATTTTTTACAAGCATATAATACTCGACGAGTTCTACACGTTGACGGTTCGAATTATCAAAACGAGACCCATAGTGAACCCCCACAAACCCAACAGTACAATCCAGTTCGATCTTGGACTGGACCAAAGTCACTGCCAAATATATATATATATATACACATTATTTCCACCACTAGCAACGTATGGAAAATAACCTCTTATTGTGCAACGTTAACACCGATTAATTTAAACAAGTCCACTCTTCTTAATTCGATACAACTTTAAATGTTGTAATGGATCATGGAAGCTGGTTTGAGAGTTGTCTTTTTATAAAAGAATAAGAAAAAAAATAAAAATAATAATTTGATAGTTTTTTATAATTTTTTAAAATTTTAACTCTAAATCTTGATTAGCCCTAGAAGCAGATTAAAAATTATTTTAAAATAATCAAAAAAAAAAAAATCAACAAATCTTTCGTCAATCACTAAAAAAATCTAATATCACATCAAAATTTTTTTTTATTTACTTATTAAAAACAGTTTTTTTTTTTTTCTCAGCATTAACTAAAAACAAATACTATATAAAAAAATTAAATATAAAAATTAAAAAAAAAAAACACTAAAAAACCACCATTAACACCTATAACTTAGCATTGTTTGGGAAGTGGGTTTGGATAGATTTGGGATTAAAATAATCTCAAAAAATAAAATAGATTTTTTAATCTCTAACCCATAATTATTATCTTTTTTTATCTAAAAAAAAAAAAATGAGTTGACCCTCGAGGAGGCATCCCCGTTGACCCCCTCTCTCTCTCATTAGTTAATTTTTTTTTTTTTTCTTTCCTTCTCCTCTAATCACCACCTGCCACGTGTATATAGAGGGTGGTGAGAGTGGTGATTAGAGGGGGTCTCAATCACTACTCAAAAAAAAATTAAAAATTCTTCTCAAATTAAATTTTTTAATCCCAAATTAAAATTATTAAAAAGACTAAAAAATCAAAAAATCACTTACTTTCTAGACGAAGACTTATTAAGCTGCGGACGCTTACGATTGGCGGCTCATAGATCTTATATCCTCAATCAAACGGTCCAAATTAACAGAGGAGACTCCACCTTTGGTCACAGATTGTCTGGCCAAACTAGCCATCCAATCGGCCGACCTCGCAAACTCCTCCTTCCTGACCTCCATCACGTCGTTGACCATCTTCTCAACAATGACTCTGTCGCAGGTGTCCTTCATGTCCAATCCAAGCTTCCAAACCTCCCCAACAAATCTACTATTGATCTGTTGATCCACAAAGTGTGGCCAACAAATCATAGGCACTCCCTCGAACAGACTCTCCAGTGTCGAGTTCCATCCACTGTGAGTCAGAAATGCCCCAACAGATGGGTGTCCCAGGACCTCTTCTTGTGGTGCCCAACCCACTATGTACCCTCTCTTCTTGGCCTCCTCCCGGAGCTCGGTTGGGATCTGACTCTCCCACCCTTTTCCGGCCATGGAATCCGGCCGTATGACCCATAAGAAGCGCTTCCCGCTGTTGACCAGGCCGACCCAGAACTCCACCAGCTGCTCCTCTGTTATTGTCACGAGGCTTCCGAAGCTAACGTAGACCACCGATTTTGGCGGCTGCTCGTCCAACCAGCTTAAGCAGGTTCGATCTTCTTGCCGGAAGCTGCTGGAGGAGAAGGAGGATGCGGGAGCTGTGTCGACTGCCAGTCGGGCTTTGAGGTGGGCGTGGAGTGGTCCGATGGTGTAGAGATTTGGGCAGAGAGTGCGTATCTGAGAGAGTAAGAGTCCTTCCAGGTCTTCAAATGTGTTGAGTATGAGGCCGTCAGCTCGAGGAACTTGATGTCTCTCCGTCATGTAGAGTCGGATGTTTGGGTCATCGGGGTCGCCTCTCCGGCAGAAGCTCGGAAGATCTCGACGCCGGAGAACACCTTCCATGCCCGGCACGCTCGATATCAGCGCATCCAACTCATTTTCTACAGTTAATTTCCATACACATATGTATAAATTCTCTGAGTAAACCTAAGTGTATAATAGTTCGTTCAAAAAAAAAAAAAAGTGTATAATAGTTATAGGATTGGGGGATTTTGATTTGCCATGTAATGAAGAATATCATAGAATGTGTAAAACATATAGGAGGAGTACCTTGGAAAGGAAATTCTCCAGATTGAAGGAGGATGGGAAGGCAGAAGAAAAGCCAGAGAGAACAAGGGCTGATAGTACAGCAGCAAACGATGGGAAGACCAATCTCTTTAGCAACATCAATGGTAAAACTCAAGATTCCATCTGCTATAATGAAAGTGAGGGGAGGACGAGCAGCAATCGCGGAAGCTGGGAGCAGAAGCATCTGTCGAAAAAGAGGCTTGGTAACAGCTTGTAAAGCATCGAACATCTCCATGAGTTGATCGCCCAATCGAGGGTGGTCTTCGGGAAGGCCATCGGAGATGGAGTCCAAATGGAATCCGGGATAGCGACTGAAATGGGATTGGATGTTGGTGAATCGGAGTAGACGACTGCGGATGTGGTCGGTGACCAGGAAGGTGACGTGGAGTCCGGATAGGCATAGAAGTTCTGCTAGCTTCAGCATGGCGTTTACAGGCCCCTGTAAGGGTAGGGGGAATATGAGTACATGAGGAGGAGAATGGAGTGCCTGTTGCTGCTGCTGCTGTTGATCCTCCATACAAGCTGCTCTTCTTCCCCACTTCTTGTTTTTTTTTACAAGTTTAATACATGTTAATTTTCACAAAGTACAATAATTAATTCCACTAGCCACTGCAACCTTATCCCATTCCAGATGAAGAACAGTAAATGATTGATCCTCTCTCTCAGCTAAACGTGTCCACTGGTCGACCAAACATACAAACTTTTGTTTTAGTTTTTTTTTCTTTTAATAATATAATAAATATTATAAATTTTGTAAGGGAGCAGCTTGTCTGTGGATTGAAAGTGAACTAGACTGTCGTTTCATAAAAAAACAAGGAACTGGACTGGACTATTTAGGCATGTATACTTTATTAGGATTCTCATTTTGATAATCAGAAAAGCTTCATACCCCCACTGGGGGTCGACCCCCAGTGAGGTGTCGGCACCGGATTGGTCGAAAAAAAAAAACTGTTTTTTTTTTTTTTTTTTTTTTTAAGTCTTCAGCCACTGGGGGCGCGCCACGTCACTGGGGGCGCGACCCCCAGTGGGTGTATGTAGCGCTGTTGTTTGATAATTTAAATTTTTTTTAAATTATAATATAAAAGTTATTTATGAAAAAATCAATCGGATATGATAATTGTAATCACATCAATTTATTACATTTATTTCTTAATTTTTTTTATAAATAAATATAATAAATTAATATTATTAATAGATTCCGTATTGAAGTTTCATTACTGCATTACTATTTGTTATTGAAGTGTAAAAATTAAATTTACATTTCAGATGTAATGATATAGCAATTAATTAAGGTATCTGACACAACACACTCTCTCTCATATCTTCTATAACCATCAACCAATATTATCACTTACACATTATTGGATTTAAAAAATGAATTTAAAAAAATGAGCTCATATATCATTTTTCATTTTTATATTTGTTTTTTTTTTTTTTGTATCAGCAAAAGAAAGTTTTATTGATGGAAAAACATACAAAGTATGAAAAAGTATATCAATAAAGAGGAGAGTGCAAAGAGCATCACTGTGTAACACCGAAATCTCAACAAGGTTGGCACCAAGATGCACACGCCGATCATCTGCTAGCACAGAATTCTAAACTCGAAGTTGGTGAGCAACCAACAAACAGAGCAAAACAAACAAGCAGACAGCAAGAACAGAACAATAACACCTATGACCACCAAAAAGCAACCCCAAGCACACAACTGGTAGACAACAACATCTAGTAGCAACAATAAGCACCTAAACGCACTGTTGCTCTTGCTACACATGCATAAGCAGCCCAACACACTACAAACATCAAGAACAGAACGGACACAACTACAACCCAGAACAGTAGCAGCAGCAGTTGGGCTACAACAGCACAACAACAACGCCTTCACCCCAAGCACTGTTGAACCTGATTCGAGTTCAGCACTAAATCTAGAACTGTGTACTGCACCCCTGAACACAACATCAAAAACTTCATCAAGGCAGACATCAGCAACACCAGCAGCATCAGCAATGATGAGACCAGTGCAGACATCAGTAGTTTGGCACACAGAACCAACAACGATGAGACCAGTGCTGCCATGAACTCCATTCAGACCAACAACCAATTCAAACCAACAACCAACCAGACAAAGAGCAGAAGACTAATTGGTTAGACCAAGCACAACACCTGAGCACCAACCCAATCCACCACAGAACCAGATAACAAACCCAATCCATCACAAAACCAGACAACAAAGATAGAAGAACATCAGCATGCGGCCCAGACAACAAACCTAAACACTTGAAACCAACCCATCCATCTACATTAGATGCAGCCTAGGTTTTTGGCACAAAAGTTTTGAAATTCGGGTGTAGTGACTAGGCATTTAGAAACCTAAAAGGCTTTGGGCCCCAATCTCTCTCATCTTCCATGAGTAATAAATGACAATGATCCGAGAACCTTCTTGGTAATCCCCATAGTTTGAAGCTAAATTTCTATACCCATTCTGGACTAAGTAAGAACTTGTCTAACCTACTCCATTTGGCACCTTCTTGAGAGTTACACTAGGTGAATTTTCTCCCCAGCATTGGGATGTCACATACTTCCAGATGCTCTATTAGCTCATTGAACTCAGTCATGCCACTATTTCTTTGAGAATGGCCTAACCTCTCTGATAATTTCCTGACTTCATTGAAATCACCCCCCAAACACCAAGGTTTTTCATAAATTGACTTTAGATTCTTCAATATGTCCCATACTCTTCTCCTACCAGCACCATCATTTGGACCATACACATTAACAAAAGCGCAATCAAAGCTGCTAAAAAGAGTACCTGATAGGATGATGAAATTCCTATTACTACGGCAATCTAGGAATTGAAATACTTCTGGATTCCAGATGAATAGTAAACCACTAGCTGCTCCCTCTGAGTCTACTGCCATAAATTCCATCTGTTCATTAGGCCAACATGATCCGACAAATTCCTCATTGATTACTTGTCTCTTTGTTTCTTGCAGTAGGACCATATCTACCTTCCTTTCATACAACAACGTTTTGAGTTTTCTTCTTTTAAGAGGCTTACCTAGCCCTCTAATATTCCAAGATAATACATTCATTGAACACAAATGCATTCACCAGACATCAGGAAGGACAAATTAAATTGCCTTCCTACTCCTTGGTCCCAGTATCTCCTTGTCATTTGCTTCCAGTTCCATCAACTTGCTGAACACTTCGTCCTCATTATCTTTACAATTCATCTCAAGAATCTGCCCAATTTGTAGGGATGCCTTTGCCTCATTAAGTAATAGTTGTCTACTACCAGATTTTCGTGCCATAGATAAAGAGATTGTTGCAGTTGCCGACCTAAATATGGCACCTTTTTTGAACTTCAAAGATGAATTAGCCCCTACTTTCAGATTACCTTTTCTCTTCACCTGAACTATTGCTATCCCTTTTCCTTTCTCTTGTTTGTTTGTCTTTCTTGTTTGAGCTAGCATTATAGACTCTCTTTGTGCCACCGATTGGTACTCCTCTTCTACTCTAACTTAGGCTGACTTTCCACTACTAAGTTGAGCATTATTCTCCTTTGATAGCTAGGACTCAGATTCACTTATCCTAGAAAATCTATGGCCCAATGTTTGGCCACACTTTAATACATTGGCCTGACCTAAAAGTACCTCAATGTTGAGCCCAGGCCCATTTTTCTGAAGCCCACTTAGGCTTCTCATGAAACCAAGAGTAACCACTCCTTCCACCACTATCCGGTTACCTTTATTTTGAATCTGTATAGGGTTTATCACTGATTTGACCGACTTTTCCCCACTTGCACTCCCATTACTTTCATTTTGCAATTGCATACATTTTGTCTGCCCTATGTGCATGATAGTCTCTTCAACCCTAAACCTGCTAAGCCCCCTACCTTGTCCATCAATGTCAGTATAAGCATCATTGCTTACCCCCTGACCCACCTGCCTCCTCAATGCCTCATTTGTCTATCTCTCCTCCAGCCTGGCCCTCCATGTCATCTTCATCATCCACCTTCTTACTGCCCACTACAGATTGCTACTTGTGTTCAACCTTCTTACTGCCCAGAACAGATCTCTGCTCTTGTTCCTCACCATTGGAAGTTTGATGTGCCTCTTGGTTATGATCACTATAACACTTGCACTATTTGTAAATTACCTCCGATATAACCACCTGTTCTTCACATACTTTAACTAGGTAAGTTGACCCCTTGCAACTCAAAGTAATTGTTTTGTTTATGGACTCCATACATGTTGTGGCAATCCTCACCTTCCCACTGTGAAAGGACTTCATTCTAGTTGTATCATCATCAATACCTATAATTTCCCTTCACAACCTTCCAATATTACTGAACGTTTTACTACTCCATAGGTTTAATGGCACACCATAATAGGTAAGCCATACAAGCCTTTCTTGCTCAAAAATCATCCCCTTCGACCATTCCTTGATAAACTCACTCCATTCGTATACCCACCCCTCCATAGTTTTGAGATTCTCTTTCAAACTTCCCACTGAGTCAAAGGTCAACACAATATCTCTACCACCACCATCTCTAACCTAGATATCTCTTATTCCTTTGAGCTTCAGTTCCTCTTTAAACTCTACCACAGAGTGTAGAGGTTTGAGTCTAACGATCGCACTATCATAAAGCCAGCCATTTCCTTCCTCGAAAGCTGATAGAGTAATGCTTGCTGTGTGTGCTAATCCTTTACCACTTAAAGCTTGTGCATACGACTTTCCCCTTTGTACCATATTTGGGACTCTGCTAGTATTGCCATTAGCCCATCGTCGAACTAGAACCTTGAGTGACCGTTGATTGACCTCCTTGCCTTTTCCAAAATATGCTTCTTTTACTTTCAATGCTCTGTTGTCACACCAGAGTCCATGAGCTTTTTGGACTGCCATACTTGTTGCCACTGGAAAAGCATAATGTACAAAGCCAAATCTTGATCTAGTCATCTTTCTCCTTTTGTTGGGAATGAATACATCCTTTACAATCCCGAAATTTGTAAATACTTTAAACAACCCTTTTGGATCCATCGATTCAGGCATATTATCCACAAAGATCGTATGAATCTCTTGTTCTAATTCATTATTCCTACTGCCTTGATTACCATGCTTTCGCAACACTGTCCTCCATCCACTGTCCTCCATTCCTTAGCTTTGACCTCAATATACAAATATTTCTTACAGACTAGGATCATATTTTTATATTTGTTAGAGCATTTTTATTCAAGTTCAAAAATTAGACCCACTTATTTTGTAGAGTATTGCTATTCAAGTTCAAAAATTAGACCTAATTTTCAAGCCATGTGGTAATCAATTAGGAGGAGAATTCTATTACACACCCTTGTACCATACGCACCCTTAATTACATCATTTTCTTCTTTAGTTATGACCAAATTTTTTCTTTAGTTATGACATTATTTTGAGATTTCTGTTATGACTTTTTGTAATTGATTATGATTTTTTTTTTTTTTAGTTATAACTCAAAAAGTATGAAGTTATGTCATATTTTTCTATAGTTATAAAGCACATATGGTGCACAAAGGTGTGTACCACAGTCTTTTCCTCAATTAGGATATCTAAGTCAATACTTTCTCTCATATTTTTTTTTAATCATCAATCAATCATATCAATTATACACATCATTAGGTCTAGAAAATGGGTTTAGCAAGTGAGCTTATATATCATTGTTGGGTTTTTTATAACTAGTGGTAAACCTGTACTATGCATGGAATGTGAAAAAATTAATAACATATTTTTATAGAAAATAATACAAATAATTAGATTTTTGTATACTAATTATGAAAAAAAAAAGATTGAAAACTACAATTTAAATTCCACAATTTTGTCAAAATTTATCTATCAATTTTTGATTTGTCACAACTTCAACATGTAACTTTCAACCTGTAACGGCTCGGATTGAGATTCAACCCTTGTTCTTGTTTGTATAAAGATGGTTGTATTATAAAAGTTTTTTTTGTCAATGATTGGACTTAGCATGAAAATATTTTAAGTGTAAAAATTGGATTTTTCGAAAATAATTTTTGGTGGTAATTATTCTTTATATATATATATATATTAAATAGTCTAATTTGATTTTATGAGATTTTTCTACGAGATATTAACCACTTTACTTCAACGCTAAGCTTAGAAATTTCAGTTGGAAAATTATTTTTACACTAAAACTGGGGGAACCACTTTTTGATTTAATAGCATTTTGATTTTTTTGTATTTTTCTTTGAATCTAGATGGGAGGTATTTCCTTATTTACATTATAAACTTAAATAAATGAAATATAAATGTAAGAGACTAAGCATTTACTTAAATGGTTACAAATGGAAATAAGGTTAATATGCTCGGAGTGCCTTAGGAGCTGAGCTGTATGACTTGATGTGTCCTGGATGACCGCTCGAGCGGTGAAGAGGGTGCAACTAGTATTTTGCTCTGCAAATTGAAATTGTGAGAGCTTGAGTTCACTGCTCGAGTGGTCTATGCAATATCAGCAGCTTAAAAGTTGCATTTTAAATCATTTCTTTCACTTTTTCTTTTTCTTTTCCTTTTCCTTTTCCTCTTCCTCTTCTCTCTCCTCAACTTCGAAAATCCTAATTTTCTTTCTCTAAATATCTCACTTTTCGCCAAGATCCAAGCCTAAACTTCTTGCAAAAAATGAAGACTATGTAAAGATCTTGATTTTTACCTATTAGATTGCGATTTCGTCAAAGTTCTTGTTTGGGTCTTCATTGTTCACTCTCATTCTTAAGGTAGGAGACTCTCTTAACTCCATATATTTATGATTTGGTGTGATTTCTTAACATTTTGGGGTTATGGGTTGTAATGAGTTAGAAAACTTTGATGGAAAGTTGCTAATGGACAAAAATGGGGTTTTCACACAAATTTTTAAAATGTCTTGAATGATTTAACATATTGATGAATAATATTTGATGATTTTTGGATTTGACAAAGAAATGAGGAAAAATCCCAATTTTCTTGAAACCCTAGATTTGGGATTTTTAATTTAAAAAAGGGTTTGAACTAATTGGTACTTTATGTTGAAATTTCAATTGATTTTCTTTGAATATATGTGAGTGGGATGAATTTTTGATTTATGATGATATTATTGACGATTCATGGAAGTTGAATCGTGTGGAAACTTGGGAATGTTGGAAGGATATAAAGTTAATAGTTTGCATGGAATTATTGTTAGTAATGAGAGAGACTTGGAGTCCTGGAGAAGAGAATATTTCATTAGTTTTTCAACAATGATTCATCCCCCCTTTTCCCCCCACCCCCTTTGACCCCCTCTCTTTCTCATTGGTTACATTTTCTTTTTCTTTTTCTTTTTTTTCCTGCTCCTTCAATCACCACCTGCCACGTGGCAAAGGGGGTGAGGGGGTGACCCCCAAAAGGGGGTCTCAAGCATTATTCTTAGTTTTTACCTGTTAGATTCTTGTGCAATTAAATTGAATTTTGGATAAATTAGAATATTTTAAAATTCATGCATCACATTGCATTCTCATAGTTTTGGACTAAGTGTCTGGTGATTTAAAAGTGCATGTGTGTTTTAGGTATACATCGTGTGTGTTGAGGTGCCCAATTTCCCTTTCGTGCTTGTAGGCCAAAAAAAATGTGGGAATATTATCAGTATACTATTAAGGTGCCCAATTGCCTTTCCATGCTAAACGCCAGTAAATTTAGGGGATATGGCTGAATAGATTGTTGGGTGTCCAATTGCCCCTCCGTGCTTGGTGGTAAATGTTGGATATTTTTAAAATGAAATGGGTGTCCAATTGCTTTTCCGTGCTCTATGGCCTATAAATGTGGAGATGTTTTCAAAAGTAAGAGGTGCCCACTTGCCCTACTGTGCTTGGTGGCCGGTAAATGTGAGGAGTGATTGAGATGTGTAACGTGAATTTTATTACAAAATGAAAAGTCCTTGGTTATGTTAAAGGTTAAAGAGTTGAGTCAGCCATGGATTTTAAATTATACATTGAGCATTTGAGTTTCAAAACAAAGACAATGTCTTAAGCATGGCATAGCATTGCATGAACATAATAATATCGTACATTTATATATTGGGTTAAGTTTATTTCATACTGAGCGTAAAAGCTCACTCTTTTTTTTGGGCTGGATATCCAACATTCTGAGTAATAAAAAGGTGCC
Source organism: Camellia sinensis (assembly GCF_055761805.1). Taxonomy (NCBI): domain Eukaryota; kingdom Viridiplantae; phylum Streptophyta; class Magnoliopsida; order Ericales; family Theaceae; genus Camellia; species Camellia sinensis. Next base: position 56,451,721 of record NC_138968.1, read on the forward strand.
TCCAATTCGTTGAGAAGCAAATGGATTATAGATGGAGCACTGAAGCTCCTTTTGATGTTGTTTGTTTACAGCTATTGAGCTTACTTTCTAGGATAGAATTTTATTTTGTTGTGATCAAGGCCTTTAGTCTTGAAAGATGTAAGCCCTTATGGCAATTTGATATATATTTTATAATTCTACGTATCGTAAATCAATGTAATGAACTTGATGAAGAATCTATGAAAAACTGGTGAGTTTTGGCTTATAAGATTGTTGTTTTTTGTTCCTTGTTCACATTAATGTTATAGAATTTGGTAACAGTAATGGATTGTATTATAAAATGGTATAGATATATTAGGGCATTACAATTTGGTATTAAAGCTAACCAGGTTTGAATACCTTGAGCTCATAGGAAATGACATTTGTCACAATGTGTTACTAGGTTAGAACAGGACATTTATAAGCTTTGTATGACTTGTGTGTACTTATGTGACTATGTGGGTATGGATTAAACTCTTAAGATGAAGTTTGTGCCTATGAATTTCTTAGGAGTCTTGTTACGAGGCCACTTAATCAATGCCATTCTAACTTGAATTCTTTGAACATTTGTGGGGCAAATTGGCATCTTAGGAGGATAATTCGTATGTGCTTTATGTGACTGTGTTTATGTAGTTTGTCTATTGTTAAAATTGTAATGTGTATAGGCATGTGTAGACATTTTGGGTAGCATGCTTGGTTTTGTGTGGGATAATTTGTGAGCTAAGTTTTATCTTATTCTTATATAGGATGTTTGGACGTAGTGATAGAAGTCGTGGTAGAGTTCATCGTGGTGGTCAGGGTGTTCCCCTTCAAGGAGAGGGAGTAGGCCAAACTAACATGGCCGAACAAGAGGTGCGTCATGTTATGGATTTGTTGGCTCAGGTATCGGCGGGTGCACTTTGAGAATCTATGAATATTTTGAGGGCTAAAGAAGTAGCACGGGCCGCCGTATGAGAGACTAGATCCTCTTCATTAGCAAAGGAGTTCTTTAAGTCAAAACCTATGGAGTTTTATGGTTGGTCTAACCCGCTTCAAGTGGATAAATGGCTAGAACAGACGGTGAAGACGTTTGAGGTGTTTCACATTGTTGATGATGAGCTTCGGGTTATGTTACGGGCCTTCCAATTGAAAGAGGACACAGGTCAATGGTGAAAATATGCCAAAGATCGTATAGTGCACACATGGAAGACATTTACTCACGCCTTCCAAGAGAAGTATCTTCCACCCACGGCCAGGGAGCGTTTGAGAAAACAGTTTAAAGAGTTAGAATAGCTCGACACACCCTTAGCAGAATTTGAAGCAGCCTTTATTAGCTTGTCGAGGTATGTACGAGAGTTAGTGGCGACTGATGAGTGTTGTTGTTCGGAATTTGAGAAGAGACTTAGGTGGGAAATCAAGATGAAGGTGGTTGGCAGTATGATTCGGAGTTATGATAGACTTGTAGAAGCAGCCACACATGTGGACTGCTTTGCCAGATATAGAGTCGCCACCTAAATATTTTATTTTGGAAAAATTTAGGAAACCCATGACTCGTGCCAAAGGCTATGTGTCCGTCATCACCAAGATTGTCTCAGCTCGATAACTTAGGTACGAGAGGGGAAGGTCATGAATTGAGCACCTCCGCTCGCCCGATCAAAGATTGGCCTCTACTAATCATAATATGATTTTTATGTACATTATATGCTCTTGTTCTGGTTTATTAGGCTTAGCATTTACTATGTGATGTGCGCATACACAAGGTATAGACTAGTTTGCCCAAATTGGAACGATTCAATTTCATGTTTGTTTTTTAAAAAGGGTTTGATTTTACCACTTAACAAAGTGAGCTTAAAGTTTGTGAATTTGTCACTTGACAAAGTGGGCTTAAATGTACGTTTATTGAATCATTCCAACTCAAGCAACAAGCCTTCATTCGCAGGCATTCAAACATTTTAACAAGTAAGCATTTAGCCTCATGGCAAGCATGCTAGTCATGGCAGTCACTTACACTCATGTACGTATGCTAAAGCACTAAAAACTCACCTAGTACTGCAAGCTAAGATAAAACAAAAGATTTAGAAAAATATGTATGATTCCTAACTATATAAGATGGCTAATGCATCACATGCAACAATGCAACTAAAATAGGCTCGGCTACTTAACATGTTATTTTTCAACAATTTCATAGCATGCGTTTAAACACGTATTCAATGAGGTAATAAACGACAATGCAAGTTTAAATGATGAACCGAGCCTTGATACATGCAATACAAATGAATGAATGCAAACATGCGATATGCTAATTGAAACATGATGCCCCTAATCTAACCATCATAAGCAGTTAAATAAAAGAGAGAAAGACGTGGGGTTGGAAGATGTACACATTATTACAACATTGATGTCCTCACGCAGGAGGATTCGAATGAATAAACTAGCTAAGCTAAACTACTTAACTAATTATTACAAAACTTGAATAAATAAGTTAGCTATCTAAGCTAATTAATTAAGTACAACAATTAAATAATTTAACTAGGCTAAGCTAATTAAATATTTACAACACAAACTAATTTAATTAATCAATCTAAACTAATTAAAAAAGTACAAAACAAACTAATTAGCTACAACTAATTAATTACAACATGGATTAATTAACTAAGTACAACACTTTACTAATTAGTTACAACTAATTAAGCACAACAAATAAATGACTAATTGCTAATTAAACTAATTAACTAGTCCCAGGAAGCGAGGGAGGCCCATGCATGCTCAGTTTTCACTCTAAAAGACCATTGTTTTGCTTCCAAATGCCTCAGTTTGTACAGTTGAACACCAACACTGCCACTCACTCTGCTCTGCCTTACCAAAACTCTGCTGAATTTTGCATCAGTGGCTGGCTGGCCACTGGTAAAGGTTATCGGCCACCAGCCGGCCATGGTTGAAGGTTGCCAGCTATGAAAAGTGGCCTGCCGACCATGAAAAGTGACCTGCCGGCCACTGATGTACATGTTCATCTTGCTGCAATAGAGGACAAATAGAGCATGCACAGGGTGTTTCAAGGGTTTGTTTGCACAACCTACCCCTCATTTTCATGGGAAAATCAAAGGAGTAGCAAGCGTTGGTTCACAAACCATCAATGGATGCAATTTTATTGCATGATAGCTTGTGAAACCAAGTGTGCAAGGTCGATAAATGCAAAACAAGACACAACCCTCTTTCCTTTCATGAATGAACAAAGGAAGAAGTTGACCTTGGAGACTTGGATCATTTCATCACTACTGAGTATGAAATGGTTCAAGCTTCCATGTGTTCAATTAACGCCCGACTAAACACACCAACTTATTATCTTTCTCACTTTTAGTCCCAAGCTTTAGTTACTCATTTTACTTTACCAACCATTCTTTAATCCAATTAAGTCCATTGGTGAGTTAAGTCCTCTAAAAGAGAAGGAAGGGTCAAACAAGGGGTAGTTTAAGGCAAGAGAGAGATGTCATGTTGTTGATAATGAACCCTCAAAAGAGGATTAAACCATTAAGCATGGATCTCAATCTCAAGCTTAAACTATCCTAAGGTTGAAACAACCCTCAAAGCAAACAAAAAAGTGAAGAAATGAGGAAGGTTTCAGAGATTAATGAGTGTTGAAATTTAGTTAGAAAAGCACTAAAACATGCAATCAACTCAAACAAGTGGTGTCTAAAGGCCTAAAACACCAAACTTATGAGGACACATACACTACAAGCATGCAATAAAAGACTCAAATAACTTAATCAACCCAAAATATAGTTAAAACAGTCCAAATCAGAGCCTAAAGCATGCTAGAATTAAGCTAAAAATGACTAAAAAAATAAGCTAACACATAGAGCTAACTAGGCTAGCAAACAAGACACAAGGTGGGGAGGCTAACCCCTCCAAACTTGGACTTCAAAACATGGTTTTCTCTACTATTTACTTTGAGATTCAGTGTTCAAAAGCCCAAAAAAAGATGGTTTGAAAGTGGGAAACAAAGGTGGAAAGGCCTTACAAACAAGGAATAAAGAAGGGTGAACCACCCCCCTAACCTTAAATTGCCAAAACCACCAATTTTAGTCCACAAAAAATCGAGTTTTTTATAGCCCAAAAATATCCCAAAATCAGTAGGAAAAGATAGAAAAATAAATATGCAAAACAAGGTAAAAAGGCAAGTATTATACTTCTTGAAGCAAAGATCAATTCTAGGCAACAATTCAAGCCAAAACCAACTTTAAGAGATCCAAGAAGGCTTCAAGGAACCTCAGTCTAAAGGTGATCAATTTTGGTTAAGGAGGTGTATGCAAAAGTGTAGTGTAAGTAGGCTAAAGTGTAGAGAATTTGTAGAGAGAGGAAAATTTTTGAGTTCAAAATTTTCTAACCCTGCTACAAGAGAGAGGGGTGTCTATATATAGAAAACATGAAATCTCTACAAGGAGATCCAGCCCTCCACGTGTGGACAGATACATGCATTTGTGCAAACAGCTGGCACAACTGGCATAAAATATCTGTAGAAAACATTGGTGGCCGGCTGGCTATCAGTGGTGGCCGACCGGCCATCACTGGTGGCTGGCAAGCTACATCAGTGGCCGGCAGCCCAAAAGTGATGGCCGACAGCCTTTAGGGATGGCTGGCAGGCCACCAGAGGTTGCAGGCTGTAAAGACCAATGCATGGTCCAAAAATGAGACAAAAAGGGTGTCGGGTTTGAAAGGCTCAAAGTTGTGGCATTCCGCTAAGCACTTTGAGTGCTTGGCGAGCAAACAGACTCATCATTGGGTGTGCATGCGAGGACGTCCAAGTCGTAAAGGCCGTCAAAAATGGGATGTCTACACATCACAACTCCCCTTTCTTCTCCTGAATTTTCTAGACTATTGCCTCAATGTCCAATGTGAAGAATTTGACCAAAGCCAATGATATGGCTTCATGATCCTCCTACTTACAACCAGGCATTGTTGGTATCCTTGATGATGTAGTCGTATTCATCATCAGCACTTTCTTGTACCAAATATTTCAGATGTGCCACCTCTTCATCAACCGTTACTTCGGTTATTACATCAGGCTTCCTTAGCACGCTTAGTGGAACCACCCCTTCGGTATACAACTTTGCTTCTGCAAAATATACACATGCAATAATGGGTTGTGGGTCTGCATTTATTTTCTCTATTTCCCATTACTTAGGGCTATCATCACCTTCTAATGTAAAGAGAAGGGCACACACTTATTGGTGTGGATTCAATCTTTACCAAGCAAGGCATTGTATTTGGCATTCCTGTCTATAACAAAAAAGGCAGCCATACAGTCCTTTATCCCCATACTCAAATTAATGGGTAGTATGCCTTAGGCCATCTACTTATCCCCAGAAAAACCAGCAATGGTCGTGTTTGTTGGGATCAATCTAGGGTTTCTCTTGCCCAATTTCATCAAAGATGAACGAGGAAACAAGTTTATTGATGCCTTATTATCCACTAATACCCTATTCATCTCTATCCCATAGAAGTATGCTTTAATGTACAAGGGTTTAACATGTTAAGTCATTGATGATATGGGATATTCAAAGGGGTATGATAGGGTAACTATGCTTACCTCTTCATTTTCTTCATCAGTCTTCATAGGCTTAGCTACTTCAGACTCATCATGGACTATGCTGGTTTGCGAATCCTCACCGGAGACTTCTATAAGATCATCCTCCAGACCCTCCTAATTTTCTTCTTCAGCTTAAAACTCCTACGGCAGCATATAGACCATATTAATTGGCATTGGAAAGAACAAGCCAAACTGTACTACTGTCTGTAACTGCTCTTCTTCTCTGTTGGTCTGACCTGACACCTAGGATGCATCTTTCATGCTGCATTCTGGAACCTCTAAGCTGGTAGGCTCCTTAGTAGCAGTCTGTTGTTGGTCTATCTTGAATACATACTCTGTTTGTTCAGCCATGAAGGCTTTGAACATTTCTTCTTCAGCCAATATCTTTTCTTGGTCTAGCTCAATTCTTTCATCTGTCTCATTGTCGTCATCACTTTCCATTAAGGCCTTTTCAAGGCCTGCCAAACTCAATCTCTCTTTGGCTTTTAGTTCAGTATGGACCTTAGCCAGTTTCTCTCTATTGGCACTTCTGTTGATCTTGGGTTTAGGCTTCAAACTCTTTCCTTCTCTCATTGGACCTTTTGATTGCGCCAAAGAGGTGCCCTCACTGGCTCCCTTCAGATCCTTTTGGTATTAAGTGAACCTTCGATAGCTCTTTCTCCTATCAGATCTGGAGATCACAGGAACCATGTCTGGTTCCTTTGTCTTTGGGTTTTAAGTAAAACCCAATTATTTGGAGCCACCAAAGGAGGCTTGATCGTTCTGTCCTTGCTTACAAAGGCCTTTTCCTAGGTTGGTATCACTTTAGGTTTGTTTTGCATGACAAACCAATCCGTACTCCTGGCACCCATGAACCCACTATGCCAGTCGTTGGGCCTGCCGTTTTTATCTTCAAAGGCTAATCATTGGCCTTGGTTCCCTATACTGAGCCAAGTTCAAACTTACTTACAGGCGTGTTGACTATCCTGTAGTAATTTGGTGGCCTGGTTTCATAAAAAGATCTCTTACCTCTTGACAGATGCCTGGTGTTTGGTGGCCCAACCAAGGATGGCTACTGGCTAGGACCACTTGGATATGCCCTCTTGTTGTAGGTACTGACTGGCCTACGATCTTTCTACACTTCTTTGTAGTACTGCTTTCCATCAACTGGAAACCCTTTCAGCCATTTGTAACTCAGCCTGCATCTAGGACACATTCGCTGCATAACAGTTATTTCAAGCAAGTCATCATCTAAAGTTTCTTTGCTGGAAACATCTTCTTGGCCCACGAAGCTTTGCCCACTTGCTGGTGAACCCTGTGTGTTCTTTTTAAAGGCAGTTTGGCTGGCAACATGCATCTGCACGTCAACCTCATCCAACTCCTTCATTGAGAGGCTCTTCTCTACCTTTTGGGCAAGGAAGTCTGGTATGCCAACATTGGCTGCCGCTTCTCTGATCTCTAGAAATGGATCAATGTCAATTCTCATTATCTTTTCTACTTTGGCTGGAAATTCCAGTCTTCCTTTCCGAATCTGCTCTTGAATCTTGTCTCGAAAAACAATACAGTTTTTAGTTGAGTGAGACGAAGAGTTATGTCATTTACAACACATTTTGCCTTTTATTTCTTCTGAAGTTGGGATCTTAACTCCCTTAGGCAGTTTTAGAAAATGTGTTGTTAGCAAATGATCAAATATGTCATCTGATTTTAATATATCAAAAGAATACTTCTTGTGAAGATCTCTCTTTTTAAACTGTTGATCAATGGTAGTATCCTTCTGAATTAATTCTTCACAGGTCATAGGCTCTTTTCTTATGATCTCTACCACATCAATTTCAAAATTAGGGTCCCTATAATAGGTCATATAGGATGCATTACTTCGATCTTGTTCTTCCACAAGGAGAGTCTCGTATCTAGTGACTTTATAAGTTAGTTCTACTGGGTCTCGAAACTTTGTAGAGTTAAACTTCTTTCGAAGCCTGAACTCTAGCCCATTTTGGGCCAACCTCACAAATTCAAGTTCAAGAAATATGACCCTACATTTGTTTCATGCTGTTTTGAATCTGGCAATGAATTGAGCAACCTTCTTATCAGGCCTTTGGCTTAACCTTGCCAAATCTACTATAGATAATTCAGGCTCTGTTGAAAAAACTGAGCATGAAACACTTTTACCATTTGTTGCCAAGTTTGAATAGAACCAGGTGTAAGGTTTGTGTACCATACAAAGGTTGTCCCAGTTAAAGAGTTCGGAAAGCTCTCAATTTCATGTAATCATTGTTGGAAAATTCAACGCACTGGCCTGTAAATTTGTCAATGTGTTCAATAGTTGACTGGTTTCCATTCCCATAGAAGAGGGCAAAGTCTGGTATCTTACACAACATTGGGTATTCATGTAACCTATCTACCCATTATGGGTAAGGTTTTCTATAAACAGGGGTCGGACCCCCCAGGCCATAGCTCCACAAATCTCTCTAACAATGTCAGTAATTTGATCCCTAGGTACAACATTCTATGCTGGCTGGGCCACTACGAATAAGTTCGAACACAGGATTAGTGAACACCCATGTGTGAGGCATGGGTTCAAACACAGTGTGGACGCGCCCTCAGGGTTTATACCACCACAGTTCGAACTCCCTTTTTGTGTCACGGTTCTTAGTCTGAACCAAAGAGTCCAAATCCGGAAAATCGTTTTAAGAAAACAAATTTTTAGAAAAGAAGTGCCAAACATGGACTGCTTTGCCAGATACAGAGTCACCACCTAAATATTTTTTTAATGGGGAAATTTAGGAAACGCTGACTCGTTTGCCTAAGGCCACGTGTCAGTCATTACCAAAGTTGCCTCGGCTCAGGAACTTGGGTACGATTGGGGAATGTCAGCTATGAGCACCCCCTCTCGCCCGATCCGAAGATCGGCCTCTACTAACCATGATATCCAATTTTGAAAACGTTATGTGTTCTTATTCCGGTTAATTAGCTAGAATTACTATGTGATGCGTACAACAAAACAAGTATAGACTAGATCGCCTAATTTGGAACAAAGCATCGCATATCCGTTTGTTTGGAAAATGTTTTGAAATTTGCTACTCGCGAGTAGGCTAAAACACGGATTTTGATGAGTTGTTCCAACTCAAGGTTTCCAACCTTCACTCACAGGCATTCAGGCAATTCATATCACATATGCATCTAGCCACATGGTAAGCATGTTGTCATGTTAACATTCACACTCGTGCGAGATGCTAAAGCACAAAATACTTACAGTGTACTCCAAGCCAAAACAAAGAACTCGTTAGCAATCAATGTATGATCCAAGTCCATGTTAAGTGCCTAATGCAATGCATACAAAATGCAATTAGGATAGGCTCGGCTAATCCTAGGATGGCATGTGAAATGCAACCATTTGATGCACATATTCAAGTTAGATTTGAAATGCTATACAGTTAGTATGATGCGCCGAGCCCGATGCATGCAATATTGATGAATGATACACGCATGCATAGCATAAGGATGCTAAATTAAATATGCCCTAGTACTAACCATCAAAGCAGGTAAGTAAAAGGGAGAAAGAAGTGGGGGTTGGAGGACATACACACACGCACCTACACTTATTACAAATTTGCCCTCACTCGGAGGGACCGAAAGAATAATACAGATTTAACTAACCTACAAGCTAATTAACTATTACAGACCAATTAAACTAGTTAAGCAAATTAACTAATCTAATAAAACAATAAACAGCCTTGGGGAGAGGGCCCAATGCAATGCGTGCTCGGCTTCACTTGAAAGTCCACTGCCATGCACAAGTTGCCTCTGTCCACACTGTTTTCCTTCTCTGATCATTGCAAAATTCCCAAGGTGCACTCTATGAACCCTGTGGGATACCACCGGCCAAGGGAAATGGTCACCGGCCACTGGTTAAGCTATCGGCCACCAATTGTTGGTCGGTCGGCACTAAAGATGGTCGGCCGGCCAAATCTTCCTGCAGAATCCTGTTTTGACAGCAGCAGAGGGCAAAACAAGGCATGGCAATGCATTTCAAGCACATGTGTGCACCAACACATCCCTTATCATGTTTATGACTCAAAGGGACATGGTTCTCGGTTCTCAGACCACCAATCGCGCATTTCGATGCGTGATGGCCCAAGAAACCAAGTTATGCACTTTGATTTCAAATGAAATGCACATAAACAAGCAAGGAGCTCAACCTCTATCATACTCAATTCAAGAGGCTAAGCATGCATGTCAATGCAATGCAACCTAGACATATGAGCTAGTATGCAACATGAGCAATGCGAACAAGCATACAAGGCATGTGACGATCATGCTAACCAATAAGTATGCCAAATACAATGGGCATGTTCAAGCATGCAAGCAAGCATGTGACTTCATTCAATCATGCCACAACAAATGGAGCAAACATGTTAGACAACCTAAACATGTGACAACACACAAGTATGCAACAACACACAAGGTGAGCATGCAACAACATGCGAACTATGGACTTAAACTAATTTGGGCAGCTTTATACTAAGCCCAAAACAGTGGCCAATATGCTCAAGAATGAAGGCAAAATGACATGCAAACATGCATGCACACAAGGACCAACACCTAGGCATATAGAAACAACTCTTAAGCACACTTAAGAGGATGAAAACATGGACAAATGGCATGCATTATAAGCTCTGAAAGTCATGTTAGAGAAGGTGCCAATCCAATCTACAATGCAAGTTAGGCATGCCACCAAGCCCAAGGACTTAAACCATGGCCATATGACATATGAAGCAAATGACCAAAATGAACTAAAGCAGTCCTAAATCATTCAAAAGTAAGCCCCAAAAATCACTTAGATGGCATCTAAATGATCTAATCCTAGAGGCATACACAATGGCACAAACATGGAGCAAGAAACACCAACCTTTTAAAGCATGAAAGGGGCATCAAATGCAAGCATACGAGCATATCATGAGGACTGAAATGTCATAACAAGTGGTTCCAAACCACTAAAATGATGCAAGGATGGCATGCTAAAGGGGTCAATGCTTAAGGCATACAAGAGAGGTTACATGGTAGCTATACGAAGCAAAGCATGGAAAACCCAAATGACCAAAATCAGACATTTAGCATGCTAAAACAAGCATAAAAGCTTCACAAAGCTAAGCCAAAAGCATGCTAGAAACAAGGCTCAAAGCACAAGGCATGTTAAGGCAATTCATGGCATTACAAGACATGTATGCTAAGCAAGCATGGTGTACCTAAACCAACTCACAACAATGCTATATCATGGCAAGATAGTCCTAAAAAACAGTTAAGGCATGGCCAACATTCACTTAAACAAGGTGCTCACTAATGAGGCTTAAATGGCCATTATTGAAGACAACAAGGAGAGGGGGTGGCCCTCTCCTTCTTAGGACCTTAAACCACCATCCTCACCACTGAAATCCCTCAAGATTTTAGTGGTGAGGAGGCCCAAACAAGGTGGTCCCGGAGCTTACGAAAATAGCACAAAAATAGGGCCTAACAAGGCCTATGAGGGGTCAAACAACCCCAAAGCTCAAAGGAACCTTAAATAACTATTTTAAGCAAGTAAAAATAAGACTTTTATATGTTCTATACTAAGCTCGAAAATAAGGACAAGGTAGGCAAAAAGGCTAAGCAAGAATGGGGAACAAAAGGAGTAAGTTCTTACCCTTGTTGACCCTCTTCAAGAATGATGCTCCAGCAGCTTCTTCAAGCTCAAAACCACCCAAAAACACCAAGAACAGCCTTCTGGTCCCTCAGCAACCAAGAGAAGGTGTAGGACTAGGTGTTTGTGTACAATAGTAAGACTAAACACACACACAAGGCAAAAAGAGAGATATAGAGATGGAATAGATACAAACTCAAACCCTAATCTCAGAGCTCCTCTGAAAATTTTTGTTCCCCAATGGAGGGAGAAAAGGCTCCCTCTTATAGATAATCCCTCTTATAAAGCTTTCCAAACAAGTTAATCAAGAGGGAGATCCCTCCATACACGTGTATGGAGGTGAGCAAAGTGTATGCCAGCTAAAACAGCTGGCATAAAAGAAATCTGCAAAAGCAGATGAACAGTGGTCGGCCGGCCAAAAATGTAATTTGACCAAAATAGATGGCCGGTCGACCATCTAGAGAGCCGGTCGGCCAAAGATTTGGCCGATGGCAACAAAACACAGCCGGTGGCCTCAAGCCATGGCCGGTGGAGTGTGGGGATGGCCAACAAGCCATTCCCTGCCCTCCAAAGCAAAAACACAAGTGTTTGGTGCAAACCCAAACACAAAATAGTCAAGTCGAGAGATCCTGAGGCAAGGCGCATAGCCAAGACCTCCGGGAACTCAAGGCGAACACAAACAAGGATGATCACCGAGTGTTCAAACGGTGACATCCAAGTCTTGAGGATGGTCAAAAATGGGGTGTCTACAGTTGCCCCTCTTTGACAGAACTCGAAAGTCATAAGAATGACGGGAGTGAGTGTCAAAGCCCAGAGACGACCCATTTTTGGCAAGGCCGAAGACTTAGACAAAGCATGCAAGACAATAAAGATATGCGCCCGAAGGCAGAGGCAAAATGCAACTGATAATGCAAGAAGCCGAGCATAACTTATGATCATACAAAGAAAGCTGTAACGAAGCATAACATGCAACAGTTTTAAGCTAGCATACAACAATCCAACTACACTACAATGCAGAAAGGATGTAAGAGAATTATGCAATTCTCGATACGTCTCACTCGGAGAATACAATACCTGCGCGGTTCGTCTGGTTGCACCAACTTCAAATGAACCGTACATACAATATCGTGCCTGTAAAAGAAAGCAACTTAACAGGTACAATATTGTTAGCAACATGCATGACAATGCAAAATGAATGCAAAATGATATGCAGTATATACAAAACTATGTATAAACAATGCAAACGATAATGCAATGCAATTGAATCATAATCGAACCACGAGCGGTACAAAATCACACAAATGTCAAAAGGATGATGGAGATGTAAAGTCCGTCTACCATAGAAAAGGTGCCGCAACCTTCAAACCAACATACCAGCGTGGAATAGGCGCGTACACATGCAGAACTATGAGTGATGTAGACGGACACAAGAACAATTAATTGGGTGGAATGACATAAGTGGGGAAATGACCCGCTGAGGAAAGACCAATGATCCTAATGCTGGATGCAAAAATTACACTACAATGTAATATATACAATGGATATGGCATGCAGCCAAACCAAATCTTGCCTAGGAAAGGCATGGACACATACAAGCCGCGTCTAACACTGATACGGTGCCGTCACCCTCAAACCAACATACCAGCGTGGAATAGGTGCGTACACATAATATCATAACTGTGCTTCGATGTGAAAGATATGGGCACATACCAGACCAAGCTCAACATGGAAAGACGCAAGCCATAGATGGAGGGGGTGATGCAGTGAATGCATGCAGACTACAATGCAATATTTACAATATGCAATGGAATGTATGTATGTACAATGCATTATATACAATGAATGCTATGTATAATGCGATCTGCCGGGAAGAATGCAATGGATGCATTGGATAAGGCCTGCGGCCAAACCGTATTTTGCCTAGGAAAGGCATGGACACATACAAGCCGCGTCCAACACAGAAATGGTGCCATCACCCTCAAACCAACATACCAGCGTGGAATAGGTGCGTACACATAATATCATAACTGTGCTTTGACGTGAAAGATATGGGCACATACCAGACCAAGCTCGATCATGGAAAGGCGCAAGCCATAAATGGAGGTGATGCAATGAATGCATGCAAGCTACAATGCAATATATACAATATGCAATGGAATGTATGTATGTACAGTGAACGCATGACATATGCATTATTTACAATAAAAATGCATGACATATGCACTATATACAGTGAATGCATGACAAATGCATGATAATGCATGCTATTTACAGTGCATGACATATGCATATATTTTTTGTTTTTTGAAATGCAAATGATGCATGTTGTTTTTGTTTGAAATGCATGTTGTTTGAATGCGCGACAACGCAAGTTGCTTGAAATACATGGCAATGCATGTGAATTTGAAATGTGCGACAACGCGCGGCTTGAAATGCATGACAATGCAAATGAGGAAGATGCATAACAACGCATGTAAGGTGCGTATGGCAACGCGTGACGAGGATCATGCATGACAATGCAGACCGACGGATTTTAAGGTCTCCTAGACCGAGCGTATTTAAGGTCTCGCCAGATCGTGCGTGTTTAAGGTCTCGCCAGACCGTGGCGAGGTGTATGACAATGTAAGCATAATGACGTACAACTCAACGCGCGTTCACATCAAAGCGTTGTAAAGCAACGCATGTGGGGCAACTTTCAAATCTTGAAAGGGACAAAAGGATACAAAAGGGATACACCTTGCACATATTCAAGTGCTGTGCACAGAAGACACAGTCTGAGGTCAAAACGGAGGCCGGTTGAGCTTCGAAAATGCACTGTCTTGCACTGTCTTGAGCAATGAAGGCCTCAAACCATATATTTGACCCAAACAAGGTTGTAGGAGGCTCACCGGCCATCAGAGGAGGTCACCGGCTGCCCACCGGCCATCAAAAGGTTCCATCGGCCAAATATTTGGCCGACCGGCCAACAGTGTGGCCGACCGACCAAAAGTGCCTGATTCGGGGCAGTTTGGTCTTTTGGCCTCGGGTCTTTCAAAATAGGGCTTCAAACCCTATTTTGGCACTTGCCTCTTGTGCGAAAAGCCTCCCCCTCTCTCTCTAGAGCATTTTTCTCTCTTTCATTTACCGTTTTCCTCGGTTTTTGCGCTCATTTCGACGTTTGATTCGCGAATACCTTCGCGTTTCGAACGTTTTGAACCGAACGAAACTTCGTTTTGGTGTCTCTTTCTTGATTTCCACCTCTTGGGGTTTGTTTCCCTCGAGTTCCTCTTGATCTTCGTGCCTTTTCCACATTCCGACTTTTTCGGCCATTTTTCGCCCTCCCGAGGGTTGACTTTTCGGTTGACCTTTCGTATTCTAGCCCGGTTTTCTCTCTTCCGGCCATTTTCACACTTTCTCTGAGATGGCAGACGATATTCCACGGGGCGGGACTCCCCCGGATCATGAGATGGATCCCAAGGCCGAGCTCTTGCCCTTGAGCGTCCGCCCGTTCGACCCGGCGACCTACCGGCCGGCGATTCACATACTTCCTCTTGACGGACTTCGCCAGTTCAGGAGTTTCGATAGGACGATGCCTCCAGAGCTTCTCCTGCGCGAGCCGGAGTCACATCTATCATACGGCGCTTCTGAGGTATATTCTTCCCCGTTTCATTTTCCGCAATGTAGAACACTTAACTACCATAGTTGATTCGGTTATTTAACTGCTTAGCCCGGATACACCGATACACTGTATGCTGTAGTTAACTATGAACACACTTGCACTTGATGTCTGTTTAAATCTGTACATGTGCACACACGCTGTATTGTCACTGAACCACCCAAACACACTGGCACATCGCATGTTGTAGTTCACTGTAAGCACACCGGCACCCGATGTTTGTTTAAACTTGAAAACGTGCACACACGCTGTATCTGTACTGAACCACTCGGAAACATTGACACATCATATGCCATAGTTCACTTCGAGCACACCGGCACCCGATGTTTGTTTGAACTTAAAACGTGCACACAAGCTGTATTGTCACCAATTCTGAATGCTCTTCAAACTGTACATTTTATGTTGCTTCGCAACTGTTTTGCTTAAACACAGGGAGATTCCCATGCCTTCCAGGGTATAAAAACGTTGCCGCTCGAGATTGGTACATGGAGCTGCCAGATGCGGTCCGCCACATCGTAGACCAGGCCGACTTCGGCGCCTTCTACAGAGGACTCTCGCGCCTCACTGCGAGCAGGCCTCTCCTTACTGCCCTAGTGGAGAGGTGGTGGGACACCACCAACTCCTTCCACTTCTCTGCTACGGGAGATATGAGGATGACTTCCTATGACTTCTCGATGCTCATCGGCATTGGGGTAGGGGGTGATTCGATCCCCTTCGACACCGACATGGACGAGTGGGAGGCCGCTCAGATTTACTTGTTGGGCGAGATGCCTCCTCTCGCACGCCCCGGCTTCGTCAGATACTCATGGTTCGAGGTCCAGTTCAGGGTTCAGCCAGCCTTGGCTGAGGAGGCACCGATGACCCAGGAGGAGGTGGAGCAGTATGCCCGCAGCTTTCTCATGTTTCTGCTGGGGACGACCATTTTCGCCGATCAGGCGAACACTGCGCCTCTCTGTTTGTTAAGTGCGCTAGTGGACGTCACGCGGATTCTACGCTACGACTGGGGTGGCGCTGCCCTGGCCACCCTGTACGGATACATGAGCTCAGCCTCCCGTTGCAGCGGGCAGTTGCTCGGAGGCTACTGGTGGGCTTGGGAGGTATATCTTCTTTTCTGCTTTACATTTCTGCTTTACATTTTCTGTACTCTGTACACTGCACACACTGCGGTCTGCTTTACGCTGACTGTATACTACACACACGGCACACATATACTCTGTTTTACACTGACTGTACACTGTACACACTATACACTCTGCACAATACACTGCATAATACACGGTTCTGTAATTTCTGCTTTATTCTGTATTCTACTTTATCTGATAAGCATACTGATATTTGCTCTGCAGTTGTGGGTCTACGCCTACTTTCCGAGACTCGCCCCAATGCCAGACGTGGAGACCCCTCTTGGCGTGCCATTCTCTTGCCGCTTCGACATTAGGTGTGTGCGGAGACCGCGGGAGTCTTTCATCTTCTTCCGCCGCTACTTTGACACCATCACCCCCGCGGAGGTATGTTTAACTTTAGAGTCTATTTAAACTTCGCTTTATACTGTATTTTCAATAACAGTAGATAACAAACTACATGCCATTTATAGATCACCTGGCAGCCTTGGGCTCCATTGCCAGCCGTGATGCGAGAGTGATTTGCCGGTGCAGAGGAGACTGCACGCTTCAGGATCTTGCTGGAGGGGCCGGACTGTCGGGCTTGGTACCTGGGTGAGCATTTCCTATGCCAGACCCTGGGTTTGCCAGAGCAGATAGTCCTGGTTCACCCTCCCGAGCATATGAGGAATACCGAGAGGTTCACCCCTGAGTAGATGGTCGACTACACGATCGGCTTGGATGCGATACGCTTCAGAGGCATAGGCGACTACTCAGAGTACGTTCAGACGTATATCATGCGGCCTTTGAGCAGTGGCTGTCGAGCTGAGAGAGAGAGGCCTGCGGCGCCGGCAGCTGGAGTGGGAGCATCGAGGGTGGCTCGGGTCCGTGGCAGGAGTGGAGCTCGGAGAGGGCGGGGCGCTAGTTGGCCAGCACTACCCACGACGATGACGTGCAGAGGGCGGGGTGGGGCGACTTACCAGATCCCCATTGCTCCTCCTTCGGCTGATCATGAGTTAGTCGGGTTCTATGGCTTGCCTCTGGTATGTACTACTGCATTTTGCATTCTGCACAGTCATTCCATTTCAATTCATTTGATATTCCACAGAATACTGAGACTTCTAACTCTTTTGTAGGCTTCCTCCGAGTACACTCGCCAGTCCCTGGAGTTGACCACTTCGGTGATGGGGATGCTTCAGCAGAGCCTCAACCTTCTGGCCATTTACAGTATTCCGGTATGTTCTTCTGACCACGGTCTCAAACCATACATAAACTGTTTCACATAATCTGATGTACAACTCAACACTTGATACACGGCCCTCATGGCGTCTGACACAGTGTAGCCCACAGACTGTTCACAGCACTACTCACGGCATTCATACACTGTACTCATACACTGCATTCTGCACTGATACACTGCTCACGGTATTCACACACTGTATTCATACACTGCATTATGCACTGATACACTGCTCACAGTATTCACACACTGTATTCATACACTGCATTCTGCACTGATACACTGCTCACAGTATTCACACACTGTATTCATACACTGCATTGTGCACTGATACACTGCTCACAGTATTCACACACTGTATTCATACACTGCATTCTGCACTGATACACTACTCACAGTATTCACACACTGTATTCATACACTGCATTCTGCACTGATATAGTGCTCACAGTATTCACACACTGTATTCATATACTGCATTCTGTAGCATACTGATGCGTTTGCCATTTGTACTTTTCAGCCTCCCTTCTAGCTTCCTACTATATGAGGTACTTCAGCTGGACTTTCTGCTCCTACCTGAGACGGTAGAGTATACCCCCGCACCAAAGCGGGGCGCACTCATATTAGGAGTAGCTCACGGGCACCAGTCCCCGATGACGATGAGTCCGAGGCGGAGACGAAGGCGGAGGCAGATGCGGAGTCATCTGAGGAGGAGACCGGAGATGGCACTGACTCAGGCTCAGATGACGGTGCTGATGACGATGCTCCTGGACCTTCGTCTAGGAAGAGAACGAGGACAGACCCTTTGGCCTGAGGCTACTTGACATTGATCCAGATTTTTGCTGCTCTTCTTCTTCTTCTTCTTCTTTTGTACTTTTCTTTTTTTGCTGGGTAGCTAGAGTACCTTGTACTGCCGCAGGCAGGTTTTGTTTTTGTCCAAAACTTTGTACTTGAAAAAGATGATGAAATGAAACAAAGCTTTTTATCTGAAAAAGTGTTACATTTTGGTACATTACATTACATCACATCACATAACAATGTAAATGGAATTGATCTCTTGTCTGAAAGTCAAATATTTGTATTGTAATAACCAGGTAACGAACCGGCCAATGGCAAAACAACTCATACAACCCACTGCTTAGTTTGAACACTCGGCCCATACTCTGCTGGGAATTAATCTGCATACAGGCCATTCTGTTTATTCTGTAGACGGCAAACCCTGAACAAACAGTCCAATCTGACAAGACGAAATACAAAGGTAGAATCGGCTGAAGTTGAAGCACACTCAGATGCCCCAAATTTTCCCTTTCTTCTTTTGCTTCACATAAATGTGGAGAATGGCACAGCACTCTGAGCACAACATGATTAAAATTTTTTGAGATTGAAAAAGGGTTTTTCAAACCGGGGTATTGAGCCTACAACTGAACACAGTAAAAAAGACTCAAATAGAAAGTACACGACCTAATCACAACGAGACACGCTCGGAAAAGACTCAAAACAAAAGTTGAGGTAAACAAAACAAAAGACACGACATACTGACGTGTTTACAAAAATGAGAAACCTTAAATCACGAGGAGCCAGTTCCTTTGGGCATTATTTCTCACCCTTTCTCATTTGTGATTCTCACATCACTCGGCTCTCAGGCTTGGTTTTTTTTTCTTTTTTTTTTCTTTTTTTTTAAAAACCCTTTTGCTCACTTTTCTCTCGACTTACACCTCTCCATTCTTTAATCTCTCATTTTCCATCCCTTCCCAGGGTGGTTAGTAGATGAATAGGAAGTTGTGGGTTCACGCCCAACACTATTAGCTCTCGACTATTTCCTCCCGGGACGTCTAGTCGATGTTCCGGATGGAGTATCTTGATCCATTCCAATTTGTGCTTCGCACTTGGCTCGATACCTCGTTGCTTGGAGGTTGTTGAGAGCTTTCAGCCCTTTACTGACAGCTTCAGTTGTGTCTTCTTCTGGCTAATAGAGTGCCCTTCTGGCAAGTATTGACAATCGGGGAAAAGACAGGGAGCCTGACTCAACTGTGCCCCTAATTCATCATGTTGACCATTTTTTGTTTTGGTTTTCTATTAAAACAGTTTTGACAAATATGAGAGTTAGATTAACATACTGGTTCGATTTTTTATTTGAAAACCATGCAAGTTAGGCTATGAGCACTGAAAATTTTCCTTTCTTGGGTCCAAGAAAATGGTCCAGTTTTGGAAAAGATAGAATAATTTTCGAGAAAATAGTTAACCTTAGTAAAAATTCTCAAAAACTATTTTTGCAAACGGTCAATGCTCAACGAGCACGGAAGTTACTCTCGAGATGCGCAACCTCGGATCGGAGGCAATGGAAAATTGTCCCTTGCTTGAAAAGAGCTGTACAGTAATGGAAAGTTTCCCCTGGTTTGAATGGCGACTCATGGCAACGGAAAGTTGTCCCTTGTCTGGATGACGCCGCAGCATTTTGTAAACCGTCCTCATTGGTGATCACGACCGAACTCTTGGAGACGAAGATGGTCAAAACCAATATATGGACACAGTCACTTTGAAAGCGTTGGTGGTTGGACTTCAGGATGAAGTTGCCTACGTATCCCAAACATAGGAATCAAGCCTACGTGGTTCACGGTGTCACAACCGAACTATCGGATTCAGAGAAGGCAAGGATGATCAAAACCATTACATGGACTAAATTGCTTTGAAAGTGTTGGGGGCTGGACTTCAGGATGAAGTTGCCTACGTATCCCAAACATGGGAATCAAGCCTTACGTAGTTTTGGTTAAGGTACACTCGGGTATTAACCTTCACTTTTTAGGCTCTAACTTTTGCCAAGGTGCCCGTTGCGGGTTTTCGACCTTGTGAGCTTTGTTCTTCTTTCCTTTTTCAATTCTTTTCTTTTCTCTTTTTTTCCTTTTTTTTTTTATATTTTTCCCTTTTCATTTCTTTTGCATTTTTTTTTCTTTTTTTTTTGTATTTTCTCTTGCTCTAACTTTTGCCTGGGTCGCCCTTCCGGGTTTTCGACCCAACGAGCCTCTCAAAGGGTAAAAGTGTAACAAGTCCATGCCAAATGGTTTTGAGATCCTGAAGTCATCTGAATCCAGGAAAATGACTGTTGTATTGATTTGCTGAAGGACTCATCTTCGGTTCATCGAGCACATCGGACATTTTTGCCCCTAGTTGGAGGGGTGCTTCTGTTTTAGTTTCACAAGCTTCTTCTAATGAGATCTGATCTTCTTGATCTGACTTTGGTGCCTCTTGTTCGAGGGCTGCTTCCAATCTGGTCACGCAGGCCTCTCTTGATGGTCGATCGTTGAACACTCCGAATTGTGGTTCAAGGTTTTAAAGCAAGGGCTTAAGTCTTGAGGCTGAGAGCGATCCTAAGCTGCATAATCTCAAGAGCGGTTCCACACAAGTCTTCGCAGGACCGCGCAAAACATTTTGTTTTTGAAAGTTTTTAAAGAAGCGACAAATCGCTTGCGCCGAAGATAGTATGGAACCAGTCTGGATCAAGCCAGGGTCCTTCTCAGTACTCACGCTAACAAGCATGATTTCAATCATTAAGGGCTTAGCACGCCTCTCTTTCTCTCAATTTGATCAAAGTTTTGCAAATCCCGAGGAATTCCTTCCCCTTTGTTTTCACCGCAGTGTTCAAAAAGGTTTTGAAAAACTTAGGTCAATGCAATGATTTTCAGGGCACAAGAGAGCAGGTGGAATGTACTGCTATTCCATTCAAATCCTCTGGCACAACTAGCTCAAAATAGCAGTAAGCACGGAAACATGATAGCCGCAGCTGTTTCATTCAGATTCCCTGGTTGCAATTGGCTCCACGGCAGAGACAGACTTAAAAGAAAGCAAAAGGGTAATTACAAAACAAAAAGGTGTTCAAGGCAACAACCACGAAATCACCCGACATTCTATACAATGGGACTGACTCGACGCGACAAGACAGTCCCTTAAGCAAAAGGACTAACTCAAAACAAAGAGACAGACTCAAAACAAGACCACCGAACTGACACAACACCTAAGTCAGAAACCACAAAAATTGGCATTCGCAGATGCTCAAAAGTGCGTGCCAGACGCCATATCCGAAATGCACCGAGCGCCGCCCGCAGGTGGTCCAACCCCTGATCACAAACTTGCAGTATCCTTGAAGTCCAATAGCTCAGTAGTGACAGACTTTGCTGAGGTAGGTGGGAGGATGACCTCATTGTCGATCAAATCTTGCACTTCATGACGAATGCAGAAACAACCATCGGTGCTGTGGCCGGACTGTTGGTGGTATGCGCAGTACAAGGTAGCATCATGTGAGAGAGGGAGATTCTTCGGGAGAGGCCGAGGCTCGAGGGGTTTAAGATGCCCTTTTTTAGCCAAAATTTGAAATGCCCTAGACAAAGGCATGTAGAGGGCGTGAAAGACTCTGCGCCCTCGAGGCAGGTACTTCGAAGTTTGAGGGTTCTTGCTAGACACACTAGCGAAAGGGTCGGCAGGCACTGCCTTGGCTTTCTGATCTTTTCCTGGTGCAGGGTTGGGAATGAAAGGAACTGTCTTGGCATGACGGGGCCTATCATGATTTTTCGCCTGGCTTGAACTACCTTCGGTTGGAGTGGGGAAAGCATCATCCATAGCTTTAGTCATGACTGCGAACACTTGCTGCTTATTCATTCCGTCGGCTTTCAAAGCCTCGACTACTCACAGCAGTTGTCCAACGGGATCAGCATCTGTTCCCACTTTGTTCTTACCTCTAGCCTCAGCCTGATCAAGGGTTTGGGTTACTACATCAGAGCGAAACTCGGTTGTTGTTGACACGTCATTGCTGTAGCTAGAGGCAACCTCTGGTTGGCTGAGCTCGATCACAATCTGCCCTAATAGCGGGGGCTCCTATGGTACAAAATTCCAAGCATATGATGTGGCTGGTGGCGAAGCTGACATTCCATAGGCTAGATCGGCCACGGATCTCTGGAGGTCGCCGATCATTCCCATTAACTCAAACGTGGTGGGCTCACGAGGCTGATACAACTGGAGGGTCCAGATCGGGTGTGCAGCAGGCGACCTGGGCGGATGCGGTACATCAACATTGGTCTCATCTTGTAAGATGATCCCTTTGTCTAGCGCGGCTGCCATTACCATAATTTCCTCTGAACTTTGGGGCATCGTAAGTCCGTTGAACTGAACGGTGACTGACGGATCAGATATCTGTCTTGCCTCAGCGAAGGAGAACACCAAGTCTCTGAACCCAAATCTCTGAACTGAAAGGGAAAACAAGCAGTAGTTCAGCCCAGACGGAACAAACATGACTGAATAACTATACTCTACTACTGATCACTGTTCCCCAAAATCGCTGTCTCAAAACTGAGTCTGATACCCGCAGATATAACTGATTCCCCAAAACACTGATACTGATGCCCTCAGGCCTGATACTCAAACTTGCAAACTGATATGCACATTCCTTGTAGAGATACACTCCTAAAAGCACATAGCAAGTAAATGAGAACCAAAACACCCCTATGTTGGGGTAGGGTTTCCCTGTCCTATTTTGTCAGGAGCTAGGGTTTCACTACGAACGTAGCGGTTTCAAACAACCTATAATCGAGTAAGCAACATGTCCTAGTTTGGAATGGTCACTACGGATTCCGAATATGCACTAGGTCGAATGGTCAAAAGGGTGCCCCGGTAAAAACCGGGGTTTGTGTTTCCATACTGGTAGAGCCCGCAACCGGTCAGCCTTATGGTCATGCCTTGACAAGGCAAGCCTCTGGCAAACCGTTCAGGAATAGCAGATGGCCAACATGGTGTCCTAGGCGCACCAATGCACATGCAATGCAAAGAAACACATAAATGTAGTCAAAACAAGATATCATGAGTTTGAGTCAAGCTCTCTAAAGTCCCCAGCAGAGTCGCCAGAAACTGTGGACGCGCCCTCGGGCTTTATGCCACCACAGTTCGGACTCCTTTTTGTGTCACGGTTCTTAGTCTGAACCAAAGAGTCCAAATTCGGCAAATCGTTTTGAGAAAACAGATTTTTAGAAAAGAAGTGCCAAACATGGACTGCTTTGCCAGATACAGAGTCGCCACCTAAATATTTTTTTAATGAGGGAATTTAGGAAACCCTGACTCGTTTGCCTAAGGCCACGTGTCCGTCATTACCAAAGTTGTCTTGGCTCGGGAACTTGGGTACGATTGGAGAAGGTCAGCTATGAGCACCCCCTCTTGCCCGATCCGAAGATCGGCCTCTACTAACCATGATATCCAATTTTGAAAACGTTATGTGTTCTTATTCCGGTTAATTAGCTAGAATTACTATGTGATGCGCACAGCAAAACAAGTATAGACTAGATCGCCTAATTTGGAACAAAGCATCGCATATCCGTTTGTTTGGAAAATGTTTTGAAATTTGCTACTCGCGAGTAGGCTAAAACACGGATTTTGATGAGTTGTTCCAACTCTAGCAATCCAACCTTCACCCACAGGCACTCAGGCAGTTCATATCACATAAGCATCTAGCCACATGGTAAGCATGCTGTCATGTTAACATTCACACTCGTGCGACATGCTAAAGCACAAGATACTTACAGTGTACTCCAAACCAAAACAAAGAACTCGTTAGCAATCAATGTATGATCCAAGTCCATGTTAAGTGCCTAATGCAACGCATACAGAATGCAATTAGGATAGGCTCGGCTAATCCTAGGATGGCATGTGAAATGCAACCATTTGATGCACATATTCAAGTTAGATTTGAAATGCTATGCAGTTAGTATGATGCGCCGAACCCGATGCATGCAATACTGATGAATGATGCACGCATGCATAGCATAAAGATGCTAAATTAAATATGCCCTAGTACTTACCATCAAAGCAGGTAAGTAAAAGGGAGAAAGAAGTGGTGGTTGGAGGACATACACACACGCACCCACACTTATTACAAATTTTCCCTCACTCGGAGGGACCGAAAGAATAATACATATTTAACTAACCTACAAGCCAATTAACTATTACAGACCAATTAAACTAGTTAAACAAATTAACTAATCTAATAAAACAGTAAACAGCCTTGGGGAGAGGGCCCAATGCAATGCGTGCTCGGCTTCGCTCGAAAGTCCACTGCCATGCACAAGTTGCCTCGGTCCACACTGTTTTCCTTCTCTGATCATTGCAAAATTCCCAAGGTGCACTCTATGAACCCTGTGGGATACCACCGGCCAAGGGAAATGGTCACCGGCCAAAGGAAATGATCACCGGCCACTGGTTAAGCTATCGGCCACCAATTGTTGGTCGGTCGGCACTAAAGATGGTCGGCCGGCCAAATCTTCCTGCAGAATCCTGTTTTGACAGCAGCAGAGGGCAAAACATGGCATGGCAATGCATTTCAAGCACATGTGTGCACCAACACATCCCTTATCATGTTTATGACTCAAAGGGACATGGTTCTCGGTTCTCAGACTGCCAATCGCGCATTTCGATGCGTGATGGCCCAAGAAACCAAGTTATGCACTTTGATTTCAAATGAAATGTACATAAACAAGCAAGGAGCTCAACCTGTATCATACTCAATTTAAGAGGCTAAGCATGCATGTCAATGCAATGCAACCTAGACGTATGAGCTAGTATGCAACATGAGCAATGCGAACAAGCATACAAGGCATGTGACGATCATGCTAACCAATAAGTATGCCAAATACAATGGGGATGTTCAAGCATGCAAGCAAGCATGTGACTTCATTCAATCATGCCACAACAAATGGAGCAAACATGTTAGACAACCTAAACATGTGACAACACACAAGTATGCAACAACACACAAGGTGAGTATGCAACAACATGTGAACTATGGACTTAAACTAATTTGGGCAGCTCTATACTAAGCCCAAAACAGTGGCCAATATGCTCAAGAATGAAGGCAAAATGACATGCAAACATGCATGCACACAAAGACCAACACCTAGGCATATAGAAACAACTCTTAAGCACACTTAAGAGGATTTAAACATGGACAAATGGCATGCATTATAAGCTCTAAAAGTCATGTTAGAGAAGGTGCCAAACCAATCTACAATGCAAGCTAGGCATGCCACCAAGCCCAAGGACTTAAACCATGGCCATATGACATATGAAGCAAATGACCAAAATGAACTAAAACAGTCCTAAATCATGCAAAAGTAAGCCCCCAAAACCACTTAGTTGTCATCTAAATGATCTAATCCTAGAGGCATACACAATGGCACAAACATGGAGCAAGAAACACCAACCTTTTAAAGCATGAAAGGGGCATCAAATGCAAGCATACGAGCATATCATGAGGACTGAAATGTCATAACAAGTGGTTCCAAACCACTAAAATGATGCAAGGATGGCATGCTAGAGGGGTCAATGCTTAAGGCATACAAGAGAGGTTACATGGTAGCTATACGAAGCAAAGCATGGACAACCCAAATGACCAAAAACAGACATTTAGCATGCTAAAACAAGCATAAATGCTTCACAAAGCTAAGCCAAAAGCATGCTAGAAACAAGGCTCAAAGCACAAGGCATGTTAAGGCAATTCATGGCATTACAGGACATGTATGCTAAGCAAGCATGGTGTACCTAAACCAACTCACAAAAATGCTATATCATGGCAAGATAGTCATAAAAAACAGTTAAGGCATGGCCAACATACACTTAAACAAGGTGCTCACTAATGAGGCTTAAATGGCCATTATTGAAGACAACAAGGAGAGGGGGTGGCCCTCTCCTTCTTAGGAA
The DNA here is from genome assembly GCF_055761805.1 of Camellia sinensis. Taxonomy (NCBI): domain Eukaryota; kingdom Viridiplantae; phylum Streptophyta; class Magnoliopsida; order Ericales; family Theaceae; genus Camellia; species Camellia sinensis. Next base: position 56,477,686 of record NC_138968.1, read on the forward strand.
CTTAAACCACCATCCTCACCACTGAAATCTTGAGGGATTTCAGTGGTGAGGAGGCCCAAACAAGGTGGTCCCGAAGCTCACGAAAATAGCACAAAAATAGGGCCTAACAAGGCCTATGAGGGGTCAAACAATCCCAAAGCTCAAAGGAATCTTAAACAACTATTTTAAGCAAGTAAAAACAAGACTTTTATATGTTATATACTAAGCTCGAAAATAGGTGCAAGGTAGGCAAAAGGGCTAAGCAAGAATGGGGAACAAAAGGAGTAAGTTCTTTCCCTTGTTGACCCTCTTCAAGAATGATACTCCAGCAGCTTCTTTAAGCTCAAAACCACCCAAAAACACCAATAACAGCCTTCTGGTCCCTCAGCAACCAAGAGAAGGTGCAGGACTAGGTGTTTGTGTGCAATAGTAAGACTAAACACACACACAAGGCAAAAAGAGAGATATAGAGATGGAATAGATACAAACTCAAACTCTAATCTCAGAGCTCCTCTGAAAATTTTTGTCCCCCAATGGAGGGAGAAGAGGCTCCCTCTTATAGACCATCCCTCTTGTAAAGCTTTCCAAACAAGCTAGTCAAGAGGGAGATCCCTCCATATACGTGTATGGAGGGGAGCAAAGTGTATGCCAGCTAGCACAGCTGGCATAAAAAAATCAGCAAAAGCAGATGCACAGTGGTCGGCCGGCCAAAAATGCAATTTGACCAAAATAGATGGCCGGTCGACCATCCAGAGTGCCGGTCGGCCAAACATTTGGCCGATGGCAACAAAACACAGCCGGTGGCCTCAAGCCATGGCCGGTGGAGTGTGGGGATGGCCAACAAGCCATTTCCTACCCTCCAAAGCAAAAACACAAGTGTTTGGTGCAAACCCAAACACAAAACAGTCGAGTCCAGAGATCCTGAGGCAAGGCGCGTAGCCGAGACCTCCGGGAACTCAAGACGAACACAAACAAGGATGATCACCGAGTGTTCAAGCGGTGACGTCCAAGTCTTGAGGACGGTAAAAAATGGGGTGTCTACACACAGGATTTGAAAATACTTGTATGCCATTTCCTTGTGTCAGCCCAGACCCACCAATGTGCATGGTTTTCCTGGTAGGCAAAGGTGTGCTCTGACTTATTAGTGGTCTAAGAGGAGCTTCGTACCATGATTGAGGCATAGGTGATGGTCTCTCATGATTTTGATTATTAGTTTGACCACTAGTTTGTTTATTATTTTCTCCGTTACTTTGCATGTTTATCTCGAGCCAATCCTTGCTAAAGTATATTTATGTTCTCTTCAGCCTGTCTTATGATAAGTGGTTGATAAGAGCTCATTCGATCCAAAAAGGATGTTGCCTATCTTTCCATTATATACATTAATTGCTATCCCATAACATCAACCAATCCTCCCTATGGATTCATTGGTTGGGTAAATAGAACAATGGAATGTCCAGTTTCATAGCCCAGTCCAATATTTTGGTGTGTTGCATATCCTGAAGTGCTGGTCTCTTCGACCACTTGTGTAAGATCACTTGAAGCAGGCACATCCATATGATGTGATACTACATTATCCTCTGGGTTTTGTGTGTCTAAATCTCATTCTACACCTTCTTCAAGGCCCTCATTTTCTCTTTGTTTCCTACATTTAGCCATTATAAGAAGTCCCACTAGGCGTGCCAAAAATATATGTTGACTTTTTTCCCTTTCGAAGGTTAGAAATGTAATTAAATGTGAAGCCCCTAAAATATGTATTCACTTTAAAGACCCTAATGTTTGAATTATTTTCTTAAAGCCCCTCGGTTATTTGAATTATTTCAGATCTTGTCGGTTAGCATTTTATTTTATATTTTTTAACAAAACAGGAATTTTTCTACCCAGATTAGGTTCCCTAACCTAATTTAATTTAATTCTACATGAGTAAGGTTCCAACACATGTATTTAACTCCAAGCCCTCACTCTTTATTTAAATTGAAAATTTACCCCAAAGACTAGTATTTGTACCTTTGTACCATGAGTACCATCCATCAAGATATATATATATATATATATGTATACACCTTGAGGAGTGTGTCCTAGAGCCTAAAATTGATAAATAAATAAAAAATAGCCCTTTCACCCTTCCCTAGGGCCGGCCATTCTAGGAGGAAGTGAGGATACAATTTTCTAAGTCTATCATCATGAAAATCTAGAAACTCACAAACCTAGTACCCTAGACCTAGGATGCTAATTCCAAAACTAGTTTCATTACAGCTAAATGTTGCCTAAACCTATGAGTAAGCCTTCCAAATCATCTCTATTCCTTTAAAACTTCAAACAAATCCTAACATTTCTATCCATTTCCAACTAATGGGCTTTTAGGACATTTTACATCAAAAATTGTCTATATATACCAACACCCCCCTAGCTTGGCAAGCACAAATAACACACTCACACACACTTTCAGCTAGAGAGAGGGAGGAGAGAAAGAAAGAGAAGTCTAGAGAAGAAGAGGGAGGAAGAAGAGAGCCTTCTTGTGCAAAGCTTAGTAGGTAAGCCACAAACACAACCTTCTCTTTCATTTTCCTTTTTTTCAATACATGTTTCTAAGGGTTCTAAATAATGTTTTCAGATCTGTTATTAATGAGTTCTTATGTTAAAAATGCTAAGGGTTGAGTATTGATTCCATCTCTCTTGTATTTTTCCCGTTTTGGCACAAAACCATCTTTTTTTTATACCAATCTCTCAACTTTCCAAGGGCACTCTTTCAAGAAAATTTTCTGAGTTAAATATATGTTAGTTAGCATGTTTTCTTCACAAAAGAAATGAAAACTTTCCCTTGGTGGAACCCTTTTCTCATAAAACTTCTTGTTTTGGGCATGGTACCTTAGAATCTGTTTTTTGCAGCCCACTTCCAAAAATTCCAGAAAAATGTATAAAATTATTCTAGACCTCTATTTTATGTCAAAATCTTCCTTGAGGAGTTATCTTTCAACTAAAATTGGTTTCATCGAAAAACATTAAGCGGTTTGCAAGAAAATCAAATTTTCGTAACGGTCGACAGATCTGGACAGAATCTGGATAGCGCTGGAATGTTTTCTAAATAACTTGAAATCTAGAAAAGCAATCCCATTTCCGAAATATGTTCTAGAAACTAGATCAAATTCTCTACGAGCCATAGGAAGGCTGAGTCCGGTGGAAGATCTAAAATAGTCCATTCATTTTAATCTTTATGTGATACTAAATCTGGAAATTGTGTTATGTGTGGATGTTTTATACCCTTGAGTTCATAAGATTGCTTATTAGCTTATGATCATATCTTGGCATGATATTATATGTGTTGTGGTTATGTTATTTACCTTTCTCATCTTAAGAATGCATGCTTGTATGGATATTATTGTCTTATAAGTTGGACTAACCTTGATTTAAAACATTTAACTCAACGGGAAACCTAATGGGGTGGGTATTGGGTTTTCGAGCACTTGAGTAATGAAAAGATGAGAATATGTGATATATGGATTGTTGGGATGCATTCCCTATTTGGAAGTTAAAGTCTTGTGCAAATGGTTTCGAGACCCTTGAACGGAGCAGTTGTATTCGGACCCTAGGTGGTTTGGTGTAAGGAGGGATTCGAGCAAGGCCCTATTTTACCGTCTCTTTTGAGGCCCTGCGGTTGGTGCTACGGGGTACATAACCGTTGGTAGGCATCCGAGGTTAGTTCTGCAACAAAACAACAAAAGAGGGGGCATACCGAATAATCAGCGTCCGATTCTTGTGGTTGGGAGGACGAAATCTCTTTGGGGGATTTCTAGTTTGCTAACATCTAACTTAACCCTTTATTTATTTATTTGAGTATCATGCTTTACTACTTGATGTTACAATTGTGATTGTGTATTGGACTGGGAAAAAGGGACGGAGTGTGTGTATGTTTACTAGGCATTCAAAGCTCACGGCGTATCATGCCAGGTGACGAAGAGGAACTCATAGCTGGAGACAACAAGCCTGAAACTTTCGAACACTTTTGGCTATCCTAGAAAAATTAGAAGTTTCTTATTGGATATTTTGTAATGACTCATGTGAAGACTTAAGCTTTCTTTTGGGATGTAATGTAATTGGACCATCTTTTGAATTAAATATATTGTGGTTGTTATGTACTTATATTCTATGTATGAACCTTATCGTTGCTTATGAGACCTTGTGTCAATACCTTTTAAGATCTGTCAAAAGTGTAGTGCGTTGCCTAAGAAAGCCGGACTTAGAAGGGAGGCTATTTTGACTCCTCCGGCGATCTGGGATCTTACTTGGTTGTTGACCATAGGACTCATTAGTGACTCTCCCTTGACTGCAAGCAATAGTGTAGAATCGGGGCGTCGCATTAAACGTGCCAACAAAGATCAATAAGCCTTTACAAAGATAGTTAATGCCAACCAATTAGTCAAATGATTGCTTCGAAGTTCTTTTAGCCTCAATGAAGAGGATTTTTACTGGTAGCTTATTTTAGGAGAAAATTTAGAAGACTAATCCCAAAAGTAAAAGAAAGAAGAAAAACAGTGTTAGAAATCAAATTTCATTAAGTAAACAAAAGTTTACAATTGTACCTTCACATTTTTACAACTTCGAAAGGGGTTACAACAACAAACTATCTTAGAACTACTTCTAGGAAATAGAAATGCAGTGTAGGAAAATATAGGATTAGAAAATAAAAGACTGGAAAGAAAAATGTAAAGTAAATAAACTGGTTTCTGGATATGGTTATGGGCCTTTCACTATTAGCCTTCTCTTCTATTTATAGGCTCTGATGATAACCGTCGAAGTGGCTGATCAAAGTGGGTGATGTCGAAGTGATCTCCATGATCACTGGACATGGCTTTGAACAGTTTGCTTCCACTATATCACTCTTGCGGTTGGGCTTCCCCTCCCGAATTTGAATTTAAATTGTAAACAATCATTTAGCTACGTTACCCTATTCATCTTAACTGTTCCAATGTCTCGCAGATCCATCGCCACTGATACAAGTTGCCATGTGTATGTTGATGACTGGAAGCCTTCACTAATATCCTAAATTACCCCTTATGGACCATGTGTCAGGCTGTGATTAATTTGTACTGTTAGACTTATTTATTTTGATGATTTATTTAATTATGTTTTTAAGTTATTTAGAAGGGAAAAATAGAATTAAAATTTATTTTGATGATTTATTTGAAAGAGAAAAATAGAATCAACATTTATTTTGATGATTTTATGTTTTAATTTATTTGAAAGAGAAAAATAGAATCAAAATTTATTTTGGTCCATTATTTCTTACCTAAAACTTTTATCCTAAATGTTAGAATTTATTTAATATTTGATTAAATCAGAGGTTCAAACAGCCCAAAACAAAGGTTCAAACAGCCGAGCACAGCAGTAGGCCAAAAGGTTCAAACAGCCCAGCATAGCAGCAGGCCAAAAGGTTCAAGTGGAAGATATTCAAATGAATATAACGGCTATAAACGGTTATAAATTCAAATGAATACAACGGCTATAAACGACTATAAGTTTCATTATATATACCAAAGTCTCTAATGTAAACAAGTTACAAAAAAAATCAAAAAATATTATTTGATCTATAATCACTCACATCTATTCTCTGAAAAAATTCTCTGAGAAGTGTTCTTCAATTTTTGTTTACATCCTATTTCAGAAATTATACACTGAGACATATAGCTTTAAGCCCATCTTTCTTGTGTGAGGTTTACAGAAAAACCAGAGCTTCATTTTTATATCTATTTTTAAGAGATAATTCTTGTAACTTTCTGTGAAAGCAAAAGCACATTCTTTTCAACCTTGTAAGAGTGTAGTACACTTAGTGTTCTTGACTTAGAAAGTCTGTGCAAAATCTGTGGAGGATTAAAAGGTTGCTAGCACCCTGTGAAGGTAGAGTATAGTGGAAAATCTCAAGTGAAGCTTGAGGAGTGAACGTAGGCCGAGTTGAAGTCGAACCACTATAAATTTGTTTGCCTCTCTCTCCCTTATCTCTTTATTTTATTTAAATTGCCATAACTATATTTCACATTTTCACTGTGCTAAAATCATTAGTTGGCGTAGTTGTTAGAACACTTGTTTTAATTATTTTTATTTCATTAACTATATTTATCTATTGTGCTAGTCATAATTTTTATTAGGGTATTATTATTTTTATTTGTAAAAACTTAATTCACCTCCTTCTTAGGTTATCTTTTGGGTAACAATTGGTATCAGAGCCTATACTCTTGTTTTAAATTTAACCATCTGGGAGTTTTGATCCATGGCAACCGTAGCTGAAGCACAAGCCACAAATAGGCCACCATTGTTTGATGGAAACAACTATAGTCATTGGAAGAATAAAATGGCCCTATACTTACAAGCCACTGATTATGCCATGTGAATTATTGTCACTAAAGGTCCAAAAATTCCTACCAAATTAGTAGACAATATTAGTGTATCTAAAACTGAAGATGAATGTGATAAAAGGGATCATAAATTATTGCAAGCCAATGCTAAAGCCAAACTTCCCCTTGTTTGTGGATTAGACTCTAAGGAGTATAATAGAATTTCAAGTTGTGATTCGACAAAAGAAATTTGGGACAAACTTGAGGTAACGTATGAAGGTACAAACCAAGTGAAAGAATCTCGTATTGACATGCTTGTTCATAGTTATGAATTGTTTAAAATGAACTCTGATGAATCTATTTCAAGTATGTTTACTAGATTTATTGAAATTGTAAACTTTTTGAAATCTCTTGGCAAAACTTATACTAACAGTGAGTTGGTGAGAAAAATTCTTAGGTGTTTACCAAAGAATTGGGAAGCAAAGGTCACGGCCATTATAGAAGCTGAAAATCTCTCCACACTTGGATTGAATGAGCTTATGGGTTCCCTTATGACTCATGAGATTACCATGAAAGGACATGAGGATATTGAAAATAAAAAGAAAAGTGGAATTGCATTCAAAGCCTCATCAAATGAAGAAGAACATGAAAACTCCAGTGATGATGAAAGCTATGCCATGTTTAGTAGAAATCTCAAAAAGCACTTCAAGAAAAACAATTATGGACAAAGAAGACCTTTCAAGAAAGAGTACAACAAAGATAACAAGAAAGAGCCTATTATTTGCTATAAGTGCAAAAATCCTGGACATATAAAGATGGATTGTCCAAAATTAAAGAATCATGGAAAAGATTACAAAAGAAACAAAAAGGCCATGGTTGCAGCTTGGGGAGAAAGTGAATATGAAAGCTCAAGTGATGAAATTGAAAATGAAGTAGCCAACTTAAGTCTCATGACTCTTGAAAATGAAGACTCTACTCAAGATGAGGCAACTACTCTTTATGAAGAACTTGAAAGTGCATTTCATGAACTACAAGATGAACTTAGAAAAGTTTGTGTCAAAAATAATGTGTTGAAGAAATCTGTTGCATCTTTATCTATTAATGTAGAAGTATTAAAGAAAGAAAAAAATTGTTTTGAAAAATGATTTTGATACTATCTCTAATGATAAAGCTATTTTAAAAAACAATGATGATGATTTAACAAAAACACTTGAAAATTTTGTAAAAGGTAGAGATAATCTCAACATGCTTCTTGGAAATCAAAGATGTGTTTTTGATAAAGCGGGTATTGGATATGACCCTATTAAGGAACAAAAGAATCTCAATACAATTTTTGAAAAGACACCTCTCATGACACACCCTCATATTACTTGTCATTATTGTAGAAAGAAAGGCCATTATATATCTTATTGTCCATTCAAAAAGAATATGAACATGGGAATTAAAAAGATTTGGATTATTAAGGGACCTAACAAAACTAACCAAGAAGGACCCAAGAAACTATCGGTACCAAAAATCAGCACTTGATTGTCATCTTGTAGGTTTGCTTTAAGTCTAAAGCTAAACAAAGGAAGTGGTACCTTGATAGTGGATGTTCCAGACACATAACCGGAGATAAATCATTCTTTACTAAACTATCATCGAAAGATGGAGGATTTGTTATTTTTGGAGACAACACTACTACAAAAATAGTTAAAGATCACACTTTGACAATATATATATATATATATATCACTTATATTGGAAGTGTGATAAAAAAAATTAAATTGATATTTTAATCACACTTAATTTGATTGAGTGTGATAATATTTATTTTTTATGTCACTTTTCAATTAAGTGTGATTATATATATATATATATATATTTTTAATCACACATTCTAATTAAAGTGTGATTATATATACACTACTACTTTTTAATCACATCTTTTAAATAAATGTTATTATATATATATATATATTTTTAATCACACATTCTAATTAAAGTGTGATTATTTATATATATTTTTAATCACACCTTCTAATTAAAGTGTGATTATATATACATTACAACTTTTTAATCACACTCCCAAATAAGTGTGATTGTATAAAATATTCCAATTTGATTTTTATATAAAATATACAATTCCCAAATTCGCGCGTCTGTTCTACCCATGAATGATAGAGGACGACTCTTTCCATTCCCAACAAGATTGAATTTCACAAGCATACAGGTCTCTTCTCCTTGCCTTCTATTCCCGGTCGAGAGGATTGGCTGGTACTTGAAGAAGGGTCGGTATGCTCAGTGGGTCGGAACTAGAGGTCTGGTTTTCATAGCCGTTGTACTTGAATACCTAGCTACTGAAGTAACTCTCTCTCTCTCTCTTCTCCTTGCCTTCTATTCCTGGTCGGGAGGATTGGCTGGTACTTGAAGAAGGGTCGCTATGCTCAATGGGTCGGAACTAGAGGTCTGGTTTTCATAGCCGTTGTACTTGAATACCTAGCTACTGAAGTAACTCTCTCTCTCTCTCTCTCTCCCTCTCTCTCTCTCTCTTCAATACAACAAAATTGAGTTTTTACAGTTTCACATCAACAACATACAGTAAATGCAAGCTGTAATTTTTCACTTTTACGACTTACTTTTTTTGCATGTCATAAATAATTTCCCAACCACAACGTGTCTATTGCTTAGGTCGTAAATGCTAATAACGATGATTTTTTTACGACTTGCAATGTCAGCCGTAAATAATAAAACTTTCTATGACGTACATATGGTATGCCGTTAATACATCAACTATACACGACACGCGTACACTAACTGTTAAAAATATTGAACATTTCACGGCGCACAAAAAGCCAGCCGTTAAAAATTTCACTTTCCACGACATACAAAAAACTAGCCGTTTAAAATATTGTATTTTTCATGACACGCAAATGCTGTCGTGAAAGGTACAACCGAAAAAAAAAATAGCGCCAAAATAAAAATTTCGAAGCGCCAAACACCCAAAAACAAAATATTTAAAAATAAAAAATCAAAATCAAAAGCCCCAGCTCCCAACATCTATCTATACCTAACGGTTCTAATCATAAAGGAAGAACAAAGAACACGATTCAAAGAGGGAAAACGAGAAGAGAGGGAGAAGATAGAAGGGTTCAAAAGGGAAGGGAAGGGTTTCAATCTCTCTTTCTGGACACTTTGACGGTACGGAAAGACTGGTTTGGCGGCGGTAACGATTGACGGTACGCACTCATTTCATCTCTTTTCTTCTCCCTCAAACATCTGCATACCTAAACGATTATCAAGCATAAGCTTATAATCACTCCTTTTGATGAGGCTAAGGCTGTGAATGGCAAGAACGATCTCGCAGTGGAGGTGGTCGGCGTAGATGAGGTAGGTAGGGGCGTGGTTGTGGGTTTGTCGGGGTTGAGGCAGTTAAGGGGAACTAGGGGTGCCTCTCTGTCTCTCTCTCTCTCTCTCTCTCTCTCTATATATATATATATATGTATGTATATGATTGTTTTCAGATTTTGATGATTCTGATCTTTTCTACTAAAGGGGTTTCGTCTAGGGCTAAGGATGTAGTTAGGGATTCGAAATCACCAGCGTTATTGGTTTTAGGGCAAACGGAATCGGGTTTGAGCTTAGATCAAGGGGAATCGGTAATTTCCTCTGAGGAGGTTCATTCGATTAGTGTTAACAGATTGACGATGGGGCGTGAAGGGAGTCTTAGCCCTAGTTCAGGGTCGTTCGCTGCTTTGGTGGTGTGTTGGCCATTTGTATAAGTGAAGGAGTCCACCTTATTATAAGGAAAATAGATTATTCTTCCCATGACATTTTGTTGATGCATATTTACTCAGAAGTCTCTTGAAATTAGATGAAATTGTCCTAACTGATGGTTTCTCCTTTGCAACTAATATTCCTCTTTAACTGTACCCTTTTCTTAATACGACAAGCAAATCAAGGCCATTTGAGTACTTGAGGCTGACTAGCTTAGGCGTCATTGGTGCTTTGGTGAAGGTGCTTCATTATGCTGATATTAATTTTTACATCTTATGAATAATCTTGCTTTTTTTTTTCATATACTTCTATTTGTGGAGGTAATACATTCCTTGAAATAGAGTGGCAACTATATATGTTAGTAAGGAGTCCCTCTGCAGATAGCAACTTGTTTTCAAATTATAAAATTGAAAAACAAAATAATATACATAAAGAATTAAAATCTAATTCATGTCTATAAAAACAAATAATAAAACAAATCCATAGCTAGCATGAGTTTTATGGGCATGATCTTATCTCTTGAATGTTCCCTAAAGACAGAAATATTTTTGAAGAAGTTAATAAGCTGTTTAAAATGAATTTGCATATTCTCTCAATTCCAACCAATGGTAATTATTATTCTAACAATTTTAATTAATATACATTTCCTTAGAAATTCAAACTGGTTCATAATTTCAAGGAATGCATTATGTTATCTAGATGTTGGTTTTAGTTTTTATTCTCTTCCTTTTATTTATATATTTATTTTTGATCAGCAACAAAATGGAACTTTTATTAAAAAGAAGAATAAGAAAGAGATGCAAACAAAGGTGGACAAGGAGTCCTCAAAACAGAAAATAATAGAAGGAAAATCCCAGAAAAAAACAAATAAATAAGAGTCTGAGTCGCACACTGTATTCTCTTCCTTTTATGCGGGCACATATTAATTTAAATATACCTATGTAAAAAGTTTGGAAAAGAAATACTGCAGACTCTGTTTTTGATGGGCATCTGCATATATTGGAAGCCATTTGCAGCCAACATTATAGATTGCTTCTATGACCTTGAGGAGACCTATGATGAATTTTTTACCAAAACAGAGGTGTTGAATTTCTCTTTGATATTTGTTTCAACTGCTTTCTTTTTCTTCTCCCTTTTTCCCAAATTTTGAACCCATAAATTGTGACAATTTAAAGCAGCAAACAGCTGCCTAATCACACACAATATGTAATGGAGAAATTTTTATGTGTAGTATGCCTCTTTCACTTTGCTCGCAATAATCTCCTCCCTCTCTCATTGAAAAGGGAAGTTACATTCTTCGGAAGCTCGTGGTGTCCCTAATAACTAAGCTCTTGTTCATGAATCATTAAGTTTTATTTATTTATTTATTTATTTATTTGGGTGATTTGAATATCATGAAAATCAGAACTTGTGTTTTTTTTCTTTTTTCTATTAGGTTGATGATACAGAAGTTATTAGCTTCCTTCTCTCAACAGAAATAATTCCACTATGCCTGCGGACGATGGAGATGGGCAGTGAACTATCAAAAACAGTTAAGCGCACCTGAATCCATTGTATTAATTTTTTTTTCCCCAATGAATACCACCAATAATTTCACTGTTTCTTTTCTCACTATCTATTGCAGATTCATGTCTATTTTCTATCTGAATGTATTGCTAGCTATAGCCTAGGTATGCCTAAAGCTGATATGAGGCTAATGATTCAAAATTCCTCTTTCTTTTCGTAAAGTACTTTTTCAGATAATAAAAAACAACTTAATTTTTTATAGCTAGCATTTTTTATGGCTAAAAATTAACTTAATTTTTCGTAAAGTATCTTTTGCATTTTCTTTTCCGAAGAAGTTCAATATGTTTTCTAACTCTAAGAATGTTTGATTTGTTTCATTTTGGTGGCACATCCTACATAGAAAAATAGTGGCGCAGGTTCCCTGAATGTTTTTTAGTTTCATTGCAAATGCAACTGGTCATAGGATGTGGTTTGTTTCTAAGAAAATGGTGAGCTCTACGAATTATGTTGGGTTTTAGGATTATATACTATTGCTACCGTTGGTGATACCTTACAAAATGAATTGTAATTGTAGATATTGATGACTCTAGGCCTGGTAGAGGCTGCCTTATAGTTCCATGGTACCTTGTTATTGTAACATCAATACTCCCAGTTTATATCCTCTGTAGTTTGATAAAACACATTAATTTTTCCTAGCAGGTTGCAACATTCATTATTCAAAAAATTCTATTGGATGATGTGGACTTGTAATTAATGATAAGAGATTACGGATATTTTTGAATGGATATAAATTTCAAATCAAGCAATTTGAGATTACTTGAACCATGGGCATAGGCTATCGTGCAAAGCACGGTGCCTCGCAACTAGTACATATATTAAACTATATAGTAGTATTTCAGACTTTTGTAATATGTTGTTTTGTCTTCATATATAGCAAGATTTTGGATAGAAAGATATTTCACAAAAGTTTTAAAACAAATTAATTACAACTTGTAGGAGCCAAGCAAAGGGACAAATGGCAAGAAACATTCTCATAGAGAAATGCAGGTAACCTTGCACATTTCTCATGCTTGTACTTTTGGTTGCTTGCTTTTCTATTCAAGCTTTTGTCATTATTGCATATGGATCCCATCATCTATTAAATTTGAGTAAACAAACACTTCATAGGGTAAGCAAAACAGTGCAAGTGGTGAACATAGGGTGCACAGAGGTGGTGCTTGGAAGAATTCCCTTCACCAGAAGCCTTAAAGCATTGAATTATTGTTTCAACCAAACCACCAATAGAATATCAGGAAAGGAGTCACCAGACCTTGCAGCTTAGCTGGATCCTGATGACAAGATGAGCTTAGAAATAAATTTATTTCATCAGCTTATAATCTACAAATGAAATTTACTTCATTCTGTTATAATTTCTAAGGTTCTCAATTACTTTAACATGTTAAAATTTTGTTATGGTTAATAGGACGACATCGATCAGGATGATGAAGGCAATGATGACTGTGAGCAGAAATCATGCCAGCTAGGAGCACGTCAATACAAGCATCCGATTGCAATTCATGCTGGGAAACCAAAGAATGGATTGAAAGAGGCTTTGAGGGCTGGAATTGGAAAAATTAAACGTCTTAGTTTGTGTGAAACAACACTTGAAAAGGCAACAAAATCTTATGGAATTGACCTTGTGAGGTAGTCACTGAAGTTCTATGTGCTTGCTACCTCTAAGAATTATCTTAAAACATTTATATTTTTACTCCAGTGAGTGATTAGATCTCTACTGTTTTTTATTAATCTTTTCTTTCTTGTCTCCCTTAGGTTCACACAGAAGAATATTCTGAGGGTATACCCAAAGTGGACCCGAGTCACCTCCTCAAATTTCAATCCACTTACTGGATGGATGCATGAAGCTCAGATGGTTGCATTTAATCTGCAGGTTAGTTTTGAAGTCTTATGTCTTCATAAAATCATGTTATTCATGTTTTTTTGGTGAGCTTTGGTAATATTTTCTCTATTTCTTAATCTTGTGTGGTTTGATTAGTTAATGATGTAGAATGCAAGTTCAGTTAAAAAATGGCTTAAATATATGGAGTGGGAAAATATTACTTTTTAGGATTGATTTCTAGTTTTTTATTCTATTTTTGCTATTGACATCTATGTAAAGCTTGTATTATACACTATGGTCTCTGGATAGCTTGGAATTTTTCTAATTCTATCTTTTTCATTTTGTTAGTTCAATTTCATCCTCTTACAATGTAATGTAACAGCATTGAAAATAAAAAATAAAAAATGACTACATTGCAGCTTCTAGTAGTAGCATAATATTACATAGAATGTCAAATTTGAGTCACATGACGTGATTTGTTTAATGTTAATATTCTTATAGAGGTTAATATTCAACCAATATCTTGGGAATCTGGGAAATTCGTTTGTTTGTTTCTTTTCTCTTTATTTTTTGCTTTCCTTATATATAGATTTGACAGCAAGTCAAATGCAGGGTTCAAATTTGATGCCAGAGAATAGATACATATCCTTATAAATAGATAGATCCAACTAATTCTCTTTATTTACTGTTTCAATAGTTAGCATGTCGCAAAGATAGCTTATGAGAATCAATTTGTGATGAGTACTCAAGAAATTATGAAATTTCTTGAAAATCAGTTAAAAGCTGCACAGAGTCCTGTTGAACTCATGTTAAAATTGTGAATTTAATAAACGCTATTTTTAGACACTAAAAACAAATAAACATAATACAATGAACTAATCAAATATACGTCTTTAATTTTACACAGTGTATATAGCGATCCCGGTTTTACCCCGACCTTTATTGTGTTCCGAACTCGGGTTCCGTGATTGTATATTGTTGTCTATGTCTTGTTTCCTCCCTTTAATTCTTTGAATTTGAGTTTTGGGACTTGTTGGGCGAGTTTGGAACAGGTTGGTTGCTTTTTGATACAAATGGTTGTAGCCCAGAACTTGGTCCTTCCGCTCGAGTAGGGACTGTGTCTGCAGAAAATACTGGGAGAGCGTATTTCACGCTCGAGCGCAGGGTTTCACACTCGAGAGGGAGTCTGTGTCTTACGCTCGAGCGGGACTTTCCACGCTCGAACGGACCATGTTATAACAGATCGTGAAACTGACATTTCAGGTCATTTTTCTGCTTCCTCTCTCTCTCTCTAAAAGTCTCCAAAATACAAATCTAGAGCCTTTGTCTCTAGAAAACCATCTTCTTTCTTTGATTTCTCCAAATCCATAGGGATTTTGGCCATAGTTCCTTCATCAAAATTATGTAACTTCTGGAAGGTTTCGTTGTGTGCGGTGGAGATAGAGTTTCATCGTCATTGATTTTGGGGGTTTCAACTCTTTTCTTCTTCTACACTTGATGTAGGGATTTTCTACACTCTAATATGGTTTTTAGCTTAGTTATTTGCTATTGTGTATAGATGACGAGATATTTGGTTGTGGTTTGGACAAATCTAGGATTTGGATGAGAAATGAAAAGAGGGGTTTTTGATGAATATGAGGCAAATGAATATGAGGCTTGAATATATGATTATGCTATGCCAAAATAGTTGATTTTGGTGTTTGGGTTGATGTAGACCGCCTGAAATTCGCTCCGCGCGCGAGGGCGCGAATTGTGGTTCTAGCTACTACAGTTCGGACTCCTGTCATGATTCTGAATCTAATCTCACAAAGTGCAATGCAAGACTGATAAATCACCAAAGAGTCCAAATCCGGAAAATCATTTTGGAAAATTGATTTTAATCAAAAAGCACCAAACATGGACTGTTTTGCCAAATTTCAGAGTCGCCACCTAAATATTTTGTTTTTGAGAAATTTAGGAAACCCTGACTCGTGCCAAAGGCCACGTGTCCGTCATCACCAAAGTTGCCTCGGCTCGGGAACTTGGGTACGAGGGGGGAAGGTCATGAAATGAGCACCCCCGCTCGCCCGATTAAAGGATCGGCCTCTACTAAGCATGATATAATGTTTTTAAAAACACATGCGTTCTTATTTTGATTATTTAGCTAACTTACTATGTGATGTGCACAGCATACAAGTATAGACTTAATCACACGGATTGAAACAAAAAAACTCATGCTTGTTTTTTTTTGAAAATGGTTTGAAAATGCTACTCGTAAGTAGGCTAAAACGCGGATTTGCCACCCTCAAGTTGGCTTAGAAAAACATGATTTTGCCACTTCAAGTGGGCCTAAAACTCACAATCATCGAGTTGTTCCAATTCAGGCAATCAAGCCTCCACCCACAGGCATTCAAGCAGTTATAGCAATTAAGCACATAGCCTCATGGAAAGCATGCTAAATATGGCAACACTTACACGCATGCAAGGATGCTAAAGCATAAACACTTACCTAGTACTCCGAGCTAAAACAAAAGCTAGTTAGTAATCAATGCATGATCCTAGCTATGTCAACAATGCCTAATGCAACACATGCAAAAATGCAACTAGATAGGCTCGGCTATTCTAAGATGTCATGTGAATGCAACTAGATAACATATATTCAACTTGGCATTGAAATACGATGCAGTTTGTGTGATGCGCCAAGCCCGGTGCATATAAGATAGATGAATGGTTACACGTATGCAAGCATAAGGTATGCTAATTGAAATGTGCCCTAAATTAACCATCGAAAGCTGATAAGTTAAAGGGAGAAAGAAATGGGGTTGGAAGACATGCATCACACACACACACTTATTACAACATTTGCCATCTCGACGGAGGGTCCGAAAGAATAAGCTAAGCTAGCTACATTAAGCTAAGCTACTTAACTAATCTAATAATCTAATTAGACTAATTATTACACAACACAAATTGAATAACTAGTTACAACTAATTATTACAATGCTCTAATTAATTAACAAATTAATTAAGTTACAAAACCAACTAAGTGAGAAAAAGAAACTAAATTAGGCTGCCACAGCTCTGCCTCGGAATAATGAATGATGCATGCTCGGTTGGCTTCACTCGGAAATTCATTACCATGCCCCCAATTGCCTCTGTTTGCATTTGGTTTGATTTCAGAACACTACACAAACTCCAGAATGCTTTTTCTCTAACGCAGGGATCTCCTGGTGGGCTGCCGACTAAAAAAGGGTGGTGTAGACCACCTGTAGACCAGAAAAACTAGCTATAGATCAGAAAAAGTGGTCGGCCAGCTACGTTTACTGGTTTGTCGACCAGAAATTTTGCCAAACTCCAGTTTTGCTGCAGCAGAGAATAAGACGGGGCATGGCAGTGTATTTGCAAGATATGTGTGCACAACCACCCTCCCTATCATTTCTCAAGCTCAAGGAAGTGCGATACTCGACTCTCGGGCCATCAACCGAGCATCGCAATGCACGATGGCCGAGAAGCCAAGTTTGCACAATTCAATGTCAATGAATGCACAAATAACACATAAGGGCCTCCATCTCTATTATGCTTGATCAAGAGGGTCGGCGACTAAGAAATGAGCCGCGTTTCATCACTTCAAGTATGAAACACCCTCGTTTCTCGTGTTTGGATTAACAACCGATCAAAACACAATCCAATGCAATAACACTCCAAACATAATGCAATGCAACAACATGCAAACAGGATGCGATTTAACAACATGCAAACAACATGCGATTCAACAATGTTAATGTGGCATGCATAAGGTTCTATCACATAAACAATGCATGCAAGACATGTTCGGAGGCTAAAGCATCAAAGCAAATAAAGAGCATCATACAAGAGGCATGCTATACAATGCTCAATGGACTTAAACCAACCCCACATAAACCTCATGCATGCCTAAACAATGGCCAAAATGTGTTGAAACTTAAACACAAGAAGCAAGAAAAGCATGCTCAACTCATGGCTCGCAAGCGAGGTACAAAACTCAATCCTCAAACGCATTGAAAGAGTGATAAACATGAGAGTATAACAAGTCCATATGCTCTGAAATTATGTTCCAAATGATGCCAAATCATGCACATATCACAAATGAAGCATGCTAGGGGGCTCAAAGCTTAAGGCTAGCAAAGGCACTTGCACCATAGCCATATCAAGCAAGCCCCAAAGGGCCAAGGTGACTCAAAACAGTCTCAAGGCAGGTCAAAACAATGCCAAAACATGCATGGAATAGGGCTAACACGTGCTAGAATGTGAGGCATAAAGCATGATGCATGTAAGGCCAAAGAGGGGGATTACACTACACCTACCAAAACCAGGCATGAGATGACTTCATCAACAAAAATTAGAGTTGTAACATGGTAAAATAAGACCAAAAACACACTGAGATGGTAACCCAAAAAGCTTAGGCAAGCATGCATGCCAATTGGCTCATGATTGAGGCATAAAGCATAACCCTCCAAAAACATTGAAAGAGTGAAGCATGGGAGAGTATGACCACACTACACACACTGAAATCATGTTAGACATGAGGCCAAAGCATGCAAATAACTCAAGCAAGCCATGCTAGAGACTATGAAACTCAAAGCTAGTGAGCAAGATTGCACTATGGCTATACAAAGCAAGGCATGCATGACCAAAAACACTTAAAACAGAGCTTAAGCATGGCAAAACATGAGTAAAAGTTTGCTAGAGTGGAGCCAAAAACATGCTAAAATTGTGGTCCAAAGCATGATGTATGTTAAGGCAATAGGGAGGATTGCACTACAAGGTTATGAAGCATGCAAGAGTCAATCAAACCGACCCAAAACAGAGCTATATCATGCTAAAATAATACCAAAAAAATGCTGAGATGGAGCCTCAAGGAGGCTAGCATGATGGATCAAAGCATTGAGCACACAAGGCTAAATGGCAAGATTACACTACAAGTATAAAAAGCATGCATGGGATAACCAATCCAAGCCAAAACAGAGTTATGCCATGCTGAAATAGGGCCAAAAATAGGCTGAAAACAAGCCAACACTTACTAGAAAAACAAGCTCAAACATGAGGCCATCAACACAAGCAACCAAGACATAAGGAGAGGGGATGACCCCCTCCTATTTGGGGCCTCAAAACACACTTTCCACCACTGAAATTCCTCTGGAATTCAGTGGTGAAAAGGCCAAACAAAGGTGATCTCAAAGGCCTAAAGAGGTGGCTCAAAACAAGGCAAAACAAGGCACAAAAGGGGGGTAGACCACCCCCAACACCAAAGAGGCCTCAAACAAACACTTTAAGCACTTAAAAACTAAAGTTTTTTCAATTGAAAGTTATGCCAAAAGAAGCATGCAAAGGTGGCCCAAACTAAGACAAAAACAAGTCTTAAAGGGGGTATATGCTTACCCTTGAAGAACCACAGCAAGAACAACCACTTCTCTGAGCTCAAACCAGCTTTTGAGACCAAGCAAGACCCTCAGGTACCTCAGCAACAAGATAGTGGTGTTTCACTAGGTGCTTTAGTGCAAAAGTGAAGAAAAATCGCTTTAAGGCACAAATAACACAAATATATAGAGAGAGGGATATGCATATCTCTATGTAAATTTTTTTAACCCTAGAAATGGAGAGAGAGCCTCCCTTTTATAGAAATCCAAGTCTCAAGCTTGTTCAACAAGCTAGAAGGTTGGTGCAATCCCTCCATACACGTGTATGGAGGATGCCTTCTGTGCCCAACAGCTGGCACAACTGGGAAGGAAAATATCTGCAGGAAATGCAGGATGGCCGCCGACCAGTTAAAGTGGTCGGCCGACCACCTCCTCTAGTCGACCAACCAGAAAAAGTGGTCTACAGGGACAAAAACTGGTCAGCAAGGGAGAGGGAGGGTCTGCACAGAGAGTAGAAGGTGGTGGCAGGCTGCCGACCACCTTAGATGGTCCACAGACCTCAACCCTAGCTAGCCGACCACTAGAAGTGGTCTACAGGGACAAAAAAGTGGTCTACAGGGGGAAAAACTGGTCTACACCCCTGTTCCACTCTTTAGGCAAAGGATACCAAGGTTTGGTTCAAAAACAAACCAAAAATGAAGCAAGACAAGAGTCCAGAAGGCGAGGCACCCAGCCGGAGGCCCCGAAAATTAGTCTACGGATACAAAAGGGGGCATATGAGAGGGAAATGTAGTCTACGGCTACAAAAAGTGGCCTACAGGCCTCTGTTTCCCTCTAGGCAAAGGCAGCAAGGCATGGTCCAAAAATCGGGCCAAGAGGAGAAAGTTAAGAGGTCCTGAGACAAGGCGCTCGGCCGAAGGCTCCGGAAACTCAAAACGAGCACAAACATGGGTAATCATCGAGTGCTCAATCAATGACGTCTGAGTCTTAGGGTCGGTCAAAAATGGGGTGTCTATAGTTGCCCCTCTTTAACAGAACTCGGAAGTCATGAAATGACGGGAGTGAATGTCAAAGCCTAGAGACGATTCATTTTTGACAAGGTTGAAGACTTAGACAAACAGGCAAGATAACAAAGAGATGCGCCGGCAGGCAGGGGCAAAATGCAAATAACATGCACAATGAAGAACATAACTTATGATCATGCAAAGAAAGCTGTAATGAAGCATTTATGCAAAATAAATACATTATTTTAAGCGAAAGTTATGCAAAGAAACGCTACAGCAAACTCGTACATAAGCAAGTAAACACGAACCAAACTACATCTCATGTAGAAAGGATGTAAGAAAATTATACAATTCTCATTGCATCTCACGCGGAGAAGGCTAAAATCGACTATCGGGAACACCCAAAGTCTCAGACGAAACACCTCCTAGCGTATCAAACGCGAAAGGAGAGGGACTACGCAAGAAAGCGCAGCCATCCAAACGTGTGTCAAACACGAGAGGAGAAAGGTACGTCCAAACGCAAGTCAAACGCGAGTGGAGAAGGGTAACCAAAAGAGTTCGAGGGAACAGGAATGATCTCACCCAGAGTTCCTCTGACTGAAACACATACAACGTCGTCTGGTTGTGCCAGCTTCAAATGAACCGTACATACAATATCGTGCCTGCACAAAAGAAACTTTGACAGGTACAATGTAGTAGGAACACATGATCAACGCTATATCAAGATACAATTTCAACACAAGATAAACACGTGCACATATGATGCCAATGGAAAGGTGCATAACAATGCATGGGAGATGTACATAACAATGCAAGTGAAACGGTGCATAATAATGCAAGTGGATCGGTGCATAACAATGCAAGTAGAACGGTGCATAACAATGCAAGTAGAACGTACGTGACAACGCAAGTGAAGAGGTGCATAACAATGCAACTGAAGCGTGCATAACAATGCAAGTAGAACATGCATGACAACGCAAGTGAAGAGGTGCATAACAATGCAACTGAAGCGTACATAACAATGCAAGTGAAAAGGGTGCATAACAATGCAAGTAAAGCGTGCATAACAATGCAACTGGAGTGTGTATAACAATGCAAGTAAAGTATGCATAACAATACAATTGGAGTGTGCATAACAATGCAAGTAGAACGGTGCATGACAATGCAACTGAAAAGGTGCATAACAATACAACTGGAACGTGCGTGACAACGCAAGTGAAGAGGTGCATAACAATGCAACTGAAGTGTGCAAAACAATGCAACTGGAACTGTGCATAACAATGCAACTGGGACATGCATAACAATGCAAGTAAATTGTGCATAACAATACAACTGGAGTGTGCATAACAATGCAAGTAGAACGGTGCATGACAATGCAACTGAAAAGGTGTATAACAATGCAACTGGAACGTGCATGACAACGCAAGTGAAGAGGTGCATAACAGTGCAACTGAAGTATGCATAACAATGCAAGTGAAAAGGGTGCATAACAATGCAAGTAAAGCGTGCATAACAATGCAACTGGAGTGTGCATAGCAATGCAAGTAAAGTGTGTATAACAATACAACTAGAGTGTGCATAACAATGCAAGTAGAACGGTGCATGACAATGCAACTGAAAAGGTGCATAACAATGCAACTGGAACGTGCGTGACAACGCAAGTGAAGAGGTGCATAACAATGCAATTGAAGCGTGCATAACAATGCAAGCAAAGCATGCATAACAATGCAACTAGAATCGTGCATAACAATGCAACTGGAGTGTGCATAACAATGCAACTAAAAGTGTGCATAACAATGCAAATGGAGCGTGCATAACAATGCAACTAGAAGAGTGCATAACAATGTAGGTGTAACGTGCATAACAATGCAAAAGAAGTGTGCATAACAATGCAGGTGTAACGTGCATAACAATGCAAGTGAAGCGTGCATAACAATGCAGGTGTAACGTGCATAACAATGCAAGTGAAGTGTGCATAACATATTTTGTGCACAATAATCAATGCATATTCGATGCAATATGCTCAGTGAAAAAATGCGCATCTTGGCAAGACTGATTCAGTTGTGACCTCTGATTTATCTCTCGGAGGGGTTACAATGTATTTCAAAAGGATACACCTCGTGCATGCTAACTGACAATGAGCTACGCATCGAAGACATGAGTTGAAACTTCCACAGAAACATTTTGAGCTAAAAAGTGGATTCTTTTTGCCTTTTCTTGATTATACTTCCAAACCGCAGTTACTACCTTTCCTTCCTGGCCATGTTCACAATTTTTCCTATTTTCCAACGGGGTGACAGACTAGGTTGGTTCAGTATCCAGAATTAAGGTGCATACCCGCTACCTTAACCTATGGGGCTTCCATACAGATTTCAAGCTGGGGATTCACTCCTGGTATTTAAACCAAACTTTAGTCTCGGAAATCCCGAACCTTTGCATTCTAGGCATCAGCCATCCAAACTCTAGTTTCCACCGTCACAGTTGGTCTCCTAGGAACTCATTGCAAACGCAACCAAGATGCCTCTGACAAGGACTGGTACTCATGGATAGCACTTCTGATCGCCATTTTGGCATTAAAGCAGGCTTGAACTTGAGCTTGAGGTAGAGACACACTCATTCTTTGGAGCATTGACAAGGCCTAAGAAGATACATCCAGAGTAAAATCACGGAATTTTTTGAAGTTGAAACACACTCAGATGCTCCAAGTTTTCCATATTTTCTTTTGTTTCGCAGTCCGGAACCTATATAGTTTCAGATAGGTCCTTGTTCTACTGTTCTCACATGACCTGGGTTGAACCTTGCTGTTTTATGAAAGAACAAATCCTGTTTTATACATATATGGAGAACAGCACAGCACTCTGAGCACAAAACGATTTATTTTTAAAATTGGAATTGAGAATGAGTTTTTGATCGGGTATTGAGCCAACGACTAACCATAGCAAAAATGACTTAACAACGGAAAACAAATGTAAAACAACCTAAACACATCTATTGACGCCCGAAACGACTCAAAACAAGAATCAAGACAAACAAAAACACAACAAAACACAAGACTCAAATGTGTTCCAAAGGCGAGAGACCTCTCGATTGACGGGGAGCCCACAGCTTCTTCGAGTACTATTTCCCACCCTTTCTCATTTGTGATTCTCTCATCACTCTGGCACTTAATCTTTAGTTTTCTGAAAAAGCTATTTTCTCACTTTTTCTCTCAGTGCGCATCTCTCTATTCTTCAATCTCTCTTCTTTTTATCCCTCCCCTGGGTGGTTGATGGATAAATAGGAAGTTGCGGGCTTTTGCCCCTAGCATTCCACTAGATTCTTCTTCTTCTGCTCACAATAGTGAACTTTCCCACAGAGGGGTTGCGCTACAACTAGGTGTGTAGCAAATATGCAGCTGACATCGGTTGATGACGCCCTTGGCTAGTTCGGATGTAAGCAGACCTTTTCGAATAAAGGAGAATATCCTGCTCCTTTTCCAGTTTGTGCTTCGCACTTAACTTGATACCTCACTGCTCAGAGGATGAGAGAGCTTTCGACTCTTTGCTATTTGTTTCAATTGTGCCCTTTTCTGGCTGGTAGAGTGTCCTTTCTGGCAAGTAGAGTGCCATTTTTGGCAAGTATGTTGACAATGGGGAAAAGACAGAACACCTGACTCAACTGTGCCCCTAGTTCATCAATTTGACCATTTTTGGGTTTTGACTTTCTACTAAAACAATTTTGACCAATATGAGAGTTAGATTAACATACTTGTTCGATTTTTTGATTTAAAATCATGCAAGTTGGGTTATGAGCACTGAAAATTTTCCTTTTTGGGTCCAAGATATGGTCCAGTTTTTGGGAAAAAAAAGAGCAAATTTTCGAGAAAATTAGTCAACTTTATTAAAAATTCTTAAAACTTGTTTTTACAAATGACCACTGCTCGACCAACGTAGAATTTACTCTTGAGACGCACAACCTCAGATCCAAAACAATGAAAAATTGCCCCTTGTCTGAATGACACGGCACGACACCAAATCTAGCAACGAAAAGTTGTCCCTTGTTTGAATGGCAACTCACGGCAACGGAAAGTTACCCATTGTCTGAATAGCGCCGCAACATACTATAACCCGCTCTCATGATGAAGTTCACAACCGAACTCTTGGATAAAGAAGCAACAAAGATGACCCGTTCAATCTCATGGACAGGACAGTTGAATTTGAAGTGTTTTACAGCTGGACTTCAGAATGAAGTTGCCTACGTATCCTAAACATGGGAATCAAGCTTGACGTAGTTCCAGGTTAAGGTACACTCATGTATTAACCTCTCCTTTTACGCTCTAACTTTTGCCAAGGCCGCCCTTTCTAGGTTTTCAACCTTGCGAGCTCTGTTTTTCTTTTCTTTTCATTTCTTTTCAATCTTTTCTTTTCTTTTTATTTCTTTTCATCTTTTCTTTTTTTGTTCTTTTCTTTTCTTTTCTTTTTCTTTTTCTTTTTGTTGCTCTAACTTTTGCCTAGGTCACCCTGTCGGGTTTTCGGCCCAGCGAGCCTCTCAAGGGTAAAAGTGTAGCTTTGTCCATGTTGACTGGTTGTAGGATCTTGAAGCCATCTAAATCCAGGAGAATGGATGCTATTCACTGATGATGTAGGAGTCCATCGAATTGGGGGCTGAATTTGCCCCTAGTGTTGCGAATAAGAACTCGATTTTCCTTTAGCAATACTTTCTTCTTCCAGCTGCGGGAATTTGGCTTTCTTGCCAGTCTTTATTGGTTTGCGGAATGACTCATCTTTTGAATCTTCAAGCAAATTTGACCTTTTGTTGTCCCTAGTTCAAGGGGTACTTTTCATTCAGCTTTGCAAGCTTCCTTTGATCACATCTGACTATCTTGCCTTTAGTTCGAGGGCTGCTTCAAATCTGGCCATACAAGCCTCATTTGTGGTTGACCGTTGAACATTCTGAGTCCAAGTTTAAGGTTTGAAAGCAAAAGGGGTTGACTTTCGAGGTTGAGAGCGATTCCCATGCTGTACAATCTCAAGATCAATTCCACGCATGTCTTCGCAGGACCACGCAAAGTATTTTTTTTGAAATCCTTTAAGGAAGCGACTAATCGCTCGCGAAGACAGTGTAGAACCAATCTGGATCAAGCCAAGATCCTTCTCAGTACTCACATTAAGAAACATGATCTCATTCATTAAGGGCTTAGCATGCCTCTCTTTCTCTCAGTTGATCAAATTTTTGCAAATTCCGAGGAATTTCTTTCTCTTTGTTTTTACCACAGTGTTAGAAAAAAAGTTTTGAAAAACTTGGGTCAATGTAATGATTTCAAGGCACAAAAAAGACATAATTTTGGTCAAATACTGCCATCTCATTCAAAACTTCTGGCACAACTGGCTCCAAGGCAGAAACAGACACGAAAGGGTGAAAATCACTGTTGTTTCATTCAGATCTTCTGGCACAACTGGCTCCATGTCAGAAACAGACTCAAAAGAAAGAGTGTAAAAAACAAACACAAAAAGACAGTGATGGCCGAGGTAACACCCCCGAAATCACGCAACTCCGACACAACAGGACTGACTCGATACAACAAGACAGACGCAACTGACTCAGTTCAAAAAGACTGACTTAATACATCACAACAAGACTGACCCAATACCCAAGTCAGAAAGTAAAATAGATAGCATTCGCAAAATGCTCAAAACAGTGCGTGCCATACGCCACATCCGGAGTAAACTGGGTGCCATCCACAAGTGGTTCATCCCCCCGATCACATCACATTATCGCCCCAAGTGCACTGATCCAGTGCCGATCGATTTTGCAGAGCCTGGTGCGATGATGACCTTGTTATCAATCAGATCTTGTATTTCATGATGAAAATGAAAGCAACTGTCAATGCCATGACTGGTTTGTTGATGGAAGGCACAGTACTTCACCAGATCATGTTTAATTTGAAGGGGATCCGGAAGAGGCCGAGGCTCAAGGGGTTTGAGATGGCCTTGCTCTATAAGGATTTGGAAAGCTTTGGACAAAGCCATGTAGAGAGGATTGAAGAACCTGTGGCCTCGGGGTTGATGGCTTGAGGTTTGCACAGTCGTGTTGGATGTACCAGCAAAAGGGTTGGTAGGTGCTGACTGGGCTTGATGATCTCTGACAGATGTAGGATTGAAGTTGAGAGGGGTGTTTCTGGGTCGACATCCATTTTCGTTGTTTGCCGCTTGATTCAGGATGCGCTCATCGTGAGTAGCAAAAGTGTCATCCACAATTTTTGCAACAACTGCGAGCACTTGCTGTTTGTTTAGTCCTTCTGCTTTCAAAGCCTCAATAGCCTATTGAAGATGTTCATAGGGACCAGTGTCTACCCTGGCCTTTCTCTTGCTATTTGCCTCCACTTTGCCAAGGGATTGGCCTTCTTCAAATGCAGCCCGTCCCAAGATTGGGAAGCCTTTTGACATGAAATTCCCGATAGCCGATGTGGTTAATGATGGAGCCAAAACTCCAAAAGCTAAATCCGCCACTGTTCTCTGAAGATCTTCAATCATTCTCATCAGCTCAGAAGTAGTGGGTTCACAGGTTTGAGATAATTGGGGTTCCAAGACTGGATGTGGGGTAGGTGCCCCAGATGGGTGTTGCATTCCAGCATCGGTCTTACCCTGCATGGCAATTCCCTGGTTTAATGCTGCAACCATGGCCATAACTTCTTCCGAACTCTGTGCCATCACGGTCTGCTAAGTTTGCACAAAAGTGATGTGATTGGCGACTGTCGGATCGGATGAACCAGTGAGCCCTGACTGGCTTTTCTTTGCCTTGCCTCAGCGAAGGAACACTGGTTGCCCTTGAATTGAATCTCTGACCTGACAAAGTCTATCAACACAAGTTCAGTGTACTCGGGGGATATTGGAGCCTTCCAAAGCTATGGTTCCAAGACTACCTTGCAAAAGAGAAAACAGACAGCATCTCAGCCTGATTTCACTAGAACAAATACGAGCATAGCTGAATAACTGTGCTCCCTATAGAATTCGGCCTAAAAGTCTGCCTGTAAACTGATACCCTCAGGCCTACTCAGACTTGCAACTGATACATACCATCTGGTAGAGACACACTCTAACGGCACATATCAAGCAAGTGAGAGTCAAAACACCCTTATAGTGGGGTCGAATTTCCTTGCCCTATTTTGTTAGGAGCTAGGGTTTCACTATGTACACAGTGGTTTCAAACAATCTACATTCGGGTAAGCAACCTATCCTAGTTTGGAATGGTCACTATGGCTTCCGATATGCACTAGGTCGAATGGTCAAAAAGGGTGCCTCGGTAACAACCGAGGTTTGTGTTCCCATCGTGGCAGAGCCCGTAACCGGTCAGCCTTATGGCACGCTTTTCCAAGCAAGCCTCCAGAAAACTATTCAGGAATAGCAGATGGTAAACACCGTGACTTAGGCGCACCTATGCAAATGCAATGCAAAGAAACACATAAGTGTAGACAAAACAACATATCATGAGTTCGAGTCAAGTTCTCTAAATCCCCAGCAGAGTCGCCAAAAACTGTAGACCGCCCGAACTCCGCTCCACACGCAAGGGCACAAATTGTGGTTCTAGCTACTACAGTTCGGACTCCTGTCACGGTTCTGAATCTAATCTCAGAAAGTGCAATGTAAGAATGATAAATCACCAAAGAGTCCAAATCCGGCAAATCGTTTTGGAAAATCGATTTTAATCAAAAAGCACCAAACATGGACTGCTTTGCCAGATTTCAGAGTCGTCACCTAAATATTTTATTTTTGAGAAATTTAGGAAACCCTGACTCGTGCCAAAGGCCACGTGTCTGTCATCACCAAAGTTGCCTCGGCTCGGGAACTTGGGTACGAGGGGGAAAGGTCATGAAATGAGCACCCCCGCTCGCCCCATCAAAGGATCGGCCTCTACTAAGCATGATATTATGTTTTTGAAAACACAAACGTTCTTATTCTGATTATTTAGCTAACTTACTATGTGATACGCACAGCATACAAGTATAGACTTAATCACACGGATTGGAACAAAACAACTCATGTTTGTTTTTTTTTAAAGTGGTTTGAAAATGCTACTCGCAAGTAGGCTAAGATGTGGATTTGCCACCCGCAAGTTGGCTTAGAAAAACATGATTTTGCCATTTCAAGTGGGCTTAAAACTCACAATCATCGAGTTGTTCCAATTCAGGCAATCAAGTCTTCATCCACAGGCATTCAAGCAGTTATAGCAGTTAAGCACATAGCCTCATGGCAAGCATGCTAAATATGGCAACACTTACACGCATGCAAGGATGCTAAAGTATAAACACTTACCTAGTACTCCGAGCCAAAACAAAGGCTAGTTAGTAATCAATGCATGATCCTAGCTATGTCAACAATGCCTAATGCAACACATGCAAAAATGCAACTAGATAGGCTCGGCTATTCTAAGATGTCATGTGAATGCAACTAGATAACATGTATTCAACTTGGTATTGAAATACGATGCAGTTTGTATGATGCGCTGAGCCGGTGCATGTAAGACAGATGAATAGATGCACGCATGTAAGCAAAAGGTATGCTAATCGAAATGTGCCCTAAACTAACCATCGAAAGCTGATAAGTAAAAGGGAGAAAGAAATGGGTTTGGAAGACATGCATCACACACACGCACACTTATTACAACATTTGCCCTCTCGACGGGGGGTCCGAAAGAATAAGCTAAGCTAGCTATACTAAGCTAAGCTACTTAACTAATCTAATAATCTAATTAGACTAATTATTACACAACACAAATTGAATACCTAGCTACAACTAATTATTACAATACTCTAATTAATTAACAAATTAATTAAGTTACAAAACCAACTAAGTGAGAAAAAGAAGCTAAATTAGGCTGCCACAGCTCTGCCTCGAAATAATGAATGATGCATGCTCGGTCGGCTTCGCTCAAAACTCCATTACCATGCCCCCAGTTGTCTCTGTTTGCATTTGGTTTGATTTCAGAACACTGCACAAACTCCAGAATGCTTTTTCTCCAACACAGGGACCTCCTGGTGGGCTGCCGACCAAAAAAGGGTGGTGTAGACCACCTGTAGACCAGAAAACCTGGCAGTAGACCAGAAAAAGTGGTCGGCTAGATACTTTTACTGGTCTGCCGACCAAAATTTTTTCCAAACTCTAGTTTTGCTGCAACAGAGAACAAAAAGGGGCATGACAGTGTATTTGCAAGATATATGTGCACAACCACTCTCCCTATCATTTCTCAAGCTCAAGGGAGTGCGGTACTCGACTCTCGGGCCACCAATCGAGCATCGCAATGCACGATGGCCGAGAAGCCAAGTTTGCATAATTCAATGTCAATGAATGCACAAATAACACATAAGGGCCTCCACCTCTATCATGCTTGATCAAGAAGGTCAGCGACCGAGAAAAGAGGCTCGTTTCATTACTTCAAGTATGAAATGCCCCTCGTTTCTCGTGTTTGGATTAACAACCAATCCAAACACAATGCAATGCAACAACACTCCCAACACAATGCAATGCAACAACATGCAAACACAATGCAATGCAACAATATGCATGCAAGATGCAATGCAACAACATGCAAACAATATGCAATGCAACAACATGCAAACAACATGCGATTCAACAACATGCAAACAACATGCGATTCAACAACATGCAAACAACATGCGATTCAACAATGTTAATGTGGCATGCACAAGGTTCTATCACATGAACAATGCATGCAAGACATGTTCGGAGGCTAAAGCATCAAAGCAAGTAAAGAGCATCATACAAGAGGCAGGCAATACAATGCTCAATGGACTTAAACCAACCTCACATAAACCTCATGCATGCCCAAACAATGGCCAAAAGGTGCTGAAACTTAAACACAAGAAGCAAGAAAAGCATGCTCAACTCATGGCTCGCAAGCAAGTCACATAACTCAAACCTCAAACGCATTGAAAGAGTGATAAACATGAGAGTATAACAAGTCCATATGCTCTGAAATTATGTTCCAAATGATGCCAAATCATGCACATATCACAAATGAAGCATGCTAGGGGGCTCAAAGCTTAAGGCTATCAAAGGCACTTGCACCATAGCCATATCAAGCAAGCCCCAAAGGGCCAAGGTGACTCAAAACAGTTCTAAGGCAGGTCAAAACAATGCCAAAACATGCATGGAATAGAGCTAACACGTGCTAGAATGTGAAGCAAAAAGCATGATGCATGTAAGGCCAAAGAGGGGGATTACACTACACCTACCAAAACCAAGCATGAGATGACTTCACCAACAAAAATCAGAGTTGTAACATGGCAAAATAAGACCAAAAACACACTGAAATGGTAACCCAAAAAGCTTAGGCAAGCATGCATGCCAATTGGCTCATGATTGAGGCATAAAGCATAACCCTCCAAAAGCATTGAAAGAGTGAAGCATGAGAGAGTATGGCCACACTACACACACTGAAATCATGTTAGACATGAGGCCAAAGCATGCAAATAACTAAAGTAAGCCATGCTAGAGACTATGAAACTCAAAGCTAGTGAGCAAGATTGCACTATGGCTATACAAAGCAAGGCATGCATGACCAAAAACACTTAAAATAGAGCTTAAACATGGAAAAACATGAGTAAAAGCTTGCTAGAGTGGAGCCAAAAACATGCTAAAATGGTGGTCCAAAGCATGATGCATGTTAAGGCAATAGGGAGGATTGCACTACAAGGTTATAAAGCATGCAAGAGTCAATCAAACCGACCCAAAATAGAGCTATATCATGCTAAAATAACACCAAAAAAATGCTAAGATGGAGCCTCAAGGAGGCTAGAATGATGGATCAAAGCATTGAGCACACAAGGCTAAATGGCAAGATTACACTACAAGTATAAAAATCATGCATGGGGTAACCAAACGAAGCCAAAATAGAGTTATGACATGCTGAAATAGGGCCAAAAATAGGCTGAAAACAAGCCAACACTTACTAGAAAAACAAGCTCAAACATGAGGCCATCAACACAAGCAACCAAGACACAAGGAGAGGGGATGACCCCCTCCTATTTGGGGCCTCAAAACACACTTTTCACCACTGAAATTTCTCTAGAATTCAGTGGTGAAGAGGCCAAACAAAGGTGATCTCAAAGGCCTAAAGAGGTGGCTCAAAACAAGGCAAAACAAGGCACAAAATGGGAGTAGACCACCCCCAACACCAAAGAGGTCTCAAACAAAACTTTAAGCACTTAAAAAATAAAGTTTTTTTAGTTAAAAGTTAAGCCAAAAGAAGCAGGCAAAGGTGGCCCAAACTAAGACAAAAACAAGTCTAAAAGGAGGTATATGCTTACCCTTGAAGAACCACAGCAAGAACAACCACTTCTCTGAGCTCAAACCAGCTTTTGAGTCCAAGCAAGACCCTCAGGTACCTCAACAACAAGATTTTGGTGTTTCACTAGGTGCTTTAGTGCAAAAGTGTGAAGAAAAATCACTTTATGGCACAAACAACACAAATATAGAGAGAGAGGGAGAAATATAGAGAGAGAGGGATATGTATATCTCTATGCAAATTTTCTGAACCCTAGAAATGGAGAGAGAGCCTCCCTCTTATAGAAATCCAAGTCTCAAGCTTGTTCAACAAGCTAGAAGCTTGGTGCAATCCCTCCATACACGTGTATAGAGGATGCCTTTTGTGCCCAACAGCTGGCACAGTTGGCAAGGAAAATATCTGCAAAAAATGCAGGATGGCCGCCAACCAGTTAAAGTGGTCGGCCAACCATCTCCTCTAGTCAACCGACCAGAAAAAATGGTCTACAGGGACAAAAATTGGTCGACAAGGGAGATGGATGGTCTACACAAAGAGTAGAAGGTGGTGGCAAGCTGCCGACCACCTTAGATGGTCCACAGACCACCAACCCTAGTTGGCCGACCACTAGAAGTGGTCTACAGGGACAAAAAAGTGGTCTACAGGGGGAAATACTGGTCTATACCCTTGTTCCACTCTCCAGGCAAAGGATACCAAGGTTTGGTTCAAAAACAAACCAAAAAGGAAGCAAGACAAGAGTCTGGAAGGTGAGGCACCCAGCAGAAGGCCCCGAAAACTAGTCTACGGGTACAAAATGGGGCCTACGAGAGGGAAAGGTAGTCTACAGCTACAAAAAGTGGCCTACAGGCCTCTGTTTCCCTTTAGGCAAAGGCAACAAGGCATGGTCCAAAAATCGGGCCAAGAGGAGAAAGTTAGGAGGTCCCGAGACAATGCGTTCGGTTGAAGGCTCTGGAAACTCAAAACGAGCGCAAACATGCGCAATCATCGAGCGCTCAATCGATGACGTCTGAGTCTTAGGGTCGGTCAAAAATGGGGTGTCTACAGTTGATATTTGGAAAGAGGGGGATTTTGCCCTAATTTTGATTAAATCATTATTTTGCATAAATAATTGGGATTAACATTGAAATGTGAAATTGGAAGGTTGTGGTTATACATGGTGATATTGGATATGTATTATCTCACCTATATAAGTTTTGAATAAAATATTTTGTTTTGAGATTGAACATCTCTTATTGGGCTATCGGTGGAGGATAACTATGATTGTTGTAGAAATTGCATGAGGATTAGGCGATTTAATGTTAATCCATTGTTGGTGTCATTGAATATGACTATGTTATAAATTCATTGTATATGTATGTTTATTGGGAGAAGAAAGGGGATGTACTCCATATGTGGTTAGGTTTATGAATACATTACATATGTATATTTGTTTGGAAAGAGAAAAGGGATGGACTCCATTTTAAAGCAAGTTAGCCAGAGTGTCCTGGGTGAAAGACCTAAAATTTCATATATAAATGGGTGTCGGTTCCTTCAGATGAAATATCCGTAAAATGGCAAGTTTGAAGTGTTTATGCGTGTTTTGCATAATTGGAAAACCATTGAATTGTAGTCTCATGTTGGTTGTTGAAAGATAATAAATTTAACTCATGAATTGAGTAGCATATATGGGGGTGTTTGGCAAGAAAAAAAATAGCCTAGTTTAGGCTAAAATTCACAAAAAGACAAAATAGGCTAAAATAGCTAATAAGACAAAATATCACATCAAACCCATAATCATTTCACTTTTTCTCTCACAAACATCACATCCAATCATAAAAAAATTCAATCATCTTCCCAAATACAAAAATTTTAGCCTACTGAAATAGCCAAAAATTAAAATAGCCTACTAAAATAGCAACTTCCCAAACGAAGCCATGAATTGGAAATGAATTGATGGAAAAATGGAATAAGATTGGCTTTAGTGGCATATGGATATGCAGGCCTTGTAGATGCTTCCATATCGGTATTGTTTATGTACGTGGTATTTATACCTTTGCTAAACCTCATAAATTGTGTTAGATTTTTTCAACTAGGCTGTTGGCTCACCCTATACGGGAATATCATTTTCAGGTGCGAATGAGATGTTTCCTTCAAGGCAATAGCGTGGATGGATTTTCAGGAAGCAAGAGCTTCTTAATTATGTCTTGTGGTGTGTATGTTGGTATTTGTGAAGCCAAGGGCTTAAGATGTAATGAGCGAGACTCAATTTGTGTAACCAAGCAATGACTTAGAAAGATGTAAGTCTACATGACATTTAATTGGTTGTTAAATAGTAAACTCTGATGTATGAAAGTATGTTCTTTCTCATATTTATTTCATATATGAGTTATCTTTATTGTATTATTTTGGGGGCGTTACAGTGTAGGCTCATTCTTGGACACAATATTTTTTTTTTGTGTGTGCGACTAGGTAGTGGAACTCTTTGAAGAAAAGTGTGAGGTGTTCCCTATTTGTAAATTATTTTGTTAAATAATTAAGTCCAAATTTTACTATAACTAAGTTGTTGGTTATAGTAAAATTTCTGTTGAACTTGTAATTTCTGTGGGTAAGGTGACATTTTGTTTTTATATGCTTCATGTCATGCTAGAAGTATTTAATGTTAAGACATGTGAAGGGGTGTGATCAGTCAGACTTTGTCTTTTGTAAGACAAGAACAGTCTCTACAAAAATAGTTAGTTTATTCATATGCTTCTATCCGTTTCCGAATTAATTTCTGTTTTTATTTTTCAGGTCAGAAATTTCTTGGAGAGGTGCAAAATATGGTCAAAGAATTTAAGAACTTAGTTTTTTAAGTTTTTTCATTTTTTAATATATGTAAGCACAGTTTAAAACTTTTTATTTAATTCATTTGTATCTATTTTGAAACATATTTAACTTTCATTTATGAAATATATGACGTTATTCCATTCAATATATGGTTGTGATTCAAAATATAGTATATAGTGTGTATTGCATTCTTCAAATGCGCGTACTAAAATAATATTAATTATTCTTTAAATAAATATTAATCACGGGTTTTATTAGATATTAATCATACCTAAAATATGTGATCTAAATATTTATTATCACATGTTTTATTAGTTATTAATCACATTTAAAAGATGTGATCTAAATGTTATTAATCACACTTAAAAGATGTGATCTAAATATTTTTAATCACACTTAAAAGGTGTGATCTAAATGTTATTAATCACACTTAAAAGGTGTAATTAGAAATGACCCCTTTTAATCACACTTCCAAACATCACACTTTAATAAAACTTAAAATGTGTGATTAAATAACATAAATCACACAAAAAAAGTGTGATCTTTATCTATTTTTGTAGTAGTGCAACAAGAAAGGAAAAATCATCGGTATTGGTAGCATCGGTATTTTTCCTAACCCTTCTATTGAAAATATTTTACTTGTTGATGGACTTAAGTATAACCTACTTAGTATTAGTCAATTATGTGATAAAGGTAATTGAGTTATTTTTGATAAATCACATTGCACAATTGAAAGCACGAATGATCATAAAGCTTTATTCGTTGGTAATCGTCACGATAATGTTTATGTTTTTCATCTCAATGATCTCTATGCTAGTGATGTTAAATGTCTATATGTTAATAATGAAAATAGTTGGTTATGGCATAGAAGGCTTGGTCATGCTCATATGGATTTAATTGCTAAACTTTTGAGAAAGGATTTGGTCATTGGACTTCCAAAAATTAAATTTGAAAAAGATCATCTTTGTGGTGCTTGTCAACAAGGAAACCAAACTAAAACATCGTTTAAATCAAAATATCACATTTTCACAACTAGACCTTTACAACTACTGCATATGGATTTATTTGGTCCCTCAAGGACATCTAGTCTAGATGGTAAAGATTATTGTCTTGTTATTGTTGATGATTATTCAAGATTTACATTGGTTATGTTTTTAGCACACAAAGATGAAACATTTTCTTCTTTCACAAAACTCTGTTGTAGAATTCAAAATGAAAAAGGCTTTCTTATTACTAATATTCGAACCGACCATGGTAGAGAACTTGAAAATGAGAAACTTGAATTGTTTTGTGATGAGCATGGTATTTGACATAATTTTTCAACACCTAGAATCCCTCAACAACATGGTAGTAGAAAGGAAGAATAGAACTTTAGAAGAGATGAGCAGAACAATGCTTTGCGAAAATAATCTTCCTAAATATTTTTGGGTCGAAGCCGTTCACACCGCATGCTATATTTTAAATCGTGCATTAATTAGACATATTCTCAAAAAGACTCCTTATGAACTTTGGCATGATAGAAAGCCCAACATTAGTCACTTGCATGTTTTTGGTTGTAAATGTTTTGTGCATAATAATGGCAAGGATAACTTAGGTAAATTTGATTCAAAATCTGATGAAGCAATTTTTCGTGGCTATTCCTTAACTAGCAAAACTTATCGTGTTTTTAATAAAAGAACTCTTGTTGTGGAAGAATCTATACATGTGGCATTTGATGAAACTAACATCTTTGCTCAAAAACAAATTGTCAGTGATAATATAGATTTGGAACCAAATCTGGAAGATTCAAGTATCTACAAAGAAGAGAACCAACCATGTTAGTTGAACAAAGAGGTTGAACAGCCTATTCTCCCACCTCAAGAAGAAGGAGGAAATAATGATGATTTGTCAAGAGAATGGAAGTTTGTTCATAATCACCTCAAGGATTTAATCCTAGGTGACTCTACAAAAGGTATTGAAACTCAATCTTCACTTAGAAACATTTGTAGTAACTTGGCTTTTCTCTCATAGATTGAGCCTAAAAACTTTCAAGAAGCCGAATTCGATGAACATTGGATAATAGTTATGCATGAAGAGCTTAACCAATTTGAGAGAAACAAAGTGTGGGAACTTGTGCCAAAACCTAAAGATCATACCATTATCGGAACCAAATGGATCTTTCGAAACAAACTTGATAAATCCGGCACAATTATAAGAAACAAGGCTAGACTTGTTGCACAAGGATACAATCAAGAAAAAGGTATTGATTTCGATGAAACTTTTGCTCCGGTTGCTAGATTAGAAGCCATTCGCATGTTGCTTGCATTTGCATGTTTTAGAGATTTTAAACTTTATCAAATGGATGTAAAAAGTGCTTTTCTTAATGGTTTTATAAATGAGGAAGTTTATGTTAAACAATCCCAGGTTTTGAAGATCATGCTTTTCCAAATCATGTTTTTAAACTATCAAAAGTTTTATATGGTTTGAAACAAGCACCTCGTGCATGGTATGAACGATTAAGTAAATTTTTTATTGAAAATAATTTTTCTAGAGGAATGATTGACACAACACTTTTTGTTAAAACTAAAAATGATAGTTTACTTATTGTGCAAATATATGTGGATGACATTATATTTGGTGTTATTAATGAAACCTTGTAAGGAATTTGCTAAGTGTATGCAAGTTGAGTTTGAGACGAGCATGATGGGGGAGCTAAATTATTTCCTTGGGCTTCAAATCAAACAATGTAAGGAAGGAATTGTTATCAACCAAGCTAAGTATAAAAAAGAACTACTCAAAAAGTTTGGTATGTATGACTCAAAAATAGCTGGAACACCTATGAGCACATCCATTAAGCTAGACAAGGATGAAAAAGGGGAAGTCCATTAATCAAACAAAATATCGAGGTATAATCGGCTCACTTCTTTATTTAACCGCAAGTAGACCCGATATTATGTTTAGCGTTTGTATGTGTGCTAGATATCAATCAAATCCAAATGAATCATATTTTAGTGCTGTTAAAAGAATTTTTAGATATATTGTTGGTACTCAAAATTTGGGACTTTTTTATCCTAGAGGTGTTGCTTTTGATTTCATTAGTTACTCGGATGGCGACTTTGCTGGATGCAAGCTCGATAGAAAAAGCACCAGTGGCACTTGTCACTTTCTTGGTAACTCATTAGTATCTTGGTTTAGCAAAAAGCAAAATTATGCTGCTTAATCAACGACCGAAGCTGAATATATAGCTTCCGGAAGGTGTTGTTCCCAAATACTTTGGATGAAACAACAATTCGAGGACTTTGATTTGCATTATGATCATATCCCTATTAAAGTGATAATACTAGCTCCATCAATTTAAGTAAAAATCCGGTTCAACACTCACGAATAAAACATACTAAAATTCGACATCATTTTTTAAGAGATCATGTTCAAAAATGGGATATTGTACTTGAATTTGTAAACACTGACAAACAATTGACGGATATTTTCACAAAACCCCTAAGCGAGGATCGCTTCAATTTTATTCGTGGCGAGCTTGGAATGTTGATTTCTACTTAAAAAGTTTTATTGTGACTGTGAAACTTGAATTTTTGTTAAAATGATATATGTGTATTACTACATTGATATGGAAACATTTTATCAGTTAAATGCTCTCAAGTCCTTCATATAGTTATTCTCCTTAATAGTTTGTTATTCTCAACTGCGTAATTTTTTTTGGGTTCTGCATCTTGAGGTAAAATTAACTTTCCATACATTATTTTTTTTATACCCCCATGGTATTTTTTTTGTGTTACCATTCCAGCAACACCAACGTCCCATTAAGTTTAATTTCTGCTGGTATTATTGTATTTAATTTAATTTTTTTTATTGCTATTAGGCTTAATATCTTTTACTTTTTTTAATTTATTTTTTGTTGTTTTACTACTAGGCTTCATTTCCTTTATTATTTTTTTTTCTTTTTTTCTTTTCATTATTTTTTATTTTTTTTGTTGTTTTGCCCTGAGACTTAATTTTGATTTTTTTTTCTGCACTTTACTTTATTCTTCAAGTGATTACATTAAACATAAAATAAAAAAAAAACACCCTTCATTTTTTTACGATCATACGCCGATCAAAATAAACATATTTACATAAAATAAAAAAAAAAACCCTTCATTTTTTTTACGGCCATACGACGATCTTACTTACTCGCCTCTTCCATCATTTTCTTCTTCTTTTTATCACATTGGGCGACCTTTGACGCCCTTGCCCCCGTGCTTTCGTCGAGAGCGATGACTCCTCACTGACTATCAAAGGCCAAGAACGACGTTGCTCCAAATCGGACCATGGAATTGGTCTTCCGTTTAAGCTCTTTATTTTCAGCCTTCAGTGTACCTATATCTGCTCGTGCATCCTTGTACATGCGCTGGAGCTGAGAGAGTTGGGCGTTGACTTGATGGAGCTCACTCGTCCTGTTCTACAATCGGTAAGCCAATTTTGTGACTGCAGTCACCGTCTCCATACAGGACGTTAGTGTGAAATGATTGGCTTGAATGCTTGATTGAGCTGCCATTATTTGCTCAATCGACATCATAGGAAGGTTGGGAAGAGTAGGAGCCGGGGCACTCGGCCCAGCAGTGCTTACGGGATCATTCAGGTCCGGAAAGAGAGTAAAGGGATGGGACAAGGCCATGTAGTAGACAAGAGCGATGCAATCGACTGGAGGGTAGTTTTTGGCAGCCTTTCTGCTCTGATCAGACTCTCTGTTCTATCTCTCTCACGAAGTAGAAAAAAGGGCTGGAAGCGAACGAGGAAGAAGAAGGAGACTGAGTGATTAAGAAAAAGACGGAGGAGAAGAAGAAGACAAGAGGGAGCGAGAGTTGAGGCAACTGATTAACCCGTCTCGCTTTTGTCGGTTGGCTGACGCAAAAGTGAGGCCGCGTGTCCGACGCGATTTTCGACGAAAAACAGAGACGCGAGCGAATCTTATATATATATATATATATATATGTTTTGATTATCTATTCTTTGATGTCATTTATCACTATCATTTTCCTCCACCGCCTCTAGATTCTGACCCTTGATTTCATTTTGATAATGTCACAGGGAGAGAAATTATATGATGTTATGTATTATGGTATTATTTGAAAACTAATCTGATGATTATGTGTTTATAGTTTGATATCTTAGTCTCATATCATGTCTCTAATTAAAGCTTATTTATTACACATGTGTTAACCTATATATTTAGAAATGAATTCAAGGAGCATGACTTGAGAGAGAGCTTTTCTTACTCCCAAATCAAATCAAATCAAAACATCATTGTGTGCCATCATCAAAAAAGGGGAGATTGTTAGACTTATTTATTTTGATAATTTATTTAATTATGTTTTTAATTTATTTGGAAGAGAAAAATAGAATCAAAATTTATTTTGATGATTTATTTGAAAGAGAAGAATAGAATCAACATTTATTTTGTCCCATTATTTCTTACCTAAAACTTTTATCCTAAATGTTGTTAGAATGTATTTAATATTTGATTAAATCAGAGATTCAAACAGCCCAAAACAAAGGTTCAAACAGCCCAGCACAGCAGTAGGCCAAAAGGTTCAAACAGCCCAACACAGCAGCAGGCCAAAAGGTTCAAGTGGAAGATATTCAAATTAGTAATGATGGAGTGAAATATATTCAAATTAGGAACGATGGAGTGGAAGATATTCAAATGATGCAATGACTATAAACGGCTATAAATTCAAATGAATACAACGGCTATAAACGGCTATAAGTTTCATTATATATACCAAAGCCTCTAATGTAAACAAGTTACAAAAAAAAAAAAAAAAAAAAAGAAAATATTCTTTAATCTATAATCACTCACATCTATTCTCTGAAAAAATTCTCTGAAAAGTGTTCTTTAATTTTTGTTTACATCCTTTTTCAGAAATTATACACTAAGACGTATAGCTTTAAGCCCATCTTTCCTGTGTGAGGTTTACAGAAAAATCAGAGTTTCATTTTTATATCTATCTTTGAGAGATAATTCTTGTACCTTTCTGTGAAAGCAAAAACACCTTCTTTTCAACCTTGTAAGAGTGTAGTACACTCAGTGTTCTTGACTTAGAAAGTCTATGTAAAATCTGTAAAGGGTTGCTCCATCCGTGAAAAGGTTGCTAGCACCCTGTGAAGCTAGAGTATAGTGGAAAATCTCAAGTGAAACTTGAGGAGTGGACGTAGGTCGAGTTGAAGCCAAACCACTATAAATTTATTTGCCTCTCTCTCCCTTATCTCTTTATTTTATTTAAATTGCCATAACTATATTTCACATTTTCACTGTACTAAAATCATTAACTGACGTAGTTGTTAGAACACTTGTTTTAATTATTTTTATTTCATTAACTATATTTATCTATTGTGCTATTCATAATTTTTATTAGGGTATTATTATTTTTATTTGTAAAACCTAATTCACCCCCTCTTATGTTGTCTTTTGGGTAACATGTACAAAATATATCGCCAACACTACCATACACACCTTTTGCCGGTAGGCTACTCTCACCCACTTCATCTATTGTAACAATGCTTTCTTGAGATAGACTGAAAAAG
Source organism: Camellia sinensis (assembly GCF_055761805.1). Taxonomy (NCBI): domain Eukaryota; kingdom Viridiplantae; phylum Streptophyta; class Magnoliopsida; order Ericales; family Theaceae; genus Camellia; species Camellia sinensis. Next base: position 56,518,154 of record NC_138968.1, read on the forward strand.
CTAGGAACTCTTTTGGAGAATAAATGTATATCAGTTGTGATTGAGAGCTCTAAAGGAGTAGCTCTAATGAGCTGGCATGGAGTAAAAAAAAATACATCACATCAACAGTGAGTGAGACCCACTGCCCACTTATTAGAACTGGCTTTAAAGCTAAAGAATTAAAGCTCTAAAGCATTTTTCAATATATATGATTTCTTTCTTTTTGTATGGTAAGTCAAGTCAAAAAGTATTTTTAAAAATTTTAAATATTTTTTTTTATTAAAATTAGAAAACCAACCAATCTACAAACACGATATTTATTAATATTTTTTACTTATTTATGACAAGACGATGTGACTTGATTAAAGAATCTTCATATTAGAGAAAATAACATCTATAGATCCACTGCCTTAGAGCATCTCCAATAGAGTTGCCAAATGAGCTGCCAAAGCTATAATTTGAGAAGAATGAAAAAAATGGGGTCTCTAATGGCATGCTATTCCTCTTGCCAAATATAGCATATGCCATTTCTGCTGTCAAATTTTGGCAAGAGTTTTGGCATTTGCCAAACATGCCACATCATCAAAGATTAACAGAATTTTGGCTCCAAATTCACAAATTCATCTGTTTTTGTTCTTCACCACAAATCCACAAATTCACAAATTAAAAAACAGAATCCCATAACTGTATGCAAAATCACAAAACTCATAACAAATTTTCACAATTTTCACAACTCTCATAAAAAAAATTAAAAAACAGAATGATCAGTGAACCCAATTTTCACAAATCTAATAACAAATTTTAGTGAATAACAAATCTGAAACAAAATTTACCTGGATCCTAGCAACCCTTGATGAGAAAATGATGATCCTAGCTGGATCGATGATGGATGGTGGTTCTACGGTGAATTGGTCAGCATCTATCAAAACTCCCAAGTTTGTGCTAAAGGAATGGGCAGAGACCCACAAAATCCCACTCTTCTCAAGCCTTAAATATCTTTCTACCATGGATGTAGTGTGTGAAAGAATCGGTTTTACGAAGAAATGCATTTAGGAAAGGTTTCAAAATCAAATCCTCTGTAAAGGATGTGAAAAACTTGGTTTGGACATCGAGGGATAGGGATAGGGGCATGATCTAGTGGTGGTTCTGGGGAAGGAGAGAGAGAGAGAGAGAGAGAGAGACGACTTTGGAGTGGAAACAGGGGGAGAAAGAGAATCGATGAGTGTGAGTGAGAGAAAGGGGGTCGGTGATGAGGAATGAAGAGGGAATCAGTGAGCATGAGTGAGAGAAAATGAGTCAATTAGTTTGCACCGTTAGAGAGTCGGATGAAGATGGAGAGAGAGAGAGAGAGAGAGAGAGAGAGAGAGATGTTACGAGTTTTGATGGGCGGTTGATCAAAATGGAGATGGAGAGAAAGAGAGTAAAGGTGATCAATTTAGATCCAAAGATTTCAGATGATCAATTTCAATTGTTGGATTATGAAAACATCCAACGATGGAAAAAATCTTGGAATTTTGAATTTTCTCACAACGGCTCCTTTTCCTATTTCTTATTTTTTTATATAGAACACTATTATCTCAATGCTATAAATGAATGTAGTTAATATTTTTATTTTTATTTATTTTTTTAATTTTGTAGTGATATATGAACGGTGGGGTGAATTATATATATATATATATTTTTCTAATTTTTCAATTTTTTTTTTCAATTTTTATATTTGTCTAGTCGGGAATAATATAAATATATAATTTTTTTTTTATAAATAGTTAAAAAAGGTTACAAAAGACAAAAAAAAAATAAAAAAAAAATAAAATCATAAAAAAACATATATCCAAAGAATACCTACAAATTTGGAAAAAAAGTTAGTTGAGATTTGCCAAAATAGCAAATGATAATTGGAGCACCATTGCTATAATTTGGCAAAATAGCACTATTTATTACCAAATTATAGCAATAGCAATAACAATGACAATATAGTAATAATCATTAGAGATGCTCTTATGAAAGAGACAGTAAGAAATATAATATACAATAATATTTAGTACCTCTAATTTTTTTGAATGGTTCAAATGTATCAAAACGATGTCATTTTAAAGATAAAACAATGTTATTTTATTATATTCGAGTCATTCAAATCACACAAATTCAAATTATCAATTATTTTTCTATAATATAATTCTAATACACAAAACGTCAAATAATCTTTTATGGAACCAGGAAATATATATTATTTCTACCATTAGCAGCGTCTGGGAAATAACCTCTTATTGTGCATCGTCAACACCGATTAATTTGAACAAGTCCACTCTTCTTAATTCGATACAACCTTGAGGGGTGTTTGTTTTGGAAAGATTGGGCATGTGATTAGATTATTAGTTTGGATCGGTTAATAATTTGTTATTTGTTTCAAAAGTTTTGTTCCGGTTAATAGTCCATATTTGTGGGACTATGCTATTCCATGGGGGTGGGATAGAAACCTGTGGGGACATAATTTTTGAATGACAACACGTGGCCGAGGTGTCACCGAAGTGCCAGCCGAGGTGCCACGTGTCCTGATCATGACGCCGAGGTAATCTTGGCTAGGCCGAGGTTATCTGTGAGAATACCGGAATCCGAGATAAAACGGATAAGGGACAAGAGTCCTAGAATGAGAGAAGACTACAGTTTGGGAAAAGATGAGACTCTTAGAGAGTTTATCCTAATTCTATTGGGAGTCCAAGATTAACAGTAATCATAAGTTCATTAGAGCTAGGCTTCTATTGGGACTAGGATTGTGTTGACTATAAAAGAGAGGCACCCCCATGGGTCTAAGGTGTGCTTTTAGTATTCTGTCTAGTAAGTTAAGCATTATTGGTTATCTTTGAGAGATATTGAGTACTGACTTGATCGTCGGAGTGTCCCCGGGTGGACGAGCCACCGCTGGAAACTCTTCTTTCTGTTGCAGGTCGTTCGGGCTTAATCTATTCTACTGGTGCTCTCCAGCTGGGTACCTGTTTGGCAATATGGTCAGAAAATCACCCACACAAAACCATAGGATAACTCATCCCATGGGATTAGCTAATAAAATTACATTTTTGCCCTCTGATATTTAATTATATATTATATTTAGTAAAATTCAATAAAATTTAAATGTCTCAATTTAAAAATAAAATAATTTTATTTAAGGAAAATTTACCCATAAGTCCTAGTTTCTGAAAAGTTGAACCATTTAGTCCTAAAAGTTTTCTTATGCACCATTTAGTCCCATTTGCACATCAATCTAATGTTTGAAACATTAATCTGATATTCGAAATCTAATGTTCGAAACATTAATCTGATGTTTGAAACATTGTAATGGGACCTTTCAGTCTATAAGAAAACTTTTAGGACTAAACAGTGTATAAGTTATTAATTTGGGATTTATTGGTGCATCCCCCTTTATTTAATTTTTATTTTCATTTTATTTATTTATTTAGAATAATTTTTTATAGATATTTTATTGATGTTTTATTTTAAAATTTTGTTTACATTTTATTTAATTTTATTATTTAAATTTTAATAGATGTTTTATTTTATTTCATTATTTAATTATTATTATTATTTAAAATAAATTTATTTAAAATTTTAATAAAAAAATAACATATATTTTTATTGATATTTAATTTTTTAAAAATAAATTTATTTAATTGTGCAAAAAATAAAATAAAATAAATTTTTATTTAATTTAGCTAAAAATAATTAAAATATTAAAACTATGTTTAATATTGCTATTACTTAATAAATAATTGAAAATGATAAAATAATCATTTGAGCATTTATCCTTTTCCATAATATCCCAAACAAATATTGAATTCACTAATCCGTTTGGGAAGTGGGTTGACTTTTTGGCTTTTTCACTTTTTGGCTATTTTAGCCTGGGACTAAAAAACCTGGTTTGGAAGGGCTTTTTGGCTTTTTTGAATTTTTTTTGTGAGAGAGGAGTGTAATGATTATGGATTGGATTTGATGTTTTATTTTTTGTGGCTAAAATAGCCTATTTTGTTTTTTGTGGCTATTTTAGCCCCTAACTCACCAAAACCAACTTCCCAAACTAAAAATAGTTAAATCTAGACATCTAATCCCATGACTAAACAAATATAAAATACAAATTCAGCCCAACCAAATACACCGGAGACAATGTATCTCAAGCCTAATAATCCGATGAATTACAATCCCTCCTTATCTAATCCGTCCAAACAAAATGTTGTAATGAATCATGGAAGCGGGTTTGAGAGTTTGACTTTTTAAATAATATTTTAATTTTTTATGAAAGAATAATATAAAAAATAAAAATAAAAATTTGATAATTTATAATAATTTTAAAAAATTTTAACTATAAATCTTGATTTCCAAACAAGGCCTAGAAACAGGCTAAAAATTATTTTTAAAAAATCAAAAAATAAGCAAATCTTTCGTGTATCACTAAAAAAAAATTTAAATATCACATCAAATTTTTTTATTTACTTATTAAAAACAGTTTTTTTTTTTTTTTTTCCGGCAGCATTAACTAAAAACAAATACTATAAAAGAAATTAAAAAAAAAAAACACTAAAAATAGTCACAAAAAGATATAACTTAGCCTGACAAAACCAACTATATATAACTTAGCATTTGTTTGGCCAAAATTAAAATTAGATTTTTTTATGAAAATAATCATAAAAAGATAAAATAAATTTTTTAACCAAATAAAATATAATTTCATATCTAAATTATAATCATTTTATTTTTTTCTCACAAAAATTAAAAAACTTATTACAAACAAGATTTTTTAACCTCAAACCAAAAAAATAAAAAAACTAAAAAATCGACTCCCATATGAAACCAACCCTTGTTAAGCTGTGGGACGCTTACGATTGGCAGCTCATAGATCTTATATCCTCAATCAAACGGTCCAAATTAACAGAGGAGAATCCACCTTTGCTCACAGATTGTCTGGCCAAATTAGCCATCCGTTCGGCCGACCTCGAAAACTCCTCCTTCCTGACGTCCATCACGTCGTTGACCATCTTCTCAACAATGACTCTATCGCAGGTGTCCTTCATGTCCAACCCAAGCTTCCAAACCTCCCCAACAAACCTACTATTGATCTGTTGATCCACAAAGTATGGCCAACAAATCATAGGCACTCCCTCGAACACACTCTCCAGTGTCGAGTTCCATCCACTGTGAGTCAGAAATGCCCCAACAGATGGGTGTCCCAGGACCTCTTCTTGCGGTGCCCAACCCACTATGTACCCTCTCTTCTTGGCCTCCTCCCGGAGCTCCGTCGGAATCTGACTCTCCCACTCTTTTCCGGCCATGGAGTCCGGCCGTATGACCCATAAGAAGCGCTTCCCGCTGTTGACCAGGCCGACCCAGAACTCCACCAGCTGCTCCTCTGTTATTGTCACAAGGCTTCCGAAGCTAACGTAGACCACCGATTTTGGTGGCTGCTCGTCCAACCAGGTTAAGCAGGTTCGATCTTCTGGCCGGAAGCTGCTTGAGGAGAAGGAGGATACGGGGGTTGTGTCGGCTGCCAGTCGGGCTTTGAGGTGGGCGTGGAGTGGTCCGATGGTGTAGAGATTTGGGCAGAGAGTGCGTATCTGAGAGAGCAAGGGTCCTTCCAGGTCTTCAAATGTGTTGAGTATGAGGCCGTCAGCTCGAGGGACTTGATGTCTCTCCGTCATGAAGAGTCGGATGCTTGGGTCATCCGGGTCGCCGCTCCGACAGAAGCTCGGAAGATCTCGACGCCGGAGAACACCTTCCATGCCCGGCACGCTCGTTATCAGCACATCCAACTCATTTTCTACAGTTAATTTCCATACATATGTATAAATTCTCTGAGTAAACCTAAGTGGATAATAGTTCGTTCAAAAAAAAAAAAAAAAAAGAAGTGTATAATAGTTATAGGATTGGGGGATTTTGATTTGCCATGTAATGAAGAATATCATAGAATGTGTAAAACATATAGGAGGAGTACCTTGGAAAGGAAATTCTCCAGATTGAAGGAGGATGGGAAGGCAGAAGAAAATCCAGAGAGCACAAGGGCTGAGAGTACGGCAGCAAACGATGGGAAGACCAATCTCTTTAGCAACATCAATGGTAAAACTCAAGATTCCATCTGCTATAATGAAAGTGACGGGAGGACGAGGAGCAATCGCGGAAGCTGGGAGCAGAAGCATCTGTCGAAAAAGAGGCTTGGTAACAGCTTGGAAAGCATTGAACATCTCCATGAATTGGTCACCCAATCGAGGGTGGTCTTCGGGAAGGCCATCGGAGATGGAGTCCAAATGGAATCCGGGATAGCGACTGAAATGGTATTGGATGTTGGTGAAACGGAGGAGACGACCGCGGATGTGGTTGGTGACCAGGAAGGTGACGTGGAGTCCGGATAGGCATAGAAGCTCTGCTAGCTTCAGCATGGAGTTAACAGGCCCCTGGAAGGGTAGGGGGAATATGAGTACATGAGGAGGAGAATGGAGTGCCTGTTGCTGCTGCGGCTGCTGCTGCTGATCCTCCATTGTCCCTGCTGCTGGATACTAGCTGCTCTTCCTCCCCAGTTCTTGTTTTTTGACAAGTTTACAATATCAGCAATGCTGATATCACGAAAATCTATTCATAAAAATAATTAATCCCACTGGCCACTGCAACCTAATCCCACTTCCAAATAAAGAATAGTAAATGATTGATCCTCTCTCTCACCTAAACGTGTCCACTACTCGACCCTCACAAAAGAAGTGAAGAGTGAGTTTTGAAATTTTTTTTGATTTGTTTAGTTGTATATTTTAAGAATTTTGTTTTTTTAGAGTTTAGGATGATTTGATATTTTTAGAAAATTTGAGTAAATGTGTGTGAGAGAAAAAGTGATTGAGAAGGAGAGAAGAGAGAGAAAAAGTAATTGATTGATGTGTAAGAGAGAGAAAGTGGTTTTGAAATTTTTTTGAGAAAAACTCAAACCAAACAATTTAAATTTTTTTTTTTTTTTTTCTAAAATTCATCTCCCAAATACAAACCAAACATACTTACAAACTTTTGTTTTTATTTTCTTTACTTTTAACAATATAATAAATATTATAAATTTTGTAAGGGATAAGCTTGTCTGTGGATTGAAAGTGAACTAGACTGTCGTTTCATAAAAACCAAAGAACTAGACTGGGCTATTCAGGCACGTATGTAATTTAAATCGTTTATTTTTTAAATTATAATATATAAATTATTTATAAAAAAATTAATTGGATTCGATAACTGTAATCACATCAATTTATTACATTTATTTTTTAAAAAATCATAATTTAATTTTTAAATAATATTTATCTCTTTTTTTTAATAAATAAATGTGATAAATTAATATTATTAATAGATTCCGTACTGAAGTTTCATTACTGCATGACTATTTTATAGGGGTGCAACTCGGGCGGGCTCAACCCGAGCAACCCGAGCCCAGCCCGAGTTTTTTTAGGGCTTGGGTAACTATATCTTGTAATCTGGGCGGGCTTGGGCAGATTTTTGATGCCCGAATTGCAATTCGGGCCGGGCTTGGGCAGAACCAATGGCCAACCCGAGCAACCCGAACCCGAATTCAATTTAATACATTATATAAATTATATAATATATAATATATATATAATTTAATAAATTATGTAATATATATAAATTAAGTAAAAGAGTTAGTCTTAATTTTTATTTATTTATTTATTTTTGGTTAGCCTTCTATTAAGTAAAAGAGTTAGTCTTAATTTTTATTTTTTATTTTTTTTGGGTTAGTTTTCTACCATTAGATTAGCATCTTTTATGTCTACCCTTAGATCTACCTACAGGTTTCTGAACTCGGGCAATTCGGGCAACCCGAGTTCAAAATACAAAGCTTGGGCCGGGCTTGGGCAACAATGTTCGGGTTCATGGTCGGGCTTGGGCGGGCTTGGGCAGTGCCAAATACAATTCGGGTCGGGCTTGGGCAGACCCCCAACCCGACCGAACCCGCCCGAGTTGCACCCCTACTATTTTATGAGCATTGTTTTTGAAGTCAAAAAATTAAATTTACGTTTCAATTTTAATGATATAATAATCAATTAAAATATCTAACATAACACACTCTTTTATATCTTTTATAATCATCAATTAATAATATTACTTACAAATTATTGGGTCTAAAAAATAAATTTAAAAGAATGAGTTTATATATCATTTTTCTTTTTTATATTTTTTAGAACATTGCTATTCAAATTCAAAAATTAGACCCACTTAGTTTGTAAGTTATTGCTATTCAAGTTCAAAAATTAGACCTAATTTTTAAGCCATGTGGTAATCAATTAGGAGGAGAATTCTATTGTGGGATTTAAATTGTAGTTTTCAATCTTTTTTATTTTTTTAATTTTTTTAATTTTTTTTTTCATAATTTGTATATAAAAATCTAACTATTTATATTATTTTATATAAAAATATGTTATTAATTTTTTCACATTCCATGCATAGCACAAGTTTACCACTAGTTATAAAAAACCCAACAATGATATATATGCTCACTAGCTAAACTCATTTTCTAGACCTAATAATGTGTATAACTAATATGATTGATTGATGATTAAAAAAAAATATAAGAGAAATTATTGTCTTAGATATCCTAATTGAGGAAAAGACTATGGTACACACCCTTTTATCTATCAATTTTTAATTTGTCACAACTTTCAACATGTAACTTTCAACCTGTAACGGCTCGGACCGAGATTCGACCCTTGTAATTATTTGTATAAAGATGGTTGTATTATAAAAGTTTTTTGTCAATGATTGGACTTAGCTTGAAAATTTTTTAAGTGTAAGAATTGGATTTTTCAAAATTTACGATTTAGAAAATAATTTTTGGCTGTAATTGTTCTTTATATATATATATATATATATATTAAATATTCTAATTTGATTTTACGAGATTTTTCTACGAGGTATTAACCACTTTACTTCAACGCTAAACTTAGAAATTTCAGTTGAAAAATTATTTTTGTGCTAAAATTGGGAGAGCCACTTTTTGATTTAATTGCATTTTGATTTTTTTTGCATTTTTCTTTGAATCCAAATGGGATGTATTTTCTTATTTACATTGTAAACTTAAATAAATTAAATATAAATGTAAGAGACTAAGCATTTACTTAAATGGCTACAAATGAAAATAAGGTTAATATGCTCAGAGTGCCTTAGGAGCTGAGCTGTATGACTTGCTGTGCCTTGGGTGACCGCTCGAGCGGTGAAGAAGGTGCATCTAGTATTATGCTCTGCATATTGAAATGGTGAGAGCTTGAGTTCAATGCTCGAGCTGTCTGGACGATATCAACAACTTAAAAGTTGCATTTTAGATCATTTCTTTCATTTTTTCTTTTCCTCTTCCTCTCCTCTCTCCTCAACTTCGAAAATCCTAATTTTCTCTCTCTAAATATCTCACTTTTCACCAAGATCCGAGCCTAAACTTCTTGCAAAAAATGAAGACTACTAAAGATCTTCATTTTTTACTGATTATATTGAGGTAGGAGACTCTCTTAACTCCATATATTTATGATTTGGTGTGATTTTTTAACATTTTGCGGTTATGGGTTGTTCTGAGTTAGAAAACTTTGATGGAAAGTTGTTAATGGACAAAAATGGAGTTTTCACTCAAATTTTTAAAATGTCTTGAATGTTTTAACATACCGACGAATAATATTTGATGATTTTTAGATTTGACGAAGAAATAAGGAAAAATCCCAATTTTCTTGAAACCCTAGATTTGGGATTTTTAATTTAAAAGAGGGTTTGAACTAATTGGTACTTTATGTTAAAATTTCAATTGATTTTCCTTGAATATATGTGAGTGGGATGAATTTTTGATTTATGATGATATTATTGACGATTCATGGAAGTTGAATCGTGTGGAAACTTGGGAATGTTGGAAGGATATAAAGTTAATAGTTTGCATGGAATTATTGTTAGTAATGAGAAAGACTTGGAGTCGTAGAAAAGAGAATATTTTATTAGTTTTTACTTGTTGGATTCTTGTGCAATTAAATTGAATTTTAGATAAATTAGAATATTTTTAAATTCATGCATCACATTGTATTCTCAAAGTTTTGGACTAAGTGTCTGGTGATTTAAAAGTGGGTGTGTGTTTTAGGTATACATCGTGTGTGTTGAGGTGCCCAATTTTCCTTTCATGTTTGTAGGTTGAAAAATGTGAGAATATTATTAGTATATTGTTAAGGTGCCTAATTGTCTTTCCATGCTAAACGCCGGTAAATTTAGGGTATATGACTGAATAGATTGTTGGGTGTCCAATTGCCCCTCTGTGCTCGGTGGTAAATGTTGGATATTTTCAAAATGAAATAGGTGTCCAATTGCTTCTCCGTGCTCGGTGGCCTGTAAATGTGATGATTTTTTCAAAAGTAAGAGGTGCTCACTTGTCCTATTGTGCTTGGTGGCCAGTAAATGTAGAGAGTAATTGAGATATGTAACGTGAATTTTATTACAAAATGAAAGGTCCTTGGTTATGTTAAAGGTTAAAGAGTTGAGTCAATCATGAATTTTAAATTATACATTAAGCATTCGAGTTTCAAAACAAAGAAAATGTCTTAAGCATGGCATAACATTGCATGAACATAATCATATCGAACATTTATATATTGGGTTAAGTTTATTTCCTACTGAGCATAAAAGCTCACTCCTTTTTTTGGGCTAGATATCCAACATTCCAAGTGATAAAGACGTGCCTCCAATTCGTTGAGAAGCAAATGGATTATACATAGAGCACTGAAGCTCGTTTTGATGTTGTTTGTTTACAGCTATTGAGCTTACTTGCCAAGATAGAATTTTATTTTGTTGTGATCAAGGCCTTTAGTGTTGAAAGATGTGAGCCCTTATGGAAATTTGATATATAGTTTATAATTCCACGTATCGTAATTCAATGTAATGAGCTTGATGTAGAATCTATGAAAAACTGGTGAGTTTTGGCTTATAAATTTGTTGTTTTTTGTTCCTTGTTCACATTAATGTTCTGGAATTTGGTAACAGTAATGGATTGGTAATCTATAAAATGGTATAGAAATATCGGGGTGTTACAAGAGGTGCGTGGTGTTATGGGTTTGTTGGCTCAGGAATTGGCGGGTACACTTTGAGAATCTACGAATATTTTGAGGGCTAAGAAAGCAATACGGGCCACCGTAGGAGAGACTAGATCCTCTTCTTTAGCAAAGGAGTTCTTTAATTCAAAACCTATGGAGTTTTATGGTTGGTCTAACCCGCTTCAAGTGGATAAATGGCTAGAACAGACGGTGAAGACATTTGAGGTGTTTCACATTGTTGATGATGAGCTTCGGGTTCCCTTGGAGGCCTTCAAATTGAAAGAGGACTCAGGTCAATGGTGAAAATATGCCAAAGTCCGTATAGTGCACACATGAAAAACATTTACTCACGCCTTCCAAGAGAAGTATCTTCCACCCATGGCCAGGGAGCATTTGAGGAAACAGTTTGAAGAGTTAGAATAGCTCAACACACCCTTAGTAGAGTTTGAAGCAGCCTTTATTAGCTTGTTGAGGTATGCACAAGAGTTAGTGACGACTGATGAGCGTTGTTGTTCGGAATTTGAGAAGAGACTTAGGTGGGACATCAAGATGAAGGTGGTTGGTAGTATGATTGGGAGTTATGATAGACTTGTGGAAGCAGCCGCACATGTGGAAATCACCTTGGAAAAGAGGAAGAAATAAAGGGGTAAAAGACAAGGAGGACATGAGTCACAGAGTGACTCGGGGACATCCAAGAAGTCGAAGGGTATCACTAGCACTCAATCGCAGTTGCAGCAGACCATGCCTTGGGCTATGGTAACGGAGATGAGTTCAAGGAGTACTAGTCAAAATAAAATGACTTGTTTTTGATGTAGCTAGCAAGTTCACAAGGCTTCAATTTTCCCTCACAATGAGGGAAAGCAACTGTAGTAATGGCCGACTCATTCTCATAGCTAGTTTCGGAGTAGTGGTTGGATGTCCACCTGCTACCAGTGTGCAGAACCAAGGCACATGAAGAGACTTTGCCCACAGTTGATAGGGGTTCCTAGTGCTTCAGGATCCTAATAGTCATATAACCTTCAATAGGCTTTGGGTCAGAAACAACTTCATTTGTTAGTCCAATTACAAGATAAGAGATCACCCACTTGTTTTAAGTGTAATTAGCCGGGCCATGTTAAGCATAATTGCCCTCAAAGTGGACAGAACCAAATTAGTAGTTCAAGCAAGGACAGTGATGTTATGAGGAAGCAGCGTGATGTTTTGTTGTTTTGGTATTGTAATGCTATGGTGTTATAGGTGGGACAGTGTATTTACAAATGTTGCATATGTATATATATGTGTGTGTGTGCTTTTCTAGGGGAATTAGATTGTAATTGTAACAACCCCGACCCATGATTAACGTTAATCCATGCTTAAGTATGCCTAATAAGTAATTAAGAAGAAATCATGAGTTAAATACGTGTGCATTGCATTATTTGTGTTTATATCTGTTTAACGTAGGAAGATCTGTTCATGTTTTTGTTTCAATTTGCGAATTAAAGGCCTTATCAGCATTCGATTTAGAATTGACTTGATTTATGTGTTATTTGGAATTTTTAGAATTTTATGGTAGATTTAATAAAAATTCGATTTAGAACGATTAAATTAGATTAATTTAATGCCTATTTGATTAGCTTTAATGAACCACCACTAGGTAAGCCTATATAAGGCCACCCTCATCGCCTCTTTTATACTTTACACTCTCATTCACTCATATCTTTGAACTCAAACGTAGAAAAGAGAGAGAGAGAGAGAGAGAGAGAGAGAGAGAGAGAGAGAGAGAGAGAGAATGAATGAATTGAGATCAAGAGCTTGAAAAGAGAGATTTGCTAGGAATTGTTGAAGAATATGAGTAAATTTGGAGATTGAAGCTTTTACACTTATGAATCTAATGCTCTAGGTAAGAATTCTAGTCTTTGGCCTTGTAAAGTAGTTGATTAATGCATGGAAACAAGTGAATTAGGTGAATTCATATGGGAATTGAGCTAGAATTGAAGAAAGTTAAGTCATTCCATACATGCATGCATATATCATAACATCTTGAGTTTGAAATCAAAGAATTACCACATGCATGTGTCTATCTTGACTTGGTATTGAGAAATCATCACATTTCTTACCATTTGACTTTAATTAATCATATTTTAAAAAGCCATAGTTCAAGAAATTTACATGCATGTTATATCTATATTATGTTTTCATAATTCAAGTTTGAGTTTACTCATTTGTCAAGTTTAGGGGCCTTGATTTCATGAAAATGATCCTTAATTCTTAATATTTTACAAGTTTAGACATGTTTCCTTGAGTTTTGGCCCAAAACAATAAGGTTTGTGGTTTTGAAATTAAGTTTTGAGCTTGTCAAGAATTCTGCTTCTACGCATGAGCAAAGAAATCCACGCTCAAGCGACCACTTTGAGTGAGTGCAATATCGCTCGAGCGACCAGAAATCCGCTCGAGCATGAAATGCATGCTTCCAGAAGTTCTTGTGTTTTGCAGATCGCTCGAGCGACCAATGTTGCGCTTGAGCAGGAGCATGTCTCTCACGTTTGAGCGAGCATCGAGTAAGCATCAAGCGAAAAAAGAAAGCAACCAACACTTTTACAAAAGTTCATAGACCGCTCGAGCGACAGATCTTGCGCTTGAGCAACCACTCACATTTTGCATGTCTACTCGAACGTAAGAAGTTACACTCGAGCAAGGACCCTATTTTCAACAATTTTTGTTAAGTGTTTTCAAGTACATTTTTCTATCCTCATTCCATCATAGGCATACCTAGGCCAAGTTTAAAACATCATAATGAGGATAAAGAAGTAGAAACACACCGAAACAAGAATAAACCAAGTTGATGATTCTGGGTGTGTAATTCAGTACGTATTCGTTCTGTATTTGTGTAGGTCACATGCTGCAAGATATCTGAATTGCCTACTCTGTCCGTTTACTTGGAGCTATCTGTTATCTATGAGTAATAACTTAGTAAAGCTAGATTCAAGTTAATTATTTTTTGTATATAGAATAAGATCTGTTCTATGAAATACTATGTTTAATACTATGAATGATTGTCCAACACTGACAAATGTTTGTGGTATTTATGCTATGATTCAAGTATGTTGTCTGTACCCAGACCGGAGGTTCCTTTATAGAACTGACAAGTTATATGTACCCGACTAGAGGTTTTTTTATGGAACTGACAAGTTATCTGTTCCCAGTCCGGAGGTTCCTTTATGGAACTGACAAGTTATTCGTACCTGGCCAGAGGTTCCTCCATGGAATTGACAAGTATGATCTATGATGCTCTATAAATGATCTATTAGCGCTAATAGATGAACTATGTATAATCAAGCATGAATTCTGATTTCTGTGTATGAATTGATTAAGAGTACGAATATGAACCTATTCTATGTACAAACTTAGTTATGGGACATCATTCATTTAACCCCTTACTCTGTTATTATTCATTAGGCTCCCGCTCACTATTTATATTATGTATGTAGGTGATCAGGCATGTGACCAGGCTCAGAGTTGAGGACCTGGCGTCTTAGTTTTTGTCAGCCAACCTTTGTGCCTCCCAAGAAGGTTCCGGATTAAGTTAAGTCTAATGGCTGTGTTATACGAATATATAAGACTGCATTTCTTTTGCTCCTCAAACAAGTTTTTCTATTTATGTGTACATGAAATGACGTGTAACTACTGTATCTTTTGACGTCACTTGTAAGTTTATGAAAGTTAAAGCTTATCTGTCTCATATATGTCTTCACAGCTCGATGGACTATGTATGTTTCATGTATTTGCTTCCGTAGCCCCTAATTATATATTATTATGTTAAGAGGCCTTTGGTAATCCAAAGATTACTGGCCGGTTACGATACTAAAACTATAGGGACGGGTTTGGGTCGTGACAGTAATGAATTGTAATTCTATATGTTTTGATGAATCCCTGTTAAGATTGGTAATCTTAATCTTGTGCAAAAACGCTATTGCCTCATATAGTTGAGCATGCAATGGCTTATGAGCCTTATACTTGATTAAAACTATGCTGTTAAAAGTTTATAACATTATGTTTTGCGAGGCTCATTTGGGATGTTTGAGAATGAAGTGACTTTATTCTAGGTGTGTATGGTTTGAGGGTAGTATAACCCATTAAAGTCTTATAGAATGGGAGAGAGTTGTTTGGTGTAGTGTTAAAGAGGTTCCTTGAGAAAGTGTGAGACTTGTGTCTCTTGATGATGAGAGTAATGGTCATGCTTGTGGTTCTATGTGTTTGGGTCGTGTGATTGGTGAGGTTGTCGTCAACGATATCGGTCACTTGGTGGTAGGATGAGGTGTGTGAATTGCTATATAGGCATAAGGGTTAGAGTGAGTCAACTTAAGAATGATAGTTGGGGGATTGAGTTTTAGAGGAGGAAATGTTCGGTGTGGTAGGTTATAGCGTGTGTGATCTTAAGATGTCTGTCGCAGCGTCGTAGGTTGTGTGAAATTATGTGTTAAACCCCATGTAGGGGTGAACAGTACTGGGTGAGTGTCGGTATTAATTGAGGGTTGTGGTGATAGTTGGTTGATGTCAGGTAAAGGGTCGGCGAGTACTCACCTCGGGAGTTACTTTGGCTTTGATCAAGGAGTATAATGTTAAGAGATACATTAGAGGGCACTTGTGAGAGTGAAGTCTTTTTTTTTCTTTTTTCTTTTTTGTGCTACATTGTTTAGACAGTCAATTGTGCTAGTGATTGTGATGGGAGGGTGGAAAAAAAAAGAAAAACGGTGAAGTATTTGTACTTTTTCGTTGTTTGTGCTCCAACATCTTATTGGCATGATTATTATTACTATAATTATTATTATAAAAATGTTATAATCGGGTTGTGATATCACCATAGGGGTGATGGGTAATGTTGGGTGATGGTTAAGAATCACTAGGTATGTTGTTGAAAGAAGAATTTGGAAACGTTTTCAAGATAATGAAAATTTTTCTTTTTGCAAGAAAGAATGATTAGTTCTTATATATTGCTTAGTTGTGTTGTGTTGATTTGGGCACGGATTGACGGATTTGTGTTTGGACATGTTATCTTAGTGAACTAGAATCATTCAAATTCATTGCGGTGTAATTCTTCCCTTTTGTTCGTAAATCAAGTTTCCTGAGTGAACTCCCTTTCAGTTATGAGAATTAATTAGAGTTTCTCATTGTTAATATGGTATCACCCTTGGGTTTGAAGTGCGACTAATGGAAATTACTAACTGTCTTGTCTTGAGTAAATTAACGTCGTCAAAGCCAGGGGGCCGGATTATTGTTTTATGAACCAAGTTTTCCTTGGTGAACTCTATTCTTTTGTTAGTTGATTGAGAGCATCTTGTCGCGAGTAAGTGGTACTATCCTTGGGGGCTTTGGATACTGAATGTTCAGTTATTGTCGAGTGCTAGTGTGCGATTGAGGTGTGGTTAATATGCCTTTAGGTGTGTGGAAACCAACCTTTCTAAAAGGTGTATTTTTTAAACATTTTTCAAAATAAAATTCTACTGAGAAAACTTAAGCATATTGCTTTTGCTTTTGTTCATTAATATTAAATTTTTATTTAATTTATTATTTTAAAATATAAATTAGTAAATAATTTTATATATTTATATATACAAATTAGTTTCAATTACTCATGTTATTTGGTCTCTCTGCCACAGTCCACCAAATTTAATTCAAATTTTTTTAATTTTTACAAAAGTCCTTACCGAATTAAAATTTATGTGGCCAAATCTTAAAAAAATTTCAGGCATGACTCGAATTGCTTGCGTTGAGCTCGCCCAAGTTTGCAACTCTAGCAAAGGGGTTGTGTAACACTCTGATATTTATATACCATTTTATAGATTACTAATCTGTTACTATTACCCAATTCCATAATATTAACGTGAATAAGGAACAAAAGATAACAATCTTATAAACCAAAACTCACCATTTTTCGTAGATTCTTCATCGAGTTCATTACATTGATTTACAATACGCGGAATTATAAAATATACATCAAATTGCAATAAGGGTTTACATCTTTTAAGGCTAAAGGCCTTGATCACAACAAAATAAAATTATATCCCAGTAAGTAAGCTCAATAGCTGTAAACAAACAATATCAAAAGGAGTTTTAGTGCTCCATCTAGAATCCATTTGTTTTTCAACGAATCGGATACACGTCTTTATCACCTGGAATATTGGATATCCAGCCCAAAAAAAGGAGTGAGCTTTTACACCCAGTAAATAAATTTAACCAAATATATAAATGTTAGATATGATTATGTTAATGTAATGCCATGCCATACTTAAGACTTTGACTTTGTTTTGAAACTCAAATGCTTAATATATGATTTAAAACCCATGTTTGACTCAATTCTTGAAGCTTTATCATAACCAAGGACTTGTAATAAAATCCACGTTACACATCTCAATCACTCCCCACATTTACCGGCCACCAAGCACGGTAAGGCAACTGGGCATCTCTTATTTTTGAAAACATCTTCACATTTACCGTCCATCGAGCACGGAGGGGCAATTGGACAATCATTTCATTTTAAAAACATTTCCACATTTACTGGCCATTGATCACGAAGGGGTAATTGGACACTCAACTATCTATTCAACCATATCCCCTACATTTATTGGCATTTAGCACGGAAATGCAATTGGGCACCTTCATAATATACTGATAGCATTCCCCACATTTTCTGGCATATAAGCACATAAGGGTAATTGGGCACCTTAACACACATGATGCATTCCTAAAACACACACACTTTTAAAGCACTAGACACTTAGTCTAAAACCATGAGAATGCATTGTGATGCATGAATTTATAAATATTCTAATTTACCCAAAATTCAATTTAATTGCACAAGAATCCAACAAGTAAGAACTAATGAAATATTCTCTTTTCTATGACTCCAAGTCTTTCTCATTACCAACAATAATTCCATGCAAAATATTAACTTTGTATCCTTTCAACATTCCCAAGTTTCCACACGATTCAACTTCCATGAATTGTCAATAATCATCATAAATACAAAATTCATCCCACTCACATATATTCAAGGAAAATCAATTGAAATTTCAACATAAAGTACTAATTAGTTCAAACCCTCTTTTAAATTAAAAATCCCAAATTTAGGGTTTCAAGAAAATTGAGGGGTTTTCTCATTTCTTTATCAAATCCACAAATCATCAAATAGTATTCATCAATATGTCAAAACATTTAAAACATTTCAAAAATTTGAGTGAAAATCCCATTTTTGTACATTAACAACTTTCCATCAAAGTTTTCTTACTCATAACAATCCATAACCCCAAAATGTTACAAAATCACATTTATATTTCATTTACTTAAGTTTACAATATAAATAAGGAAATAACCCCCATTTGGATTCAAAGAAAAAAAAAAAAATCAAAATCCAATTAAATCAAAAAGTTGGTCCCCAGATTTAGTATAAAAATAAATTTTCGATTGAAATTTTTAAATTTAGCGTTGAAGTAAAGTGGTTAATACCTCGTAGAAAAATCTCATAAAATCAAATTAGACTACTTAATATATAAGGAACAAGTACTGCCCAAAATTATTTTCTAAATCGAAAATTTTGAAAAATCCAATTTTTACACTTAGAAAAATTTCAAGCTAAAGTCCAATCTTTGACACACACACACACACACACACACACACACAAAAACACTTTTTAAAACAACCATCTTTATACGAACAAGAATAAGGGTCGAATCTCGACCTGAGCCGTTACAATCTCCCCTACTTAAAAATTTTCATCCTCAAATCTAGGCAACTCAAGATTCAAGACACCGACAATGCTAAAAGGAGCCAACATTTGGACTAACACTCGTAGATCAATCGTACCTAGTTTGTGGTTGACAATGGGTTTCAAGGGGAAGTTTCCCTACACAAATATTTCAAAGGCTATTTTAGTCGGAATGGACAATTCCCATTATATATGGGTTCCCGAGCAACAACTCTAATACATAAGGTTATGGATAAAGCTATGACCCATAAAACTTAATGGTGTCCACAAGGCTAAAATCTCACAGCACTTTGAAGTTTTGCCGAAGATAGATGGAAACTCACCGGAAAGTTCAGTTCGACAGACGAAAGTTAGAGGTTGAAGATAACGCAAATTTTATGTAATAGATATTGTCTTTGCAAAATATAAACAACAAACCTTTGGCTGGCCAGGTTATTAAGTCTTTGGTCTTTCCCTTTGGTCCTGAGTTCAACTCCTTGCAATAGCAAATTGATTTTTTTTTTTTTCCTTTTTGTGAAGCATGAGGATGATGTCAATAGATGGAATATTTCTTGTCATAATAGAATATTCTTGGGGAGTATTTTTAGTGTGGCCCTCGGAAGTGTAGCAAAAGGTTGGTCTTAGCTAAATGGACCGTTCTGAATGCAATCGCAAGGTCAGAATGGTGAAATTCAAAATAATTTTTGAAGTTTGCCAAAAGTGTAAGTTTGTCATCTTCAATAATTGGAGAAAGGTTGTCGGATGTTTCAGAATGTTGCAGATTCACTGAGGTTAGAATGGGAAAATTTTGACTAGATTGGACCACTAGACAGATTGAGAGATAAATCATTAGAGACTAGAGGAGATTAGGCTTGATCAAGTGGCAGATCAAGGGAAATCAAGATTGGTCAAGGGGCGATCAAGAGGATTGCACATGATTATCTTAGGATCAACAATGTTTTGAAAAGTTTTGTCAAAAAGACACTGTCTAAGGAGATTGGTTCTTAAGTGGGATTGATTGTGATCCCACCAGTCTTTCTTAGGAGCTTTCTTGGTTATTGAGTTCAGACGATAGAGAAATCTAGTTTAATTGGAAGAAGACCATTTCATAGGTAGACAGATAATTGGCAACCAGTACAAACTCAGGGAAATATTGTTGCGGTTGGAGCTACTATCAAACAGAATACTAGAAGTACTGGTGGAATGTGAACATGGAAGAGCAACAACTACAGAAGTGCACACATAAAGCACGGGAGCACGTGGCTACGAGAGCACAGGTGATACGCTGGAGTGTCGTACAAGGTGCAAATGTACAACAGTGCAAGAGTACACAGTAAAGTCACACATATGTGCAGTGTAGAGGATTTTTGCCTGGAAATAGCAACCAGTTGCTAGAAGTTCACAGAAGAAAGCTCTAGACAAAGAAATTGAGACGGATAAGAAGCGATAGTGCACACCCAGTGAGAGGCAGATCTCTTTATTTGTCCTAAATCTGGTTCGTGGCAGTGAAGTCACGACTGGCACCCAGAAAGTTTGGGTGGAGTCACTTCAACAGGGAAACAATAAACATTCTGTAACAACCCTAAACTGTGATTAGTCACTAAACCATGATTAAAAATGTCTAATAAGTAATTAAAGGGAAACCCAAAATTAATTGCATGTATATTGTGTTATTTGTGCTTATATCTGTCTGACGTAGGAATATATGTCTCAATTTTTGTTTCAATATGTAAATTGAAGGCCTTATTGGCCACTGAATGCAAAATTGACTACGTTTATGTGTTAATTAGAATTTTTAGAATTTTATGGTAGATTTAATTGAAATTCGATTCGGATCTAAATAATTAGAATAGAATAATGTTAATTGATTAAGTTAAGCTAGGATTGATTAAACCCCACTAATCAAGCTTATATAAGGCTAATGGACTCTACAACATTTCATCTTTATTTCCTTGAGAGCAAAATATGGAGGGGAGAGAGGGAGAGAGAGAGAGAGAGAGAGAGAGTTTGAGTGGAAGAGCTTGAGCTCTAGAGAAAGGAAGAAGAATTGTAGAGAATTGAAGGTTTTGATTTGGAAACTCAAGCAATTGAACATCTAGAATAAAATTAAGTCTCTAAGGTAAGAATTCTAGCCTCTAGTTTTGTAATTTAGTTGGTTAATGCATGAATTCAAGAGAATTAAGCTATGAGATGCATGAATGAGCTAAGGATGTAGGAAAGAAGAGTTAACCATGCATGCATGTGTATTTCATGAAGCTTTGAAGTTGTTCCCAAAGAATTCTCACTTGCATGTGTTCATCTTGACTTTGTTTTGTGAATTCATCACATTTCTTGACATGTTATCTGAATTGATAATGTTTTGAAGAAATGAAATCATGTCAATTCTTGCTTGTGTTTTAACTCAAGTTTCAAGTTTGGTTTTGCACAATTGAGTTAACTCTGGGCTTTGATTTTGTGAAATGATCTTCAATTCATAATGTTTCACAAGTTTAGACATGTTTTCTCAAGTTTTGGGGGCCAAAGGATGTGTTTTGAAGCTTTACACTTGAGTTTTGCATCTTGAACAACAATCTGGAAATTCTAGAATTCTGTATCATCGCATGAGCGATAGGACCTGTGCTTGAGCGATCACTCTTTGTTTTGCACTTTCACTCGAGCGACAGAACCTACACTTGAGCGACCACCCTTATTTTTGATCCTTCACTACATAGGAAGTTGAGCTTGAGTGTAAAATGAGAGCTCTCGAAAGTTTTGTAGAGTTTTGCAAACAGCTCAACCGATCAAAGTTGTGCTCGAGTGAAGACCTTGTTTTCAACAAATTTGACTAAGTGCTTCAAATTACATTTTGGCATCCGCATTGTATCTTAGGCATTCCTAAGCCTTAATTAAGACATAATAATGAGGGTAAGGATTTGAAACACACCGAGGTAGAAAAGAAATAAGTTAAGTATTTTCTAAGCGTGTGTTTCAGTGTATATCCATTATGTGTTTATTTAGGTCACGCGTCATAATCTGTCTGATTTATTTGCTCTGTCTATTCTGTCACTGGAGCTCTCTGTGAGTAATAACTTTGTAAAGCTATATTTGACTATAAGTATTTTCTAACTAAAATGATATTATTAGTTTTTTGAAATGTTACTTTTTATATAGATGAATGATTGTCTAGCTTTTTGAAATATATCGTGGAATCCTTAGAATCATGTGATATCTTCCTATTACCTGGTGCCAGAGATTTCGTCATGGAACTGGTTAATCATAACCATTATCTGTCTGTATATGCTTTGTATATAGGTCTTTATGACTGTCTCATGTAATCATGAGCCATCTGTCTGTTAGCACTAATGGATGTACCACGTATGATTATCTGTGAATTCTGAATCTGAATATGTATAAAAATTTGTTTCTAACTTCTAAATCTATCACGGATATCATTCATTAAACCCCTTTACTCTGTTATTATTCACTCAGCTTCAGCTCATTGTATTATTATGTATGTAGGTGATCAGACATGTGACCAAGCCCTGAGATGATTGCCTGGAGATCTGTTCTATCAGCCAGCCACTGTGCCTCCAAAGGAGGTTCCTGTTTTGAAGTGGTCAAGTGTTTGTGATGTTTGAGACTTTTGTATTTCTTAAGTTTTGTCTGAACAAGTTTTTGTATGTTCTGTATATGTGGGTCTTGGTGACGTAAGACTAACGTAATTATGACATCACTTATATGTATATTAAGTTTTAAATATTCTATCCCATGTATGTCAACATAGCTCTATGGACATTATTTGTTGGTATTTGCCTCTGCTAGCCCCTGTATTTTGTTTAATTTGTTTAAAGGCCTTTGGTAATCTTAAGATTACTGGCCAGTTACGACGCTAAACCTATATGAGCGGATTTGGGTCGTGACAGAGTGGTATCAGAGCACGAGTTATACCACACGCATGAGTCCATTTGAGCTACAGGACTTCCTAGAAGTAGGGACATTACGTCTGCATGTGTAAGTGTGTGACAATATGTAAACATATCAAAACCAATATGAAATGCCTCTAAAATGAAATGAACTAAAACTGAACATTGTTTATTAGTTCTCTATGTACCTATGGCAAATGGAAAATGCAAGATGTAATGATGCAACTGAATCCTCTGAAACTCACATGAGCAAAATGGAACTAATGCTTGAAGCCTTAACAGAGTCAATGAGATAGCAGCAAAGACAACAACCTCTGCCTCCTTTGCCCCCTTTGGTCCAAATAGAATCGATAAACAACGACATTATCTCGTTGACTCAGAAATTTACCAAGATGAAGCCGCCAACCTTTTTAGGTGGCATTGAGCCATTAAAAGCCGAGACCTAGATGCTAGAAATGGAAAAACTATTTGAAGTGTTCCTGTGTTCAGAAACTCAGAATGTTCTACTGGGCACCTATACGTTAGTGGATGTTGATTAGAAATGACAATGAGACCCTGACCTGGAATCAATTTAGGAAAATCTTCTATGAAAAATAATTTCTTCAATGCTTCGGAGATCGCAAGGTTTCTGAATTTGAACAGCTAAAACAAGAAAACATGTCCATAGCTGAGTATGAAGCTAAGTTCACTGAATTAGCCCTATTTGCTCCTTACATGGTGGATTCATATTACAAGAAGGCTTTGAAATTTGAAGGAGGCTTGACTTTAGACGTGCTTGATCGAGTTGGTGTATTGAAAATGCCTAAATATGTGGATGTACTTGATAAAGTCCTAATGGCTGAAGCCAACTTGGCTGCAATGAAAAAGACTAAAACTCCAACAACTGAATGGAGAAGTAAGAGATCAGGATTTAATTTCAGAAAGGGTCATTCATTTCCAATGAACAAGAAGCAAAAACGGGGTCTACTAGCAGCTCAAGTCAAAGCAGTAGATCTACGCCTGCTTGTTCTGAATATGGAATAAAACATAATGGTGTTTATTATTGTACATCTGGTGCTTGTTTTTGGTGTGGCAACATCTTGGGTATGATGATGCCAATCATCCTACGGTAAGTTCAACTGGGTCCACTTCTGCATCAAGAACAAATACCAGAGCCAACACCGGCAATGAAACTTTAAGGCAAGGAAAAGCGTCTGCACTAGTGTCCGGGGACGTCCAGACCACCGAGTCTGTGGTGTCAGGTATACTCCCTATTTTGCTCAGAATGTATATGTGTAGATAGATTCTGGTTCTACACATTCCTTTGTGTCACATGCTTTTTCACAAAAGTTGACTAGACCATTAGAATCTATGAACTATTTGTTATCTATATCTATACCAACTGGGGGTTCTATGGTATGTGCTTACATTTATCTAGCATGTGATATTGTGATCGGTGATATGATATTGCATGTTGACCTATTGCCTTTGAGTCTTGATCATTTTGACTCTATATTGGGAATGGATTGGTTGACCAAGTATTATGCTACTATTGATTGTGTGAATAAATCTGTTGTATTTCGACCTCTGGGGTTACCTGAATTTGTATTTGCTGGGAATGGGGTAGTTCCTCCACTATACTTGATCTCTTTTATGAAAGCCAGTGAACTATTGCAAAAAGGTTGTCGAGGTTATTTATGTTGTATTTTGAATATGACTGCTAATAATGCTGAATGTTGAGAACATTCCTATAGTTAACAAGTTTCTTGATGTGTTTCCCAATGAATTACCCGAAGATCTGATTGATAGGGAAATTAAATTTACCATTAAGGTAGTACCTGGAACACAATCGATTTCCAAAACCCCTTATAGAATGTCAACCTCTGAATTAAAAGAACTGAAAGTCCAACTGCAAGAACTGTTAGATAATAAGTTTATCCGACCGAGCATTTCACCTTGGGGTGCTCTCGTTCTATTTGTCAAGAAGAAAGACTGGTCTTTAAGGCTATGTATTGACTACCGTGAATTGAATAAAGTTATCGTCAAGAATAAATAGCCACTACCCTGAATAGATGATTTGTTTGACCAACTCTAGGGAGCCCAAGTGTTTTCCTAAATTGATCTTAGATCCGAATACCACCAGTTGAAAGTTAAGGCAGAAGGCATACAGAAAACTGCTTTCCAGACTAGATATGGGCACTATGAGTTTTTGGTAATGCCGTTTGGGGTAACTTATGCACCTACAACATTCATATACCTAATGAATAGGGTGTTCAAATAATTTCTTGATGGGTTTGTTGTTGTTTTTATTGACGATATACTGATTTACTCCAAAAGCAAGGAAGAACATGAAAATCATTTGAGAACTGTGCTATAGATTTTGAGGGAAAAAAAGTTGTATGCAAAATTCTCCCAATGTGAATTATGGCTTGGTTGTGTTACATTTTTGGGACATGTGATCAACAAGGAGGGTATATCAGTAGACCCGCAGAAAATAGAAGCTATTGTAGATTGGCCTAGACCAACCACTATGACTGATGTTAGAAGCTTTCTGAGGCTTGCTGGTTACTACGACAGATTTGTAAAAGACTTCTCAAAACTTGTCATGCCATTGACACAGTTGACATAAAAAAATGTATCATTTGATTGGAATGATCAACGGGAGTCAGCCTTTCAAGAATAGAAGACCAGGTTAGTAACTGCACCAATTTTGACTTTGCCCAATGGTACTGATGGGTTCCAAATTTATAGTGACACTTCATACAAAGGTTTGGGTGTATACTAATGCAAAATGGTAAGGTGATTGCTTATGCTTCTCGCCAACTCCGACCACATGAGAAGAATTATCCGACCTATGACCTTGAACTTGCGGCAGTGGTGTTTGCTTTGAAAATCTGGTGCCACTATCTATATGGAGTGACTTATGAAGTATATATTGACCACAAAAGCCTAAAATATTTCTTTACTCAGAAAGAACTGAACATGAGACAGAGAAGATGGTTCTAGTTGATAAAAGACCATGATTTGCAGATTTTGTACGATCCTA
Source organism: Camellia sinensis (assembly GCF_055761805.1). Lineage (NCBI taxonomy): Eukaryota > Viridiplantae > Streptophyta > Magnoliopsida > Ericales > Theaceae > Camellia > Camellia sinensis. The sequence goes on from NC_138968.1 coordinate 56,543,855, forward strand.
GAAAGACAAATACAGTTGTAGATGCTTTAAGCAAAAACCTATTGGAAATTTGTCATGCTTGCTCACTGGTCAGAGACAGTTGTTGTGTGATCTGGAAAGAAATGAGATTAAAGTTGTTTTACGTGAACATGGAGGAGTTCTAGCTGCCATTTCTGCACAACCAGCTATCATTGAAGTAGCTAAAGAAAAATAGCTACAAGATGAATTCTTGACGAAGATTGTGGATGAGATTGAATCAAAACTAAGGTCGGGATTTGTGTGTGAAAATAATGTGTTGAAATTTCAGGGTAGACTTTATGTACCAGATTCTTCAGAATTGAGAAAGCGTATATTGACTAAGGCTCACAATTCCAAATTTGTTATATATCCAGGGAATACAAAGATGTACCATGACTTGAAAAAAAAATTTTGGTGGCCTAGAATGAAGAAATGTGTTGCTAATTTTGTAGCTAAATGTTTCCATTGCCAACAAGTTAAAACTGAACAACACTGACCCGCCGGACTGCTTTAGCCCTTTCCAATAGCGGAACGGAAATGGGAACACATTACCATGGACTTTATTGTTGGACTGCCTCGCTCCTCCCGAGGTATGGATTCTATTTGGGTTATTGTTGATCGTTTAACTAAGTCTGCTCACTTTTTACCTGTGAAGACTTTTTATAATGTAGACAATTTAGCTAACATTTATATAAATGAGATTGTGAGGTTGCACGGAGTGCTAGTATCTATTGTGTCTGATAATATAGTGATCCCAGTTTTGACCCGACTCTTGTCGTATCCCAGACTCGGGTTTAATGGTTTCATATTATTGTTAACATCTTGCTTCCCTTGTATCTCCTTAAATTTGGCTATGGGATTGTTGTGGTTGTGTTTGGGATAGGTTAGTTGCTTAGTTTCTAAACTCTTGTTGCCCAGAAATTTGCTCCTTTGCTCCAGCGACACTTTTTGGGCTCAAGCGGGCTTTGTAAACTCTCAGTACTTTTGCAGGTCTGCAAAACTACTAGGAGAGTGTATTCTACGCTCGAGTGGTCCTTTCTGCGCTCGTGCGGACTTAGCTCAAGCGGTCCTTCTTGACCCTAAGCATTGGTTTGTTATCTGTAAAACTACTTGGGGTGTGCGTTCTGCGCTCGAGCGTCATTTCTTGCGCTCGAGCGGAACAACTTATTGTGTATGACAGTGAAGCATCACTTTTTGCACTTGAGCAAACTGTGCGTATATTAGTTCATAGCAGTCTTCTTCTACATCACTTTTTCATCTTTTTTCCTTCCAAAACCCTAGATCTAGAGCCTCTCTCTCTAAAACTCACCTTCTCTCTACATTTTCACGTAGATCCGTTGGTTTTTCTACTCCAGTGTCTTTGGGAAAAGGGTTGAGCATCTCAAGAGCTCCATTTTGATCCGAACAAAAGTTGGTTTCGGTGTCTTTGAAGTTTTCGTTTTGCTTTGCTCATCTTATAACTTTAAGGTAGGGATTTTCTACACTCTCCTATGATTTTTAACTTAGTTATTCGTTGATTGTGTAAATAATGTTGGGATTTGGAGTATTTTAGACAAACCTAGGGTTTTAGTTTAAAATCAAAAGAGGGGTTTTCAAATAAAGGTAATGAAAAAGGTTGTGAGTATATATATGAAGATATGGTGTGTTAAATTTCTTGATTTTGACACAAGGATTGGATTTGGAAGAAAATGGGAGTTTTGCCCCTAAAATGTCACAATTAATTATTCTGTATAAATAATCTTAATTAGTATTGGAAATGTGAAATTGGATAGATGTTCTTATAAATGGTGGAGCTGGATTTTTGTTATCTCTCACATATGGAAATTTGAATATTTTATCTGTTTTGGAGATTTTATATCTATTTAGAAATATCTGTTTTGGTCTATGGATGGAGAGATTTTATATCTGTTTAGAAATATGTTTTTTGGGCTATGGATGGAGGATAGCTGTGATTGTTGTAGAAATTGCGTGAGGATTAGGTGAATTGAAATTAATCTCTTATCAGTTGTCATTGAATATGACTGCGTTTTTAATACATCGTATATGTATGATGTTTAGGAGGAGAAAAGGGGATGTACTCCATGTTTGGGAGAAGAAAGGGGACGGATTCCATTAAATTAAGTTGGCATGTGTATCCAGGGTGAAAGCCCCGAAAATCGTGCGCGCGTACATAAGTGTCGATTCTCGTGGACGAAATTTTCATAAAATGGCAAATTTAAAGTGTTTATGAAATGATTGTATTGGTTAGGGAACCAATGAGTTGTAGCCTTAGTTGGGTTGTTTGGATAACAATGGACTTGACTCATGGATTGAGGTGAAATGAATTGTCATGAAATGAATTAAGATAAAATGGCTTGAGATACGAAACTTGATATTATGATCTTGTAACAATACAACTGATTTTATCATGGGCATCTTATATGCATATCATACTTATATCTTTGTTAAGATTCATATATTGTGCTAGATTGTCTTTACTGGGTTTTGGCTCACCCTACTTGGGAAAAATCATTTTCAGGTGCTGGTGATATGCCTTTGTCAAAGACTTTGCTTGGGAGGACTGTAGAGCTGAAGGCTTAATTCCTGCTTATTTTTGTATTTACTTTTCACAAGCCTAGGGCTTTATTTGTATGAAGCTTATGACTCATTTTTGTTGTAACCAAACACGGTCTTGGAAAGATGTAAGCTATTAGGGCATATGAATATCTGTTTAGTTTTCATTTCTTACCACTTCTTGTAACACATGTTGTAGATTCAAGATGAACGATTTATGAATGTATATCGCATGTGTCACCTTTTGTATATTAACTCTGATTAATGAAAAATTTTTATTTTGTTTACATCACATTGTACTAGTGTTTGGAGTTGGTTTATTGTAATTATTTTGGGGGCGTTACAACTTGGTATCAGAGCATACTGGGTTTGAATACTTTGGGTACAGCGGAACTGGTTATTCAACAATGGGTTTGTCTCGTTTGATAGAGACTTTAGTATGTACGATGTGCTGACATGATAACATGCATATGTGATTATATGGGTATGGAATTGAGTTTCTACGATGTTGATTGGGTCTACGGGTTTCTAGAAGTCCTAGTAAAAGAGCACTTGATCACTGCTGTTTCTAACTGGAACTCTGGCAACGCCGCGGGACAACCATTATTCGGGAATGAAATTTGTATGTGTTTATGTGACTACTTGTATGTGGAGTGAATTACTATTGTCCATTGCTTTAGGATGCGAGTGAGTTAGCTTTGGCACATTTGTAAATGTGCTAATCTATCCTGTTACCTTCATTAGGATGTCAGGATGTGGATGTGGTGGCGGTAGGTGTAGACACCCCATTTTTGACTGCCCTTATGACTTGGACATCACTGCTTGCGCTCCTAATGACGAATTGTATATGCTTGTCAAGTGCCCCAAGTCCTTAGTAGAATGCCACAACTTTGAGCCTTTAAACCCTACACACCTTTTGTCTTGTTTTGGACCAAAACCATAGTTTTTCTAGCCTAAAAACCCTGAGACTTGCTGGCCCCTTATTGTGGGCTGCCGGCCATTAGTGTGGCCTATCGGCCAACATTATTGTCCTGCCAGCCACTTGTGTATTTTCGCAGATATTTGGCCAGCTGTGCCAGCTATTTTCATAAGTGCATGCATTCGCCTACATGTGTATGTATGAATATTTCTGAGGGAGTTTCATGTTTTGCTATAAATAGAAGAACTCCCCTTCCATTTTTGAGGGTTGAACATTTTAAAGCAAAAATATTTCTCTCTCTCTACAATTCCCTCTCTCTCCAACAAATTTTTAAACCTTTGCCTATACACTCTAAACCAAACCTTGTGGTTGTTGAGCTGAGGCACTTTTGAGCTTACTTTGAGCTCTTGAGGGTGTGTAAGTGTTGATTTGTCACTTAAAAAGGGTTCTCCTCTTCAAGAGGTATAAGTCTTGGCTTATTTCTTTGCTTTACTTGCTATCTTTACTACTGTTTTTGGGCTGTTTATACTCTGTATTTTTGGGCTGAAACTTGTGGTTCAAGGCCATTAGGGGTGGAGGAGTGGATCACCCTTCTTTGTAACTCATTTCTTAGGCCTTTGCCCTTGTATTTCCCACCTCTTTGTCAACTTTTTTTGAGCTTTTTAATATTGAATCTCATATTTTTTTTAGTGGCTAAAACCATGTCTTGAAGTCCCAAAAATGGAGGGGGTAGCCTCCCCTTCTTGTACTTGTTTACTAGCTTAACTTGTTCCACGTTTTAGCTTATTGTTCTAGCTATTGTTAGCTTAATTCCAACATGTTTTAGGACTATTTTAGGATTGTTTTAGAACTTTTTTTAGTTGTTCATTGCATTTGAGCCTTGTATAGCATACTTGTAGTGTAATTGTCCTCATAGGCTTGGTGGTTTAGGCCTTAACCACCAACCTATTTGAGTTGATAGCATTTATTTCAAGCTTTCCATACTTGTGATCACCTTTAATCACCTCTGCAACCTCCGTCCTTTCTTGGCTTTTTCTTTGCTTTGAAAGTTGTTTCAAGCCACTTGTTTGTTTAAGCATGAGATTGAGGTATTGTGCTTAATAGTTTAATCCCTTTGGTGGTTCATTACCAGTGGCATGACACTTCTCTCATGCCTAAAACAACACTTGGTTTGGTGTTTCTTTCTATTAGAGGACTTAAAGCTCACTTTTGGACTCAATTGACTAAGGAATGGTTGGTAATTAAAATGAAGTAATGAAATTGGAACTAAAAATGGTGCAAGATAATAAGTAATTTGGTGTTCAATTGGACGTTAAATTGAACACATGGAAACTTGAGGCATTCCGTACTTGTTAGTGATGAAATGGTTCAAGTTTAGGTCAACCACTTCTCTTGATCAATCCATGATAAGGAGGAGGTTCGAGAGTCTTTTATGTTGCATTTATTAAAATTGTACACATTGGTTCATAGGCCATCATGCAATGAAATTGCATCGATTGATGGCTTGTGAATTAAGCTTGCCATTCCTTTGAGCTGTTTGGTGATAAGGAGGGATAAGGTGTACAAACATACCTTGAGAACACTCTCTTTTGTGCTCTGTATGCTTGCTGTTGCATCAGGAGGAACCAAGTTTCAATGGCCAGTAGGCCACTTTTTCTGGCCAGTAGGCCACTAATTTTGGATAGCAGGCTACCATTTGTGGCCGGCCGACCACTACTTCTGGCCTGCCGGTTACTTTTTTCAAATTGAGTAGCAACTTTTTGGAACTGAATAGAGCAAAGGCTTTGGTGAAAGATGTTTTGACTGTGCAGCAGAAGCATTCTAGCAGCACAACAGTGTGCTTTTCGGGTGAAAATCCGCGCATGCATGAGCATTCCTCACTTCCCGGGGCTAATTAGTTAGCTTAGTTACTTATTCATCTTGTATTCGTGTTGTAATTAATTAGTTAATTCTAATTTGTAATTAATTAGTTAGTTCCATAGAAAATTAATTATGGTTTTGTAATAACTAGCTAGCATAGTTAGTTTATTTGGTTTGTAATAATTAGTTAATTCGTTTTGTAATAGCTAGTTAATTACCTTAGCTAGTTTATTCATTCGGACCCTTCTGCGCGAGGGCAAACATGAATAATGTGTATGTCTTCTAACCCCACGTCTCTCTCCATTTTATTTACTTGCTTATAATGGTTAGCTTAGAACATCATGTTTCTTTTAGCATATTCCATGTTAGCATCCACTTGTCTTGCATGCATTGAGGCTCGGTTCATCATTCTAACACACATTATTGGTTACTACTTTGTTGAATACGTGTTTAAACCGCATGCTATCAAATTGATTCACATGTAATAATTAGTAGCCGAGCCTATTAGTTGCTTATCATACGTGTTGCATTAGTCATGCTGCATTAGTTAGGAGCATGGATATTTTCTAACTCTTCTGTTTCTTCTGGTTTGCCTTCGAGTAGGAGGTGAGCATTTTTGTGCTTTAGCATATTGCATGCATGTGATTATTGCCATGTCTAGCACGATTTCCATGAGGCTAAGTGCTTAATTGATATATCTGCTTGAATGCCTATTGATGAAGGCTGATTGCTTGAATTGGAATGATTTGAGTAATGTACATATGAGATCACTTTTTCAAGTGGTACATATTCGAAACAATTTTCAAAACAAACATGAAATCAAATGTTCCAATTTGTGCAAATTAGTCTATACTTTTGTGCGGATCACATAGCAATGTTAGCCTAACGAACCGGAACAGGAGCATATAATGCAAATAAGATTCACATCATGATTAGTAGAGGCTGATCTTTGATCAGGCGAGTGGGGGTGCTCAATTCATGGCCTTCTCCTCTCGTACCTAAGTTCCTGAGCTGAGACAATCTTGGCGATGACGGACACATGGCCTTTGGCAGGAGTCATGGGTTTCCTATATTTTCCAAAAATATTTAGGTGGCGACTCTGTATCTGGCAAAGTAGTCCATTTTTGGCATTTTGATTCAAAATTGATTTTCCAAAAGATTTGCTAGATTTGGACTCTTTAGTGTTTATCTATTTCACATTGCACTTGTGAGTTCAGATTTAGAACCGCGAGTGTCACACCCCAAACCCGCCCCTAGAAGTTTGGGCATGACCACTTCAGAAATGGACACTTAACCTGTTATATATAGCATATGGGGCCTGAATGGAAGCATAAATTCTATATAATAACAGGCAAGAAAAGAGCTACATCCATTGAGCGACCACTATCATGCCAGGATCACAAACAGATAGATAATAATATTACATACACATATACAACCCCGCCCCTTGATTGGGCGTATAACAAAAACAAAATTAGAATTTACAACATTTTATAGACAATCAGAATGTAAGCCAAAACTTCACAAAACGGGTAGACTTCACCCAAATGCTTGGACACACAGAGGCTGACCTCCAAATGCAGGACCTACGGAATCAGACAAAATACAGAGTGAGATAATCTCAGTGAATAATAGTACTTGAATAATTAAATGTTCAACTAGAATTATACTACAAAGCAGAGCGTATATGATATAAAAGACAGGTAGTTAATCCGATTCTATACTAGTGTCAGAACGGCCTTAGGCCCCTTTTTAACTAAAATGACTTTAAGCCCTTAAACAGTGTGGCATTGAGCCCTTTACCAGAACGGCACTAGGCCCTTATCAGAATGGCATTACAGCTCTTAAAAAGTTGGCATTAAGCCCTTGAACATATGTGTATGAACCCAAGAGGTGTCTCACACGGATCCTAGAGGTGACTCACATCGTAGCACTTCGTTCCGTGTAGCACTTTGTTCCATACTAGAAATCATTAGGTCTTAAAGACAGATCAATTCATATCGTGTTATACCATAGCATAAACGAATCGGATAAATAGAAACATATTCATACATATTTTTCATTAAACTCGAATAAAAAATAGAAATCAGAGTTCATGCTTGATCATAACCCACCCGTACAAGACCGTCGGTGGCACCATCCGTACAAGACCGTCGCTGGCAAAACATAATCCACCCGTACAAGACCGTCGATGGTACCATCCATACAAGACCGTCGATGGCAAAACATAATCCACCTGTACAAGACCGTCGATGGCAAAACATAATCCACCCGTACAAGACCGTCGGTGGTAAAACATATCTTGTAGCATACTTGAACCACGGTATTATTTCCCCTGGGCAAGGGCCATAAGACCACGGTATTATTACCCCCGGGTAAGGGCCTTATGCTAAGGATGACATGCATACTTTTTCATATACGAATAATCATTCATTAAGTCATAACATAACTTATCAGAAAATGGAGCATTACTTGTTATATCATATCATTATCGTGCGCTTAACAAAATAGAATAATTCATATTCTTATGTGGTCACATAATGATGTTAAACTTTTGCATTCATGTCGTAGATTCCGAATAACTTCGAATTCATATGTAACATAAGAAAGTAACTTCAGATTCATATGGATTCACATAACTTTCCAATTATTCTGATACTTCGAAGATGAACATAAATTCTCTTTATTCATTAAGAAATAACATGGTTCACTTGAGCCATTAATCAATAACATACACCTTTGTTTAATCGTTCATATATGTTAACATGGTTGACCCGCAATTAACGGAGTACTAATGGTAACCATGGTATCATTCACATGAGTTCATGCAGTTAACTTAAGTTTAACAGAACGTTCTTGACAATTGTTAACGAAAGGTAAGCACATTTTACCGATTGAATGATTCCAGAGATACCGGAATACTATAGTTTCACAATGCTCATATGTTCCATTTGTTTGTCATGAATCACTCTAGCTATCTTGCAAATAACAGAAAATTAGTATTCATTGTCAACAGAAAGTCTATACCATCCCACATAATCACCACATATGGACTGCTCAATAATGTCTCTAGATTCGCCAATCAACATATTGTTAATTTAATTACTTGCAAGGGTCATAATTAACAATACTTGAATGTGCGACTATAGTACTACTACTCACAACGTTCAGATGCTTGGTCCGCCCCTACAACTGACCCTACACAATACATAATAAACATAAAAATCGGGTCATATATACTTTAGTCCGTTCTTAACTCGTTTAATTCTCTTTATACCAAATTACACATCAATTCACAATTAACATCATTAACTCAATACACTTCTCCATACATATCTCAACACAATCCAACATAATTCACGCTATTTAGCATGATTTAACTTACTACCACTAAATATAATTCAACATCTTTCAAGGTGAAGTCTTAAATTCTCATTTCATCATTTCATCCCAAGGCTTTTACCACCCATGACATTAATAATCTTGTTCCCCAATTTTCATCTTACATAATAGCATGATTCAGAATGTTCATAGCAAAATTCATTCGCAAATTTTAAACATAACTTTCAAGTATAACCAAATTCCAATTAAACTTGAACATATGTAATTCAACCTACCAATTTCATTATTCTACTTTCAATTTGGGCCAAATCATTGGTCATCATCATTAATCAACCTAGGATCAACCTAGGGTTTAAAAAAAAATTGGGGGTTTCCTCATTTCTTAGTTAAATCTTCAAATCAACAATTACTATAGATCAATATGCTAAAAACATTCAACATCCTTTGAAAATTGGAGTAGAAGCCCCATTTGTGAATCAACAACAAGCCATTAATGTTTCTAACCCATAATCAACTCAAAATTCCAAAATGTCAACAAAATCCCAAAGTGTCAACAAAATCACTTTGAATCATAAACATTCAAGGCTAAGAGAAACCCCTACCTTAAGATTGGAAGCAAAGAAGCTAGGTCAAAAGCGTCCTCTCAAAAATCCCACAATCTAATCGGTTGGAAAAGTTGATCTTCACTTCTTCCTCATCCTTGATGCACGATCCATGGTGGCTTGTTGGTGAGAATGGCTGAAATCAAAGGTTTGAGGGTTAGGTTTTCGGACTTAGGAAGAGAGGAAGGAAGAGGGAAGAAGAAAATATATGAAATGATCCAAAAATCCCGTTTTTTAAGCTGCTGACCCGTAAAACCCGCTCGAGCGTCTATCTTCCCGCTCGAGCGTACCTGCTTCCAGCACAGAATTCAAAATTTCAAATAGGTATAACTCTCCCATCCGGACTCCGTTTTAGGTCGTTCTTGTGTCCGAATTGAACCCTCGGAAATAAGATTTCCAATGGTTCTAACCTCACATCCCAATTCAAAGTGTGGAAAAAGAAAAGGACAAATGAATGACCGATGATCGTAGAATAACTATTCGACTTATATTCTTTGGTCCAATCTTACTTTACCATCATACCACCACCTCAATCAATACCCCAAAATAAGATAAGAACATTCCAAATACATTAATAAGAATGTAAAAAATGAGCCCACGTGCCTCAGAAGTTCAAACTTAACCAGGCGACCCGCTCGAGCGCCCAACCTTGCGCTCGAGCTCGAAGACCAATAAATCCGTCCGCTCGAGCGACCATTACTACGCTCGAGCGAAAAATCACCACTCCCAGAATTTCAGTCCGCCTGCAAAATTACTGAAAACACCAAAAGTCCGCTCGAGCGCCAACTCCCCCGCTCGAGTGGAAGGAAAAATTTCAGCTCGTTACAGTAAAGGTCGTCAATTCCAATAGATATAATTGATTTAAACCATGTTAACCCCATATTAAATAAGGATGACTTCCTCTACGTATTTTGGGGTCATTACAGCGAGAGTCCGAACTGTAGGGCTTAGTCTTCCAAAAGGAGCGCAAAAAGTCGAGCTACAGTTTCGGGCGACTCTATTGGGAATTTAGAGAACTTGACTCGAACTTGATGATGTGAAATTTTATTTGTATTTATATGTTTCTTTACATTGCATTTGTATTGGTACGCTTAAGTTACTGTGTTTGCCATCTGCTATTCTTGGATAGTTTGCTAGAAGCTTGCCCTAAAGCTTGCCAAAAGGCTGGCCGGTTATGGACTCTGCCATTATGGGAACACAACCCTTGGATCTGGACTACCGTTGTACCGTTTGATCCTCATTTCACTTCTTGATGTTAGGTGTGAGAGATATATTAGGTAGTCATGTTGAGTCACCCTCTTTGACCATTTGGCCTAGCTGCACATAGAAAAGCCGTAGAGACTATTCCAAACTAGGACATGACGCTTACCCAAATGCAGGCTTACGTGAAACCACTTTGTGTGAAATAGTGAAACCCTAGTTCCTGATGAAACTAGGACAGGGTAACCTTACCCCCTCATAGAGGTGTTTTGACTCTCTCTTAACTGGTATGTGCTTTACAGTGAAATTGTACAGGAATGTGCATAGCAGTTGCGAATTTAGTATCTGCTTTGGGGGATAGAATTGAGTGTAGAGTGCAGGCCTACAGCTTTGATCATGTTTGTGTTGATAACATCTTAGCTGAGGGGCTGTGCTGTTTTTAATTACTTTTTTTTTTTGCTTTTTTTTTTTCTTTTGCTAGGTAGTTTAAAACCATACCTTCAAAAAGTTCGGATATCCCCTAAGTACTCTGAACCCGGGTCAGAAGACTTTGCAAAGCCGGGGATCTTGTTCGGGCATAACTCATGTTTACCTCACTCCCACCGGTTACAAGACGGAGGAGAATCAGGCAGAGTTCATCGATTCAGTTTTTACAGTAGTCACCCCTCAACTCACCTGTGTCTAGTTCGGTTAGAGGACAGTCATTTACTTCTAACCCAGCATGAGATCGATCGCCTATTCAAATGACACAGTATTCCTCAGTCAGTATGGAAGAATTGATAAATCATCTGTAGCAAACAGTTGAAACCCTACAGCAAGACACTGCCCGTCAGGCCGAGGTTATAACCAGGCTATAACAATAGTAACCACAACCGACTGCGGCCTCTGCATCCCATACGCCTCTTGCAGGTATTCCAGCACCTGGAGCCACCGCTCATATTGGCAATGTCTAAGGAAACCAAGGCAATCCAGCAGATCCAATCCTAACACAAGCCTCAAAAACCCCTGTTTATCAGACTGAGGCTTCGTTTGAGTTTGAGGTTGACCCAACTATACTCAAGGTCAATAAATTGGAAAAGTTATTCAAGAGAGCACAAGTGGTTAACTCCATCATAGACATAGAGGACGGATACACCGATTCTACAGTGACATTACCGAATCAGTTTAAAATGCCGCACATTGACCGTTTTGGCAGTTCCGGAGATCTGATGGTTCACCTACGACTGTTTTCAGACATCTTACAGCCGATGGACTTGACGAGACTACAGAAGCTGTCTCTCTTTGGTCATACCATGTTTGGTATAGCGGTTATTTGGTATGCTAAGTTAGAAGACTCTATCAAGCAGGATTGGGAGGAGATGGCCGAGGCCTTCATAGCGCAGTATTCATACAATACTCAAATCGAGGTCATAACTCATGATCTCGAGGCAACGCACCAAGAGCTAAAGGAGGGTTTTTCTAAATTTGTGGCAAGGTGGAGAGCTAAAGCCTTGATGATGACCACGAGGCCTTCTGAGAAGGATCAGATCAAGATGGTTGTTTGGAATCTACACGACAAGTTGCTGCAAAAGATGATTGTCCTACCTCTGTTCACATTTACAGAACTTCATGAAATGGGAGTACAAATTGAGGATGCTATGAAACAGAGGCTTATCGTAGATGATAAGGAGCTGGAAAAAAGGCCATTTGTTTGTAGTTCCAATGCTGCTAGTGATAGCACAGTTGCGAGGCCGTCAGATGTAAGCATTGTCACCATAACCAAGACTGTCGACCCTTTTGCCAACACCAGCTCATAAACACCGTCTAACCCTACCCGATCCCAGAGGACCTTCAACAAACTATACGTGACTCTGTCTCAAGCCACGAAGGTGCTTGTCAAGAAAGGGCACCTCAAACCATTAGAACCCCGCCCATTACCTGATCCTCTTCCACCCAAACACAACCTCGCAAAATACTGCACGTTTCACCAACAACATGGTCATGACACCGACCAGTGCTTTCGATTACATCATGAGATTCAGGATCTCATTAACAACAAACTAATCGCTTTACCTCAGAAACCAAACGTAACCACAAATCCACTCCCAACACATAATCAAGTCCCCCTACCTTGAAATCTCAACCTGATCCATACATTGGCCACCCCTTATGACCCCAGCGTATATATTAATCTCTCACCTACCAAAATCGACGTTCTTCATTTTGGAAGGCGCAGATCTGTGCATGATGGACACGTCCAATCCTCAACCCAAATCTGTGGTGTTGAGACTTACAATGGAAGAGGAGTCTACCTTGGAGGAAGATACTAGTCCGTTGTTGGAGTGCCTTGAGGACTTACCTGATAGGGTGTATGATCCAAGTTGCTACATTGTGCCAACTAGTCAAATCAAGCCTGAATTGGTGTTGCCAGCCTTGGTAGACATTAATGTGGTTAGAGAAGAGGGCTTAAGCCAGGGGTTGGATGATCTAGCAGAGCTCGAGGAGGATTTGGACAACCTGTAGTTCTTTAATGAGCATGATCAGGGGGATGTATAGATCAACTGGTTTGACTTGAACGGATCAACTGACAACTCTGGATGGTTGAGTGATAAGCCAGATAAGGAGGAAAAAACTGGAACGAAACTAGAGGGAAAAAAACCAGAGATAGTTGTAGTAGTCTAAAGGGCTGATGAGAAAGGAAAATTGCCAGAGAACGCTGGCGTGGAAAATCCAGCCCAGGAAGTAGGCATTGTGAGCACTGTGGATACTGAGCGGGAAGCTGTATTGAGGCAGTTTGAACAAGAAAGGGTTGAAGATGACTGGGAAGCTATGAATTTACAACACCCTGTGGGAGATACTTCTGATGTAAAGGTGATATGAGCAGAGCCGGACAATTGTTTGTTAGCCACTGAGGGCAAATAGTGGGACGATGATGATCTGCATCTGGCCCACACCGACAAAGATTGGGGAGAGTGCCTTCGGACAATACATGGTATGCTGAAGAAATAGACCATCTGACGAAAAATGGATGGTATTTTAAGCCACCGCACCTGGATCATGCAGAGGTGTCTGGAAAGGACAGTAAGAGAAACAACTAGAAGAAGAGGCAGTATTGAAACAACTTAAGAAAATCCAAGCTGACGTCTCCATCTGGGGTCTTCTCATGGCCTCCGGGGTACACTGACAGGCAGCGTTGTCGGCAATGGACAAGGCTAAATTGTCCATTGACACCACGCCCAAATAGCTTGTGGGATTGGTCTTTCCAGGTGGTGCTAGGCCAACCCTAACCTTCTTTGACAAAGAACTGCCGCTGAAAGGCTCAGCCTACAATAAACCGTTGTACATATCTATGGAATGTAAGGAGAAATGGGTGCCGATGGTGTTGGCAGATACCAGTTCGGCCATCAATGTCTGTCCTTCTCGCATCGCCTATGCAATTGGCCTCAAACCAGTGGACTTTATTCCCACCACCCAAGTAATACGGGCATATGATAACATGAGTAGAGAGGTCATGGGCACAGTGCAAGTCAGAGTCCAGGTGGGCCAGCTAAGCAAGAGGTCGAGTTTCATGTCTTAGATATGCCGACTACCTTCAATTTGTTGTTGGGGAGGTCCTGGTTGCCTCATATGAAAGCCGTCTCCTCAACTCTCCATCAGATGTTGAAGTACCCTCATAAGGAAGGAGTGGCGATTGTTTTTGGGAATTCATCCATCCATCTACCGTTATAGATAACTACGCTAGCGCTAGACATCAACCATGGTGAGGAGGATGTATTCCTTTTGGGATTCATTCTGGTTGAAGCTCGGGTAGTGCAGAACATTCTGGCCGCAGAAGAAGGCATGTACGTCAGCGCCCAGGTCGTCTATTTCATGAACAAATTACAGCATGTTCCAGGAATGGGACTCGAAAGGAGTGGTCAGAAAGGTGTTACAACACTGATAGATGTGCCACACAACCCACATGCCTTTGGACTAGGCTATGTGCCCACCAAAGAGGACTGGATCAGGAAGGGAGAGGAGATAAAGGGCAAAGCCAGGGCCAAGCAAGCCGGGAAACGCTATGAGCTCATCCACAGGCCAATCCAAGGGACAATGAATAGTTTCTTTGTTCAAGAGGGAGAGGATCTCCCTTTTTGTGGCTTTCCCGAGCCTTGGGTTAATTGCTCAAAGCAACATGTCCTCGGGTATGAGATCTTCTTTGATCTGCAGCTGTAAGACAGCGATGATGAGGAAAGGACTGAACCAAGCATCAAAGCTGAACAGGGTATGGAAGGTGACTCAGAAGGCAGCGAAATTAGAGTAGGGGTAGCACTGGCTAGTCTCCTAATAGATCCTGTAGCCGACCTAGAGAACTTGGGGGATAACCTTACTGTCTCCATGATCGGGGAAAAATCGGGTGTGAACCTAACCAGTGGAATTTTGGATACATCAAGGGCGCCATCTCTTATCTGGCAGCTGGAGGAAGGCTATATATCCAGTTCTAAATCGGGTGATGAGCAAGAATCTGATTCCATTGAGTTTGTGGGGTCGAGATCAGATTCAAGTTCCTCTGAGTCCGAGTCTGGTATTTCTGGGGGTGGTAACCCGGATGCTAAAGTCCTGTCTAGGTCTTTATTCAGCTTTTCTTTTGAGTCTATAACCAAAGATCTGGCCCTTTTGAATGAGAACTCTGCAGATTCTGTGTATTTTTTTGTGTCGTTAGTTTATTGTATTGACCAAAATTTTCAGAATTTTAATGAAAACGAAGGGGAGGAAATTCCCCTAGCTTTGAAAAACTTGATTAATTGAGAGGAGGAGAGGTTTGCTAAACCCTATGCTGATGAAATCATTGCCATTAATGTGGGTACTGAGAAGGATCCGCACTTGGTCCAGATCGAGTCTACGTTGTCTTCGGAGGAGTGCGAGCGTTTAATCGCTTTGTTAAAAGATTTCAAAGATGTTTTTGCGTGGTCCTACGAAGACATGCCTGGAATTGATCTTGAGTTTGTATAGCACCGGATCCCTCTTGACCTCGAGGCCTGACCGGTCAAGCAGAAGCTGCGTAGAATTCGTCCGGATTGGGCGCTAAAAATCAAAGAAAAGGTCACTAAGCAGATTGAGGCAGGTTTCTTGTTAGTATTTGAGTATCCAACTTGGTTGGCCAACATCGTCCCGGTGCCGAAAAGGATGGTAGAATCCGGGTGTGTGTAGACTTTCGGGACTTGAACAGAGCCAGTCCAAAGGATGACTTTCCTCTGCCTCATATTGATGAATTAGTGGACTTCACTGTGAGCCATGCATTGCTATCATTTATGGATGGATTTTTTTGGGTACAACTAGATTCTGATGGAACCCAAAGACAAAGAGAAGACTGCATTCACTACGCCGTGGGATACCTATTGCTATCGGGTTATGCCGTTTTGGTTGAAAAATGCTGGAGCTACTTATCTGAGAGTTGTGACCACCATTCTGCATGACATGATCCACAAAGAGGTTGAGGTGTACGTGGACGACATGATTGTCAAGTCCAAAGAACGAGAGGGATACTACATCGCCTTGGAGAAATTCTTTCAACGGATCAAGGAATATAGATTGAGGTTAAACCCGCAGAAATGCACCTTCGGCGTAACAGCATAAAAAGTGCTGGGCTTTCTAATCACATAGAGGGGCATTGAAGTAGATCCTTCCAAAATCAAGGCCATCCTAGAAATGGCACCACGAAGGACTGAAAAGGAGGTAGGAGGCTTTCTGGGTAAAGTGCAATTCATAAGATGGTTTATTTCCAAATTAACCTTGCATTGTGAACCACTATTTGGTCTCTTGAAGAAAGGATAAAAATTCCAATGGGATGATCGATGTCAATTTGTCTTTGACCAGGTTAAGCAGTACCTCCAGAATCTGCCTGTGTTGTTGCCGCTGGAGCTGGGAAAGCTTTTGATTCTGTACCTGTCAGTAATAGACATGACCATGAGATGCATGCTTGCTCAAGAATCTGAAGATAGGGTGGAGAAATCCATCTACTACTTGAGAAAGAAAATGCTCGATTATGAGACCCAGTACACTCCTTTGGAGAAAGCTTGCTTAGCCTTGGTATGGGCCGCCAGGAAGTTGAGGTACTACTTGTTAACTCACTCGGTAATCTTGGTTTCGAGATTAGATCCCATCAAATATCTCTTTGAGAAACCAACGCTTACGGGCAGGCTGGCTCGTTGGTTGCTTCTTCTCTCCAAACTTGATCTCAAATATGTCACCCGCAAGTCAGTTAAGGGAAGAGTTATAGCGGAGTTCCTGGCAGACCACCTGGTAGAAGGAGATGAGGCAGTGGAATACTTGTTCCCAGATGAAGACATTTTGCAAGTTGAAGAGGAAACTTAGACGATGTACTCTAACGGAGAGTCCAATCAGTACGGTTATGGGACAGGTGTGTTGCTAATAGCACCTGATGACTCCCATATACCTTTAGCCTTCAAACTCCGGTTGAAGGTGTCCAATAGTGAAGCAGAATATGAAGCGTGTATTGCTGGTTTAGAAGCCGCCCTAGAATTAGGGGTAATAAGGTTGGATGTCATTGGGAACTCAAACTTGGTTGTTTCTTAAGCAAACAGAGACTAGAAAGTCAAAGAAGAGAAAATGAAGATTTACCATCAGACCCTGGATGTTCTAATTCCTAGGTTTGAAAAACTAACTTTCACACATCTACTGAGAGAGAACAACAGGTTCGCTGATGCTTTAGCAACTCTATCTTCTATGGTAGACATCCCACTTGGAGTCCAGATGTGTTTGACTATCATCAAACATAAATACACGCCAGCGTATGAAACTATTGCCGCGATAGATGAAGTGCAAGACAAAAACCCCTAGTATTACGATATTTGGAACTTCCTGGAAAAGAAGACATATCCCTCAGGGGAAAATGCCAAGGACAAATGGGGAATGTGGCGAATAGCCGTCCAATTTATCATCTGCGAGGGTACGCTATATAAAAGGGGTCATCTGGGAATACATAAGTTGTGTGTGAAGGAAGAGGAATCTAACCGCCTTATGGAGGCTATCCACAGCAGAGAATGCGAGGCACATATAAATGGTGTGATGCTAGCCCGGAAGATTCTCGAGTAAGGTTACTACTGGTCCACCATCGAGGAGGATTGTATTGGTTTTGTGCGGCGATGCCATAATTGTCAAATCCATGCTAATCGCATGAATATTTCGCTGTCAAAACTGTATAACATGACTTCGCCATGGCCTTTCTCAATCTGGGCAATCGATGTTATCAGTGTAGTCACGCCAAAAGGGTCGAATGGGCATGAATATATCTTGGTGGTGATTGATTACTTTACAAAGTGGATGGAAGTTCACTCCTACACAATGTTGAAGGCATCGCATGTGGCCAAATTTATCAGAAACAATATTATCTGTCGATACGGAGTTCCGAACGAGATCATATCAGATGACAGCTCCCACTTCAAGAAAGAGGTGATAGTCTTATTGGATAAATACAACGTGACTTTTCATAAGTCATCCACATACAGGCCATAAACCAGTGGAGCTGTTGAAGCCACCAATAAGAATATCAAGAACATCTTAGAGAAGATGATTGAGAGCTACAGAGACTAGCCAGATAAATTTCCATTCGCACTCTGGGGCTACAGAACTTCAATCCGGACATCTACAGGGGCAACCCCTTATTCTCTCGTCTATGGGATGGAAGCCATTTTGCCAATTGAAATTGAAGTCCCATCACTGCGAGTTATGGCCGAGTGTCAGACTGCGAAAGTGGACTGGCAACAGAACAGATTTGAGGAATTGATGCTGGTTGATGAGAGGAGGCTAAAGGCATTGTATCATGTTCAGGGCTACCAGTGCAGAATTGCAAGGGCTTTTAACAAGAAAGTTAAGTCCAGGAATCTCAAAGAGGGAGACATGGTGCTTAAAGACAATCGAGCTCCCATCCATGACCCTAGGGCAAGTTCAGACCCAATTGGACTAGTCCTTACATCATCAAAGCTATGTAGTCAGGAGGGGATGTTATTCTCATGGACTTAGATTGCTTGGAATTTTCATAGCCGATCAACATAGACAAGTTGAAGAAATACTACCCTTGAGAGGCTCACTAGGCCGAAAACCCGAGAGGGCGACTAAGGCGAAAGTTAAAGCATGAAAAATTAGAAATAAAAAAAAAATAATGAGTTCGCAAGGTTAAAAACTCTAAAGGGTGACTTTGGCAAAAGTTAGAGCGCAAAAGGAGAGAGTTAATACTCGAGTGAACCTGAACTGAACTACGTAAGGCCTGATTCCCATCTTTGGAATACGTAGGCAATTTCATCCTGAATTTCGGCCATAACTATCTTCAACTCAACTGTCCTGTCCATGTGTTTGATCAGGTCGTCTTTGTCTATTATCTAAAAGTTTGGTTGTGATCTTCATTTTGGGAAGAGAAGCTTATTACAATGCAGGGCAGTAGTGGTATTCCGTTAGGGGCAGTTATGATTTGTCGATTTGGGGTTGTGCATCTTAAGGATCATTTCTATGTGTGTCAAACAGTGATCATTTTCGAAAATAGTTTTGAAAAGTTGTAATAAAAGTTGATTTTTCTCAAAATTTTACCTCTTACAACTTAGACCATTTTTGGACCAAGAGGAAAATTTTTAGTGCTCATAACTTTAATTCTATTGATTTCAACATAAAGTTCTCCAACTCTCTGATACAAATCGAAGTTTCTTTTACATCATAAAACTTGAAAAGCAAGGTTAAAGTAATAAACTAGGGGCATAGGTGAGTCAAGTGCTCATGTATCCTCTGCTCGTGCTTGTGGAAGCATCTGAAGCCAAAGTGGGCCCAATTTGTGCCTCATCCTCGAGCCAAACCAAGCACTCGCCAGAAAGGGCATAAATGAAACTAGGGGCAGGAGTCAGAAGCTCTCGCGTCCTCCAAGCAGTGAGGTACCTAGCCGAGTGTGAAGTACAAATCGAGAATGAAGTCAGGTATTCTACCCCCTCCTCTGGACGGGTCTGATCATGCCCAAATTGGCGTCTGAACTGGAAAGGAAAGTAGGACACGCAGTGCGTGTGGCCAATCAACTATATGCTAGGCTGCTGAGTCATGCTATAACTCATTTTAGTCATATGAAGCCAGGGGTAATGCCAAGCTATGTTAGCTGCAGACCTGCTGCACATCTAGTTGCACCACTATCCCACGTTGGGAAAATCCACTAGTCATTGGTAGAAGAAATAAGCTCGAGCAGAATACTCGAGGCAAGGGTCCACCACCTTCAACTTATCCACAAGCCATACCTGGGAAGGGATGAAAAATAAGAGAGATTAAAGAATAGAGAGATGTGCGCGGAGAGAAAAGTAAAGAAAGGGTTTTGAGAGAAAATAAAGCATGATGTAGACACCCCATTTTTGACCGACCTTAAGACTCAGACGTCACCGATTGAGCGCTTGGTGATGTTGCATAGTGTGCTCGTTCAGAAGTTTCAGGGTCGCGGCCGTAAGCCCTGCCTCCGGACTTCCGAGCCCTTTTCTGTGCCTTGTCTCGGTTTGCGAACCAGACTCGGTTTTCTCTGTTTCTTTTCCTGAGGGGAGGGAGAGGTCCCGTAGACCATCTCTCAATGTCCGTAGGCTACATTTGGTGGCCGTAGGCCATTTTTCCCATTTCGGAGCCCGGTTTCCGGTTTTCGGAGCCGTCAGGCCGTGTGCCTCGGTTCGGGACCGCTTAACCATCTCCTATTGCTCTGATTTTTGGCATACATCCTATTTCATCCATTTTGAGGGACACTGAGGGCTAAGAAACCCACTTCGAGGTCAAATACAATTTTCGGTGCTTAACAGCCCATTTCCGGGACCCCAAACTGCGTGTTTTGGCTCCGGAACATTCGTTTTGCAACGGTTTTCGCTCATTTTTGGCAGGTACCTCTGTTTTATCACAGGGAAGGTCACTGAAGGGTGGGAGGCCAGCAATTGTTGCAGCAGCCAGTTATCTCTCCTCCCGAGCCTCCCGGCGCCCGTTTTTCGCACTTCCGGGCTAATGTTGAATACCTTAGAGTTAGCGTTGCCAACTTTCGACCATATATCTGTGATCTACACATCAGAGAGGCCCCTAAAAGTTCATGGCCGGCCATTAAGGTCACCTGACCCTTTTGACCCCTTTCTTCCGGGCTAATGTTGAACCCCTTGGACCTTTTTTCTCGAACTTTGAACCACATATCTGTGATGTACACACCTGAGAGGCCCCTAAAAGTTCATGGCCGGCCAGTAAGTCAACTTGACCCTTTTGACCCCCTCTTTCCGAGCCATTGTTGAACCCCTTGGGCCCACTTTCTTGGAATTTCAATTACATGGTTGTGTTGTGCACACATAGGCCTACCTCCCCAATACCTGGCCGGCCAGAAAAGCTGGTTGACCCTTTTGACCCCTAGCCGGCCGGCTAGGGGGTGTGGCCGGCCGGCCACCTCCAGCAAAAGTGAGCGGCCGGCCGTGCTCTCCTCACTGTGCCCCTTCCAGCTGTAGGGCAATATCCCCCAGATATTTTCTGTATCCGGGGGGATATTTTGGGAGAGAGAATTCCTCTCCATTTCACCCCCCTTTTACACCCCCTTTCTTGACCTTATAACCAGCTGAGGTTCTTCTTCTTCTAGGTTAGAAAAATTCATCTCCAAGGCTCAACCCTAAACTCCATTGTTATAACTCCCAAAACTTCAAAAAACCCTAACTCCTTAACCTTCATTTCTTCTACACCACCAAGCCCTACCACCACTATCTCATTTCCAGCAACAAAGAAGGGTTCTTGAAGGCCAAAGGAGCAGCAAATCCATCCAAGAAGCAACCAAAGTCTAGATCTTCAAGGGTAAGTTACACTTTTACCCTTTTGACCCTTTTTCTTAATCAATATGTAAGCCATGCATGCTTTTTGTGTTGAGCTTCGGCCCTAACTGAAAAGGGCCATATTTTGAGCTCATCTTCACTTCTCATCAAGGGCTCAACCCTGTTTGAGTCCTCCATAATACACTTGCTTCATTGACCATCTTGTATGTCACAATTTTGCATGCTATTTTTGACCCATGAGCAATTTATTTTCGAGCATGTTATAAACTGATATGAGGCTTATTTTGAGCCCCTCTTCAACATTGGAGAAGGGCTCAACATTGTTTGATGTTTCCATATGTCACTTGTAGTTCAATCCCTTATTTGGCCTCATTTTTGCATGAGTTGATAGCCCTCTTTGCTTCTGTTTTTGGACCTTGGTCCGAACTTAAAGTGGCCTTGTTTTGGCCTATACTTCATGTTTCATTCACACTTTTTTTCTGTTTGGTGATCATTTTGTACACTTCATGTTTTAGCACCTTTTGAGCTTCATTTTACATCACATTTTTAGCATATTTGTATACTGATTTTGAGGCTGCCATATACTGTAAATGTTCATATTTTTGGTCCATCTTCAGTGTTGTAGAAGGAAATTTTTCTGTTTGAGTTTTGCTTATACCACTTGCTTCATTACCTCTCTTTTGGCCCCTATTCTTGCATGCTATGTTTCCCTTATCTATGCTTGCTGTTTGGCCATGTTTATAACTGTAAAAATGCATATTTCGGGACTGTCTAGCTTCTGTCTTTGCATTGCATGTCCATATTGTGCATGTTTGGCATGGCTATAGGCCATTTCGGGTGCTTAATGTTGCATTTCGGGATAATTTCGTGCATTCGGTATCATTTCGCTACATTTCGGGACCTTTTTTTTTCCACATTTTGTTGCTGAAATTCTGTTAGTGTGCTTGCATATCATTTTTGCCATGTTGCATGTCATTTTAGCATCGCCTCGGTTTGCGTGCCCGTGTGCACGCATTTCGAGGCACTCCTTTTTTTATCCGACGGCATCCGATGTGAGTGTGGCTGAGGCTCACTCATGTTGGTATAAGCCCATTTGTCATTGCCATGTCATTTTAGCATCGCCTCGGTTTGCGTGCCCGTGTGCACGCATTTCGAGGCACTCCTTTTTTTTTATCCGACGGCATCCGATGTGAGTGTGGCTGAGGCTCACTCATGTTGGTATAAGCCCATTTGTCATTGCCGTGTCATTTTAGCATCGCCTCGGTTTGCGTGCCCGTGTGCACGCATTTCGAGGCATCTCATTTTCATTGTATCTGCCATCGCCTCGGTTTGCGTGCCCGTGTGCACGCATTTCGAGGCATCTCATTTTCATTGTATCTGCCATCGCCTCGGTTTGCGTGCCCGTGTGCACACATTTCGAGGCATCTCATTTTCATTGTATCTGCCATCGCCTCGGTTTGCGTGCCCGTGTGCACGCATTTCGAAGCATCTCATTTTCATTGTATCTGCCATCGCCTCGGTTTGCGTGCCCGTGTGCACGCATTTCGAGGCATCTCATTTTCATTGTATCTGCCATCGCCTCGGTTTGCGTGCCCGTGTGCACGCATTTCGAGGCATCTCATTTTCATTGTATCTGCCATCGCCTCGGTTTGCGTGCCCGTGTGCACGCATTTCGAGGCATCTCAATTTCATTGTATCTGCCATCGCCTCGGTTTGTGTGCCTGTGTGCACGCATTTCGAGGCATCTCATTTTCATTGTATCTGTCATCGCCTCGGTTTGCGTGCCCGCGTGCACGCATTTCGAGGCATCTCATTTTCATTGTATCTGCCATCGCCTCGGTTTGCGTGCCTGCGTGCACGTACTTCGAGGCACCTCATTTCCAGCATTCCGTCATTTTCTCGGTTTGCGTGCCCGCGTGCACATATTTCGAGGCACCTCATTTCCATAGCATTCTGTATGTTAGGATTATATCTCAGTTGCATTTCATGCATGCCATGCATATTGCATCGTGTCCGGAATAGGAGTTAGCCCGGGCACGGGAAACGAGGTACATTTCGTACTCCGAGTGACGGAATGTGTCTCAATTTCCCAGTCGCCGACACTCCGGATTATCCATGGTGGAGTTAGGTTTTAGCTGTAGTTTCATGTGCATTCATCCTATATCGAGTTGTGCATTTCGACTCCTCGGCCATTATGCCTTGGTATGCGTGATTAGTGGCACGAGGATCGAGACATGCATATATCTGTGCAAATACATTGCTATGCCCCTTTCCTGCTCTCTGTTGCAGCAAAACGCGGAATCAGTAACTTTTTAAGGCTTGGCACGCATTTCAAGAAACAGATGTAAACAGAGGCTAATTGGGGCATTACGGTGGATTTCCGCGCAAGACAGTCCAGACATGTATCATCCACCAGAAGCAAGGCAGTCCCTGGCTTGCACGCCAGTTTATTTGCTTTCTAGTTAATTCCTTAATTAATTAGAATTCTGTAATATTCTTTTATTTTGGGGACTGTAATATTCGGACTGTATTATTTATTCGGATCCTCCGAGTGAGGACACAACTGTAATAAGTGTGCGTGAGTGTGATGTATGTCTTCCAACCCCACGTCTTTCTCCCTTTTATTTATCCGCTTATGATGGTTAGATTAGGGCATATTTAAATTAGCATACAGTATGACAGCATGTTTGCATCATTCATCTGTATTGCATGCACCGGGCTCGGCGCACCATACTAACTTCATCGTACTTTCAAATCCAAATTGAATACATGGTAGTTGTAGCATTTCATATACCATCTTAGAATAGCCGAGCCTGCCATAGTTGCATTTTTGTATGTGTTGCATTAGGCATTTCTGTATACTTAGGATTCATGCATGATTTCTAATGTAATTCTCTGTTTTGGCTTGGAGTACCCGGTAAGCTTTATGCTTTAGCATCCTTGCATGTGTGTGAGTGTTGCCATGAATAGCATGCTTACCATGAGGCTATGTGCTTATCTGATATATCTGCCTGAATGCCTGTGGGTGAAGGTTGGGTTATCTGGATTGGAATAAATCATCAAAATGTTTAAAGCCTACCTGCGGGTAGCAAAACTTCCTTCAAAAGGCAAGCATGAAATGTTTTGTTCCAATTTGGGCGACCCGGTCTATACTTATATGCTGTGAGCATCACGTAGTAACCTAGGCTAATAAACCGGAATAAGAACTCGCAATGTTTTTCAAAAATTGATATCATGGTTAGTAGAGGCCGGTCTATGACCGGGCGAGCAGGGGTGCTCACGAAGTGACCTTCCCCAATCGTACCCAAGTTCCCGAGCCGAGGCAACTTTGGTGATGACGGACACGTGGCCTTTTGGCACCGAGTCAGGGTTTCCTAAATTTCCCAAAATAAAATATTTAGGTGGCGACTCTGTATCTGGCAAAGCAGTCCATGTTTGGCATTTCTTTCAAAAAATCAGTTTTCCTAAAACGATTTGCCGGATTTGGACTCTTTGGTTCAGACTTAGAACCGTGACATTTTGAGAGTCCGAGCTGTAGTGACCCTAAATGAACAGAACGGGACCTAAACCCTCCCGGGGCGTTCGGGGGACGTCTACAGTTTCTGGCGACTCTGCTGGGGAATTTAGAGAACTTGACTCGAACTCATGATATCTGTTTTTTACTACACTTGTGTGTTTCTTTGCATTGCATTTGCATTGGTGCGCCTAGGACACCGTGTTTGCCATCTGCTATTCCTGAACGGTTTGCCGGAGGCTTGTCTTGTCAAGGCATGACCATAAGGCTGACCGGTTGTGGGCTCTGCCAGTATGGGAACACAAACCCCGGTTTTACCGGGGCACCCTCTTTGACCATTCGGCCTAGTGCATATTCGGATCCATAGTGACTATTCCAAATTAGGACAGGCTGCTTACCCGTTTATAAGTTGTTTGAAACCGCTGTGTGCATAGTGAAACCCTAGCTCCTGACAAAATAGGACAGGGAAACCTTACCCCAACATAGGGGTGTTTTGGCTCTCACTTATCTGTTATGTGCTTTAGAGTGCGTCTCTACAGGAATGCATATATCAGTATATGAGTTTGGGCATCAGGCCTGCGGGCTTCAGTTCAAGTATTGGCAGTATCAGGCCTGCGGGCATCAGATCAGTATATGAGTTTGGGCATCAGGCCTGCGGGCTTCAGTTCAGTATTAACAGTATCAGGCCTACGGGCATCAGTTCAACATTGTCGACATCAGGCCTGCGGGCATCAGTTTTCTATTACGGGTATCAAGCCTGCGGGCGTCAGCCAGTATTTGAGGAATATTTATCTGCGGATATCAGATTCTGTTTTAGGGAACAATGATACAGGGATGATAATCAGTGTTTGAGGACAGTGTATATTTCAGCTTATTGACTGTGTGTTGATTATGCCCGACTATGTGTCTTGCATTTTATTTTAAGCTGTTATGCTGCCCGTTTATCTGTTTATTTATTTCCTTTTCGCTTTATTTATCTTTTGCTAGGGTCAGTTTTAGCACGATTGCTTCCGACCCAACAGGCATTCCCCAAGCACCTTGGACACGAGGTCGTTGACTCCACCGATCTGAGGATCTGATAGACGGACAGCCAGTGTTCTATTCTCTACCCCCTGTTATCAAAAGGAAGCCAAAAAGGCGCAGTGTGTCAGAACAGAGGTTGTCAGGGCAGTGGGCTACTCCATCAGAGGACTATAGGACTGAGGTCTCAATTACTACTGCAGAAATAGACATACCAGTTAGACAGATGGAGCAACAGAATACATCGGGGATGGAGGCTCTAATGCGCCAGATGCAGGAAAGCATGAAACAGATGCACGATGATGCCGTCCGTCAAGCGGAATTCTCCAAACAGCAGGCCACAGTCATGGCCCAACAGGCTGAGTTGATTACCAGGTTGCAACAACAGAACACAGCGTCTGCTTCACAACAAATCCCTCCTCCAGCGGGGGTCCCATTACCCGAGAAGGCTCCTGCTATTCAGGACGTTCCTCTGAACACCCAAAATACTGTACCGACTGTCCAAATTTTACAAGAGGACACGAGTCTTCCAACGGGGCCAACACCGCCCCCGATTCCATTACAACTGTCCAAGGCTCATACATCCAATCACCCGGACTCTCCATCCGAGGACGAGGTTGATCATACGGCTCTGAAATTGAACAAATTGGAGAAACTCTTTAAGAAATCCCAAGGGGCTAAGGCTATGCCGGATATCGGAGATGGATATACCGAGGAGGCCGTGACACTCCCCGATAGGTTCAAAATGCCACAAATAGACCGTTTTGACGGGACTGGTGACCCCATGGTCCATATCCGACTGTTTGCGGATGTCTTGCGGCCAATGGGCCTAACACGACAACAAAAGCTCTCACTATTCGGCCGAACCCTGTCGGGTGTGGCCTCCCATTGGTACGCAAGGTTATCGGATGAGGTGAAGAAGAATTGGGACGAGATGGCTGAAGCCTTTGTCACACAATATTCATATAACACACAGATCGAGGTCACAACCCGTGATCTTGAAACGACAAGGCAAGAGCCCAAGGAATCTTTCTCGGACTTTGTGATCCGATGGAGGGCAAAGGCGTCGACGATGACTTTAAGGCCCACTGACAGAGATCAAATTCGGATGATTGTGCGCAATCTCCACCCCAAGTTAATGCAAAGAATGATTGTGGTCCCCTTCCCTACTTTCGCAGATTTACATGATATGGGGGTGCAAATAGAAGATGCTATGAGGCAAGGACTGCTTGACCAGGACAGAGAACAACCGAGGAGGACCTTCAATCGCAATAACAATGCAGGCCCGAGTGGCTCTGCTAATACAAGAGCCTCGGAAGTTGGTATGGTCACCACCACTCCCCCTCCCCCTCCAAGGCCCATGACTGCCACACCATTCTCCGGCGCGTCAGGAAGTAACTCACAAAACAACCGATTCCAACCCCGAGGCCAAAGAACCTTTACTCCACTATATATGCCTCTAACCAAAGTTCTAGGAATACTGATCAGAAAGAATCATTTAAAACCCCTAGAACCAAAGCCATTACCAAATCCACTCCCCCCCTCATATGACTCGTCAAAATACTGTGCATACCACCAACAACACGGTCATGACACCGACCGTTGTTACAGACTGCGTCATGAGATCCAAGATCTTATTGACAAACAGGTGATCGCACCTCCCGACCAACCCAATGTTACGACCAACCCTCTCCCATCACATAACCAAGCTCCTCCTCCCAAAAGAATTAACTTTATCCAGACTGGGGTCGCATCTTACGATCCTAGCATCTACATTACTCCCACCCACCTACCCAAGCCGGAGGTGCTCCTCCCCGATTGCACTGACTTCTTGTGCATGGTGGACACCTCCAAAACCCAACCAGAACCGATGGTGGTGACCGTCGAAGGCAGGGTAGGGCAGATTTTGGGAGAGACCGAGTCTGTTGAATCTGGGACTGGGCAGAGTTTTGCTGAGAGGGCTTATGATCCAAGCAAGTACATCCTATCAACGAGCCGAACTGGGCTAAGTGTAAAATTTCCCGAGACAGGAGAACTATGCATGATCCGAGGGGAGGGATCTGAGTTATGGGCAGATGAGCTGACAACCGTAGAAGAGGACTTTGCTAACTTGCAATTTCTCGATGATCAGGAGCTGGAGGATGCGTCCATTAACTGGAATGATTATGAGGGATCAGAGGAGGCCACGGGATGGCTCGAAGATCAACCAGATGCAGTGGGGGAAGCTCAACCAAAACAGAGCCCGGCAGGGGCAGAAATATCAGTTGTGGCCGGAACGGCCGAAAATCAAGTTGTACCGCCGGAGAGCGCCGGTGTTAAGAATTCCGCTCAGGACATGGGCATTACGAATGTGGGAACTATTGAACAAACAGCTGTACTGACGCAGTTGGAACAGGGAAAGTTTGAGGAAGCTGAGAGAGCCAGAAAGGCAAAGGGCCCTGAGGGGACCGAAAGTTCTGTGCGCACAAAGACAAGCAATGCTGCGAGCATATGGACAGAGAGCACTGAGAGTGCGAGTGGACCGGAGCCAGACAGGTGTCTGTTGGCTGCCAGTGGAATGTGGTGGGAAGATGACGATTTGTGTCTTGCCCACACCGATGAGGACTGGGGGAATAACCAACCGGATGATACTTGGTATCTGGATGAAGTGGACCATATGACAAGAAGTGGGCGGTACTTCAAGCCCCCACACCTAGACCAACCCGAAGCATCCGGGAAAGACAGAGAAGTAGAGAGACAGAAGGAGAAGCAGATTGAAGACGAGGCTGTGTTGAAACAATTAAAGAAAATACAAGCAGACATCTCCATCTGGGGACTGCTAATGGCATCACGAGTGCACAGGGAAGCTGTCCTATCTGCCATGGACAAGTCGAAACTTTCTATAGACACCACGCCTGAACAGCTGGTTGGGCTGGTTTTTCCGGGAGGAGGTTCCCCGGCATTAACTTTTTCAGACAAGGAGCTACCGCCTGAGGGCGCAAATCATAATAAGCCTCTCTACATCTCTGTGGAATGTAGAGATAAGTGGATACCGGTGGTACTTGTTGATACCGGGTCTGCGATTAACGTCTGCCCGACCAGAACGGCATATGCAATCGGGTTGAAGCCCGTAGATTTCGCCCCAACCACCCAAGTGATCAGGGCATATGACAATACCAGCAAAGAGGTGATGGGGACTGTTAAAATTCAAACTAAGGTTGGTCCAGGACAACACAGTATCGAATTTCATATCTTGGACGTTCCCGCAACCTTTAACTTACTTTTGGGGCGACCGTGGTTGCACCAGGTCAAAGCAGTCTCTTCCACCCTTCATCAAATGCTGAAATACCCTCACGGGAAAGGGGTAGCAATCGTTTTTGGAAATTCATCGATCCATCCCCCGCCGGAGGTGTCTACACCCGTCTTGGAGATCGAACACGGCACGGAGGATGTGTTTTTGTCGGGGTTCACTTTGGCCGAAGCTCAAGTAGTGCAGAATGTCATGGCTGCGAATGAGGGCATGTACGTTAGTGCACAATCCATATACCTCATGAACAAGCTAAAACATACCCCTGGGATGGGATTAGGGAGAAGCGGCCGGAAAGGCGTCTCAGTATTGGCCGAAGTGCCACACAACCCCCACGCCTTTGGACTGGGTTATCTGCCCACCAAGGAAGATTGGATGAGAAAAGGGAAAGAAATGGCCGGAAGGGCCAGAGCAAAGAAGGCCGGGAAGCCATTTGATTTAATGCACAGGCCCATCTGGGGTACCCTAAACGGACGTTTCGTCCGGGAGGGGGAAGATTTTCCGTTCTGCGGCTTCCCGGAGCCATGGCTAAACGCAAAGGGGAAGCGCGTGCCTGGTTTTGAAATCTTCTTCGACATACAATTATCTGGGGATGACGTTGCCGAGGCGCAGACAGACCCACCAACCGAGGTTGAGCAATGTAAAGCAGTGGATCCCGAGAGTACAGAGCTGGAAATAGGGGTAGCACTGGCGAGTCTACTATCAGATCCTCCGATCAGCCAAGAGTGCTTGGGGGATAACTCTTCGGTTTCTGTGATTGGAGATGAAATAGCTGCAGGCTTTCCAGCGCCGATCTTGGATGCATCTATCGCACCTTCTCTCATCTGGCAATATGAAGAAGGCTTTTTATCTAGCAGTTCCGGGTCAGGTAGTGAGCCGGAATCTGATTCTGCCGAATCTTCTGCGTCGGAATCAGATTCCAGCTCGACTGAGTCTGAGTCCGGTATTCCTGGGAGTGATAACCCGGATACCACAGTCCTGTCTAGGTCGTCTTTTTCATTTTCTTTTGAGTCTGTTGTAACAGAGGAATCTGACGGCTTGGAAGTATTTAATGAGAATGATGTGGATGTGGTTTCCGAGTATTTTTCTGTGCCTTTGATTTATTGCTTAAATCAGGATTTTCAAAATTTTGATGAAAATAGTGAGGAAGAAATTCCTCCAGTTTTGCAACGATTAATTGATCAAGAGCAGGAAAGATTTGTTAAACCTTTAATCGATGAAATCACTTCTGTGAATATTGGTACTGAGAAGGACCCGCGGCTGGTCCAGATCGGGTCCACGTTGTCTTCAGAGGAGCGCGAGCGCTTAGTCGCTTTATTAAAGGATTTCAAAGATGTTTTCGCGTGGTCCTATGAAGACATGCCTGGAATCGATCCTGAGATTGTACAGCACCGGATCCCTCTTGATCCAGAGGCCCGCCCTGTCAAACAGAAACTCAGAAGGATTCGCCCGGACTGGGCCCTCAAGATTAAGGAAGAGATCACCAAACAAATTGACGCAGGGTTCTTGTTGGTGTCTGAATATCCAACTTGGTTGGCCAACATAGTCCCGGTGCCAAAGAAGGACGGCAGAATTCGGGTCTGTGTAGACTTCAGAGATTTGAACAAGGCCAGTCCGAAGGACGACTTCCCCTTACCGCACATCGATGAATTGGTGGATTTCACGGCAGGACACGCCTTGCTTTCGTTTATGGATGGTTTCTCAGGCTATAATCAGATAGTGATGGCACCCGAAGACCGGGAGAAGACTGCGTTCACTACCCCGTGGGGTACATATTGTTATCGAGTGATGCCATTCGGGTTGAAAAATGCTAGAGCTACGTATCAACGGGCAGCAACTACAATATTACATGATATGATCCATAAGGAGGTCGAAGTGTACGTGGACGACATGATTGTCAAGTCCAAAGATAGAGAGGGCCACTACACCGCCTTACAAAAATTCTTTCAGAGGATCAAAGAGTTTCGGCTGCGATTGAACCCCCAGAAATGCACGTTTGGTGTTACAGCAGGGAAAATGCTAGGGTTTCTGATCACACAAAGGGGCATCGAGGTCGACCCTTCCAAAATCAAGGCCATCTTAGAAATGCCACCACCAAAGACTGAAAAGGAGGTGCGAGGCTTTCTGGGTAAAGTGCAATTCATAAGGCGGTTTATTTCTAAACTAACCTTGACTTGTGAACCACTTTTTGGTCTCCTGAAGAAAGGAAAGAAATTCCAATGGGACGGCCGATGTCAAGCAGCTTTTGAGCAGATCAAAGAGTATCTACAGAACCCACCCGTGTTGTCACCGCCAGAGCCAGGGAGACCGTTGATACTGTACCTTTCGGTAACTGAGACCACCATGGGCTGCATGCTCGCGCAGGAGTCAGAAGACAAAGTGGAAAGGGCCATATACTATCTGAGCAAAAAGATGCTAGATTACGAAACCCGCTATACACCGCTGGAAAAGGCTTGCTTGGCCTTGGTATGGGCAACCAGGAAGCTGCGGCACTACCTGTTAGCTCACTTTGTAATGTTGGTTTCGCGATTGGATCCCATCAAATATCTTTTCGAGAAACCAGCACTTACGGGTAGGCTAGCTCGATGGCTGCTGTTGCTCTCCGAATTTGATTTGAAGTATGTAACGCGCAAGTCAGTAAAAGGTAGAGCGGTAGCGGAGTTCCTTGCCGACCACCCGGTTGAGGGGGATGAAGCGGTTGAGTATCTATTCCCAGATGAAGCCATTCTGCACGTTGAAGATGAAACCTGGACAATGTACTTTGACGGAGCGTCAAACCAGTATGGGTATGGGATAGGGGTGTTGCTGATAGCGCCTGATGATTCCCGTATTCCTTTAGCATTCAAGCTCCGGTTCAAAGTTTCCAACAATGAAGCAGAGTATGAGGCATGTATTGCTGGCCTGGAAGCAGCCCTGGAACTAGGGGCAAGACGAGTGGACGTCATTGGGGACTCGAACCTTGTTGTGTCTCAAGCAAAAGGAGATTGGAAGGTCAAAGAGGAAAGGATGATAATCTACCACCAAACCTTGGATTTGTTAATTCCTCGGTTTGAGAAGCTAAATTTCACCCACCTCGTAAGAGAGAACAACAGGTTTGCAGATTCATTAGCAACTCTATCTTCTATGATAGACATCCCGTCCGGAGTCCGGATGCGTCCAGTTATTATCGATCAAAAGTTTGCGCCGGCATATGAGTCGATTTCCGCCATAGATGAGGTTCAAGACGGCAACCCCTGGTATTACGACATCTGGAACTTCTTGGAAAAGGAGGCATATCCACCGGGGGCAAATGCCAAGGATAAGAGGGCTGTCCGAAGAATGGCTGCTCAGTTCATTATCTGCGGGGGAAATTTGTACAAAAGGGGCCATCTGGGAATGCATAAGCTCTGTGTAGAAGCTGAAGAGTCAAAACGCCTGATGGAAGCCATCCACGGGGGGGAGTGCGGTGCACACATGAATGGAGTAATGCTGGCCAGAAAGATCCTCAGACAGGGCTACTACTGGTCAACCATGGAGGAGGATTGCATTGGTTTTGTTCGGCGATGCCACAAATGTCAAATTCATGCAAATCGCATGAACATCCCACCGTCAAAACTATACAACATGACTTCGCCGTGGCCTTTTTCAGTCTGGGGAATTGATGTGATCGGAGCTGTTACCCCGAAGGGGTCAAACGGGCATGAGTTTATCCTGGTAGCGATAGATTACTTTACAAAGTGGGTCAAGGCCCAATCATACGCAGTGTTGAAGGCGTCGCACGTCGCAAAGTTCATCAGGAACAACATCATCTGTCGCTACGGGGTGCCAAACGAAATAATTTCAGACAATGGTTCCCACTTCAAGAAAGAAGTGATAGACTTGTTGGAGAAATACAATGTGGCTTTCCATAAGTCATCTACATACAGGCCGCAGACCAACGGAGCGGTTGAGGCCGCCAACAAGAATATCAAGCATATACTACAGAAGATGGTGGAAACCTATTGAGATTGGCCAGACAAGCTGCCATTTGCTTTGTGGGGTTACAGGACTTCAATCAGAACTTCTACTGGAGCAACTCCATATTCATTGGTCTATGGAATGGAGGCTGTTCTACCCATTAAGATTGAGGTTCCATCGTTACGAGTATTGGCTGAATGCCAGATAGCCGAAGCAGATTGGCAGCAAAGCAGATTCGAAGAACTCATGCTCTTTGATGAAAGAAGACTGAAAGCACTGTACCACATCCAAGGCTATCAACGCAGAATCGCCCGGGCTTTCAACAAAAAGGTTAAGTCCAGGAATCTGAAAGAGGGAGATTTGGTGCTCAAAGACAACCGAGCTCCCATCCACGACCCAAGGGGCAAGTTCAAACCCAATTGGACTGGTCCTTATATCATCAAAGCTATCTGGTCAGGTGGAGCTGTGGTTCTGATGGATCTAGATGGCTTGGAGTTCTCACAACCGATCAATATGGACAAGTTGAAGAAATACTATCCTTGAGAGGCTCGCTAGGCCGAAAACCCGAAAGGGCGACCTAGGCAAAATTCAGAGCACAAAAAATTAGAAAATATAAAAACTGAGCTCGCAAGGTTGAAAACCCGCAAAGGGCGGCCTTGGCAAAAGATAGAGCGCAAAAGGAGAGTGAAAATACTCGAGCGAACCTAAAGCCTGAACTACGTAAGACTTGATTCCCATCTTTGGGATACGTAGGCAGCTTCGTCTTGAAGTTCAGTCATAAACTTTTCCCCGATCAACTTTGTCCATTTCGATCATCTCAGTCATCTTTATCTATCAGCATTTACCGTGATCTCCGGTACAGTGCTGACCAAACTAGGGGCAACTTTCCGTTGCTTTGGAGTGCCGCATTGTTCTTCAGACTAGGGGCAACTTTCCAGTTGCAGGGATCTGGGGTTGTGCATCTCAGTGACAGATTTTCGGCGTGTCCAGTTCTGATTCACATCGAAAATAGTTTTGAAAAGTTTTAATAAAAGTTGACGTTGTTCAAATCAATCTTTTTACGACTTAGACCATTTTTGGACCAAAAGTGAAAAATTTTCAGTACCATAACTTTCAATTTCATTGATTTCAAAATGGAGTTCTCCTGCTCTTGCATTACAATCGAGGTTGCTTTTTAGTACAATCATAAAGAAAACTTGAAAATACTAATAAGCAATAAATTAGGGGCATAGTTGAATCAAGTATCTCTGTGTCCCCCTCCAGAGCTGGACGGGATATCTGATGCCAAGCTGGGCCCAACTTGTACCTCCTCTTTGAGCCAATCCACACATTCATCTAACAAAGTGCAACTGAAGGTTGAAGCAGGGGCCAGAAACTCTCTAGTCCTCCATGCCGTGGCATATCTCTGGCCGGCCAGCTCCCAGGGATGACTGGCAATGTTGCAGTGTGTCCCCTCGGCCCTGTTTTGCTCTTCGAAGGAGAACTCCAAGCATTACCATACAACAGGAGAGCCGAAGGCCTTCATTTCAGACGCGTTCCGATGCCCAGATCGTCAGAAGTACACCTTTTGTTGTTGAGCTTTTTGCTTATCGAGTTGTTGTACTTTGTTTATCGAGTTGTTTGTCGAGCGGACGTGTTTTGTGTTTTGAGTCCTTGCTCTCTGTTTAAGCAAATTTTGTTAAAGTCTTGTTTGTTTGCATTGTTGCTTTTTGCTTATCGAGTTGTAAACTTGCTAAAGATTCTGTTATATCTTAGTAAGTTGGGTTGTTTAGTTTGTTGCGTCGGTTCACTACCTGATTTGGTGATTACAATGCGCATTACCATTCAATTTCATTTCTTGTGCAAAACAAATTGATGCGATACGATGCTAAAAGTACAAACACCTTTCCAAAAGCTATTTCATTTCATCATGCTTTACAACAAATAAAGGTACAGGTTTTACAAAAATAAAACTGCCTAACGATGTGCAAAGTGCTACAAACTACTAGTAAAAAGAAAAATAAAGCATGGAAATAGCAGCATCAAAATCCTCGGGAACGGGAACGAGAAGCACGCCTAGTCCTCTTTTGCGGGACAACCTCCACACCATCATCAGAGTCGGAGCTGTCATCCTCAGGATCCTCCTCAGCCTCGCCTCTGTTCCCCGAGCCAAAACCGGAGCCTCCCTCCTCAACAGATGTCTCAAACTGACGGTCGGTAGCCTCCTCCTCCTCCTCATCAGGCTCCTCCTCCACAACATGAGCTCTGCGTCTGCGGACAGGCCCTCCTCGAGCTCCTCGATAAGGCCTAGATGGCCCGGCTCCTCGAGAAGGCCGAGATGACCCCTCCCCCTGATAGGGCCCGGATGGCCCAGCTCCCTGATAAGGCCCAGATGGCCCAGCTCCCCAATGAGGCCCAGGTGGCCTGGCCTGCGGCTGACCGGACCATGTAGGCATCTGGAAATAAGGAGTTCAAATCAAATACATCAGTCCAAACATGTACATTGGATACAGATATAAGCAAAGGCTACATGAAGTGGGTGCATGTAAATACAATGTACAAGTGAGGTGTGTGTCAGATGTGCTCTACACAAATAGTCTATCAATGCAGTAGAAATCAGCATGTCATCAGAAGTATGATAAATGTCAGGAAAAACTGAAAGATACCCGAATGCCTGCAATAGACAACTGTGCCTCCCTGCGTAGGACCATGCCCTCGAGCGTGGCCACCAGCCCAACCACTTCCTCCATGTACCCTCGCGATGGCTGCAAAAATGAGCTCATAATCATCAGTGAACAGAAGAATGTCTAAAACATCTGAATAATGAATGAAAAGTGGAACATACCGGTGGTGAGTCCGGATCAATGGCATATCGATCACTGGGCGTCAGAGGCTCTAGTGGAATCGGAATCGGAGAGCTAGCCCCGTACTGCCACGCCATCAACTCAGTGGGCATATCTGGCCATCCGACATGAGGATGAATCGACGGAGCCGGGGGAGCTGGTCTACTCCCACCTCTAGATGTGCCAGCCCGGCTAGAAGAAGGGATGTCTGTAGCTCGAGTCCGAGCCTGATCCGAGGATGACATACCGGCAGGTCTCATCATCGGAATACGAGCTTCTGTCAATGGGGGCATCAAATATATGTGACGGTAGGTGGCGTAGTCCCCCTCCGCAACATACAGCAAAGCATCGCTGCCCAGCATAGCGCCGACTACCTCTGAATAAGAGAGCCTGTCAGCGGTCCGCATACTAGCTGGAGGTACTGCGGGAACATCCTAAGAAAGATATCCCCGTACCTGGCACAGAAAGCGCTCCCCCAGGAACCAGACTCTGCCAACTGGCCCTTCGAGCAGGACCCTATACCGGGAGATGCCTGATGCTCCGGTATACTGAAGTAGGAGATCATCACCCAGAGGTGCCCAAGGCTGCCAAGTAATCTGCGGATGATAAATGTATGAACCAATCAGAGAACGAGAATATACAGAGCAAATCAAAGATGAAAATGAAAAAGAACTGAAAGTTCTGAAGTACCTCTGAGTGTCGCACAGTGTCGAAGTACTCTCGCAGGCGAACCAGGGTCTCTCGAGGCCTCGCCCGGTGCGGGCCCTCAAATATCAATGAATATGGGGTCACGGGAATCCCCACCACCTCCAGCACTGGGGCTAACGATGGGAAGTATACATAAGCCCATAGCTGAGAAAAGCAGTGCAGAATGTAAGTACGAAATGATGAGAGCAAAATGCAAACTGTAAAAGTGTGCTGTATGTGCAATGTACAAATAATGAAGAGCAGAAATGTAAATCAAGGAGACAGAAAGTACCTCCCAAGCTCTCCAGTAGCCGCCAAGCAAATCGCCCCGCCCGCGGGAAGTCGCGCTCATGTAAAAGTAGAGGGTAGCCAGGCCAGCGCCACCCCAATCATATCTACTGACCTGTGATAGGTCGACTAGAGCGCTCAGCAGATATAGCCCAATGGTGTTCCCTCTGTCGGCAAACAGGGTAGTCCCGAAGAGGAACATCAGGAAACCACGAGCATACTGCTCTGTCTCCTCAGGAGTCTCGGGCACCATCTCCGCCCGCCGGAAATGGGAGGAGAACCAAGTGTATCTGACTCTCCCTGAAACCCTATCAACAGGTGGGCGAGCCCCCAACAAATACATCCAGGCGGCCTCCCACTCGCCCATATCCTCATCGTATGGGATGGCCCAACCTCCGACATCAAGGCCGGTCAATACAGCAAAGTCAAAAGGGGTCATGGTCATGTCCCCGGTAGCAGAAAAATGGAAGGAATTGGTGGTGTCCCACCATCTCTCTACTAGGGCTGCCATCAAGGTCCTCCTGGCAGGACATCGTGACAACCCGGCGCAGAAGGGCCCAAACCCTGCCAAGTCTACCAAATCCCTGACGCCCTCCGGGAGCTCAGTATACCAATCCCGCGCCGCGGTGGAACCATATCCTCGCACACTGCGGGAACCACCCTGCATTCAGAATGAATATATGTGTCAATAATAAGATGAAATGGGCTGAGTGCCGATGAAGTGAAATAAGTTGCATACAAATAAAATGAAGTAGTCGTGTGTTCGGAAGTGAAGTGTACGGATTGTGTGTTCAATATAATCAACTTTCAACTTTCAGTTAATTGTGGGCTGCGTGTTCACTATCTACCTGGGCTGCGTGTTCAGAGAATTTGAATTTTGGGCTGCGTGTTCAACTTTCAGTTAATTGTGGGCTGCGTGTTCACTATCTACCTGGGCTGCGTGTTCAGAGAATTTGAATTTTGGGCTGCGTGTTCAACTTTCAGTTAATTGTGGGCTGCGTGTTCACTATCTACCTGGGCTGCATGTTCAGAGAATTTGAATTTTGGGCTACGTGTTCAACTTTCAGTTAATTGTGGGCTGCGTGTTCACTATCTACCTGGGCTGCGTGTTCAGAGAATTTGAATTTTGGGCTGCGTGTTCAACTTTCAGTTAATTGTGGGCTGCGTGTTCACTATCTACCTGGGCTGTGTGTTCAGAGAATTTGAATTTTGGGCTGCGTGTTCAACTTTTAGTTAATTGTGGGCTGCGTGTTCACTATCTACCTGGGCTGCGTGTTCAGAGAATTTGAATTTTGGGCTGCGTGTTCAACTTTCAGTTAATTGTGGGCTGCGTGTTCACTATCTACCTGGGCTGCGTGTTCAGAGAATTTGAATTTTGGGCTGCGTGTTCAACTTTCAGTTAATTGTGGGCTGCGTGTTCACTATCTACCTGGGCTGCGTGTTCAGAGAATTTGAATTTTGGGCTGCGTGTTCAACTTTCAGTTAATTGTGGGCTGCGTGTTCACTATCTATCAGGGCTGCGTGTTCAGAGAATTTGAATTTGTGGGCTGCGTGTTCACTATCTACCTGGGCTGCGTGTTTAGAGAATTTGAATTTTGGGCTGCGTGTTCAACTTTCAGTTAATTGTGGGCTGCGTGTTCACTATCTATCTGGGCTGCGTGTTCAGAAAATTTGAATTTGTGGGCTGCGTGTTCACTATCTACCTGGGCTGCGTGTTCAGAGAATTTGAATTTTGGGCTGCGTGTTCAACTTTCAGTTAATTGTGGGCTGCGTGTTCACTATCTATCTGGGCTGCGTGTTCAGAAAATTTGAATTTGTGGGCTGCGTGTTCACTATCTACTTGGGCTGCGTGTTCAGAGAATTTGAATTTTGGGCTGCGTGTTCAACTTTCAGTTAATTGTGGGCTGCGTGTTCACTATCTATCTGGGCTGCGTTTTCAGAGAATTTGAATTTTGGGCTGCGTGTTCAACTTTCAGTTAATTGTGGGCTGCGTGTTCACTATCTATCTGGGCTGTGGGTTCAGAGAATTTGAATTTTGGACTGCGTGTTCAAACTTCCATTTAAAGTGTGGGCTGTGTGTTCACCTTTGAATTCGGGCTGTGTGTTCAACAAATCAGTGTTTGAGCCATGTGTTTTAATGTGGGCTGTGTGTTCGCGATTAATTAATGAACCGAGTGTTCGGGAGTTTGAATGTTGAAACTACATGTTCAAAGATGTAAGGCAAGTACTATGTCACAAGCTGAATGTTTAAACATGGCAAGGGTGCGAAATGTAAAATACAGAAGATGAGGTAAATACCTCTCGGGCCTCATGAGAGAGATGCTGCTCCGGCTCTCTGAGAAGCAGATCTGCGGGTGCTCTCTCGTCAAAACTGGTAAAATGACGGAAAACGGCACGAGGGAGGGCGTGCACTGCTGGACGGTACCTCTCGGGCATGAAAGGTCGAGTCCTCGGAGGAAGAGTCATAGGATCGAAATCGTCCCCAGCGCCCAGAAAACCTCCACCATGAGGAGAATTGCCTGCCATTTTCGAGAATCTGCAAAAGGGGAGCAAAAATGAGCAAAATGAGCAGAAATTGGCAAAAGTCAACAAAAGTCAACTCTCGGGAAATAAAAAGTCAACAAAAGTCAACTCCCGAGAAAATATTCTAAATATTAAGATGAACTTACCTCAAGTGGTGAAAATGCAAAAAGAAGCTCTGAAGCCGGAATTTAATCGCTCCAAAGTGTTTAAAATTAAGTGTTTTTACGAAAACAATTTGCGCGAGGCGTTGGAAAACGCGCGTAAAACTCAAAACTGGAGAGAAAAGTGTTGAAAGAGGCAAGGAATGAAGTGAGGTTCGGCTACCATTTATAGGCCTCAAGCCTTGGGTGAAAAGGCATGGAAAAAGGAGGCAAAAGGACCAAATTACCCTCGGCAAAAGGGCATGGCCGGCCGGCCCCTCTTTCTAGCTGGCCAGCCATCTGCTTTTTGCAGAAATGGCCGGCCAGCCATTAGCTTTTGTGGAAAACGGTTGGACACCCCCCCTAGGGAAGATAAACGGCCGGCCATCATCTCCACATGCTCACCTAGCTCTCTGCAAATTTTGAGGAAGATCGGAGTTCCCGGGACCTGAAAAAGTTCAAGAAACGTACACTTCCGGTCGCGAAATTGCTCCGTCGGGACTTCGGTTTCAAGTGCTGACATGTGTCTCATCATCATTCATCGAAATCAAAGTGTATCCTTGTTGAATGAGCTGTAACCTTTCAAAGAAGCAGGTCGGAGGCCGTGATCGAGTTACCCTCGCCAAAACACGCGTTTCCATACTCGTCGTTTTACGACGAATGACACTCTGATTCATGCTCGTTTTGTACTTTCATGCACACATCTTCCATTCTCATGGGCATACTCACATTGTCATGTACATTTCTTGATATTGGCATACTTCCGTGCTTGAGCTTGCGTTGTCACACATGTTCCATTCTTGCATTACGATACATTCACTCACCGGCACTGCGTGTGTCGAACTTTCGGAATCATATCAAATATATGTTGTTAGCATATTGTACTTGTTGCAATTTCTCTCTTTTGCAGGCACGATATTGTATGTACGGTTCAATTGAGGCTGGTGCGACCAGACGAATCGCGCAGGTATCGTATCTTCTCCGTGTGAGACATGACGGAGATTGAATAATCCTCCGCATTCTTAAACTGCATGAAATGTAGTTGTTGCTTTGCATTCTTGCTTAAAACTGTTGCATCTATTTGCGAATACTTGCTTCATTACAGCTTGCTGCATTTGCATGATCATTGGGTTACCTTCGGCTTCTTGCATATCATTCGCATTTTGCCCCCTGCCTGCGGGCATGCCTGCGGGCACATCATTGTCTATCCTGTATGTCTGTCTAAGTCTTCGGCCTTGTCAAAAATGGGTCGTCTTTTGGCTTTGACATTCACTCCCGTCACTTGTGACTTCCGAGTTCTGTCAAAGAGGGGCAACTGTAGACACCCCATTTTTGACCGACCTTAAGACTCAGACGTCACCGATTGAGCGCTTGGTGATGTTGCATA
This sequence comes from Camellia sinensis, assembly GCF_055761805.1. Taxonomy (NCBI): domain Eukaryota; kingdom Viridiplantae; phylum Streptophyta; class Magnoliopsida; order Ericales; family Theaceae; genus Camellia; species Camellia sinensis. The sequence goes on from NC_138968.1 coordinate 56,584,712, forward strand.
GTGTGCTCGTTCAGAAGTTTCAGGGTCGCGGCCGTAAGCCCTGCCTCCGGACTTCCGAGCCCTTTTCTGTGCCTTGTCTCGGTTTGCGAACCAGACTCGGTTTTCTCTGTTTCTTTTCCTGAGGGGAGGGAGAGGTCCCGTAGACCATCTCTCAATGTCCGTAGGCTACATTTGGTGGCCGTAGGCCATTTTTCCCATTTCGGAGCCCGGTTTCCGGTTTTCGGAGCCCTCAGGCCGTGTGCCTCGGTTCGGGACCGCTTAACCATCTCCTATTGCTCTGATTTTTGGCATACATCCTATTTCATCCATTTTGAGGGACACTGAGGGCTAAGAAACCCACTTCGAGGTCAAATACAATTTTCGGTGCTTAACAGCCCATTTCCGGGACCCCGAACTGCGTGTTTTGGCTCCGGAACATTCGTTTTGCAACGGTTTTCGCTCATTTTTGGCAGGTACCTCTGTTTTATCACAGGGAAGGTCACTGAAGGGTGGGAGGCCAGCAATTGTTGCAGCAGCCAGTTATCTCTCCTCCCGAGCCTCCCGGCGCCCGTTTTTCGCACTTCCGGGCTAATGTTGAATACCTTAGAGCTAGCGTTGCCAACTTTCGACCACATATCTGTGATCTACACATCAGAGAGGCCCCTAAAAGTTCATGGCCGGCCATTAAGGTCACCTGACCCTTTTGACCCCTTTCTTCCGGGCTAATGTTGAACCCCTTGGACCTTTTTTCTCGAACTTTGAACCACATATCTGTGATGTACACACCTGAGAGGCCCCTAAAAGTTCATGGCCGGCCAGTAAGTCAACTTGACCCTTTTGACCCCCTCTTTCCGAGCCATTGTTGAACCCCTTGGGCCCACTTTCTTGGAATTTCAATTACATGGTTGTGTTGTGCACACATAGGCCTACCTCCCCAATACCTGGCCGGCCAGAAAAGCTGGTTGACCCTTTTGACCCCTAGCCGGCCGGCTAGGGGGTGTGGCCGGCCGGCCACCTCCAGCAAAAGTGAGCGGCCGGCCGTGCTCTCCTCACTGTGCCCCTTCCAGCTGTAGGGCAATATCCCCCAGATATTTTCTGTATCCGGGGGATATTTTGGGAGAGAGAATTCCTCTCCATTTCACCCCCCTTTTACACCCCCTTTCTTGACCTTATAACCAGCTGAGGTTCTTCTTCTTCTAGGTTAGAAAAATTCATCTCCAAGGCTCAACCCTAAACTCCATTGTTATAACTCCCAAAACTTCAAAAAACCCTAACTCCTTAACCTTCATTTCTTCTACACCACCAAGCCCTACCACCACTATCTCATTTCCAGCAACAAAGAAGGGTTCTTGAAGGCCAAAGGAGCAGCAAATCCATCCAAGAAGCAACCAAAGTCTAGATCTTCAAGGGTAAGTTACACTTTTACCCTTTTGACCCTTTTTCTTAATCAATATGTAAGCCATGCATGCTTTTTGTGTTGAGCTTCGGCCCTAACTGAAAAGGGCCATATTTTGAGCTCATCTTCACTTCTCATCAAGGGCTCAACCCTGTTTGAGTCCTCCATAATACACTTGCTTCATTGACCATCTTGTATGTCACAATTTTGCATGCTATTTTTGACCCATGAGCAATTTATTTTCGAGCATGTTATAAACTGATATGAGGCTTATTTTGAGCCCCTCTTCAACATTGGAGAAGGGTTCAACATTGTTTGATGTTTCCATATGTCACTTGTAGTTCAATCCCTTATTTGGCCTCATTTTTGCATGAGTTGATAGCCCTCTTTGCTTCTGTTTTTGGACCTTGGTCCGAACTTAAAGTGGCCTTGTTTTGGCCTATACTTCATGTTTCATTCACACTTTTTTTCTGTTTGGTGATCATTTTGTACACTTCATGTTTTAGCACCTTTTGAGCTTCATTTTACATCACATTTTTAGCATATTTGTATACTGATTTTGAGGCTGCCATATACTGTAAATGTTCATATTTTTGGTCCATCTTCAGTGTTGTAGAAAGAAATTTTTCAGTTTGAGTTTTGCTTATACCACTTGCTTCATTACCTCTCTTTTGGCCCCTATTCTTGCATGCTATGTTTCCCTTATCTATGCTTGCTGTTTGGCCATGTTTATAACTGTAAAAATGCATATTTCGGGACTGTCTAGCTTCTGTCTTTGCATTGCATGTCCATATTGTGCATGTTTGGCATGGCTATAGGCCATTTCGGGTGCTTAATGTTGCATTTCGGGATAATTTCGTGCATTCGGTATCATTTCGCTACATTTCGGGACCTTTTTTTTTCCACATTTTGTTGCTGAAATTCTGTTAGTGTGCTTGCATATCATTTTTGCCATGTTGCATGTCATTTTAGCATCGCCACGGTTTGCGTGCCCGTGTGCACGCATTTCGAGGCACTCCTTTTTTTATCCGACGGCATCCGATGTGAGTGTGGCTGAGGCTCACTCATGTTGGTATAAGCCCATTTGTCATTGCCATGTCATTTTAGCATCGCCTCGGTTTGCGTGCCCGTGTGCACGCATTTCGAGGCACTCCTTTTTTTTTATCCGACGGCATCCGATGTGAGTGTGGCTGAGGCTCACTCATGTTGGTATAAGCCCATTTGTCATTGCCGTGTCATTTTAGCATCGCCTCGGTTTGCGTGCCCGTGTGCACGCATTTCGAGGCATCTCATTTTCATTGTATCTGCCATCGCCTCGGTTTGCGTGCCCGTGTGCACGCATTTCGAGGCATCTCATTTTCATTGTATCTGCCATCGCCTCGGTTTGCGTGCCCGTGTGCACACATTTCGAGGCATCTCATTTTCATTGTATCTGCCATCGCCTCGGTTTGCGTGCCCGTGTGCACGTATTTCGAAGCATCTCATTTTCATTGTATCTGCCATCGCCTCGGTTTGCGTGCCCGTGTGCACGCATTTCGAGGCATCTCATTTTCATTGTATCTGCCATCGCCTCGGTTTGCGTGCCCGTGTGCACGCATTTCGAGGCATCTCATTTTTATTGTATCTGCCATCGCCTCGGTTTGCGTGCCCGTGTGCACGCATTTCGAGGCATCTCAATTTCATTGTATCTGCCATCGCCTCGGTTTGCGTGCCCGTGTGCACGCATTTCGAGGCATCTCATTTTCATTGTATCTGTCATCGCCTCGGTTTGCGTGCCCGTGTGCACGCATTTCGAGGCATCTCATTTTCATTGTATCTGTCATCGCCTCGGTTTGCGTGCCCGCGTGCACGCATTTCGAGGCATCTCATTTTCATTGTATCTGCCATCGCCTCGGTTTGCGTGCCTGCGTGCACGTACTTCGAGGCACCTCATTTCCAGCATTCCGTCATTTTCTCGGTTTGCGTGCCCGCGTGCACATATTTCGAGGCACCTCATTTCCATAGCATTCTGTATGTTAGGATTATATCTCAGTTGCATTTCATGCATGCCATGCATATTGCATCGTGTCCGGAATAGGAGTTAGCCCGGGCACGGGAAACGAGGTACATTTCGTACTCCGAGTGACGGAATGTGTCTCAATTTCCCAGTCGCCGACACTCCGGATTATCCATGGTGGAGTTAGGTTTTAGCTGTAGTTTCATGTGCATTCATCCTATATCGAGTTGTGCATTTCGACTCCTCGGCCATTATGCCTTGGTATGCGTGATTAGTGGCACGAGGATCGAGACATGCATATATCTGTGCAAATACATTGCTATGCCCCTTTCCTGCTCTCTGTTGCAGCAAAACGCGGAATCAGCAACTTTTTAAGGCTTGGCACGCATTTCAAGAAACAGATGTAAACAGAGGCTAATTGGGGCATTACGGTGGATTTCCGCGCAAGACAGTCCAGACATGCATCATCCACCAGAAGCAAGGCAGTCCCTGGCTTGCACGCCAGTTTATTTGCTTTCTAGTTAATTCCTTAATTAATTAGAATTCTGTAATATTCTTTTATTTTGGGGACTGTAATATTCGGACTGTATTATTTATTCGGATCCTCCGAGTGAGGACACAACTGTAATAAGTGTGCGTGAGTGTGATGTATGTCTTCCAACCCCACGTCTTTCTCCCTTTTATTTATCCGCTTATGATGGTTAGATTAGGGCATATTTAAATTAGCATACAGTATGACAGCATGTTTGCATCATTCATCTGTATTGCATGCACCGGGCTCGGCGCACCATACTAACTTCATCGTACTTTCAAATCCAAATTGAATACATGGTAGTTGTAGCATTTCATATACCATCTTAGAATAGCCGAGCCTGCCATAGTTGCATTTTTGTATGTGTTGCATTAGGCATTTCTGTATACTTAGGATTCATGCATGATTTCTAATGTAATTCTCTGTTTTGGCTTGGAGTACCCGGTAAGCTTTATGCTTTAGCATCCTTGCATGTGTGTGAGTGTTGCCATGAATAGCATGCTTACCATGAGGCTATGTGCTTATCTGATATATCTGCCTGAATGCCTGTGGGTGAAGGTTGGGTTATCTGGATTGGAATAAATCATCAAAATGTTTAAAGCCTACCTGCGGGTAGCAAAACTTCCTTCAAAAGGCAAGCATGAAATGTTTTGTTCCAATTTGGGCGACCCGGTCTATACTTATATGCTGTGAGCATCACGTAGTAACCTAGGCTAATAAACCGGAATAAGAACTCGCAATGTTTTTCAAAAATTGATATCATGGTTAGTAGAGGCCGGTCTATGACCGGGCGAGCGGGGGTGCTCACGAAGTGACCTTCCCCAATCGTACCCAAGTTCCCGAGCCGAGGCAACTTTGGTGATGACGGACACGTGGCCTTTTGGCACCGAGTCAGGGTTTCCTAAATTTCCCAAAATAAAATATTTAGGTGGCGACTCTGTATCTGGCAAAGCAGTCCATGTTTGGCATTTCTTTCAAAAAATCAGTTTTCCTAAAACGATTTGCCGGATTTGGACTCTTTGGTTCAGACTTAGAACCGTGACATTTTGAGAGTCCGAGCTGTAGTGACCCTAAATGAACAGAACGGGACCTAAACCCTCCCGGGGCGTTCGGGGGACGTCTACACATGAGTGCCGAGTGATGTACGAGGCATATATCAGAAAGGGTGGGAAACAATACCTGAAGAAGTAGTGGACTCCCCACAAATCAGGTGGCCTCTCACAAATGAAAAGCATCTAAACCCATCAGGGTCTCGGCCAGCACCAAATCGATACAACTCTTACCTTCTTTCAAACATTAGGCCACTTCGATCAACCGAATGTTGGTTCTACCATAACTAGGGGCAAGAAGGAAATGCGCAAGCATACATAAACAGAGGGCATGTTACCAAAAACCTTGCCAAAGAAGGTCTCATCTGTCACCGATGTCAGAAAATCGATGAATCAAGCCAGGTACGTCTAGTTCTCCGTCATGGGCCAAAGATCGAGCTTCGTGCACAGTGAGCCCACACATCCGTCCCAAAGCTTGGGCATGGCCTAAATGAGGCTGAGGCAAGATTTCCAAATCACGCCGAGTTTTCATCAATGCCTGAAATTCTTCAAGAGTTGGGTACATTTCCTGCGTTCCGAAGTGAAATACATGCCTAATTGGGTCCCAGCATCAGATCCCAACATGGAAGACGGAAAACAAAGTGGAGTATGGCTCAACGAAAAAAGCGCATTTATGTCAAAACCCTAAAAATTTACGTTTTCTGTGCCGTCTAAAGTGGCTATCCAATCCGTGAGCTTCTCGGAAAGAAATGTCTCAATTTATGGAAGAAACAGGAGCTAAAATGAGGTTCTTGAGAAGAAATCACAAAGGAGGACCTTTTATAGAAGATAGGGCTGTAAGTGGAGGCCAGCTGTCAGCTTTTTGGTGGTTCTTCACATTAGTGGCCAGCAGGCCACCAATTATGGCCGGCCATCCACTTTTTCTAGCCTGCCGTCCACAAGTGGTGGCCTGCTGTCCGCTTGTGGGCCGGGCAGTGTTGGCAGCTTGGTTTTGTCTTGATCTTTGTGTTTTGAGGTCTTGTTTTGAGTCTTTTGGTTTCAGTAAGTGTGTATATCTGTGTTTGAGTTGTTTTTTCTTTGTTTATCGAGTTGTATTTTGTATTTTGGTTGTTGGTCGACTCATTATCTGATTAAGGACACTATTTCAATCAAACGTTCTCATTGCAAACTCAACTCTATTTCCATTTAATGCAAATATGGTGCTCATGATGCAAAAACAAAAACACTTTTCACAAAAACTGTGAGGTTTTATTCCGATCATGGTTTTTACGAAAAGGAGTACAAGTTTCAAAAGCAAAAGTAAAACCGATCTGAAACTATACATGTACTAAGCTACCAAACAAAAAGAAACTAAGCAAAAGGTACAAAAATAGGCACCAGTCATCTCAAGCTCGAGAAGCCCTCTACGCCCTCTTCCTCGGAGGGGACTTAGGGGCACTGTCTTTGTTAGCACCGCTATCATAATCAGACTTTGAGCCAGAACCAGTCTCAGCATGTCCGCTCCTTGCCTCTAAGCCAGCCTCAGCGTCATCTCCGCTCCCGGACCCCGAGCCAACATCATCACCCCCGCTTTAAGACGACTCTGAATGTCGACTCACTACCTCCTCGGAGTCAATGGTCTCGACATCATCATCACTCAAAACGGGCTTCGAGGGACTGTTCCGACCTCGGGTACCCCTATCTCTGTCTCGACCGCGGCGCACATCTTGGCCATGTGCTGCGGCCTGTCTCTCTCTCCTCCCTATTGCTGGAGGAGATGTTGTCGGTGTTGCTACTACCACTAATGCCCTGGGTATAGATGGAATCTGGAAAAACAATTATCAACATATCAGCTACAGTGTGTGTATCAGATACAAGCGCAGTATGCAGAATGAGTGTCATGCAGAAACTAGATACAGTATGAGTACAGTGTGCCAATGCAGTGTATCAGTGCAGCTTGGGGAAGACTACAGTGGAAGTGCCGATGTATCAATGGGTATCAGATGGTGTGGTGCACAACAGAGTTAGTAGTGAAATGCACGCTGAAATTAAAGAAACTACCTGAATACCATGGAGACCAAGTAGCGTCTCTCTCCTCTGCACCATGCCAATCAGAGAAGCAACTAGCTCGAGAAGGCTCTCTGTATACTCCGTGGGTGCTTGCAAGTGCATTTGAATGATCAATATCTGGAATAATCAATATTTGAAATGGAAAATGTGGGGTACAAATTGTAAAGTGTGGTCCATCCTTGAGGTGAGCCTCGAGCTCTGACATACTCGTGCCCTGCCTCTGCCGGCTCGATCGGAATCTAGTAAGTTGTCCCGGTCGGCCGCCAACATGTAAACACAGTGGGAATCTCTGGCCAACCGGTAATCTTTCCAACAGGAGGGGCCCCTCTAGTATCGGCCTCGATCGCCTGAGTCGCCACACCCGCAACAAGAGCACCTGCTGCCTCGCCTGTGTGAATGCCCGTCAAGGGGGGCATGGGATGAGTCTGGATGAATGTCGTGTAGTCGCCCTCCGCTCTAAAGAATTCAGTATCTAGGCCCACCATGAACTAGATAATCACCTCAACTAAGAGGCTATCTGCTATCCTCATGGACGTTGGGAGCGGCATGGCAACAACCAGATCAGGTGAGCCTACGGTGTGGCGTACAAACTGCTCACTAAAAAACCAGGCTCGACAAATTGGGCCTTCCAGTAAAATTCAGAATCGGGATGTGGCCCAAGCCCCGGCATACTAGTCCTCACACCAGTCGACATCGTTGCCCAAGGCTGCCACATAATTTGTGAAACAGAGAATGTACAGATTGTTAGTTCCCGTTAGTTGTCACAGTAGGAATCAGAACAGTAGAAAAGCAAAAATGGTTGTGAGTTTCGGATTACCTCGTCGGTAATCACTGTGTCGAAGTATCGGTGGTAGAAAGTGAAGGCCATATCATCATGGCTCCGACACCGACACCGACACCGACATCGACACCAACAGTCATACCATTGTGAGTAAGGCACCATGGAGGGATCTCATCCAAGGGCTCTGAAGCTAGGGTTGGGAAATAGGCATAAACCCACAACTGAAAGTAAAGGGCAGCAGTGTTATCAACGATGCATGAACAGATGTAAAGTAAAAAGTGCAAAGTAGAAAGCACAATGCATGAACAGAAATAAAATAAAAAGTGCAAAGCAGAAAGCACAAGTTATGAACAGATATTGAACGGAAAGTACAAAAGCAAAAAGGTGTGGTGCATACCTCCCAGGCTCTCCAACAACCTCCGACCCACTCTCCCCTCATGTGGGAAGTAGAGCTCATGTAGCTATAAAGTGTGGTGATCCCAGCTCCACCCCAATCATAGAATTGGACTCGGGGCAGGGTCACGAGGGCGCTCAGTAAGTATAAACCTACGCTGTTCCACCTGTTCGCAAACAAGGTGATACTAAGGAGAAACATCAAGAAGCCCTGGGAATACTGCTCTACCTCCTCTGGTGTCTCGGGCTCACTCTTGTGAAATTTTTTGGTGAACCAACTATATCTCACCATCGTCGATCTGGATAAAGGGGGTCATGCTCCTAGCAGGTAGATCCAAGCGGCCTCCCACTCGCCCATGTCCATGTCGAAGGGGATCGGATCACCCCTTACTCCTAAGCCGGTGATCATGGCAAAGTCGTAGGGAGTCATCGTCATCTCCCCAGCGGAAGAGAGGTGGAAAGAGTTGGTGGTGTCCCACCACCTCTCCCCTAACGCTCCGAGAAGAACCTGGCTCTCTATGTGTCATGAAAGTCCAGAGCAGAATAGGATGAACCTGGCCTCGTCAACAAGGTCGCGGACCTCAGGGGGAGCTCATCATACCACTCTCTCACTATCGTCGCCCAATACCCCCTATAAGCACAGAAATCTCTCTATGGCAGAGGAAAAGCGAAGCAGATGAAAGACAGCTATAAAAGAGCATTCAGATAAAAGACAGTGCAACAATTAAGGAAAATATAGGAATGCATGAAAATAGAGTTCGTACCTTGGTAGTGCTGAAGAAGAGATGGGAGTCCGGCTCCCTCAGCAGAAGATCCTCCGGCGTGCCACCAATGAAATCGCTGAAGCACTTGATGCCTCTAGGCGGCAGTATGTGTGTGCGAGGGTGATAAGTCACGGGATCAAAGGACTGTCCCCCCAGCGGTAGTGGCTCAGGCTTGAGCTTTGGAATGAACTCCGCCTCACGACCAACTGTGATGCCCTCTGCCACCTCACCAGCCTCGGCAATCACCGGCTTCTCAAGCTCAGTAGGGGGTGATAGTGGAGGTGAAACCTCGGGAACAGTGCCATCATGTGGAATATCATTTGCCATCTGGAAAAGTGGTTGAAAAATGAAGAAAAATAGAGAAAAGAGGAAAAAACTTGGAAAAAGTCAACCCTAGGAGAAAGAAAATAAAAGAAAAAGTCAAAACCCGAGAGAAACTCGAGGAGAACAAGCCTAAAGTGGTGAAAACTCAAGAAAAACGATGAAATTAAAATCTGATTGGTTCAAATTTTAGAGCATCAAGAAGGTTTCGCGAAAAATGTTTGCGTGAGACGTTGGAAAACATGTATAAAACACGGATCTAGAGAGAGGAAGCACCTAGAAAGAGAGGGAAGGTGATTTAGGATGTGTGGGTGTGTGAAAGTGAGGTGTGGATATGTGTTTATAAAGGCCCACAGCAAAATGGCCGATTTGCCCCGAAGTTGCACGGGTGGCCAGCAAGCCACATTAGTGGCGGGCAGGTGGCCGGTGGTCCTTAACCATGGCCTAGTTCTGTTTATGCCTCTATTTCCCGAGAGGTGTATGAGAGGCTCTCTTTTGGGTCCAGATTGATTCTTAGGGAGCTCAAAACTGCGTTCTGGTGCGTGAGTGTGCCCCACTTGCCAATATGAAGAAGGTGTATCCTTTTTGAGCATGTTGCAAAGTCTCTGAGTGATAAATCAGAGGTTGTCACCGAATATCGTTTTTATTCGTTCTGTCAAAATTACATGTCCGTTCTCTTCTATTGCATAGAATGTGCACTTTCATATACACTTATGTTGCACGTGGGTCCTGCATCATTCATGATTCATACATAGAACATGCTTTCAATTTTGCATAGAACATGCTTTCAATTAATATCATACATCGGTTGTCTATCTTGCATGGAACATTCATTGTTACTGTAATGATTGGTAATCGTGTTTACTTTGTGCATCGATCGTACTTGTTCACTTTGTGTATCTATCACACTTGTTCACTTTGTGCATCTATTGCACCAGTTTACCTCATGCATCTATTGCACACTTTCACTGCATTGCGTATTTATTGTACGGTCTCGTACCTTTGGTTTTATCTCAGGACGCGTGAAGCATGGCCTTGAGTGGGTTTTATCTCGAGACGCGTGAAGTGAGACCCCGAGCAGTTTTTCTCCTCTTCTCACAATTTCAGCGTGATTAGAGTATCTCAAGACGAGTGAAGCACGACCCTGGGTGGGTTTTATCTCAGGACGCGTGAAGTGCGACCCCAAGCGGTTTTTCTCTTCGTCTCACGATTTCAGCGTGATTAAAGTATCTCAAGACACGAGAAGCGCGGCCCTGGGTGGGTTTTATCTCGAGACGCATGAAACGCGACCCTTAAGCTGTTTTTCTCCTCTTCTCATGATTTCAGCGTGATTAGAGTATCGCAGGACGCGTGAAACGGACCCTGAGCAGTTTTACTTTTATCTCAGGATGCGTGAAACGGAACCCTAAGTGGTTTTGTTTTTTTATCTCCAGACGTGTGAAATGCGACCTTGAGCGGTTCTCATCTCGGGACGTGTGAAACGCTACCCCGAGCTGTTTTCAGTTCTTAGTTTCTCAGGACGCGTGAAACGCGACCTTGAGCGGTGTTTTCTTTCCTCGTCTCGCGTTTTGGCGTGGTTAGAGTGTGTTTTAAATCTTTTTGCATGGAACCTGTGTCGGTTTTAAGCTTGAAGCTGCTCATTCATATGTTGTTATCTTGTTATTGCTTATTGCTTCATCTTGAATGATCATAAGTTTTCAAAATAGCCGGCTTCGCGAAGTATGTGAGTCTAGCTTCAAAGTATCTTCGGACATATCATTTGCATCTTGCCCTAGAACTACGCTGGTTTGATTCCTTACAAAGGGATATGTAGGTAGCTTGCGAGCACAACCATTTAATTTATGTCTTGATTATTTCCCCAGGTCTTATGGCCTTGTCAAAATGGGTTGCCTTCAGGCTTTGACATTCGCTCATGTCGTTTCATGACTTCGAGTTCTATCAAAGAGGGGCAACTGTAGACACCCCATTTTTAACCGCCCTTATGACTTGGACGTCACCGCTTGCGCACCCAATGATAACGTGTATATGCTTGTCAAGTGCTCGAAGTGCTCAGCAGAATGCCACAACTTTGAGCCTTCAAACCCTACACACCTTTTGTTTTGTTTTTTTTGGACCAAAACCACAGTTTTTCAAGCCTAAAAACCCTGGGACTTGCCGGCCCCCGGTCACCTACGTGGTCTGCAAGCCATTGGTGTGTCCTGCTGGCCACTTTTGTATTTTTGCAAATATTTTGGCCAGTTGTGCCAACTATTTTCACAAGTGCATGCATTTGCCGACACGTGTATGTATGAATATTTTTGAGGGAGTTTCATATTTTTCAATAAATAGAAGACCACCCTTTGCATTTTTGAGGGTTGAACATTTTATAGCAAAAATGTTTCTCTCTCTCCATAATTCCCTCTCTCTCTCTTGTAAATTCTTAAGCCTTTGCCTATACATTCTAAACCAAACCTTGTGGTATTTGAGCTGAGGCACTTTTGAGCTTACTTTGAGCTCTTGAAGGTGTGTAAGTGTTGATTTGTCACTTAGAAAGGGTTCGCCTCTTCAAGAGGTATAAGTCTTGTTTTATTTCTTTGCTTTATTTGCTATCTTTACTACTATTTTTGGCTGTTTATACTCTGTATTTTTTGGCTGAAACTTGTGATTTAAGGCCATTAGGAGTGGAGGGGTTGATCACCTTTCTTTGTACCTCATTTCTTAGGCCTTTGCCTTTGTGTTTCCTACCTCTTTGTCAACTTTTTTTGAGCTTTTTAATACTGAATCTCAAAGTTTTTTCAGTGGCTAAAACCATGTTTTAAAGTCCCAAAAATGAAGTGGATAGCCTCCCTTTCTTGTGCTTGCTTACTAGCTTAACTTGCTCTATGTTTTAGCTTATTGTTCTAGCTATTGTTAGCTTAATTCCAGCATGTTTTAGGATTGTTTTAGGACTTTTTTTAGTTGTTCATTGCATTTGAGCCTTGTATAGCATGCTTATAGTGTAATTGTCCTCACATACTTGGTGGTTTAGGCCTTAACCACTAACCTATTTGAGTTGATAGCATTTATTTCAAGCTTTCCCTCATTTCTTGGCTTTTTCTTTGCTTTGAAAGTTGTTTCAAGCCACTTGTTTGTTTAAGCATGAGATTGAGGTATTGTGCTTAATGGTTTAATCCCTTTGGGGGTTCATTACCAATGGCATGACACTTCTCTCATGCCTAAAACAGCACTTGGTTTGGTGCTCATTTCCATTAGAGGACTTAAAACTCACTTTTGGACTTAATTGACTAAGGAATGGTTGGTAATTAAATGAAGTAATGAAATTAGGACTAAAAATGGTGCAAGATAATAAGTAATTTCGTGTTCAATCAGACGTTAAATTGAACACATGGAAACTTGAGTCATTTCATACTTGTTAGTGATGAAATGGTTCAAGTTTCTAAGGTCAACCACTTCCATTGATCAATCCAGGATAGGAAGGAGGTTTGAGAGTCTTTTATGTTGCATTTATTGAAATTGTACACCTTGGTTCATAGGCCATCATGCAATGAAATTGCATCGATTGATGGCTTGAGAATTAAGCTTGCCACTCCTTTGAGCTGTTTGATGATAAAGAGGGGCAAGGTGTACAAACATACCTTGAGAGGGGCAAGGTGTACAAACATACCTTGAGAACACCCTATTTTTTGCTCTGTATGCTTTCTGTTACAGCAGGAGGAACCAAGCTTCAGTGGTTGGCAGGCCACTTTTACTGCCGGCAGGCCACTAATTCTGGACGGTAGGCTACCATTTGTGGTTGGCCGGCCACTACTTCTGGTTTGTCGGCCACTTTTCTCCAATTGAGCAGCAACTTTTTAGAACAGAGCAGAGCAAAGGCTGGGGTGAAGGATGTTCTAACTGTGCAACAGAAGCATTCTGGCAGTAGAATAATGGGCTTTTCGGGTGGAAATCCGTGCATGCATGAGCATTCCTCACTTCCCGGGGCTAATTTGTTAGCTTAGTTACGTATTCATGTTGTATTCGTGTTGTAATTAATTAGTTAATTCTAATTTGTAATTAATTAGTTAGTTCCATAGAAAATTAATTATGGTTTTGTAATAACTAGCTAGCATAGTTAGTTTATTTGGTTTGCAATAATTAGTTAATTCGTTTTGTAATAGCTAGTTAATTAGCTTAGCTAGTTTATTCATTCGGGCCCTCCTACGTGAGGGCAAACACGTAATAATGTGTATGTCTTCCAACCCCACGTCTTTCTCCCTTTTATTTACTTGCTTATAATGGTTAGCTTAGAACATCATGTTTCTTTTAGCATATTCTATGTTAGCATCCACTTGTCTTGCATGCATTGAGGCTCGGTTCATCATTCTAACAAGCATTGTTGGTTACTACTTCGTTGAATACGTGTTTAAACCTCATGCTATCAAATTGATTCAAATGTCATAATTAGTAGCCGAGCCTGTTAGTTGCATATCGTATGTGTTGCATTAGTCATGTTGCATTAGTTAGGGGCATGCATATTTTCTAACTCTTTTGTTTATTCTGGCTTGCTTGGAGTACGATGTGAGCATTTTTGTACTTTAGCATATTGCATGCGTGCGATTGTTTCCATGTCTAGCATGATTTCTATGAGGCTAAGTGTTTAATTGATATATTTGCTTGGATGCCAATGGGTGAAGAATGATTGCTCGAATTGGAATGATTTGAGTAATGTACAGATGAGATCACTTTTTCAAGTGGTATATATTCGAAACAATTTTCAAAACAAATATGAAATCAAATGTTCCAATTTGTGCAAATTAGTCTATACTTGTTTGTGCATCACTTAGTAATGTTAGCCTAATATACCGGAACAAGTGCATATAATGTAAATAAGATTCACATCATGATTAGTAGAGGCTGATCTTTGATCGGGCGAGCAGCGGTGCTCAATTCATGACCTTCCCCTCTTGTAGCTAAGTTCCCGAGCCGAGACAATCTTCGTGATGATGGACACGGGGCCTTTGGCACGAGTCATGGGTTTCTTAAATTTTTCAAAAATATTTAGGTGGCGTCTCTGTATCTAGCAAAGCAGTCCATTTTTGCCATTTTGATTCAAAATTGATTTTCCAAAAGATTTGCCGGATTTAGACTCTTTGGTGTCTATCTATTTCACATTGCACTTGTGACATCAGATTCTGAACTACGGGAGTTCGAACTGTAGGGCTTATCATCTTCTGAAAAAAGCGTGAAAAATCGAGCTACAGTAGGTGTGGTAGGCCTTGGAGGCATGAAGTGCCTTTACCGGATGATATTCCGGCGCAAAAAGAAGGGGTTGGTTAAGCCAATGTGGCCGAACCTGTTGGTCAACAGGCCATGGGCGCCTTGGCCGGAAAAATGGCCAGAGCGTTGTGGGAATCTATGGACATTCTCAGAGCTGAGAATCAAGTCCAAGCCCAAGTAGCTAAGCAAGGCCGTCTTTCTTGAAGCGGGAGTTTTTCCGGTCAAATCTGGATGAGTTTTGGGTAATCCCAATGAGCCACTTAAGCTGAATAAGTGGCTAGAGCAGATAGTGAAAACGTTTAAGATGCTTGGCATCAAGAACAACCAGTTGCAAGTGACCTTGGCATCCTTCCAACTGAAGGGAGATGCGGGTCATTTGTGAAAGTATGCGCATGGGCGCATTGGGGTGACTTGGGAGGCTTTTGTCAGCACCTTCCAGGACAAGTTTCTATCTCCCACGGTTAGGGAGAAGTTGAGAGATCAGTTCTCCAAGCTCAAACAATTGAGTACACTAGTGGCCGAGTTTTAGGCCACATTTACTAGCTTATCGAGGTTTGCTCTGGAACTTGTGGCGACTGAAGAGCGCCATAATTTAGAGTTTGAGAAAAGATTGAGGACAGAGCTAATGTTCAAAGTGTTTGGGTCGACGATTAGAGATTATGGATACCTTTTGGAGGTGGCTGCTCATCTTGAGATTGTAATGCAGATGGAGGAAGAGAGGATTAGGGGCTCCAGGAGGAGTCAGGATATTCAGGGAGATAGTAAGTGGCCGAGGGGTTTTAACCCCTAGTAGTCCTAGGGAGCACAGTCGAGATCCAGTTTTCCAGTATCGAGTTCGGGTTCTGGGTGGGGTGGTCAGAAGATATTACTTGTTTCAAATGTGGTCAATTGGGCCACAAGTCTCCAGCGTACCTAGAAAGAGGAGGGCAACGGTCTCTATCATCTTCGATCCGTTCTTAGAGCAAGAGTCAGAGGAGAGGGCTGCTGCTCATTTATTATTAGTGTGGGAAGGCGGAGCACATGAAGAGATTTGCCATCAATTAGGTAACACACCTAGTGCGTCTGGTTCGAGACAGACACAGAGCCACTAGCTTGCACAGTCAGCACAGGCCTCAAGGGAAAATTAGGGAGCTTTTGCAACTTAGTCAGTGCATCAGGCTTATACTCCAAGGGGTGAGCAAGTAGAACGGAGACCTACAGGGCGTGTGTATGCTGTTACTGCGCCAGATCTTGTACCGACGCCTTCGGTAGTGAGAGGTACCTTCTTGTGTTGCAATTCAGTTGCTAATGTGTTGATTGATACGGGTGCATCCCATTCATTTATTTCGTCTGCATTTGCATCGGTTTTGGGGTTAGAGTTGGCTCAGTTAGCATCTCCTATTTGTGTAGAATCACCAATTGGTGGTGAGGTTGTTTTCAAGTAGGGGTGTCGAGGTTGTAACATAGAGGTTGTCAGTCGCCGACTTCCTTTTGCAGTTGTGTTAATTGATATGTCTAGTTTTGACATTATATTGGGTATGGACTGGTTGTCATCATATCAGGTTGTTATAGACTGTTACCGTTAGAGGGTTACTGTATATACCTTAAGCGGTGATTTCTTTTATTTCTTGGGGGACTAAGTGGATAGAGTCTTATCCAAGAATTGTTAGATAAGGGTTTCATCCACCCTAGTATTTTGCCTTAGGGAGCACCGACTTTTTTTGCCAAAAAGAACGATAGTGCGTTGCGACTTTATATAGATTATTGGAAGTTGAACCGAGTAACTGTTAAGAACAAGTACCCAATGCCTCATGTAAATTATTTGTTTGATCAGTTGAAGGGGTCTTGTTGCTTCTCTAAGATAGACCTGAGATCAGGTTATCACTAGTTGAGAGTAAGGGAAGAGGATATCCAGAAGACGGCATTCCGTAAGTGGTATGACCATTATGAGTTTCTAATGATCCCATTTGGGCTAACCAACGCACCAGCTGTGTTTATGGATTTGATGAACCAGATCTTCCGTGAGTTCCTAGATCGTTTCGTGGTCGTCTTTATGGACGACATCTTAATTTATTCACCCTCTAAGGAGGAGCACGAGGAATACTTACGGGTAGTACTTGAGTTACTTAGAACCCACAAACTATATGCTAAGTTTGGAAAGTGTGAATTCTGGCTAGAAGAAGTTAAGTTCTTAGGCCATGTGGTATCTGGGGAAGAGATGTTTGTAGATTCATACAAGATAGAGGCTGTGCAAGATTGGGAACAACCTAAGAATACTTTCGAGATCCGTAGTTTCTTGGGGTTGGCCTGGTATTATCGTAGATTTGTGAAGGATTTCTCTAAGCTAGCCTCACCATTGACTAGACTGATGAGGAAAGGGATCAAGTTTGTGTGGAGTGAGACTCGTGAGAAGTCTTTTCAAGAGCTTAAGGTTCGACTTACCATTGCTCTAGTTTTGATTATTCCGGTGAAGGGTTTGGGCTATTTGGTGCATTGTGATGCCTCACGGGAAGGTTTGAGTTGCGTTTTGATGTAAGAGGGGAAGGTAGTGGCCTATGGTTTGCAGCAGTTGAAAACACATAAGAGGAACTATCCTACTCATGACTTAGAATTAGTGGCGGTAATTTTTTCCCTAAAGATTTGGAGGCATTATCTGTATGGTGAGAAGTTTGAGGTGTTTTCTGATCACAAGAGTCTGAAATATTTGTTTACACAGAAAGACTTGAATCTGAGGTAGAGGAGGTGGATGGAATTCATAGAAGATTATGATTTTGAGTTACTTTATCATCCGGGGAAAGGCCAATGTTGTGGCCGATGCTTGGAGTAGGAAATCCATAAGCAGTGTAGCTTGTATTGTCATCCATGAATAGGAGATGTTGGGTGCCATTGGGGAGTTTGATTTGCATCTTGGCGAATTTATTGAGTTTCCAGCCTTATTTTTGTTAGTTGCACAACCTACACTTGTGAACCGAGTGATAGAAGCACAGAAGGGTGATCTTGAGGTAGAACCTCTCCAGGAGAAGATCTCCAGTGAAAAGATAAAGAGTCTTGAACGTGTACTCTAACTCAAGTGTTAGATACCTTGATCGTCTCTTTGTGCTGGAGTTTTGCCGAGAGAAGGTGCTCCGAGAGTTTCACCATTCATGCCTTGCAGTGCATCCAGGAGGCACAAAGATGTATCACGACCTTTGTCACCTGTTTTGGTGGAGGGGAATGAAGAAGGATGTGGTCACGTTTGTGTCAAGGTGCTTTACTCGTCAGCAAGTGAAGGTCGAACATCAAAGGCCAGTGAGTTTGTTGCAACCCTTGCCTATAGTTAAGTGAAAGTGGGAGCATATCACGATGGATTTTGTTGTGGGCCTTCTGAGGACTCAATGAGGTAGTGATGCAATTTGGGTGGTAGTTGACCGATTTACCAAGTCGGCGCACTTTATACCTATGCGTATGAGCGACTCGGTAGATTATCTTCCCGACCTTTACTTAGGGACATAGCGAGGTTACACGGGGTCCTAGTGACGATTGTTTCGGATAGAGATCCATATTTTATGGCTTGATTGTGGTAGAGGCTACAGAGTGACTTGGGCACGAGATTGACTTTTAGCACTGCGTATCATCCTCAGACTGACAGGCAGTCCGAGCGTACTATTCAGATCCTTGAGGATATGCTTCGGGATTGTGTCCTTGACTTTAAGGGTTTGTGGGAGAGGCACTTGCCTTTAGTGGAATTTGCCTATAGCATTAGCTTCCAATCGAGTATTGGTATGGCACCGTTTGAGTCCTTGTATGGTCGATCATGTAGATCACCTGTGTGTTGGGTAGAGGTGGGTGATGCACCAATGTTGGGTCCGAAGTTAGTCAGGGAAATGACGAAGAAAGTTGCTTTTATCTGTAAGCGGTTGGTTACGGCTTAGAGTCGCCAAAAAAGTTATGCCAACTGTAGGAGGAGACCTTTGTCTTTTGAGGTGGGAGACCATGTATTCTTGAAGATATCACCTAGGAGAGGTTTGATGAGATTTAGGAAGAGTGGGAAGTTGTCCCCTCGATTTATCAGGCCTTTTGACATCCTTGAGTGGATTGGAAAAGTAGCTTATCGTTTGGCCTTATCGCCTCAGCTTTTCGGGTGCATGATGTGTTTCATATTAGCATGTTTCGGAAGTATGAGCCGGATCTATCGCATGTGTTGAATTGGACCGACTTAGAGGTAGATGAGGATGCCTCGTATAAGGAGAGACCGGTGAGATTCTTGGATACCCGGGACCAAGTCTTGCAAGGCAAGACAATTCCTTTGGTTAAGGTATTGTGGAAACATCACGGGGTTGAGGAAGCAACTTGGGAATGCAAGTTGGAAGTCCGTGAGAAGTATCCAGACTTATTTGTTAATGTCTGAACATGTATTGGAATTTTGATTATGTTAATGAACTATGAAAGCATTGTATATGTTTTGAAAATGTGAAAACATTGTACATGTTATATATGTTTTGGAAACACGGGTTCAATGTGGACATTGTATATGTTTTGGAAAAATATGAATTGTATATTCAATACTAAGAAATTGTTCACCATGTTAATGAGAATGGATGACTAGGAAATAGGTCATGATGATGGAATTGGTTCATGATCATTATTGTAATTGGTTTAAACATAACTTTAAAGCTGGATTTGAAATTTCGGGGACGAAATTCCTTAAGGGGAGTGGTTATAGCGATCCTGGTTTTGACTCGACTCTTGTTGTATCCCAGACTCTAGTTTAATGGTTTCACATTGTTGTTCACATCTTGCTTCCCTTGTACCTCCTTAAATTTGTCTATGGGATTGTTGTTGTTGCGTTTGGTATAGGTTGGTTGCTTAGTTTCCAAACTCTTGTTGCCCAGAATTTTGCTTATCCAATCGAGCGGCACTTCTTGCGATCGAGCTGGCTTTGTAAATTTTTAGTACTTTTGCAGGTTTGCAAAACTATTGGGAGAGTGTATTCTATGCTCGAGCAGGCTTAGCTCGAGCGGCCCTTCTTGTGCTTGAGCGTTGGTCTGTTGTCTACAAATCTACTAGGGGTGTGCATTCTGCGCTCAAGCGTCATTTCTTGCACTCGAGCAGAACAGACGCTCGATCGTCACTTCTTGCGCTCGCGTGGACTATGCGTATATCAGTTCACAGCAGCCTCCTTCTATATCACTTTTTCATCTCTACCCTAGTGTCTTTGGAAAAAAGGTCGAGCATCTCAAGAGCTCCATTTTGATCCGAACAAAAGTTTGTTTCGACGTCTTTGAAGTTTTCTCCTTGCATTGCCCATCTTCTAACTTTGAGGTAGAGACTTTCTACACTTTCCTATGATTTTTAATTTAGTTATTCATTGATTGTGTAAATAATGTTAGAACTTGGACGATTTTAGACAAACCTAGGGTTTTAGTTTAAAATCAAAAGAGGGGTTTTCAAATGAAGGTAATGAAAATGGTTGTGGGTGTAGATATGAGGATGTGTTGTGTTAAACTTGTTGATTTTGACACAAGGATTGGATTTAGAAGAAAATGGGAGTTTTGTCCTAAAATGTCCCAATTAATTATTTTTTATAAATAATCTTAATTAGTATTAGAAATGTGAAATTGGATAGATCTTTTTATAAATGGTGGAGTTGGATGCTTGTTATCTCTGACCTATGGAAATTTGGATAGTTTATAGGGTTTAGAGATTGTATGTCTGTTTAGAAATATCTGTTTTGGGCTATCGATAGAGGATAGTTATGATTGTTGTAGAAATTACATGAGGATTAGGTGAATTGAAATTAACCTCTTATTGGTTGTAATTGAATATGACTGTGTTTTTAATACATTGTATATGTATGATGTTTGAGAGGAGAAAGGTGATGTACTCCATGTTTGGGAGAAGAAAGGGGATGGACTCCATTGAATTAAGTTGTCCTGTGTGTCCAAGGTGAAACTCCCGAAAACCGCGCGTGTATACATGAGTGCAAATTCCCGGGAACAAAATTTTCGTAAAATGGCAAATTTGAAGTGCTTGTGAAATGATTATAATGGCTAGGGAACCACTGAGTTATAGCCTCAAAATTGGGTTATCTGGATAACAATAGACTTGACTTATAGGTTGAGGTGAAATGAATTGTCATGAAATGAATTAAAATAAAATGGCTTGAGATACGAAACTGGCATATTATGATCTTGTAATAATACAAATGATTTTATCATGGGCATCATATATGCATATCATCCTTATATCTTTGTTAAGATTCATATATTGTGCTAGATTGTATTTACAGGGCTTTGGCTCACCCTATTTGGGGAAAACCATTTTCAAGTGCTAGTGATATGCCTCCGCCAAGGACTTAGCTTGGGAGGACTGTGGAGCTGAAGGCTCAATTCCTGATTATTTTTGTATTTACTTTTCACAAGCCTAGGGTTTATTTGTATGGAGCTTATGACTCATTTTGTTATAACCAAACACGGTCTTGGAAAGATGTAAGCCATTTGGGTATATGAATATATGTTTAGCTTTCATTTCTTACCACTTCTTGTAACACATGTTGTAGATTTAGGATGAATGATTTATGAATGTATATCGCATGTGTCACCTTTTGTATATTATTTCTGATTAATGAAGGCTTCTTATTTTATTTATATCACATTATACTAGTGTTTGGAGTTTGTTTATTGTAATTATTTTGGGGATGTTATAGACATAGATCCTAAGTTTACTTCAAGATTCTGGAAGAGTCTACAGCAAGCTTTGGGAACCAAACTGAGACTCAGTAGTGCATATTACCCACAAATAGATGGTTAGTCAGAATGAACTATTCAAATGTTAGAGGATATGTTACGAATGTATGTATTGGATTTCCAAGGAAACTGGGAAACTTATTTGCCTTTTGCCAAGTTTGTGTACAACAACAGCTATCACTCAAGTATTGGGATGACTCCTTATGAAGCTTTATATGGTAAGAAGTGTCGATCTCCAATTTTTTGGACCGAAGTAGGTGATAGACCTTTGTTAGGACCGAAAGTTGTGCAAGAAATGACCGAGAAAGTCAAGTTGATTTAGCAACAGTTGAAAACCACTCAAAATTAACATAAGAGTTTCCATTGAAAGGGCAAACTCGATTTGGGGTTAAAGGAAAGTTGGCACCATGATACATTAGGCCGTATCAAATTATTGATAAAATCAATCCTATAACATACCAAGTAGCCTTACCTCCGATTATAGAGAACATGTTGTAGCTCGGCTTTTCGCGTTCCCTTTCGGAAGAATGAATAGCCCTACAGTTCGGACTCCACTTGTGTTGGTTCTGAATCGGATTTCATAAGTGCAATGTGAAACAGTGGAAACACAAAAAAGAGTCCAAATCCAGCAATTGTTTTTAGAAAATCGATGTTTGAATCAAATGCCAAAAATGGACTGCTTTGCCAGATTTCAGAGTCGCTACCTAAATATTTATTTTGAAAAATTTAGGAAACCTGTGACTCGTGCCAAAGGCCATTAGTCCGTCGTTACCAAAGTGTCCTGGTTCGGGAACTTAGGTATGAGAGGGGAAGGTCAATAATAAGCACCCCACTCACCCAATCAAAGATCGGCCTCTACTAATTATGATGTGATTCTTATGTACAGTATATGTTCTTATTTTATCTCTAACATACAAGTATAGACTAATTTCACGAACAGTGGGAACGTTTGATTTTATGTTTGTTTTGAAAAAGTGTTTTGAATATGTATCACTTGAAAAAGTGATCTCATATATATATATATATATTAATCAAAGTATCCTAATGTCAGTGAATAGCCTTCATCCACGGGTATTCAAACAGTTTATCATTTAAGCAATTAGCCTCATGGTAGTATGTTTGATACGACAGCAATCACACTTATGCAAAATGCTAAATCATAAAAACTCACCTCGTACTCCGAGCCAAAAAAAAGAGAACTAGTTAGGGAAAAATGCATGATCCTAACTATGTATTATGACTAATGCAACACATATAATATGCAACTACTAAGCTCAGCTAGTAACATGGCATGTGAGTCAATCCAAGGCATGTAATAGCGCATGTATTCAAGTAAAGAGTTTGAATTTGACATTTGCAATAATATGATGAGCCGAACTTTTATTCATGCAATACAAGTGGATGCAAACATGAGTATGCTAAATTAAACATGATGTCCGTAAACTAACCATCATAAGCTGGTAAATAAAAAGAAGAAAGACGTGGGGTTGGAAGACATACACATTATTACAAGCATGCGCCCTCACGCAGGAGGATCCGAATGTCCAAGTGTCCGAATAAATAAATGTTACAAATCTGAATGAATAATAATGAAAAGGGGTTGTCTAATTTATTACAACAAATAATATGTAATGATTGCGCGATACTCCTCAGGAATTACTCTGTCTGCTTTGTTGAGATTTGTTCTGTTTCACCTTATCATTGCTTTCGACCAAAAGTGTATTTTTTGCAATTTGTTGGAGCCTTGCTAACCCAAAACAAGACTTAGTCGAGCCCCAAATAAATCCAAGCATACCTTGTTTTCTTTGCAGAAATCAGTATTTTGTGCCTGAGGTGAAACAGTGCAAACATGCAGACAAAGTATTCCTAGCCTTGTTTGTCTCTCCTACTTTTCTCTATCATGGAAATACTCAAGAGAGAAGCGAACTCAGTTCCCAAACCATCTATGGTTGCAAGTTGATTTGCAAGATGATTTTGGATACGATAGGACAAAGATCCATAAATGCAATGCATAACAACCACCCCTCCCTCCTATCATGAAGCAAATTCAAGAAGGGAAGTAGAGACACTTCAAGATTTATCAAAACATTATGGACTAATGTAAGACAAGCCTTGACACGATAAACTCGGTATAACGTCCGACCAAATTCAATCAATCATGTTGGTTCTTTATGTTGGTTGATTCATGTTAAGCTCAATTTTATCAGTCTTTTTTATATTACCTTCCATTTTCTTTAATCCATTAAGTCCACAGTGATATTTACTTCCACTAAGTCTGAAATGCAATAAAGGAAAATAAGTGTCGACTTAACCCGAATAAACCTTATTTTTTTCAGAGAAAATCACAAAGGAAGAGTCAAACTTATGTACAAGTTAGGGATTTTAAGTCAAACTCAAGATGCGCAACAAAAACTAGTCAAACTCAGAAGAGTGATAACGACTTAGAAAAACCCAAAGTGAGCGATAAGGACTTGAAATCCAAACTTGATAATGAGTGATAATGACACTTTCCTTGGTGATTTCCAATGGTCAATTAATCCCTTAACAATAAACAAACTGGTGATAAATCTTCGGGGGAAATTACAAAGGAAGAGTCAAACTTATTTACAAGTTAGGGATTTCAAGTCAAACTCAAGATGTGCAACAAGGACTAGTCAAACTCCAAAGAGTGATAACGACTTAGATAAACCCATAGTGAGCGAAATGACTTGAAATCCAAACTTGATAATAAGCGATGATGATACTTTCCTTGGTGATTTCCAATGGTCAATTAATCCCTTAACAGTAAATACATTGGTGATAAAAAGAACTGAAAAATACATGATTGTACTTTAGTATAAGAAAGTTTTTATGCCGTTAGTACTGAACCTCCGGAGAGATTAAATCATTAAGCATGAGAAAGTTTTATGCCTTTGGTAATGAACCACCTAAAAGATTAAACCATTAAGCAGGAGAAAAATCTTTTTTCTTATACTTGAACCACAATTTTAATTTTTCACAACTTTTTAATCAAAATCATCAAAGAATGGAGGGAGGTTGTAGAGGTGGTTATACAAGGTTGATTAATTGATTAATTGGTTAAAATAACACAAACAAAATATGTAAAACAAACTTATTGAAGTAAATTAAACAGCCCCCAAATAACATACAAATGTGCTAAAATTAAACTACAGAAGGTGTACATTCATAGAGAGATTAAAGCTAATTGTAATTATGAGGAAGGGTAGCTAACCCCTCCTCACGTTTATAACTTCAAATCACATAGTTTAGATGTTGAAGAACAAGTCCAAAACAGTCCAAATCAGCCCCAAAATATTAGAGAAAGAAAGTGGGAAATACAAGGATTTCAGCTAGGAATAAGGTTCAAGCAAGGGCGATTCACCGCTCCACCTTTGGGTAGCTTTTAATCACAAGTTTTAGCCCTTAAAACAGTCCCAAAACAATATGAAAACACAAGAAAAGGACGCACAGAGATTGAAATAAAAGCAAAGAAACTTTACCTCAATATGAAGGTGCAAAGCTCGGCACGAAGTGGATCAAAGGTCTCGGCTAGCGGAATGGCGGCGTAGCAGCTGTTGGAGCAGGTCAGCAGCGCAGTTGGAGCTGAGAGGAAGAGAAGATGATAGAGCTGCTGTGCCTGCTCTTTTTTTTACTCCAATCTGCCGAGAGAGAGAGAAGTTGTGCATGTGTACATGGTCACGGTTTGGGGTGTTGGATTAGTGTAAGGTTCGGCCTGAGAAGAACATGAAGCAACCAAGCTGAGTGAGACTGTCGGTGATGATGGCTCGGTTGTGGAGTTGCAGTGGTGACGGCCCGATTGTGGAGTTGCAGCGGTGGTGGCTTGACAGTGGAGTAGTTGGTGGTGCTGCTGGTGATGGCTCGGCAGTGGAGTAGCTGAACCTGTTGTCGGTTGTTGAGTTGCAGCGGTGGGTGACCCAGCAGTGTTCAGTCACAACTGGGAGCTGTAATGATAGCTCAATCGTGATGTTGCAGCAGTGGTGGCTCGAGAACGGAGTAGCTGGTGGTGTTGCTGGTAGTGGCTCGGCAGTGGTGTAACTGGTGGTAACAATAGAACGGAGTAATCAGCCCAGGTCCTTGAGTTTGTAAACCAAGAGAGCCGGAGAGAAAGTTGACATTTTGTTTTCCTTTTTAGCTCAGCTCAAGAATGCTCCTCCATGCACCGAGGGAGAGAAGAGTATGATTGTCCTGAACACTTGCTGAAAATCTCCCTCCCTCTCTAAAAAAAAACATCTCACTCTTCTTATAATCCACCGAGAGAGAGATGATATTATAGACCCATCTCAACACATGCTCACCACCTTCTTGTTTTTTTTTTTTTGTGGTTAACTCCCAAAGCCCCCCAGCTGTATGTGTTGCTTTCGTTGTGTTTTATTTATTTATTTATTATCCTTTTTGTTTTTGTTCCCCATGAACACTCCACCGAATTGAATATAAAGAGAGAGATAGGAGGCTGATCCTTCTTTTTATTTTTGTTTAATCATCCACCAACACTTACCAAACCAACATCATGATATATTCTCTTTACCCAAAATTCTTTGACTTCTCTCAAAACAAATCGCCTGACCATACCATCTATATATATATATATATATATTTTATTTTCTATATTTTTTATTTTTTTATTTTTTTGTTATTTATATTTTTTTTATTTATTATTTTCTATTTTTTTATTTGTTTTTTATTATTTTCCATCTTTATTTTTTTTATCAAATATTTATCAATTTATATAAAACACACCTAAAACAAATATACACACACATAAATTTATATAAAAATATAAAATTATAAAATACTACAAATTAATAAAATATTAGTGATGGCCAAAATGGGTGAGGTTTGGGATTAAAGTTTCAATTTGATTTTTCGACTGAGAAATTCATAAAATGGCATATTTCAATTTTCATCATGTGGCGTTCAAAAGAAAGTGCCTAAATCTTAGGGCCGGTCAAAATGAGGTGTCTACACATGCATAACGTTTTTCATGTTTCGATACTTCAAGAATATTTACGAGATCTGCATCATGTTATTGAGCTAACACATGTGCTTTTGAAGGATGACTATACGTATGAAGAGAGGCCAGTTCAAATTGTGAATCGCCAAATCAAAAGGCTAAGGAATAAGGGAATTCCATTAATGGCAAAATCACGGAGGGACGTCTACGACTTGGGAGACTGAAGAGGATATGATGAAAATATACCCTAATTTGTTCCCTCTGGACCCGATATTCTTTCAAAATGAAGGTAATTCGAGGTTGGAGAACCAAACTCTTTAAGGGGGGAAAGACTGTAACAACCTCGAACTGTGTTTAGTCACTAAACCATGATTTGACATTTTATCTCAATCAATCATGTTTTAGAAGAAATGAAATCATGTCAATTCTTGCAAGTGTTTTAACTCAAGTTTCAAGTTTCGTTTTGCACAATTGACTTACCTTTAGGCTTTGATTTTGTGAAATGATCTTCAGCTCATAATGTTTCACAAGTTTAGACATGTTTTCTCAAGTTTTGGGGCCTAAAGGATGTGTTTTGAAGCTTTACACTTGAGTTTTGCATCTTGAACAACAATCTGGAAATTCCAGAATTCTACATCATCGCTCAAGCGATAGGACCTGTGCTCGAGCGACCACTCTTTGTTTTGCACTTTCGCTCGAGTGACTCAAACTTGGCTCAAGCGTAAAATTCGAGCTCCCAGTACTTTTGTAAACATGGGTCTTGGCTCGAGCGACACAACCTGTGCTTGAGCAACCACGATTATTTTTTATCCTTCGCTCGAGCATAAGAAGTTGAGCTTAAGCGTAAAATGAGAGCTCCCAGAAGTTTTGTAGAGTTTTGCTAACCGCCCGACCTACCAAAGTTGCACTCGAGCAAAAACCATATTTTCAACAAATTTGACTAAGTGTTTCAAATTACATTTTGGCATACTCATTGCATCTTAAGCATTCTTAAGCCCTAATTAAGACATAATAATGAGGGTAAGGATTTGAAACACATCAAAATAGAAAAGAAATCAGTTAAGTATTTTTTGAGCATGTGTTTCAGTGTATATCCATTATGTGTTTGTGTAGGTCACGCGCCGTAATCCGTCTGATCTATCTGCTCTATTTGTTCTGCCACTGGAGCTATATGCGAGTAATAACTCTGTAAAGCTATGTTTGACTATAAGTATTTTCTAACTGAAATGATATGATCAATTTTCTGAAATGTTACTTTTTGTATAGATGAATGATTGTCTAGTTCTCTGAAATGTATCATGGCATCTTTAGCATCATGTGATCTCTGTCTATTACCTGGTCCCAGAGGTTCCTTCATGGAACTAGTTAAGCATAACCATTATCTGTCTGTAACTGCTCTATATATGGGTCTTTATGACCGTCTCATGTAATCATGAGTCATCTATCTGATAGAGCTAATGGATGTACCACGTATGATTATCCGTGAATTCTGAATCTGAATATGTATAAAAATATGTTTCTGACTTCTGAATCTGTCACGGATATCATTCATTAAACCCCCTTTACTCTGTTATTATTCACTAGGCTCCAGCTTATTGTATTGTTATGTACAAAGGTGATCAGATGCGTGACCAGGCCCTGAGATGATTACCTGCAGATCTGTTTTGTCAGCCAGCCACTGTGCCTTACGAGGAGGTTCCCTTTTCGAAGTGGTCAAGTGTTTGTGATGTTTAAGACTTTTGTATTTCTTAAGTTTTGTCTGAACAAGTTTTTGTATGTTCTGTATATGTGGGTCTTGGTGACTTTAGACTAACATAATTATGACATCACTTATATGTATATTAAGCTTTAAATTTTATGTCTCATGTATGTCTGCACAGCTCTATGGACATTATTTGTTGGTATTTATTTTTTCTAGCCCCTGTATTTTGTTTAATTTGTTCAGAGGCCTTTGGTAATCCCAAGATTACTGGTCAGTTACGACATTAGACCTATAGAAGCGGGTTTGGGTCGTGACACATTCTATTGGATAATGCAAGTACCTGGTGATAGAGGTATTGAGTCATACATGATTATATATGGTGGTTGAAGACATTCCAAGCAAGAGGTGCAGATTCACTCCAGATGCTTGATGGAATGGAGGCGTATTAAACAACAGAGTTTTATCACCCATGTGGGTGATGGGGGTGATAAGTTTTGTTCACCCGATTGAAGCCAATTGAAAAGCCTTTAGAGTCAATTACAGAGTTATCAATTCATTTGGAGACTCTCGAGTCAGTTGCAGAACCTCAAAGTTCATTAGGATTTCTCTAGGAGATAGAGAGAACCGTCATTGGTAGAGTGTATTACGGAGATTTAGCATGTGTCATAAGTCTAAATAGTAGTTCTTCATTGGCATTGGCCTTTGCGGAGGCATTGGAGATCCTTCATAGATCATAGTTGGAAGATCCATATCTGGTGAAGCCTCAGTGTCCGCATTTGTCGATCTGAATGAGAAGTTGTGGCAATCTACTTCAAATCTTGGTGGAACTTTGGTGCTTTTTTTTCAATGTCTATTGGAGACATTGTTTTTTCGCAAACTTTCACAGATTATTGGCGACTTTTTCAAAGTCGTGGTTTGTTAAGATTCACTATCACAGTTAGGATCTATGATCATGTCTAACGAGATCCAGGGGTGTCACTGGTTTGTGAGACTTGATCGTTTCTTCCTTTTATGGATTCTTTCTTTTTTGTAATCTGTCCCATATTCGAAGACATCAGCTATTGGTAGCCTGGGTGACGATTCAGACTCCGGGTGTTTGCTTCTGTCGAAGTGGTGTGATCGTTGGTGTTCGTTAAAGATTAGAAGAGATTGTTGAGGAGAAACGTGAAGATGGTGATTTTGAATCTCATGTTTTGGGATCTATCCCTCAATCTGCCATTGGATTTGGAGGGGATATATCATGTGTTAACCCGATGGAGTTAGCAAGGACTGTTGGAGTTATATACCTACGGTGCATGCACCTTTGGGCGATTTTGGCAGCTGTGAAGATGGTGCATCATATTGTGTCTACCGGTTGGAATTGCAGTTGGAGGAATCTAGAGTTTGCTCGACACTTCAGAATTTTTTGGCTCTTGTTTTTTGTTTGTTCGTTCGAAGTTTGTTCTGATATTGTCGAACTAGTTAAAGCCTAATTGCATCCACAGTCCAGTTTTGTTTGGTGGAGAACTTGCCTCGGTTCTTGGAGAATTTGTTTTGCTCTCTTAATTAGTTCAAGCTTGAAAAGTGTATTGTGGTCAATGGTTGATTGGAAGCGATGTTTTTGGTACCATTTTTGAAGTTGCTTTGACGGAGAATTTGAAGCCTCTCTTGTTTAGTCTTCTTAACATTGGTTCAAGCGGGATTGTTCACCATTATTTGTTTGGAATTGTCTAGGACAACTTGTTAGGCACTTGTGGAAATTGGAACATGGCATCGTGGTGGAGCTTGAGTTGCAGAAAATCGGAGAGCTAGCTCGATTGGTTCTGTATGTTTTTGCATTGGCTCAATTTGATTTTTTAGCAATAGAGTTTGCTGTGTTTTTGGAAGAGCACTCATGTTTTATACAGCAAATGGCATTCAATTTTCACTGGATGGTTTTGGTTCCGTGGTGGTGAACGCACCTCTTGATGAGACAGATTAGTTGCAGATCTCTTAGGCGAGCTCAAGCGCAGGAGAAGAGATGGAGCCATGATCGCCACTCAAGGAGTATGGGTACGAGTACTATGCTAGGTGTTGCATAATTGGTGACTCGTACAAATTTATGGAGGATGCTTTGGTAGAGGGAGCTACCATCAACCACCAATTTGGTAGTACAAGTAAGCGATGCGCAGATAACACATACTGCTGAACTGGAGATCAGGAATTGCAAAAAGCATGAACAACAAACGTGTGGAAATGTTGGGAAGTTGTTCAGGGGTGCAAAGGGCAAATATTGATAGTTCAAAAGAAGCTACGAGTAAAGAAAACCAAGAACGTTGACTAGGCAAACGAAGAGTTTTTTGTTGCTCCAATGTTTACCATGCGAAATAATGTTTGGGGTTAATGGTATTTCAGGGAGAAGCTGCAGTGTCACAGAGCACTCAAAAGAGTGTAGGGCATGCTAGGCAGAGGGTATTGGGCATCTAATCAAGGGGTGCGGGATATGTTGATCATGTAAGTTTTAAGCATGGCAGGTGAAGACATCCGTGATATGGAAGCGTAAAACAGATGTGTGTGAGATGGAGCAGGGGCTCTTTCCAAGAGAGAATCAGAGAGTAGTGTGAGTTGAGTTGAGGACGTTGGATTTCCTCGTCCTCTTGTATCTATGTATTTTTTTGGTGTTTTATCTCTAGCTTTTACCAAGGACACTCGAATGAAGGGGTGTCAGGTATTTTGTCAGGGGGTTGCAAGCTTCTCCTCACTAATACAGGCTATGTTGGATTTTGGGCGTGACAAGATTAGCAACAAGTTTTGTTGCGGATACGACACATCACTCCATATGGCAGAAGGGGGTGATTGTTGGGTTTCTATTCCATGTATGAATGGAAAGCTTCACCAAGTTATCAATGGAGGTTGCCAGAAGAATGTAGAAGTTTGGAGAAACTTCAAAGAGGTCAACAATGGCTGCCACCAAACCTACCAAACTTGACCACCGGCCAGTCGTAAGATAAAACGGCTGCCAACTTGAATTCACACCTCTCATATATGTGTATAAATAGAGGAAAAGGGGGCAGAGGGAGAATGTGAGAAAATCAGTGAACCAAAAATGTAAAGAGAGAGAGAGAGAGAGAGAGAGAGAGAGAGAGAGAGAGAGAGAGACCCTCTGTGGTAGAGATGGAACTCCCTCGGTGTGAGAGGGGCAGTTGAGTGTTAAGTTGAGTGAGAAAGAGTTTCCTCCTCTATTGTAATCTTTCTATATTCTTTCTATTATTATAGTGAAAATTGATTTCTCTCCCGTAGACGTAGGCATTAGGCGTAACCATGTTAAATTTGTTTGTCTTCTTTGTGTGTGGCTTGTTCTGGACATCATGGGAGGGATCCCCGAATCCTAACATTTAGGAGGACTAAATGACATAATTTACTTGGTAACAAACTTGTACAAAAAATCTACCTTGACCACATAAACTCACTTTATTTCTAATTTAACAACCATTGGTGTTGACTTTTAAGATTTACAAATTAATTTGATGCAAAGATCATCTAACATTCAACATATACCTTTGAATAATTAGAAGTAATATGTTAAAAGAAATTTGTCATATTTATGATATGAACAAAGTTTTTTGTATGAGTTATGATGATTATTGTTGCTTCATGTAAGTGGCAGCATTCAAAGTAGACATGTGTTACAATTATTGAAAATCTTTATGTGTTTTCATTAATTTTTATTAAAATATATATATATATATATATATGATATTTTACAACTAAAGTTGTATCACAGTGCTTTTCAATATTTTATTGCATAATCACAGGACATTGTCTCCAGTATGGATTGAATTGCAAGAATTACTACAACACATACAACATAAAATCCTTGTTATTTTATTTTTGAAATAAGTGCATATTTGTACAACTAAAAGAAAAAAGTAATAAAATTAAAAAATTAAAAAAGAAGAAGAAGAAGAAGAAGGAAATGTGGTTCCTATTTCTGGTATAGTATTGAGCCTCTATTGAAATTTAAGAGAGTGAAAATTTAGTATAACAATGATATCATGTTATCGCATACACGTATCACCAACGATAATAAAACAACATGGGATTGTGAACTCTATTTTTCAAAAGTAATTAACAATTCAATTCAGTAATATCACATCTATATATGATATTTATTATAATTGTATAGTAATTTGTTATTGAATGGTGATACTATATGTCACTGAAACTATGACATCACTATTGCATTGAATTTTTTCTCATTAAATGGGATCTTAATTTCACCATCTTCTTAACTAACTAAATGGACCACCATTGAAAGGAAACATATATTTTAAATAGTATATAATATATTAAAAAAATTATCTAGGAAGCAAAAAATTTAAATAAAGTCTTGCATACGTTTAATGATACACAATCATTTGGTGTCTTTGTCTTACAAAAACAGTCACATGCCCTTATATTATTGAATGAACATGGCCACATACTATTCCCAGAACACTAGATAACTTCTGCAAAATAAATTGTATTTTTGGAATTTTCCAAATCTTGCTGATTCGAACCCATGAATGGCCATTTAAATTCCTCTTCCATCGGTTATTCTGTTTCTTCTTATTGGACTAGGAAAATTTCCTTTCTCTTGCTTCTTTCTTCCTTCTCTTCCCTCTCTTACCCCAAAATTTCACTGCATTTACCCTTCATTGCGTTGTTCTTCCTCAAACAATTCATCTTCTATTTATCGTAAATTATTTCTCTTTTTATTATTTTCTAGGGACAACATGAAAAAAATGAAAGAAAGTAATTCCTAGTAAATGAGCCCATCTTTGAGCTTTTTTCTTTTTGTAAATGTTCCTATAAAACAAACAATAATTTTGGCTTTTCTTAGTTTTAGCTTTGGTTTTTGTTTGTGTTTTTTAAATATTTTTTGGATTGAATTTTTTTTTTCTACCACTCTTTCTTTTTCTTTTTATTTTTTATTTTTTATTTTTATTTAATGAATTGAGATTTGGTCCATTTGGTTTTAGATAGGTTAGTGTGAGGTATAGAGAGAATAAGCAATGGCATATAAGGTGGATCATGAGTACGATTACCTATTGAAGATTGTCTTAATTGGGGACTCAGGTGTTGGAAAATCCAATATACTTTCTAGGTTTACGCGCAACGAATTCAACTTGGAGTCTAAATCCACCATTGGTGTTGAATTTGCTGGAAGGACTCTACAGGTTAATTATTTTTCTATATCTCTAATCTATATTTTGTCAATTCATGTAACACCAAGCCATACCGACATTAATGAAAGTAGTTGCATGAGTTATTTATGTATGAACTTGTACTAAATATGTCTTGGAAATTTAGTCTTAAATATTTTTGTTAGAGGTAGAAGGAAAGACAGTGAAGGCCCAAGTATGGGACACAACTGGTCAAGAGAGGTACCGAGCCATCACAAATGCTTATTATAGAGGCGCAGTTGGTGCACTTTTGGTCTACGACATAACCAAGAGGCAGACTTTTGAAAATGTCCAAAGGTGGCTCCGCGAACTAAGGGACCATGCTAACTCCAACATCGTCATAATGATGGCTAGAAACAAGGTCTGACTTGAATCATCTCAAAGCGGTCTCAGAACAAGATGCTCATCTCTTGGCCGAGAAGGAAGGGTTATTGTTCCTCGAGACTTCAGCACTAGAGACACTCAATATTGAGAAGGCGTTTCAAACAATTTTGTTGGATATTTATCAGAAAATCAGTAGGAAAGCATTGGCAGCTGAAGAGGCAGCTACCAAGCTTCCTAGTCAAGGCATAACCATTAATGTTGGAAATCATTCTAGTAATTTAAGCCAAAGAACTTGTTCTAATTAAAAGAGATGAGCTACTTGCGGGTATGAGATAATTTTGTTCACTACGTGCTACAATCTATTGGAAACTTTTCTCTAGAGGTCATGTGAGAAAAAAGACATGTAATTAATTCATGAAAACCATTGTGGAGTTGAGCATGATAATTCTAGCCATCTCCCTCTCTAGATGGATTGTAAAAATGGTGTGGATAGGCTAACAAAGCTATTTAAGAGTATATTCATTTTGTCATTGACATCATTATTATTATATTCTTAAATTTTAATGTAACGCCCCGAAATAATTACAATAAAAACCATCCACAATATTGGTAAATAACGATACCATTTTGGATACAATTTCCTTTCTATTCCATATAATCAGAGTATACAAAACATGTCACATGTAGTTATACATTCATAAGTCCTAATCTTGAATCTATAGCATGTGATACAAGTTAAAAATATGAAATAAGAGTTAAACAAACAATAAATGCCCAAATGGCTACAACTTTCTAAGACAGTGCTTGGTTACAACAAAAGTAAGTCCAAGCTCAATATAGTTAAAACCCTTGGCTAGTACAAAATAAATACAAAAATACACAAAAAGAAGCCTTCAACTCCCATTCTCCCAAGCTATTGTCTTGGCGGAGGCATATCATCAATACCTGAAAATGGTTTTCCCAAATAGGGTGAGTCAAATCCCAATAGAGAAACTACAACAAAATTTATTAATCTTAACAAAGATATAAGGTGATTGCATATACAATACTCATGTCGAAAAACTTTTATATCTCCTCTCAAAACCATACAATGCCAAGTGATATCTTAATTCCAGAATCCATTAGCTTTACAATAGAAAACAGGGTGATGAATACAACACTGGGAATCTCTAGGACGTGTCTGCATGTAGGCTACAAGCATTACCAAATTGTATTTTTTACCGGTATTAGCCGAAAGGCTCAACACCTAAATACGGAGGTTTCTGGACTTTCATCAAGGACACTCAGGCCAACATAATACCACAACTACACTCCTACCCTGATTTACCAAGGTACTCACTCCCTTTTCTCAAAACAACAACATTTTCAATGTGTTAATCATGTTACAATGCTCAATGCAAATGGGTGACAAAACAGTTTCAATTCACCTAATTCTCATGCAATTTCTACAACAATCATACCTATCATCTATCAATAGCCCAAAACAGATATCTCTAAACAGATAAATAATTTCTTTAACAATAAACTTTCCAAATTTTCAAGATGTGAGTGATAACACATATCCAACTTCACCATCCTCATCAATACTAACCCAATTCAACATTTCCAACATCAATTCTAATTATTATTGCAAAATCAACATTTAATATTCTTAGGGCAAAATCTATTTTCCTTTATAAATCAATTCCAAAGATGAAAATTCCTTATTTCATCATAACTCAACAATAAATACGTTTCCTCAATCATTTCCAACAACCCATTTGAAAACCCCTCTTTTTTATATATATATTTCAAGCCAAAACCGTAGATTGTTTAAAATCCCCCTTTTCACAATGTTGTTTTATAAAAATAAATAGCTAAGTTAAAAATTGAAAGAAAGTGCAGAGAAATCCTTACCTTGAAGCTAGAAGGCAAGAGAGAGAGTGAAGAAACTTCAACAATGCTGAAACCCAACTTTGTTCCTATCAAAAGAAAGCTCTCGGAGTGCTCTACCTTTTTATCAAAGAGACTAGAGTAAAGAAATCAACGGATCTAGGTGTACTAGTAGAGAGGGTGAGTTCTAAAGAGGGAGAGTCTCAACTTAGGGTTTTGAAATGTTTTGAGAGAGAGATGAAAAAGTGATCCAAAAAGTGACTTCCTTGGACTAATATACGCATAGATCGCTCAAGCGCAAGAATGGTCACTCGAGTAACCAGATACAACGAAGACACTGCTCGAGTGCAAGAATGGTCGCTCAAGCGCACAATGCACCCCTTCCAGTAGTTCAAACCTGCAAAAGTTTACTCAAGCGCAAGAAGTGTCGCTTGAGCGTAGATATCAAACTCTCAATAGTTTTGCAGACTATAAAAGACCACTCGAGCGAACAAGCAAAATTCTAGGCAACACAGTTTTGAAAAGTCTAACTCCCAACTTGTTTTTAACCCAACCAGGACACTCCAATAACCAAACTCCATGAGGAATAATGAGGAACCAAATATGATTAACCATATAAGACAATGAAACCCAGATCCAAAACCTCAAATGGGTTAGGTCTAGACCAAAATCGCTATATTTAAATCTTTTATTCAACCATTATCTATTTATTCGGTTTTTATTATTGACATGTAATAAATTTTTCACTACTTGTATAGATTAATGCAAAGCAGGCAATCTCCTTCAAGGGTAATCTCTTGTGAGGTACGTTCTGTCATTGTACTCTTGGAGGATTTTATTAAGTGGGAACCGTCATGAGGTCATAACCGTGGAATTGGGCTAGTCTCTTAAATTCTCATGAGAATCAAGATCAGAGTGCATGACCATTGAAAGCACTAACTCGCGAACTATTGTCCAATACCAATGCTGTGTGTGTGACATGTTTACTTTCGATCCAAAGAATCTAATTCAATACTTAGTTTATTATGATTGTTCAGAGGGAGACTATTAGCACTAAGTGAAGTTATATATTTTATTTTATATTATTTTGATTGTAGTTTTGAAATGTGGGGTATATTACAAATTTTGTGAATATATTAAAAATGTTTATTTTCATTAAAAGTAGGGGATTGTTGGGATATTTTTAATAAAAATAAAGTAATATATTGTTTCAATTAATTCAAAAAATTGTGAGTTACAAAAGGTTTTATATCTCATATTTTTATTATTTAATATAATGTTAAATTGCAATTTATTATTATCATTAAGTGAGTTTTAATTATATAAGTTAGGGTTAAATTCATTTTATCCCCACGTGATTTGGGGCTAGAGAACTTTACCCCTTATGGTTTAAATATAGTTAAAAAATCCCCATATGATTTTGGAAGGAAGTGTTACTGTTAGTTTTTAAATCCAAACTAACGAAAGGTGTATTACACACACCATTTTCAAAAGTGGGTTTGGTTTACTAAAAGAATAAAGTGAAATTAATACAACAAAAATATAATTTTACTCGTATTTTCTCTAAACCTCAAATTAGATTAATATATTAATTAAAATAAAATGAATTTAAATATAATTAAGGTTTGATCTAAAATATAAAATATAATTAAAGATGGATCTGTTTTTGATAAATCTCCTTCCCAAGTGTTTTATTCCATCTAACACATCTTCTTCTTCTTTTTTCTAGTGTTCCATTAGGTCATGTTTAATGTAATACAACTAAATCACCCTTCTAACTTTCTTATGCATGTTTCCATTTTGAAACTAATACATAATAAAAAATAAAAAATAAATAGCAATAGTCCCTCATTCCATGTAGAAAATCTCTCCTTTATTCTAATAAGAAAATCTCTCTCTTGTTCCATGGAGAAAATTACTCTCTTATTCTACGGAGAAAATCTCTCACATTCCCAAAACTCTAAATCATCTACCTTTTGAAAATCTCTCACTAAATGTTAATGTGAAGTTTCATATTACAAATACATGCTGATAAATAACACCCCCTCATGAAACCATACATACACTCAATGTTACATGAGTGTGTGAACATTAACATTGGATGTGACTACCTATTTGTATTACAAAATTAATGTGAACATTCACATCTCTATGTACACATTAAGTTTGTAACCAAAATAACACATTGTTGTTTATGCTAGTATAAGTATTTTTGAATTTGAATATTAACACATTATTATTTGCACTTGTATGAATATTCATAAATGTGAATATTAACATTGGTATATGATGTGTTGATCACAATACCAATTACAAACACATTACAATGTAATAATTCACAACAAGCAATGATTTCATATGCAATGTGAACATCCACACTATGTAATA
The DNA here is from genome assembly GCF_055761805.1 of Camellia sinensis. NCBI lineage: Eukaryota > Viridiplantae > Streptophyta > Magnoliopsida > Ericales > Theaceae > Camellia > Camellia sinensis. Next base: position 56,622,352 of record NC_138968.1, read on the forward strand.
ATCATGCAAAAACCATGCAAACTCATACAATAATCAATGACTTTAGTGGATGTGAATGTTTACATTCACTGAAATACCCAACCAATAAGCATACACACACTAATACATAATACCATATCAATCCATCTCGAAACAAAAAGTTAAATCTAACTTTAATCAATTATGGAACAATTCTGAACATACACAAACATTACTAAACATGAATCACTACCAAATGCATACCTACATGTAGTTGCAAAACAAAAGTGATGCTAACCATTCATCTAACTGTACAGACATAGAAAATCCGTCACTTGATAATGAAGAAATCCAATGAAGAAAATGGCCATATTTGCCACGTGATTGCCATCTAAAAGATAAAACTCCCCAGTTGTTGAACGGCCAAGGGTCTCCAACACCCAAGTTAGTCCTCCAATATTATCATAAATATTTAATGGGCATATTATAAATAACAAACAATGAACCTCAACCCATGGGGGTGTGGTCTATTTATAATATCTAGTGACTTACCTAACAAGTAGTTTAAGTGCTGTAGAAGTCCTTTCCCAAATAATGTCCTTTTGTTTAGAACTTCTACAGCGATAAGATCTCATATCTTAATGAGCTTTGCACAATATAAAACACCAATGTAGTGTTTGATGAGGATTTAACAACTACCCTATATGTGATAATCCACAATTACACCACGTGGTCGTGTCAAGACTCACATAATTCTTGTGATTATTTCCATTCACTCTCAGTTGCCCCCAAGCTTTCACTCTCTTTAAGTTCAATAAGAGAGTGGATATAGCAATTCTGGTTTGGAACCGACCTATTTGATGTTTTGGATTCAGGTTTCGTTGTTATATATAGTTGTTCTTGCCTTGTTTCCCACTGTTCCTCCTTGAATTTGGCTATTGCGTTGTATTGATTGCGTTTGGAATAGGTTGGTGGCATGTTTTATTAAACTTGTGTTGCCTAGTTTTTTATTCCTTCACTCAAGCGACACTTCTTGTACTCGAGCGGTTTTTGTGAAACTCTAGTATTTTTACAGGTCTGCAAACATACGAGGAGTTTGTATTCTTCACTTGAGCGAAGCTTCTTGCACTTGAGCGGTAAAACTTATTGTGTCTGGTCGCTCAAGCAACACATCTTTTGTTCGAGCAAACTGTGCGTATATCAGGTCATAAAGTCACTTTTCTGAGTCACTTTTTTTATCTCTCTCTCTCTCTAAACATTCCAAAAACCCTATTTTCTCTCACTCTCTCTCTAAAACTCTTTGATTTCACTCAAATACACCAAGATCTTGTGATTTCTTCACCCTACTCCCTTTGTTGTTGCACTAGTATCCTTTAAAGCTTTTAGGAAGTGTATCGGAATCCTTTATTTTATATTAGGAATCTTTGGTGTTGTTGTATCTAGGTTTTGAAAGAGTAAAAATCTATTTAGACTTGTTAGGGTTGTTTGTTCACGCTTGTTTACGTTGAAAAGTTGTTTGGAGACTTAGAAATCATGTTCTGGGGTCGACACCAATCTAGGTGGTGTTGGCACTTGTCTTTTGTTATTGGCCTCAAGAGTCAACACCAGTCTGGGAAGGATCGACCCTTATCTATTGCTGAATTTGGAATTGCCTGTTGAAATTTAAGGTCGACACCAGGGGTTCCAAAGGTCGACCCTTGCCTGCTGCACACATTAGTGTCTCAGCTTTCTTCCTGAAGAGTCGACACCTCTGTCTGAAGGGTCGACCCTGTGTGTAATTTTTAGATTTTTGGGTCGGTTTGGGCCTTACTTTTTGGGAGGTTTTGACTTGTTCTTTTCATTTGAATTTGGAGCTATTGTTCTATTAATGCCTAGCCACTATAAATAGGTTCCAAAATACTTTCCTCTCATTACTTTTCCTTCTCTTTTCCTCTCAAACCATGACTTCTCTCTTCTCTCTCTAAACTTAACTTTTTCACACTTAGATCTTCAGATCTACTCACCTAGAGCTATCTTTTCACCTTGGTCCTTTGGGAAAGGTTGTAGATCTTAACAAGGGCTTTCTATTGATCTGAGTAGTTCGCGGTTTCGTCACCGGTGATTTGTGGGTTATCTGCTCTTCGCTTCAAGAGGAAGGGATTTCTTGCTCCTCTTGAATACTTCGTCTATAGATAGTTATGTGGTAGATTTTTACTGCAAAAAGCCATGAAAACTTTATGGCTTTGTTAATATTTATACATTGTGTTGTAGTATTTCTACTTGATTTTGGCTCACCCTATGTGAGAAAAACATTTCAGGTACTGGTGATATGCCTCCACCAAGGAGTTAGCTTGGGAGAACTATGAAGCTGAAGGCTCATTGTTATTATTTTGCATTTAATTTTGTACAAGCCTAGGGCTTTATCTGTAATGAGCTTAAGATTCATTTTTGATGTACCCAAGCATTGACTTGGAAAGATGTAAGCCTTTAGGGCATATGGTTATCTATTTAGCTTTCATTTTTTTTCACTATCTTGTAACACATGCTATAAATTCAGGATGTACTGTTTATGAATGTATATCGCATGTTTCACCCTTTTGTATATCAAACTCTGATTAATGAAAGCTTATTATTTCATTTATGTTGCTATTCATTGGTTGTTAGTAGATGGGTATACTATGTTTATTTCAGGGCGCTAGAGTGGAAGCTTTTAATTTGTTGTTTTGATAGAAATAGCCATCTAATATTACTTGGCTATTGTAGACGCGCCCTCGGGCCTCACTACAGTTCAGGACTCTCAAATTGTCACGGTTCTTAATCTGAACCAAAGAGTCCAAATCCGGCAAATCGTTTTAAGAAACAGATTTTTGAAAAGAAGTGCCAAACATGGACTGCTTTGCCAGATACAGAGTCGCCACCTAAATATTTTTTATGGGGGAATTTAGGAAACCCTGACTCGGTGCCAAAGGCCACGTGTCCGTCATCACCAAAGTTGCCTCGACTCGGGAACTTGGGTACGATTGGGGAAGGTCAGCTATGAGCACCCCCTCTCGCCCGATCCGAAGATCGGCCTCTACTAACCATGATATCCGATTTTGAAAACGTTATGTGTTCTTATTCCAGTTAATTGGCCTAGAATTACTATGTTATGCACACAGCAAACAAGTATAGACCAAATCGCCTAAATTAGAACAAAACATTGCATGTTTGTTTTGAAAATGGTTTGCTACATGCAAGTAGGCTAAAATGTAGGTTTTGCCACCCTCAAGTGGGCTTTAGAAAAGATGGTTTTGCCACTATCTAGCAGGCTTAAAACTCACAGTTTTAATGCATTATTCTAATTTAGGTAATTCAACATCCACCCACAGGCATTCAAGCAGTTATATCACATAAGCAAGTAGCCTCATGGTAAGCATGCTGTCATGGCAACACTCACATGCATGCAAGGATGCTAAAACATAAATGCTTACCGAGTACTCCAAGCCAAAACAGAAACTAGTTAGTAATTATATGCATGATCCTAGTTCATGTTAAGATGGCTAATGCAACACATGCAAGATGCAGCTACAATAGGCTCGGCTAATCTATGGATGGCATATGATGATGCTACAACTAACACGTATTCAACTTGGAATAGAAATACAATGCAGTTAGTATGATGTGCCGAGCCCGGTGCATGCAATACTGATGAATGATGCACGCATGCATAGCATGAGGTATGCTAAATTAAATATGCCCTAATACTAACCATCAAAGCAAGTAAGTAAAAGGGAGAAAGAAGTGGGGGTTGGAAGACATGCACACACGCACCCACACTTATTACAAATTTGCCCTCGCTCGGAGGGACCAAAAGAATAATACAATTAACTAACCTACAAGCTAATTAATTATTACAGACAAATTAAACTAGTTAAACTAGTTAAGCAAATTAACTAATCTAAGATAGCAGTAAACTGCCTTGGGAAGAGGGTCCAATGTGCGCGTGCTCGGGTTTGCTCGGAAATCCAACGCCATGCACAAGTTTGCCTCTTGTTTCCCTGCTCTGCTCCTCTGAAAATTGTACAAGTCCCAGGGAGCACTCTATGGACACTGTGGAACACCACCGGCTAAGGGGAATCATCACCGGCCATTGGTAATGGTCATCGACCATTGATTGATCTCTCGGCCATCCATATTCGGTCGGTCGGCACTAAGGATGGTCGGCCGGCCAAAGCTTCCTGCAGAAACCTGTTTTGACAGCAGCAGAGGGCACAACATGGCATGGCAATGCATTTCAAGCAATGTTTGCACCAACCACACTCCTTATCATGTTTATGACTCAAAGGAGGATGGTGCTTGACCCTCGGACCACCAATCGCGCATTTCAATGCGTGATGGCCAAAGAGGCCAAGTTGTGCATTTTGATTTCAAATGAAATGCAAACAAACACATAAGGCCCAACCTCTATCACTTGATCAAGAGACAAGGCATGCATGCTCAATGCAATGTAACCTAGGCATGTGAACTAAGCATGCAATATGAACATGAGGGCAAGCATGCAAACATGAACATGGGGGAAGCATGCAACAAAATGCAATATAGCTAAGTATGTGTCAACAATGCAAGTAATGAGCATGCAAACATTATGCAACCGAAGCGTGCAAGCATGTAGCAATGTGATCACATTTGAACAACATGCGAAAGGTGGACTTAGACCAATATGGACAAGTCTCGGCCATGTCTAAATAGGAAGCCAAAATGTTATGGAATTGAGGCAAATACACACACAAACAATGCATGCAAAAATGGCCCAACACTTAAGCATTAAAGAACATCTTTTAAGCACACTTAAAAGAGGATAATCATGGACAAATGGCATGCACATCAAACTCTGAAAATCATGTTAAGATGATACCAAATCCACCTACCAATGCAAGCAAGGCATGCAACCAAGCCCAAGGACTTAAACTATGGTCAAGTGACACATGAAGCAAATGACCAAAGTGGACCAAAACAATCCCAAATCATGCCAAAGTGAGCCCCAAAAACCACTTAGATGGCATCTAAATGACCTAATCTTAGAGGCATGCACAATGGTACAAACAAGGAGCATAAGACACAAGCCTTTTAAAGCATTAAAGGGGCATCAAATGCAAGCATACAAGCATGCTATAAGGACTGAAATGACATGATAAGTGGTTCTAAACCGCTGAAACAAAGCAAGTAAAGCATGCTAGGGGGGTCAACACTCAAGGCCTACAAGGGAGATTGCATGGTAGCTATACAAAGCAAAGCATGGATGACCCAAATGACCAAAAACAGACCTTAAGCACACTAAAACATGCATAAAAGCTTCACAAAGCTAAGCCAAAACAAGTAAGCATAGTGGTCTAAATGCTAGATACATGTTAAGGCAATTTCACGGCATTACAAGACAAGTATGCAAAGCAAGCATGGTGTGTCTAAACCAAGTAAAAACAGTGCTATATCATGGCAAAATAATCACAAATAACACTTAAGACATGGCCAACATGAACTTCAAAATGGTGCTCACACATGAGGCTAAAATGGCACTTTTTGAAGACAACAAGGAGAGGGGATGTCCCTCTCCTTCTAGGACCTTAAACCACCATCCTCACTACTGAAATCCCTCAAGATTTCAATGGTGAGGAGGCCTAAACATGGTGGTCCCGAAGCTCACCAAAAATAGCACAAAATGGGGCCAAACAAGGCCTAAGAGGGGGTAAACGACCCCAAACACAAAGGTGACCTTAATGAAGTATCTTAAACACAAAAACAGAAATTTTTTATGTTATACACAAAGCTCAAAACAGAAAGAAAGATAGGCTAAAAGTGTGTGCAAAAACGGGAAATAAAGAGGGAAAAGGAGTTACCTTTGTAGCCAAAAGGGGACAGCAGCCTCTTGGTCCAAAAAAGCAGTCCCTTAGCCTCTGAAAATGGCCTCCAGTCTCCTTAGGTTGATGATGGAGGTGTTGTGCTAGGAGGTGTAGTTCAAATGGCCAAGAACTAGACACTTTTGCACCCTCTAACCCACACAAATGTAAAGAGAGGGGGAGATATAGAGAGGGAGTGATATATATATCATATATATCAGATTTTTCTAACCCTCTAAAGGGGAGGAGAGGCCCTCTTTTTACAGAGAAACCAAGGGGGCAAAGCTTCTCTTAGAAGCTTTGAGCAAAAAGGCCAAGCTTCTCTTAGAAGCTTGGAGCAAAAGGGCCAAGCTTCTTGGAGAAGCTAGACAAAGGGGTCAAGAGGTTCAAGCTTCTTCAAGAAGCTAAAAAAAGGATCAAGCTTCTTCGAGAAGCTAAAAAGGGTCAAAAGGTTCAAGCTTCTTGGAGAAGCTAAAAAAAGGATCAAGCTTCTTGGAAAAGCTAAATAAGGGTCAAGCTTCTTGGAGAAGCTAAAAAGGTTCAAGCTTCCTCAAGAAGCTAAAAAAAAAGGTTCAAAAGGGTCAAGCTCTCTCAAGAAAAGGTCTCGACCAGGAAACGTGGCCGATTGATCAAAAACAGTGGCCGGCTGACCAAACACAATGCCGACCGACCATCAATAGTGCTGACCGGCCATCACCAATGGCTGGTGGCAAGGAAACAAGGCCGGTGGCCTCAAGCCATGGCCGGTGAGGTGTGGGGATGGCCTACAAGCTACTTCCCACCCTCAGAAGCAAAACAACAAGTGTTTGATGCAAAACCAAACACAAAACAAACAAGTCGAGAGGTCTTGAGGTAAGGCACGTAGCCGAAACCTCCGAGAACTCAAGACGAACACGAACAGGGATGATCATCGAGCGTTCAAACGATGACGTCTAAGTCTTGAGGACGGTCAAAAATGGGGTGTTTACAGTTACCCCTCTTTGATAGAACTCGAAAGTCATAAAAATGACGGGAGTGAGTGTCAAAGCCCAAAGACGACCCATTTCTGACAAGGCCGAAGACTCAGGCAAAAGCATACAAGCTACAATTAAAGGTATGCGCCCGAGGGCAGGGGCAAAATGCAAGACAATGCACAAAGCCGAGCATAACTTATGATCATGCAAGAAACATAGAAACGTATCCCGGTGTTTCGGAAAGGAATAAGCATTGGAACGTATTCCAAATGCTCTTAACCACAGAGGGAGAAACATAGGGACATATCCCGGTGTTTCGAAACGAAGGAGAAACGTAGGGACGTATCCCGGTGTTTCGGAATGGAGAGAAACGTAGGGACGTATCCCGGTGTTTCGAAAGGAAGGAGAAACATAGGGACGTGTCCCGGTGTTTCCGAATAGGAAGGAGAAACATAAGGACGTATCCCGGTGTTTCGAAAACGGAGAAGAAACATAGGGATGTATCCCGGCGTTTCGGAAGGAAGGAGAAACATAGGGACGTGTCCCGGTGTTTCCGAATAGGAAGGAGAAACATAAGGACGTATCCCGGTGTTTCGGAAACGGAGAAGAAACATAGGGATGTATCCCGGCATTTCGGAAGGAAGGAGAAACATAGGGACGTATCCCGGTGTTTCGAAAGGAAGGAGAAACATAGGGACGTATCCCGATGTTTCAGAAATGGAGAAGAAACGTAGGGACATATCCCAGCGTTTCGAAAGGAAGGAGAAACATAAGGACGTATCCCGGTGTTTCGAAAGGAAGGAGAAACATAGGGACGTATCCCGGTGTTTCCGAATAGGAAGGAGAAACATAGGGACATATCCCGATGTTTCGGAGTGGTTCAAGCATTGGAACGTATTCTAAATGCTCTTAACCAAAGAGAGAGAAACATAGGGACATATCCCGGTGTTTCGAAACGAAGGAGAAACATAGGGACGTATACCGGTGTTTCAGAATGGGAGAGAAACGTAGGGACGTATCACGGTGTTTCGAAAGGAAGGAGAAACATAGGGACGTATCCTGGTGTCTCCGAATAGGAAGGAGAAACATAAGGACGTATCCCGGTGTTTCGGATTGAGTGAGAAACATAGGGACGTATCGCGGTGTTTCGGAATGGTGTGAGCATTGGAACGTATTCCGAACGCTTTTAACCGAAGATGGAGAAACATAGGGACGTATCCCGATGTTTCAGAAAAGGAGAAGAAACATAGGGACGTATCCCGGTGCTTCGGGAAAGGAGAAACATAGGGACGTATCCCGGTGTTTCGGAATGGCGTGAGCATTGGAACGTATTCCAAATGTTCTTAACCGAAGAGGGAGAAGCATAGAGACGTATCCCGGTGTTTCGAAAAGGTATAAGAAACATAGGGACGTATCCCGGTATTTCGGAAGGAAAGAGAAACATAGGGACATATCCCGGTGTTTCAGAAAGGAATGAGAAACATAGGGACGTATCCCGGTGTTTCGAAAAAGGAGGGAAAACATAAGGACGTATCCTAGTGTTTCCGAATAAGAGAGCGTGCATAACAATGCAAGTGGAAAGTGCGTGACAACGCATGTTAGACATGTGCAAAACAATGCAATGCAGATACACAAGATAGTGCGAGTGAGGTGCACAAAAGAAGTGTGATAAGATGCATTTTCTATGCAAGTATGGGGGCATTTTCTATACAATCATGGAAAGCATGTTTGATGCAATATTGAAGACATATTCTGTGCATAAGACAGGCATATTCTATGCAACATTGAAAGTCAAGCATATTCTATGCGGAATCGAAAGCAAGCATATTCTATGCATGAATCATAATGATGCGCGGCACGCATGCAACAGAAGTGTATATGAAAGTTCACATTCTATGCAGTAGAGGAGCATCAAATATGTACTTTGGTGCCTCTGATTTACCTCTCGGAAGACTTGGCAACCCGCTCAGCTCAAAAGGGGACACCCTGTCTATATTGGCGAGAGATAACATCTGCATGTGAAAGCCTCGGGTGCTGTTTGGACTGCCATTCTGACTTGAAGCAGGCTTACACTTGAGGTAGAGGCGCACTCATACTTCGGTAGCATTAACAAGGCCTGAGGAGGTGCATCCGGAATACAATCACGGCATGTGCCGAAGTCGAAACACACTAAGATGCTCTGATTTTCCTTCTTTTCTTTTGCTTTGTAGTCTGGAACCCATATAGCTTCAGATAGGTCCTTGTTTTACTGTTCACACTTATCGGGGGTGGACCCTGCAGTTTTATGAAAGAACAAATACTTGTTTTACACAAATGTGGAGAATGGCACAGCACTTCGAGCACAAAACGATTTGATTGAAATTGAGAAATGAGTTCTCGATCGGGCATTGAGGCTACGACTGAACACAGCGCACTACGACTCAACAACGGAAAACAAAAGGTAAACAACCAAAACACATCGAGTCATGCTCGGGACGACTCAAAGTAAGAATCGAGACAAACAAAACAAAAGACACGACACACAGACGTGTTACAAAGACGAGAGACTCCTCAGTTTGCGAGGAGCCAATTTCTCCGGGTAGTGTTTCCCACCCTTTCTCATTTGTGATTCTCACATCACTCGGCCCTCAAGCTCTATTTTTCTGAAAAAGCCCTTTTCTCACTCTTTCTCTCGTCACACATCTCTCTGTTCTTCAATCTCTCTTTTTCATCCCTCCCCTGGGTGGTTGATGGATAAACAAAAAGTTGCGAGCTCCTGCCCCTAGCATTTCGCTAGATTCTTCTTCTTGTTCACAACAGTGAGTTTCTCCTACAGAGGGGCTGTGCTACAACTGGGTGTGTAGCAAATCTGCTGCTGACATCGGTTGATGATGCTCTGCCGGGGAGTTTGGACGTAATTAGATCTGTCCATATGAGGGAGTGAAATATCTTGATCCATTCCAGCTCGTGCTTCACACTTGGCTTGATACCTCGTTGTTGGGGGATGTGAGAGGGCTTTCAGCCCTTTACAGACAGTTCCAGTTATGCCCTTTCTGGCAAGTATGCTGGCGATAGGGGAAAGACAGGAAGCCTGACTCGACTGTGCCCCTTAGTTCATTATTTTGACCATTTTTTTGTTTTGGTTTTCTACTAAAACAATTTTGACCAAAATGAGAGTTAGATTAACATACTTGTTCGATTTTTGATTTGAAAATCATGTAAGTCAGTTTGTGAGCACTGAAAATTTTCTCTTTTTGGGTCCAAGAAATGGTCTAGGTTTGGAAAAGATGAAATAATTTTCGAGAAAATAGTCAACCTCAGTAAAAATTCTCAAAAACTATTTTTGCAAATGGCCACCGCTCGACCAATACGGAACTTACTCTTGAGATGCACAACCTCAGATCCAAAGGAAAGTTGCGTCTCGTCTAAATGGCACCGCATGGCAACGGAAAGTTGCCCCTTGTTTGAATGGCACCGCAGCGCATCGTATGGCAACGGGAAGTTGCCCCTTGTTTGAATGGCACCACAGCGCACTATAACCAGTTCTCATAGTGACGATCACAACCGAACTCTCGAATACAGAGAAGGCGAGGACCACCAAAACCAATACATGGACACACTTGGTTTGGAAGTGTTTAATGAAGTTGCCTACGTATCCCAAACATGGGAATCAAGCCTTACGTAGTTCGGGGTAAGGTACACTCGTGTATTTAACCTCTCCTTTTGCGCTCTAACTTTTGCCAAGGCCGCCCTTCCGAATTTTCAACCTTGCGAGCTCTGTTCTTCTTTTCTTTTCATTTCTTTTCTTCTTTTTTTATCTTTTCTTTTTCATTCTTTTTTTTTTCATTTTTTGCATTTTCTTCATTTTTCTCTTTGTATTTTTCTCTTTTGCTCTTTTCTTTTTCTTTTTTTTTTTCGCTCTAACTTTTGCCTGGGTCACCCTTTAGGGTTTTCGGCCCCGCGAGCCTCTCAAGGGTAAAAGTGTAGCTTGGTCCATATCAAATGGTTCTGAGATCTCGAATCCGTCTGAATCCAGGAGAGTGACTGCTGTTCGCTGACAATGCAGGAGTCCATCCCATGGGGGCTGGATTTGCCCCTAGTGTTGTGGATAGGAACTCAGTTGTTCTTCAGCAATACTATCTTCTTTCTTCTCTTCTGGGGTTTGGCATTCTTGCCAGTCTTCATTGATTTGCAAGATGATCCATCTTCGGCTCTTTGAGCACATTTGAAATTCTTTGCCCCTAGTTCCAGGGGTGCTTCTGATCTAGCTTTACAAGTTTCTTTTGATGACATCTGATCTTCTTGATCTGACTTTCTTGCCATTGATTCACGGGCTACTTCGAATCTGGCCACACAGGCCTCATATTGTAGTTGACTTTTGAACTTTCTGAGTTCTAGTCCAAAGTTTGACAATGAGGGGTCGAGTCTTGAGGTTGAGAGCGATCCTAGGCTGCACAATCTCAAGAGTGATTCTACGTAGGTCTTCGCAAGATTGCGCAAAACAGTTTTTGAAATCTTTTAAGAAAGCGACAAATCGCTCGCGCTGAAGACAATGTGGAACCAATCTGGATCAAGTCAGGATCCTTCTCAGTACTCACATTAACAAGCATGATCTTGATCATTAAGGGCTTAGTATGGCTCTCTTTCTCTCAATTGATCAAATTTTGCAAAACCCGAGGAATTCCTTCCTCTTCGTTTTTATCACAATGTTTCGAAAAAAGTTTTGGAAAACTTAGGTCGATGTAATGAATTCAAGGCACAGAAAAGACACAGCTTCGAGTCAAATACTGCCATCTTATTTAGAATTTCTGTCACAACTGGCACACGGCAGAAGCAAACACAAGAGTGTGAAAATCACTGCTGTTCCATTCATATCTATTGGTGTAACTGGCTCCAAGACAGAAACAGACTCAAAAGAAAGCAAAAAGGACAAACACAAAATAAGCGAGTGATGTCCGAGGTAACATCCCCGAAATCACCCGACTCTAACAAAACAGGACTGACTCGACATAACAAGACAGACCCGACTGACTCAATATGAAAAGACTGACTCAATACAAAATGACAAGACTGACCCAATACCCAAGTCAGAAAGCACGAAAACTAGCATTCGCAAAATGCTCAAAACAGTGCGTGCCATACGCCACATCCAGAGTAAACTGAGCGTCGTCCGCAGGTGGTTCATCCCTCGATCACATCACATTATCCCCCACAAGTTCACCGATCAAGTGCCGATAGACTTTGCAGGACCTGGTGCGGGGATGACCTTGTTGTCAATCAAATTTTGTATCTTGTGGCGGAGACGGACGCAACTGTCGGTATCATGACCGGTTTGTTGATGAAAAGCACAGTACTTAGTCGGGTCATGCTTTGAAGGGAGAGGATCAGGTAGACGCCGTTGTTCCAACGGTTTCAGATGTCCTTTCCTGAGTAGGACCCCTAGAGCTTTAGACGAAGGCATAAAGAGTGGGGTGAAAACCCTCTTGCCTCGGGGTAGATAGTCCGAAGTTCGGGGGTTTGAAGTGGATGCACCAACAAAGGGGGTGGCTGCTCTTGGTGTAGTGGTGGCGACCATGCCCACGTCTGAGGTCCTAGCAGCTGCGTCACCACCGATGGTCGCATTTGAACTGCGGGAAAACGCCCTCCTAGGCTGCTCTTTCTCCTGGTCAATGAGGCCCTGCTTCATAGCGTCCTCGATCTATACTCCTATCTCATACAAATCTGAAAAGGTAGGGAAAGGGAGCACGATCATTTTCTGCATTAGTTTGGGTGGGAGGTTGCGCACAACCATCCGTATTTGATCCTTATCTGTTGGCCTAATGGTCATCATTGAGGCCTTGGCCCTCCAGCGGGCCACGAATTCTGAGAAGCTCTCCTCTGGCTCTTGGCGGGTGACTTCAAGATCACAAGTTATGACCTCAATCTGTGCGTTGTAGGAGTATTGATCACTGAAGGCCTCAGCCATCTCTTCCCAATTCTGTTTCACAGAGTTCTCTAATTTTGCATACCAGATTGCGGCTATCCTAGACAGGGTCCGGCCAAACAATGATAGCTTCTGTAATCTGGTGAGGCCCATCGGCCTTAGTATGTCCGAAAACAGCCGCAAATGTACCATAGGATCCCCAGATCCATCAAAGCGGTCGATGTGCGGCATCTTAAATCTGTCTGGCAGCGTCACAGCCGAGTCTGTATACCCATCTTCAATGTCAGGAATGGAGTGGGCCCCCTGAGACTTCTTGAACAATTTCTCAAGCTTGCTCACTTTCAATGCTGTGGGGTCTGTCTCGATATCAAAGGGGGGGTCTGGTAGGTTGGTGGGTGTTTTAGATAGCTGGGGTAGAACCGGGGGCGGAGCTGGCCCTGTCGGAATGTCCGTATCTTCCTGGACATTAACTGTCTCCCCGAGTGTTGGAACTCTTGGTGGGGGAGGAGCCTGGTGTGAAGTAGATACTCCAGTTTGCTGCTCTAACCTAGCAATTGTCTCTGCCTGTTGGGCTATGACCACAGCCTGTTGCTTGGCGAATTCTACTTGATGGACAGCGTCTTGCTGCATGGCTTTCATACTATCTTGGAGTTGGCGCACCATCTCTTCCATTCCCGCCATATTGCCCTGACCTAACTGATCTATCGGTATATTTGTCTCTGTGGTAAAAGCAGATATCTTAACCCAACCGCACACAGGTGAGATGGATAATGACTGCTGATCCGAAGACTGTTCAACTGATGATCTGTGCCTGACTGGCCTTTTTACCCTGCCTCTGGCAAAGGAACACTGATTGCCCTTGAACTGAATCTCTGACCCGACAAAGTCTATCAGCACAAGTCCAATGTACCTGGGAGATAGTGGAGCCTTCTGAAGCTATAGTTCCAGGACTACCTTGCAAAAGAGAAAACAGACAGCATCTCAGCTCAATTTCACTGGAACGGATAGCAGAACGACTGTACTCAATACTGATAACTGTTCTCCAAATATCTATCCCAAAATTGATACCCTCGGGTAAGACTGATTCCCCAAATACTGATGCTGATGCCCACAAGCCTGATACTCAAACTTGCAAACTGATACATGCATTCCCTGTAGAGGCACACTCTAAAGCACATAGCAGATAAGTGAGAGCCAAAACACCCCTATGTTGGGGTAGGGTTTCCCTGTCCTATTTTGTCAGGAGCTAGAGTTTCGCTACGCACGCAACGGTTTCAAACAACCTATCGGGTAAGCAACCTGTCCTAGTTTGAAACGGTCACAATGGATTCCGAATATGCACTAGGTTGAATGGTCGAAAAGGGTGCCCCGGTAAAACCGGGGTTTGTGTTCCCATACTGTCAGAGCCCACAACCGGTCAGCCTTATGGCATGCTTTGACAAAGTCAAGCCTCCGGCAAACCGTTCAGGAATGGCAGATGGCAAACGTAGTGTCCTAGGCGCACCAATGCACATGTAATGCAAAGAGACACATAAATGAAATCAAAACAGGATATCACGAGTTCGAGTCAAGCTCTCTAAATCCCCAGCAGAGTCGCCAGAAACTGTAGACGCGCCCTTGGGCCTCACTACAGTTCAGGACTCTCAAATTGTCACGGTTCTTAATCTGAACCAAAGAGTCCAAATACGGCAAATCGTTTTGAGAAACAAATTTTTGAAAAGAAGTTCCAAACATGGACTGCTTTGCCAGATAGAGAGTCGCCACCTAAATATTTTTTATGGGGGAATTTAGAAAACCCTGACTCAGTGCCAAAGGCCACGTGTCCGTCATCACCAAAGTTGCCTCGGCTCGAGAACTTGGGTACGATTGGGGAAGGTCAGCTATGAGCACCCCCTCTCGCCCGATCCGAAGATCGGCCTCTACTAACCATGATATCCGATTTTGAAAACGTTATGTGTTCTTATTCCAGTTAATTGACCTAGAATTACTATGTTATGCGTACAGCAAACAAGTATAAACCAAATCGCCTAAATTAGAACAAAACATTGCATGTTTGTTTTGAAAATGGTTTGCTACTCGCAAGTAGGCTAAAATGTAGGTTTTGCCACCCTCAAGTGGGCTTTAGAAAAGATGGTTTTGCCACTATCTAGCGGGCTTAAAACTCATAGTTTTAATGCATTATTCTAATTTAGGTAATTCAACCTCCACCAACAGGCATTCAAGCAGTTATATCACATAAGCAAGTAGCCTCATGGTAAGCATGCTGTCATGGCAACACTCACACGCATGCAAGGATGCTAAAACATAAATGCTTACCGAGTACTCCAAGCCAAAACACATGCAACACATGCAAGATGGCTAATGAAACACATGTTAAGATGGCTAATGAAACACATGCAAGATGCAGCTACAATAGGCTCGGCTAATCTATGGATGGCATATGATGATGCTACAATTAACACGTATTCAACTTGGAATAGAAATACAATGCAGTTAGTATGATGTGCCAAGCCCGGTGCATGCAATACTGATGAATGATGCACGCATGCATAGCATGAGGTATGCTAAATTAAATATGCCCTAATACTAACCATCAAAGCAAGTAAGTAAAAGGGAGAAAGAAGTGGGGGTTGGAAGACATGCACACACGCACCCACACTTATTACAAATTTGCCCTCGCTCGGAGGGACCAAAAGAATAATACAATTAACTAACCTACAAGCTAATTAATTATTACAGACAAATTAAACTAGTTAAACTAGTTAAGCAAATTAACTAATCTAAGAAAGCAATAAACAGACTCGGGAAGAGGGTCCAATGCGCGTGTGCTCGGGTTTGCTCGAAAATCCAACGCCATGCACAAGTTTGCCTCTGTTTTCCCTGCTCTGCTCCTCTGAAAATTGTACAAGTCCTAGGGAGCACACTATGGACACTGTGGAACACCACCGGCTAAGGGGAATCATCACCGGCCATTGGTAATGGTCATCGACCATTGATTGATCTCTCGGCCATCCATATTCGGTCGGTCGGCACTAAAGATGGTCGGCCGGCCAAAGCTTCCTGCAGAAACCTGTTTTGACAGCAGCAGAGGGCACAACATGGCATGGCAATGCATTTCAAGCAATGTTTGCACCAACCACACTCCTTATCATGTTTATGACTCAAAAGAGGATGGTGCTTGACCCTCGGACCACCAATCGCGCATTTCAATGCGTGATGGCCAAAGAGGCCAAGTTGTGCATTTTGATTTCAAATGAAATGCAAACAAACACATAAGGCCCAACCTCTATCACTTGATCAAGAGACAAGGCATGCATGCTCAATGCAATGCAACCTAGGCATGTGAACTAAGCATGCAATATGAACATGAGGGCAAGCATACAAACATGAACATGGGGGAAGCATGCAACAAAATGCAATATAGCTAGGCATGTGTCAACAATGCAAGTAATGAGCATGCAAACATTATGCAACCGAAGCGTGCAAGCATGTAGCAATGTGATCACATTTGAACAACATGCGAAAGGTGGACTTAGACCAATATGGACAAGCCTCGGCCATGTCTAAATAGGAAGCCAAAATGCCATGGAATTGAGGCAAATACACACACAAACAATGCATGCAAAAATGGCCCAACACTTAAGCATTAAAGAACATCTTTTAAGCACACTTAAAAGAGGATAATCATGGACAAATGGCATGCACATCAAACTCTGAAAATCATGTTAAGATGATACCAAATCCACCTACCAATGCAAGCAAGGCATGCAACCAAGCCCAAGGACTTAAACTATGGTCAAGTGACACATGAAGCAAATGACCAAAGTGGACCAAAACAGTCCCAAATCATGCCAAAGTGAGCCCCAAAAACCACTTAGATGGCATCTAAATGACCTAATCTTAGAGGCATGCACAATGGTACAAACAAGGAGCATAAGACACAAGCCTTTTAAAGCATTAAAGGGGCATCAAATGCAAGCATACAAGTATGCTATAAGGACTGAAATGACATGATAAGTGGTTCTAAACCGCTGAAACAAAGCAAGTAAAGCATGCTAGGGGGGTCAACACTCAAGGCCTACAAGGGAGATTGCATGGTAGCTATACAAAGCAAAGCATGGATGACCCAAATGACCAAAAACAGACTTTAAGCACACTAAAACATGCATAAAAGCTTCACAAAGCTAAGCCAAAACAAGTAAGCATAGTAGTCTAAATGCTAGATACATGTTAAGGCAATTTCATGACATTACAAGACAAGTATGCAAAGCAAGCATGGTGTGTCTAAACCAAGTAAAAATAGTGCTATATCATGGCAAAATAAGCCCAAATAACACTTAAGACATGGCCAACATGAACTTCAAAATGGTGCTCACACATGAGGCTAAAATGGCACTTTTTGAAGACAACAAGGAGAGGGGATGGCCCTCTCCTTCTTAGGACCTTAAACCACCATGATTTCAGTGGTGAGGAGGCTCAAACAAGGTGGTCCCGGAGCTCACCAAAAATAGCACAAAATGGGGCTAAACAAGGCCTAAGAGGGGGTAAACGACCCCAAACACAAAAGTGACCTTAATGAAGTATCTTAAAAACAAAAATACAGAACTTTTTTATGTTATACACAAAGCTCAAAACAGCAAGAAAGATAGGCTAAAAGTGTGTGCAAAAACGGGAAATAAAGAGGGAAAAGGAGTTACCTTTGTAGCCAAAAGGGGACAGCAGCCTCTTGGTCCAAAAAAACAGTCTCTTAGCCTCTGAAAATGGCCTCCAAGCTCCTTAGGTTGATGATGGAGGTGTTGTGCTAGGAGGTGTAGTTCAAATGGCCAAGAACTAGACCCTTTTGCGCCCTCTAACCCACACAAATGTAGAGAGAGAGGGAGATATAGAGAGGAAGTGATATGTATATCATATATATCAGATTTTTCTAACCCTCTAAAGGGGAGGAGAGGCCCTCTTTTTATAGAGAAACCAAGGGGGCAAAGCTTCTCTTAGAAGCTTTGAGCAAAAAGGCCAAGCTTCTCTTAAAAGCTTGGAGCAAAAGGGCCAAGCTTCTTGGAAAAGCTAGACAAAGAGATCAAGAGGTTCAAGCTTCTTCAAGAAGCTAAAAAAAGGATCAAGCTTCTTGGAGAAGCTAAAAAAGGGTCAAGCTTCTTGGAGAAGTTAAAAAGGGTCAAAAGGTTCAAGCTTCTTGGAGAAGCTAAAAGAAGGATCAAGCTTCTTGGAGAAGCTAAAAAAGGGTCAAGCTTCTTGGAGAAGCCAAAAAGGGTCAAAAGGTTCAAGCTTCTTGGAGAAGCTAAAAAAAGGATCAAGCTTCTTAGAGAAGCTAAAAAAGGGTCAAGCTTCTTGGAGAAGCAAAAAAGGCTCAAGTTTCCTCAAGAAGCTAAAAAAAAAAGGTTCAAAAGGGTCAAGCTCCCTCAAGAAAAGGTCTCGGCCAGGAAAAGTGGCTGATTGATCAAAAACAGTGGCCGGCCGACCAAACACAATGCCGATCGACCATCAATAGTGCCGACCGGCCATCACCAATGGCCGGTGGCAAGGAAACAAGGTTGGTGGCCTCAAGCCATGGCCGGTGAGGTGTGGAGATGGCCTACAAGCTACTTCCCACCCTCAGAAGCAAAATAACAAGTGTTTGATGCAAAACCAAACCCAAAACAAACAAGTCGAGAGGTCTTGAGGTAAGGCGCGTAGCCGAAACCTCCGAGAACTCAAGACGAACACGAACAGGGATGATCATCGAGTGTTCAAACGATGACGTCCAAGTCTTGAGAACGGTCAAAAATAGGGTGTCTACAGCTGTGCAGGACATATGAGTGCTAGAGCTTATTTCAATAATACCTAACCTTGTTAGGACTTATTCCAAGAATGCCTAACCTTGTTAGAACTTATTATGAAACTACCTAGCATTGCCAAGACTTATTCCAAAGAATGCCTAACCTTGTTAGGACTTAGTCCAATAATACCTAGACTCACTAGGTCTTATTTCAAGATCCTAACCTTGTTATGACTTTTTGCCAAGGCACAGAGCAATTCATCTTGCCAAGGGGCAGAGCAAGTCATCTTGCCAAGGACAAAGCAAATCATCTTGCCAAGGGGCAGAATGAATCATCTTGCCTAGGGACAGAGCAAGTCATCTTGCCAAGGGGCAGAACAAATCATCTTGCCCCCCGAATTTACCAAGGAGCAAAGTAATTCATCTTGCCCTTGAGATCCACCAAGTGTGGACATCTCAATTCGGTGGCATATCTGACCAAAATAATGGTCTTTATCTAGTTATGGTGGCATATCTGAGCAAAATAAAAGTCTCTATCCACGTTTGGTATAAAAATTCATGGTTCATGGATAGTAATAAAAATATGGCATAATGCATGATAAATGCCATGGTCAAAATAATATTTCATAAGATCCATGCTCCGCACATAATGAAAATCCAACATAACAACTGATAATAATATCTTCATACTCGGAATGTAACACTCCAGAATTTTTCCCCCTGCTCGAGTGCAAGAGTTGACGATCGAGCGGTCTTGTGAGGCTCCCAGTACTTTTGCAATTTGTCTAAGATTCTGAAAGTTGTGAATCTCTGCTCAAGCACAGGAGTGGTTGCTCGAGTGGTTGGCCTGGTTGGTTTGTTCACTCAAGCGCATGATTGGACGCTCGAGCGGTTTGCCTGGTTGAGTCTGAATGTATATGTTGGCTTTTTTGGCTTTTGAAGGTTAATTGTGTAATTTTAAGCATGCCAGTAAGGATAAATAAGTCCTTACAGAATTTATAATTGCTAACCAATTATCAGATGATTGTGTTGAAGTTCTTTCAGTCTCAATGAAGAGAACTTTTACAGGTGGCTTGTTTTAGGAGAAATTTATAAGAAATAACAAATATAGAACAATTTAGAAACTGAATTTCATTGAGTGAATAAGAACTTACAAGATTTACAACAATGACTACTTGAGAACTACTCCTAGGAAATGAAGTGCAGTACAGGAATTGAAATTCTGAAAATGTAAAGAACTGAAAATATAGAACTGGAAAGAAAATATGAAGTAAATGACTGGTTTCTGGATCTTAGTCTGGGTCCCTTCTGTTTAGCCTTCTCTGCTATTTATACTCTTTAGTGGTAACCGTCGAAGTGGCCTTCTAACCATCAAAATACACTTCTACGATCTCTGGTCATGGCTTCGCTCAACTAGCTCCCACTACGCCTCTTTTGCAATTAGACTTTCCTTTTGAATTTGAATTTGAATTGTAAGTAACCGTTAGGCTATGTCATCTCGCGCCTCTTGACTATTCCGATGCCATGCAGATCCGATACTACCAATATGAACTGCCACCTGTCTGTCATTGATTGGAGACTTGAATTAATTCCCTTAAATTGCCCTTTCGGTACCACGTGTCACTCTGTAATTGACTTTTACAAATTATACAGCCAACAATCACACACACCACCCAAATAGGTTTTTCCACACACTATACCTTCAAACCTCTAAATCATTCAATGCACATCATACCCTACGGATCAACTTCAGTGATCTCAGACATCTTCCAACAATTGAGCACTTTCTAGCAAAACACAATTTCACTAAAGACTTACATTGAGCTCCACTACCTTTTTTAAAGTAAGGAATATGTATCTCCCTCCCATTTTGTAGTTATTAGAATAAATCTGCAAAAATAAGTTATAAATTTATCATTTGTGATAATCATTTGATATTGGTTGATGATAAGATGAAAATAATCCGTTCAATATTGGTATTTCGAATCAAATAAGTTTATTTGGTTTTGTACTTCTAGAATTTTTGTATTCATTCGATTCTGTACTTCCGAATAAATTTTGACAGTTTAAAATCAAATTAATTTTTTTTTTCAGAAGTTAATTTTTGAGATCATGAAATTATCTCTTCTGTTGATTTCTGAATATAATGAAAATTTTTGGCATTGATTTTCCGAATAGGAATCACAAACAATGAAAAACAATTAACTTTTGCACATAAAGCTCACATTTTCATCGTTGTAATAGAGTATGAAGCAATAATTTAAGGCCACGTTTATTTGGCAGATTAGGTTACATAGGATTGCTAGTGAGAGGATGGTTAGTGAAGAGATTGTTAATATGAGGATTGTTAGTGAGTGGGTTAAGTAAAAATGTGTTTCTTATGTTGATAGTGTGGGAGATGATTAGTGATGAGATTGTTAAATTATTTTTATATAAAATAAATAAATAAATTATATTAAAAAAAAACTAAAACAAATATTAAAACAAACAGATGCACTTAATAAAAAAATAATTTTTTTTTTATATAAAATAGACTTAATCCACTCACTATTTTTCTAATCCCACCCTAAATCCAATTAAGCTAATTCCCCTACTGAAGGGAATTACTAAGCGCATCAGATTATTAGTCCCCCCTCCCAAAACACCACCAAACAAGCTATGAATAGGACCCATAGCCATAGCATTCCAATCCTCCCTCCCACGCCAGTAAACAAACATGGCCTAAGTGTAGCAATAGAGGAAGTCAAAAAATAGTGAAGGAACAATATAGGTTTTAATTTTTGTTTTTCTAAAAGATGTGCACTAAGAATTATTATTTCCAAAAAATGTGTATAAGGAAAACTTAGTTTTAATATTTAGTGTGTATATTAATGTCCATTATGATCATTTTGTATTATGGTAATATTGTAATAAAAATTTCTTTCGTTAAATATGTTCATAAAAACTAAAAAGTGTATAAAAATGGAATTTTCCGATAGTCTTCAGCGAAGTTATCATCGCGAATGGACTGATGACAATGCTTACTCCGTTACAGATGTTGTAGATTCATATTCTAAGAAATGTTGTGTAATAACCCGACCCTCCTATATGCTTTCTGGTATACTTTCAGTCCCTTACTGTGTGCATTTCCGTGTCTAATGTGAAATGCCATGTGAAATTAAGTCTAATTGTGTGAATCATATGATTATAGATTATATCTGTCACTTATAAGAAATATCTGTTATAACTGAGATGTTAAGATCAGTAATTGAAAGCCTTAGAAGCTTGATAATTTGAAATTGACCTCATACATGTGATCAGCATGATTTTTAGTTTATAATATGCCTTTTTGTGAAAATCTGATTCGAAATGATTAAACTGATTAATTTTTGTTTTTAGTCAACTCTTATAAATCTTCCTCATGCTTTAACTTGGTAACTCTATCTTAAATACCACAAAAAAAAAAAATATATATATATATATATATCTCCTGAGAGAGAAGGAAGAGTTAGAGAGGAAGAACAAAGAGGAGAGAGCCTCAACAAGGAAGAGATTAGGTGATTGAGTGGAATTGTAGGAATTTGGGTTCAAGGTATGTAGAATCCACCTTGTATAACCTCTCTTTTGGACTTGAGTAGGAATTTCTTGACCTTCATGTAGGTTAGGGCTTATAGTTGAACTCAAGAATATGTTAATTGATTAAATGAAGAGATGTTTTTATCATAGGGTTGTTTAGTGGTCCGTATGAGTTATAAAGAGTGGAAATTACATCTTATTCTCTTATTTTCCATGTTGGCACTCATCTTTGTATTTTGAAAGTTATATATGTAATTGATTACCAAAATAGCGAGAGCTTTGAAGGGATTGAGTGATGTATGCCAATTGAAGTTGATGTCAACTTAATTAAATTTGTGAATCATGTTTATGGTGATGGTGAGCCATTACATTGCATTAATTTCCCTTATTTTGTGCCTTATCATGTATTTACCGAGTTGTGGAATTGCCTTGCTTCGGATTGCAAAACAAGGACAACGACCACACGTGCGGGGGTCATGGCCGCACGTGCGGGAAGCACCACCGCACGTGTGGGGATCATAGCTGCACGTACAGAAAACAGGGGAATGTGAAGTTCGATTATGAAATAAATGCATGTGCAGGCGCACATGCGGCCCATCTTCCCGCAGGTGCGGCGAAGGGCCTCCACACGTGTGGCCCATGTGGAAAAATACTATATGCTCCTTCTCTCCTGTTTGACCCTCTGGAATCGCTAAAATATGTATTTGGAACTTTTAAAATGTTCGTATATTGAATGGAAGTTAAACGAACCAAATGCTAATTAAAAGAGAAAAGGGACTAATGAATGAATTGCATGTGTGTGTAGGTTCCATCTCAGAAGGGACTATCGCTCCGCCACAGCACAGTGAGTAATAGTACTGCAGTGATATGTCTCATTATCGTTAATGGTTATTATTAACGTTCCGCTATTCGTACGTTACCTATGTTGGTTGTGATGAACAATTGGAAAATTTGTGTATATAATTGAACATTGATACCCTTATGGCGATGAGATTATTCTGCTTTGCTAAAAATGGGCCCGAGGCCATACAGTTAGAAGCCATCGAGTGTGGATAAATCTGGAAAAAAAGGAAGGTGAGGGCATGCCGATGTCTCACCAACCGTAATGTGATTTGAATTAAATATGATGCTTGGCCTATGGCCGAGGGAGGTGGTGTACATGTCGATGTACCCCTTACCCTCCAAGGTTCTGACAGCTGTTTTGTTATGTGGGCTCGAGGCCGTTTCGTACGATATATTGGGCCGGAGGCCGTTCTGCTTGATATTGGGCCTAAGGTCGTTATGGAATTGTGTACAGAACAAGATTAACCATGTAACCTATATACTTGTATACGTTGTAACTCAAGCTTATTCAGTTGAATTCTCTACATACTACTATTCACTGAGCCTTGCTTACTCTGTATTATGTCTGTCTCTGTAGGATCTCAGCCTGGAGGTCCATCCTAGTTCAGCCCTACGAGTTTTCCTTTTGTCAATTTCGCTGTGTCCAAGCTATTAAATGAAGCCTATACACGTCGATGAAGATCTTTGCATAACTCAAGCCATAGGCTGCTAACCTTTTTGTCAACTGTTATTAGTTGTACACATCCTTCTCTATCGATGTTCTTGTTGTACCCCAGTTGCGGGGATGGGATTGTATATTTGTATGTGTTTAATTACTTCCTATGTGTATGCTCTTTTGCGTTGAACTATATGATGAATGCTTTGTGATCCTGGCATGTAGGCTTAAGCTCAATGGATATTATTTTAAGTTAGTAAGTGCTTCCGTTCAGGCCCCATAATGTACACCTATCGAGTTTTAATCCGTTATCACGTTGGTCATGCCCAAACTTTTAGGGGCAAGTTTGGGGCGTGACATGTTGAATGTATAATTGTATGTGGAATACCTTTGTTAATATTTGGAGTATAGTGAATACAAATATAGAGATTTAATGATGATGTTAATGATGAGGCATTATATCTTGTGTATATATATATAATGGAAGCTATGAAGCACGGATACTTTAAAAAGGGTGACGTATCCGTATCGGATACTTATCGGATACCGATACTCCTCGGATACTCGCGGATACATATCGGATACTTCTTAAAAGTATCAGATACTTCTTAATTAATTTTTTATTAATTTTGAAGTATCGGATACTCGAAGTTATATATTACTTATAATATTTTGTTTAGTTCTTTGATAAGAGGAATATAGTGAGAGTTAAAGTAATAGAATTTGTCAAATTGATGTATCCTTGTTGTCTCTCTCACTTCTCTCTCGCTTTTTCACTCTCTCACGTTTCTTCTCTCTGCTCTCATTCTTTTTTTGGTGTTGGCATGTAAGGATGATGTTTAATTTGCTTTTGCTTTTGCTTTTGCTTTTGCTTTTGCTTTTGCTTTTAGTTTTGGATGTTTTATGAATGTTTGAGCACTTTTAGGTTAATAGGAATCCCTCTCCTTATTTATTAATTTACTTTAAGTTTTATTTTCATGCATATTACATTATTAAAATTATATTAAAAAAAAATTATGAATGTATCCCCGTTGTACCCGTATCGTACTTTTTCAAATTTTGACATATCGCCATATCCACATCCCCATATCACCATATTCGTATCCGTGCTTCGTAGGCTATCATTGATGACTTAAAAAAGTATATTTGCTGAAATTTTTATTTAAGAATGGTTTTTTGGCTTTAGCTAAGGTCTTGTGATATTCAATGATGAAGGGGAACAAGTTGAAGCTATTGACCTTGAAGACTCTTAATTTTATAGGAATCTTTCTTTTTTATTAAGTTGTCTTTTGCTTTAGGTTTTATTTTTATGCATACTGCATTACTAAAAATTGTTAAAATAATATTTTTTACGAACGTATCCCCGCCGTACCCGTATCCTAGTTTTTCAAATTTTGTCGTATCGTCGTATCCGTATCCCGTATCCGTATCCATGCTTCCTAGAATGGAAGTGATTAAGTCGGGAACAAGATTATCTTGATGGTGTAAATTTGAGTTTTTCTTAAGTTAGTTTTTGGAGGTGTTACACTTTTAGACTAAAATAACACTACCTAAGTTCAAATAATTTGCTTCCGCCACTTTTGTTTTGAGGACAGTTGCTACTTGATTCAACTTGTCACACACTAAAAGTCTAGCAAGCTTGAAAAACTTGTCTTTGTTTTCAATGATGATTAAAAGGAGTTGCGTTCTGTGGAATGTTGGGTTGGTGGGTACTGTTGTGATCGTAGTCCACTTTTATGTGGGTTGTGTAATAGACATTCAAGATTTTATCATCCTGTCTATTGCATTGAAATGAGTTGGTGAAAAGACAAAAGGCAAAAAAAGAAAATGTATAAATTATACTGACTTTTTATGAGGAATAAGACGAAATTGAAATTAATTCTACGATTTCTTTTGTATTTCTTTTATATAACTATATTAATCTTTCCTTCAATAAGGATAAAATTGATTGAGCTAACATTATAAACGAAAGGATAGATTTTACCAATGGTCCTCATAGTTTCACTTGTGATTCAGTTTGATCTCTGTGATTTCAATTATAATAAATTTGACCTTGATTTTTCTACTTTTTGTCAATCAAGAACAATAGATAATGGACATACAATTTTTCGACAAAGGGTTAGGCTTCTTTTTAGTTTGAAATCGGATTGGAGCGTACTGTTAGGCCTATAGGGGCCCACCACGGGTACTGTATCAATAATCGGAACCGTTCAATATGTAGAACTGATTGAGTACTTTATCTCTGCAAAAAATCATGTTAATTAGATATCAATAACTACTTAATCGGATCAGATTTTCATCAACGGTAAATATAATTTTCAAAATTAATTGTTGACGTAAATCTGATAAGATCAAGTAGCTATCGATATCTGATCAATGTGATTTTTTTCAGAAATAAATTACTCGACGAACTCTACATATTGAACGATTCAAATTATCAAAATAAGACCCATGATGAGCCCTACAGGCCCAACAACACTGTCTCTTTTGACAAAAATCCTCCACAAGGGTTGTACGTGATAAACTTTTAAGCCCATTTTGGCAAACCAAAAAACAAAAAATTTAAAAGCCACTTTTTTTGAATTTTTTTCTTTTAGTATTTTTTTTTAAAATTACGTCAAATTTTTGTACTCTTCCGATGCGTCTTGTCGGATGAATCTAAAAAGTATTTTTTTTTAATTAAAAAAATTCAAAAAAAAAAATTTCACTAAAAACGAAAATAAGTCCAAAAAAAAAAAAATTTTGTTTATTTTGGCTTATTTTTGCCTTTTCTAGAATTGTTTTTGGATTTTTAAATTTTTTTTTATAATTTTCTGGTTCATCTTGTCTTGCTGAATCTAAACTTTTTGAAAATTTTAAATTTTTCTTTACTAAAACCAAAAATAATCCAAAAAAATGTACTTCTCAAACACCCCTTAGGGAAATTGCAAATCAGCGGTAAAAAAAATAAAAAAATAAAAAAATTGTAAAGTTATGAAAAAATTTATCACTTCAATTGTTAAAATTGATAAATTTTATCACTAATTTGTAATTTATTTTGAAAAATTACACTAAATTGCAATTTTTTCTAAACTTTTGAGGATACAAAACGAATATGCATATACACCATGTCGTCCCATTAACTCACTCAGTCTGAATCAACCCAACTATTGACTTAACTCACTTTCATAATCTGTTGTCATTCAACCCATCATACACTCAACTCACTACCTCACCAAAACACAGCCCAACCCACCAAAATAATTTTCTTACAATATTGAAGGAGTAAAACAGTTTGAAGAACCAGGCGATGCAAAAGACGGGATGAAACATTGTTAATCCTCTTATGGTTTTTTTTTTTTTTTTTTTTTTGAGTATTTTGTTTTTGATGGGTTATTTTGTGAGGTGCACTCGGCCTTGATAGGATTGGATTGGTGTTGTGCTGAGTTTCGTGCTTTCTGGATGGAATCTTACTGGCCATGTGATTTTCAACTCAGTGCAGTAGGAGTTTAACAGGTCCTCTGCGTCTCCTGCTTTTGCAACTATTCTTGTTTTCTTCTTATCTTCTTCTATCTCTCTTTGCTGGGAAAACGGGGGGGAAATAAATAAATTTGTTTGACCCTCAAAACATTTAGGAAAATGTATCGTAACTCAAATTTTGTGGCTCAAAAGTGACTCAAATGGCCAAAATGACGTTGTTTTGGCCATTTGAATGTTGTTCTGTACTCAAAACGACGTCGTTTTGGTCATTTGAGCCACTTTTGAGCCACAAAATTTGAGTTACATAGTATTGTCGAAACATTTAATCTTTCCATGGCCCCAAATTCTTGCCTCCATTACGATTCGGAAATCAAACACAAACCATTATCACAAATCAAAAGCTTGAAAAGCCAGCTCAATCACAAATTCAAGAAACATGTCGAGCATATATATATATATATGCTAGTAACGTCATAAATCTTGTTATTTATTTATTTTTTATTTTTTTAACTTTTTGTGTTTTACCTTCTTATAATAGTTTTAAGTGGGTATTGAATGTATGATAAAAGAATAAAAATTAGCATAAATATTTCAGATATTATCCTATATTTTTATATTAATGTTTAAGCATTAAAATTTTAAAAGTAGCTCGAAACCAATCACATAAAATAATTGTAATTTATATCACATGGTTAGACTTATTACTATTAAATATATAATTCACCATATTGTTTTACTTTTGTTACGTGTATGTATGTAGAAACCACTTGGTAATTAAAAGGTGAAGAAATAAAACACCCTACTAACATAATAATGATATTATTATTATTATTAAAGGTAAAGAAATTAAATATCCAACTGACATTGCAATATTATTATTTTGAAATAAAATAAATAAAGTAAATTGAAAGTTAAAGTATTTTTATAAAATTCATTAATTCTCTTGTTTCCTCTGTAAAGTTAAGCTTTGAGAATTTGTTATGTTGCTATTTTTCATTCCATACTGATCTATTTTAGATTGCGAAACAAGGTTGTTATGAACCCTCTAGACCAGAGTCGATTATTATTTGTAAAAATGTTACAGTGGATCATGACCAGCTGTTGTTCCGAACCCTCCGAAACAAAGTCTATTATTAATACAAAACTCAATTGTAAAAAACAATCCAAGGGCTACCAGTTTGCTGGCAAGGTCACTTTGAATCATCACCACTCATTCAAAGTAGATCAATTGCAAAAATATTTATTTTATTTATATATTTTCATGATTTTTCTTAATTTAAATCTCATAAAGTTTTTCACTCACCGTTCATGAGAAGGTAATGGAGAAGACAAATATTGAATCCACTTTAACAAAACTAACTATTTACGGCTTCATGTTTACGGCATACATCAAATGTATGTCGCAGTTCGTATATTCTATGGCAATTTTTTTTTTTTTGCAAGTCGTTAATGTTTTTTCAATAACGACATACATGCCATGTAAGTCGTTAATTCATATATTTGTGGCATGCAAAATATGTTGTAAAAAATGTATATTTTTACGGCTTACAAAAATATGTCATAAATATTTGCACTTATGACTACATATATTTCATATTGTAAAATATTATAACTTTACACGGCATGCATTAGCATGTTATGAAAGCTTCTACCAAAAAATAAATAAATAAATAATTCAATTTGATTTTTTTTTTATAGCATGCAAAAGTATGCTGTAAAAAATGTATATTTTCACAGCATACAAAAATATGTCGTAAAATGTTTGCACTTAAGACAACATATATATATTTTTTAATTTAAAAAAAGCTAACAATTTCCAATCAAGCTTCTCACCTTAAATTTTTCTAATTGATGACAACATAAAAAATAATTTATACATTTCATGTCGTAAAAATGATTTTTTTTTTTTTTTTGTATTTATCAAACAATTTAAAGATTTTTTCACAAATATTTTATTTTTAAGTATATTTAAATTAAGTGAATTTAATAAAAATGATAAAAATATAAATATAAAAAAATTACTAAAAATATAAAATATAAATTAAAAACTTAAAATCAAACAGAGTGAATGATCTGACTCTTTAAAATATAAATTAAGTGGATTTATGATCTGGCTCTTTGAGTCCTTTGATTAGGGTTTTGATTAATCGATTTGCTTTCTTACCTATATTTGTGTTTGTATTTTGAGAAAATGAAAGAATGACCCTCTATAATCTTGTCATGGCGTTCAATTTACGATTGTACGGATCGATGTCACTGTTTATTGATGGATCACATTTTGATTAGACTATGTGGGAGCCAAATATCGGTACATGCAGGAAAGCCAAATATAATCTAAAGAATATCAAGATATATATTATATTCGGCTCCGTCCTGGACGATCCCGAAGCCGAATAGATTAATCGGCCATAGAACCAGTTGAACAGAAAGTCGAGTGGGAATGGCATACGACAGAAAGACATAATGAGCAACCATGCGATGGATTAAGAGTGGGCTTGACCCTAGGGCCCAAAAGCGAATATAAATAGAGAAACATCAACCAAAGAGAGATATGTGAGAACAGACCCAAGAAACTTAAGACACAAGCAAACGAGACACATATACTAGCTTGTCCGTCGGAGTGCTAGACACCCCCGACTGGAGTGTCAATCCCTTTTTCAGGTGGTAATCAAAGGATCAGGAACGTCTTTCAGGATTCAAGAGTATTTCCAAATCACTTCTCCACAATTGGCGCTGTTTGTAGGAATATTCAAGTACATCCATGGCGGGCGTAACATAAGATCCTTCGATAATCGTTGACGAAACTACGCCAAGAGACATGCTTGGATCGGAGAACATCGTTGCATGACGGGCCTTAAATTTTGACTCAGTAGCTCAGACTACACTCTCAACTTCAGTGCATGAGACAATGCAGACGATTATGGGTCAAGCAAAGCAAAATGAGCAGCGGCTGCAGAACATGATGGCTGAGAACGAGCGCTTGCGCCAGGATTTGGCCTTGGAGGTGGCAAAATCACAGCAGGCCGCATGTCAAGACAGGGGTCGATCTTTGGGAAAGAAGGATGGTCGACGACGTCGATTCTGGAAACGTGATAATTATAGTGATTTTGGCTTATCATCCCTGGAGCCCAGAAACAAGGGACGTGTTGAAGTATCCAGCTCATCTGAAGGAAGTCCATATGTACGGCATAAACGAGGGAGAAGCGATGATTCAGATGAGGAAGATAAACACGACCCTTTCGTGCGACGAATTACAAGGGCTGTGCTACCCAAAAAGTTCAAGGCAGCGTCGTTCACCCTCTACGACAGAAAATCAGACCCCACTGATCACATTCGTCATTATAAGCAAGCGATGACACTCTGTGCTGATGACGAAGCCCTCATGTGTCGAATATTTCCAAGCAATCTAGGACCACTAGCTGTGAGGTGGTACTATAAACTGGTGTCGACATCGATTAAGAGCTTCCACCAACTCCAAAAGTCATTCAAGGCAAGATTCATCAGTAATGAGGTCCAGCCGAAGCAAGCCGATTCTCTCTAGCCCATGCAAATTAAACCGGGAGAAACTCTTCGTGAATATTTGGCCCGCTATTGGGAGTGCTTTAATCTAGTAGATGATGCTTGCACTGACTCCATGGCCATCACTGCCTTTAAGATGGGATTACATCCTGATAATCCCCTTCGTAGTTCATTAACTAGACGGCCCCACAAAATCGTCTGGGCGTTAATAAAGAAGGTCGAAGAATACTGCAAAGTGGAAAACGATGCCCTGCGGGTCAAAGCCAGACGTAAAGCCGATGAGATGCCCACATTGGAACTTGTACAGCCAATTAGCGTCGTGCCATCAAGAGGCCCGAGCGGCAGAATCAAGCTAAACGAGGCAAAAGGCGTGACTCACGCCGATCAAACGACCAATGTTCACAACGAGCTAATGAACAATATCAAGCGGATAGCAGGCGCACAAGGCGCTAAGGCAAGAAATACACAGAGCTAACAGAGCCGATCAGTAAGATTCTGTCAAAAATGTAACACCTTCCGTTCTTCAAGTGGCCACCTAAGATGACAGGACCTCCCGATGTGAGAAGATGGGATAAACGGTGTAAGTATCATAAAGGCCATGGTCACGACACTGATAGTTGTTATGCATTAAAGGATCACCTGAAAGAATTGGTGCAAGACGACCGTCTTACGCCACACGTCCGAAAGAATAATTCAGCAAATACAGTAGCTCTACGGCCAGAGTCACCTCCTCTTGGTGTAATTCATATGATATACAGCTTGCCGGAGTCATTCGAGGTGCATACAATTCAGTTGCAGTCTAGCCCCCACAGCCCAATGACACCGGCGAAACTGCCCCATGACACTGGAAGGATTAGTTTCGATGATAGTGACTTAGTTGGAGTAACTCACCCCCACACCGATCCCCTTGTCATCAAGCTACGCATAAACAGATTCACCATTGAGCATGTTCTCATTGACTAGGGTAGCACTTCGGAAATAATGTATTACAAAACTTTCGTCAAACTTGGCCTCACCGATTTCGGACCTATCTCCGGCTGATTACCTGTTATTCGGCTTCAATGTTAACCTGGAGTATCCTTTGGGCAAAATCACACTACCAGAACGAGCCGGCACCAGATCAGTAGATGTAGCATTTCTGGTTGTCAAGCTTCCCTCACCGTATAATCTCATCATAGACAGAATTGGTTACATACAATGCAAGCCGTGCCAAGCACCTACCATCAACTACTTCATTTTCCGACTGAGTATGGTATCGAACAAATTTGTTACCCTCAGAAATCGGCACAGGCATGCTATCTTCTTGCTGCAATGAGACCAAGGAAGTTGGAAGTACATTCAATTGAGGTACCAGATAGGGAGAGCCTCGAAGACATTGGGAAGATCCCAAGTGAAAAGGCAACTGAAGCCTTGGATCGGGTCGAAATTGACGGAAGTCCTAACAAGTTCTTCATGATCGGCGCTTCCTTGGATAAAGTTGAAAGGCAGGAGTTGGTATCCTTCTTACTCAGCCATATTGATGTGTTTGCATGGTCTCCATACGAGATGCCAGGAGTGGATCCATCTGTGGCGCAACACCGCTTAAACGTTGATCCAAAATGTAAGCCAATTATTCAAAGAAGTCGACGGTCAGCCACGGAGCATACTTCGGCCGTTGTTGAAGAAGTAGATCGGTTACTTGATGCCGAGGCAATTCATGAAGTAACCTATCCTACATGGTTGTCCAATACTATGGCTGTAAAGAAGAAGAATGGCTCTTGGCGTGTTTGTGTGGACTTCACGGACTTAAACAAAGCTTGCCCCAAGGACCGTTTTCCTTTGCCCAAAATAGACCAACTCGTAGATGCAACGGCACATCATCAACGTATGAGCTTCTTGGATGCCTACAGAGGTTATCATCAAATTTCCATGCATTCAGAGGATCAAGAAAAAACCGCATTCCTCACCCCAAGAGGAACCTATTGCTACAAAGTCATGTCTTTTGGGCTGAAGAATGCGGGGACAACTTATCCAAGACTAGTGACTGCCATGTTCAAAGAACAACTCGACCGTACCATGGAAGTATACATCGATGATATGGTGATCAAATCCAAGGAAAAACACTCCCATCTAGCTGATTTGACAGAGACATTTGGCATCTTTTGAAAGTACAAGATGAAATTGAACGCCTCGAAGTGTGCATTTGGCATCGAATCTGGCAAATTCCTTGGCTACATCATTAACAACCGCGGAATCGAAGCCAACCCGAGGCAAATAATGGCAATTCTAGAGCTTGGCTACCCTCGGTCAGTCAAAGAGGTTCAGAAGCTGATGGGAATGGCCGCTACACTCAATAGGTTTATTAGCCGTTTCATAGATCGCTACCGACAATTCTTTCACACACTTCGACAAGGAAGAGCATTTGAATGGACCCTCGAATGCCAGGCCGCTTTGGACGGCTTGAAGTCTTATCTCCGATTAGTACCACTCTTGGCAACACTTGCGGCAGGCGATCCCCTCATTTTTTATCTGGCGATATCCGACCAAGCGGTCAGCGGCGTATTGTTAAGGGAAGAACTTGGGAAGCAGCGACCAGTTTACTATGTGAGCAAAGCAATGGTCGATGCCAAAATATGTTACCTTCCATTGGAAAAGCTTATCCTTGCCCTCGTCATGGCTGCAAGAAAACAGATGCATTACTTTTAGGGGCATACCATTGGGGTACTAACGGATTATCCCCTCTGGTCTACGCTCCGCAGTGCGGAAGAATCGGGGCACATTTCGAAATGGGCTCTGGAACTCAGCCAGTATGATATCTAGTTTTTATCCATAACGTCCATAAAGGGGCAAGTGCTCACCGACTTCGTAGCCGAATTCACAGGATTCCTCGTCGCCTTTAAGTCTGATCAAGTGCAAACCAAGCCCAACAGGAGAATGCATGTTGGCGACGTTTGGCAGATGTATTGCGACGGGTCATCCAACTAGTGTGGCAGTGGGGGTGGCGCAGTAATCATGAACCCCGAAGGGGCAATAATCGAACAGGCCGTCAAACTGGGCTTCGATGCGTCGAACAACGAGGCCGAATACGAAGCACTGTTGACCAACCTACAAAATGCACTTCACCTTGGTGCGCGGCATCTGCTTGTTTTCTATGACTCAAAGCTAGTAATCAACCAGTGGAAAGGGAAATATGCAGCCAAAAATGGCCGCATGGCAGCCTATCTGAAAACAACGAATTATTTGCTTGCAAAATTTGATCACCATGAGCTAAATCAAATAACCCGAGATCAGAACATGCATGCGGATGCCTTAGCTTGATTAGCCTCTGCCATTAACTCAGAAATTAAGCAGACAATCGAAGTTGGGTTCGTCACTGAGCCGAGCACTACCTCCTCAAAATTAGTTCAGATTAACGTTATCGAACCAGGTCCAAGTTAGATGGACTCTATCACCGTATTCCTATCTTTAGAATAGCTCCCGATGGATAAGAAAGAAGCACACAAACTGTGAAACAAAGCCCTTCGATACTACTTGGATCCGTAGGGGAAACTCTACAAAAATTCTCTCTCTGGGCCGTACTTAGAATGTGTTCACCCAGATAAAGTCGAGGAACTTTTGTCTGAAATACATGAAGGCAGTTGTGGTGCCCATTCGGGCAGACGTTCTGTGGCTCATCGAGCCGTAACACAGGGGTACTATTGGCCGACCATGCGAACCAATGACGAGTGTTATGTCAAGAAATGTGAGCAGTGCCAGAAGTTTTCCCCCTTAACTCATCTGCCTACTGAGGAGTTAAACTCTATCACTAGTCCTTGGCCATTCGCTCAATGGGGGCTTGATATCGTTGGACCATTACCACGAGCCCCAGGCAACAGGTGATTCTTAATTGTTACGACAGATTATTTTACAAAATAGGTCAAAGCGGAGGCACTAACACATATTCGAGATTCCGACGTTAAGCGTTTTGTATGGAAAAATATCATAATGAGATTCGGAATACCATAAGCGTTTGTTTCAGACAATGGTACCCAGTTTGATTGTGGCATGTATCGAGAATTGTGCAACACTTATGGCATCTGGCCCTACTTTTCCTCGCCGACTTATCCCCAAAGCAGCGATCAAGTGGAGGCCACCAACAAGGTTATTTTGGATGACATCAAGAAAAGGCTAGAGAAAGCTAAAGGCAGATAGGTCAAAGAGTTGCCCAGCGTGCTGCGGGCTCATCGCACTACTCCAAGGCGACCCACTAGGGAAACGTCATTTGCTCTGTGCTTCAAAATCCAGGCAATCATCCCCCTGGAGATCAGCTTTCCAACCTTGAAATTGAAGGTTTTTGACATGGACCGAAATGACATGATGTTGGCTTTGGACTTGACTCTAATTGAAGAACGCAGAGACCGTGCCCTTACTTTCATGGCACGGTACTAGCAACTGCTTGCTAAATCGTATAATCAACGTGTTTAGCTATGCCATTATACACCAGGAGAATTGGTCCTCAAGAATGTGCTTCCCGCTGCTAGGAATCCCACTAATGGAAAATTGGGTCCTAACTGGGACAGCCTCTATCAGATTGACTCAATCGCAGGGACAGAGGCATATCAACTCAAAGACATGGATAGAAGAAGTTTGCCACGTCCGTGGAATTCCACACACTTCGCAAATTTTATCATTAAGCTAATTTGTACGGCACGACAGCTTGTTTTGAATTTATGCTGTCTACATCTTTCTTTTTTCAATACAATGTTTTTTCTTTACTGCCCAGTGAGTTATGGTTATCAAAAAGCCTCCGAATTCAGAGCGCCCTTCGTTGAAATCACGATTGGCCAGCACAAAAAGCTTCCAAATTCGGAGCCCCATCCGTTAATGACACGTTTGGGCCGAATAAGCCTCCAAATTCGGAGTGCCCTTCATGAAAATCACGATTGGCCAACACAAAAAGCCTCCGAATTCAGAGCCCCATCCGTGAATGACACGTTTGGACCGAATAAGCCTCCAAATTCGGAGTGCCCTTCGTGGAAATCACGATTGGCCAACACAAAAAGCCTCCAAATTCAAAACCCCATCCATTAATGACACGTTTGGACCGAATAAGCCTCTAAATTCGAAGCGCCCTTCATGAAAAATCACGATTGGCCAATACAAAAAGCCTCCGAATTCGAAGCCCCATCCATGAATGACACATTTGGGCCGAATAAGCCTCCGAATTCGAAGCGCCCTTCTTGAAAATCACGATTGGCCAACACAAAAAGCCTCCGAATTCGGAGCCCCATCAGTGAATGACACATTTGGGCCGAATAAGCCTCCAAATTTGGGGCGCCCTTCGTAGAAATCACGATTGGCCAAACATATAAAGGCTCTGAACTCGGAGCCCCATCCGTGAATGACATGTTTGGGCCGAATAAGCCTCCGAATTCGGAGTGCCCTTTGTGGTTTGGGCCAACACAAAAAGCCTCCAAATTTGGAGCCCCATGTGTGAACGACACATTTGGGCTGAATAAACCTTCGAATTCGGAGCTCCTTTCGTGGATATTGCGATTGACAAGCGATAACGCGATTGACATAAAGTAGTAGATGGTCATAACCTAATTTACAAGCATTGACTGCAAAAAACATATAGACATTCAAAATAAAATGTTTATTAAATAGATCGTGAGTACATGCTTTACACCAAAACGGAACAATGTACATAAATATTATTCGGCTCCATCCTCATCATCAGTCTTCTCGGCGTCGAAAGCCTCGAATGAAAAAGTATAACTCTGATATGGAGGTGACGCCGAATCAACACCCACGGCTTGGAGAGCTTTGATCCATCCATGCTTAAATCCGCGATTTTCACATCGATAGACTTCCTCGGCTACTTTTTCCTTCGTCTTCTCTATTCCAATTTTTCGGCTGTCATGGAAGCCTTTTTCATAGAACCTGGTCTTCTCAACTTCTATAGTGAACATACTTGTCGTTTCTTGGTTGACCATCGCGTGATCCAAAATTCGCTGGTTTACTCGTTCCACGACAATCAGATTTACTTGATTCGCCGACTGAGTCTCAAAGGTGTTAGCTTTCTTCAGCTCACTTTCGGCCTTCTCCGTGCGGACTTGCAAGCTTCGAATACGAGCGTTCTTTTGCTCTATCTCTCTTCGCATGGCACGAAGATACATGCCAATTTCATAGGAGGTATACAAACCCTTTACTGCTCCATGGACGCCCTCCCAAAAAACTTCATAATCAGCCCGGCTAACCATGGACTGCTGAACTTTCGACGAAAATATCTGTCGAGCGAACATGACTGCTACATTTGGGTTGTGGATAATTGAATCCATCTCCACCATCGGTTTGTTCCCAATGAAGACTGAAAAACTCAACGGGCGCAGTGTCCCACTAGTTTCTCCTCTTGAACGAGGGGAGTTACCTCATTGCTATTTTTTCTTCCTGGGTGACCTACTTTGACGACGTAGGGAATGACGCCTCTCACACTCCCCCGACGTCTTACTTCCCGTGCGCGTAGGCTCGCCACCCCGATTCATCTCTGCGTTCAGTTCCGCCAGTGTCTTGCCCTTCCCTCTGTTGTTGAAGAATAGTCTTTTTGCCATCCACAGTCGTCCACACTACTTTTTTTCTCTCCCAATTTGTTGGATTTGAACACAACAATGGCACCTCCGCGCACGCAGCCCACACCCGATTTATTCATTACGGGTGCAACACTCTCGATGCGATCTCATCAATGCTCTGCGCACCGATATTCGGCATTCCAGTTCATGCATTAGCTGGGGCAAGGGCAGATTCAATAATCTAATTGGCTAACTTTCAAAGCCTTGCGCCGATAAGTTGATATGCCCCAGCCAATCCAGGAACCACCGATATTCGACGTTCTAGTTCATTCATTAGCTGGGGTAAAGGCGGATGTGTTAATCTAATCGGCTAAATTTCATAGCCTTGCACCGATATGTTGACGTGCCCTAGCCAATCCATGAACCACCGATATTCAGTGGTCCAGTCCATTCATTAGCTGGGGCAAAGGCAGATTCATTAATTTATTCGGCTAAATCGCAAAGATACGCAGTTATATTTATCAGATGTTTAATTTACTCATCTCATTATCTTAAAGGAAGATCTGTTAATGTAATCGGCTAAATTTCAAGCCTTTGCGCCCAGCCAGTCTATGAACCATTGATATTCGGCGGTCCAGTCCATTCATTAGCTGGGGCAAAGGCAGATTCATTAATTTATTCGGCTAAATCGCAAAAATATGTAGTTATTTTATCAGATGTTTAATTTGCTCATCTCATGATCTTACATCCTACTAAATTGTTAACTAGCACATGCAGCAGACAGAAAGGCAAAGGAAATTTTCATTAATAAATTAAGTACAGATAGTAGTCATTTTACACATGAAAATTACCCTACATTTAACTTCAAACCGAAGTAAATAAACAAAAATCTACAAAAACTATACACAGAAGATGCCTAACAAAAATCAAAATATCACCCTAGTCAATCTTCAGGGTTAGACTCCAGCGGCTCAACGTCCACCTGCTCGTATGGAATCGGCTGCGCCAATGTCACATTAGCGGCAGTGAGGGCTTTGAGCTAGCCAAGTTTGAAGTCCCGATTCTCGAACTTGGGTACTTTCTCCATGTAGTTCTCCAAGGTGGCATCCTTCGCAGCTTGGAACGCTTTGGAAATCTCGGAGTCGGCTATTTCCTTTGCCTTCTTTGATTCTTTCAAATTGGCTTCCAGTTTGGCAATCACCTCCTTGGCTAACTTGAGCGCGTCTTCACTCCCGTTTGCCCTCTCTTCGGCGGCCAACCTCAGTTGGTTGGAACTCTTTGCCTTTTCTGCCTCGGCGTCGGCTCTCGCACGTTCTTTCGCCGCTTTCACCGCCTCTGACTTGGTTCTGAGAAAGGCCTCCACGGCCTTGCTCTTTTCATTTTTAACTTCGGCTTTAAAAAATCCGATCTGTTCAATAACATCATGTTGACGGTGGCCAATCTTGGCTATCCTGCCCGCCGTCTACAAAACAAGGAATTAGAGTTAAAAAATAAAAATAAAAAATATGGGCGGAAGAATACAAATAAGGCTCGAGTCATGTACCAATATGGCCGATTGAGCGGCTAATGTTATTGACAGCAAATCTGGCTCCACCCGAAAAGTTGTTCTATCAACCGGTAGGGAAATTGAAGAAGCCATGCTCAAGGCCACAGTTGGATCTTTCACAGCCGGCGCATCAAAAGAAATCGGTACATTCTTTATCCTTGGTTGAACGATGAACGGCACAACCGAGTCCAACTCCACTCTGAGCGGCCATTTATCGGTTAGGTTTTTTGCAGAGTCGGCTTCATGCTCGGTAGGACTCTTGTCCCCTTTTTGCTCAGCCTCCTGATCCCCCTATTTGACAATTTGCTCTATTTTAGCCATTTCAATCTGAGCCATTTCTTCCACAGTAACAGGCAGAGAAGACTCAATCACGGCAACAGGGGGAGGTTCAGATTGGGTGGTCTCAACCCTCCTTCGGGCAGCCATCCTTTCGGCATTTTTCCTCCTAGCCATCTGCGTGAGCGACTCCCCAACCATGTTCTTAGGATATGCGTCGGGAAGAAGTCGGTAAAAGTATCTTCCAATGAGATGTCCACTCGGCCTGAAGTGGATGAAGGGTTGGATAGATTAAGTCCGGCTTCCTCAAAAGCTAAATTTAGAGCCTCGTCAACTTCTTTGGCTTCCAAGGTGGACTGATTCGGCTGCTCGGCGACTTCTTCAGCTACTTGTTCATCTGCCTGCTCCGAATAAGAATCTTCCAGACCAATCTGCTTGAGGTTTTTGAAGTTGGGGAAGATAAGGACCGTGAGCTGCTGTTCGTTCCTTGGAATCGGAATGTTATCTGCGGCCGAAAACGTAGAGTAAGTCGGCTCGTATCTCAGAAGTATGTGGGCCGCCCTCCCTTGCTTTTGGAAGTTTGGAAGGCCAAAGAACTGGAGTGCGGTTTTGATTTTCGCAAGTACGGCTTCGTCGGTCGAAACCAAAACTTTCTTCAAATCGTTACCTGCATAAATAAAACGATAAGTGCATGGAAGGTAAACCGGGTAAATATATAGCAAATACACGTAAGGAACTATATGGCCACTTGGTTCACCTTTTCGTCTAGGCACAGGATCTAGGCGATCTTCACCCTTGCCGAACTCCCAGTTGCCTCGGACAATGACCATGACATCGTCAACATGCTTGTCAGAGCTAGCAAGCATAGTCACCAAATAATAGTCGGTGTCCTTAGCCCTGAGAAAGTAGTGCCCCTGCCGGCCAGAAGATTTGGCCAAGGCATAACAATGCCGAATAACAGGGATACCAAGATTGATCCTAAGGTGTCGGTTCAACTCTACAGTTCCCATTGTGATTCGGTAAAAATTTACATTAGGTTGAGAAGGGATTAGACCCTAGTGGCGAATGACGGCCCTTAAAAATGGGTGAACAGAGAAACGGACTCCGCCCTCAATAATTGATAGGAGAGGAAAGATGATTGTACTTTCATCAGTCCTCTCCATATCAATTGTGCTCTCTGCCATGAGTGACAGATGGACGTCATCAGGAATGGAAAAATGGCGTCGAAAACCAGAAACTCGATCTGCAAAAAGAAGGGTTTTCAAATGTTTTTCCATCCTAGCCAGTTTAGGGAGTATGCTAAACTAAAAACAAACAAGGAAATGAGATTCGAAATGAAGGAGAAGAGAACTTACAAGAAGCGAAGAAGACAATGAGAAACGGAAGGAAGTTGCAGAGGTCACAAAATGAAGGAGGTATACTGAAAGGCAAACCAAAAGCTTTGCGTATTCAAAAAACATACATTCGAAGGGACAATATAGTTTCAAATCGCATTAAATGAAGGAAGCGTACGAAGGGGCGGGAAATTGAAATGATGCCTAAAAAGCGTAGGCGTTC
Organism: Camellia sinensis; assembly: GCF_055761805.1. Taxonomy (NCBI): domain Eukaryota; kingdom Viridiplantae; phylum Streptophyta; class Magnoliopsida; order Ericales; family Theaceae; genus Camellia; species Camellia sinensis. The sequence goes on from NC_138968.1 coordinate 56,662,724, forward strand.
TAACACTTATGTTGGAATGAGGTTAACCACCGTATTTTTTGACTTTTCAAGTTCGAAACCAAACATGCCGACTAACTGGTGTTACTAGGGTATTTGGGGGGCAATTATGGGAGCCGAATATCGGTACATGCAGGAAAACCAAATATAATCTGAAGAAAATCAGGATATATATTATATTCGGCTCTGTCCTGGACGATCCCAAAGCCGAATAGATTAATCGGCCATAGAACCAGTTGAACAAAAAGCCGAGTGGGAATTGGCATAAGACAGAAGGGCTGAATGAGCAATCATGCGATGGATTAAGAGTGGTCCCAACCCTAGGGCCCAAAAACGAATATAAATAGAGGAACATCAACCAAAGAGAGGTATGTGAGAATAGACCCAAGAAACTTAAGATACAAGCAAACGAGAGACATATACTAACTTGTCTGTCGGAGTGCTAATTCCAACACCCCCGACCGGAGTGTTAGTCCCTTTTTCAGATGGTAATCAGAGGATCAGGGACGTCTTTCAGGATCCAAGAGTATTTCCAAACCACTTCTCCACGGACTATAATTTGATTATCAAGTTGCGATTGTTGTTGTCCTTTTGTGAATTAGGAATTAAATTTGTTCTAGTAAAAGTATTTTGAAAATTATCCCATGCATTATAGAATTTCTGAGAAATTTTTGGGTGGATTAGCAAATGTAAAACAAAACTAATTTTTTAGTTTGCAAGGGTCCTTTATATGAATACAATGTAATTCTTTGTTTACCACTGTATTGTACACCTCTAATATTGGTTTCCTCCATCCCGTTTTTTAAGTGGCAAGGGCCAAGTTGGATTTCCAGAGGTGAAGAGGATTTGGGGAATGCAATTGGATATTGGGTTTTATACTCTTTTTAAAACATTCCTCAGATAACATATTAAGGTTTCGTTTGACAAGTGGTTGTTTTAACTTAAAAGTCAAAAAATTATTAAAAAATCAAAAAGTCAATAACTTATACCAAAAAGTTAAAGATTTCATTTTTCTTATCTTTTGGTAAAAAGTTAAAAAGTCATCCCAAATATACTAATTTTTTTTTTACCTCATATTTTAGCCAAAAAAGCTAAAAAGTTACTAAAATAACATGTTTCCAAACGAGGCCTAAGTCTCTCTCTGTCACTGTCTTTGCTTGAAACCAAGAAACAGTCACTAGCACGTTCAGAGTTTTGGTGGACATCCTCGAGCCATAAAGAATGGTTCTGATCCAGGTTCAACATTTGCCGGGAGTTTTAATGAGAATAATATCACCATTTCTCCAACTCCACACCCAAACCAACCGAATGCAATTGCATCTGATTCTAGTAGAGATCTCTCTGGCAAAACAGTGGATCAGCAATCTGAATTAGCAAACAAGTCGTGAGCCATGCCTATGACTTTGTAGGCAAGTGTGCCTGCTCCTATTCAAGGTGATGGTGTGCTTCCCCATCCTCTTCAAAGACCAATATCTGACACACAATCGACTGAGATCATAAGCGATGCATTAAATCAACCAGAAGAGTTGATGATTGAAGGGGGGACAATTAGCATTACAAATATCTACTCTCAAGGGTGAGTAATTATAGAGCTTATAAATATCTATCGTTTATGTATGTTCATCAGAAAGTTATGACACCTCTTCAATTTCAGAAATGTTTCTCAAACCTCCTTGATTATTTCTGAAACCTCTTCAATTTCGTCTCTTCTCTGGTTTGGTATTGGCACCTCAAATTCCTAGGCCTTCAACTTCCGAACTTAATTATTGTTGCTTTTGTTATGAGAGTAACATCCTTTTTTCCCCCTCTCTTGTAGAAAGGGACCGGGGAGAATTTTATTTTATTTTGTTTTGACGAGTACAAGCAGCTGTTCTCGAATTTACAGCATTTATTTTTTATCTTGAAACACAACCTCCAATTCTTGTCTTCTATACTTGAATAAACTTTTTAGGGATGGTATCGAGTGTTTTATCTCAAGCACCTTTTCTTTAGTTGTATAGAATTTTAGAGATTCTCATGTTTCATAACCCCTCTCTCGGTAGCAGCGAAGAAGTTTATCTCCCAAGGATATGCTACTCTACTTCAAAGAAGATTATCACCTCTTGATCGAGGTATGAATTGAAGATTATCTACTCATATTTTGATGATTTCAAGTTGCTGCCCTTGATTTTTGGAATTTCCTAATATGCATTGTATTAAAATAAATAATATATTCATGGTGCAATTGTTGATACCTAATAATTTATTAAGGATCAATTTAAAATGTTACATTTGAGATTGTTAATGTTAATTTTTCCTTATTGCATCCGTAGTTTTTATATTATTTCATATATGTTTCTTTTCTAGTAAAATAATTTCTAACTTTTATCCAAAAAAAAAAAAACCTAATTGTATTCTTTCCACCTTCAATTTTGACATGAAAGTTATCTTCTTTGTAGAGACAAATGAGAGAAGCTCTACCAGGACATCACTTCCACATCAATGACTGTAACTCCACAACTGGAGAAATTGTAACTCTACACCTCCTCCTCCTCCTCCTCTTGCTGCAACATCTGTTCTTCAAATCCCTGCCATTGGTATTGGGACAAGACCTTTCTGTAGTGGCCAAGGTAATTGATTCTTTAGCTCTTTCTACTACTCCTAATAATGAATTAGACTTGACTGGCTTGTGTTGTGTATAATCTTTTCACTTTCAATTGTATGTAATTTGCTATTTGATCTTATAATTTGCTTGGGCATTTTAGTGATATCATGTGTTCATATATTGAATTTACTCTATAATGAACTTTGAATTTGTTTTTCCTCTCTCTCTCTCTCTCTCTCTCTCTCTCTCTCTCTCTCTATATATATATATATATATATTATTAAAAAACCTTCTACGGTATATAAAATTATGTCGTGAAAACTGTAATAATTTATAACATTTAAGAAAATATCGTAAAAGATTATATATGGCATACAAAGTATGTTAGAAATATATTAAAAACAGCCTTCTACGACATACAAAATTATGTTATGAAAAGTGTAATGATTTATGACATGCAAGAAAATGTCGTAAAAGATTATATACAACATACATAGTATGTCATAAATATATTAAAAATAACATTCTATGGCATGCAAAATTATTCCATGAAAAGTATAATGATTTATGGCATGAAAAAAATGTTGTAAAAAATTTTATACGACATACAAAGTATGTCATTAATGTTTAATTTATTACTTTTTACAACTTTATCCGCATGCCATAAATGACAATCAACTTTCCACGGCATGTCATTTAACGACATTTGTGTGCATGCTGTGAAATTTTTTTTACGACATACATCGCAAGTCGTAAAAGTTCAATTTTGTTGTAGTGATCGGCCACAGTAATGATTATTAAAAAAATAATCATATTATGATGTTTGAAGGTGTTTTTATTTGAACACTCATCGTTCATGAGAAGGTAGTTGTAACGCCCCAAAATAATACAATAAACCAACCAAGACAATATGTGAATAACAATGAGAATCAGAGTATAAAGTTCTATTACATAAGATCCAATTATACAAAAGAGTGATAAATGCAATTATACATTCATGAGTCTGCCCCTAAATCTACAACATATATCACAGCATGAGATAAAACTGGAAGCAAAACAAAGAATAAATGCCCTAAAGACTTACATCTTTCCAAGATAGTTCTTGGTTACAATAAAAGTGGACTTTCCATCCAATACATTTAAAGCCCTTTTGGCTATACAAAAGTTAAGTACAAAAATAATAAGATTGAGCCTTTAACTCCACAGTCCTCCCAAGCTAAGTCTTTGGTGGAGGTATATCACTAGCACCTGAAAATAGTTTTCCCAAGTAGGGTGAGCCAAAACCAGGTAGAGAGAATCTATCACAATATATGAATCTTGACAAAGATATAACTAATATGCACATGTTTAATGTCAAATAACAAAATCTTTTACAACTCTTTTCCAAAACCATGTTATGCCAAACTTACGTCTCAATTCATTTTATCTCGGTTCATTTTAAACCCATTTCATTTAATCAATCAAACATAGGATACACCTCATAGATCTCCAACCAACACAATTATCATCCAAATACATTCACTTGCCATTTTACGAAAATTTTGTCCGCAGGAAACAACACCTATGTATAAGTGTTTTGCTTACTAGCCTAGCTTGTGCTATGTTTTAACTTATTAATCTAGTTATTTTTGTCTTAATTCCAGCTTGTTTTAGGACTATTTTTAGACTGTTTTAGCACTGTTTTTGGTTGATAGTTGCATTTGAGCTTTAAATTATCCTCATGAGTTTGGTGTTTTAGGCCTTAAACACCTTCTTGTTTGAGTTGATTGCATTTATTTATGTCTTTACACACTTGTGATCACTCTTAATCACCTTTGCAACCTCCTATGGACTCGCCTTTTTTGCGCTCCCCTTTCGGAAAGGTTTGAAATGAAAGGCCTCACAGTTCGGACTCTAGTGATTCCGAATCTAGTCTCACAAATACAATGCGAAACTGATAAATACCAAAGAGTCCAAATTTGACAAATCTTTTTGAAAAATCGATTTTAAATTAAATAATGTCAAAATTTGATTGCTTTACCAGATACGGAGTCACTACCTAAATATTTTTGTTCTGAAGAAATTTAGGAAATCCTGACTCATGCCAAAGGCTACGTATCCGTCATCACCAAAGTTGTCTCGGTTCGGAAACTTAGGTACGAGAGGAGAAGGACATGAATTGAGCACCTCCGCTCGCCTGATCAAAGATCGGTCTCTACTAATCACGATATGAATTTTTATAAATATTATGTGTTCTTATTCCGGTTTTTAAACTAGCTTACTATGTGACGCGCACAAATTAGACTAGTTTGCTCAATTTGGAACAATTCAACTCATGTTTGTTTGAGAAAATAGTTTGAATTTGCAATCTCAAGTGGATTTAGGAAAAATTATTGTTTGAGAATATTGGCATATTAATTAAACAGTAAAGAAAATAATAGAGAGCCATATGTCTACTTTCCAATACTTTTAGCAAGTTACATCCCGCGTGACAATCAAGCTCTTCTTGATATATATAGGAGTTTCATTTACATACGCTTTCCTTTTCTGTGTATTTCAAACAAGATTAAGAAGGTAATCAAAAGTCAAGGGCCTAAACACATGAGCCGCATGTGTCTCTATCAACTCCATCTGGCCTTTCAACAGGTGCATGTAGACAACCCAATCACCATTCCCCAGTGGACTCGGCATTGGCATCACGTACCCAGCCTCTCCCCCCCATGGGAAATGGTACGACCCCAACATTGGCTTGCCCCACCCAAAGTCCACCTTCGACACCGGAAACCCCTGCCCCGACGACACCACAAAAGCCGGTCCAGCATCCTTCTTCCCACCGCCTGCGTATATCTTGGCCAGAGCGGGCTCCGGACGGTGAGCCTCCACCCAGTCTATTAAGTCCAGGAAGTGATCCTTTGTCACCGCACTTTCCAGGCACTGGTGGACCGTGTCCGCCACCCAACTCAACGGCCTCTCTCTGAGCTCATCAGCTCTCTTCTCACCATACGGAATGGACAGAACGTTCCCAAAGTAAGTATTCATCAATTTCAACCTGTCAGTCTCTCCGCCACCCATCCTCACCCTACCGTCCACCACGATGCCCATCCGACAGAACTTGTCGCCTTCAACTTCTCCAGCAACAACCGTCTTCCACAGGAAAGCACTGAACGCCTCAAGTTTAGTCGTCTTGCGTCCAATGCTACTATCATCGGCCAATGACTGGAGACGATTCAGTTGGTCAGCGTGGACGTAATAGATGCGGCTCATCAAGTAATCGGCGTCGGGATGCTGATTTTTCGGAGGTGGCAAGGCTGAGACAGGCACATACATGGCATCTAGGGAAGGGTTGTAAAACCCACGTCGTCGAGGGACGATCAACGATCGCCGGAATGATGGCAACAGAGAGAGTGGTTTGGCCTGAGCCATCTCAGCCCACGAGACCAAAAACATGTTGGCCGAGTAAGCGTCCGCCACCCTGTGGTCAAACGTGCATGCCACCACTAGTCCTCCGCAATCGAGTTCCGTGGCCTGTAATTCAAAAGAGAGTAAATAACTACGTAGGCTACACAGTGTTATAACTCGATTAAATATAAATTTATCATTTGTGGTTGATCGTATGTATCAACACGACATTGATAACAGGTTTTAGACTTTGTCTGACGTCCTCAAATAATGATTATGGGAGTAGTATATTAATGGTGGTTAGAATAACATGGACCGACGCAATTTACACCTGATGGGGATTTAAAAATAGCAATGCTAGGTATCATAAAAAATCTTTTATGAAAATGATCATGAAAGATTTGTGACCTTTAGATTACACTTAGAATAAAGCACCACACACTAATTAAGGTAATCTAAGGATCACAAATCTTTCATGATCATTTTTATGAGAGACTTTTCATGATCCCTAACATTTCTCATTTAAAAATGACTGTACAAAATGAAAGTTGAAAGAATAGCAATAATTTATTAAAATACACCACCAAAACAAACGAACTTGAAGTGGATTTCCTGCAATTCATAATTGAAGACTATTATTTAATTTATTATGTTTATTAGAGAATAAATGAGTGATAATTTTGTTTTTAATAATTTAAATAAATTATAATTATCAAATCAATTTAATCATTTTTTTTTTTTTTGTCAATAATAATCCGACAAAATTTAAAAGCGTTTGGATGATCAAAAGAATCGTGATGACCCATCTTTGTGATCATGTAATAAATCTTAGAAATACCGTATGTATTTTTTTTTAACAATATTGTACCTGTCCAATTTTCTCTTACTTTTCTTTTTATTTTTCATTTTTGTTTTTTGAAATTTTGTCGTTTTGCAAATTAGGGTGTGTGAAGACCTTGAAATGGAAGGGTCAACCGCTGTCAACAAAATTAAAAATGGGGATGGAGCTAAAATAAAATAGAAAATAAAGTATATTTTTCATGACGGTTTTATTAAATATGACATTGATTTTTTTTTTTTTTTGTAATCCGCAAAAGAAAAGACTTCCTTGATGATAAACGCATGCAGAATATGAAAAATTACTTCAATAAAAAGGAATTTTGAGCTAAAAGAGCTCCAGCTTCCTAGTTTATGAGAGACCAAAAGAAGAAAAACAAAAATAAGGGGAAAACATCAAAAAGAATGAAACTCAAAAGCCCACCCTCACAATATGACATTGATTTATAGTTTTAATGTCTTTTACTTCTATTTTATTTTAAACATAAATTATTAAATTTTTTTTTTGAATAAGTGATCGATGATTGGTTATAAAAATTTTATAACTTTTTAAACATGATAGTACAAAAAACACAATCATTTCATTTGTTTTTTTACTCAAATGAAAAATTGCAAATTATTTTTTTTCAAAGTGCAACAAATTTGGAAAAAAAAAATGATGGAGGCCAGTATTTTTAATATACAATTGCGAGTCTCTCTATTACATAGTTATAATGTAAGATATTCGTTATATCATTTAATAATTGTGAAAAAAAATTACCGCAAGTATAATAATTTTGTTAAATTTAAATAATGAAAAATTCCCATGCCTATTTTATAGGTATTGAATATATAATGAAAATTTTTCGTTACAACTATAAAATGAAAAGAATCTAGATTCAATACACAAATATGATTTTTCTATATTTTAAATTTATAATTTACGATGTAATTGATGGTCAAGGAAACTATTTACAAATAGAATTGTTATATAAAAGTTACTAAAGAAACATAATCCGATGGGCTTTTGATATTAAAATGAAATGATCTAAAATTGCCACATCGTTCTAGATTAAGATGTATAAATTTTCTGTGTCTGGTACTAGTCATTTGACATTTTTCTTAAATTATTTTTGTTTTATTCTAAATCAAAACAATAATAATCGTAATTACTGCTTTCTTTCAACGAACATATCATCGACATGGTATTTTCACGGTCAACATATAGGAGCTGAAGGAAAGGTCAAAATACCTGAACACAGAGCACACCTCGGATCTTCTTAGGCACCAACTTACCTTCAATAGTCTCATCAGGATTGTATAAGTTGAGATCTTGAAGCTTGACATCTGCAAAAGCTTCAATGAAGTCGACTCCACGGTTGTTGCAGAGAAGCTCAGGTTCACCCACACTGTTCTCCACCATCTCCCCTGCAAATGCATAGTATGATACTAAAGCTTGGGCCATGGCCTTCTTGAGAACGCTAGCCATGGACCCAAATGTGAGAGATGAGCCAGTGGTGGGCTTGCTGTAACAGAAAAACACACCCACGTCCAAAGGAGGCAGGAGCAAGTCTAGGTTGGACTGAGGCAACCAATGCTCTTGCATTGGCAACACTGCAGCCACCACCTCCTTCTTGCTCACCTTCACCTTGAACTCTCCTTTAGCACCCATTTCTTCTTTCTTAATTTTAGAGAGAGAGAGAGAGAGAGAGAGAGAGAGAGAGAGAGAGAGAGAACAGAAGAGAAGAGAAGGGAAGAGATGGATTGTATGGTGCACTTGTTGCAGGGGAGAAGGGCAAATTTATAGAAGCTAAGTGAAAATTAAATAATTTTATAAATGTTAACTAAATAATTTTATAAATGTTACGAAAATGTCATTCAATTCAGTGTGTTTGGTTTGAGTTTTTTGGATTAAATTTTTTGAAAATTGAGTTTTTTGGTTTTTGTGTATTGTTATTTTTAGTGATTATTTTTAAAATTTTAAATATATATTTTTTTTTAGATGCACCTTACTTAGATGTATCTAAAAAGTAAAAAATTTGTGAAAAAATATTTTAAAAAATTAATAAATACATAAAAATATAAAAAATGTACTGAATTCTTGTATTTTTTTTTTTTGTATTTTTGGTATTTAGTAAATTTTTAAAAGATTTTTTTTACAATTTTTTTTACCTTTTAGGTGTATTTATGTTAGGTGTGTCTAAAAAGTAAAAAAAAAAAAATTGCTTAAAATATTAAAAAAATCAATAAAAAGAAAAAAATACGAAAAATAAAAAAATAGAATTTTTTGAAAACTATTTTTAAAAAAATAGAACCAAACAAGCTCATTATTTTTATATATGTTAGGAAATGGTTACTATTATACACATCGCTTTCGTAACTAAATTGGGGATTTTTTTTCTTCTTCTTTTGCTTGGGGGATTTTATGAGTTACGAATTATTTTATGCTATTTACAAATGAGTTCACCATAAAAATTAAGGAAAAAAAGGGGAGACTCAACCACCTTCTTTTTATTTGTTTTTAAATTTTTATACTTTGCATGTACCATATATATTTTGTCCTTGATATTGCTTTTTTTTTTTTTTTTTTTTTGATAATTAAGCAACTTTTAATTAAAATTAAAGGGTTCACAATGTATTATAACTAAACATTATGCGAAACATGACTAAAGACTACTTTAGTAATAACTAAAATAATAATTAAACTAAATCGTAATGATCATAACCAAAACGGTTACACCAAAAAAAAAAAAACTTTAGTACCACAATAAATCATAACCACACACTATTTAGGGGTCGTTTAGTAATGACTTTTTTAGTTGATTTTTTGATTTTTTTGACTTTTTTAACCTGAGACTTTTTTAGTTGTTTGGTATTCTTGTTTGACTTTTTGGCTTTGGAATGACAAAATTGCCCTTAATATAGAATGATATTTTTTTGACTTTTTATTTGTATATGAGGTAGTTTGGTACTTTTGTAATTTTTTTGTCTTTTTGTAATTATATAACCAAAGATGAAACCAAACCAAGGCTTAATTCATAACCAAAATCACATAGACTTTTCTTACCTAATAATTTCCCATATCATAATAGTCTGTTTTTATTGATTTTTCATGATGATAGTCAAAAAAATTAGGGAAAATTAAAAATATTTGTAATAGTGAAGAAATTATTGTACTAGAGTGAAATTTTTTGTGGTGTAACTTTGACACACTGTGAGAACTTGCACCATACATAGGGAGGATTTGCACTATGCACACAATAAAGTTGCACGACTACGAATGCAAATAATTTGTCCATCCTACTGATTTGATATTTGTCTAAAATTTTATGTGTATCATATGTCTCGAGTTGCGCGGTTGATAATATTTGATTATAACTTATTTTGATATTAGTCATGACTTGGTCATATCCATTGTGATGTTGATTATGATATTTTTTTAATTATTATCTAAAATGTCTTTAATTATACTTTATATGGTATTTGATTATAACTTCTTTTTTTTTAATAGCTATTACTCTAAAATGATTCAATTATGACCGTTGTGATAATTAACTTGACAAATATTATAATTTTCATGTGGTATATACATCATTTTAAGAGTGGGGCAAAAAGCTTTGAGGATGCTACCCTGCAACCTCTCAAATGAATAATGTCAGATTATTAATTTTTTTATTAAATTTGTCTATAATAATATGCATTCAAAAATATTTTTAAATTATTCTAAGAATAAAATGTGTGAACTAAATCTAATTTGAATGTAATTCGTGCTATACTAAGTTGGTATTCTATAAAACTGAACACTAAAACCTGAAAGTTCAAAATTAGTTACTAAAAATTGAATCTTAGCATTTTTAACTAAAAAGTTGTTTGGTATTCCTAAAATTTAAGTGATCATTTTATTCAAGTTCTTTTATATGTATAAGAAGCTGGAATTTGAAATTTATTATTATTTAAAAAATTCTGATACACTTTAAATATTATTGGTGGTGGTCTAGTAACGTTGTGAAATGCCAGTGGTGGTGACAATGATTGTGGTTGTGTAGTGGTATAATAGTGGTTGCAATGATGGTGGTGGTGGAGATGTAGTTATTGTACAGGTATGTGGTGGTAGTGGTGGAAGTGGAGGCAGTGGTAAAGGTGAGACTGTGATGGTGGTAGAGGTGGAGGGTTGGTAATTGTGGTAATGGTAGTAAAGAGGTTATAATGGAAAGGTATTGACGGCGGTAATGGTAGCAATGGTGGTGGAAGTAAAGGTGATTATGGTGGCGGCGATAGTAGTAGTGGTGGCAGTGTGGTGACAATTGTGGTGATGATGGCAAGCAATAGTGAAGTCACAATGATGCATGTCAATATTTATAATTAAAATATTATAAATTTACTTAGAATTAAGTAAGAATTTTGTTACTTAAAATTTTTAGTCTATATTTTAATGATCACTTAAAATTTTAAGTGATATATATTGTAATTACCAAATTGACTTAATTAATTTTTTACTTAATACATTCAATTTTAAATAATAAATTAAATTATCAAATATCACCTAAATTTAAATCAACACTATTCTTTTTATTTTTAAATACTTTTTGAGAGCACATGACTTGAGCTCTATTGTTATAAACAAACGAGTTAGCTATTAAAGCATTACTCTATTTTAATTTTTTTATATATTAAATAGGTGAAGAGAAGCTCCGCCAATGACCATAAAAGTCGAGATCAAACATCACGAAAGTCCTTGTATTCAACATGCCAATCTTCTTTTTATTTATATATTTATTTTATTATTATTATTTTTTTTATGACAAGGTAAACGGCCATTCACTATGCCAATCCATTTCTCTTACTATATGTGTAATTAAAAAAAATAAAAAATTGATATACAAGCTTATTTTTTAGATTTATTTTATAAATTCAATGATATATATGTAAGTGATATGATTGGTTAATGACTAGAGAAGATATGAAAGAATATTATTTTTAATATCCTAATTAACTGACACATCACTGAACTTGAAAATCAGATCTAATTTTTTTATCTTAAATAGCAATACTCAAAAAAAAAAAAAAAAAAAAAAAAAATACTATCTAGTTTAACAAAGCCTATCATAGGATCCACTTTGATAATTTAAATTGTTTATTTTATAAACTTTTCTGTGCAAAGTATTTATGTAAAAATTAGATTCATTAGATAATTGACACATAATTAGATTATATTTATCTTGTCGAAAAAAATAAAATCAATTTTTTTAAATATATATATATATATAAAAAGATGCTCTGTTTCAGAAATTAAGCTTTCATTTATTTTTTATTTTTATTTAAGAAAAAAAAAAAGTGATCTAGTCCCTTGTTTACAGTTATTTGAATAATTTAATTTTTTTATAAATAATTTATTCAAAAAACTTATGGTTGGAGTTTGTGTATTTTAATATTAAAATAAATTTACTAAATTATTGTTTCTGTATTTCAAATTATTCTCATGTTGTGTTTGGTTGGGGGATTTAGGCAGAGATTTGGAAATGGAAAAGGAAAAGGAAAAAGTGTGTGAAGTTAGGTAAAATATAGATATATTTTATTCATATTTCACCTAACTTTTTCCTTTTTCTTTCTAAATCCCTCCTCAAATCCTCTAACTAAACACCGCGTAAATATCCACATGCATGTAATATACACCAACACTTATTAAATGAACTATTCAAATTAAGATGGCATGTGATTAACCAACCAAAACCCAACAGGATGGTGCTATGCTCTGCGAGGAAGGTAGGAGGAAAGTTGGAAGAAATCTTCAAAAGTGGAATATCATGGTAACTAGTGGTGAAATTTTTTGACATAATAAGATAGCACGATTTAAATTAGATATCCACTTATTTAGTTAGGATTTATCATTTTTTAATATGGATATGAATATAGTTGTTTTACTTTTTATTTAAGATAATATATTTTTTTGGGCCTATTTTAGAGATAATCTATTAAAAATGTATAATAATATGGTATAGTTTTGTCAAATTGAAAAATAAAATTGAATTGAAATCAAATATTTTATATAAATGAACTCAATTGGTAGATATTAGTTTCATTTTACTTTTTATTTAAGATAATGTATTTTTTTGGGTCTATTTAGTGACAATCTATTAAAAATGTATAATAATATGGTATAATTTTGTCAAATTGAAAAAATAAAATTGAATTGAAATCAAATATTTGATACAAATAAACTCAATCGGTAGATATTAGTTTCATAAAATTTAATTTGCAAAGGAAAATTAATTTTGTCAAATATTTGATATTTTTGGACATAATACAACATAAACTAAACATATACTAAAAATAATATAATACAATAATATAATAAAGTAAATGTTATAAATTAACATTGTGATAATTCAAGATCACACGAGGTTGACCCATAATAACACAAGCGAACATTCGCCGCCTATCTGATCTGCTGCACGTAAAAGTCAATTCATTTAAGGAAAATGTTTGGTAGCTCAAATTTTTGTGGCTCAAATGGCTCAAATCTGTCAAAACGACGTCGTTTTACACTCAAAATCTGTCAAAACGACGTCGTTTTGACAGATTTGAGCCATTTGAGCCACAAAAATTTGAGCTACCTAGCATTGTCGTTCATTTAATGGACAGTTTGAAATAAATAATTAATAATTAATTTTGCAATTAAAATTAAATAGTAAAAAATTAAATTTTATTAGTTTTATCCCAATTTCATTTTTTTTCCCCCTTCTAACCATTAATGCTATGTTTTAAGTTGTAAATAACAATAACATGAATCATAATATAATTAATAAAAATTAAACAAAAATTATGATAAATTATAAAATTGTACTTTTATTTTTAGGAATAAAAACTACACCTATGATAAAATATAATTATATTATTATTTTTTAAGGATTTCATAATTTTAGTTTGTCATATATTAAATAATTTTTTTTTTTTTTTTTTTTTTTTTTTTTTTTGTGAAACTCAATCTAGCAAAATTTGTTTAAATTAAAAAATTGGATAACAAAATAAAAATGACAAATAGTGAACTACCAATGACCTTTACCCTATTATCTTTCCTAAAATCAGCATTTACCTGCAAGTACAATTTTTAGATTTTCTTACACTCTAATTTTGGCATCTTATATAGAGTCATTTTCTTATTCTTCTCTTTCACTCATCTTTTCTTAACGGATCTTCATAGTATAGATGTAATTGTTTAAAATTATTTTATAAACCATAATACATGTACTATGCACGGGTTTAAATAAATAATTAAAATTTGATTGTGAAATTAAATAAGAACATAAAATTTATTTATAAGAAATAAATAAACTATGATAGAATGTATTTTTTTTTAAAAAAATGCAATAAAATTACAAAAACTATATTTACAATGAAATATAAATGCATTTTGTTTTGTAAGTTTTACAATTTAGTTTATTTTATATCAGAGATAGCTCAATCATATAATAAAATATATTTGTCAATTTATTAATTACTCATTGTCTATTTTGTGAAAGTTTAAAAATATGTTTACCATAAAATTATAATTTCTTCTATTTCATAATTCACGAATACAAAATAATAGTTGGCTTGAGGATTTATAATTGTGTTTACAGCGTTTATGGTTTAGACCCGACCCAATTTATATTCTGGACTTGGGTTTCATAGCCTCGTATAGTTGTTCATGTCTTTTTCCCTTATTCTTACTTCAGTTTGGCTATTGGGGTTGTATCGAGCATGTTTGGAACAGGTTAGTTGCTTAGTTTTCAAACTTTTGTTGCCCAAGATTTTGATCCTCCACTCGAGCTGAATTTGCAAACTCTCAGTACTTTTGTAGGTTTGCAAAACTACTGAGAGAATGTAGAGCTCGAGCGTTGGTTTGGTGTTTGCAAAACTACTGGATGTGTGTATTATGCGCTCGAGCGTTACTTCTTGCGCTCGAGCGGAACAACTTATAGTGTCTAACGCTGTGGCGTCACTTTTTGCGCTCAAGCGGACTATGCATCTATCAGTTCGCAGCAGCACCTTTTTACATCACTTTTTCATATCTTTTGTCCCGAAACCCTAGATCTAGAGCCTCTTTCTGAAACTCCCATTCTCTTTGAGTGTCTCTAGAGTTTCGTTTTGATCCAAGTAGAAGTTGGTTTCGGCGTCTTTGAAGTTCTACCATTGTTGCATTGGTCTTCTAAGCTTTAGATAGGGACTTTCTACACTCTCTATGAGTTTTAACTTAGTTCTTTCTTGTTGTGTAAACAACATTGGGTTTTGAGTTGATTTTAATAAACCTAGGGTTTGGGGTTTAAATTCAAAAGAAGGGTTTTCAAAAAAAGGTCTTGGTAATGGTCATGGGAATGAATATGAACTTATGTTGCTTTAAAATATATGATTTGGTGGTTGGGATGAGATTTGGAAAGAAATGAGGTTTTGCCCTAAAATGTTCAAATAATTATTTTGCATTGGAAATAAGAATATGAAGTTAGATGAATGTTTATATAAGTGGTGGTGTTGGATGTGTGTCATCTCCCACCTACGGAATTTGGATGATTTATTTGTTGTGGGATTATGTATCTGTTTAGAAATATATGTTTTGGGCCATCGGTAGAGGATGTTTATAATTATTGTAGAAATTGCATGAGAATTAACTAAATTGAAACTAATCTCTTATCGGTTGTCATTGAATATGACCGTATTTAATACATTGTATATGTACAATATTTGAGAGGAGAAATGGGATGTACGCCAGATGTACGCCACGCTTGAGAAGAGAAAAGTGATTGACTCTATTAAATTAAGTTGGTCTGTGTGTCCTGGGTGCAAGTCCCAAAAATCGTGTGTATATATGGGTGTCGATTCTCGTGGATGAAATTTTCATAAAATGGAAAATTAAAGTGTTTATGTGTAATGGTTGTGTAGTAAGAAAACCACTGAGTCGTAGTCTCAGTTGGGTCATCTGAATAACAATGGATGTGACTCATGAATTGAGGAAATATGAAATGACATAAAACGAACTGATATAAAATGGATTGGGATATAATATTTGGCATAGTATGATTTTGGAAGAAAAGTTGTAAATGATTTTATCTTGAGCATTGAACATGCGCATCATATTTATAACTTTGTTAAAGTTCATATATTGTGTTAGATTGTTTCTACTGGGCTTTGGCTCACCCTACTTGGGATATCTTTTTTAGGTACTGATGACATGACTCCTCCAAGAACTTAGCTTGGGAGAGCTTGGGAGCTGAAGGCTCTGTTTTGTTATTTTTGTATTTACTCTTTGTACAAGCCTAAGGCTTTATATGTTTGGAGCTTAAGACTCCCTCTTTTATTGTAACCAAGCATAGTCTTGAAAAACTGTAAGCCTATAGGGCATTATTTTGTTAATCATTATGTTGGTATCACATGCTATAGATTCAGGAAAAAGCTTACGAATGTATACCGCATATGTCACCTTTTGTGTATCAAACTCTGATGAATGAAAGAATGTTGTTTAAATTATATTCCAGCTTATGAGATGGGTTTGTTGTATTATTTTTGGGGCATTACAGTGTTAGACACTAAAAGTGATATAAATCAAATTGATTCAACATTTATGTCAACCAGACCATGACTTAATTATTAACGAATTGTCTTAGTTTATGCTTAAGTATGAACCATTTAACTCATTTATCTATTAAATTTGTGAATAGATATATGTTAATTTTTTTTATAATAAAATAAGAAATATGTCCATGTTTATACATAGCTATTAAAAAAATTCAAACTTTGATAAAATTCTATATTTATATTTAAAATTATTACCACTAAAACATATAAGAGTTTTAGAGACTAAATGTTTTAGTCTCTAAAAGTGAAAATTTTGTTACAAAAGACATTTGGGAAACAATTTCCATCGTTATGAGGATAGGCGCTAAAAGGTCGTCCTGAAAAGTTAAAAACAAGGCTTTTAGCGACAAAATTTTGAAAATGTCACTAATAAATAGACTTTTAGAGACAAAATAATTTGGTCTCAAAATGGTTTATTTTTTGAGACAAAATATTTGGTCCCAAAAAGATAATAATTCATTACTAATGTCCAATTTTTATTACTAAAAATATAATGACGACACTCGCAACAAAATTATTTGGTCCCTAAAAAATAATTTTGTCCCTAAATTTTGGTCTCTAAAACCTTAATTTTTTGTAGTGTACATGAATAATTAAGTATATTTATGTGTAAAAAAACTATCCAAGGTCAACCTAAAATATGGGCATTGTTCTGACCATACTTTTGGTCTAATTTAAAACTTTGATCAATCCACTACAAGAAAAAGCACTATTGGCGACTAAAAAATCACATTTCGTCGTTGAAAGTCTAGCATTTGGCGACTAAAAATGCATTAGTAGCCAAAAGTACAGATTTTTGGTGACTAAAAAAATTTAGTAGCCAAAAATATAGGTTTTGGTGACTAAAAATCTGTTTGGTTGCCGATATATGGCTTTTAGCGACTAAAAAAAATTTAGTAGCCAAAAGTGAGGCATTCGGAGACTAAAAATTTGTTTCGTCGCCAAAAGCGAGGCTTTTACCGACTAAAAAAATTTTAATAGCCAAAAGTAAGGCCCTTTGGCGACTAAAAAAAATTAGTAGCCAAAAGTGAAGCATTCGGTGACTAAAAACATGTTTAGTAGCCGAAAGTGAGGCATTTTGGTGACTAAAAAGAAGTTTAGTCGCCAAAAGTGGTATTTTTCGCGTGGAAAATTTTGTTTTAACGACTAAAAAATAATTAGTAGCCAAAAGTATAGAATTGGCGACTAATATTATGTTTAGTTGCCAAAAGTTGTCTCCTTTTTTTTTCTACTAAATAATTTATTTTTACATAAATTATGTTCAATAAAAAAATAATTATGCTTATATATATACTTTTATATTAATACGGGTCTAAGTACTATATAAATAATATATGTTGCATATATAATCATATGATGTTATGGAGGCGTAGTGGAAGGAGTGTGTTGTATAAGGTTTATGATTGGGGAGGTTGATGGTTTGAATCTCCACAAGAGCAAGGTGTAATTTTATTTTTTTTCGGATTAAGCTTTTGGCGACTAAATCTGTTTGGTCGCTGATTCCTTGAGTATTGGCGACTATATTTTTAGTCGGTAAATGTATAATTTAAAAAAATATAATTGACTATTAGCGACTAAAAATTTAGTCGCCAAATGTATTATTTAAAAAATATAATTGACTATTGGCGACCAAAGTTTTAGTCGCTAAAGACTTGCTTTTTGGTGACTAAAAGTGTTTTAGTCGCCAATACCTTTCCCAACCGTTTAGAAGTGACCAAACTGGCGACTAAAAAATTTAGTCAAGGAAACTTAAAAATCGACTTTTGGCGACTAAAAATTGACTTTTGGCGACTAAAAATTTAGTCACCAAATGTGTTTTTTTCTTGTAGTAATCAATAATAGAAATAGTTAGTAATAATCATTTTTGAGTGATAGTACTTGCATTAAACATCAAAAGTAGTTTAGAAGTTAGATTAAAATCAATTTTTATGCCAACAATTAAAATTTTAGAGAATTATCTTCATTAATACCCAATTCATGATCACTTAACCCACTTTTTTTTTTTTAAATTGTTAAATATATTACGATTATTTTTTATAATCAAAATAAGAAAATGTATGTATATTTTTGGAATATTTTTTTATTTATTTTTTGTAAAAAATTTATATATTTATATTTAAAATTCTTACACAAATAATTAAGTATATTTATGTATGAAAAAATTATATAATACTGGATCGACCTAAAATATGGAGCTTGTTCTAGTCCTACCTTGGGCTCGATTTAAAAATTGATCGGTCAATTAGTGAAAATAGTTAATATTAAGTAATTTAAGCTTATGTTTAATAATTTGTTAAGTTATGATGGGTATAAGCTAATACTGAATCAAATATTAAAGTAGTGTAGAAACTGGATTTGGTTATTTTTATACTATATATCAATCCAATTTTTATATAATCATTTTGATTCATAGGCATCCATCACATTGCCCACTTATTTATTTTTGAAAAAGGTAAAAATAATTTTTATAACCAAATAAAAAAATATGAATATATATTTGACATATTTATTAATACTCTAAAACTTCAATCAAGAAATTATATATTTATTCTTAAAATATGTCTAATATTAAATTATATTTACATCTAAAAGACTTATTTCAGATCAGATTAAGTTTGTTCATAGATTTTATTTTTAGCATAGAATTTGATCAAATAAGTAAAATCTCAAAACAAATCATAATTTTCAATTTAAATTTTATTAAATGTTTATTTAATACAAATTTTCATGTAAAATGTTTTAATATTTTGAAAATAATTAATTATTTGTGAAATGATGTTACCGTTATAAAAAATACTAAAAAAAATTGTGTTTTAGTAGTGTGAAAATCCATTAACTAAAGTATTAAATTGATGAGATATATAATTTTTTTTTTTTTGAAAACAAAATCAATGAATGAGGCTAATATGAAGGGTGCTTATAATTATACACACTTAATTTCTTTTCAGACGCATCGCATGTATTAAAAAATTTATAATTTAGGCATAAATATTAGTACATATGAGTGTACAAAACAAATCCAAAAGAAAAAAAGTATATAAAAGAAATTAAATGTGTGTAATTAAATCAAAGTATTTTGAAGGTTCCTAATTTTTATCATGAATTTTAAAGATTTGAGATTAATTATATATGGTATGAATAATAATCATATTATATAAGGAAAAATGACTTTTTAGTGAGAAGCTTTCTAGGGGTTCCAAATCCTCATTCTAATTTTCTTGATTTTCTTAATTTTAAATAATTACTTTTATTTGATAATCCCACATCAAAAAATAAGAAAAAAATAAGTTGTTTTACTCATATAAAGAGAAACTTATACTTTCATCCCATTTAGTGAGGAACCTTGTGAGAGTTTCAATATCTCATGCTAAATTTCTTAATTTTCTTAATTTTAAACAATTAAGAAAATTTTCATTGGCTAGCTTTGTGGGGGAAAATAAAGAATTTTAAATAAATTACTTTTATTTGATAATCTCACATTGGGAAAAAAAAAAAAAAAAAAGATGAGTTAGTTTTACTCATATAAATAGAAACTTATAGTAACGCCCCCAAAAATAATATAATAAATCCAACTCATGAACGGAAGAATAATAAAAATAAATTATTTTCATTCATCAGAGTTCGTATAACAAAAGATAACACATGCAATATACATTCATAAAATATACATCCTGAATCTATAGCATGTAGTACCAGTTAATAATCAACAAAATAAGTGTCATACGGGCTTACATCTTTCTAAGACATTGCTTGATTACAACAAAAGAAAGAG
Source organism: Camellia sinensis (assembly GCF_055761805.1). Lineage (NCBI taxonomy): Eukaryota > Viridiplantae > Streptophyta > Magnoliopsida > Ericales > Theaceae > Camellia > Camellia sinensis. Next base: position 56,682,880 of record NC_138968.1, read on the forward strand.
TCATAAGCCCTATACATATAAAGCACTTGGCTTGAATAAACATTTAAGTACAAAATAACAAAATAGAGCTTCCAGCTCCATGGTCCCCCCAAATTACGTCCTTGGAGGAAGCATGTCACTAGTACTTGAAAATAGTTTCCCAAGTAGGGTGAGCCAAAGCCCAGTAGGAATAATCTAATACAATATATGAGATTCAACGAAGATATAAGTGCAATGTGCATATACAATGTCAGGGATAAAACATTCACATTTTTATAGAGACATAGAATACCAAATCCATATTTCATTTCATTATCCTTCAATTCATTTCAATACATGAGCCAATTTCAATATTTTTTAATAACCCAAATGAGACTATAACTCAATGGTTCTACAATCACACCATTAACACACAAATATTTCAATCTGCCATTTTACGAAAATTTCGTCCGCGGGATCGGCACCCTTGTATAAATTTTGAGACTTTCACCCAGGACACTCCGACCAACTTAATTATAATGGCGTCCATCCCCTTTCTCCTCCCACACAATAGAATACATTCCATTTCTCCTCTCAAACAATCATACATATACAATGTATTTATAACATGATCATATTCAACGATAACCAACCATGGATTGGTTTTAATTCACCTAATCCTCATGCAATTTCTACAACAATCATAGCTATCCTCCACTAATAGCCCAATATAGTTATTTTAAACAAATATACAATCTCAAGATATATAATTTATTTGAAATTTCCAAAGATGAGATGTATCATCTACTCATTCCACCATTTATTTAAATACTCATTCAATTTCATGTTTACAACACCAATTTCATTTATTTATACAAAATAAATATTGTGATCATTTTAGGAAAAACCCCCATCTCCCTCTTTTCTTAACTATCAACCAAGTACCAAAATCAACAATTTTGACTTTCAAACCCCACAATCATTTTCCTCACATTCACCAAAAACCCCTCTTTCCATTTTACACCCAAACCCTAGGTTTGTTCACATTTCTCCCAAATCCCACTATTGTTACACAACGACAAATAACTAAGTTAAAAACCATATTAAAATGTAGAAAATCCCTACCTCAAGTTTAGAAGACCAAATGAGCAAGCACGAAACTCCAATGATGCCAAAACCAAACTCCAATCAGATTAAAAGGAAAGCTCTCAAGGTGCTCTACCCTTTTTCCAAAGAGACTAGGGCGAATAGATCAACAGATCTAGGAGAAAATGTAGAGAGAGAGAGAGAGAGAGTATTTTAGAGGGAGAGGGTCTCAATTTAGAGCTTTTGGATGAAAAGATCTGAAAAAGTGATGTAAAAAGTTATTTTCGCGATCTGATATACGTACAGTCCACTTGAGCAGAAGAGTTGACGCTCGAGCATCAGACACAATAAGTTGTTCCGCTCAAATGCAAGAGTTGACCCGCTCGATCGTAGAATACACCCATCCGGTACTTTTGCAGACGACAGACAAACCGCTCGAGCACAAGAAAGACCGCTCGAGCGTAGAATACACCCCTCTAGTATTTTTGCAGAGGTGCAAAGTATTGAAAGTTTCCAGATCTTGCTCGAGCGCTTGCGCTCAAGCGGAGGAGTAAGAACCCCGCGCTCGAGCGGAGGAGTAAGAACCCTGAAGCCCGCTTGAGCGCAAGAATCCTAGCTCGAGCGGAGGAGCCAAAATTTAGGTAACAAAGGTTTGGAAAGACAAGTAACCAACTTGTTTTGAACACACAATTACAGCTCAATAACCAAAAGAGAGGGAAGGCAAGGTAAACAAGATATGAATAACCATTCAAAACCATACAAACCCAAGTCTGGAACACAACAGGTGACGGGTCAAAACTGGAAACGCTATACTTATAATCTCATCCCATTTAGTGAGGAGTCTTGTGAGAGTTTCAATATCTCATACTAAATTTCTTAAATTTATTAATTTTAAACAATTAAGAAAATCTTCATTGACTAGCTTTTATTTGATAATTCCACATTAGGAAAAAAATGAAAAAAGTGAATTGTTTAGGTTGGAAGTTTTTATCATAGTTTAGGTAGATGGTTCACCAAATTGTATAATAAAAATATATCTGTCTAATATTAATGTTATTATTATGATGACAAAAGGGTTTCAAAATTTGGAGGCCGTCACCCATCTCCTCCAATTGGGTCCATCTTGCTTGCATGACTACAATTAATTATATTTTTAAAATAATATTTTGATCCAAAGGCAATGGTACAGGTTAATTCCACGATTATGACCACATGAATGACCATGTAACAAGGCACATGTCAGAGAGGAGAAGAAGTCAATTGATTAACTTTGATTTATTTTAAGTTTTTATTAGTGACATTCTGAACAAATTAAAGTTTGATTTTACTTTGAGCAAGACTGTCATTTCATTTATAATCATGTAATTTTATCATATTTAATTTTTAAAAATAAATAATATATATAATTTTATAAATAAATCGTATATTTTTATTAAAGATAAATTCATTAAAATCACATGAACATGACTTTAGAATGAATTTAATATTTTTTTTTAATATTCATACGAGTTTACAAAATGATCGAGAATGATAAATTCACCAACCTAAACTATGTCTCTCTAATTCCCATTGGCTAGCTTCCACTTACCCTTTATTTTATAAACCTAAAAGTGAATTGTTTTACTTACATAAAGTAAAACTTATACTCACATTTATATAAGCAAAAAGGAGATTTTTAATGAGAAGCCCTATGATCAATATCTCATACTCATTTTTTTGATTTTCTTAATTTTAAACAATTAAGAAAATCCCAATTGGTTAACTTCCATTTAACTTTTATTTTACAATCCCACATAATTTTAATTTTAAAAATAATTTTGTATGAGATTTTGAAACTCTCACAATATTTAACTTTAAAATAATTACAATCTCACATCGAGAAAAAAAAATAAAAAATGAGTTGTTTCATTTATATAAAGTGTTACAATCCCACTTCGGAAAAAGAAAAAAAAAGTGAGTTGTTTCACTTATATAAAATGAATATTATAAATGGAGTTTTAAGGGAAAAGCCTTCTACAAGCTCCAAACCCTCATTCTAAAATTATTGAATTTTCTTAATTTTAAACAATTAAGAAAATTCTCATTGGCTAGCTTCCATTTACCTTTTATTTTACAATCCCAAATCAAAAAAAAAAAAAGAAAAAAAGAAAAAGAAAAAGCAAAAGTGAATTGTTTCATTTACATAAAATGAATCTTATACTCCAATTTATATAAATTATTGAAATTTCTTAATTTTAAACAATTAAGAAAATCCCTATTGGTTAGCTTCCATTTAACTTTTATTTTACAATCTCACATCAAGAAAAGAATGAAAAAGTGAATTATTTCAGTTATTATGCTCCCATTTATATAAGCAAAAGAAGATTTTTAGTGAGAATCCATATAATCAATAATTTTTTTTTTTTTTGATTTTCTTAATTTTAAACAATTAAGAAAATCTCCATTGGGTAGCTTCCATTTAATTTTTATTGTGCAATCCCACATAGATGTTTTGATTGTAAAAATAATTTGGTATGAGATTTTGAAACTCTCATAATATTTAATTTTAAAATAATTATAATCTCACATCAAGAAAAGACACTACAACATTTTCTTAGTTTAGTGACATTTGAAAGTGCCACAAAACTATTCTTCTAATGACATTTTTTGGTCTTGTGGCATTTTGAACAAGTGCCACTTCTATCGGTGCCACGGTAGATACGAGTGCCACGGTAGATATTTGAAGTGACACTTTTTTTAATTGAAATGGCACTAGAGTCTTGTATGTTTGTGGCTCTATGACATTTTTCTAAAAAATGCCACCAAATATTCTTTTTGTGACCTTTTTAAGAACATGCCACTAGTATGATGTCACTAAAATATGTTTTTGTTGTAGTGTTGTGACACTTGTTCATTGAAATGTCACTAGAGCCTTTTATGTTTGTCGTTTTGTGGCATTTTTCAAAAACGTGCCACTAAATATCATTTTTGTGGCATTTTCTAAAAATATGCCACTAGTGTAGTGCCACTAAAGTATGTTTTGGTTGTAGTTTTGTGACACTTGTTCATTGAAATGTCACTAGAGCCTTTTATGTTTGTCGTTTTATGGCATTTTTCAAAAAAGTGCCACTAAATATCATTTTTTGTGGCATTTTCTAAAAATATGCCACTAGTGTAGTGCCACTAAAGTATGTTTTTGTTGTAGTGAGAAATAAAAAGTGAATTGTTTCACTTATATAAAGTGAATCTTATATTCTCATTTAATATTATAGCATTGTGCATGTTTCAGTTCAAGATGGCTTACATTTTAACATAAAATTTAAAGATTTTAATTAATTATTTTTGTTGTAAATTGGTTGGTCTTTTAACTTAGTCGATTAGGTGGAATCATTTTTGGTTTGACTGATTCATTGGTTTAACCATGATTTTAGTTGTTTTATCAAATATATTGCTTAGATTTGTTTGATTTGAAATAAACTAAGATTGACCTTATTAAAAATTAAATGACTGAGATTGCTTAATTAGAAATGAACTTCTTGTCCAAACAACTATTAACTTTTATTTTACAATCTCACATCAGGAAAAGAATGAAAAATGAGTTGTTTCACTATGTAAACCTTATGCTCTCATTTAATATTATAATGTTCTGTATGTTTCACTTCAAGACAATTTAAATTTTAAAATTAAAATAAAATTAAAAAGTTTTAATTGATTAATTTTGGTATAAGTTGGTTGATTCTTTGACCTAGCCGATAGGGTGAACCATTTTTCAATTTGACTGATTCGCTGGTTTAACTGTGATTTTAGTAGTTTTATCAAAATACATTGATTAAATTTGTTTGATTCAAATTAAATTAAAGATTGACCTAATTAAAGATTAAACGGTTAAGATTGCATAATTTAAAATAAACTTCCTACCCAAACAATTGTTAACTTTTAAACAATTAAGAAAATTCTCATTGGTTAGCTTTCATTTAACTTTTATTTTATAATCTCACATCGAGAAAAGAAAGAAAAAGTGAATTGTTTTATTTCTATAAAGTGAATCTTATACTCCCACTTATATAAGAAAATGAGATTTTAAGTGATAAACCTTATGGTCAATATCTCATACTATTTTTTTTTAATTTTCTTAATTTTAAACAATTAAAAAAATCTCGATTAGCTAACTTTCATTTAACTTTTATTTTATATAAATAAAAAAATTAAATATGATTATTATATTTTTTTTAAATAATATATTATTTTATCCTGTATATAGCACGAGTGATATGCTAGTCTAGTAATATAGTAAGAAGCAATTTTTAATTTTTATTAAAGAAAATAAAAATTAGTAGGAGAGAATTAGGTTAGAAAAGATATGGAATATTTTTTTATCTTTCCTTTTGAAAACTATAAATTATAGAATTATTAATATTTTAAAAACTATTACTTTTATTTTTTTTAATTTAATAAATTTGTACAAGCACAGAATAATTTTTTCGTATAATTATGTTGATCAAGTTTGCACTCCTCCATACGTCATTGCTTTGCCACCTAAAAACACAAACGTAAGCTAGCCGGTGGATGTGTGCTGGAAGCCTCTGTGATGCCTAAGTCAGCGAATAGATAATAGACACAAAAGCTCTATATAATTGAGAGTCAAAATTGCAATACCTATGCATAGGTTTTAGCATGAGCTTTTATAGATTCTACCTAGTACAATCCTAGTGGGACTTTAACTCTCCTTCGGAGAGTCCTCATAGGAATCACACTCCCAAGGATAATGCCTATCCTGCTAACACCTTACTCATTACTAGCCAAGTGAGATGGCTTAGACCTTGTACCTCGGCTAACACTACTTTCCAGTTGGGTCCCAATTTACCATCTCTAGGTACTAGAGTGTTTCTCATTACTTTGCACAGCACCCAATCTCCAATCTTGAATTCCCTTGGATGCACCACCTTGTTGTATTTTCTGGATAATTCTTGTTGATAAGAGGCGATGTGGACCAATGCTCTTTCTCTTCGCTCGTCAGCTAGATCTAACTCCAAGGCTATGGCTTCTCCATTCATATCAGGATCAAAATTTTCCCTTCTAATAGTGGGGAGATGTAGACACCCCATTTTGACCGGCCCTAAGACTTGGACACTTTCTTTTGATTATCCGATGATGACAATTAGAATATGGTTCTCACAGAATCTTCAGTAAGAAAGATGAAATTTGAACTTTAATCCCAACCTTTATACAATTTTTTGGCCAAACTATTTTAGACCTTAAAACCTTCTTTTCAAAATATTTTTTCAAATGTTTTTATGATGTTCTGAGGTTTCCATTTCGATTGAAATATTGCACTTTTCAGTAAACCGAGTAAGGACAAAGTGGAAATAAATGGAAGGGAGGTGAAATTTTTGAAAAATATTTAAAAACATCTTCTTTATAGGTTTAGAGTTGAAGGAAATAGAAGGGGATGGAAGAAAACTAGTTTAGGAAAAAGATGAGCATCAAATCGTTAAGAAAGAAATGAATATCCTTCACTAAATTAGGTCTCTTTTTACACTTGGAATTTAGATGCGAGACCACCACCATTGAAAAGTAAACTTCTAGGGCTTCAATTTAGACCCAAGAAACACCTAAAGCCAAGTCTGGATAAGGGAGATACACCCATTTGAAGTTGGGTTTAAGAACATATTTTGTTGACATGACCTGAGGGAAATGAACAACCTTCACTAAATTAGGCATATCTCTTTGTATACTTAGAATTTATATGTGAGTCCATAACCATTGGAAATTAGACTTCAGGGGCTTCAATTTAGACCCAAGAAACACCTAAAACCGAGTCCGGATAAGGGAAATATGCTTGTTTGAAGTTGAGCTTAAGAGTAGATTTTGTTAACTGGACTCGAAACAACATCAAACCTCTTTTTTTTTTTTGGTTTTGGTTCGGTTGGGTCACCCCATTGAGCCATTTTATGATCCATTCAAGTGCACCCACTCATCCTCCATTATCTCCACTCACCCTACATTATCAAAAGAGGTTTTGGCCTTGTCATAAAGGATGAATCAAAAGCAACAAAGTCTTGATCATCATTATCATCCTTATCATGCCCATCACCTTTGTCTTTCACCTTGTCCCCCCTTCCTTGACTTACTTAGTCCTACATGGCTTATACATTCAAATGATATATTGAAGAGGGAGGGGTTAGAAAAGAAGAGGGGAAAATCATTCGAGAGAGTTAGAGAGAAAAGAAAGCAAAATAGGAAAGATTGTCTAAAGTGCAACCTTGAGCCAAAACACTTCCAAGCTTCTATAGCTACTGAAATTTCTCATTTCCATACACCAAAACCACTCAAAAAATTCTGATATAGCCAAAGATCAATTTCCTTGATCATAAGGAAGAGTGTTTAGTGATTGAAAGTGAGAAAAATTAGAGAGTTAGTCACTTTCCATACCATAAACTCCATAATTTCGAATTGAGGATTTAAGAACGCACTTCCTACACTTGAGGGTGATCAAGAGGGAGTTTGTGAACTAAGGAGTTCATCATTTCCTTGGAAGTTCTGTTTTTGTTGTGGATATCTAAGACAACAGAATTTGGTCGAGTCTACCTAGCTACCCGGCACGTTAGTTGGTCGAATGGCCACCTAAAAGTACACCATCGCACCCACAACCTTCATGACCGTGCACGCGACCTCTAGGCAAAACCGGGCAACCTTCCGACGTTGAGAAAATCAACCTCCGATAGTCTTTGAGGCGCTTGAAGTTGCTATTTTATTATGTTTATTTTATGAGTGTTTGTGAGGTTTATTTTATTTTATTTTATTGTGTTCTAGTATTTATTCATCTGCATCGGATTTGTAATATTTAAAATGTTGTAATATTTCCCAACCTTGCTTCGTTCTATCCCGTTCTTTTACTTGCTTACTTTATTTGTGAATATGCATCGTATTTTGTTTTTTATTATATCCATGCTTTGCATCTATGTTTCATGCATCTTGATTCGGCTAAGTTTGCATTTGTAGATTTAATCAATTCCTATGTGATTATGTGCGCTACCTCATATTTTTTAGATGATTCAGCTAAGTCGATTTGTCTTTAATTGTTTGATTGGGATTATAATTTATTGTTTAAAAATTGAAACATAATCACAAATCTATATCTCGGGGATTTTTAGATTTTTAATTGGTATCAGAGGAGGTCACTTTACTTTTATTTTTTCAAAACTATTGGAGCGAGATCTTGTTTGATTTGTAATAATGGATTCAATTCATGAGGGGAATTCTACGGTTCGATCACCCCTACTTGACGGATCTAATTATTCTTTTTGGAAAGTTCCGATGAGAGCGTTTTTAAAATCTATTGATGAAAAAGTTTGGCAATCCATCATGTGTGGGTAGACCGAACCGATGATTATCATTAATGGTATAACACCCCGAAACAATTATGATAAGACCATCCACCATATTAATAAATAACGACACCATGCTGAACCCAATAACCCTTTCATTTCATATAATCTCATGGAACAAAAGATAACACATGTAGTTATACATTAATAAGCCCTAATCCTGAATCTATATCATGTGCTACAAACAAAAGATATGAAGTAAGAGTTAAACAAATATACTAATGCCTTATTGGCTACATCTTTCCAAGACAATACTTGTGTGACGCCCCGATTCTACACTATTGGTTGCAGTCAAGGGAGAGTCACTAATGAGTCCTATGGTCAATAACCAAGTAAGATCCCAGATCGCCGGAGGAGTCAAATTAGCCTCCCTTCTAAGTCCGGCTTTCTTAGGCAGCGCACTGCCCTTTGACAGATCTTAAAAGGCATTGACACAAGGTCTCATAAGCAACGATAAGGTTCATACATAGAATATAAATACATAACAACCACAAATATACTTAATTCAAAAGATGATTCCATTACATTACATCCCAAAAGAAGCTTAAATATTCACATGAGTCTTACAAAATAACAAAAGGAAATTTCTAGCCTTCCTAAGATAGCCAAAAGTCTTTGAAGGTTTCCGGCTCGTCGTCTCCCGCTATAAGTTCCGCTTCGTCACCTGACATGATACGCCGTGAGCTTTGAATGCCTAGTAAACACACACACACCTCGTCCCTTTTTCCCAGTCCAATACACAAACACCAATATAACATCAAGTAGTAAAGCATGATACTCAAATAAATAAATAAAGGGTTAAGCTAGATGTCAGTAAACTAGAAATCCCCCAAAGAGATTCCGTTCTCCCAATCACAAGAATCGGACGCGGATTATTCGGTATGCCCCCTCTTTTGCTGTTTTGTTGCAGAACTAACCTCGGATGCCTACCAACGGTTATATACCGCGTAGCGCCAACCGCAGGGCCTCAAAAGAGACGGTAAAATAGGGCCTTGCCCAAATCCCTCCTCACACCAAATCACCTAGGGTCCGAATACAACCGCTCCGTTCAAGGGTTTCGAAAACCACTTAAGCAAGACTTTAACTTTCAAATAGGGAACGCATCCCAACAATCCATATATCACATATTCTCATCTTTTCATTACTCAGGTGCTCGAAAACCCAATACCCTCCCCATTAGGTTTCCCGTTGAGTTAAATGTTTTACATCAAGGTTAGACAGCTTAACAATATAATAATATCCACACAAGCATGCCTCAATAAGATGAACAAGATGAGGAACATAACATAACACATACAATATCATGCCAAGATATGATCTTAAGCTAATAAATATTTTCATGAATATAGGGGCATAAAACATCCATTCGTAACAAAATTTCCAGATTTAATATCACATAAAGATTAAAAGGAAAGGACTATTTTAGATCCTTCACCAGACTCGGCCTTCCTATGGTTTGTAGAGAATTTGATCTAGTTTCTAGAACATTTTTTAGAAATGGGATTGCTTTTCCATATTTTAAGTTATTTAGAAAACTTTCCAGCACTGTCCAGATTCTGTCCAGACCCGTCGACCGTTACGAAAATTTGATTTTCTTGCAAACCGCTTAATGTTTTTCGATGAAACCAATTCCAGTTGAAAACTAACACCTTAAGGAAGGTTTTGACATAAAATAGAGGTCCAGAATAATTTTATACATTTTTCTAGAATTTCTGGAAGTGGGCTGCAAAAACAGATTCTAAGGTACCATGCCCAAAACAAGAAGTTTTATGAGAAAAGGGTTCCACCAAGGGAAAGTTTTCATTTCTTTTGTGAAGAAAACATGATAACTAACATATATTTAACTCAGAAAATTTACTTGAAAGAGTGCCCTTGGAAAGTTGAGAGATTGGTATAAAAAAAAGATGGTTTTGTGCCAAAATGGGGAAAATACAAGAGAGATGGAATCAATACTCAACCCTTAGCATTTTTAACATAAGAACTCATTAATAACAGATCTGAAAACATTATTTAGAACCCTTAGAAACATGTATTGAAAAAAGGGAAATGAAAGAGAAGGTTGTGTTTGTGGCTTACCTACTAAGCTTTGCACAAAAAGGCTCTCTTCTTCCTCCCTCTTCCTCTCTAGACTTCTCTCTCTTGCTCTCCTCCTCCCTCTCCTCTAGCTGAAAGTGTGTGTGAGTGTGTTATTTGTGCTTGCCAAGCTAGGGGGTGTTGGTATATATAGACAATTTTTGATGTAAAATGTCCTAAAAGCCCATTAATTGGAAATGGATGGAAAGGTTAGGATTTGTTTGAAGTTTTAAAGGAATAGGGATGATATGGGAGGCTTACTCAAAGGTTTAGGCAACATTTAGTTGTAATGAAACTAGTTTTGGAATTAGCATCCTAGGTCTAGGGTACTAGGTTTGTGAGTTTCTAGATTTTCATGATGATAGACTTACAAAATTGTATCCTCACTTCCTCCTAGAATGGCCGGCCCTAGGGAAGGGTGAAGGGGCTATTTAAATTAATTTAGGTTCTAGGGCACACTCCTCAAGGTGTATATATATATCTCACTTGATTGATGGTACTCATGGTACAAGGGTACAAGTACTAGTTTTTGGGGTAAATTTTGAATTTAAATAAAGAAGTAAGGGCTTGGAGTTAATTTCATGTATTGGAACCTTACTCATGAAGAATTAAATTAAATTAGGTTACGGAACCTAATCTGGCTAGAAAAATTCCTACTTCGATAAAATAATTAAAAAACAAAAATGCTAACTGACAAAATTCGAAATAATTCAAGGAACTGAGAAGCTTTAATAAAATAATTCAAACATTAGGGTTTTTAAAGAGAATACATTTTTCAGGGGCCTCACAACTTGGTTACAACAACAACAAAAAAAAAAAAGGATTTAAATCTAATACAGTTTAAGCCCTTGGCTTGTACAAAAACGAATACAACAAATGAACAAAATGAAGCTCTTGCTCCAAGTCTTCCCAACTTATTGCCTTCGCAGAGGCATATCACTAGTACCTGAAAATGGTTTTCCACATAAGATGAGCCAAAGCTTTGTAGAGATACAACACAATTTATGAATCTTAACAAAGATATAGGGTGAATGCATATGCAATGCTCGTGCCAAAACCGTGCAATGCCAAGTTCATATCTCAAATCATGATAATATTTCCTTTACGATAGAAAACAGGGCAATGAATACAATACTGTGAATTACAAGTAGGCTACAAGAACTACCAAATTGTCATTTTTACCGTTATTAACTGGAAAGCTCGACACTTAACCGCTTGGGTTTCTGGTCTTTCACCAAGGACACATAGGCCAGCTTAATACCACAACTACACTCCTACTTAGATTCACCAAGTTATTCACTCTTTTTTCTCAAAACAACAACATTTTCAAATGTGTTAAATATGCAACAATGCTCAATGCAATGGATGAGAAAATAGTTTCAATTCTCCTAATTCTTATGCAATGTCTACAGCAATCATAGCTATCATCCACCGATAGTTCAAAACAGATATCTCTAACCAGATAATTTATTTCCATAAAGATAAACTTTCCAAATACATACCTAACTCCACCATGCTCATTAATACCAAACCAATTTCACATTTCCAACATCAATTCCACTCATTTATACACAATCAACATTTGATATATTTAGGGAAAGAAACCACATTTTCTTCCAAAATTAATTCCAAGTATCTATACCAACCATTTATCACAACTCAACCTCATTTCCAATCCCATAACCATTTTCAAGAATCCATTTGAAAATCACTCTTTTGGTTTTTAACCCAAAAACCTTAAATTTGACCAAAAATCCCCAAATCACAATATTGTTTCAGAAATAACAAATATCTAAGCTAAAAATCATAAGAAAGTGCGAAGGATCCCTACCTCAAGCTTAAAAGATGTGAGAGATTATGGAGAGACTTCAAAAATGCCAAAACCCCACTTTGTTCAGATTAGAACGAAGCTCTAGATGAGCCCTTCCTTTTTAACAAAAGGACTAGGGTTGAGAAATCAATAGATCTAGGTGTATTTGTAGAGAGAAGGCTAATTTTAGAGAGAGAGACTCTAGATTTAGGATTTTTAGAAAGTTTAGAAAGAGGGAGATATGAAAAAGTGAGCCAAAAAGGTGACTTTACTGACTGATATACACGCCGAGCGACCAGACACAATAAGTGAGATCGCTCGAGTGAAGAAGTTTAACACTCAAGCGAAGAATACAAACTTCCAGAAGTTTTACAGACAGATGGCCATTGCTTGTGCTCAAGAATGGCCGCTCGATCCAACACCGCTTGAGTGCAAGAAGTATCTCTTGAGCATAGAATGCCAACTTCTAGTATCACCATGGGCTTGCAGAAGTACTAAGAGTTCTCAAAGACCGCTCGAGCACAAGAAGCCTCGCTTGAGCGAAGAAGCCAAAATCTGGGTAGAAACCATTTTGAAAAACTAACTCCTGACTTGTTCCGAACACAACCAAGACATTCCAATAACCAAACTCAATGAGGAATAAGGAGAAATAAGACATGAACAATCGTATAAACAATAAAACCCAGATCTAGAACATCAACGGGGCGGGTCTAAACCAGAATTGCTATAGATGGAGTAACTTTCCCAAAACCAATTGATAAATGGAACACAACTGATTACCAAAATAGTAGTTGAAATAGTAAAGCTATCAATTCTCTCTTTTGCGCTGTCACACTAGAAGAGTTTAGTCGTGTTTGCAATTGTGAAGTGACAAAAGAGGCTTGGAATATCTTAAAAACTATTCCTGAGGACACTCATTCAGTTAAACGCTCAAAACTTCAAAGGCTCACGTCTAGTTTTGAAAGCCTTTCAATGAAAAATAGTGAGACCTTTGATGAATTTTATGCGAAGTTGAGTGACATTATAAATTTCAACTTCAATTTAGGTGAATAAATACCAAAATCCAAGATTGTGGGAAACATTTTGAGGTTCTTTCCCGATCGGTTCCAACCAAAAGTTACGGCTATTAAGAAGGCTTAAGATGTTGACAATCTCAAGCTGGATCATTTAGTAGGAAATCTCCAAACCTATGAGGCACATATGAATTTCAAAAAGAAACAAAAAGATGATATTGCTTTTAGTAGTGCTTATAGAGTTGGAAAGGATTCTGATGAGGGTTGTGAGATTCATTCCAAGGTTATGGATGCTTTTGTAAAATAATTTAAAAAGTCTTTTCTGAAAAAGAAGTTTGATCTTTTGGAATCAACTCATAAATCCAAAGACAAAGATAAACTCAAAATTGATTTTACAACTAAGAAGAAGAAAGGAAAAAATACAAAGGAACTCTCAAAGAGTCCAATGCTATGAATGCCAAGGATTTGGCCACTTTTCTCAAGAATGCCCTAGTCAATTGAGGAATAAGAAAGCTTTCCCTATCACTTGGGATGATGAACCAGAGTCTGATGAGGATGAAAGTGACAATGAAACTCATGGAGAAGAGGGGCAAAAATTATTTCTTGCTTTCATAGCGGCTTCTGAAATTGAAGGACAAATGGAGTATCCGAAGAAACAGGTTGAGGATGTCACTGATGATAAGTCCTCAGGGAATGATGATGAAAAGCTTCAGCAAACTTATGAAAAGTTATATAAGGAACCTCTTAACTTATCTAAATTAAATGACAAACTCGCTATCAAACTCAAAGCGGTTGAAAGTGAGAATGTCAAACTAAATGAGGAGATTTTCGAGTCTAAGAATGAAGCCATCAAGATTTCTAGCAATCAACAAGCTCTTTGTGTAAAACTCCTCACCTGTGAGACAAAGAAGAATGCGCTACAACAAATCTATGCAACATATGAAGAAAAGATTGAAACTCTCGAGATGTCTCAAGTTTCCTTGGAAGAGCTAGTCATCAAGAAAGAGGAAGAGCTCAAGTGTGCTATGGTTACCATTGGTTTTTGGAACAAAGGATCAAAGACTTTGGGCAATATCATTGGGTCTCAACAAATGTGTTATGACAAAAGTGGCATTGGCTTTGGTGGTGACAAAGAGAAAAAAATGAAGTGCATCTACATCTCATGATACCATAACTCAAGGAAAGGAAGAGCAAACGATTCAACATGAGGATGGACTTCTCAATCTTCCTAAAGTTGTTAAGGTCAAAGAAAATAAGGCACATCTTATTTTTATTTGTCATCATTGTGGTATGTATGGTCATATTCGCCCTTATAGTTATGAGTTGTATGGGAGAGTATTGCATAGAAGTAGAAGAAATTCTAATACCTCTTGCGGTAAGAAACATTTCATTGGTCGTAATGAAATTAAGGTCAACTTAGACCTTCTTATTTTGATTTTCTTGGGACCAAACATGAAGCAAGTTTGCATTTGCCTAGACCTTGGAATAGGAGGTTGGAAACCAAGTCGAGATGAGCTCCCATGGAAGGGAAAGGGAACCAGAACGTCAAGACACCACTCAAGAATCGCAATTCCCACCACATTGTTAATACTAAAGCGATTTGAGTGAGAAAGATTGACTTGATTTAACATTTTTTTTTTGCTCTCTGTTTTTAGGTTTTTGTTTGTTTTTGTTTTTGGGTCGTTTTTTATGTGCTTGTTTGTAACGTCTTGAAATAATCACCACAAGTCATCCACATTATTAATAAACGACAACAATAATAAAATAATTATCTTCCATTAAATCTAATTGAGATTACAAAAAAGGAAACATATGTAGTATACATTCATAATTCCTAGCCCTGAATCTATAACATATGTTACAAATAAAAAAAAAAAAGAATGGAAGTTAAACAGATAAGGAATGCCCTAAAAGCTTATAACTTTCCAAGACGAAACTTGGTTACAACAAAAGTGGACTTAAGTCCAATACAATTTAAGCCCTTGGCTTGTACAAAAAAATAGACATAACAACTAGACAAAAGAAGCTCTCACCCGAAGTCCTCCGAAGCTATTGCCTTGGCGGAGACATATCATCAGCACCTGAAATATCTTTTTTCTCACATAAGGTGAGCCAAAACCCAGTAGAAATAATCCAACATAGTATATGAATCTTAACAAAATTATAAGGTGAATGCATAAGCAATGCTCGTGACAAAATGTTTTTATATCTCTTTCCAAAACTATGCAATGTCAAATTAATATCATGGTTTATGGATTATTTCTTTTACAATTGAAAATAGAGCAGTGAATCACACATTGGGGATTTCAAAACAATACAACCTTTCCTGAAAATTTCGTTCGGAGAAAACCGTAAACCGGGAGCCATGTAAACGTAGGCTATACAAGCACTACTATTGTCATTTCACAGAAATTTCATCCGCGAGATCGGCACCCATGTAAATGCGCGATTTTCGAGACTTTCATCCTGAACACTCAAGCCTACTTAATTCAACATTACAACTCATGTTTCCCAGATTCACCTTCCCCCCCCCCCTAAATGATACACATTTTCAATGTATAAGTGTGAAATGATGCTCAATGCAAATAAGTAAGAAAATAGTTTCAATTCTTTTAATTCACGTGCAATTTCTACAACATTCATAGCTATCCTCTACTTATAGCCCAAGACAAATATTTCTAAACAGATAATTTAAATTCCATAAAGATACACTTTTTAAATCTCAAGGGGTGAGTGATATTACATATCCAACTCCACTATTCTCATCAACATCAATCCAATTTCACCACTTTAACATAAATCTCAAAATTTATACAAAATCAATACTTGAGGTATTTAAGGCAACATCCCTTTTCTTCCCAAAATCAATTCCAACATTCACAGTTCACCATTTGTTCCCAACTCAACATCATTTTCCATATCTAAATCATTTTCAAGGATCCATTTGAAAAACCCCTCTTTTAATTTAGTTTACCCAAACCCTAGTTTGTTTCAAATCTTCCAAAAACTCAATATTTCTTAGAAATGACAAATAGCTAAGTTAAAACTCATAAAAAGAGTGGAAATATCCCTACCTCAAGCTTAGAAGATGATTAAAGGAGGGATGAAAACTCAAAGATGCTGAAATACAACTTTGCTCTGATTAGAACCATGCCCTTGTCAAGCTCTACTTTTTTGACAAAGGCACACAGGTGAAAGATTGACAGATCTAGCTGTATTTGAGGGAAATATGTGAGTTTTAGAGAGAGAGTGAGAGAAAATATGGTTTTGAGATGTTTAGAGAGAGAGAATGGTGAAAAAGTGACTCAGAAAAGTGATTTTTAGAACTGATACACGCATAGCTCGCTCGAGCGCAATATGTGTTGCTCGAGCGACCAAACACAATAAGTTATTCCGCTCGAGCGCAGAATACACACTTCTAGTAGTTTTGCAAACAGAGGTCGTCACTCGAGCACAAGAAGCTTCGCTCGAGCAAAGAATACAAACTCCCAGTATTTTTGCTGACTTGTAAAAGTACTGAAGTTTCACAAAGACCACTTGAGCGAAGGGACAAAAATCTTGGCAACTAATGTTTAAAAAATAACCAAACACAACCCAAAAGAAAAACTCAAAGAGGTATAAGTAGAAACAAGACATGAATAACTATAAAAGACAACGAAACTTGGATTCAACACATACAATGGGTCGGGTCTAAACCATAAACCCTATATTGTTCACTTTCTGTCTTGCTTTGTTTATAAAAAATAAAAATCAAAAATCAAAAAATATTTTCTTAGTATGGTTTTGCAAGCTTGAAATTTTTGAGAAGTTCTCGGTGCATATTGGAATTGATGAGAGTAACCATTACATGTTGATGGGTCGTTTCACACATCAAAAATAAATACTAAACTATACCAAATTCTTTATAATAATGGTTAATCCAGGTATCGATCTACAGGGACAAACGAGAAATTAAACTAATTTAATTGTTAAATTCCTAAATTAATTTTGATGAAAAATATAGTTGTTCATAACCTAATGATAATTCAATTAAACAAAGCGAATAAACTTGCAGTTATAAATAAAGATGAAATTACTGATTTTGGAAAAAACCTAGGGTAATGAATTCACCACAAGTTACATAAATAAGGTTTCAATTTGATAATCAATTATGTTACAGTTTGAACCAAATAATACTTCGCAACTACAAGTTCATAGTATTGATCAAGACAATTAACACATTCAATGTATAGGCACGAATCATCTCAAGTATTACGAGTTGTTCGCTCTAAACTGGCGTAGCAACACGACTCATCCCTCGTAGTATGGCTTGTCTCATACCTTGAACATGAAAGAACATAAAACCATTGCATGGGAAGCATTCAACAATCACAGAAAGAAGAATATTTGAAGACATAATGGAAAATTATATACAATTGTTTAAACCATTACATACAAGAAAACCAAAAAGAAAACCTATTTACTTAGCTAGGGTTCCATCAAAATCCTAGAAATGGAAGCCTAGCCACTCATGGAGGAGTGGGAAGAAGTAGAAGAAGAAGAAGAAGAAGCCTCCATGAAATTATCTTTGAAGCTTGAGAATCCCCTCTCTTCAAACCTTAGCCTCTCATTTTCCTTTAAATCTTTTCGAACCCTAAAAGCAGCCTCTTTTCTTCTTTATATTCCTAACAAAACAGACTTCAATTTTTGCATACGCAACCCTAGGTGGGCCGCTCGAGCGGTGGTGGGCCGCAGGTGATGTGGAGCCTGGCCGCAGGTGCGGTGAGGTTACAGGCCAGGAATTTTCACTACTCACACGAAAAATCTACTTTTGCGCTACTTTTTGCTTGAATTTGCGTATTGTCTGCCAAATCCATACAAGTGCACAAAATACATCATCTCCACCAAATAAAGAAAATTTAAAGACTATAAATGTAACTTAAGTGGCCTCAATGTGGTAGCTTTTGGCCTACATCACATTCCCCAACTTCTATTTTGCTAGCCTTCAAGCAAAACAATAGAAACAAGAAAAATAAAATACTCTAAGCCACTTTCGTAGGGATACGATTGCATTTAGCATATACAACAAGCCTTTAAACCACAAAGTTAACCCAAGTGGACGGGTATAGTCTCATGAGGGTTGCAAAAATGATACCCACAAACATTAACATATTCACCTCTACCCAACAACAAGTAATCACACTACTCCAGCTATCAATTAACTTATGTGCCAACTACAATGTGAAATTAAGACATGATGAGTCATTGAAGGCACAGTGGACAAGAATGAAGGAATCTATTGAGTAAGAACTACAATTCAGTTATTACAAAAGTTAAGTCCCCTGTACTTGCGAATGCTAGGAAACACATTGTCAGTACCCTTGGTGTAAAATGCAGTCTCCATGACTAGTTAATTGTTTACTATAATAACCCAGTGTAACTCATAATAACACTCAACATATACAGAAAAACTAAACTTTGCAACTAGTGTAACGCCCCAAAATAAACACAATATACATATCTCATAACAACTAATAAATAGCAACATCAATGGAATGATGAGCTTTCATTAATTAGAGTTTGATATACAAAAGGGTGACACATGCGATATATATCCATAAACAGTACATCTTGAATCTACAGCATGTGTTGCAAAATAGTGAAAAGAAATGAAGGCTAAACAAATAACCATATGCCCCAATGACTTACATCTTTCCATGTCAATGCTAGGGTACATCAAAAGTGAGTCTCAAGCTTAATATAAATAAAGTCCTAGGCTTGTACAAAATTTAAATACAAGATAACAACAATGAGCCTTTAGCTCCACATTTCTCCCAAGCTAAGTCCTTGGAGGAGGCATATCACCAGCACCTGAAAATAGAGTTCCCACATAGGGTGAGCCGAAACCTAGTAGAAATACTACAACACAATGTATAAATCTTGACAATGACATATGGTGAATGCATATGCAATGCCCATGCCAAAATGTTTTAAAATTCTTTCCAAAACCAGATCTCAAACCAGTGCAACCTTTCATGGATATTTCGTCTGCAGGAAACTGTCAAACAACACCCATGTAAACGTAGCCTATACAAGCACTACTATTGTCATTTTACAGCTATTTCGTCAGCGGGAACCGAAACCCATGTATACGCGCGTTTTTCAAGACTTTCACTCTGGACACACAGGCCAACTTGATTTGGTGATAAACAACTCATTCCAACATTCACCAATTTTTTTCTCAAAATCATATACATTTTCAATGTACTAAATGAGCAACGATGCTCAATGCACATGGATGAGAAATTAGTTTTAGTTCACATAATTCTCATGCAATTTCTACAACACTCATAGCTATCCTCCACCAATAGCCCAAAACAGATATCTCTAAACAAATAAAAAAAAAAAACATTAAAGCTACACTTTTCCAAAATCTCAAATGAGAGTGATAATACATATCTAACTCCACCATCATCATCAATATCTATTTAATTTCACAATTTCCAATATCAATCCCATGTTCACTTTACAATTGCAACATTTATATTTTAGGGCAAAACACCTCTCTCTTTGAAAATCTATTTCAATGCAACAAATATCTCATTTCAACATATATCAACCCCAAATTTATAATCACAACCTTTTTCAAGAAACCATTTGAAAAACCCTCTTTTACATTTTGATTTCAAACACTAGGTTTTCGCCAAAAATCGCGAAACCCCCATAATTTTTTGAAATAGCAAATAGCAAAGACAAAACCCATACTAGAGTGTGGAAAATCCCTATCTCGAAGCTAAAAGACCAAG
The DNA here is from genome assembly GCF_055761805.1 of Camellia sinensis. Classification (NCBI taxonomy): domain Eukaryota; kingdom Viridiplantae; phylum Streptophyta; class Magnoliopsida; order Ericales; family Theaceae; genus Camellia; species Camellia sinensis. The sequence goes on from NC_138968.1 coordinate 56,702,972, forward strand.
GAGAGAGTGAAGAAATCTCAAAGAAGTAGAAATCCACTTTTGTTCGGATGAAAAGAGAGCCCACAGAGTGTTCTACCTTTTTAACAAAGGGAATAGTGTGAAGAAATCACTAAATCTTTGTGCTTTTGTAGAGAGAATGTAAATTTTAGAGAGAGAATGTGTCTAGATCTAGGGTTTTTGAAGTGTTTAGAGAGAGAGAGTGAAATGAAAAAGTGACCCAAAAGGTGGTTTTGCGATCTGATATATGCACAGACTGCTCGAACATAAGAAGTGACGCTCGAGCATCCAGACACAAAAATAATTATCATTCGAGCACAGGAAGTGATGCTCGAGCATCAAGACACAAGAAAAAAAGCGTCACCGCTCGAGCGCAATAAGTGATGCTCGAGCGGAAAATACAAACTCTCAAAAGTTTTGTAGACCTACCAAAGTGTTGGAAGTTGTCAAAGACTGCTCTAGTGCAAAAAGCTACGCTCGAGCGTAGAAGCCAAATTCTAGGCATTAACAACTTGAAAAATAAGTTACCAACCTGTTTCAAACGTAACAAATATAACCAGTAGCCAAATTAAAAGAGGTATAAGGGAAATAAGATATGAATAACTATAAAAGACAACGAAACCTGGATCCAAAACCTACAATGGGTCGGGTCTAAGCCAGAAACGCTATAACCAGGATTCTCAAATTTTTCACCACTTTTTTTTTTTTTTATTAGACTGTGCTATGTCTTAATCCATTAAGCTTTCTAATCAACCCATGTAGCAAGCATTGGGCTAATGACTCCCAAACTAGACGATTTTAGGGCACTAGGTGTGAAAACACCCCTACATGCTTAATTACTCAAGCTGAAAAGGCTATGGATCCGAACAAGTCATTATTTTTCCTTAACTGTACAATGCCTAGGTCCCTTAAGCTTTGTAATTAACCCATGTAACAAGTATTTGACCAATTACTCCCAAACCAGACGGTTTTAGGGCACCAGGTATAGGGACACCCCTACGGGCTTAATAACTCGAGTTAAAGAAGCTACAAACCCAAACAAGTCAATTTTTTTTTTTTTTTTTGGGTGAGAATCAAGGCTACTCATTTATTATTTTCTGCAACACTAGCAATTATCAATGATGTATACCAAGGATTAGAATAGAGAGGTCATCGCTATGATAGTGTGTTTATGCGAATCAAGGCATACTCATGATAAGTGTAATAATACCACAACCACAAGCAACAATCCTAGTGCAAACATTACATTCGAATATTTACCCAATAAACCTTTTTTTATACAAGTCTACGATGTTCCCCAATTAACATATGCTTATAAAACCACCTTACTAGCAACAAGTCAACATCAAGTGAAGTAGTGCAATCAAGTGAAGTATGTATAAACATGAATTATGAATTAGGAGCCAAGTAGAAGTTCACAAAAGAAAATACCCTTATCCACCAACTTGTGTATAACATTGTCCACAATGAAAGCAAATGTGACATAAATTAGAAAGAGAGAGAATATTACCAGACAGTGTAGGTGCACCTCCAGCTAGGCAAATATGAACACAATAATTTTTTTTTTTTTTTTAACCCAAGTACAACCCAAAGACATTTGAAACCATTTCCACCTTCATTGCACATCTAAAATAAATATAGCACTTCAAAAACGTCTAAATGCTTAACAAAGGTATAATCTTTACGCGAAAACCACGGGTACTACTTTTCTCCCTAACTATGTTCGTAACTTTCCCTATTCTCTAATAGGATGAGAAACTAGGTTGATTCGGTATCTAGAATCGAGGTGTCTGAAGCTAACTCGACCTATGGGGCTGCCATATAGAGTTCAAGCCGAGGTGGTTTTGAAGCAATCTCCACACCTCTGGGTATTTAAACTAGACTTTAGTCTCGGAAATTTAAAACCTGTGTTCTAGGCTTTACCATTCAAACTCTAGTTTCCACCGTTTCAGCTAGTCTTCTAGGAACACGCTACAAATACAGTTAGATGGCTATACCAAACCGTCAGATGCCGTTCGGGCATGGCTAACACCAAAGGAACTACACCTTTAGAGGATTTAAAGTGATTTAGACATGAACCGCAATCACGCACACTACACAAAACAATATTTTTGTCTTATTTATTTATTTTTTGTGTTTTTATTTTTTTTAAGACAAAAAACAATAGCACGCAATATATCTAAATATTTATTAAACCAAAAACAAAAGTCTTTCCTCCCAACTTAAATGACAATGGCCTTAATGGCATATACCAAAAAAAGACCAACAAAAACAGTAAAATGAAAGGGAATTAAAACACAATAAAGTATACATCCCTGAAATGTAGAGAAAGATGCCCCCCAACTGGAAGGAAACTATACCTGCAAAAGGGTTAGAAAATAAACACAAATTTTTTTTTTTAATCCAAGGCTTCTTGTTGATCTTCCTTTAAGTAATCTACCTCAAACCAAATTTGTTAGGTCGTACTCAACAGTTCCATTCAAAGGTGTACTCATCTATTTGGCCCTGACACACCACACTGAAAACATACAAAATAATAAATAAAGAACTAAAACTAAAATGCTCTAGTTTCCTCTCGAGAAGAGCTAAATATATTGTCTTTAGCTAAATATCAACACAAACTTATTTTTGTCTTTTCTTACAATTTATGACATATTGGTCCCTATAATAAAAATAAATCAACCCGTCCAATAGTATGGGACTAGGTTGTAAATGACTTGTGGGAGGATGATTAATGGAATGGAGAAATATGTGTGTGAAAAGTATAGTGTGTAAAGAAATCTCATGGGTGAAAACAATAAGATCAAAACCAAAAATAAAATCCCACCCATGTTGATTTATTTTATCACTATAATTTTCTACAATTAAATCCCTATCAATTTCGTCTACATGAGAGGCCAAAACTATGGGGAGAGTTTCTGTCATATCTATGGGTGCAATGGTAGGCTCAAGTGACAAAAATACTCACTCTATATCAGTTGTTGGATCACTGGAGAGATGTGTTGTGGCTTCACTAGGTTTAATTTACAACTCTTTTTCAAAAATCTCATAGCATGCACTCTTACGAAAGTCTTGAACGAGTTGGTTAAAAGAAATCCAAACCTTAGTTGGGAACATCTCAAAATTTTAAGTTGACCACATTGTGTCTACAAATTGACTTGTTTGAGAGTTTAACCCATTGTAAAAGAAAGCAATGAGTTAAGTCATTTTGTAACCATGTTGTAGACAAGCATATACATAGCTCTTGTATCGTTCCCAACAATGACAAAATAACTCATCAGCTTCATGAATGAAATTTAATATTTTTCTTTTGAGAAAAGAAAGGTCAGATGAAGGTTGTGATTCATTCCATTTAAAATAAGCGAACATATTTACCCAATTCAGAGTGGCAAGAACAACGCCTGTGCATACACCACTCACACACATAGACTAGGTTCCGACTCTTGTGTACTAAGTTATGAAAATACCAAAGAAGAAAATACTCATAGCGATTTAACAAAAACACTTTACTTGTCTTGCGGGTGCTTGACGTATAGGCTGTTGTCTCCAATCTCCACTTGAGTTCTCTACGTTTAGCACTTTGGTGCTTTGCTTGTGAGTATTCTATATATATATATATATATATTTGTTTTGCACTTTGGTGCTATGGTTTGTTTTTAAAGCTTGGTTGCGCTTCGGTGGCGCTTCAGTGATAGCTCCAATTGCAAAAAGTCTGCACACTTAGCAACATGAAAGCATAAAATCCTAAACTAAAAATTAAAATAAGAATGTAACTTTAAATTAATTAGTTTCGCCAGAAGTCCCCTTACAATGGGGCCAAAATTTGATGGGTCATTTCACACACCAAAAATAAACACTAAACTATACCAAATTCCTTAGAATAACAGTAAGTCCAGGTATCGACCACAGGAATAAACGGAAAATTAAACTAATTTAATTGTTAAATTCTTAAATTAATTTTGATGAAAAAAATGGTTGTTCATGACCTAATGATAATTAAATTAAACAAAGCGAATAAACTAGCAGTTATAAATAAAGATGAAATTACTGATTTTGGAAAAAATCTAAGGTAATGAATTCACCACTAGTTACATAAATAAGGTTTCAATTTGACAATCGATTATGTTATGATTTGAACCAAAGAATACTTCACAACTACAAGTTCAAAGTATTGATCAAGAAAATTAACACATTCAATGTATAGGCACAAACCAGTTCAAGTAGTATGAGTCGTTCATTCTAAACTAGGGTAGCAACACGACTCATCCCTTGTAGTATAGCTTGTCTCATACCTTGAACATGAAAACACAGAATACCATTGCATGGGAAGCATTCAACAATCACAAAAAGAAGAATACTTGAAGAAATAATGAAAAATTATATTTGAAAACTTCATGAGAACCATATAACTATTCAAACCATTACATAAAATAAAACTAAAGAGAAAACTTATTTACTTGGCTAGGGTTTCATCAAAACCCTATAAATACGAGCCTAGTCACTCATGGAGGAATGGGAAGAAGTGGAAGAAGAAGAAGCCTCCATGAAATTATTCTTGAAGCTTGAGAATCCCCTCTCTTCCTCTCATTTTCCTTCCAATCTTTTCAAACCCTAAAATCAGCCTCTTTTCTTCTTTTTAGTCCAAGCAGAGCAGACTTCAATTTTCACGCACGCAACCCTAGGTGGGCCGCTCGAGTGCCCATGTGGGCCGCTTGAGCGGTGGTGGGCCACACGTGCGATGAGATGGTAGGACGGGAATTTTCACTACTTGTACGGAGAATCTGCTTTTGCGCCACTTTTTGCTTGAATTTGTGTGTTGTCTGCCAAATCTATACAAGTGCACAAAACACATCATCTCTACCAAATAAACAAAATTCAAAGACTATAAATGTAACTTAAGCGACCTCAATATGGTATCTTTTGGCCTACATCACACGGTAATATGTCTGTGCTTTCTCTGGTCATTACTCATTTCAGAGTGTGTATACTTTGATTAGTATGTCTCATTCTGTACACACTCTTAGATTAACAAATATCAGAATCATCTGCATAAGTTGTCAGATTTCTCTATTGACTTCTAGCATTGTGTCTTTTACTTTTCTAGAGGAATTGACCTATACTAGCACATCATGGGTGATATTGAATCTCTTAACCACCTTCCATCTTTTTGCATCTCCACGGTTTTCCTCTCAGTTCTTTGGAGTTAATGTATGCAGAAAAGGCTACCTCAGAGTCACTAACCAGGATATCCTTATTTTATCCATGCTTCTCTAGTATTGTGGAATACTCTTGAGCATGAAAGTTGTCAATGAGCGGGCAAAAGAAACAAAGAAAATTAAAAAAAAAAAATCAAATTCATTGATTGAGGAGGAGCCTCCACTCTTACTCAACAAATACCTCTTGATTCCTAGTGGTTCGACTTTCCTAAGTTGTGGTTAGATTCCCTTGCCAGAGATCCAGCTACCAAATCATTACTAGAATTTGAATCTAGTATTTGTCGATCTCCAAGAGCCACACATACTTTTATCATGAGATCTATACTTTTCACTTGGTGCATCATATTTTTTCATGAGGAATCTTCTAGAGGTTATGCACATTGTGTTTTCAAGTAATTATTTTTCTTGGATATTCTTATATGTTTTAAAGTACAAATCTGAGATTCCTTACTTGCTCCACCATATTATTTTTGTCTTTTTCTTATTGTTCATTGTTTTTAGTGTTTTAATGAGGGGGAGCTCAGTTAATCATTTCAAGGTTTTTTTAGCATGAACTTACATTGATTGGTTTGGTAAGGGAGATTAACATTAGTTGGTTTGCATGTTGCTATGCATTACTTATTTATTACTTACTTCCCGCATGCTATTAATTTTTAGATCATCATGTCCTTGCTTGTGTGGTTTATGCTCTTGCTTTAGTTGATTGAGCTTTCTTTGACAATTCATGACAAAAAGGGAGAGAATTTGAGGGGGAGATTTTGAGTGTTTTTGCATGTTTTTTAAAATTTTCATCTACTCATGCTGCATGTTTTAAAGTCTCCAATTTTCATCTATGCATATTTCCATCTATTCACGCTTCAAGATAATCTTGTCATATGTTTATTGCTTTTATATACTCTTGTGGTACTAATAGTTATTTTGCAAATCATGACCATGAGAAAGAAGTTAGTTTTTGTTGGCTGTAATGGATTTGGGTGATTAGGATTTTATTTGTTAGGTGAATTTTGTCACAAAATTGCCAAAGAGGGAGATTGTTAAGTTCTTGTTATTGGTAATCCCGTTTGACAAAACTCCTTTCAGTTGTAATTTTATTTGATCTTATGTTTCAGCGAGGATGTGAGTGTTTAGATGTGATCCATCTCGAATTATGCCTTGCAAAGGAGTTTGTGATCTCAATCCTTTCATGTTTGCTATTTCCCTGACTAAGTACGGGGATTGAGCTGCTTAGTCAGCTCGCGAAGGTTCGGGGGACAGAGCTCCATTGCGGGTCCAAGGCAGCGCTCCTGAAGCAAAAAGCAAAAATGCAGTTGAAATTGTTTGACCGCTCCAGAGGTCATTTGTGCACTCGAGCGAAGAAAATGATTATGTAGTATTTTTCTGGACCGTCTAAACTTCTGGGAAGAAAGCTTTATCGTTCGAGCGGTGAAATGTGCACTCGAGCGGTCTGCACGATCCTGTTTTCTATAAAGTGTACTGTTTGCTATTTTTAGAGTTTGTGCCATCCAGATTTTCAGAAAGGAACAAGATACAAAATGTTTTATATTGAAGGGCGCTTTATGAGTATTTCCTTGATGATTTAAGAGTGATCAATAGATCCGTGAACTTTATATCAACATCATCAATGGTTTGTTTGTTTTTGTTTATTTATAAAAGAGGGAGTTGTTCTTCAGTAGATTCCTAAGAACTTGGGCCTGAAACTTTGGTGGATTCCGGAGTGACTCATCGTCATGGATTCAACATCAGTGTTGTGGATTCAACGTTGCATAAGACAATTCTGAGGTGAAGACAGTGGTGGAAGAGGCACATTGGGGTTGGTTTAATTCGGGTGTGGATTCACTAGTGTAGACACCCCATTTTTGACCACCCTAAAGACTTGGGCGTTACTGATGGTTTACTTGGTGATGAAAGGTGTGCAGGGCAAATGTTCAATTTCTTCGGCAAGAGGAAAGTCAAATCCCAACCTTACAACCCATTTTGGACCAAAGCTATTTTGAATGATTTTTAGACCTTAAAACCATCTCTTTCAAAATATTTTTGAAAAGAAATTTCTACGATGTTCCGAGGCTCGTATTTTGTCAAATGTTGCGTTTTTCAGTAAACCAATCAAGGACAAAGTGGAAATGAATGAAAGAGTGGAAATGAATGAAAGAGAGATTAAATCATTGAAAAATCTTTCAAAACACCTTGTTTAGGGGTTTGGAGTTGAAGAAAAGAGGAGTGGAGAGAAGAGACCTAGTTGAGGAAGAAGTTGGGTATGAATCGTTAAGAGAAACTCGAGTGGTCCTCGCTAAATCAGGCCTATCATTTTGTATACTTGGATTTAATCTATGAGGCCACCACCGTTGGAAATAATAGTTCCGGGGCTTCATTTTTCACTCAAGAATCTCCTAAAGACGAGTTCGGATGGAGGACATATGATTGGTTGAAGTTGGGCATTATTCCGGTTGGATCGAAACTGAGCAGTCTTTACTAAAAGAGGCATAACTTTTTTCATAGTTAGAATTTTGATGCAAGGCTTCCACCATTGGAAATATTACTTTCGGGGCTTCAATTTGGGCACAAGAATGACCTAAAAAGGAGTTCATATGAAGGAGTTATGCCCATTTGAAGTTGGACCTGCAGAGCAGAATTTCCTATCAGCCACAAATGTGCCGGTCGGCCAAAAAAGTAGCAGATCGGCCATCACAAGTAGCAGATCGGCACTAAAGATGGCTGATCGGCCAAGAATTACCCAAACTCAATTTTTTTGAAGATATTTCATCTCCAACTGTTTCCAGCATGCTCCAGCTGTCCCATGTTTAGATATTTCGACCAAACTCTTGCCTTTTGCTATATATGGAGCCAAATATCTCATTTCTAAAGGGATAGAACTTCCTAAGCAAGTTTGAGAGCTTCTCTCACTAAACTCCCTCTCTCTCTACAGAATTTTCAGAGGAAAATCTCTGCCTCTCTCTCTAAAACCTCTCTCTCTTGCCCTTTGGTGCATAGAAGTGCATAGAAGTGCATAGAAGTAGAGAAATACAACTCCTTTGCCCAGGCATCCTTCATCAAAGTTGGATATCCATGGGATGAGGTCTCTTGGAACTAGTTTTTGGGCTGATAGAAGGTCATTTGAGCCAAGAAAGAGGCCTTTTTGCTGCTGTGCTACAAGGGTAAGCACCTCTCCTCTTTTGTATTTGTTTTGCACACTTACTTCACCACCTTTGCACACTACTTTGGGGATTTTTTTGGGGTGGTGTTGAACTAAAAAAACCTCTGTTTTTTCTCTGGTTTTTCAGTCCTAAAAGTCTTGGTTTGTGCCTTGGTTGGCTAGGGGGTTGTCCTCTCTTTTGCTCCTTGGCTTGCAAGGCCTTGTGAGCTAACTTTCAAACTTTTCAAACAACATCTTTTTGGCCTTAAAACCACTGAATTCCAGAGAAATTTTAGTGGTAGAAAACTTGTTTTGAGGCTCAAAATAGGAGGGGGTTGTCCCCTCTCCTCTTCTCTTGTTTACTTGTATTGATGGGCCTCCAAAAGAACATGTGTTTCTACTCCTTGAAGGCTTTGTTAAGGCTTATTTTTGTGACTTTCCAGACCTGCCATAACTCTGTTTTGGGCTGTCTTGCTTACCCCATGCATGCTTTATACACTTGTAGTGTAAACTTGCACACTAGCCCAACATGCATCACGCTTTAGATCATCATTCTAGTGTGATTTTGGCTTAACTCCAAGAATATTTTGCCCATATTTTAGCATGCTTAAGGTCTGATTTATATTTTTTTGGTCATGCATGCCATGCTTTGTATAACCATAGTGTATTTTAGCTCAATAGCCTTGAGTTTCCAAGCCACTAGCATGCATTGTTGGGGCTATTTGCATGATTTAGCATCATTTGGAATGATATTTCAGAGCATATTTCATTGCCATGCTCTCACATGTTTCACTCCTTCAATGCTTTGAAGGGTTCATGCTTTATGTCTTAAAAAAGAGCCCATGTGTATGCCATCTTGCCTAGGCTTTTGGACCACCATTTCAGTGTGTTTTGGGTCTTATTTTGCTATGATATAACTCTATTTTTGGTTGGTTAGGGCATCCCTCATTTTCTTCTTACACTTGTAGTGTAAGTCCTCTTTACTAGTCTTGCATGCCTAATGAGTGAGCTTGTTATTCTAGCATGTGTTGACTTGGTATTAGCCCATTTTTGGTGTTAGGTTGACATGCCATAACTCTGATTTTTGTTGGTTAAGTCATTACATGCTTGGCTTTGGTAGGTGTAGTGTAAACCTCCTTATTCGCCTTGCATACTCCATGTTTTGACCCTTCATGCTAGCTTGTTTTGGCTTTGCTCCATGCATATTTTAGACTCATTTTAACATATTTTAGGATTGTTTTGGGTTGCCCTTTCCATATGTTTCATGTTTTGCATAGTTGTAGTGCAAGTGCCTTGCTAGCCTTAAGCTTTGGGCATCGTAGCATGCTTCATTTGTATCATGTACATGATTTGGCATCATTCCACATGACATTTCGGAGCATGTAGCATTGCCATGTTCACACTTCATTCACCCTTTGAGTGCCTCTAAGGGTTGTGCATTTGTTACCTTGTTTGTAGCTTAGTGTGTATGCATGCATGCCTAGGCATTTGTGCCTCAATCTTAGCATATTTTGGTGTTTGTTTAGACCTATTTGAACTCTTTCCATGATTGGTTTATGCCTTTGTACCATGTATTGCATACCTCCTTTGTAGTCCTCTTTGGTAGCTTTATGCTTTAAGGACCCTAGCATGCCATGCTTGTATTGATTGAATGATTTGACATCATTTCATATCTCATTTCAGTGCTGGAACATATGCCATTGTACTCCATGTTTCATCCTTTCAATGCCTTTGGAGAGTTGTGTCTTGTGCCTTAATCTTGCATTAACATGTATGCATGCCTGGCTAGTCCTTGGAGTCTTTATTTCAGCATGTTTGGCCACTGATTTGGGAATGGCTGAGGTCTGCCCATTTTGGTTCAAGTCCATCTTTGCATGTTGTTGCATGCTTGCTCGTTTGCATGTTGTTGCATGCTTACCCATCTTGCATGTTGTTGCATACTTGTTAGATTGTATGTTGTCACATGCTTGTTGTTGGCATTGTTGTTGCATACTTATTACATTACATGTTTGCATGTTTTAGGTTGCATTACATGGTGCTTGCATGCTCATGTTGCATTACATTGTTTGCATGTCATTAGCTTTGTTAAGTTGTGCATACATTGCATTGTGTTTGGTTTGGGTGTTAAGCCAAACACGAGGAATGAGGGACGTTTCATACTTAAAGTGACGAAGCGTGCCTTAATCCTCGGTCGCCGACACTCTTGATCCAACATGATAGAGTGTGAGGCATTTGTGTGTTTTTGTGCATTCATTCCATATTGATATGTGCAATTCGGTCTCTTTGGCCATCATGCATTGAAATGCGTGATTGATGGCTCGAGGGTCGAACATTACACTCCTTTAAGTCTCAAACATGATAAGGGGTGTAGGTGCACAACATTTTCTTGCAAATGTATTGCCATGCCCTTGTTTGTCCTCTGCTGTAGCAAAATGAGCAATCTGCAGGAAAAGATGGCTGATCGGCTATCTTAAGTGCCGATTGGCTAAAAAGCTTTGGTTGATATCATCAAAATTGGCCGATGGCCATTGTTCTCTGGCCGATGGACTCATATTCTGGCCGATGACCTCGCAGCATGGCCATGAAGTGGTTCAGAAGCATCACAGATATTCTCACAGTTCTCAGAAGTCTAAAACAGTGCAAACAGAGGCAACATGGGGCATGGCAACGGATTTCAGAGAGAAGCCGATCGAGCACGTATGCATCCATCGTTACAAGGCCATTTCAGTGTTTTAATAACTTAGAATAGTTATTTGTTTCAATTTGGTTATGTAATAATTAATTAGCTTGTTAATTAGTTAATTAGTTGGTTTGTATTATTTATTCGGACCCTCCGTCGAGAGGGCAAATTTTGTAATAAGTGTGCGCGAGTGTATGAATGTCTTCCAACCCCACGTCTATCTCCTTTTTACTTAACCGCTTACAATGGTTAGTTCTAGGTCATATTTTGATTAGCATTCCTATGCTCGGATGTTTGCATCCATCCATTCGTATTGCATGCACCGGGCTCGGCGCATCATACTAACTGCATTGTATTTCAATTCCAAGTTGAATACATGATTATCAAGTTGCATCTCATATGTCATTATAGAATAGCCGAGCCTATTTCTAGTTGCATTTTGCATGTGTTGCATTAGCCATCTTAACATGAGCTAGGATCATGTATTGATTACTAACTAGCTATTGTTTTGGTTTGGAGTACTAGGTAAGCTTTTATGCTTTAGCATCTTGCATGAGTGTGAGTACTGCCATGATAGCATGCTTGCCATGAGGCTAACTGCTTAATTGATAAACTGCCTGAATGCCTGTGGGTGAAGGCTAGATTACTTGAATTGGAACAATTCATCGAAATGTGTGTTTTAAGCCCACTTGAGGGTGGCAAAATCATGTTTTATAAGCCCACTTGAGGGTGGCAAATCTACGTCTTAGCCTACTTGTGAGTAGCACCTTCAAACTATTTTCAAACAAACATGAGATGTTTTGTTCCAACTTAGGCGATCTAGTCTATACTTGTGTGTTGTGCGCATCACATAGTAATTCTAGCTAATAAACCGGAATAAGAACGCATGTGTTTTCAAAAAAATAAGATATCATGGTAGTAAAGGCCGATCTTTGATCGGGCGAGCGGGGGTGCTCATTGCATGACCTTCCTCTCTCATACCCAAGTTCCCGAGCTGAGGCAACTTTGGTGATGACGGACACGTGGCCTTAGGCACGAGTCAGGGTTTCCTAAATTTCCCATAACAAAAATATTTAGGTGGCGACTCTGTATCTGGCAAAGCAGTCCATGTTTGGCACTTCTTTACAAAATCAGTTTTCCAAAATGATTCGCTGGATTTGGACTCTTTGGTGATTTATCGGTCATGCATTGCACTTTGCGAGATTAGATTCAGAACCGTGACACTGAGTCCAAACTGTAGTAAGCCCAATGAACAAAACGAAATTTCACGCAAAACTCGCGTGCGGAGCCCGTGACGTTCGGGCACGCCTACACTAGGTAATTGAGAGTACACTTGTGTAATTCCTTTTTGTCTTCTTAGAGGATTATTTTGTGACTTTGGCCGTAGTTTTTTTTTTTTAATCACAATTGGAGGCGGTTCAATTGTGAATTTTTCATGTTAAATCTTTATGTTAATTTGTTTTTGATTGTTTGATTGGGATTATTATTTATTGTTTAAAAATTGAAACATAATTCCAAATCAATATCTTGGGAATTTTTAGATTTTTCAATATAAATATGCCAAAAATATACATACATTTTCTTATTTTGGTTATAAAAATAATCACAATATATGTACCATTTAAAAAAAGAAAAGAAAAGAAGTGGGTTAAGTGATCACGAATTGGGTATGAATGAAAATAATTCTCCAAGAATTTAATTGTTGACATAAAAATTGATCTTACTCTAACTTGTAAAATACATTTAATGTTTAATGAAAGTACTATTCCTCAAATTAGTTCATTCTATTCAAAACCTAAGAAATCTATATATTATAATTTGAACATAAAATTTAAATTGATTATTACCAATAATTTCTATTAATTGACCGATCAAAATTTTAAATCATGTCCAAAGTATGGTTAGAACAATCAAAATTTAAGTCATGTCCAAAGTATGGTTAGAACAACGCCCATATTTTAGGTTGACGTTTGATAGTTTTTCACATGAAAATATATTTAATTATTCATGTAATAATTTTAAATATAAATATAGAATTTTATCAAAGTTTGAATTTTTTTAATAACTATGCATAAACATGTCCATATTTCTTATCTTATTATAAAAAATACTAGCATATATTTTTTCACCAATTTAACAAATAAATGAGTTAAGTAGTTCATGCTTAGGTATAAACTAAAACGATTCCCTAATGATTAGATCATAGCGAAGTTAAAATAAATGTTGAGTCAATTAGATTATGTCACATTTATAGTGTATAATAACACAACTATAAATCCTCAAACTAACTCTTATTCTATTGTATTCGTGAATTATGGCATATGAGAAACTATAATTCTATACTTAAATAGACATATTTTTAAGCTTTTACAAAATGGACAATAAGTAGTTAATAAATTGACAAATATAATTTATTATATGATAGGGCTAACTCTAACATAAAATAAACTAAATTGAAAAACTTATAAGACAAAATGCATTTATATTTCATTGTAAGTATAATTTTTGTAATTTTATTGCACTTTTTTAAAAATATATTCTACCATAGTTTATTTATTTCTTATAAATAAATTTTATGTTGTTATTTAATTTCAAAATTAGTTTTTAATTATTTATTTAAACTTGTGCATAGCATGGGTATTATGGCTTATGAAATAATTTTAAAAAATTATCCCCCTGCTATGAAAATCCGTTAAGAAAAGATGAGTAAGAGAAAAGAATAAGAAAATAACCCAATGTGAAATGCTTTAGCAAGTGTGAGAAAATCTAAAAGTTATACTTGGTAGGTAAATGTTGATTTCAAGAAAGATAAGATGATAAAGGTCACTGTAGACACCCCATTTTTGACCGCCCTTAAGACTTAGGAGCTACTGATTCTTACTTGGTGATAAAAGTTTTGCAGTGTAAAGGTTCGATTTCTTCGACAAAGAGAGCGTCAAATCCCAACCTCGCAATCCATATTTGGACCAAAGCCTTTTGACCAAAATGATTTTTAGACCTCAAAACCCTCTCTTTCAAACTAATTTTGAAAAATTTCGTACGATGTTCCGAGGCTCGCTTTTTGTTAAATGTTGCGCTTTTCGGTAAACTGAGCAAGGACAAAGTGGAAATGAATGAAAGAGAGGTGAACTCTTTGAAAAATATTTCAAAAAACCTTGTTTAGAGGTTTAGAGTTGAAGAAAATTGGAGGAGAGGGAAGAAACCTAGTTGGGGAAGAAGTTGGGCATGAACCGTTAAGAGAGAGTCGAGCAACCTTCGCTAAATCAGGTTTATCCTTTTGTGCACTTGGATTTATTGGAAAGGGGACTTCCGGGGCTTCATTTTACACTCAAGAATCTCCTAAAGCCGAGTCCGGATGGGAGAGATATGGCTGGTTGAAGTTAAGTATTAATCTGATTGAGCTAGAAATGAGCATTCTTCAAAAAAATGAGCATAAATTTTTGCGCACTTGGAATTTTGATGTGAGGTAGGGCCATTGGAAAGAAGACTTCTGGAGCTTCAATTTAGACTCAAGAATGACCTAAAAAGGAGTCCAGATGAAGGAGTTATGCCTGTTTGAAGTTGAGCCTAGAAGCAGATTTTTGATGGCTAGTAGAGACACATTGATGGCCGGCAGAGACACATTGATGGCCAGCAACAGACCATTGATGGTCGGCAAGCCAGTGCCGGCCACCAATGTAAAATCCAGATATTTTCCACCAACTATTCCACACTGCTCCAGCTATTTTCTCTTTGATATTTTTGACCAAAGCTTGCATTTTTCTATATATAGAGGCCATATCTCTCATATTGCAAGGTTGGAAGGATTTTGGGAGCCTTTCTCTCTACAATCCTCTATCTCTGCAGTTCTCTCTCTCTAGACTTCTCTTTCTCTCTCTTGAGCTTTTGTACTTAAAAGCTTGCATACTTCAAACTTTAACCTATCAACCCTTAACCAAAGTGGTTCATCTTTAGGTTGAGGTTGCCTGAAGCTCTCTTGGAACTCCTTAAGGTGGGTTTGACTTGTATTTGTGCCTAGAAGTGTGCTTGGCTTCAAGAGGTACAACCTTTACCCTTTAAGCTTGTTTTTAATACTTGCTTTGCCATCTTTTTCCACCATTTCAAGGCTGGTTTTGGCATGTAAAAAGTTCTATTTTTCAGTCCTAAAAGTGGTGGTTTGAGCCTTTGTGAGTTGGGGGGTTGTCCCCCCTTTTGGCTTCTTAGCTTGTTAAGCTTTCTTGCACCATTTCTCATCACTTTCAAATCAAAATTTTTGGGCCTTTTTACCACTGAAACTCAGAGGTTTTTCAGGGACAAAAACCTTCTTTTGAGGTCCAAAATTAAAGGGGTTAGCCTCCCATCCTTGTGTCTTGCTTCCATGCCTAGGTTGCTTCACATGTTAGCTTGATTTTCTAGTTTAACCTAGCTTAGTTCAAGAATGTTTCCGGCTTTATTTTGGAATGTTTCAGCTCTATTTTGGGCTGCTTGGAGCACTTGAGGCTTGCTTTGTATGCTCGTAGTGCAATTATGCTTACTAGTTTAGCTTGTACTATGTTTTGGCCTTTCATTCTAGCTATTTTTTGCTTACTTTAAACATGTTTTAGGAGTCCTTTTAGGCTGTTTTAAGACTGTTTTGGGCTATTTGTCCCTTTTGTGCTTTGTATTGCATGCCTATAGTGTAGTAATCTTAACTAGTTAGGTGTTTTTGGCTTTTAAACATGTTTTGCATGAGTTGTTTGCATGTTGTAGTGCCATTTTGCATGCAATTCCAGCACATATAATATCTGCAACCTCCCCCATTTCATCACTTTTTCATTTGCTTTGAGGTTGGTTAACCTTAAGGTTATGTTTAAGCTTGAGATAGAGCTTGTGCTCAATGGTTTTAATCCTCTTTTGAGGGCTTCTACTAACTAACGGCATGATCTCTCTCATGTCTTAAATCATCCTTTGGTTGACCCCTCTCTCATTAGAGGACATTTACCTTGGACTTAATTGGTTAAAGAATGGTTTGGTAATGTAAAATGAGTAAATAAAACATGACAAGTAAAACTTAAGCAAGTTAAGCATGTTGTGTTTGCATTGCATGTGTTCAATCGGACGTTATATTGAACGCAAGGTAGATTGGAGCATTTCATACTCAAATTGATGAAATGAGCCAATCTCCTTTGTGTCCATTGCCTTTGATCATTCATGACAAGGTAGTGGTCTAGAGTCATGTTTTGTGCATTTATTGAAAGTGTACAACTTGGATCTTTGGCCATCATGCATTGAAAATGCTTGATTGGTGGTTTTGGATCCAAGTGTGCCACTCCTTTGATGTTTTGAGATGATAAGGAGGAGTACAGTACAGACATATCCTTGGAAAAACCTTCCTTTTGCTCTATTTGTGCTCTGTTGCAGTATGGTGACCCGGAGCATCAGTGGCCGGCCGTGCCTCATCAGGGGCCGACAAGGCTTTTTTTTTTGGCTCGCAGTGTCTCTCTCTGGCTGGCAGAGGGCCGGCAGCAAGAATTTATGGTCGGCAGGCCACTGGTGTAGTCTTCAGCATTGGTTTGGTAAGGTGGAACAGAAAGTTCTTGGAGTGAGCTTAACCTTGCAAACAGAGCCTCTCAAGAGCAAACCAGAAGGCTTTTCGAGGCGAAAACCAAGTGCATGCATCCGCCATTACCCGAAGCAGAGCTAAGGCAGCGTAGTTCAGTGCTCTAAATGTTTAACTAGTGTACATTTGTTTTGTGCTTTAATTAATTAGTTTGCTAATTAGTTAAGTGTTGTAATAATTAAGTAGCTTAGCTTAGCTATTTCTTTATTTTGTTTTGTAATAATTAGTTTAATTAGTTTAATTAGATTAGTTGGCTTAGCTTATCTTAGTGTAGCTTAGCTTATTCATTCGGACCCTCTTTCGCGAGGGCACAATATTGTAATAAGTGTGCGTGTATGTGTGCATGTTTTCAAACCCCACATCTTTTTCCCTTTTATTTATCCGCTTTCGATGGTTAGATTAGGGATCATATTTCATTTAGCATACCTTATGCTTGCATGTTTGCACCATTCATTTGTCTTGCATGTACCGGGGCTCACCTCATCATTCAAACTGCATTGCAATTTCAATACACTTCTTTAAATACGTGTCTTGAAACATGTTATCAAATTGAATCAAGTCATATGCCATACTAGTAGCCGAGCTTATTAATTTCATATTGCATGTGTTGCATTAGACATCTTAATAAAGTTAGGATCATGCATTATTTCTAACTAGCTTTTGTTTTGGCTTGGAGTACTCGGTAAGCTTTATATGCTTTAGCATACTTGCATGAGTGTGATTGCCATATTGCCATGTTTCACATGCTTGTCATGAGGCTATTTGCTTAAATGATAAACTGCATGAATGCCTGTGGATGAAGGCTTGATTGTTTGAATTGGAACAATTCAACGGATAAATGTTTTAAGCCCACTTTGCGAAGTGGCAAAATCATGTTTTAAGGCCATCATGTTTGGTGGCAAAACCGCGTTTTAGCCCACTTGAGGGTTGCAAGTCCAAACCATTTTCGAAAGCAAACATAAGTTGAATTTGTTCCAATTCTTGCGATTTAGTCTATACTTGCTTGTGTGCGTCACATAGTAAAGTTAGAATAAATAACCGGAATAGAAACACATGAGGTTTATAAAACAACATATAATGCTTAGTAGAGGCTGATCCTTTGATCGGGCGAGCGGGGGTGCTCATTTTAGGACCTTCCCCTCTCGTACTTAAGTTCCCGAGCTGAGGTAACTTTGGTGATGACAGACACGTGGCCTTTGGCACGAGTCAGGGTTTCCTAATTTTTTTCAAAATAAAATATTTAGGTAGCGACTCTGTAATCTGACAAAACAGTCCAGTTTTGAAATTATTTGATTTAAAATTTGATTTTCCAAAATGATTTGCCGGATTGGACTCTTTGGTGTTTATCAGTTTCACATTGCACTTTGTGAGATTAGATTCAGAATCGTGACAGGAGTTCGAACTGTAGGATCTATTCGTGCTCTCCAAAAGGAGGCGCGGAGAAGTCGAGTTACAGTCACTAGTAGTTCATTGTTTGTCATTTTCTTTTTGTTATTCAATTTTTTGATTTAAACAAATTTTGTTTGATTGACTTTCACGAAAAAAAAAGATTATTATTATTATTACTATTATATGGAAAATTAAAAAAATGTAATTAGTAAATAATAATAATAATAATTATTGAGTTTCACATAGTTAACGATATCATCTAATACATGGCAAACTAAAATTATGAAACCCATAGAAAATAATAATGTATTTATAATTTACCATACATGTAGTTTTTGTTCCTAACAATAAAAATTAAAAAGTACAATTTTATAATTTATCATAATTTTCATTTGATTTTTACTAATTATTCTATGATTTGTGTTATTATTATTTAAAACTTAAAGCGTAGCATTAATGGTAGCGGAGAAAAAATACATAAACAAAATTATGATAAAAATAGTTATAATTTAATTAATTGTTTTTACTATTTAATTTTAATGTTAAAATTATTTATTTAAAATGTATGGATATTACGCTAGTTATTAATAAAGTATATAAAAATTCCATGCATTTGAAAGGTCAAGTGGGTGGCTGAGAGGGTGGAGGAAAGGGTTGAATGATTTGCAGAACAGACAAAGAGACAAGGGTATTTCTATCAAAATTCCATGCATTTGAAAGATTTTTCTTTGGTCTTTGTCATGTGATGAAATTGTGAGAAGGTTCCCAATGTGGGCAAAATATAGCCCCAAATTTCACTATCACGTTATTTTCTTTACTACAATATTGTTAGTTATTTATTATCTCTAAATTATATAGACTTGTTTCCTTCAAATTTATTTATTTATTTGTTTATTTTTTAAATTTAAGTCTATGAAATATGGGAATCAAAATATAACATTAAAAAATTTGGACAAAATTAAAAAATAAATAAATTAACTTCTGGTAACAAATATCGATTACAAACTTTAATCTATAGAGAATATAGAAGGAATAGAGCACAAATAACAAATTAGTTGATCACATTTATTGTGAAAGATATTATTTAAGGTTTTGTATTTTAGATGTTTTCAAAGACATGAAATAGAGTCAAATACAATTCAAAATATTTAACTTTAACTCAATATTGATATATAAAAGAAATATGTTTATATATATTCATCTCATTTTTCACTTTTTATGTTGATACCTTACATTAGAATTTTAACTGTCCCTTATGTGTGTATATATATAGAAAATGATACGCAGTGATTTTAAAAATTACAAGTCACTTTAATGGATCTTTTGATTTGAAATTAATGAGGACACATCTATCACTTTATTTTGTATGAATTTTATGTATAATTTTTTTTGTGTATATATATATACCTTACATTCTACTAATTTTAAACTTACATCATTCACTTTATTTGCTGAGTAACTTTTGTGTAACTTTTATAGTTCCTAACATTTTTTTTTTTTCGAAATAATAAAGGGTAAATTAAACTCATTTCCCTTTAGGTTTAAAAAAAATAGCATAACATTTTTGACATTATTTCACTAACATCCCTCATAATTTTAATTCGCCTAACACTTGCACAATTTTTATCAAAAATTCATTAGTATAAATGAAAAAAATGAAAATAAAATTATCATCGTTATTTCATTGTCTACCTACCATTGACATTAATTTTAGTAATTTTAACCATACTAAAAGAGACATAATATAATTATGTTAAAAATATATGACTGATTGTATTTTTTTTTTTTTTTAAATTTCAAAACGTGTTAGTAAAAATTACCCAAAATAAATGGGACGACTAAGTAAATTACACAGTGTCAAACACTGGACTTGATCAAAAATTATTCATATAAATTAACCAAGTAAGTTGTTTAATTTAATTCTGTTTTTATTTGTTTATTTAATCAGATTTTAAATTTTGTTTTTGTAACAAAATAAAATCTGTTATTTATTTATTTATTTATTATTTTGAGTTTGATTTTTGTAATCAAACAAATTCTCTCCTTTTCTTTATTTCTTTAAATTCTATTTGTTGTTGTGTACACAATAGAATTAAATCTTTTAAATACAGTGAAGATTGTCCAACAATCTTAAGACAGATTCCTTTTTGGGTATCTTCATTGTATTTAATTTTCTGTGTTTTCAAATTAATATTCTGGTTGGAAAAACAAATAGTGATTTATGCTATTTGACAGATAGTAGTAATATACTGTCTCTTTTCTTTGACAACAACTAGTAGTACGATACTGGTGTCATTAACAATTCAGAATATTATTTGGTATTACAGAAAATTCTTGTGGTATTTTATTTTTCTAGTTTTAGTAACAAGAAAAATAAAATGATTTTGTGTTATAATTTATTTTCTGGTTTAAGTAACTAGAAAATTAATTTATGGTTTGGTTTTCTGATTTTTGTAATCAGATATTATTTCGGTATTTTATTTTACTAGTTTTAGTAACAAGGAAAATAAAATTATTTTGTATTGTAATTTATTTTCTGGTTTTAGTAACTAGAAAATTAATTTTGTTAATCAATCATGTAACCTTTGTGACTCGGTCACAATCTGTTAATTTTATAAGTGACTTATGATTTCTTTTGGTAGACCACTTATTTTTGAACCCTTTGTGAAAAGGTGTTAATTCTTTTGACTTCATCATAGTTCATCGTGAATTTACATGGAAGAATTTGTTTCTAGAGTAAAATATTAGTTTTACAAACTAATTTTATTTTTATTACAATGTGGATTCATAGTCTTGAATTGTTTCTGCACTTGAGTCGGAAAATATATATATATATATATTCACAAGAACATTTTAATGCATATTTAATTTGTTTATTTATGTACAAATCAAACTTATTAAATGAAGGTATGTTTTGTCATTTTGAAGTTTAAAGTTTAAATGCATTGGATTTTATTTATGAGTTGAGAATCCTTTTATTTCATGATGCAAGTGATGGGATCGTGCATGATTAATTTATTTTGTTGATTCATTATTTTTAGTTGATGCGTTTGATATGCATGTATGATATCTACTCAAGTTATTTCTTAACAATATTTTCAAGTGATTTGGAATGATAAATTGTTATGTCGACTTAGGACATAAGCAGGTTAATTTGAATATTTCTAATCAATTTTGAATGGGTGTTTAAACACCAGAGAAATTTAAACATGAAGATGTATGTAATTATATCGGTCCGTTTAATTGGAAGGTAATTTAAGAAATCTTTTATGTTGATTATTGTATTATGTGACATGAGATGTCATTAATAATTATTTTACTTACGTAGTAGAATTTGTTAAACCATGAACCATTTTATTAAATATGGGGGTGTATCTCTTGAATTAGTTGAGATAATTTATTTTTCTTCTGTCACAAATATTTTTATGACAGTGACATTTATTTGTTATTGAGTTGCAAGAATGTATACAATCAAATGAGTTTTTGAATTGTTTGATTCTTAGGCAAAATTTTTATAAGGATATAATTTTGTCAAAACATTAATTCTGACTTGAGTAGTCATAATTATTTTAGTTTTTTCTTGAATTTGTTTTAAAATTCATTGATTTTTACTAGAAGTGATAGGGGTGGTGAATATGATGCACCATTAAATGAATTTTGTGCACAACATGGCATTATTCACCAAACTACAGCCCCTTATTCTCCATAGCAAAATGGAATTGCTGAAAGGAAGAATAGAACCCTAAAAGAAATGATGAATGCCATGTTACTAAGTTCAGGCTTACCACAGAACTTGTGGGGGGAAGCAATAATGTCTGCTAATTATGTTCTTAATAGAATACCCCACAAGAAAATCAAAAGCATTCCTTATGAATTGTGGAAAGGTCGACCACCTTCCTACAAATACTTAAAAATGTGGGGGTGTTTGGCAAAAGTTGAAGTACCTGTTCCTAAAAAGACAAAGATTGGACCAAAAACAGTAGATTGTGTATTTATTGGTTATGCTCAGAATAGTAGTGCATATCGGTTTCTGACTTATAAATCAGATATACCTGATATAAATATGAACATTATTATAGAGTCAAGGAATGCTGTGTTTTTTGAACATGTCTTTCCTTACAAGAAAGGACAGGAATTAAGTTCACAGAAAAGAACTTATGATTGTACACAAAGTCAAGAGACTAATGACAATCAAACACAAGAGATTAGTAATAGTCTCGACCAACAGGATTTAACTAATGATGAACCAAGACGCAGTAAAAGAGCGAGAACATCAAAATCCTTTTGTCCAGATTTTCTGACATACTTGTTAGAAAATGAACCTCAAAGCTTTAAGGCAGCAATGACAGGTCCTGAAGCACCTTTGTGGAAAGAGGCTGTTAATAATGAAATTGAATCCATTATGCAAAATCATACTTGGGAATTGGTGGATCTTCCACCAGGTTCTAAACCTCTTGGATATAAATGGATATTTAAGAGAAAAATGATAGCAGATGGTTCAATTGACAAGTATAAAGCAAGACTTGTTGTTAAAGGTTACAGACAAAAAGAAGGTCTGGACTATTTTGACACATATTCCCCTGTGACAAGAATAACATCCATTCGCATGCTTATTTCTATAGCAGCGTTGTTTAATTTAGAAATACATCAAATGGATGTTAAAACAGCTTTCTTAAACGGTGATCTAAATGAAGAGATCTATATGGAACAACCCGAAGGGTTTGTAGTATCAGGGCAAGAAAAGAAAGTTTGTCGACTTGTAAAATCCCTTTATGGATTAAAACAAGCACCTAAGCAATGGCATGAAAAATTTGATCATGCAATGCTTACTAATGGGTTTAAGATAAACGAATGTGACAAATGCGTCTATGTTAAAAACACTGACCAAGGATATGTCATAGTTTGTCTTTATGTGGATGACATGCTTATCATTGGAAGCAGTCAAAACATGATCAAATCAACTAAGCAGATGCTTAACAAAAGATTTGATATGAAAGATATGGGGGTCGCAGATGTTATATTAGGAATGAAAATTACTAAAACATCTGACGGATATGCATTATCTCAATCTCATTATATTGAGAAAATTCTTGATAAATTTATCAAGGATGATTTGAATTTAGCTAGAACACCTGTAGACATCAGTCTTTATTTATCAAAAAATAAAGGTGATGCAGTGTCTCAGTTAAAATACTCCCAAATCATTGGAAGCCTAATGTACCTAATGAATTGTACTCGTCCTGATATAGCTTATGCTATCAGTAAATTGAGTAGGTACACTAGTCACCCTGGAGAAGACCATTGGAAAGCGATCATTCGTGTTCTTAGATATCTAAGATTTACTCGTGATCATGGTTTGAACTTTACTCGATATCCAGCAGTACTCGAAGGTTATTGTGATGCCAATTGGATATCGGATACTAAAGATTCAAAATCCACTAGTGGATATGTCTTTACTCTAGGAGGCGCTGCTGTTTCTTGGAAGTCCACGAAACAAACTTGCATCGCACGATCCACAATGGAATCCGAGTTCATTGCTTTAGACAAAGCAGGTGAAGAAGCAGAATGGCTTCGTCACTTCTTAGAAGACATTCCAATGTGGCCAAAACCTGTGCCAGCTATTTGCATTCATTGTGATAGTCAATCTGCAATAGGCAGGGCACAGAATCATATGTATAATGGTAAGTCACGACATATTCGTCGTCGACATAATACCGTAAGGCAATTGTTGTCAAACGGAATAATCTCAATAGATTATATAAAATCTAAAGAGAATATTGCGGATCCGTTAACAAAAGGTTTGACAAAAGAGCTAGTGTATAGTTCATCGAAGGGGATGGGATTAAAGCCTATTACATAAGAGTCGTCATAATGGTAACCCTACTTATATGACTGGAGATCCCAAGAACTAAGTTCAAAGGGACAACTAAGTTATGTATGGCTCGCCAGAAATCACCAAGGGATTAAAATTCCTACCCATTCCTATGGTGAGAGTGATATCTGCAACATATGTTGTATGCAGGGGTATAAGGATAAGCTTTGCTTTTAATGATTACTTATATCTTGATTACGGTATAAAATCAAGATGAGTATAAGGGGATACTCACAATAAGAATCACCTATATGAGTGTTGAACTGGGGCCGGTTCTATGAGAATGAAGAGGCTAAATTCTCTAGAAACACTTATGAAAACCAGGTGCGTTCAAGGCCAAAATGAACACAACAGTGAGAACCACGATGTGTTAGAAGATATTTTGTGTGAAATCTATTGTCTTGGCTTACACAAACGGCTGAACAATTCAAGGCATCGCGTCCATTGGTTAGCCAGTAAGTCCGATAGGTTATCACTAGGGAAGGTTCAAAGCCGAAAACTACCTATCCTGATGCAAGATATTTTCGACTTATACTCTTTCGTTAAATCTGCATATTGTTGCATTTCCGTTGTCATCAAATTCCATTCATGTGGGGGATTGTTGGAAATGGTTATAAAATTCTGGATAAAACCAGAATTTTTTCCTAAGTTCGGTCTATTTTTTAGGTGGGCCCCGAGTGACGATTTACTCGGGTCAAAGTGGTAACGCGTTCTATGCCGCGTTGTGATTCACGTGGTATATTTGGTTGCTCAAAACCATTACCGAGTGAATGGGAAATTGAAGCCAAAGTGTGCTCCATGGAAATGGAGTTTTGGTGGAAATTCCTTAAGGTTGTAAATTGGCTTGTCCCACATTGATTTGGTGGGAGGTTTTGAAAGGGTTTATAAGGCTTAGGGTGAGATACTTGGGGTGTGCCCCAAGGGGTACCCAAGTGTTTTAGAGGGAGAGGTTATGGGCAAAATGGGCTAGACCCATTGGACCCAAAAATCACCACACGCGCGCGCGCGCCGCCGCCGCCGTCCGTCCGGTCGGTCGGGCGGGCTGGGCTGAGCCTGGGCTTGGGCGCGGGTGCGTGGTGTGTGGTTGGGTTGGGCTTCTAATCTTTTTGGGCCAAAAACATTTGAATTTAATTTTATTTTTTATTAAAATAAAATCCATAATTCAAATTAAATTGGTTTGGATTTTTTGTTCATCCAAACAGAGCCCTTCCCGGTTTCAAACAAAAATAAACTGTTTTGGAATTAGTGCACACCCAAACAGGGCCCTTCCCGTCTTACTATCTGTTTGAATTAATTCAAATCTGTTTGAATTCAAAACCCAACAGGTATGATACCTGTTCAATTCAAAACCAAGAGCCACATACCTGTTTAATTCAAAACGAAGAGCCACCTTCACATCTATAAATAGGACATCCCTCATTTGGATTTTGTAACTCTAATTTTCGTCCTTCATAATTCTGCAAACTTCCTCTTCATTTTGCTGCATTATTTTTCTTGTCAGAGAGAGTATAAACACTTAGTGTGTTCGTAAGGCAAACAATTTGTAGTGCTGCTATTGTTTGTAGTAGATCATTTTATCCTGGGAGATAGACGTCCGAATTCTGAAAGCACCGTGGAGAGGACGAATCTGTCTTAAGGACACAGTGTCAAACACTGGACTTGATCAAAAATTATTCATATAAATTAACCAAGTAAGTTGTTTAATTTAATTCTGTTTTTATTTGTTTATTTAATCAGATTTTAAATTTTGTTTTTGTAACAAAATAAAATCTGTTATTTATTTATTTATTTATTATTTTGAGTTTGATTTTTGTAATCAAACAAATTCTCTCCTTTTCTTTATTTCTTTAAATTCTATTTGTTGTTGTGTACACAATAGAATTAAATCTTTTAAATACAGTGAAGATTGTCCAACACTAACTGCCTGATGCAGCCAGCCGTTTTGGCTGGGTTTAATTTTTTTTTTTTAGACAGTCAAACTAATAACGGAACAAGGTAGCAAAATCAAAGAGATGCCTCCCTCCAAACGAGGGAGCGTAAAGAAAGCGGAACCTCCTCCATTCATATGGAAAAGTCCTCCATAGCAATCGTCATCCGAGCTAGACAAAGGGCTACCGAATTTCCTTCCCGCTTCCTAGGAGTGGAATCTGGCCAACAGAGATTTGACTTGCTCCACAAAATGCCCAAACGAAGCCAAGGACTCCGAGGAGGATTGAAAGGTGATTTGTGTATCAAAATAAATAAATAAATAAATAATTGTATTTTGTAATACACATCTATTAAAGAAATTGAATGGATTTGATTAATTAAAATTAAAAACAATAAAAATTGTATGGAAATTGTGTCTTACAATATTTTTATTTGTCTGAAAATCACTTCTCTAGAAAAAAAATAAAAAAAAATAAATTAAATTGCAAATCAATGTTAAAACATAAACACTTGAAATAGAAAACAAAATTGTATGTTAAAACATAAACAGTTATTTTTTGTTTGTTTGTTTTGTTTTGTTTTATTTATTTTTATTTTTTTATATAGAATTGATTTTGAGACAAACAAAAATATTGTAAGACTCAATTTCCATACATTTTTACCCTTTTTAATTTTAACTAATCAAACCCATTCAATCTCTACAATAGATCTGTATTACAAAACACAATCATTGTGTTTGGTTTCTGTTTTTTTAATTCAATTTTTTGAAAATTAAGTTTTTTATTTTTCGTATTTTTTTTTATTTTTAGTGAATATTTTTAAAATTTAAATTTTTTTTTTTACTTATTTAGTTGCACCTTTTTTTTTAATCAGTTTTTAGATGTACTTTACTCACATGTATCTAAATAGTAAAATATTTATGATAAAATATTTTAAAAATTATTAATTACACAAAAATACAAAAAATATATTGAATTTTCATAAATTTTTAAAATTTTTGGTATTTAGTAAATTTTTAAAGATTTTTTTTCACAAATATTATATTTTTTTTAAGTATATTTATGTTAGGCGCGTCTAAAAATTAAAAAAATTACTTAAAATATTTAAAAAATCATTGAAAACAAAAAAAAATCGAAAAATAAAAAAATAGAATTTTTTTAAAAATATTTTCTGAAAATCAAAATCAAATAAGTTGAATGTTTTTTTAATTTAATTTAATTTTATTTTATAAATTATATATATATATACACAAATCAAACGCAGCCAAAAGGGTTGGGCTTGACTAGGATGCAGCGTGTAGGTGGAACGGTGAAAGCACTAAAATCTATGCAAATCAAAACGGTGACGTATAGGTGGGTGAATGCCCACTCTAACAGCACCTATCTTAACAACGTATCTCAGCATTAATCACTGTTTTGATTTATATATAAAAAATAAAAATTGATTATAATGTTTACACCATTCCAGCTGTAGGATGCAACCCAGTCAAAATCCCACCATTTTGGCTGAGTTTGATTTGTGTCTATAAAAATATTCTATAATATGCAGTTTGTAGAGCGTGAGAAATTGAGCTCCAAATTAAGTATGAGCTTAAGCATTAAGGTTGTCTCAAAAAAGTGATTGGGAATGAAAAAAGAAGCACGGGCCAAAGCCCAAGGGAAGTGGGTCAATAGTGGGCCAAAGCAGGTCCGACCCTCCAAGAGTCCAAGTTAGGGGTGAGCAGCGGATATACCGATTCGTCAAAACTGACCGAACCGAACCGATCTGTCGCATTTTGAACGGATGCATAATGACGAACGGGCGGTTGCAGATTGATTTTCTTCAATCCGCCAATCTGGCGGACGGATGGCGAATTTGAGATTCTTTTGGCCGCAACCGAACCATCAAACCGCGAACACCCGTTGTAATTTATAAGACTTTGTATTTTCAGTTTGTTTAAATATTCTGTTTGTGTTTTCAATTAAAAAAGAATTTAAATATTCTATTGAAAAAAAGTTTTCAACTTTAATATCTTTTTTGAATTGAAAAAAATAAACGTATTATTTATCTATATTTTTTAGTTTTTAAATCTATTTCTAAAAATAATAAATAGAAAATAATACATGCTGGTTGATTTTTGTTTTCAAAAACAGATATAGATGTAACAACACAAAGACATACAATCTCTACTACTGCGCTGTTCATGGTTTTGGTAATTTTAATTGTTTTTATATTTTAAGAATCACAGATTGTAATACTTTATGTGGATGAGGCATGCTGTGATTGTAGTATGTGGATGATGTATGCAGTGATTGTGATATTCTAAAATTTCAAACTTTTTTGCTTTGGATGAGACATGCAATGATTGTAATATTTTTTTAAGTCATTGACTGTAATACTTTCTTCTCTTTTATTTTTAAGAAGTGCACAAGTTGAATTATGTTGAAAATTTATAAAATTTTAAACCATCAAACCGATTCGCATCCATCCGCCAAACTGCCAATTCGCTCAATCCACATCCGCTGGATTGGCAGATGGATGCGGATTGATTTTCTCCATTCCGCCAATCTAGCAGACGGATGGCGGATTGGAGGTTTCGTGGCCTCAATCGACCCGCGCCCATCCCTAGTCCAAGTAGACTCCATGAAGGAAAATGCCTACGTCAAGTTGCAGAGGCAACACCTGCAGCGGTGAAGTTGCAGAGGGAACATGTGCAACGGGAAAGTTGTTGAGGCACTTTGCCTCAGCGCCACCATTCCTAATATCTTCGGTTCTGCCGCCATCTGAAGTTGCTGAGGGAAAGAGAAAACCGACGCAACTAAGTTGCAGAGGCAACACTTGCGAAGGCCAAGCTGCGGAGGCACTTTGTCTCAGTGTTGCCATTCCAAGTACTGTCAGTCTCGTCGCCATCTGGAGTTGCTAAGTGAAAGAGAAAACCAAAGCAACTAAGTTGCAGAAGCAGTACTTGTAGTGCCCAAGTTGCGGAGGCATTATGTTGGTGCCGCCATCTCTAATATTCTCGGTTCTGCCGTCTGAACTTGCTGCGGGAAATGGCTACTGCAGCAACTAAGTTGCAGAGGGAATATCCTACCAAGGTGATAGCAGCCTTTGAGAGAGGCCTTCCTCTGCGAGTATAGACTAATGCTTGGCACCGAGAGCAGGCCTCATAACATTACTAGCCTAGGGCTAATAGCAAGCCTCTAAAGTTTATTTAACTTGGTACTGATAGCAGGCCCCAAGACTTACTGGTTGGAGCTGATAGCAGGCCCAGAGATACCAGTTTACCGCGACAATTCTGCGAAGATAGGAGCAGGATAGCTCGAGCATAAGGAACTCCCTTTCCATTACCCAGGTCATGGACTTGCCTTAGTCGCACAGGCATGACTAAGGAAGCGCCCTTGGCTTGGTACTAAGGCGTAGCATGACTGATAACAGGCTTAGTTGTGGCCTTTGCCCTGGGAAACTAGGGAGTTTGTGGTTAGGTGGCTAAGAGTGGAGACTTCGCTGAGGTGAGCACGAACATAGTCGATAGCAAGCTAATGGAGTCTTGAGAATGCATGTACTGGCCAAATAGAACTGACAAGGCAGGTGTAGCGACAAGGTTCACCACTGTAAGTGCACTTGCTGAGGTTCAGGCTGAGAAGGCAAGTGCAGAGGCAAACACTCCTGCTTCAACTACACTTGCTGAGGCTCAAAAGGGAGTTGCCGCGCCAAACACTCCCGTCACAACTACACTTGCTGAGGCTTAAAAAAGGTAGTTGTGGAGCCAAACAGATAGTACACAGTACATGTAGAGGGACATGTGGCACCTTCAGCCTGGTGGCTCAAGAAAGAATATTCCATGTGATCCTCTGGGACACATGTCTTCTCCCTGTTTGGCCACTTGGTGCCATCTTGGTACCAAGGAAAAGCCTATAAATAGGACCCGTTTCCCAAGGTTCAACAAGAGGAATTTTGGGAATTTTGGGGTGATGCTGCCCATTTTGATACTGTCATACATTCTTTCTTGAGCCATTTGCTTCACTCTCACCCAGCTATACACTCTCCAACTCCCATACAGTTGCTGCTACTCATTCTCCAGCCACTTCCGCCATTATTGGACCATTAGCATAGTTTTGCCTCTCTAATCCCCTCTCTAACCTGAAACCTCCCTACATTTCTGGCGACTCTGCTGGGTAGGCTGCTTTGTTGATGGTTCATACCCGCAATGGCTTACACACTTCACTGTAAAAAATAGCAAATGATGAATTTCAACAACCCCCACGGCAACAAGGCTCTTCCAATGGCGGAGCAGCACATGTGGAAGACCATGACCACAGTGTTGTGATTTAGGCGGTCCAGTCACTTCAGGATACGCAGAGGAAGATCCTGGCAGCTTTGCAAACTCTCACTGAGGCTATTATGGCCATGACTTCTAAACCAGTTCCGGTGCAAGCACCTCCGCCTGTAGCAGTCCCAAACCCAATGCCTAATACATTCCCTGCGAATGGCACGACGGCTAGTTCAACCACCCAAGAGCAGACTGGACCATTCCAGCCCACTCATTTTGTTACTCTAGCTGATGTACAAGCTATACTCAAGCAAGAATGTAGCAAGGAGCAACTACCATCTCTCTCTGACCCAAATGTGAAGCCCCCATACTCTCAGGAGATATTGACTATGCCATACCCAACTGGGTATATAGTCCCCAAGTTTATTAACTTTGATGGAAAATAAGGCAATGCCAGAGAACACGTGGTGAGGTTTATTGAAACTCTTCGCGTCCATGGCAGTGACCACTCCCTGTGCCTTTGGGAGTTCTCCAAATCACTTACCAAGAGGGCTTACAGCTGGTATGTGAACTTGGCTCCTAATTCGATCAAGAGTTAGGAGAAGATGGTGAACAAGTTCCACACGAAGTTCTTCTAAGTCCAAGAGAAAGTCACAACCCTTACACTTGGGCGAGATGTCCAAAAAGAAGGAGAAGATATACTGGACTATGTTAAGCGATTCCAAGATAATGCTATTGACTGTCATGAACCAGTGGATGAGGCCCATTTAGTCAACATATGTGTGGAGGGTGCCATACGCGACTACAAAATTTTCTTGGTCAACCATAATCTGCCTACCTTTTCAGCCTTGATTGAGGCAGTTAGGAACCGCAGTACCACTTGTCCTTTGCACAGGTCTCGTGACAACCATCGTTACCCTCACAGGAGTAAAGTTTCTGTGGTAACCTCTACAAGAGGGAGCCACTCCCAAGCGAAGGCGCCATCCTCTCAGAAGAGAAAGAGTTATGAGGATAGAAATCCATATCCTTATAGCCTTAAGAATGTTAAGGCCTTGGTTAAAGAATGGGTAGCTGATGGTGAACTTACTTTGCCCCTGGTCGATGTTCCTCCAACCAAGTAGGACAAAGAAAGCCCAGATTACTATGTCTATCACAAAACCACCAAACACCCCACTAGGGACTGTTGGACTCTGAAAAGTATCTTCAAGAAGAAAGTTGACACAAATGAGTTAAAGTTCAAAGACGCCGATAATCGTGATGTAATGAAGGACCCTTATCCTAATCACAAGGAGAAGGGAAATAAAGTATTTATGATTGGGAACCTTGGGCCTGTGCGTGATCAAGTGCACATAGCATCCTACTATGATGAGTTAGAAGAAATCGCTAGCGGCCAGATCCCTGAGACAGTACCTACAAAGGCAAAATCCGCAGAGGACACTCAAGCTCAGGTATTGCAAAACTCTGTTAAGTTTTGTACCTTCTTTGACCAGCTGGGGCTAAGCCAAGCCGCCAGGTTGGAAGCAACAAAGGCCCTCATTACCATCTCCGAAGTGCACCATTACGAAGTTGCTGAGGCTAAGGAGTATGTGCCTTGGCGTATCCAGAAAGATTATGGCGCCATTACTTTTTCAGAAGCAGACAGAGCATACCTATTTCCTCATAACCTTCCTCTTTTTGTCACAGCTTACATCAATGATGTAGAGTTCAAGCGTGCTTTCATTGATGGTGAGGCGTCCATAAACATCATCACTACTGAAACTTTTGCAAATGATGGTATCTCAGAGTCCAGGATGGTTCGCCAACCTATCACTGTAACGGGTTTTGGTGGTGAGAAAAAAGTTACTAGGGGCCATGTTGTCATGGACTTAGCAGTTGGTGAGATTTGTTCCGCAACTAAGTTCCATGTGATTGAAGCCGACACAAATTACCGTATGATACTTGATAGAGCTTGGATGCACCGATATGGGGCTATCCCGTCCAGTTATCACCAATGCATGAAGGCAAAGTTGGGAAAGCGCAAAGTGACCATAAATGCGTCTGAAAAGCCATTCGGAGTGGAGGAGGCACACTATTCGGATGCAATTTTCTTTATTGAGTTGTCAACGGATGAAACCCCAAGGACTGGTAAGATTGCAGGGGTAAAATTACCAAAGTGGAAAGACATTTGAGATACAGAGGCTGCTCTAGAAAGCAATGGACAGAAAAGGAGCAGCAAATCCATAAGTCCTCCGCCAAAGATTGTTAAGGTGCGCGAGGGTGGCAGGACAGTTTATTACCTATAACGGTCTTGAGGGCCAGACTTCATACCTTGGGAGGATGGTGTAGACACCCCATTTTTGACCGAACTTAAGACTCAGACGTCACCGATTGAGCGCTTGGTGATGTCGCATATTGTGCTCGTTCTGAGGTTGCGGAGTCTCGACTACGAGCCTTGTCTCCGGACTTCCGGGTTCTTTCGTGTTTTGCCTCGGTTTGCGAACTAGGTCCCGTTTTCTCTGTTTTCTCTTCCCGATGGGAGGGAGAGGTCGCGTAGAGCATATCTCAGTGGCCGTAGGCTACGTTTCATGGTCATAGGCCATTTTTCCCGTTTGGAGCCCGGTTTCTGATTTTTCGGAGCCGTCGGCCGTGTGCCTCGGTTCCGGACCGCCTAACCACCTCCGTTTTCTCCGATTTTCGGCACACATCTTATTTACTCCCTTTTGGGGACACTGTGGCTCGAGAGACCAACTTCGTGGTCGAATGCCACCTCCGATGTTTAACAGCCCATTTTCGGGGCCCCGGGCCGCGCGTTTCGGTCCCCGAACCTCCGTTTTGCATCCGTTTTGGTTCATTTTTGGTGGAGACCTTATTTTCATTGTTAGAAAGCTTGTAGGAGGGTGGGAGGCTAGCAATTTTTCTGAAAAGCCAGTTTTATTTCTTCATCGCTCTCCGTCGCCTGTTTTCCTCACTAGAAAGCTAATGTTGACCACTCCCGGGCCGCTTTCTTTAGCCCTAAACCCCATATTTGTGTTGTACACACCTGGGAGGCCACCAATATGAATAGGCCGGCCAGTAATTGTCTCTGACCCTTTTGAACCCCTCTAAAAAGTTGGCTTTTCTCTCTCTTGATTTACATTTTCTGGGTTTTGACCACATATTTGTGTTGTGCACACATGGGAGGCCACCTTTTTGGGGTGGCCGGCCAGCAATTTTGATTGACCCTTTTGACCCCTGGCCGGCCGGCTGGGGGGGTGGCCGGCCGGCCACCTGAACCTTTTGAACCTGGCCGGCCATGATCCTCTCTCCAAGTGTATTCCAGCTGTGCCAGCTGTTTTCCCCCAGATTCTGTATTCGAAGGGCTGCCTTTTAAGGGGGAAATTTGAATTTGTTTTTCCCTCCCTTTTTCCTTAACCTCTCTCCCTCTATATAACCAGCACCCTACCTCATTTCTAAGGGTTACAAAAACCAGCTGAGGCATTGATACATACACCCTCTATATCTCTCATTCAACCCTCAAAACCCTAAGGTTCATGCACCCTTTACACACCACCTTCAAGCCTACAACCTCCACACTCCATTTCAGCAACTTGAGGCAGTTTTTCAGAGGTTAGGAGCACCTTTCCTTGGTCCAAAAGCTGCTGAAGACTTGTGCTACAAGGGTGAGTCCTCTTCTCCCCCTTTCTTGCCTTATTTTGTTCTATATCTTAGCCCCTTTTTCTTACATTTTTGAGCTCCGACCTGAACTGTAAATAGTCATATTTTGAGCTCCTCTTCATGTTTGATCAAGGACTTTTTGATGTTTAAGGTCTTCTCCTTACCCTTTGTGTTTAATCTCTCTTTTAGGCCTATTTTTGCATGGTATTTTAGTCTTATTTTTGAGCTGTTTTGGATTTGGTCATAAACTGTAAAATGTCTTTTTTTGAGCCCCTCTTCAACTTTGTTGAAGGGCTCTCCTCTGTTTGAGGCCATCTGCTACCACTTGTCTCTTTATCCCTCTCTTAGGCCTTTTTCTTGCATGTTGTTTTAGCCTCACTTGTGTTTATTTTCGAGACTTGATATAAACTGTAAAATGTCTTGTTTTGAGCCTCTCTTCAACTTTGTTAAAGGGATCTCCTCTGTTTGGGGCCAGCTGCTGTCCCTTGTCTCTAATCTCTCTTTTAGGGCCATTTTTGCATAATAGATTAGCCCTATTTGTGTTCACTTTTGAGATTTGTTATAAACTGAAAAGAGTCTCCTTTTGACATCATCTTCATGTTTTATTAAGGGCATTTTCTTGTTTGAGATCATATGCTTCCTTGTATGCCTGATTCTCCCTTATTTTGAGCCTTACACCTAAGCTCTTGTTGAATGCTTGGTTTGGCCTTCTAGCTACTGAAATCCAGTGGATTTTCAGTGGCTAGCACACTGTTTTGAGCCTCCAAATCAGAGGGGGGGGGGACCCCCTCTCACCTTGACTTGTTTGGTGGTCATTTTTGGCCTTCCAAAGAGACCCTATCTTGCATGCTTTGAAGTCACTTTCTAGGGTCAATTTGGTGAGTTCTAAGACTACCATATTTGATTTTCATAGTTGCTTATGCCATGCTAAGTGTCCACCTTGTATGTGCTTAATAATCCATTGCACGGCCCTCTAAAGGAGCTCATCATTTTTGCATGTATTGGTTGCATCTCCATGGTTATTTGGGCATATTTTCATATGTTTTATTCACTGATTTTTGCTGGTTTGGTAAGATTCCATGTGCATCCTATACCTGCCATATAACTCATGTTTGCTAGCCAATCTTGCATGCTATTTTAGTCCACCATGCTAGCATCTTTTGGCCATACTTTGAACTGGAAATGTTCATGTTTTGGGACTACCTTGGCTCTGTCTTTAGACTTCATGATCAAATAATGCATGCTTTGTATAGCTATAAGTCATTCCATGTGCCCAGTTTCGAGTTTCGGGGTTCATTTCATGCACCGGGTGCTTTTTTTTTCCATGTTTCGGGACCATTTTGCATCATATTTTAGTGCTGGAAATTACATGCTTTTATGCCATATTTCATGCCTTGCCATGCCGTGTTAGAGTTGCATACTATGCCTTAGGTTCGGTCCTCGGTTTGCGTGCATGTGTGCACGCATTTCGATAGTCTCATTTTCATCTAATGGCCACTGATGTGAGTGTGGCTGAGGTCCACTCATGTTGGTGTAAGTCCATTATGCATTGTGTATGCCATTTCATAGCATTGCGTATGATAGGTTGTATTTTAGAACATTGTGTATGTCATGTTGCGTCGTGCATTGTGTATGTCATTTCATAGCATTGCGTATGCTAGGTTATATGCTAGTTGCATTGTGTATGCCATTTCATTTGCATTGTGTTCGGGATAGGAGTTAGCCCAAGCACGGGAAACGAGGGACGTTTTGTACTTCGAGTGACAGAACGTGTCTCAATTCCCCGGTCGCCGACACTCCGGATTACCCATGATGGAGTTTAGGTCTTGTTGTGTTTTCATGTGCATTCATTTGACATCGAGTCGTGCAATTCGACTCCTCGGCCATCATGCATCGATATGCGTGATTGGTGACACGAGGATCGAGGACTACACTCCCCGAAGAGTAGTCATGCATACATATGTGAGAATACTTTGCCATGCCCCTTTGTTGCTCTCGTTGCAGCAAATCAGAAATCGGTAGCCTTTTGGAGCTTGGCACGCATCCCGAAAACAATTGCAAACAGAGGCAAACCGGGGCATCGCAATGGATTTCCGCGCAAGGCAACTCGAGCATGCATCATCTATCATTCGGAACAGAGCTGAGGCGGTCCACGGATTTGCGTGCAATTTATTGCTTTCCTAGTTAATTTGTTAATTAATTAGGATTTTGTAATATTTAATTATTCATTTCGGACTGTTATTATTTATTCAGACTGTATTATTCTTTCGGACCCTCCGAGCGAGGACACAACTGTAATAAGTGTGCGTGTGTGTGATGTATGTCTTCCAACCCCACGTTTTTCTCCCTTTTATTTACCCGCTTATGATGGTTAGATTAGGGCATGTTTCAATTAGCATACAGTATGATAGCATGTTTGCATTCATTCATCTGTTTTGCATGCCCCGGGCTTGGCGCATCATACTAACTGCATTATATTTCAATTCCAAGTTGAATACTTGTTAGTTGTAGCATTTCGCATGCCATCTTTAGAATAGCCGAGCCTTCTATAGTTGCATTTTTGCATGTGTTGCATTAGGCATTTCTGTATAGTTAGGATCATGCATGGATTTCTAATTAGCTTCTGTTTTGGCTTGGAGTACTCGGTAAGTTTTATGCTTTAGCATCCTTGCATGCGTGTGAGTGACTGCCATGATAGCATGCTTACCATGAGGCTATATGCTTATATGATATAACTACCTGAATGCTTGTGGGTGAAGGCTGGGTTATTTGAATTGGAACAATTCGTTGACCGTGAGTTTTAAGCTCACTAGATAGTGGCAAAATCATGTTTTCTAAGCCCATCCGAGGGTGGCAAATCCATGTCTTAGCCTACTTGCGGGTAGCACCATCAAACCATTTTCAAATAAACAAACATAAAATATTTTGTTCCAATCCAGGCGACCCAGTCTATACTTGTATGCTGTGCGCATCACATAGTAAATCTAGGCTAATAACCGGAATAAGAACGCATAATGTTTCCAAAAATAGATATCATGGTTAGTAGAGGCCGATCTTTGATCGGGCGAGCGGGGGTGCTCACGAAGTGACCTTCCCCAATCGTACCCAAGTTCCCGAGCCGAGGCAACTTTGGTGATGACGGACACGTGGCCTTAGGCAAACGAGTCAGGGTTTCCTAAATTTCCTCAAAATAAAACATTTAGGTGGCGACTCTGTATCTGGCAAAGCAGTCCATGTTTGGCACTTCTTTCAAAATCTATTTTCTCAAAACGATTTGCCAAATTTGGACTCTTTGGTTCAGATTTAGAACCGTGACAATTTGAGAGTCCGAACTTGTAGTGAGCCCAAATGAACAGAACGGGACTCATCCTCCCGGGGCGTTCGGGGACGTCTACAGATGGCCCCAAGATGAACAAATGTGACGGTGATGAGTCCCAAGAGGGGTTAGTGGAGACGCCTGAGCCCGCCTCTGAATGCATGCAAGATAGGCCCAAACCGTAGCAAGAGGTACTTGCTGAGGTTAACCTCGGTGACTTACTTGGGCAGAGCAACTGGGTGTTTATCAGCGATACAATGACTCTAGCAACTAAGGTAGAATTGATAACACTACTGAAGCGATACAGTGATGTCTTTGCTTGGACATATGATGAGATGCCTGGTCATGACCCATCCTTTGTCACTCACCATCTGGACACTTTTCCCAACTCTAAACCAATCAAGCAGCATGCTCGAAAGTATCACCCTGATCTTGAAGCAAAGATTAAAATGGAGGTAGAAAAGTTGCAGAGGGCCAAGTTCATTGAGCTTATACAGTACCCAACCTGGCTAGCAAATATTGTGTCTGTGCAGAAGAAGAATGGTCAAATCAGGTCCGCGCAGACTTTCATGACCTGAATAAGGCCTACCCGAAAGATGAGTTTCCATTACCCCATGTTGACACACTTGTCGATTGAACTGTGGGCCATCAAATGTTCTCCTTCATGGATAGGTTCAGTGGTTATAACCAGATCAAAATGGCACTAGAAGATGCAGAAAAGACGGCTTTCAGAACGTCTTTAGAAAATTTTTTCTATACGGTGATGCCCTGCAGTTTGAAAAACACAGGGGAAACCTACCAATGGGCTATGACTATAGTGTTCCATGAAATGTTACATCATGAAGTAAAAATGTATGCAGATGATCTGGTGGTCAAGTCTACTGAGGCAAACTAACACCTCTGCGACTTGGGAAAATTTTTTCAGCGTTGTCGCAAATTTTTCCTAAAGATGAACTCTCTTAAGTGTGCCTTCGAAGTTATCGCCGGAAACTTTCTTGGCTTTCATGTACACCAGCGGGGGATCGAAGTAGATGGGAATAAGATCAAGTAAATCATGGAGATGCCACTGCCACACTCTCAAAAGGCCTTGAAGAAATTCCTAGGCAAAGTATCATACCTCAGGAGGTTCATTCCAGCCCTTGCTGAGATTTTCCTTTGGGACACTGCTGAAAGGGAATCACAAGTTTGAATGGTTGCAAGAACACCAACATGCGTTTGATATGGTGAAGAAAGCACTTACCTCTCTACTTACAATGATTGCCCCACAACCCAAAAAGCCTCTGCCACTATACTTCATTTCTACTCCTCGGCCTATTGGAGCTCTACTTGTCCAAGACATAGATGGCATTGAGAAGCCAATCTATTACATTAGCCGCAAAGTCAACGGTGCCGAGACGCGATATACCCCAATTGAGAGGCATTGTTTAGCCTTAATCTTCACAGCGCAGAAGTTGCGCCACTACTTTTTGGCACACCCGATCCAGGTTGTGACCTGGAGTGATCCAGTCCGCTACTTGCTCAGCAAGACCGCTCTGACTGGAAGAATGGCAAGATAGCTCTTGGCTCTAGCAGAATATGACATCACTTGTGTTACTCCCAAGGCTATTAAGAGCCAAGCACTTGCAGACTTACTAGTCCAATTCCTATCTGGTGAATATGAACCTGCAGAGGTACCTCTACCAGGTGAGGTCCACGTCTCAGTAGCTGCAGTTGATACTTATTGGGACTTAAAATTTGATGGAGCTTCCGGAGCTGGGAAAGGTAGAGATGACGTAACACTAACCAGTCATGAAGGAGAGAAGTTTCATCTATCATATAAGCTTGACTTTGAGTGTTCGAAAAACGAGGCTGAATATGAGGCGTTGATACTGGATCTAATAGCTGCCCAAAAGAAAGGGCTCTGCAAGTTGAAAATTTGGGGCGACTCCAAGTTAGTTGTCAAACAAACAATGGGTGATTTTTCCTTGAAGAAGCCTCTATTGGCCCCATATCGCACTGTGGTTCAAAGGCTGCTCACTTAGTTTGATGATGTCCAAATCTAGCATACTTCTCGAACACACAACCGTTTCCCCGATGCCTTGGCTATACTAGGGGCAGTGGTGGATATACCAGATGATAGTATAGCCATCATCATCGAGAAAAGAACAACACCAGCAGTGTTAGCCGAAGAACATATAGAGCAAGATACTAAGGGGTGGAAAGCAGATATAATCCAACAGCTGAAAACAGGCCAGGGAACAATCAGACCGGCAGAACTTGCATTATTTCTTCTCCTCAGATGAGTGTTGTATTTTCATGGTCCCAACAACTTGCTGGCAAGGTGAGTCGGTAGACAAGAAGCAACTTACAGACTTAAGCAAATCCATGCTAAGTCCTGTGGAGTTGGAGATATTAATCTATACCGACGGATATAGAGGCAAGGGTATTATTGGCCAGAGATGGAGAAGGAAAGTACTAAGTTACAGAGGCAATGTGCAAAGTGTCGGTCCCATCCTAAGGAAGAGAAAGCCCATTTCTTAAGCAGTGAAGAATGGAGACAGCCATCTATCGACTACCTTGGAAATGACACACTGCCTGAGAACAAAGTCGATGCAATTAGAGTTAAAAGGCAGGCCCTCCACTTCTTCCTTAACCAAGGCAAGCTATACTGAAGAAGATTCAAAAGGGAATCTTTGGCTTGCTTATCAAAAGATGAGGCAAACGAGGTGCTAAGGGAAGCCCGCAAGACAGAACATCAAAGAGGGCACATTCACCTCGGCTACTACTGGCCGACAATGAAAGAAGATGCTAAAAACTTTGTGAGGAGATGCCAATCCTGCCAGAAGTTTAGGAACTTGATACATGCACCAGCAGTTGAACTACACAACAACAAGACTCCTTACCCGTTTCATACTTGGGCATTCGACCTAGTCGGTCCTATAGCACAACAATCCAAAGGGCACAGATGGATACTTGCAACGAATGAAGTCAGTACCAAGTGGGTAGAGGCCATACCGATGAGGAAGGCAGACAGGGTAAGAGTAGCCAACTTCATCAGAGAAAACACAATTTGTAGATTTGGCCTACCCAAAGTAATACTGTCTGACAATGGAACTCTTTTTGTAAATTGCCATGTTAGAAGACTGCTAGATGCCTACCAGATCAAGCACCACAAGTCTAGCCCATACTACCCCCTAGGGAACAGACAAGCTGAGGCGACCAACAAAACCCTCATCCGAATATTGAGTAAAATGATGGATGAAGCAGGGGGCATATGGTCCAAACAACTCCCCGTAGCACTCTAGGCGCATAGAACGTCAAAGAGGAAGCCAACTCAGGCATCCCATTTTCCCTAGTATATGGGTCCGAAGCTATGTTACTGGTTAAGTTAGCAGTACCTTCAGCAAGAATGGCTATGTCAACACATTTAGTTTCAGATAGTAGAAAGAATGACATAGAGATAGCCGAAGAAAGAAGGGATGAGGCCTCATGAGTAATGGAGAAGTATCATCAATCCATAGCTCGCGCCTACAATCAGTCTGTTCAACACAGGAAATTCAATGAGGGGGACTTGGTATGAAAGACAATGGACGTTGTAGACGTCCCCGAACGTCCCGGGAGGATGAATCCCGTTTTGTTCGTTTTGTGGGCTCGCTACAGTTCGGACTCAAATCGTCACGGTTCTTAATCTGAACCAAAGAGTCCAAATCCGGCAAATCGTTTTGGAAAACAGATTTTTAGAAAGAAGTGCCAAACAAGGACTGCTTTCCTAGATACAGAGTCGCCACCTAAATATTTTATTTTGGGAGAATTTAGAAAACCCTAACTCGTGCCTAAGGCCACGTGTCCGTCATCACCAAAGTTGCCTCGGCTCGAGAACTTGGGTACGATTAAGGAAGGTCAGCTATGAGCAACCCCGCTCGCCCGACCAAAGATCGGCCTCTACCAACCATGATATCTAGTTTTTGAAAACACATGCGTTCTTATTCCGGTTAATTAGCCTAGAATTACTCTGTGATGCGCGCAGCAAAACAAGTATAGACTAGATCGCCTAATTTGGAACAAAGCATTGCATATCCGTTTGTTTGGAAAATGGTTTGAAGTTTGCTACTCGCAAGTAGGCTAAAATACAGATTCAATGAATTGTCCCAATTCAAGCAATCCAACCTTCACCCATAGGCATTCAGGCAGTTATATCACATAAACAATTAGCCACATGGCAAGCATGCTGTCATGGCAACACTCACACGCATGCAAGGATGCTAAAACATAAGCACTTACCGAGTACTCCGAGCCAAAATAGAAACTAGTTAGTAATCAAATGCATGATCCTAGTTCATGTTAAGATGGCTAATGCAACACATGCAAAGATGCAACTAGAATAGGCTCGGCTACCCTAAGAATGGCATATGAGATGCGACAGTTCAATACATGTATTCAACTTGGAATTGAAATACAATGTAGTTAGTATGATGCGCCGAGCCCGGTGCATGCAATACAGATGAATGATGCAAACATGTGAGCATAAGGATGCTAATTGAAATATGCCCTAGTACTAACCATCAAAAGTAGGTAAGTAAAATAGAGAAAGAAGTGGGGATTGGAAGACATGCATCACACACACGCACGCTTATTACAGTTGTGCCCTCACTCGGAGGGTCCGAATAAATAATTAACTACTCTAGCTAATTAAATATTACAAACCCTTAACCAATTAATCAACTTAATTAAGCTAATAAAGTAGTAAAACAGCCTCGGAAAGAGGGATGAATGCATGCTCGGATTGGCTTCGCTCGGAAACCCAATGCCATGCCACTGTTGCCTCTATTTACACTGTTTTGCACCTTTGAAAACCGCATAAGTTTCCAGGATGCTTTTGAACCACCTTCTGAGCACTGTGGAAGATCACCGGCCAAGAGTAAAGGCCACCGGCCATCCATCGACCATGGATATTGATATCGGCCACAAATGTTTGGTCGATCGGCACTGTAGATGGCCGACCGGCCATGTCTTCCTGTATAAACCTGTTTTGACAGCAGTAGAGGACAGACAAGGCATGGCAATGCATTTCAAAGCAAATGTTTGCACAACCACACTCCATATCATGTTTAAGACTCAAGGGAGTATGGTGTTCGACCCTCGGACCACCAATCACGCATTTCCATGCATGATGGCCCAAGAGGCCAAGTTGTGCATTTTGATTTCAAATGACATGCAAACCAAATAAACACATAAAGCCCAACCTCTATCATACTCAATTCAAGAGGCAAAGCATGAATGCTCCATACAATGCAACCTAGGCATGGAGGCTAAGTATGCAACATGAACATGAGGGCAAGTATGCAAGT
This sequence comes from Camellia sinensis, assembly GCF_055761805.1. Lineage (NCBI taxonomy): Eukaryota > Viridiplantae > Streptophyta > Magnoliopsida > Ericales > Theaceae > Camellia > Camellia sinensis. The sequence continues at coordinate 56,745,288 of NC_138968.1, forward strand.
TAGCAAACATGCAAAGTGTAATCTTAACCATGCAAGCATGCAAGATGCAACATGGACAACATGTTAAGTACAATTCATGCCAAATGCATTACAACCTAAGCATGCAAAGGTGCAATGTATCAAACATGCAAAATGCAATGTAACAAGCATGGAACGAGGCCAAATATGCAACAACACATAGGGCAAGCATGCAACAACATGCTAGAATGGTCTTAAACTAATTTGGGAAGCTCTCAACTAGGCCCAAAACAGTGGCCAAATGCTAAGGAAATGGGGGCCAAGTACACATACAATCATGCATGCAAATGGACCAACACTTAAGCATAAAGGAGGGACTCTTAAGCACACTTAAAAGAGATGAACATGGACACATGGCATGCATACTAAGCTCTGAAATTATGTTAGAAAAAGTGCCAAACCAACTAAACAAATCAAGCAAAACATGCTCATAGCTTTACACACTCAAGGCCTACAAGCTAGAATGCAAAGAGACTATACAAAACATTTTGAGCATGACCAAAGCAACTGAAAACAGAGCTAAAGCATACTAAAACATGCATAAAAGCTTCACAAAGCTTGGCCAAAATCATGCTAGAACAAGGGTCAAAGCCTAAAGAATGTTAAGGCAAATTCATGGCATTACAAGACAAGTATGCAAGGCATGCATGGTGTGTCTAAACCAAGTAAAAATAGTGCTATATCATGGAAAAATAAGCACAAATAACACTTAAGACATGGCCAACATGAACTTAAAAATGGTGCTCACACATGAGGCTAAAATGGCACTTTTTGAAGACAACAAGGAGAAGGGATGGCCCTCTCCTTCTTAGGACCTCAAGAAACTATCCCCACCACTGAAATCTCTTAAGATTTTAGTGGTGAGGAGGCCCAAACAAGGTGGTCCTGGAGCTCACCAAAATAGCACAAAATGGGGGCCAAACAAGGCCTAAGAGGGGTCAAACAACCCCAAACAACAAAGTGACCTTAAACAACTATTTAAAGCACTCAAAAGCAAGACTTTTTTCAGTTTATGACAAAGCCCAAAACAGCATGCAAGATAGGCTAAAAGTGTGTGCAAAAAAGGGAAATAAAGAGGGTAAGGAGTGTTACCCTTGTAGCCAAGAAGCTCCAGCAGCTTATGGACCAAAAATGTGGGCCTTCAACCTCTGAAAACCAGCTCCAAGAACCTTAGAGTGATGGAGGAAGCGTATGGTTGTGAGGTGGTGTGTAAAAGGGTCAAGAACCAACATTTATGGAGCTTGGATGTAGAGATATAGAGAGATACAACTCTTGTATGCCTTAGACCAATTGTTGGAACCCTTGCAATAGAAGAGGAGCTCTTCTTTTATAGAGGAATAAGGGTCCAAGATTCTCTTAGAAGCTTGGAGCAAAGGGGCCAAGCTTCTCTTAGAAGCTTGGAGCAAAAGGGCCAAGAAGGCCAAGCTTCTTGGGGAAGCTAGACAAAAGGGCCAAGCTTCTTGGAGAAGCTAGACAAAGGGTTCAAGCTTCTTGGAGAAGCTAGAACAAAGATTCAAAAGGTTCAAGCTTCCTCAAGAAGCTAGAACCAGGGGTTCAAAAGGTTCAAGCTTCCTCAAGAAGCTAAAACCAAGGGTTCAAAAGGTTCAAACCCCCTCAAGAAAAGGTCTCGGCCAGAAAAAGTGGCCGATTGACCAAAATCAGTGGCCGGCCGACCAAACACAATGCCGACCGACCATCAATAGTGCTGACCGGCCATCACCAATGGCCGGTGGCAAGGAAACAAGGCCGGTGGCCTCAAGCCATGGCCGGTGAGGTGTGGGGATGGCTTACAAGCTATTTCCCATCCTTAGAGGCAAAACAACAAGTGTTTGATACAAAATCAAACACAAAACAAACAAGTCGAGAGGTCTTGAGGTAAGGCGCGTAGCCGAAACCTCCGAGAACTCAAGACGAACACAAACAAGGGTAATCATCGAGTGTTCAAACAATGACGTCCAAGTCTTAAGGACGGTCAAAAATGGGGTGTCTACAGTTGCCCCTCTTTGACAGAACTCGAAAGTCATAAAAATGATGGGAGTGAATGTCAAAGCCCAGAGACGAACCATTTTTGACAAGGCCGAAGACTTAGACAAAGCATACAAGCAGCAGACAGAGATATGCGCCCGTGGGCAGGGCCAAAATGCAAGACAATGCACAAAACCGAGCATAACTTATGATCATGCAAGAAACATAGGGACGTATCCTGGTGTTTTGGAAATATATAAGCATTGGAACGTATTCCAAATGCTCTTAACCAAAGAGAGAGAAACATAGGGACATATCCCGGTGTTTCGAAACGAAGGAGAAACATAGGGACGTATCCTAGTGTTTCAGAGTGGTTCAAGCACTGGAACGTATTCCAAATGCTCTTAACCAAAGAGGGAGAAACATAGGGACATATCCCGGTGTTTCGAAACGAAGAAGAAACATAGAAACGTATCCCAGTGTTTCAGAGTGGTTCAAGCACTGGAACGTATTCCAAATGCTCTTAACCAAAGAGGGAGAAACATAGGGATGTATCCCGGTGTTTCGGAAAGAGAGAGAAACATAGGGACGTATCCCGGTGTTTCGGAATGAAGGAGAAACATAGCGACGTATCTCGGTGTTTCGAATAGATAGAAAGATAGGGATGTATCCCGGTGTTTTAGAAAGGAGAGAAACGTAGGGACGTATCTCAGTGTTTCGAAAAGAAGGAGAAACATAGGGACGTATCCCGGTGTTTCGGAATGAAGAAGAAACATAAGGACGTATCCCAGTGTTTTGGAATGAAGGAGAAACATAGGGATGTATCCCGGTGTTTCGAAATGAAGAAGAAACATAAGGACGTATCCTAGTGTTTCGGAATTAAGGAGAAACATAGGGACGTATCCGGGTGTTTCAGAAAGAGAGAGAAACATAGGGACGTATCCCGGTGTTTCAGAAAGGAGAGAAACGTAGGGACGTATCCCGGTGTTTCGAAAAGAAGGAGAAACATAGGGACGTATCCCGGTGTTTCGGAATGAAGGAGAAAGATAGGGACGTATCCCGGCGTTTTGGAAAAAGAAGAAGAAACATAGAGACGTATCCAGGTGTTTCGGAACAAGGAGAAAAAACATAGGGACGTATCCCGGTGTTTCGGAACAAGGAGAAAAAACATAGGGACGTATCTTGATGTTTCGGAACAAGGAGAAAAAACATAGGGACGTATCCCGGTGTTTCAGAAAGGAAGGAGAAACATAAGGACATATCCCAGTGTTTAGGAAGGAAGGAGAAACGTAGGGACGTATCCCGGTGTTTCAAAAGGAAGGAGAAACATAGGGACGTATCCCAGTGTTTTGGAATGAAGGAGAAACATAGGGACGTATCTCGGCGTTTCGGAAAGATAGAAAGATAGGGACGTATCTCGGTGTTTCAGAAAAGAGAGAAACGTAGGGACATATCCCGATATTTCGAAAAGAAAGAGAAACACAGGGACGTATCCCGGTGTTTCGGAATGAAGAAGAAACATAGGGACGTATCCCAGTGTTTCGGAATGAAGGAGAAACATAGGGACGTATCCCGGTGTTTCGGAAAGAGAGAGAAACATAGGGACGTATCTCGGTGTTTCAGAAAGGAGAGAAACGTAGGGACGTATCCCGGTGTTTCAAAAGGAAGGAGAAACATAAGGACGTATCCCGGTGTTTCAAAAGAAAGGAGAAACATAGGGACGTATCCCGGTGTTTTGGAATGAAGAAGAAACATAGGGACGTATCCCAGTGTTTTAGAATGAAGGAGAAACATAGGGACGTATCCTGGTGTTTCGGAGAGAGAGAGACACATAGGGACGTATCCCGGTGTTTCAGAAATGAGAGAAACGTAGGGACGTATCCCGGTGTTTCAAAAGGAAGGAGAAACATAGGGACGTATCCCAGTGTTTCAAAAGGAAGGAGAAATATAGGGACGTATCCCGGTGTTTCAGAAGGAAGGAGAAACATAGGGACGTATCCCGATGTTTCAAAAGGAAGGAGAAATATAGGGACGTATCCCGGTGTTTCGGAAGGATGGAGAAACATAGGGATGTATCCCGGTGTTTCGGAAGGATAGAGAAACATAGGGACGTATCCCAGTGTTTCCAAACAAAGGAGGATGCAAAACAATGCAACACAGGTGCACATGACAGTGCGATGTAGATTAAATGCACAAAACAGTGCGATGCAATGCACTAACAAGTACAGGTAAGGTGCACAAGAAAGCGTGAACAATGCAATGCACTAACAAGTGCAGGTAAGGTGCGCAAGAGAAGTGCGATAAAATGCATTTTCTTTGCAAGTATGGGGGCATTAATCATGTACTCTGGTGCCTCCGATTTACCTCTCAGAGGACTTGGCAACACGCTCAGCTCAAAAGGGGACACTCTGTCAATATTGGCGAGAGATAATATCTGCAGTTGCTTTAATTGCGATTCTGACTTGAAGCAGGCTTAAGCTTGGGGTTGAGATACACTCATACTCTAGAGAAATGGTGAGGCCTGAGAAGGTGCACATGGAATGCAGTCTCAGAATTTGCCGAAGTTAAAACGCACTAAGATGCTCCAAATTTTCCTTCTTTTCTTTTGCTTTGCAGTCTGGAACCCACATAGCTTCAGATAGGTCCTTGTTTTACTGTTCACGCTTATCGGGGGTGGACCCTGCAGTTTTATGAAAGAACAAATACTATTTTGCACGAATGTGGAGAATGGCACAGCACTCTGAGCACAAGATGATTTTTTTGGAATTGAGAAATGAGTTCTTAACCGGGTATTGAGCCGACGAATGGCCACAGCCAAAATGACTCGACAAAGAAAAAAACAAAGGTAAACAACCTAAACACATCGAGTAACACTCGAAACGACTCAAAGCAAGAATTGAGACAAAACAAAAGACACAACACACAGACGCATTACAAAGATGAGAGACCTCTTAGTACACAAGGAGCCAGTTTCTCTGGGTATTATTTCCCACCCTTTCTCATTTGTGATTCTCACATCACTCTGGCACTTAGGCTCTTTTTTTCTCTCAAAACCCTTTTCTCGCTTTTTCTCTCAGCGCACATCTCTCTATTCTTCAATCTCTCATTTTTTGTCCCTCCCCTCGGTGGTTGATGGATAAGCTGGAAATTGTGGGCTCTTGCCTCTGGTATTCTACCAAATTCTCATTCTTGTTCACAATAGTGAGTTTCTCCCACAGAGGGGCTGCACTACACTGGGTGCAAATCTGCAGTTGACATCGGTTGACGATGCTCTGCTGGGGAGTTTGGACGTGATCAGATCTGTCCAGATAAGGGAGTGGAATATCTTGTCCCATTCTGGTTCGTGCTTCGCACTTGGCTTGATGCCTCATTGCTTGGAGGATTGAGAGAGCTTTCAGCCCTTTTGCGGTCAGCTTCAGTGGTGCCCTTTTCTGGCGAATACGGTGCCCTTTCGGCAAGTAGAGTGCCCTCTCTGGCAAGTATGTTGACAATGGGAGAAAGACAGAGCACCTGACTCAACTGTGCCCCTATTTCAACATTTTGACCATTTTTTGTTTTTGCTTTCTACTAAAACAATTTTGACCAATATGAGAGTTAGATTAACATACTTGTTCGATTTTTGATTTGAAAATCATGCAAGTTAGGTTATGAGCAGTGAAATTTTTTCCTTTTTGGGTCCAAGAAATGGTCCAGTTTTGGAAAAGATGGAATAATTTTGAGAGATCAGTCAACCTCAGTAAAAATTCTCAAAAATTATTTTTGCAAACAGCCACTGCTCAACGAGCACGGAACTTACTCTTGAGATGCACAACCTCAGATCCCAAGGAAAATTGCCCCTTGTTTGAGGAGAGCTGCATGGCAACGGAAAGTTGCCCCTTGTTTGAATAGCACCGCAGCGCATTGGCAACGGAAAGTTGCCCCTTGTTTGGATAGTACCACAGCACACTGCAATCAGTCCTCAGAGTGACGATCACAACCGAACTCTCGGATACAAAGAAGGCAAAGACGATCAAAAATCATTACATGGACACAATCAATTGTAGAAGTTTTTGCGGCTGGACTTCAGAATGAAGTTGCCTACGTATCCCAAACATGGGAATCAACCCTTACGTAGTTCGGGTTTAGGTACACTCGGGTATTTAACCTCTCCTTTTGCGCTCTAACTTTTACCAAGGCCGCCCTTTTGGGTTTTCAACCTTGCGAGCTATGTTTTTCCTTTCTTTTCATTTCTTTTCTTTTCATTTCTTTTCTGATTTTCTTTTTTTGTTCTTTTCTTTGCATTTTTCTTTCTTCTTTTTTTTTTGTTCTTTTCTTCTTTTTCTTGCTCTAACTTTTGCCTGGGTCGCCCTTCCTGGTTTTCGGCCCAGCGAGCCTCTCAAGGGTAAAAGTGTAGCTTGGTCCACGTCAAATGGTTCTAGGATCTTGAGGCCATCTGATTCCAAGAGAACGGCTGTTGTTTGCTGAGGATGTTGGGGTCCATCCAATGGGGGTTGAATTTGCCCCTAGTGTTGTGGATAGGAACTCAGTTGTTCTTCAGCAGAAACTGTTTTCTTTCCTCCCTTCTGGGATTTGGCATTCTTGCCGACCTTCTTTGATTTGTGGAATGATCCATCTTCGGCTCTTCCAGCACATTTGAAATTCTTTGCTCCTAGTTCTAGGGGTGCTTCTGATCTAGCTTTGCAAGCTTCTTTTGATGGCATCTAATCTTCTTGATCTGACTTTGGTGCCTTTTGTTCGAGGGCTGCTTCAAATTCGGCCAGACAGGCCTTGCGTTGCGGTTGATCGTTGAACAGTCTGAACCCAAGGTCCAAGGTTTGAAGGCAAGGGCTCAAGTCTCGAGGCTGAGAGCGACCCTAAACTACACAATCTCAAGAGCGATTCCACACAGGTCTTCGCAGGACTGAGCAAAATATTTTTTTGAAATCTTTTAAGAAAGCGACTAGTCGCTCGTGCTGAAGACAATGTGGGACCAATCTGGATCAAGCCAGGATCCTTCTCAGTACTCACATTAACAAGCATGATCTCAATCATTAAAGGCTTAGCATGCCTCTCTTTCTTTCAATTGATCAAATTTTGCAAAACCCGAGGAATTCCTTCCTCTTCATTTTTTATCACAATGTTTTGAAAAAAGTTTTGGAAAACTTAGGTTGATGCAATGAATTCAAGGCACAGAAAAGACACAGCTTCTAGTCAAATACTGCCATCTCATTTAGAATTTCTGGCACAACTGGCACACGGCAGAAGCAAACACAAAAGCATGAAAAACCACTGCTGCTCATTCAAATCTGTTGGCATTACTGGCTCCAAGGCAGAAACAGACTCAAAAGAAAACGAGAAGACAAACACAAAACAAGCAAGTGATGTTTGAGGTAACATCCCTGAAATCACCCGACTCTTAACAAAACAGGACTGACTCGATACAACAAGAGAGACCTGACTGACTTAATATGAAAAGATTGACTCAAAACAAAGAGACAGACTCAAAACAAAATAACAGAACTGACTCAATACCCAAGCCAGAATGTACAAAACCCAGCATTCACAAATGCTCAAAACAGTGCGTGCCATACACCACATCTGAAATAAACTGAACGCCGCCCGCAGGTGGTTCATCCCCCGATCACACAGTCACATTATCCCCCACAAGTTCATTGATCAAGTGCCGATAGACTTTGCAGAGCTTGGTGCGACGATGACCTCATTGTCAATCAGATTTTGTATCTCGTGACGAAGACGGACGCAACTGTCAGTGTCATGACCGGTTTATTGATGGAAAGCACAGTACTTAGCCGGGTCATGCTTTTAGAGGCCGTTGTTCTAACGGTTTCAGATGTCCTTTCCTGAGTAGGAACCCTACGGCTTTAGACAAAGGCATATAGAGTGGGGTGAAAACCCTCTTGCCTCGGGGTAGATAGTCTGAAGTTCGAGGGTTTGGTTTCTATGCACCAACAAAGGGGGTGGCTGTTCTTGGTGTGGTGGTGGTGACCATGCCCACTTCGGAAGATCTTGCAGCTACATCACCACTGGCAGTTGCATTCGAACTGCGGGTAAACGCCCTCCTGGGCTGCTCCTTCTCCTGATCAATGAGGCCCTGCTTCATAGCATCCTCGATCTATACTCCCATCTCATGCAAATCTGAAAAGGTGGGAAAGGGGAGAACGATCATTTTCTGCATCAGTTTGGGTTGGAGGTTGCACACAACTATCCGTATTTGATCTTTATCCGTCGGCCTTATGGTCATCATTAAGGCCGTGGCCCTCCAGCGGGTTATGAATTCAGAGAAACTCTCCTTAGGCTCCTGCCTTGTTGTCTCGAGATCACGGGTTGTAATCTCGATTTGTGCGTTATAGGAGTACTGTGCAACGAAGGCCTCGGCCATCTCCTCCCAGTTCCTTTTGACGGAGTCTTCCAGTTTTGCGTACCAGATGGCCGCTATACCTGACAGGGTTCGGCTAAACAAAGAAAGCTTCTGTAACCAGGTGAGGCCCATCGGCCTTAGTATATCTAAGAACAACCGTAGATGCACCATGGGATCCTAGATCCGTCAAAACGATCAATTTGTGGCATCTTAAACCGATCTGGCAGCGTCACGGCTGAGTCGGTGTATTTGTCCTCAATGTCTGGAATGGACTTTACTCCCTGAGATTTCTTGAACATCTTTTCCAGCTTGCTCACCTTTAGCGTTGTAGGGTCTAACTCAAACTCAGAGGGTGAATCCGACAGGTTGATCGGTGCTTTAGATAGCTGGGGCAGGATCGGGGGCGGAGGTGGCCCTGTTGGAATGTCCGTATCTTCCTGAACATTAGCTGTCTTCTCGAGTGTTGGAACTCTGGGTGGGAGAGGAGCCTGATGTGAAGCAGATGCTCCTGTTTGCTGCTGTAGCCGGGCAATTAAGTCTGCCTGTTGGGCCATGATCTCAGCCTGCTGTTTGGCAAATTCTGCTTGACGAGCAACATCCTGCTGCATGGTTTTCATGCTCTCTTGGAGTTGACGCATCATTTCCTCCATTCCTGTCATGTTCTGTTGTTTTGGCTGACCGACTGGTATATCTATCTCTGTGATAAAAACTGAGGCCTCAGCCTGATAGTTCACTGGTTGGGTGGATAAGGGCCACTGATCTGGTAACTGCTGAACTGGTGATCTGTGTTTGACTGGCCCTTTTACCCTGCCTCTGGCAAAGAAACACTGATTGCCCTTGAATTGAATCTCTGACCCGACAAAGTCTATCAACACAAGTCCAATGAATCTGGGGGATCTCAGAGCCTTCTGAAGCTATGGTTCCAGGACTACCTAGCAAAAGAGAAAACATGCAGCATCTCAGCCCAATTTCGCCAAAAACAGATATGAGCATAACAGGATGACTGTGCCCTCTACTAAATTCTGCCCCAAAATTCTGCTTGTAAACCGATGCCCTCAGGTAAACTGAATCCCAAAATACTGAACTGGTGCCCACAGGCCTAATGCCCAAACTTGCAAACTGATACATGCATTCCTGTAGAGACGCACTCTAAAGCACATAGCAGATAATTGAGAGCCAAAACACCCCTATATTGGGGTAGGGTTTTCCTGTCCTATTTTTTGTTAGGAGCTAGGGTTTCACAACGCACGCAGCGGTTTCAAATAACCTATAATCAGGTAAGCAACCTGTCCTAGTTTGGAATGGTCACTATAGATTCCAAATATGCACTAGGTCGAATGGTCAAAAAGGGTGCCCCGGCAAAATCGGGGTTTGTGTTCCCACACTGGCAGAGCCCGCAACCGGTCAGCCTTATGGCACGCTTCTCAAAGTGAGCCTCTGGCAAACCGCTTAGGAATAGCAGATGGCCAACACGGTGTACTAGGCGCACCAATGCACATGCAATGCAAAGAAACATATAAGTGTAGTCAAAACAAGATATCATGAGTTCGAGTCAAGTTCTCTAAATCTCCAGCAGAGTCGCCAGAAACTGTAGACGTCCCCGAACGTCCCGGGAGGATGAATCCCGTTTTGTTCATTTTGTGGGCTCGCTACAGTTCGGACTCAAATCGTCACGGATCTTAATCTGAACCAAAGAGTCCAAATCCGGCAAATCGTTTTGGAAAACAGATTTTTAGAAAGAAGTGCCAAACAAGGACTGCTTTGCTAGATACAGAGTCGCCACCTAAATATTTTATTTTGGGGGAATTTAGGAAACCCTGACTCGTGCCTAAGGCCACGTGTCCGTCATCACCAAAGTTGCCTCGGCTTGGGAACTTGGGTACGATTGGGGAAGGTTAGCTATGAGCACCCCCGCTCGCCCGATCAAAGATCGGCCTCTACTGACCATGATATCTAGTTTTTGAGAACACATGCGTTCTTATTCCGGTTAATTAGCCTAGAATTACTATGTGATGCGTGCAGCAAAACAAGTATAAACTAGATCGCCTAATTTGGAACAAAGCATTGCATATCCGTTTGTTTGAAAAATGGTTTGAAGTTTGCTACTCGCAAGTAGGCTAAAATACAGATTTCAATGAATTGTCCCAATTCAAGCAATCCAACCTTCACCCACAAGCATTCAGGCAGTTATATCACATAAACAATTAGCATCTTGGCAAGCATGCTGTCATGGCAACACTCACATGCATGCAAGGATGCTAAAGCATAAGCACTTACCGAGTACTCCGAGCCAAAACAGAAACTAGTTAGTAATCAAATGCATGATCCTAGTTCATGTTAAGATGGCTCATGCAACACATGCAAAGATGCAACTAGAATAGGCTCGGCTACCCTAAGAATGGCATATGAGATGCGACAGTTCAATACATGTATTCAACTTAGAATTGAAATACAATGCAGTTAGTATGATGCGCCGAGCCCGGTGCATGCAATACAGATGAATGATGCAAACATGCGAGCATATGGATGCTAATTGAAATATGCCCTAGTACTAACCATCAAAAGCAGGTAAGTAAAAGGGAGAAAGAAGTGGGGATTGGAAGACATGCATCACACACACGCACGCTTATTACAGTTGTGCCCTCACTCGAAGGGTCCGAATAAATAATTAACTACTCTAGCTAATTAAATATTACAAACCTTTAACCAATTAATCAACTTAATTAATCTAATAAAGCAGTAAAACAGCCTCGGGAAGAGGGATGAATGCATGCTCGGATTGGCTTCGCTCGGAAACCAATGCCATGCCACTGTTGCCTCTGTTTACACTATTTTGCACCTCTGAAAACTGCATAAGTTTCCAGGATGATTTTGAACCACCTTCTGAGCACTGTGGAAGGTCACCGGCCAAGAGTAAAGGCCACCGGCCATCCATCGACCATGGATATTGATATCGGCCACAAATGTTTGGTCGATCGGCACTGTAGATGGCCGACCGGCCATGTCTTCCTGCATAAACCTATTTTGACAGTAGTAGAGGACAGACAAGGCATGACAATGCATTTCAAAACAAATGTTTGCACAACCACACTCCATATCATGTTTAAGACTCAACGGAGTATGGTGCTCGACCCTCGGACCACCAATCGCGCATTTTCATGCATGATGGCCCAAGAGGCCAAGTTGTGCATTTTGATTTCAAATGACATGCAAACCAAATAAACACATAAAGCCCAATCTCTATCATACTCAATTCAAGAGGCAAAGCATGAATGCTCTATGCAATGCAACCTAGGCATGGAGGCTAAGTATGCAACATGAACATGAGGGCAAGTATGCAAGTTAGCAAACATGCAAAGTGTAATCTTAACCATGCAAGCATGCAAGATGCAACATGGACAACATGTTAACATGCCAAATGCATTACAACCTAAGCATGCAAAGGTGCAATGTATTAAACATGCAAAATGCAATGTAACAAGCATGAAACGAGGCCAAATATGCAACAACACATAGGGCAAGCATGCAACAACATGCTAGAATGGTCTTAAACTAATTTGGGAAGCTCTCAACTAGGCGCAAAACAGTGGCCAAATGCTAAGGAAATGAGGGCCAAGTACACATACAATCATGCATGCAAATGGACCAACACTTAAGCATAAAGGAGGGACTCTTAAGCACACTTAAAAGAGATGAACATGGACACATGGCATGCATACTAAGCTCTGAAATTATGTTAGAAAAGGTGCCAAACCAACTAAACAAATCAAGCAAAACATGCTCATGGCTTTACACACTCAAGGCCTACAAGCTAGAATGCAAAGAGACTATACAAAACATGTTGAGCATGACCAAAGCAACTGAAAATAGAGCTAAAGCATACTAAAACATGCATAAAAGCTTCACAAAGCTTAGCCAAAATCATGCTAGAACAAGGGTCAAAGCCTAAAGCATGTTAAGGCAAATTCATGGCATTACAAGACAAGTATGCAAGGCATGCATGGTGTGTCTAAACCAAGTAAAAATAGTGCTATATCATGGAAAAATAAGCACAAATAACACTTAAGACATGGCTAACATGAACTTAAAAATGGTGCTCACACATGAGGCTAAAATGGCACTTTTTGAAGACAACAAGGAGAAGGGATGGCCCTCTCCTTCTTAGGACCTTAAGACACCATCCCCACCACTGAAATCCCTCAAGATTTCAGTGGTGAAGAAGCCCAAACAAGGTGGTCCCAGAGTTCACCACAATAGCACAAAATGGGGGCCAAACAAGGCCTAAGAGGGGTCAAACAACCCCAAAAAACAAAGTGACCTTAAACAACTATTTAAAGCACTCAAAAGCAAGAATTTTTTCAGTTTATGACAAAGCCCAAAACAGCATGCAAGATAGGCTAAAAGTGTGTGCAAAAACGGGGAATAAAGAGGGTAATGAGTGTTACCCTTGTAGCCAAGAAGCTCCAGCAGCTTATGGACCAAAAATGTGAGCCTTCAACCTCTGAAAACCAGCTCCAAGAACCTTAGAGTGATGGAGGAAGCGTGTGGTTGTAAGGTGGTGTGTAAAAGGGTCAAGAACCAACACTTATGGAGCTTGGATGTAGAGATATAGAGAGATACAACTCTTGTATGCCTTAGACCAATTGTTGGAACCCTTGCAATAGAAGAGGAGCTCTTCTTTTATAGAGGAAGAAGGGTCCAAGCTTCTCTTAGACGCTTGGAGCAAAAGGGCCAAGAAGGCGAAGCTTCTTTGAGAAGCTAGACAAAAGGGCCAAGCTTCTTGGAGAAACTAGGCAAAAGGGCCAAACTTCTTGGAGAAGCTAGACAAAGGGTTCAAGCTTCTTGGAGAAGCTAGAACAAAGATTCAAAAGGTTCAAGCTTTCTCAAGAAACTAGAACCAAGGGTTCAAAAGGTTCAAGCTTCCTCAAGAAGCTAGAACCAAGGGTTCAAAAGGTTCAAACCCCCTCAAGAAAAGGTCTCGGCCAGAAAAAGTGGCCGATTGACCAAAATCAGTGGCCGGCCGACCAAACACAATGCCGACCGACAATCAATAGTGCCGACCGGCCATCACCAATGGCCGGTGGCAAGTAAACAAGGCCGGTGGCCTCAAGCCATGGCTAGTGAGGTGTGGGGATGGCCTACAAGCTATTTCCCATCCTCAGAGGCAAAACAACAAGTGTTTGATACATAATCAAACACAAAACAAACAAGTCGAGAGGTCTTGACGTAAGGCGCGTAGCCAAAACCTTCGAGAACTTAAGACGAACACAAACAAGGGTAATCATAGAGTGTTCAAACGATGACGTCCAAGTCTTAAGGACGGTCAAAAATGGGGTGTCTACAGACGCAATCATACGGGGGCAACCAATCCCCAAGTTCTCGCCAAGATGGGAAGGTCTGTACAAAGTTGTTGAGGCAAGCAGCAGCGGGTATTACAAGTTGACAAAAGTAGATAATGGGTTCATAATTGGCCCTATCAACACCAAGTATGTCAAGGAGTATTTTCCTTAATTTCTTTTGTTCAGAAAAAAGTGTTGTAAGTTTCTTTGTTAATACTTCCAAAGCAAAGTGTAAAGAAAGTGTTATACACTTAGTAAACTTGTTACTCTCATATACACTTAGTGTGAGGAAAGTTTCCATACTTAGTGAAATTTTATGAATGTAAAGACTCAGTCATGATAAAGTTTTGTTCATGGCAAGAGTACTACTTATCTTTAGAAGTTGTGTAAAAGCAATGTAAAGAAAGCAATGAAATGAAACTCAAAAGTACTATCAAACATCCACACTTTTCATTAAAGTCAAACTTGCAGAACATGATTATAATGTTTGAAAAGAAGTTGTGACAGAGAAGAAGAAAACAAAATACGTCGCAAGCGCAATGAAACAACAAAAAATAAAGAAACGAAAATGGAGGAAATCATAACCAAGTCACAAGCACATCAGATCAAACCCTTCAAAAGGGAGTCCATCGGGGTCACATCTCGAGGTAGCTGGGCAACCAACACAGAGTTTTTCTCTTTGAACCGAGCCAGGTTCTGCCGATGTTGCTCCGAGGCACCCTCACACTCCTTGATAGTCTCTTCCAAGGACACAATCATTGCTACATTGTCTGCATGCTCAAGGAAACCATCAACTGCCTGAAGCCTATCCCTCATCTAGGATAGGTCCAAACCGTTCCTCTCAAAGCCACTCAGGTTGGCCTCAGCACTTTCCATGAACTTGCTGGGGCTTGTCAGGATCTGCTTGGTAGCAAGGTCACGAATGAAGCTGGCAAGTGACTCTAGCAGCGCCGTCTGCACTATAGATCCAGGAACATTAAAGGCAGTAAAGGTGTCTAGATACAGTGCCTTGATACGCGCAAGAGTAGGAGTAGCTTTTGAGGAGACCCAATAACTTAGAAAGGAAACTTTCTCTGAGGACTGAGGAGGCTCTCTCACACCGCTGCTAGTTTCCATCATTGGAGGGAGACTGGTAGAGCAACCAAAGGTCTTAGGGCGGCACACTTCTCCTGAAGATGATTGCCCAGCAGTATTAGAGTGGGTAGATATTGGCTGGCGACCGAATGAACTAGCCTCGCGAGAAATGCCAAAGCTGCTTGCACCATTATGTCGCTCTAAAAAGAGGTCATCCATCTGGTAGTCTCCAACGTTCAGATTTGGTATAGCAGTGGTATCCATCCCAGTATAAAAATCTTAGGACACCCCAAGGTCAGCTGGCACTTCCGGAAAGTGAGTGAGGTATAAGTTTGCCAACTGTTTAGAGGTTGCCGAAGTAACTGGATCAAAGGTCCCAGTGACATCAGTAACAGTGTGGGTGGCTAAAGTAACAGCTACCTCTGCAAGTCGGTCCAAATTTAGAGGGGCCACAGTAGGAACACTAGAAGCATCCGCTACATTTGCGCTTGCCTCAGCCACTTAGAAGTTTGGAAGTGGGGTCTGTTGAACCAATAGAGACTCAGTGGACTGGACGAAGCCACCAGATGTAGCTCCAAAGGGAGGTGATGCAACTTCCAACGACTCTCTCATGCCGCGATCTTTCCTTCGGATCTCAGGGACAAAATCATCCCCACTAACAAAGGAACGGATGGAGTGCACAGAATCAGCGGGGTTTGGAGGCTCTGAACCTTCAACAACTACATCACCGGCTGCAACTTCCACAACAGGGGGAACTTGTGCATTGTCTGCAGTCTCCACAACTGGCTCGGCCTCAGTAGTTGGTTCGGCTCTAATATTTGGTTCCTTTTCAACATCTGGAAGTACCGTGCTGTGGGTCCTGAATCTTGTGACCCTTGTAAGAATGGGAATGTTGTTGTTGTCATTTGAATATGAGGAAATTTTAATGGCAGTAGAAGAACCTCCAGAGCATGAAGGTGGTATGGTCGATAGGCCCTAAAAAGGAAAAAAATTATATGATTACTAAAGTAAATATAATAAGCTCAAGGAAGTAATGCAAAATATTTTCTAAGTATGGATACCCTTCGGAGTCTTTTCTTACTTTGTGAGGTATGTGTCTCAGAAACTGATGCCGCTGCTGCTTGGGCTGCCCTCAGTCAGGAGCGGGTCATGCGTACTATTGTCCCGACTTGAGAAAAAGCAATTTACAAGGGTTGAACAGACATTGCCCCAGACGGATGAGGCTCTTCCATGGCAGGCAGAGGTAGAAGCCTGAAGTGGTAGAATATACTGGTCTATTTCCCTCAGCCAGAGGGCAGACGAAGGGATAAGTTAGGCTGCGGGATGGGCTCCATCGCAGGGACAACGGGAGCATTACTACAAAAATTGAAGAAAGAATTGAGATTGCGGTGCCAGAACAGCCTATTAGTGGGAGTAAAGGCGCTCTCTCTCCCAAGTGAGGGAAGCTCCATAAAGCCTGTCACGACCGAAACCCGCCCCTGTAAGTTTAGCACCGTAATCGGCCAGTAATCCGTGGATTACCAAAGGCCTTTGGACAGATTAGCAAATAATATGGGGCTGCGGAAGCAAAAATACAAAATAGACAAGGTCCAATGAGCTGTGATAACGTACATGGGACAGAAAATTTCAAAACTTATATATATACATAAGCATGCCAGTCAGAGGGCACCTATATTTACAAAGTATTTACATCCCAAGGCCTGTCTTTACAAAACACATACTGAGACTAGCATGAACACAAAAAAAAAAAAAAAAAAAACAGCCAAAGCATTAGACTTCGGTCGGAACCTCCTCGGGAGGCACAATGGTTGGCTGACAAAAAGGTACAGAAGGCCGTCAACTCTGGCCCTGGTCAAACGCCGGCTCACCTACATACATAAAATAAACTGTGAGCGAAAGCCCAGTGAATAATAACAGAGTAAAGGGGTTTTATGAATGAGTCCATACAGATTCAGAATCCATAATTTAGTTTCGTATCAAAATCATAACTTGTCTAGATCATATACAGACAGAATCATAAGCCTTGTTTAAGTTTACGTGATACATTCTTTAGCACTAGAAGAAACAGTTGACCCATAAGGGACGGTCATAAAGGCATACAGGTGACTCACGTGCACGGAGACGATACAGTTGACTCATGAGACGCACAGTTGACCCATAAAGGGACATAAGGATCCATAACAGTTGGCCCATGAGACGTACAGTTGACCCGTAAGGGGACGTAACAGAACAGATAACAATTATCATTTGAGGCTAACAATGTCACGAATACATTTCAGAAACATTGGACAACCATTCATTCATACAGAAAATATTACCTCGGCAAATAGATCATTTTATATCACTCAGAAAATACTTATAATTGAACATAACTTTACAAAGTTATTACTCACAGTGGGCCTTGAGACAGACAGACGGAGTAAGCTTGGTCAAATGGTATGTGGCACGTGACTTACACAACACATAACAGATACACACTTGAAACACACTTTCTAATTGCACAAAACTTATTTCGTTGGCTCATAGTGTGCTTCTAATCTCTTAACCTCATTATGGGATCTTAAACATGGCCTAGGAATGCCTAGGATGGAATGAGGATGCAAAAATACCTTAGAAACATTTTCTCAAAATTTGCTGAAATAAGGTCCACTCTCGAGCGTGGCTTTCCTCACTCGAGCGGACATGTAGATGTTGAGTCTCCGCTCGAGCGTGAACTTCCCCGCTCGAGCTGATTATAAAATCGACAAAAGTACTGGATGCAGGATATTCACGCTTGATGGGCGCTCGACCCCCGCTCGTACGTGAGACTCAGACCCTCGCTCGAGCGTGTATTCCCTCGCTCAAGCGGACTGTAAAACATGCAAACTTCTGGGTATACGCATTTCACGCTTGAGCGCGACTCTCGCCGCTCGAGCAAAAGTGCATGTACTCAGGCTTCACACTCGAGCGTGAAAGTCCCCGCTCGAGTGTGGGTCAATTTTCTAGAAAATCCAAATTGACCTCCCAAGCTCAAATTCGACAATCAACCTTCCAAAACTCATTTTTTTCTGGGCCAAAACTTTGAAAAACCCTTAGTAACTCATAAAACAACAAGTTTAAAGCTTCAGTTCAAGAAATCATGGCCCAAGAGTAAATCAATCATGCACAATTCCAACATGAAACTTAACATTAACTCATGTACATGACTAGTATGCAATTCCTTGAATTCTTCTAAAACATGACTAAACGCAAATGTTTATCCCAGAAACATGATCAACTATGATATTATGACATGGAACATGAAGAATTTCTAAATAAAGTTTGGATTATGACATGCATGCAAGGATTCTTGACAATCAAACTCCAAAATGCTATGGAACATGCATGCATACATGAATTCATTCTTAATTCCCCTTTTTAAGTCCAAATCACATGCTAACCCACCTAACACCATTAATTCATGATCTCATCAACTAAATTTCAAGACTAGAGATTAACATTCTTACCTAGGGACCTCAATTCCTTATGCTAGTGATGGTCTCCAAGTTTTCCTAGCAAATCCTCTCCTTGTGAATTAAATCTACAAGCCCTACACCAATTCCCCTCTTCTCTCACTCTCTCAGCCGTTTGTCTCTCCCTCTCAAAGTTCAAGAGTGATAAAAAATGAATAATAGAAGGTGAGTGGGGCTCAAATGGCCTATTAAGTGGTAATTGGTCAAAAGTAACCAAATAACATTATTTTAATCGAATTTAATCGTTCCGAATCGAATTTTAATTAACCCTACCATAAAATTCTATAAATTCTAATAAGTGCATAAATCAAGTCAATTTCTGGGTCGAATGCCGATAAGGCTTCCAATTCACTAACCGAAACTAAAACGTGAACAGATATTTCTACATCGAACAGATAGAAACACAAAATCATGCAATCACAGATGCAATTTAGTTCCAAATCCTTCCTAAATTATTGCTAGGCTTAACTAAGCACAAATTAACATTAATCTGGAGTCGAGGTTATTACAGTCTTCCCCCCTGAAAAGAGCTTGGTCCTCTAAACTCGAATTACCTTCATTCTGAATCAACATTAGGTCCAATGGGAACAAATCTGGATATCTTTTCATCATGTCTTCCTCGGCTTTCCAAGTTGCATAGGTTTCTCCGTGGTTTTGCCAGTCAACTTTTACTGGTGGTATTTCTTTATTTCTCAGTCTTTTGATCCTCCGATTCACAATCTGGATAGGTCTTTCCTCGTAGGTGTAATCATCTTTCAAAAGCACATGTGTTCGCTCAATGCCGTGGAGTGGATCTCTCAAATATTCTCGAAGCATCGATACATGAAATACATTGTGCATATGCTCCATTACCGGTGGTAAAGCTACCCGGTATGATACTGGATTGATCTTTTCGAGGACTTCATAAGGTCCAACATATCTTGGCGCCAACTTGCCCTTAACACCAAACCGAGTTTGACCCTTCATTAGGTCACCTTTATGAACACATGGTCCCCAACTTCATATTCCCTATATCGTCTTCGAACATCAGCATAGCTCTTCTGCCGACTCTGTGCAGTTTTCAGACATTGCTGGATCAATTTCACTTTCTCGGTTGTTTCTTGCACAAGTACTGGTCCCAACAAAGGTCTATCACCTACTTCAGCCCAACATATCGGAGAACGACATTTTCTTCCATACAAAGCTTCGTAAGGTGCCATTTCAATGCTTGAATGGTAACTGTTGTTGTACACAAATTCAGCTAAAGGCAAATAGGTCTCCTAATTCCCTTGGAAGTGTAACACACACATTCTGAGCATATCCTCCAGAGTTTGGTTTGTTCATTCAGTTTGGCCATCTGTCTGTGGGTGATAGGCACTACTCAGCCTCAGTTCAGTCCCCAAAGCTTGTTGCAAACTCTGCCAAAATCTTGATACAAACTTTGAATCCCTGTCAGACACAATAGATACTGGCACTCCATGCAGTCTCACAATTTCAGTCATATAGATATTGGCCAATTTATCAGCATGATAAATAGTTTTAACCGGCAGAAAATGGGCAGACTTAGTTAAACGGTTAACTATAACCCAGATAGAGTCCATACCTCAAGAAGAACGAGGCAATCCCACAATGAAGTCCATGGTAATGTGCTCCTATTTCCATTCCGGTATTGGGAGTGGCTGTAACAAACCAGCGGGTCGTTGATGTTCAGCTTTAACCTGTTGGCAATGCAGACATCAGGCCACAAAACCGGCAATACTCTTTTTCATTCCACGCCACCAAAAATTCTGTTTCAAATTATGATACATCTTCGTGTTCCCCGGATGCATAACAAACTTACAATTGTGAGCTTCGGTCATAACACGTTTTCTCAAATCACCACAATCAGGTACACAAAGACGGTTCTGAAATTTCAGCACCTCATTCTCAAACACAAATCCTGGCCTTGGCTTCGAATCAAATTCCTCTATGATCTTCTTCAAGTATTCATCCTCGCACTGTTTCTGTTTGATCTCGTCAAGAATTATAGGTTGAGCGGCAATAGCAATAAATAGCCCATCTTGTTCTAGGTTAGTCAACAATTCTTTTCGGTTGGATAGCAGACATGACAAATTCGCACTGGATTTTCGCCTCAAGGCATCTGCTACGGTATTAGCCTTTCCCGGTTGATACAAGATTTGCAAATCATAGTCCTTGATTAGTTCTAACCATCGCCTCTGCCTCATATTCAATTCCTTTTGGGTGAAGAAATATTTCAGGCTTTTATGATCGGTAAACACCTCACAAGTTACCCCATACAAATAGTGATGCCATATCTTCAAAGCAAACACCACAGCTGTTAACTCAAGATCTTGCATTGGATAATTCTTTTCATGAGGTCGAAGTTGTCGAGAAGCATAGTCGATCACCCTTCCGTTTTGCATTAGTACACACCCCAAGCCTTTATAGGAAGCATCACTGTACACTTGAAACCCATCAATACCACTAGGCAAAGTTAAGATTGGTGCAGTCACTAACCTGGTTTTCAACTCCTGGAAAGCTGCCTCTCTTTGTTCATTCCAGTCAAATGGCACATTTTTCTGAGTTAATTGAGTCAATGGCAGGGCAAGCTTGGAAAAATCTTTCACAAACCTCCCGTAGTAACCTGTAAGTCCCAGAAAACTTCGGACTTTTGTCACATTTGTCGGTCTAGGCCAATCCACAACGGCTTCAATTTTTTTAGGGTCAACAGAAACTCCATCCTTGTTGATTACATGTTCCAAAAATGCCACACTGTCAAGCCAGAATTCACACCTAGACAATTTAGCATACAACATTTTCTCTCTCAAAATCTGCAAGGTAGTTCTCAGATGGTTCTCATGTTCTTTCCTGTCTTTAGAATAAATCAAGATGTCATCAATAATACAATAATGAAGTCATCCAAACATGATTTAAACACCCTATTCATAAGATCCATGAAAGCTGCAGGTGCATTGGTCATCCCAAACGGCATTACCAAAAATTCATAATGTCCATATCTAGTTCGGAATGTAGTTTTGTCTATGTCCTCAGCTCTAACCTTTAATTGATGATATCTGGACCTGAGGTCAATTTTGGAAAACACTTGGGCACCCTGAAGTTGATCAAACAAGTCATCTATTCGGGGCAGAGGGTATTTATCCTTGATAGTCACTTTGTTCAATTCTCGGTAGTCTATACACAATCTCAAAGACCCATCCTTCTTTTTGACAAACAAAACTGGAGCACCCCAAGGTAAAGTACTTGGACAGATAAATTTCTTATCTAACGGTTCCTGAAGTTGAGTTTTCAATTCTTTTAGTTCAGAGGTAGACATTCTATAGGGAGTCTTGGAAATATGTTGTGTCCCCAGAAACACTTCAACAGTGAATTCAATCTCTCTATCAACTAAGTCCCCAGGTAAGTCAGTCGGAAACACATCGAGAAAGTCACAAACAACAGAGATTGTTTCTACAGTAGTACTGTCAGATGGTGCAGTCAGTATACAACACATATAACCCTTACATCCCTTCCTAAGGAGTTTTACAGCTTTTATAGCCGAAATCAAATATAGGGGAGGAACTACCCCATTCCCAATAAAAGTAAATTCAGGCATACCGGGTGGTCTAAACACAACAGTTTTATTTGCACAGTCAATGGTAGCACAGTATTTAGTCAACCAGTCCATCCCCAAGATACAGTCAAAATGATTAATGTCCAAGGGCAATAAATCAATATATAATACCATGTCGCCAATCGTAATATCACATGCAGGGTAAACATGAGCACATATCATAGAATCTCCAGATGGTGTAGATACAGATAACATGTATGTCATGAGTTCTGAGGGTCTAGTCAATTTTTGAGAGAAAGCATGCGATACAAAAGAATGTGTAGAACCAGAGTCTATCAGCACACACGCATTTGAGAACATATAGGGAGTGTACCTGACACCACAGTATAGGTGTTTGGTACGTCGCCAAGCACTAAAGCGAACACTCGACCTTGTCTCAGAGGTTCTTTCCCAGTATTGGCCTTTACATTTGTTTTGGCTATGGAGGCGGATCCGGCTGAACTTGCCGCAGAACGGCTAGCATTGTCATACCTAAATGGGCAATCTTTCACTACATGACTTGGCTGGCCACATCGGTAACAAGCACCGGATACTCAGTGGCACACACCCCTGCGTCTTTTACCACAATCAGGACAAACGGGGTTAGACCCATCACTCTGACTCGAGCTGTTTGTAGATCCTGTGTTCTGTTTCTTACTGACAAAGGACCGGCCTTTCTTAAAATAAAACCCGGATCTTTTTCCTCTCCACTCAGTTGTTGTAGTTGCTGGGGCTTTACCTTGTTTCATGGAGGCTATGGTAGCTTCCGCCATTAAGGATCTGTCCAAGACTTCCACATAAGTAGGCAATTTCAACACGCCCACCCGATCAAACACCTCCAAATCCAATCCACCTTCAAATTTTCGTGCTTTCTTGTAATCAGTATCCACCATGTGTGGAGCAAACCGTGCCAGTTCAGTGAATTTAGCTTTATACTCTGCTACAGACATTCTTCCTTGTTTAAGTTCCTGGAATTCAGACACTTTTCGATCCCTGAAACATTGGGAAAAATATTTATTATAAAAGACCGCATTAAATTGTGCCCACGTCATATTCTCGTTGCCATTTCTGATCAATAATCACTACCTTCGGGCTTCATCTTTCAGAGTATAGGTTGCTAGGAGAACTTTCTGAATTTCGGAACAAGGGAACATTTCATACAACTTCTCCATTTCAAGTAGCCACGTCTCTGCTTTCAAAGGTTCAATTCCACCATAGAACGTTGGCAGTTTCATTTTCATGAATTTCTGTGTCAGATTGATGATGTCATTATTATCTGCCTCAGCTTGTGCTGGTGGAGGCGGAGGGGGCAAAGGTTGTTGTCTCTGTTGTTATGTCCAGGCTTTAGTCAACGCTGCTAACATCTGTTCCATTCGGTCCATGCGAGCCTCTGAAGATTCACTTTCACCACTTCCCCTTGCATTCTCCATCTTACTATACAGACATCAAATGATAATAAACACAGGCATAATCTTATTCGCTTCCTTCAATTCATTTGATTCAGATGTACATTCAGCTTTCATATTCAGTTGCATTACCACACACTCACACATGCAAATGGAATGCCCCTAACTCTTACTAGGACATCCTAAGCTCATACGGACCTGTGTGTGCGGTAGAACACGTGCTTTGATACCACTCTGTCACGACCCAAACCCGCCCCTGTAGGTTTAGCACCGTAATCGGGCAGTAATCCGTGGATTGCCAAAGGCCTCTGGACAGATTAGCAAATAATAAGGGGCTACAGAAGCAATAATACAAAATAGACAAGGTTCAATGAGCAGTGATAACGTACATGGGACAGAAAATTTCAAAACTTATATATATACATAAGCATGCCAGTCAGAGGGCACCAATATTTACAAAGTATTTACATCCCAAGACCTGTCTTTACAAAACACATACTGAGACTAGCAAAAAAAAAAAAAAAAAAAAACAGCCAAAGCATTAGACTTCGGTCGGAGCCTCCTCGGGAGGCACAACGGTTGACTGACAAAAAGGTACAGAAGGTCGTGAACTCTGGCCCTGGTCACACGCCGGTTCACCTACATACATAATATAAACTGTGAGCGAAAGCCCAGTGAATAATAACAGAGTAAAGGGGTTTTATGAATGAGTCCATACAGATTCAGAATCCATAATTCAGTTTCGTATCAAAATCATAACTTGTCTAGATCATATACAGACAGAAATCATAAGCCTTGTTTAAGTTTACGTGATACATTCTTTAGCACTAGCAGAAACAGTTGACCCATAAAGGACGGCCATAAAGGCATACAGTTGACTCACATGCACGAAGACGATACAGTTGGCTCATGAGACGTACAGTTGACCCATAAAGGGACATAAGGATCCATAACAGTTGGCTCATGAGACGTACAGTTGACCCGTAAGGGGACGTAACAGAACAGATAACAATTATCATTTGAGGCTAAGAATGTCACGAATACATTTCAGAAACATTGGACAACCATTCATTCATACAGAAAATATTACCTCGGTAAATAGATCATTTTATATCACTCAGAAAATACTTATAATTGAACATAACTTTACAAAGTTATTACTCACAGTGGACCTTGAGACAGACAGACGGAGTAAGCTTGGTCAAACAGTATGTGGCACGTGACCTACACAACACATAACAGATACACACTTGAAACACACGTTCTAATTGCACGAAACTTATTTCGTTGGCTCATAGTGTGCTTCTAATCTCTTAACCTCATTATGGGATCTTAAACATGGCCTAGGAATGCCTAGGATGGAATGAGGATGCAAAAATTCCTTGGAAACATTTTCTCAAAATTTGTTGAAATAAGGTCCACGCTCGAGCGTGGCTTTCCTCGCTCGAGCGGACATTTTCCGATTGCTGAGTCTTCGCTCGAGTGTGAACTTCCCCGCTCGAGCAGACTGTAAAATCGACAAAAGTACTGGATGCAGGATATTCACGCTCGACGGGCGCTCGACCCCCGCTCGATCGTAAGACTCAGACCCCCACTCGAGCGTGTATTCCCTCACTCGAGCGGACTGTAAAACATGCAAACTTCTGGGTATACGCATTTCACGCTCAAGCGCGACTCTTGCCGCTTGAGCGGAAGTGCATGTACTCAGGCTTCACGCTCGAGCGTGAAAGTCCTCGCTCGAGCGTGGGTCAATTTCTGGAAAATCTAGATTGACCTCCCAAGCTCAAATTCGACAATCAACCTTCCAAAACTCATTTTTTTTCTAGGCCAAAACTTTGAAAAACCCTTAGTAACTCATAAAACAACAAGTTTAAAGCTTCAATTCAAGAAATCATGGCCCAAGAGTAAATCAATCATGCACAATTCTAACATGAAACTTAACATTAACTCATGTACATGACTAGTATGCAATTCCTTGAATTCAAATCTTCCAAAACATGACTAAACGCAAATGTTTATCCCAAAAACATGATCAACTATGATATTATGACATGGAACATGAAGAATTTCTAAACAAAGCTTGGATTATGACATGCATGCAAGGATTCTTGACAATTAAACTCCAAAATGCTATGGAACATGCATGCATGCATGAATTCATTCTTAATTCCCCTTTTTAAGTCCAAATCACATGCTAACCCACCTAATACCATTAGTTCATGATCTCATCAACTAAATTTCAAGACTAGAGATTAACATTCTTACCTAGGGACCTCAATTCCTTATGCTAGTGATGGTCTCCAAGTTTTCCTAGCAAATCCTCTCCTTGTGAATTAAATCTACAAGCCCTACACCAATTCCCCTCCTCTCTCAGTCTCTCAACCGTTTGTCTTTCCCTCTCAAAGTTCAAGAGTGATAAAAAATGAATAATAGAAGGTGAGTGGGGCTCAAATGGCCTATTAAGTGGTAATTGGTCAAAAGTAACCAAATAACACTATTTTAATCAAATTTAATTGTTCCGAATCGAATTTTAATTAACCCTAC